>NW_025408636.1:0-1200000 GCF_020137385.1 Morchella sextelata
ACTAACCCTAACTAACCCTAACTAACCCTAACTAACCCTAACTAACCCTAACTAACCCTAACTAACCCTAACTAACCCTAACTAACCCTAACTAACCCTAACTAACCCTAACTAACCCTAACCCTAACTAACCCTAACCCTAACTAACCCTAACCCTAACTAACCCTAACTAACCCTAACTAACCCTAACTAACCGTAACTTCGGTAAGCCAGTAGGCCGAAACCTGACTTTGAGACACGGTGATGTCTTTTAGAACAAAATATGGTACATCCCAAATCACAGAGAGCTCAAACTCAAAATCATGGGCGCCCTACATGATGCGAAGCCAGGAAGCCACTTTGGTCAATTCAAAACTGTAGAACGTCTTCGGGCACTGTTCTTTTGCCTAAAGATTGACAATGATATCGAAGAATATGTACGGAATTGCGATACGTGTCAAAGCAATAAAAGCTCCAGTCATAAGAAGTATAGGATGCTACAACAGTTAGAAGTCCTCAACACTCCTGGCACTTCCATCTCGATGGACTTTATCGTCAACATTCCAGAATCTGAAGCCCAAACCCTCATCGGGGTTATTGTTGAACGCTTTACGGAAATCTCCTACTTCATACCACTCAAGACCGAGGCAACAAACAAGGAACTTGCGCATATATTCCTTCAAGAAATATGGCGACTATATGGACTATCCGAAGAAATCATATCTGATCGGGACTTTAGATTCGAAAGCAAGTTCTGGCATTCATTGATCAAGCTTCTCGGAGTCAACCTCTGTCTGTCTACGGCATATCGTCCTCAAGCTGACGGGCAAACTGAGAGGGTCAATCAAATGCCAGAGCAATATTTCAGAGACTTTTGGTCCTACCAATAGGATCATTGGGCAAGGTTACTCCTGCTTGCAGAGTACACCTACAAAACGGCAACCCAATAGTCCACTAAAGTATCTCAGTCCTATGCGAACTATGGGTTCGAGCCTGATTCCAATTGGCATTCGCAAACAAGGAAGCTGGACAATACCAATGTTTCCAGCGCCGTACTAGAGCCCCAGTGGAAAGTTCTTTGGAAAACTACAAGGACTGGTATTTTTAAAGTACAGGCCTGGTAGAAGAAATGGTATGACCAGAAGTATATGAAAACTCCAGAACCTGAAGATGGGGATAAGGTGATGATGGACCGACGCAATATGGTTGCCAATCGACCCTCAAGCAAGCTTGACTACAATCAACTATGTCTCTTTGAGGTTTATGAGAAACTTGTTGTTGCGTTCTACATGCTGAAGCTTCCCTCCGAATGGAACATTCATGATGTCTTCCAAATATTTCTGCTGGAGTCCTATCGGGGACTGAAATACCCTCAACGCACTGAAGTCCCTCCTGCTCCAGATGAGGTCGAAGGAGAATACAGTCACGTTCCCCAAGAAATAGCTAATAGCCGATGGCAACAGGCTGGGCATTAGAAAATGTTTGTAGAGTATCGTATTGTTTGGGAGGGCTATCGTTCCGAAGACTCCTGGGAACCATATGAAATTCTGCAAAGAAGAGCTGATGAGGCCCTAAATGTATTTCATCAAAAATAGCCGCAAAAACTTCGGAAAATACGGTGAAACTTCAGGGATACTCAAAACACGGCGTGAGTAGCTCTCTATCTCAGAAGAAATCCGGGAACAAAAACCAACTCTCCTGCACCAGGTTTTTCATCGGGCTGACAGAGTTCGGATACCATTTTTCCCTGAAAACAATGCAAGAAACGATAGAAAACCGAAGCGTGAGGAAACCCGCATAAAAAAGACAAGGGAAAAAGAGAGATTCTTGCTAACATCGAAATCTCCACTAGTGGAACGGAAGGTTCTACGACAAGAGTGGAGAACATGTCATTTTCTTTGTTTTAAAAGACATTTCATGTTAGAGTTTTCCTTCTCTGATGGAGATGGAAACAGGCATGTAGTTTGTATGTAATCACCAATAGAGCTACTGCTTTTCTTCTATGTCAAATACTAATATTCCAGTAAGACTACAGTGGACTCAAAACGAGTCTACCATAGAGGGGAGTAATGTAACAGTGCCACTATAAGGCTGTTACAAAAGAACCTATTCCATCAGTTAAGCCCACGATCTTAAGTAACAGCAGTTTGTTCTTCATCGACTTATGAAGACAAGAGCAGTTGGGCTCGTACCTTTATTCGTGTAGAGGATAGGGATCTCAATGAGTAAGAAGTCTTACAAGTCAAAAATAGGGGGCTGAGCAAGCTTGGAACAGAAGTACAAAGATGGCTGATAGCACAGGGAACCCAGGACGGGAGTTCCCTACCTATGCAGTCGAATCTTTGAGGTTTCATATCTCTGCAACCGATGCTCAAAGATCATGCTTTAGCACTACAGACATGATTTTGGCGGTGTCCCGGAGCTAATGGAAAACCTAATTCCAAAAACACATTTTAATCCCCAACACTAACCTCCGCAGTGTCAAACTGCCGGAATGCTCCTGTTTTGGTCCGGAGTATCTTTGGGGAATGGGAGTGCGACTCAAGCTACTAAAGCAAAATTTCGGTTTACAAACACTCAAATCGGTTCTAATAAAGTTAGAATAAACAATTATTATCTAGTCGGCTGTTTTCAATAGTTCTTCAGATTCCGACCTAGGTTTTGGCAAATTGCATGATTCGACTCAGACAGAAGTTCATTCAAGGTGTCGTAGTTACTCTCCTCTCCCCTGATAGAAA
Organism: Morchella sextelata; assembly: GCF_020137385.1. Lineage (NCBI taxonomy): Eukaryota > Fungi > Ascomycota > Pezizomycetes > Pezizales > Morchellaceae > Morchella > Morchella sextelata. The sequence continues at coordinate 2,718 of NW_025408636.1, forward strand.
ATAGTTGCTGTACCCCCGACTATCAACAGGCAGACTGTCAGTCGGAAAAAGAACTTGAGCAAACGCGCTGTATTCCTATAAGCTACTCGGTGTTGCCCCAGATTGGCCTCTCATCATCAACGGATCTTTAATAGAGAGAAGACCCCTTGAAGTTATAATTTTCTAAACTTGAGAACGTTCAAACATCCAAACTGCATTTTCTTCTTTCTGAACGAGTATCATCAAAACTCGCTCTCTTTATTTACACTCTTCGAAAGGAAGCCACGGTTATGCCTCATCATAGTACGTCAGTTACATGTGGTTGTCGATCGTCATTGACATGGTCGCATATGATTCCACTATATTGGGCCTGTCCGCCAATCTTTCTGCCAATTCGTCAATCTTGACTCCTTTGTTGTAATGCAAGTGGGACACGTTTCTGATGAACTGCGAGTAGTAGGTGGCAAAGTCTCCTTTGCCTTGCCTCATGGGGACGAGTTGGTGGTGGGTGGTACTTCGGGTGTTTAGGTCTCTAAATGAGCCTTCCATGTGGGCGACGTAGAAGGTGACAGAGGAAAAGAAGTCAACAGGATTGGCATTAACAAGTGGTCTGACCTGATCAAGGGCTCTTCCCTCCAAACAGCTGACCGCTTAGATAACCTTTACTGTCTCATTGGCAGTGTTATCGCGGTTGATCTGGTTGGTGTTTTGTTTGATTGGTTCAATAGCGATTGTGAGGGCGTTGCTAACTATCCAATACATATAGTAGAGGTCTCTTCCGGCGTTTCATTCCTGGAGGACAATTCTTGAGTAAAATGTAGTCATATTTGGGTGTGTATTGTTCATTGTATGGGGCGTGTTCTGCGAAGATGAAGAATTGTTCACTGTTCAGTTGGATTTGTTCGATGATAGTAGATTGAGTTGATTGAGCCTGTTGGGTTTCGTCGAAAGATGGGGGGACAAAAATTCCTGTGGGTAGGGTTCTCACAAAGCAGAAGTTCAGGAAGTCTTGCTGGGACATGACAGATATTCCAGATCGGTTGGGGGCAGGGGAGACCTGTGAAAGTCTTCTTTTCCTGCCTGCAGTGCTCCGTGGGGTAGAGGAGCTTGAGGGGGTTGGGTATGCCAGGTTATAAGTATTTTGCTATGGTCACGAAGATTGTTTTCCTTTCTTAAGCAAGGGGTTTGGGGGGGATAAGAGTTCACAATTCAGGGACCAGAGTGACAATAACTTAATATACAAACAGATGTGCGATAAGATTTTTGTATATTATTTGGTCTACGGACATACAGGATCTTGTTTGCGAAAAGGTTTTATTGATTTTGTTAGGATTATAAGTTGTTAATGTTATGTATTAGAGTTTAGTTTAGGAGTATATTTGAAAATTTTCTTTGGGTTTCCGGGTTAGCGGCTCTCAGATAAAACTAACATGTTTCAAAAGAATTCAGTTTGTGGGTTGGAAAAATATAATCCATTACGTTACGAGAAGTAATCCATTTGCTTGGTAATTTTGACCAACCCTAACAAAGGGAGATGGAAAACCAGACTGCAACAATACACAATATGGAATGTCGGTCATGGATCGTCACTCACATATTGGGTTGCAGGTATTGAAATCCGAATTAGGAATCGATGCGTATTCGATCGTGGTTTGAACCTGTACGTTGCTGCTTAGGTTTACAAGTGTTGCAATCTGGTTCAGTTGGGTATACAAAATACAATTCTCGGTCAAAACGAAATACATAAATCTGTATTTGGTGGTGGTTTAAACCTGGATGCGGGTGGTTAGGGTTACGAGCGTTGAAGCGGGATTTTGGTTAGGGTTACGAGCGTCGAAGTGGGATTCGCCCAATGTGGTAACCCGGGGTTCAGAATCCGAAATTCGTGTATTTCATCGAACCACAAGATGGGGAAACACGGTATGATTCAGTTTTGAACGCCGTCATTATTGTAGGATAGAGAAGGCAGGCTCGGTACGGTGCAGTTGTCGATTGTTGTGAGTGTCGGTGATGGAGTGAACCAGGACGGGTTGCCAAGACTCACAGTGAGTTACCCTACTCAACAGCCCCCAACCACCACCTCCGCCCCCGCAATCACGACCACGACCCCCTGTACGCGCATACCTGATGATGGGAATGGACTCAGGTCGTCCTGTTCGACCCATAGCCACGGAGCCCGAAATTGTGGGGCGACGGTTCCCGGGCAACCTCAAAATCCTGTCCGACATTCCACTACTAGATTCTTTATCCTTAACTTCATTTCTTTTAAACATCACCAGTTCTGTAGGCCATCGTGATTTGAAGGGGGCAGTGTCTCGATATGGTGGCAGTGGCGTACAGATACCTGTCGTTGTGTACTCTATCCTTTCCAGAATCGCTGCATCATTTGGTGCAAAATCACTGCCGGTTTGTTGCATGATTTGGAGTAGAATCTTTGCATAGTGGATGCATGAATCGCTGCAGCCTCGGTGCTTGATTTGGTGGTGGCGGAGGTGTCAATTTCGTGCATGTGGAGGTGCTAGATTTGTTGGCGGGGAGCCGGTGGTAGAGGTACGGGCTGTGGAGCTTCGGCCTGTGAAAGTGCGGGCTGTGGAGGTGCGCGCTGTCGCCGAGAGGGTACTGAAGCCTTGCGAATTTGTATGTGTTGTGCGCGCAAACCTGCATTGGGTCGGAACGCAATGCATCCATACAGGTAGAACAACCACCTCACGACGCTTGTTCTAGTAGGCAAAAGCAAGTAAACCGTACATCCCCTATATATCAAAGGAGAAGTGCCTGAAGGGGACTGTACGGCACGTAGCACTGCATACTATAGGGGTCTCCCTGTTTTTGGTGATGGGGGGCTAACCTTAACCCTGAGTTCACCCCATCAGAAATGGGTATAATTGCCGCAAAATCGCTCCAGATTTGTTGCAGATTTGGTGGTAATGCCAGCACACAATTCACTGCAGGGGGTGGTGCTGGATTTGGTGGTGAATGCTTAGTGGCAGACATTCATGTTGGAGAGCAAATGGTGGGGGTGGTATTGAAATGGGCTTACGCTCGGTTGCAGATTTGCATGTTCGAGAATTTGTACGGAGGGAGTTGCGGAAGGGGTTGCGGAAGTGTGTGGTCAACCGGATTTGTATATGGAGTAGGTGAATTTCAATGGTTTGCACATCTGTAACAACGATGCCATGATGGGGCATGACTGTGACTTCCATCATGTAGAAAAATAAAAAATAGAAACACACGAGTTATGATAGGACTTGTTCGAGAGGAAGATAGAGTTTGTTTGTTTGATTGTTTTTGTAGTCTAGGAACTTAATAATTTTAAGGGGTCTTCTCGCTAGTAAAGATCCACTGATGATGGGAGGCCAATCTGGAGCTACACCGGTTCTTTATAGAAGTCCGGTACCCTTATTCAGGTTTTTCGTTCTGACTGGCAATCTGCCTGTCAATAGTCGGGAGCACAGCGACTATTTCCTACAGAGCGGAGTTAGGAGTGTTGCTACCACACTTCAGAGCATCTGCTATCCGAGTCAAATCTAGCAATCTCCGCCAGGAGCTGGTCGCCTCCTAAAAACTAACGGAAACAACCAACCAAACAACAATTGCTTATTCAATTGATTTGGGTGTTTATAAAGCGAAGTTGTGCTTTAGTAGCTTGGGTCACACTCTCACTCCCCAAAGGTGCAGCGGGGTCAAATAGAAGGGTTCCGGCGGTTTGACGCTCCAGGGGTTATTTTTGGCGACCAAAACATACTTTTTTTCCAACGTTTTCACAACTCTGCAAATGCTTCTCAAACAGATCGAGATACCGACCGGATCACCTCCGTCATATTAGAGCATATCCTCCGGGCCTTAGCTTGCACCTGTAGGTTTGACTTGTAAGATTCCTTACTCGCTAAAATCCCTACCTTCCATACCAACAGAGGTAGGGGCTCACCTGCCCTTGCTTTCATCCGTCGATGAAGAACAAGCTGCGGTTACCGTAAGGTCTTTTTAGCTTAACTGGTAGAACAGGTACTTTTGTAACAGCTTTATAGCGGCCCTGTTACAACACCCAAGCTTGTCTGTAGTCCGAATCCAATTCATACATGCAGATAGGTATTATATGGTCATTCTAGCACCTGTGGTATTACCAAACTTGAATCAGGTGTTGTACGCTCGATGCACCACCTGGAGCAGTTCCCAATCAGATACTGTACCATGGTTCTAGTACTGGTAGCATTGTTCAGATCGCAACTATATGGTGGTTACAGAACTTGAAACTACACAATTTGTGTCACTGCTAACCTCAACATTGAGCTCACTTCCCTAAATTTGCAGAGACACACTTGTCAAATGAGTCCTGTACGGGGCGATTTTGCAGAGGCAGAGTTGTCAAATACCTCCCGTATGGGAGCATTTTGCAGAGTCAACTGCGTGCACCTGGCTCTCGTACGGGGCAATTTTGCAGAGGTAGAGTTGTCAAATACCTCCTGTACGAGAGGACTTTGTAGAGGTAGAGTTGTAAAATACCTCCCGTACGGGGTGATTTTGCAGAGTCAACTGCCTGCACCTACATCCTGCACCTACATCCCGTACGGGGTGATTTTTCAGGGAATTTTCTGCGCACACCTCCCGTACGGGAGGATTTTGCAGAGTCAACTGCGTGCACCTGGCTCTCGTACTGGGTATGCACATGGGTATGCACCTGGCTCTCGTACGGGGCCATTTTGCAGAGTCAGAGTTGTGAAATACCTCCCTCATGGGGCGACTGACTGGTCAATGCGACTGACTGGTCAATGCGACTGACTGGTCAATGCGTTGACACCCCTCTGTCCTACGCCACTTTTGCTAAACCAATCATCATCGGTCTCCTCCACACGCTACAATTTGCAAAAAGCTCGCTATCAGTTTCTACTGTATGGGGCTTCTAGAACAAACGCCGCCCTGAACCGATCCCATACGGGCTGTTGGCGGAGCAAAGCTCTTACAATCACTACCGTATGCCATCTTTAGCATGGTCAGTTTCATTGAGTACCTCCTGTATGCCGCCTTCAGCAGAGACGGTGGCCTGGACACTTCACTGTACGGTACTTTGTAGATATGTAGTGGAATTGAGTTCCTCCCATACGCCGCCCTTAGCAGAGGTTGTACCTTGAGAATCTCCCCGTGCAGGATCTTTTGGCAGAGGTAGTGCCTTGGGAATGTTCCCGTACACTACCTTTTACCACAGTCAGCGCTATCGAATACCTCCCATACGGGATTTTCAGCAGAACCAGTGCCTTCGGATACCTCCCGTACGAGACCTTTTGGCAGAAACAGTGCCATCGCATGCCTCCCATACGGGACTTATTAGCCGGATCAGTGTCATTGGATACCCCCCGTACGTCATGCCTTTTACGATTGTTCGAGATTTGACCATTTTAGGCCTAAAATCTAGCCTTAAGCCGAACCCCACACCACCAAGAACGGGTATAATATACCTGACGATGCTGATGGATTCTATTCGTTTTGGCCAATGTATAGCAACGGAATCGGGAATTGTACGGCCACGGTTCTCGCCCAACCGAAGAATCCTGTCCTAAGTTGCCCTAACAGAATGGTTTCTGTACAACCACCAACCGTTACGATCAAATCTTACTGCCCAAAATCACCTCAGGTCTGCAAACTCACACCGGTGCTTCTGGATAAAATCCGGCCTCATTCAGCTTCAAACCCTGAGTAATTCTCCTTGAAGCAGGCTGTGGATCACACATTCGGTAAGCCAGTAGACCGAAACCTAACTTTGAGACACGGTGATGTCTTTTAGAAGAAAAGATGGTACATCCCAAATCTCCGAGAGCTCAAACCAAAAATCATGAGCGCCCTACATGATTCGAAGCCCGCAAGCCACTTGGGTCAATTCAAAACTGCAGAGCATCTTCAGGGACTATTCTTTTGCCCGAAGATAGACAATGATATAGGAGAATACGTATGGAGTTGCGATACATGTCAAAGCAATAAAAGCTCCAGTCATGAGAAGTACAGGATGCTACCACATTTAGAGGTCCCCAATACTCCTTGCAGCTCCATCTCTATGGACTTTTTGGTTAGTTTGCCAGAATCTGAAGCCTATACCCATATCGGGGTTATTGTTGAACGCTTTACAAAAATCACCTACTTCATACCGCTCAAGACCGAGGCAACAATCAAGGAACTTGCGCATATATTCCTTCAAGAAATATGCCGACTATATGGACTATCCGAAGAAATCATTTCTGATAGGGACTTCAGATTCGAAAGCAAGTTCTGGCATTCATTGATGAAGCTTCTCGGAGTCAACCTCTATCTGTCTACGGCATATCGTCCTCAAGCCGACGGGCAAACTGAGAGGGTCAATCAAATGCTAGAGCAATATTTCAGAAACTGTTGCTCCTACCAGCAGGACAATTAGGCAGGGTTACTCCTGCTTGCAGAGTACGCCTACAACACGGCAACCCAACAGTCAACTAAAGTATTTCAGTCCTATGCGAACTATCGGTTCGAGCATGCTTCCAATTGGCATTCGCACACAAGGAAGCTAGACAATGCCAATGTTTCCAGCGCCGTACTAGAGTCCAAGTTGAAATTTCTTTGGAAAACTACAAGGACTGATATTTTTAAGGCACAGTCCCGGCAAAAGAAATGGTATGACCAGAAGTATATGAAAGCTCCAGAACCTAAAGATGGGGATAAGGTGATGATGGACCGACGCAATATGGTTGCCAATCGAGCCTCAAGCAAGCTTGACTACAATCAACTATGTCTCTTTGAGGTTGATGAGAAACTTGTTGTTGCGTTCTACAGGCTGAAGCTTCCCTCTCAATGGAACATTCATGATGACTTCCAAATATTTCTGCTGGAGTCCTATCGGGGACTGAAATACCCTAAAGGCACTGAAGTCCCTCCTGCTCCAGATGAGGTCAAAGGAGAATACAGTCACGTTCCCCAAGAAATAGCTAATAGCCGATGGCAACAGGCTGGGCATTAGAAAATGTTTGTAGAGTATCGTATTATTTGGGAGGGTTATCGTTCAGAAGACTCCTGGGAACCACATGAAATTCTGCAAGGAAGAGCTGATGAGGCCCTGAAAGTATTTCATCAAAAATATCCGCAAAAACCTCGGAAAATACGGTGAAACTTTAGGGATCCTCAAAACACGGCGTGAGTAGCTCTCTATCTCAGAAGAAATCCGGGAACAAAAATCAACTCTCCTGTACCAGGTTTTTCATCGGTCTGACAAAGTTCGGATACCATTTTTCCCTGAAAACAATACAAGAAACGATAGAAAACCGAAGCGTGAGGAAACCCGCGTAAAAAAGACGAGGGAAAAAAAGAGATTCTTGCTAACATCGAAATCTCCACTAGTGGAACGGAAGGTTCTACGACAAGAGTGGAGGATATGTCATTTTCTTTGTTTTTAAAAGGCATTTCATGTTAGAGTTTTCCTTCTCTGATGGAGATAGAAACAGAGATGGAGTTTGTACGTAATCACCACTAGAGCTACAGTTTTTTTTCTATGCCAAATACTAATATTACAGTAACACTACAGTGGACTCAAAACGAGTCTACAATAGAGGGGAGTAATGTAACAGTGCCACTATCAGGCTGTTACAAAAGAACCTATTCCATCAGTTAAGCCACCGACCTTAAGTAACAGCAGTTTGTTCTTCATCGACGTGTGAAGACAAGAGCAGTTGGGCTCGTACCTTTATTCGTATAGAGGACAGGGATCTCAATGAGTAAGAAGTCTTACAAGTCAAAAATAGGGGGCTGAGCAAGCTTGGAACAGAAGTACAAAGATGGCTGATAGCACAGGGAACCCAGGACGGGAGTTCCCTACCTAGGTAGTCGAATCTTTGAGGTTTCATATCTCTGCAATTGATACTCAAAGACCATGCTTTAGCACGACAGACATGATTCTGGCGGTGTCCCGGAGCTAATGGAAAATCTAATTCCAAAAACACGTTTTAATCCCCAACACTAACCTCCGCAGTGTCAAACTGCCGGAATGCTCCTGTTTTCCTCCGGAGCATCTTTGGGGAGTGAGAGTGTGACTCAAGCTACTAAAGCAAAACTTCGGTTTACAAACACTCAAATCTGTTCTAATAAAGTTAGAATAACCAATTATTAACTAGTCGGCTGTTTCCAATAGTTTTTAAGATTCCGACCACAGCTTTTGGCAAATTGCGAGATTCGACTCAGACAGAAGTTCATTCAAGGTGTCGTAGTTACTCTCCTCTCCCCTGATAGAAAATAGTTGCTGTACCCTCGACTATCAACAGGCAGAGTGTCAGTCGGAAAAAGAACTTGAGCAACCATGCTGTATTCCTATAAGCCGCTCGGTGTTACCCCAGGTTGGCCTCTCATCATCAACGGATCTTTAATAGAGAGAAGACCCCTTAAAGTTATAATTTTCTAGACTTGAGAACGTTCAAACATACAAAGTGCATTTTGATCTTTCTGAACGAGTATCATCAACACTCACTCTCTTTATTTACACTATTCGAAAGGAAGTCACGGTTATGCGTCATCATAGTACGTCAGTTACATGTCGTTGTCGATCGTCATTGACATGGTCGCATATGCTTCCACCATATTGGGTCTGTCCGACTATCTTTCCGCCAATTCATCAATTTTGGCTCCTTTGTTGTAATGCAAGTGGGACACATTTCTGATGAACTGCAAGTAGTAGGTGGCAAAGTCTCCTTTGCCTTGCCTCAGGGGGACAAGTTGCCGGTGGTTGGTACTTCGAGTGTTTAGTTCTCTAAATGAGGCTTCCATTTGGTCGACGAAGAAGGTGACAGAGGAAAAGAAGTCAACAGGATTGGCATTAACAAGTGGTCTGACCTGATCAAGGGCTCTTCCCTCCAAACAGCTGACCGCTTAGATAACCTTTACTGTCTCATTGGCAGTGTTATCGCGGTTGATCTGGTTGGTGTTTTGTTTGATTGGTTCAATAGCGATTGTGAGGGCGTTGCTAACTATCCAATACATATAGTTGAGGTCCATTCTGGCGTTTGATTCCTGGAGGACAATCCTTGATTAAAATGTAGTCATACTTGGGTGTGTATTGTTCATTGTATGGGGCATGTTCTGCGAAGATGAAGAATGGTTCATTGTTCAGTTGGATTTGTTCGATGATAGTAGATTGAGTTGATTGAGCCTGTTGTGTTTCGGCGAAAGATGGGTGGGCAAAAATTCCTGTGGGTAGGGTTCTCACAAAGCAGAAGTTCAGGAAGCCTTGCTGGGACATGACGGATATCCCGGATCGGTTGGGCGTAGGGGAGACCTGTGAAAGTCTTCTTTTCCTGCCTGCAGTGCTCGGTGGGGTAGAGGAGCATAAGGGGGGTTGGGTATGCCAGCTTATAAGTATTTTACTACTGTCACGAAAGTTGTTTTGCTTTCTTACGCAAGGGGTTTGGGGGGGATAAGAGTTCACAATTCAGGGACCAGAGTGAAAATAACTTAATATGCAAACAGATTTGGAATAAGATTTTTGTATATTATGTGGTCTACGGACATACAGGATCGTGTTTGCAAAAAGGTTTTATTGATTTTGTTAGGATTATAAGTTGTTAATGTTATATATTAAAGTTTAGTTTATGAGTATATTTGAAAATTTTCTTTGGGTTTCCGGGTTAGCAGCTCTCAGATAAAACTAACATGTGTCAAAAGAATTCAGTTTTTGGGTTGGAAAAATATAATCCAGTAAGTTACGAGAAGTAATCCATTTGCTTAGTAATTTTGACCAACCCTAACAAGGGGAGATAGAAAACCAGACTGCAACAATACACAATATGGAATGTCGGTCATGGATCGTCACTCACATATTGGGTTGCAGGTATTGCACATAGCGTTGTTTGAGATTGAAATCCGATTTAGTGTTACAAAACACACCGGGTGGTAACCTGGAGGTCAGAATCCGAGTTGGCGTAAGAAGACACAGCGGAGACAAGAAGTGGGATTCGCCCGATGCGGTGACCCGCAGTTCGCAATCCGAAATTTATGTATTCCATCGAAGCAGAGGATGGGGAAACGCGGCATCATTGAATTTCGTGCGCCGTCATGATCGTGGGCTCGAGACGGTGCGTTCGGTGCCATGCACTCATCGATCGTTGTAACCGCCCGGTGAGTGGCGGTGCCGGGAGTGAACCAGGACGGGTCGCCAAGACTCACAGTGAGTTACCCTACTCAACGGCCCCGAACCACCACCTCCGCCCCCGCAATCACGACCACGACCCCCTGTACGCGCATACCTGATGATGGGAATGGACTCGGGTGGTCCTGTTTGACCCATAGCCACGGAGCCCGGAATTGTGGGGCGACGGTTCCCGGGCAACCTGAAAATCCTGTCCGACATTCCACTACTAGAACTAACCCTAACTAACCCTAACTAACCCTAACCCTAACTAGCCCTAACTAGCCCTAACTAACCCTAACTAGCCCTAACTAGCCCTAGTTAACCCTAGTTAACCCTAGTTAACCCTAGTTCGGCCCGTAACCCTAGTTAACCCTAGCTAACCCTAGTTAACCCTGATTTGGCCTGTAACCCTTATTTGGCCTGTCATCCCAGTTAACCCTATCTACCCCTAGCACTAGGTTAGCCGAGCTAACACTCAACAGCCCCCACCCACTACCTCCACTCCAGATATCACAATCATGTTGCCTTTTACCCACATACCTGACGATGCTGATGGATTCTATTCATGTTGGCCAACGTATATCAACGGAATCGGGAATTGTACGGCTACGGTTCTCGCCCAACCTCAGAATCCTCTCCTAAATTGCCCTAGCAGAATGGTTTCTGTACAACCACCAACTGTTACGATCAAATCTTAACGCCCAAAATCACTTCAGGTCTGCAAACTCACACCGGTGCTTCTGGACAAAACCTGACCTCATTCTGCTTCAGACCCTGAGTAATTCTCCTTGGAGGAGGCTGTGGATCACACCTTCGGTACGACAGTAGACGGAAACCTAACTTTGAGACACGGTGATGTCTTTTAGAAGAAAAGATGGTACATCCCAAATCTCCGAGAGCTCAAACCAAAAATCATGAGCGACCTACATGATTCGAAGCCCACAAGCCACATGGGTCAATTCAAAACTGCAGAGCATCTTCGGGCACTGTTCTTTTGCCCAGAGATGGACAATGATATGGGAGAATACGTATGGAGTTGCGATACATGTCAAAGCAATAAAAGCTCCAGTCATGAAAAGCACAGGATACTACCACATTTAGAGGTCCCCAATACTCCTTGCAGCTCCATCTCGATGGACTTTTTCATTAGTTTGCCAGAATCTGAAGCCTATACCCGTATCGGGGTTATTGTTGAACGCTTTACAAAAATCACCTACTTCATACCGCTCAAGACCGAGACAACAATCAAGGAACTTTTGCATATATTCCTTCAAGAAATATGCCGACTACATGGACTATCCGAAGTAATCATTTCTGATCGGGACTTCAGATTCGAAAGCAAGTTCTGGCATTCATTGATCAAGCTTCTCGGAGTCAACCTTTGTCTGTTTACGGCATATCGTCCTCAAGCCGACGGGCAAACTGAGAGGGTCAATCAAATGCTAGAGCAATATTTCAGAAACTGTTGCTCCTACCAGCAGGACAATTAGGCAGGGTTACTCCTGCTTGCAGAGTACGCCTACAACACGGCAACCCAACAGTCAACTAAAGTATTTCAGTCCTATGCGAACTATCGGTTCGAGCATGCTTCCAATTGGCATTCGCACACAAGGAAGCTAGACAATGCCAATGTTTCCAGCGCCGTACTAGAGTCCAAGTTGAAATTTCTTTGGAAAACTACAAGGACTGATATTTTTAAGGCACAGTCCCGGCAAAAGAAATGGTATGACCAGAAGTATATGAAAGCTCCAGAACCTAAAGATGGGGATAAGGTGATGATGGACCGACGCAATATGGTTGCCAATCGAGCCTCAAGCAAGCTTGACTACAATCAACTATGTCTCTTTGAGGTTGATGAGAAACTTGTTGTTGCGTTCTACAGGCTGAAGCTTCCCTCTCAATGGAACATTCATGATGACTTCCAAATATTTCTGCTGGAGTCCTATCGGGGACTGAAATACCCTAAAGGCACTGAAGTCCCTCCTGCTCCAGATGAGGTCAAAGGAGAATACAGTCACGTTCCCCAAGAAATAGCTAATAGCCGATGGCAACAGGCTGGGCATTAGAAAATGTTTGTAGAGTATCGTATTATTTGGGAGGGTTATCGTTCAGAAGACTCCTGGGAACCACATGAAATTCTGCAAGGAAGAGCTGATGAGGCCCTGAAAGTATTTCATCAAAAATATCCGCAAAAACCTCGGAAAATACGGTGAAACTTTAGGGATCCTCAAAACACGGCGTGAGTAGCTCTCTATCTCAGAAGAAATCCGGGAACAAAAATCAACTCTCCTGTACCAGGTTTTTCATCGGTCTGACAAAGTTCGGATACCATTTTTCCCTGAAAACAATACAAGAAACGATAGAAAACCGAAGCGTGAGGAAACCCGCGTAAAAAAGACGAGGGAAAAAAAGAGATTCTTGCTAACATCGAAATCTCCACTAGTGGAACGGAAGGTTCTACGACAAGAGTGGAGGATATGTCATTTTCTTTGTTTTTAAAAGGCATTTCATGTTAGAGTTTTCCTTCTCTGATGGAGATAGAAACAGAGATGGAGTTTGTACGTAATCACCACTAGAGCTACAGTTTTTTTTCTATGCCAAATACTAATATTACAGTAACACTACAGTGGACTCAAAACGAGTCTACAATAGAGGGGAGTAATGTAACAGTGCCACTATCAGGCTGTTACAAAAGAACCTATTCCATCAGTTAAGCCACCGACCTTAAGTAACAGCAGTTTGTTCTTCATCGACGTGTGAAGACAAGAGCAGTTGGGCTCGTACCTTTATTCGTATAGAGGACAGGGATCTCAATGAGTAAGAAGTCTTACAAGTCAAAAATAGGGGGCTGAGCAAGCTTGGAACAGAAGTACAAAGATGGCTGATAGCACAGGGAACCCAGGACGGGAGTTCCCTACCTAGGTAGTCGAATCTTTGAGGTTTCATATCTCTGCAATTGATACTCAAAGACCATGCTTTAGCACGACAGACATGATTCTGGCGGTGTCCCGGAGCTAATGGAAAATCTAATTCCAAAAACACGTTTTAATCCCCAACACTAACCTCCGCAGTGTCAAACTGCCGGAATGCTCCTGTTTTCCTCCGGAGCATCTTTGGGGAGTGAGAGTGTGACTCAAGCTACTAAAGCAAAACTTCGGTTTACAAACACTCAAATCTGTTCTAATAAAGTTAGAATAACCAATTATTAACTAGTCGGCTGTTTCCAATAGTTTTTAAGATTCCGACCACAGCTTTTGGCAAATTGCGAGATTCGACTCAGACAGAAGTTCATTCAAGGTGTCGTAGTTACTCTCCTCTCCCCTGATAGAAAATAGTTGCTGTACCCTCGACTATCAACAGGCAGAGTGTCAGTCGGAAAAAGAACTTGAGCAACCATGCTGTATTCCTATAAGCCGCTCGGTGTTACCCCAGGTTGGCCTCTCATCATCAACGGATCTTTAATAGAGAGAAGACCCCTTAAAGTTATAATTTTCTAGACTTGAGAACGTTCAAACATACAAAGTGCATTTTGATCTTTCTGAACGAGTATCATCAACACTCACTCTCTTTATTTACACTATTCGAAAGGAAGTCACGGTTATGCGTCATCATAGTACGTCAGTTACATGTCGTTGTCGATCGTCATTGACATGGTCGCATATGCTTCCACCATATTGGGTCTGTCCGACTATCTTTCCGCCAATTCATCAATTTTGGCTCCTTTGTTGTAATGCAAGTGGGACACATTTCTGATGAACTGCAAGTAGTAGGTGGCAAAGTCTCCTTTGCCTTGCCTCAGGGGGACAAGTTGCCGGTGGTTGGTACTTCGAGTGTTTAGTTCTCTAAATGAGGCTTCCATTTGGTCGACGAAGAAGGTGACAGAGGAAAAGAAGTCAACAGGATTGGCATTAACAAGTGGTCTGACCTGATCAAGGGCTCTTCCCTCCAAACAGCTGACCGCTTAGATAACCTTTACTGTCTCATTGGCAGTGTTATCGCGGTTGATCTGGTTGGTGTTTTGTTTGATTGGTTCAATAGCGATTGTGAGGACGTTGCTAACTATCCAATACATATAGTTGAGGTCCATTCTGGCGTTTGATTCCTGGAGGACAATCCTTGATTAAAATGTAGTCATACTTGGGTGTGTATTGTTCATTGTATGGGGCATGTTCTGCGAAGATGAAGAATGGTTCATTGTTCAGTTGGATTTGTTCGATGATAGTAGATTGAGTTGATTGAGCCTGTTGTGTTTCGGCGAAAGATGGGTGGGCAAAAATTCCTGTGGGTAGGGTTCTCACAAAGCAGAAGTTCAGGAAGCCTTGCTGGGACATGACGGATATCCCGGATCGGTTGGGCGTAGGGGAGACCTGTGAAAGTCTTCTTTTCCTGCCTGCAGTGCTCGGTGGGGTAGAGGAGCATAAGGGGGGTTGGGTATGCCAGCTTATAAGTATTTTACTACTGTCACGAAAGTTGTTTTGCTTTCTTACGCAAGGGGTTTGGGGGGGATAAGAGTTCACAATTCAGGGACCAGAGTGAAAATAACTTAATATGCAAACAGATTTGGAATAAGATTTTTGTATATTATGTGGTCTACGGACATACAGGATCGTGTTTGCAAAAAGGTTTTATTGATTTTGTTAGGATTATAAGTTGTTAATGTTATATATTAAAGTTTAGTTTATGAGTATATTTGAAAATTTTCTTTGGGTTTCCGGGTTAGCAGCTCTCAGATAAAACTAACATGTGTCAAAAGAATTCAGTTTTTGGGTTGGAAAAATATAATCCAGTAAGTTACGAGAAGTAATCCATTTGCTTAGTAATTTTGACCAACCCTAACAAGGGGAGATAGAAAACCAGACTGCAACAATACACAATATGGAATGTCGGTCATGGATCGTCACTCACATATTGGGTTGCAGGTATTGCACATAGCGTTGTTTGAGATTGAAATCCGATTTAGTGTTACAAAACACACCGGGCGGTAACCTGGAGGTCAGAATCCGAGTTGGCGTAAGAAGACACAGCGGAGACAAGAAGTGGGATTCGCCCGATGCGGTGACCCGCAGTTCGCAATCCGAAATTTATGTATTCCATCGAAGCAGAGGATGGGGAAACGCGGCATCATTGAATTTCGTGCGCCGTCATGATCGTGGGCTCGAGACGGTGCGTTCGGTGCCATGCACTCATCGATCGTTGTAACCGCCCGGTGAGTGGCGGTGCCGGGAGTGAACCAGGACGGGTCGCCAAGACTCACAGTGAGTTACCCTACTCAACGGCCCCGAACCACCACCTCCGCCCCCGCAATCACGACCACGACCCCCTGTACGCGCATACCTGATGATGGGAATGGACTCGGGTGGTCCTGTTTGACCCATAGCCACGGAGCCCGGAATTGTGGGGCGACGGTTCCCGGGCAACCTGAAAATCCTGTCCGACATTCCACTACTAGAACTAACCCTAACTAACCCTAACTAACCCTAACCCTAACTAGCCCTAACTAGCCCTAACTAACCCTAACTAGCCCTAACTAGCCCTAGTTAACCCTAGTTAACCCTAGTTAACCCTAGTTCGGCCCGTAACCCTAGTTAACCCTAGCTAACCCTAGTTAACCCTGATTTGGCCTGTAACCCTTATTTGGCCTGTCATCCCAGTTAACCCTATCTACCCCTAGCACTAGGTTAGCCGAGCTAACACTCAACAGCCCCCACCCACTACCTCCACTCCAGATATCACAATCATGTTGCCTTTTACCCACATACCTGACGATGCTGATGGATTCTATTCATGTTGGCCAACGTATATCAACGGAATCGGGAATTGTACGGCTACGGTTCTCGCCCAACCTCAGAATCCTCTCCTAAATTGCCCTAGCAGAATGGTTTCTGTACAACCACCAACTGTTACGATCAAATCTTAACGCCCAAAATCACTTCAGGTCTGCAAACTCACACCGGTGCTTCTGGACAAAACCTGACCTCATTCTGCTTCAGACCCTGAGTAATTCTCCTTGGAGGAGGCTGTGGATCACACCTTCGGTACGACAGTAGACGGAAACCTAACTTTGAGACACGGTGATGTCTTTTAGAAGAAAAGATGGTACATCCCAAATCTCCGAGAGCTCAAACCAAAAATCATGAGCGACCTACATGATTCGAAGCCCACAAGCCACATGGGTCAATTCAAAACTGCAGAGCATCTTCGGGCACTGTTCTTTTGCCCAGAGATGGACAATGATATGGGAGAATACGTATGGAGTTGCGATACATGTCAAAGCAATAAAAGCTCCAGTCATGAAAAGCACAGGATACTACCACATTTAGAGGTCCCCAATACTCCTTGCAGCTCCATCTCGATGGACTTTTTCATTAGTTTGCCAGAATCTGAAGCCTATACCCGTATCGGGGTTATTGTTGAACGCTTTACAAAAATCACCTACTTCATACCGCTCAAGACCGAGACAACAATCAAGGAACTTTTGCATATATTCCTTCAAGAAATATGCCGACTACATGGACTATCCGAAGTAATCATTTCTGATCGGGACTTCAGATTCGAAAGCAAGTTCTGGCATTCATTGATCAAGCTTCTCGGAGTCAACCTTTGTCTGTTTACGGCATATCGTCCTCAAGCTGACAGTTGAACTGAGAGGGTCAATCAAACGCTAGAGCAATATTTCAGAAACTTTTGGTCCTACCAGTAGGACGATTGGGCAGGGTTACTGCCGCTTGCACAGTACGCCTACAAAACGGCAACCCAATAGTCCATTAAAGTATCTCAGTTCTACGCGACGTATGGGTTCGAGCCTGATTCCGATTGATATTTGCGCAGAAGGAAGCTGGACAATGCCAATGTTTCCAGTGCCGTACTAAAGTTCAAGTGGAAAGCTCTTTGAAAAACTATGAGGACTGATATTTTTAAGGCACAGGCCCGGCAGAAGAAATGGTATGACCAGAAGCATATGAAACCTCCAGAACCTGAAGATGGGGATAAGGTGATGATGGACCGACGCAATATGGTTGCCAATCGACCCTCAAGCAAGCTTGACTATAAGAAACTATGTCTCTTTAAGGTTGATGAAAAACTTGTTGTTGCGTTCTACAGGCTGAAGCTTCCCTCTCAATGGAACATTCATGATGACTTCCAAATATTTCTGCTGGAGTCCTATCGGGGACTGAAATACCCTCGACGCACTGAAGTCCCTCCTACTCCAGATGAGGTCGAAGGAGAATACAGTTACGCTCTCCAAGAAATAGCTAATAGCCGATGGCAACAGGCTGGGCATTAGAAAATGTTTGTAGAGTATCGTATTGTTTGGGAGGGTTATCGTTCGGAAGACTCCTGGGAACCATACGAAATACTGCAAGGAAGAGCCGATGACGCCCTGAAAGTATTTCATCAAAAATACCCGCAAAAACCTCGGAAAATACGGTGAAACTCTAGGGATCCTCAAAACACGCCGTGAGTAGTTCTGTATCTCAGAAGAAATCCGGGAACAAAAACCAACTCTCCTGTACCAGGTTTTTCATCGGTCTGACAGAGTTCGGATACCATTTTTCCCTGAAAACAATGCAAGAAACGATAGGAAACCGAAGCGTGAGGAAACCCGCGTAAAAAAGACAAGGGAAAAAGAGAGATTCTTGCTAACATCGAAATCTCCACTAGTGGAACGGAAGGTTCTACAACAAGAGTGGAGAATATGTCATTTTCTTTGTTTTTAAAAAGCATTTCATGTTAGAGTTTTCTTTCTCTAATGGAAATAGAAACAGAGATGTAATTTGTACGTAATCACCAATAGAGCTACAGTTTTACTTTTACGCCAAATACTAATGTTCCAGTAACACTACAGTGGACTCAAAACGAGTCTACAATAGAGGGGAGTAATGCAACAAGGCCACTATCAGGCTGTTACAAAAGAACCTATTCCATCAGTGAAGCCACCGACCCAAAGTAACAGCAGCTTGTTCTTCATCGACGCGTGAAGACAAGGGCAGTTAGGCTCCTACCCTTAGTGGTATAGAGGACAGTGATCTCAATGAGTAAGAAGTCTTACAAGTCAAAAATAGGGGCTGAGCAAGCCTGGAACAGAAGAACAAAGATGGCTGATAGCACAGGGAACCCCGGATGGCAGTTTCATACCTAGTCAGTCAAATCTTTCAGGTTTCATATATCTCCAACCGATGCTCAAAGACCATGCTTTAGCACGACAGGAATGATTCTGGCGGTGTCCCGGAGCTAATGGAAAATCTAATTCCAAAAACACGTTTTAATCCCCAACACTAACCTCCGCAGTGTCAAACTGTCGGAATGCTCCTGTTTTGCTGCGGAGCATCTTTGGGGAGTGGGAGTGCGACTCAAGCTACTAAAGCAAAACTTCGGTTTACAAACCCCCAAATCGGTTGTAATAAAGTTAGAATAACCAATTATTATCTGGTCGGCTGTTTCCAATAGTTCTTGAGATTCCAACTACAGATTTCGGCAAATTGAATGATTTGACTCGGACAGAAGTTCATCCAAGGTGTCGTAGTTACTCTGCTCTCCCCTGACAGAAAATAGTTGCTGTACCCCTGACTATCAATAGGCAGACTGTCAGTCGGAAAAAGAACTTGAGCAAATGCGCCATATTCCTATAAGGCACTCGGTGTTGGCCCAGGTTGGCCTCTCATCATCAAAGGATCTTTAATAGAGAGGAGACTCATTAAAGTTATAATTTTCTAGACTTGGGAACGTTCAAACATACAAACTGCCATTTTCTTCTTTCTGAACGTGTATCATCAAAACTCGCTCTCTTTATTTACACTATTCGAAAGGAAGTCACGGTTATGCCTCATCATAGCACGTCAGTCACATGTTTTTATCGATCGTCACTGACATGGTCGCATATGCTTCCACCACATTGGGTCTGTCCGTTCGATAGGTCATGACGTCTCTAAAGTTGTCAGACAATCTTTCCGCCAATTCGTCAATCTTGACCCCTTTATTGTAATGCAAGTGGGATACGTTTCTGATGAACTGCGAGTAGTAGGTGGCAAAGTCTCCTTTGCCCTGCCTCAGGGGGACGAGTTGGTGGTGGGTGGTACTTTGGGTGTTTAGGTCTCTAAATGAGCCTTTCATTTGGGCGACAAAGAAGGTGACGGAGGAAAAGAAGTCAGCAGGATTTGCGTTAACAAGTTGTATTACCTGATCAAGGGCTCTTCCCTCCAAACAGGTGACCGCATGGATAACCTTTGCTGGCCCATTGCGGAAATGATTATGGTTGACTTCGTGCTTCATTCGGAGTTGGGTAACGAATCCGGAGATTTTGGTCCGGATGCCATCAAACTTTTCGGGGAAAGTTTCAGACCCAAAGGTGGAGACAGTGGTTGGTGCAGTAGCAGCGAAAATGGGGATAGGAACATTGGGGGTGGAGGCGGTGTGGTCAACATGGAGGTCAAGGTTGACCTGTATTACTTGCTCTTCCAGGTTGCCAATGGTTTTGTGGACGGCGGAGAGCAGTGTACGAGCACTATCCCTCTCGTGTCGGATGCTTTAAAAGATAGTAGGGAGGTGGTCAAACAGGGCAGCAGTATTCTATTCGTACTGATGGTTAAACTACTCGATTTTGTTAGACGAGACCTATGTAGGTCGGTTGAGGGTGAACATGGCGTATGGTGCAGATTACGACGCAACGTAATCATAGGGAGTTGGGTGGCGAGTGTTCCGCAGGGTACGGGAGATGGTCATAGGGGCTGGTAGGTTAATCAGCGAGAGGGGTTGGAGAAACTTACAGTAGTTTAGGTCCAGCGGTGTTAAGGTCGGACAAGTGAGATGGTCTCCTTATAAAGGAAGAGAAAATAGTACTTGAATAGCAATAGCCAGCGTAGATCACCTAAGCCTTTGCGTACCAAAAGAAAGAGAAGAAAAGAGAGGGAAAAAGAATAGAATCGAGGGCAAAGCCCCTTAATATACATAAAGAAAGCTTAGCAATCACAAATCTCAAGTAACTCATACCCTTAAAATCGACGGAAACTTCTGGAAATCCATAGAAGTTTTCTGATCAATTCGACCCTTTGTAACCTACTATATTATTCAATCGATCCATGAAATCAGACAAGGTATTAGGATCTGAATTGGGTTATACTGAGAACGCTCAAGCCATTGAGGGCTATACTGACCGCCAGTCACCTCAAATATGATATTCTCAATCAAAACCCCCTATAATGTTAATTCTAAAGGTTTGGGGAAATGCGGGTGCATACTATTAATTGGTGGGTGAGGTGGAAGACATGATATTTTGCGGACATCGTCAAATTCCCAGCCGTTTACAAGAATACAAAATATGAGCATACACGTTATTCAGACTGTTATCAATTAAAATAATGAGTTTTAGAGATGACTGCTGAATATTGTTCACTCTCAAGTTCAGAATATGATCATAGATTGTATATATTTCAGAATGGATTGGAAAGCCGCAACCTCGTGTTTTGGGAGAAGATATTTTGCAAACCGTAGTGCAGTATTCAATCTATTCAATATTGATCCAGAACATGGTATACCAATCAAGCCATCAAATGCATTGAGTATCAATTTCAGTATTTTACTGTGCAAATAAATATTCATAGCTTTCAAACCTTCATGAACGATTGTAACAAATGAGAATCTGAATTTCTGATACACTCGCTGTCCTGATACATACCCATCAAAGGATTGTAAATAATACAAAAGGTTTTGTTTGTCAATAACTGTTAAATTTGCTGTTCTGATAAGAACGTATAAGTATGAATCAATTATTAATGATATCAACCAATTTCACTGCTAATTACTGATTCGAATATTTTTCTGACAGGTATCGACTCCTATTTAGTGTTGAAACATCATACAGTAAGCTTTTCTTATCGGTATACACTTTACTTGCCATTCGGATTTCTATGCATGCGTATCAAGCGATTGCCAAAAATCCTCTCAAATCTTATGTACTATTCCTGACTTACATTCTGTTACAGCAAGTATGCATACAAATCGAATCATAGCAAACCATACCAACAAATCTCAATTACAAACTCTGATGCACCTTCTGTTCCGATTGATATTTATACCTGTCAAGCGAGCACAAACATTAGTAACCAATTTCACCATTAATGTGTGCTTTGCATACTGTCCCAATAGGCATGCATATCTATCCACTGATTCAATATTATTCAGTAGTTTCGGGAACAATAACATGGTACAGTTTAACGACGTAGTGCGAGTAAGGAAGAAGATCAGGAAGGAGAGTGATTAGTAATCGGGATTTCGTTTGTTGTTTCTCTTTTGGAATTTTGGTAGTATTTGAGTTTTCTTTCTATGAGTTTCTGTTACGCGATTTAGTCATCAGGTTTTGGAATATATATATATGGTTGTAATTTCCCTTCGTACTTTCTTTCTTTTCTCCTTATTCGAACTTCCTATTCTATTAGAATATATTCTATTTTCTGTCTTTGAACCTCTACGAACTCAACTCATATAACCTCTTCGTTGTGCCCCTTGATGCCAGTCATAGTCTCACTTTCGCTTCAATTAACGTTAAGCATTTGACCCTGTTCTCGTTTGTTTCCTTCGACATTCTATCGTTAGGAAATTTCGTATAGTATCTATCGATATCAAGTCTGATAACCCCGAATTCTGACCCTGACCCTGACCCTGCACGAGGTGAAGAGTTTTCACCTACAAGACCCTGACTCAACTTCTACTGTTCTCTTACCGAAAACCCTCGAACCTCGTTCTAGTTCTCTCCGAGTTGGCCTGTAACACACAGCCCGAAGACTGGTAATTGCGAGGTTCATTGTTATGTATTGGAATTAGAATGTAGGACGGAATAATGAAGTCACACTTTTCTCACTGTTTTTCTTCAGATCGTTATGTTATTCTAGTGGTACAAAACACAATTTTTGGTCAAAATGTAACAGATCAATCTGTATTTGGTGGTGGTTGAAACCTGGTTGTGGGTAGTTAGGGTTACGAACGTTGAAAGTGGATTTTGCTAGTACATCAATGTGTTTTTGGTCGTGGTTGAAACCTGCTCGTGGGTAGTTAGGGTTATGAGCGTTGAAAGTTGGTTTGGTTACGTGTACAAAATACAATGTTCGGTAAAAATGAAATACAACAATGTGTATTTGGTGGTGGTTGAAACCTGGTTGTGTGTAGTTAGGGTTACGATCATTGAAAGCTGGTTTGGTTACGTGTACAAAGTACAATGTTCGGTCAAAATGAAATACATCAATTGTATTATGTGGTGGTTGGAACCTGGATGTGGGTAGTTAGGGTTATCAGCATTCGAAGCTGATTTTGTTAGATCTGCAACATACAATCTTCCGTCAAAATAAAATACATCAATGTGAATTTAGTAGTGGTTGAATCCTGCTTGTGGGTAGTTAGGGTTACGAGTTTTGAAAGTTGGTTTGGTTACGTGTACAAAATACAATCTTCGGTCAAAATTACATACATCAATGTGTATTTGGTGGTAGTTGAAACTTAGTTGTCGGTAGTTAGGATTACGTGCGTTGAAAATTGGTAAAGTGGTGACCTAGAGTACAGAATCCGCTTTAGCGTAAGAAGAAACAGCGGAAACTATTAGTGGGATTCACCCAATGTGGTAACCCAGAGTTCAGAATCCCAAATTTATGTATTCCATTGAAACAGAGGATGGAAAAATATGTCATTAGTAAATTTCGAGTACCGTCATAATCGTGGGCTTAAGAATGTACGTTTGGTAACATGTAGTCATCGATCATTGTACCCACCTGGTGAGTGGTGGTAGTAGGAGTGAACTGGGATATGTTCTTGGATCGATTAATTAATACACTAGGTTATGAGGAGTTGGATTAGTCAGAAAGATTCTATTAGGTTCTATCGGGTTCTGTTGGTCGTAAGTGTATGACTCACTTTGAAATAGTCATCGCTGAGATTTCCTTAGGTATATTAGGAGGTTTTGCCCTCGTTTCTTTTTCTCTTTCTCTTTCTTTCTTTTGACACGCAACGTCTTCTGTACCTATGCTGTCTATTGCTATATAATATTATTTCCTCTTCTTTATTCAAGAAGACCACCGTGCCGCTGCTTCCCTTGTCCCTTTGACCCTTACCAATGCTAGTCCCTCAGGATCCCTATCGCAGGCTCTCCCCCACCGACCTCTACTACCCCCTTCGTACCCTGCGGAATACTCGCTACTCGTACCCTTGAGAGATAGGTTGCCACGACTCACAGTGAGTTACCCTACTCAACACCCCCCAACCACCACCTCCCCCCACGCAATCACAACCACGACCCCCTGTAGGTGCATACCTGATGATGGGAATGGACTCGGGTCGTCCTGTTCAACCCATAGCCACGGAGCCCGGAATTGTGGGGCGACGGTTCCCGGGCAGCCTCAAAATCCTGTCCGACATTGCCCTACTAGACATTTTCTCTAACTTCAACTACTAATATATAAGTCCACTTAAAAGCTCAAGTACCTCGACTGCACCGGAGCTTTGAGAAGTCGAGTGGAGTTGAGCAGCTGTTATCAAAAATAAATTTTAGTCTTGTGTCTTTCTTGCCTCAAGCTGGCTTGTCGACCACACTAGTATTGCTCGGATACAAAAGTGTTCCAACGTTCTATTGAGAAATCATTGACCTGGGTTCCAACCCCTTTATATAATATCTTAAGAAAAATAAGATACCACAACGCGCACCCAATCAAAGATTTAATTTAATTTCGCAAACTCTTCACAACCAGGTGCTGCTTTACATTTAAGCTACGTTTTGATTAATTTCGGAAAAGACCTAGCACTTGTCGCTGACCATGGCTCCCTAGAAATCATCTCCTCCTCTTTTCGGAATTGCAGATAGAAGCAGTACTGGCAAGTGGCTGTTGCAATTGGAATATTTCAAAGGCATTGAAAGCCGCTTAGACATGTTACCGAAGGCTGTCAGTAGTGGTTGTATCAAGGTTTTACAATTCTGCACACGTAAGTACCCCATCTGGTATTTTGATTCGTTACCATGCCAATCAGCAGGCCTGCACACTGATGATTCTACACGTCACTCTCGATAAGACATTAGAGATAAAGACTCGTGATTTCAGAAGATCTTGTCGGGGGGCCCTTGTCTTATGCACGCAATCGGAGTACCTCTGAAAACATGGTTAAATACATGCAGGCAACAATGCTCTTGTAATGAATTGTCTGGAAGGGGTATCCTAGTAATGCGCGCCACTTTACAAATTATTAATCCCGTGCGGGTGGCGTATAAAAATTGGTCGGAGGTGTGCTGCCAATAATTACACTCATGTTAGTGGAATCTTCTGCAAAGTTTACGAATAGTTGTAGCAGAGTTCCCCAGATGGCAACTGGTAGTGGCGACCCGACTTTCTTTGGGCCGGAACCATGGCCCAAGTATCATGTGAATCCGTTCAATTGGACATTCAATTCTCTCCTCCGCGGCGTAGATAAATTGAAAATGGACCACCTACATGCTACAGATAGCCTCTCATCCCCCCCCCCCCATAAACAAAAAGCTACTCGATCGTTCCATCATCACTCTTGTCAACACAGTCCCCTCTCTCCTAGTTAATCTACTAAACTGAACTATTCTTCGCCATGGCTGATGCCCTTGAGTCCGCCGTGAAAAGCCTTGAGAACATCGCAGCCCTAGTTACCGGAGCACAGGTGTCGAAACCTCTCACTTCCAGCGATCTCTTGCGGCCACTTACTGGCCCAGGCCGAATCGTCACGAACCTATCGCCACGACCACCAAACTCACCGAACGGTACCAAAACAGCCTCCACTACCGCCGTGAATAAGCTCCAGAGCCAGAACGCATCCCTGATTTCAACAAACAACCAATTGAAGAATGAGACCGCGAAGATAAAGAATGGGCTGCTGGAAGCCTACAAGAGTTTAACAGAAGCAAAGAAAGGATTGGTGATCCTTACTCGGGATCTTTCAAACACGAAGAAGGAGTTATTGAAGGCGAAGGAGGCAAACGACGAACTTGCGGATGCCTTGGAAAGTAGACGTAAGACACTATGCCCATTCCATCGATCATGTTATGATACGATATCAGCTAGTACTGATTCTGATACTGATACTGATACTGCGACAGCGACTTCCTCTCGGCCAAGATCCACAAAGAACCCCGTCATTAGTAGTTTCAACACCAAGAACGTGAGGCCTGATACCGTCCCAGTCGAGAAAACGTCCAAGCATGTCACGTTTGCCAAGCCATACAAGGCACCCCCGAGTATGGCGATCGGACTGTACGCTCTCGATGTCGCCAGCGGGGATACTATGCGGATCTCGACCTTCATAAGCAATCTTGAAAATAACCGTTTCGAGGTCAACATTGATGGCAATCCGGTGAACTCGGGCGGTTGCATCTGGCTTGAAATCGAACCAGACCATCAAGACTTCCAATGCGGGCGCTACAGCACCCTTGAAGACCATCCTTGGAGCACCTCGCAGGCAACCCACGAGCGTCGAATCTCGTTTGCGAGACCATACGATGAACCACCCGAGGTGGTCGTCTGGTTGAGCGCCTTCAATATGCACTCGGAAAAGGATTGGCGTGTGAAATCGTTCGCATCAGATATCACTGCCACAGGATTCACGGTCCACATCGAAACATGGGGCGATAGCCAGTTGTGTGCCGCTGCGGCTAGCTGGATCGCCTACCCGAGAGAAAAGGCCGATGTTTGCAGTGGCAGCTTCAGCACAACTGATGTGCGCCCGAGGGACAATCCAAGGCCTAATACGTCCGGCCCTGTAGAATTTGCGGAGGATATGTTTTCGACCACACCAAGGGTTGTTCTAGGAATTAATAGCTTGGATGCAGGATGCGAAGGGGGTCTTAGGCTGGAGTTGATGGGGACAGATGTTTCTTCGAAGGGTATGACTTGGAATCTGAACTCATGGAAAGATACCACCATGTACTCGGCCGGTGGAACATATATAGCCCTTACGTGAGGGATAAAGGTTTCTCTATCTTAGGTCATGTACTCTGCAGTCCTGAAAATGTATGATCGGAGGTGCGAATGCTCTCGAGTGGGGGAAAATTGAGTTACACTGCATTCCATTTTCTCTTTTCAGTAGGAAAAATGGTGACCGGCTACCAACGTCTGTAGTCATTATGGCCCAAACATCACATAGGATATACGAGGTGCTCCCAATGATGCGATGTGGATTTTAAACTTACTCATGTACGAAATCGCGAACACTACAGCAAGCGGGCAAACATACCGTACCCCAGTAGGATCTATCATGGGTTAGATGACATGATCAGAACCACATGTAGCTAGTGTAAAATCGTGAGGAGCCAGGTGTTCATATAGTTTTTTGTATCAAAGCTTCCACATACGGTTGAATAACACGATTGAGATCAGACCTGACGGCGTAAAATTTACCTCGAAATATCATCGCCAACCGACTCGATTGTGAAAGGGTTGAGACGAAAGCTCGGTGTCCTCAGAACACTAGGGGGATCATCAAAAGCGCGCAGTGTTTCTCCCGCTACTGCCAGTCATTCCCAGCCGCCTGTAGTTGACTCTTCCGCCGTGACCACACATCCCATTCCGACAGACGTTTACTGGTAAACATATTCTTGCACTTGCATGTATTCATATTATAAGGAATGCTCTATGTTTGATTCGGCCGCTGATCGCCCTTCCCTCGACATACTAGGACATCGATATCAGCAGGTGCAATTGTACCAGATCCCAACGTCAACGGTACAGTCACGGTTAGGGTTCCCACGCAGACGACAGTCATAAACCCGGCGGAGGATGCAAACTTGATCTTTCAGGAGGCTGTTGAGAGGTATAAGCAGAAATTGGCAACAGGCGACAAGCAATATCTCCTGAGCGTAGGTGATGTTTCCGTCGCCAAACTTATAGAGTCCGTGGGAAGGTTCGACAGAGAACACAAGCAGAGGAGCTGCACGCGAAAGGGATTTACCCATGTACTAGGGTGTAGCGAAAAGTGATCAGAATCTGATAAGACAAATACACGTATTCACCGCAACATTCACTTATCAGATTCTGATCACTTACCCTCAACACCCGGTACAAGGATTTCTAGAGGTGGTTGACGGATATCTCAAGTCGATATCAATAATAATTCAGAGTAGCCCGGAGATATCCTCCCTAGTTATCAGTAGACTTAAGTTCTTTGTTGATGTAGGTAATTTATATGATTATCCGCCGACTTGACGATGTTGCCCCATTGAAGCGCTGATAATTTCCTTGAGATTGGTTTACGTTACATTGGCTTTTTCGACAAGCTAGGTGATACCTTGGCGAGGATGGAACGTGATCTGAAGTATATCTCTGAATATGCCATATACCATCATTACCAGGAGGTCAAAATGGTAGGACAGCTGCAGTAACTTGGAAGTCTTGAATATCATCGACTAAAACCTTGTAGGCTTTGTGCGATACGTATGAAGGCTTACTCGAATTTTGCGAAATTTATGGTATTTTCGCAAACCAGGATGGAACAATTAGAGGTATGTATGTAGCATGTTTAACCCCCGGCCCGGAGATCGTCCCGGTTGGATTTCGCCTATCGCTTTCCTCGAGTCGTCCCGGGAAAAACGTGGCTGATATTGTCTGTGGCCTGTCAGAAATCATCTCGGGCAGAATATTTCGTCGACAGCTGACGGCTCCGATTGAAAAAGATTTCGATTCGGTTGTTACCCGATTTGAGGAAAACGTGAGAATGGTCGAGAGGGTTGTATATATAAAGGAATGTAGGAGGAGGATAGATGAAGAGACACGAGAGGCCCAAGAGAGATCAGGTACGCAGCCAGCGCCCCGCTTTGTTTCAAAAGGCTAATTAATCTATGGCCATCATCTTGAAGAGCGGTATCGGCAGGAGCTGCTACGGTGGCTGTCTCAATTAAAACCCGAGAAAGACCATGAGAGGATATATGAGAAGAGGTATGAGAATACCGGGGAATGGTTACTGAAGTCGGAGGAGGTAGGAAACTGGTTTGAGAGTGTTGAGGCATGTCTTGTTTGGTGTTACGGGAAAGATATGTACTGATCCGTCAACGGTCCTCGCGTTTCCATTAATACTCTGTCTGATGATGACCCAATCCAAAAAGCTGGAGTTGGGAAGTCTGTTCTAGCGTAAGTCAATACCGGTGATTATAATTATATACCCTAATTTCATAATTCTGACGACAAACGTATCTGAAGTTCTGCCATGGTGGAGAATATACTATCCAAGTATAAGTCAGAGGATAGGATCGGGATAGCATATTTCTACTTCAGTTTTCAAAGTGAGGAAGAGCAAGATATCAGTAGCGTTATCCGTATCCTTATCAAACAGCTTTGCCGCTGTACCCAACACGTCCCATCTTCGCTTGAAGCACTTCACAAACTATACGGGCAGAGAGACATCTTGCCCAAACTTTCGGAGCTGAAACAGGAATTCCTTCAAATATCGCAGGCCTTCGACAAGGTCTTTATTGTCATTGATGCTATGGACGAATGTCCCAAGGATAAAAGGAATCAGTTACTTCCGTATATCAGCCAGACTTTGAAGGAAAGTCAAACGAAAAGCGGGACATCCGCTATTCTCAAGGTCTTCGTTACTAGCCGTCAACAGAGAGACATAGAGCGCCAATTCACGTCGGATACGTATGCGGTACTCCCGATCCGCGCCGGGGGTGTCCTGGAAGACATTGCTAGATATGTCGACAACGAATTGGAGCAACGTGTGAATGATTACTGTGATATCGACCAAGATCTGCGACAGGAGATTCGGCAAGCGCTTGTTTCTCGATCCGATGCGATGTGAGATATCTTTCGAACGAACAGATTGAATTGATACTGACATGCATCTCAGGTTCCTTTGGGTTCGCTGTCAGCTCGACCATATCTACGATCAACTATCAAGAGCAGACATCATCCACGCTTTGGAGTGTATGCCGGAGGATATGAATGCAACATATAGACGGATATTGGATAAGATAAATGGCTAGCACCAGGTCAGGCGTAGGATCGCAAGGAAGGCATTGATCTGGGTGATGAATGCAAGAGAGCCCTTGAATGCTTGCCAGCTAGCCGCCATCGTCGGGATTGACGAATCCTCACAAAGTGCGGTCAAGTGTTCCAAAAAGTACCACCCAAGTGCAATCATCGATGCCTGTTGTGGTCTGCTTGTCATTGAGGACGGGTGCACTGTAAGGCCAATCCATTTCAGTGCAATAGAGTTTCTCGAGAGCGAGGATG
Source organism: Morchella sextelata (assembly GCF_020137385.1). Classification (NCBI taxonomy): domain Eukaryota; kingdom Fungi; phylum Ascomycota; class Pezizomycetes; order Pezizales; family Morchellaceae; genus Morchella; species Morchella sextelata. The sequence goes on from NW_025408636.1 coordinate 32,052, forward strand.
GTTTCGTCGGTAGCAGTATCGGAGGTGAGATTGAGATTGTGACAACATGCGCCTATTTCCTCCGTTGCAAGGATTTCAGTCTACTGGAAAAGACCCAATGGTTTTCTGAAATGAGGGACTGGAAACTGGATTTATCCTATATACTTCGTGAATGGCACTACCACCTCCGTCTCATTAATACACCCCTACCCGAAACCGTGAAGTCTCTTATACGGGCGTTGTTGGAATCCGATATTGACTGGTGGACCCGTTATACTCCATGGATGACTTTAGTTGCTGATTCAGAGCCCGGACAGGCGCCTTTTGTAATTTGCGCGGGGCCCGGTCTCTTGGATTTCTACAGGCAAATATATCATGATCAAGAGGATGATCTTCTGCCCGTTATCAACGGCGAAGTGTTGGCGAAAGCTTTGGAAGTCTACACGTACCTTGGCCATGGGGAGGGCAAAGCTACAATGTTGAAGGAGATGGCGGTTGCGCTCGGCAACACAGATCAGGAGGAAAGATTTTGGCATCTGCTGTTGCCATTTACAGTTAAGCAAAAGATGTACAGCTCATTGCAGCAACTACTGGACCAAGCAAAAGATAAGCCCTGGAAAGGTCAGACGATTAGTGAATTCTGGCAGGCAATGGCTAGTTTCGGAGACGAAAGGGTGCTCGAAATATTAATAAAAAACAATATCGACATTCAGTACAGCAATGACTACTCTGCCTCTCTTCTCCAGCACGTGGTATTATGGTGAAACAAGGAATTGACAGAAAAGCTGATATCGATCGGTGCTGATGTTCATTGTGGGTCATTTTTCCCATACGCTCCTGCAGGCTGCCGTAGCTTCCGGGGAATTGGAGCTTCTTTTCATGTTTTTGTCGGAGGAGATTGATGTTAATTCCGAGGGCGGGAAATATGGAACGGCTCTCCAAACGGCTCTTGCTGGTTATCTCCAGCGGAAGAAATACAATGATGACGTCAAGGAAGAGACTTTACCTATTATCCATCATCTGATCCTTAAGGGCGTACATATTGACGCCAGGGTTGGTCGAATCAAAGATGGAACGGCATTTATCCTATTTCGGTCGGGGTGAATCCGGGACCTTGAGGAGCGATTGCGAAACCCCATTCAAGATCGAGAAGACGATACCGTGCTCTCCAACGCAGCACGCTTTGGGGATACCCGGTTTGTATCGGTTCTTCTTGAGAAGAATGCAGACCCAAACATCACCAGTGGTGAGCTCGGAGCTCCCCTCATCGCTGCAGCATCTCGAGGAGAGTGTGAGATGGTGGGTTGTCTGCTGGAATACAACGCCGATATCCACGCTAGAGGCATGATTTTTGGCTTTCCTCTTGAGGCAGCAGAAACCCCATACAAATGGTTCCAAGCATTAATGGTGGAGACCGGATGCTGTGCCAGCAAGGATGAGCAAGCAGTTGCCTTCCACAAATACCTTTGCTCGGATCCTGCTCGCGCGGAGGTTTTCAGCATGTTTGACTTGGACTATGTGTCGGAAGCGAAGCTGGTTGCGAGCAAGGTTTTGCGTAATCACGAGACGCTTGTTTCGATGCTGAAAAACAGGAGCGACTTCGTAAAGGAGCTCGGTCTTCCATCGGATACTTGTGAACCTGCCGATGGTACACGTGATGAGGGGAGATGCTATTAGGAAGAGACAGTTAGACGTGCGCGTGGGACTTTAATTGACCTGGATCAGGTACTTATATACATATATTGATGCATGCATGAGATACAAATATGTTGGGTATCAGTCGAGGGTGATGGAGAGAGGGGGGAATTTCAGCCCAACTATTTCCACATACAATGAGTGTTAGTTCAAGATTAATTTGTGTTGTAATGTGCTCTAACTGGCGCGATCGGGGGGTTGTGATTATATTCTGTGAAATTGTCAAAGACAGCTAATCTGATAGGGATGATATCATGAAGAATGTATTTATTCAAGAACTTATTTCAATAGGCGCTCTAAACCACGCTCGATGACTAATTAGTTCTCTCTACTATTATCTACTGAGCGGTATTGTAACACTGGATCCAAAGCTACCGATCCCACATGTATGTATTCGAATGAAGTGCTAGGTTGATCTGGCTTCATATATCAGCAGCCAACCCCGGGGTTCTGAAAATGACCAGTTGCACGTTTATTTGTTTTCCATTTCTCGCCCAGTTTTCGCCCAACCAGAGTGAGCATTGTCACCGCCGTCATCGGTATAGTCAGCGCTGGATACCACCACCAGTTGCTACTAACCGAGAACCTGATATTCCCATTGTCATCGGTGTCGGTATTGAAAAAGCCCATACCGAAGATGCCCTAAAATGACATTTAAAATTAGTATCAACGAACCCGCTGTTAACAAAATCTGGGAGACTTACACTAAATAATGATGCTGGAAGGAAGATCATCGTGAGAATCTGTATTGTGCGAAGTGACCGTCCATCATCACGGCTTGATCGCGCAATCTGCGTACTCTCTCTGGCCATCTGGATATTTAACTCAGCGTCTCGCTGGTTGACCATCGCAAAACACTAGTGGTTATATCAGCAAAGTGATTGGATGACTATTCAACACAGAGGATAGGGTATACCTCGTTAATGGCGAGCTGCGTTCTAGTCTCGTATAGCTTTGCGTATGCTTTGAGAAGCTGAAGCTCGGAGATATAGACATCCCAAACATCTTTTAATTCCGAGTTGTCTACACCAGCCGAAGAGTTGTCCATTTCCAAATGATCATCGTTAGACTGAGCGGCTATCCATTCGTACTCAGTCTTGAGGTGGTGAAGAGCGGGACCGAGGATTTCATAGTCAGTTGCTACTTGGGTGATCTGGCGTGCGAGCGTTAGGAAAACCCTAGTCCGAGCTGTGAAAACGGATGTAGAGCCATTGTCATCGACCTTTTGCTCCTGTTTAATCATGCAAAGTTAGACAGCTCCATTCGGTGGCAGCATAGCTATAGAGGATGTGCTTGGGCATAACATGATTCATTACCCACTCATATATAGGATCAGCCCAGGTCTCTGTGAACTTATCCGCTTTCTGCAGGGAATTCTGCGCAAAGAATGCGTGTAGCAGCATGGGCTGCCGCATCACAACTTCACCTTTATCACTGAAACTTGATATAAGCTCAGCTCTCATATCTTTGGGACATCTCAGCACCAGCATGATCGTGGTTCCAGCAAATAAATTGCGGCCCACCCAGACGCAGAGACGCTTCCAGCCTAATACAGATTTGGATGAGTCTAAGGATGTGATGCTTTCGTTTAAACGGAGGATAGTCGAATACCAAAACTCTATAGGTGTCAAGACGATTAGTATATTTCAAGATGCTCTCGGGCAAGGCCCCACAGGACCGGGGGTCTCACGGTGGTGGATGGGTTTCTGGGTGATGGGATCATACTGCACAACTCGGCCAGGCATATGCTGCCGTTCCAAAAGCCTCGCTACTCGGGATGAGATGCAATATGTTTGAAAGATGGCCTGTAGCAGCTCGGAAGTGCACTTGAGACGGTCTAGGTCACCTTGAACCTCATCGATAAATCTATAATATACTGTAAGATTCTCGTATTATCAATATGGTGGACGAGAGTACATGTAGTTACATTATTCGAGTATGCACCCTCTCCTGTAACGTCGCTTCCGTGTCTGCCCGGGACGTTTCCTGCTCATCATATGGAGTATAAGATTAATAAACTCTAAGGATTGTGTGGTAGTTGGATTGGGTAAACAAGCCTCTAGCATAGCAAGAATCTGCCGATCACCGAGGTTGTACCGCATGACTTCCTTAGTATTAATATACGCTCCAAATATCTTTGAATTAAGTAGTTCCGTACCTCCACAGGTGCCTCGCATATCAAAGACATCTGCGCTTGAAGATGCTGAGAACCAACGATCATTTCCGAATGCTTTCTTTGCATCAGGGGCACATAAAAGATCGTGTACTTTGTAGCAATCGGCTTCTCTCTCATGAGATGGTGTGTAAATCGTTGATTTGGCCATTTGACTTTCTCGAGAGCGGCGGGTGCGTAGCTTAGATATAGAATTGTATGATGTTGAGATAGTAGGTTTGTGTAAATACAGTGGGAGGGGTGCTGGTAGAGAATGGAGATGACCTGAGAGATTTCCTAAGGATTTAAGGAGTTCAGAAACCCAACCTTGTGCTGGGCTCCATACTCAAACTTATCCGCTCACTGGCTTACTTTGCGGCTACGGGACGGCCCGTTTTATTTAGGCCAACATGCATGGGATGTACGACAGGGCCCACTCTATTCTAGACTTGACATATATAGCGTGGTGCTTGATCGTGTGTCTCGGAGTACGCCGTCGAGTGGGTTGCCTGATTCCTTTTAGCCAGCTTTAGTTAGCTTAGCCTGCTCTCAAGCAAATGCACGTACATATGCGGATAGAACCTTAGATGTTGTCTCAGGTGGCGGTTGACTTATAGCGTTTTCGTGTCCCCATATATGCTCATATATGTATTGTCTTGGTGTAAAGTGTTGGAGGGAAAGACATCACTACCAGGATCAATGTATTTCCGCTACTGTGATGTTAGTATGATGCCCTCTAGCTTTCGCTCCCAAGCCGGATCTCATTGGTAGTGACCTTTCCTTTTATCACAATCTTGAAGTATCCAGTTGTGCACAGCGTTCGACAAGACAGTATAGAGGATATATATTAGAGTCTTTTAGCTGCGCGAGTTGAACAGAAAGTCGAGCAGGTTGGACAGAAAGTCTAGCTGTTTTAGGAAGACACTTGCAGTCGTTCAATAAATAAGATCTGCAGGACATTTTGTCGAAGTGCTCGACTTTCTGTTCAACTCTTGCAGCTAAAAGATTCTGTTGCAATGGTCAACGGACCTCAGGAGTTCCGCAACGTTATGTACATTATATCCCTTAGTCTGACGGTGCTGTCCACCCTATAATACGAGAATTAGATTTCTATGGGAGATCTATTATTTGATAAGAGAGATAACAGGATCTGTTACTAAAGCTAGACATATATATATATATATATTTGGTTGGCAGCATTTTTCGCCAGACGAAGGGATAAGTCATTTATAGGCCATATCAAACGCTGCACGAGTTGTGTAACGTTGGGTAACGCTGGAACTCAGCGAAATATATTGATAGCTAGCAAAGGCGTACCCAGTTCTTCTCAGTGGATATCCGTGGAGCGTTCCTAGCAGTGTGTGCATGATCAAGCCGGCCTCCAAAGAACTCACAATTTTAATACCATGGACGCCTGGGCCGAATATGTTGCACCTTTTTAAATTATGATGTCGAAGGCTTGAACTATTTGCAAACGCCAACGGCTGCAATATACTCCATACCACGGGCCAAATTAACTACACATTCTCCAGCCTGAAGAGTAGTCTTCTATATAGATATACATACCAGCAGTGAATGTTATCAACATAACTGTCGTCTTCGAGCACGTGGGAATACATAAACGCCCCGCGGTCTTAGTCTGCATGGAATGCATTAAAGTGGTATAGCATAGTAAACGACGTCTATCCAGTGGATAACAAACAATTACAAGGTGAGACACAAGGTTAGACCAACTGAGGTACTGTTTGCATAGACTCGGTTATATTGCGCGCATAGGCCGGGTGGGAAGCGATGACTCTGATTTTCATGTATCCCAGGGCGGTTATCGGGTCCCGGGCGGTAACATGATAGAATGTGTGCTCTCAACTAATCGAGCTCTAGAGGTGGGTGCGGGGGTGTGTGGGAGGAATAGTAATGCGAAGGACGGTGAGAGCTGGGGTTCGTGTAATTGCGTAACTGTACCTGATCACCCACAATTGCAATATCATAAATGACTATCGCTCCCGGAATTACTTGCAATTGAAGTTTAGTGAATAAAGGCTTTCCATTCAGTAGGTATTGGATACGAAGCTGACTCTCTGCCCAATAACTGTGAAGATCTACTCCATGTGTAACAGCTAGGGTACTTGGTAAATTTTTAAGGCATCCAGCATTCCAAGAGCCTCATCTGCGAACCCTTGTATGTATACAAGGCTGTGTGTTGTTCCAGCAAAGCTAGGACGTCTTAGGTCCCAGCATATGGAACCAATGGAATAGGCAGATGATGGGTCGCAAAGAGTGACCTATCAGCCCAAAGAAGTATATATAGCACTCTCGGAGCGAGTGTTGGTTTACCGGCTCGGTGGAGTAGTGCTCGTGGCGGTGAAGGTTAGCTTTTGTGAAAACATACGAAGCTAGGGATCCTTCTGCTCCTCCTCCTCCTCCTCACCTTAAATGTGGATCTTTCTAGGGATTAGTTTTCTCCTCAATCAGGTATGCAGGATTATGTATCTCTAGTTCTCTCGTTACGTCTCTATAGCGGGGCTCCTTTGGCCGAGACTAACAGGCAGCATCAACAGTGTTTATAGAACGTCACAGGAACGGACAAAACAAACATCTATCTCACCATTCCCATATCAAGCTCATGGACCACAGTCGGTTCAATTACCCAACGTACGCGGTACCCGGCTCTGGTGCCATGAATGCGCGACGCGCCCGCTCAGAACGTCTTAATAGTTCTCCCCGCTCTACACCCTCGACCCACCCCAACCCCACACAAAGGGAAGGCCCTCTTCCCGAGCCTGGAAAGGTCCCAATGACCATCTCTGCACCGGGGGGTGGTAGCGTAGGTGTTTGGGAATGTCCGCTTTGCGACCAGACAATGCGCGCCATGTTGAAAGGCGCACACCTCGAGAGCAATGTACACCTTCAGAACGAAATATCACAGAAGCAGGTATTGGATCGAGCGCAGGGGCCGATAGTGCAGGAGGTGATGGGGAAGGATAGAAAGGAGGAGAAGTTAGTGGAACTAAAGAAGGTTAGGGACCTGCAGGACAATACGCAAGAGAAACAACGGTTAGAAGGATGGCTCAAGGAAGAGAAGGAAGAGAGAGTGCGGGGAATTGAGCAAAAAAGACTCGAAAAGAAGAGGTTCGAGGAGCACAGGCAACAGAAACAAGAGGAGGAACGGGGAAAGGTTAGGGAGCACAGAACGGAGAATGCGCGAAAGAGAGGGCAGAATCATGCTACACCAAAATATCAGCAACCGTTGAAGGATGTAACCCCCTGGGAATGCGATGTATGCGAAATAACGATGAAGACACATCTCAAGACCTACCACATTGCTAGTAGTTTACACAGACACAATGCGAACCAGCGGAAAGATGAAGAGAGGCAAAAGGAGCAAGCAAGTGTCGAAGAGCGGCGAATTAAGGAGGAGGAGCGGAAGGAGAAAATGCGCTTAGAGGAGGAGGAGAGGCTGAAGCAGCAAGAGAGAAAGATCGAGGAGCAACGGATGGCGGAAGAGAGAAGGATTGCGGAAGAGAGAAGGATTGCGGAAGAGAGAAGGATTGCGGAAGAGAGAAGGATTGCCGAAGAGAGGAGGATTGCGGAAGAGAAAAGGATTACGGAAGAGAGAAGGATTGCGGAAGAGAAAAGGATTGCGGAAGAGAAAAGGATTGCGGAAGAGAGAAGGATTGCCGAAGAGAGAAGGATTGCCGAAGAGATGAGGATTGCGGAAGAGAAAAGGATTGCGGAAGAGAGAAGGATTACGGATGAGAGAAGGATTGCGGAAGAGAGAAGGATTAGGGAAGAGAGAAGGATTGCGGAAGACAGAAGAATTGCGGAAGAGACAAGAATTGAGGAGAAGCGGAAAGAAGAAGAGAGACAGAAGGAGGAGCAAGTAATCTCAGAAGCGAAGTGGATTCAGGATGTGCGGGAAGATGAAGAGAGACGTAAAGACGAAGCGGCGAAGGAAAAAAGGAAAGAAGACGAACAACAGAGCCTGGAAGTTTCGCAGCTTGAAGACGAGGTGGAGTATTCCCGAAAGGAGAGAGAGATCGAACAGCTGGAGAAGCCTATTACGGAACAGAGAGTAGTTACAGAACCACCACTAGTGTTGAAATCAGCGGCCCCAAACGGGCATGGGCAGCGGCAAGGGCTGATTGGTGGACATAGTGAGAAGGACCACCGGGTGAAGATGCTCCAGTATCTATTATCACAAGGAGAACTTCAGCAGGAGTCAGCTGAGCTGAACACGAAGAGGGTATGGACACATGAAGAAATGTACTTGGAATACAAAGAACAAATGCCACAGGAACAGCCAATCTGGGTGCAAAGTCTTACAAGGTAAGGGTGTCCCGGTTCCCGTATTCTGCGCTACTAGTGATTGACATTTTCCAGCTTCCTCCCTCCGCCGGTGTCATGCGTGACGGACTTGCCACCAATATTGTACCGAGTCTATGATGAGACCTCCGTGAGTCAGTATACCATAGCTGGCTTTAACTCCGGAAATCCGTATCTGCCAAATAATCCGTCAAATTTCAAAACCATGGTCAAACGTCACGCCAATTGGAGCAGTAGAGCCGGGACACCGTTCATTTCCATGACAACAAGCCCAGATGCCGTGGGCTGGCACGTGGCTAAGAAAAAGGCTGATGGAAATTATTATGGTAATGTCATGGTGGCTTTGATAGACACCGCTACCCTCCTCACCACATGCCGATCACAGATCTGGAAGATGCACGATGCGATGGATCACTTCGGTCTTGAGCCGTACAAATGTCAGCGTCGAGCATATGACAATGAGTATATCTGCGCTCTGCGAATTCCAGCGATATCTATCTTTGCTTGTTGCCAACCCGACTATTTTATGGATGTTGCTTTAATTTTCTTGAAAAACTTAGATTCCCAGCGGTAGTGTCCAGCAGGTAGGCCGACTGAGGTGATGTTGATGAATATCCACTACCTGTTATTATAGCTTGTTTTTCACTCTTTACGTTGCACGACCTGTACTCACGTATTTGTATGCTCTCTATATTATAATAAATATGATTCCCGATATTAAATATGTCTAAGGCAGCCGTTAGGGGCCAAATGTTAGTTTTGGTGGGGGTGGTGATGGTAAAAATCATTATGAACTGGTCATGCCTGCAAATGATTTCTGGGTTCACAAGATTCACCCCGCATGAGTCTCGTAGTATAAATATACACCGCCCCCGTCTACCGAGATTTATCCTGAAGTCTTTGAGTAGACCTACGCTTCATATTTTGATTTGAAAAAAGGTTGTCAGTTACCCAATGTCAAAGTAGATCGTAGAACTGTCAGACTTTTGTTTTTCTTTTATACTTTAGTGCAAACTAGGGGGTAGGTTGTTCGGGGTCAGAGACGGGCCCGAGTAAAATTGTGCGAGGTCACGCATTGCCCGAATAAGATTTTTCACAACCTATGTGATTGTTCAATGCGCACACTGTTCATCATTACTGTCAATTATATCGTTATAGATAATCAATTCGAGTCTCAGTTACCCAGCCAGTACGCAATATCAACACTTCAAGATGATTGAGAACTTGATATTCTATCTTTTAATCCCGGAGAGGAGGGCCATTTACTCAAGCAACACTCGGGTGGAATAGCAAACCACAAACTCCATGTTCGGCAGAGGAGAGATCGTGGTTTGATTTGATTTTTTTGGCGGAAAAGAGCAAAGTGGAAAAGGAATCGGTCATTATGCCCTTATTTATATATGCCGGTTAATGGTACCGCGAAGTTCGGTAAATAAAGATGAAAATCGACCTAAGTACCGTATTTTTCAAAGTCTCTACTGGAAATTCCTTACCTCCTCCTCGTTATCACCTGTAGCTGAAATACAACTTCTTCTTGTATATGCGATGGGGATTTCAAGGTTGAAACCAGCAGCCTAGGGTAATGTGGAATTAAAAAGAACACGATACCTTGATAAATAATGGAGAAACAATTCATCTTCTTCAACTCCAAAAGCTTATACACGCTTTTACGGAGGTAAACGGACTTGTTTCATGGATCGATTGATTTACACACTGGGTTAAGAAGAGTTGGATTAGTCAGAAAGATTCTATTGAGTTCTATCGGGTTCTTTGGTTGCAAGGGTATGAGTTACTTTGGATTTGTTATCGCTGGGATTTCCTTGGGCATATTAGGAGATTTCGTCCTTGCTTCTGTTCTCTTTCTCTTCTTTCTTTTGATACACAATGTCTTCTGTACCTACGCTCTCTATTACTATATAATAACATCTCCCATTCTTTATTCAAGAAGACTACTGTGCTGCTGCTTCCCTTGTCCCATTGACCCTTAGCAACGCTAGAGTCCCTCAGGACCCCTCTCGCAGGCTCTCCCCCACCGACCTCTACTACTTCCTTCATACCCTGCGGAATACTAGCTACTCACCCCTTTGAGAACTTGAAGGATAGCGGAGGTACAACTCAGACTACGTAAGAACTTGCCCAATCGAAGCGGAGTCAGGGAACCAAGGAGTACAATCGAGGTCAGAGGTTACGATGGCAAGGACAAAAACTAGGACAGGAACTGGTACGAGGACTGGAGTAGGTTTTTCCTTGGTATGGTATACCAGGTAATATGGATTTAGCGTCAGGACAAGGATGAGGACTAGGACGGTAGGATCGGACTTGATACCGATGGGACTAAAGTTTACGGTAGAGAATATATTTAAAGTAACAGACAAAGCTAACAGAGGACTCGAGCTGAGATGAAGGTAGATGACAATAGTAACACTTAAAGAATAAAGAAAGAAAGAACAGAAAAGAAAGACAATAACCTTATTATATAACTATTTCGATACCCATATGGGATGACAGCTGAATCTCGTATAATAGAAATCTATAGAAACTCGATTACTCATCCAACCGAAAACTAATATTAAAGGAAGACCCAAAACATCCTTTCCTTCATAATGCTACAGAAAATCAAAAACGAAATAAGTACCAAGACAATGTAACACACAACCAAGTTATCAAAGTCTGATATATACTTCAAGAATTCCTTCAATTAAATCCCGATGATTATAGTTCAGACTATTTAAAGTATATAAAAAGCGATCAAACAGAATACACTAAGAAATATTCTTGCGTGTGCAATTATCGGAATGAAAAGTACCTAAAACCTTCAAGCACCTTCAATTTTTTTAAGAAATTATTGGCAAATCCCAACTGGCAAGAAAAGCTTGTCTGCAAAATTAATTGAAAAATTGAGTATATCTATGATGGTATATAGATTTATGAAAAGATTGATGAGAGATTATTGGAGAAGTTACTTATGTATTTCCATTTAATTAGTTTTGGTCCTGCTCGTAGCCTAGAATTAGTAACTATCTTAATTTGAAACTCAAGCACATAATTTAGTAATATCTTCATCTATGACATAGAGTTAGTTTTGGTTACGAATTACCACAAATCATTATCAACAACTTGATCCGACAAATTTATCGCAAGATTTTTACCATCAGGTATAGCTGCTATATTTATATTATATGTAACTGCAATACGTTTATTGGGTTATTCTTTCATTCCATTAAATCCTCAGAACCTGACACAATACCCAGTTATATAACGGGTACGTACACGGGCTAGCCGTGATGCTCCCTCCAAAATACGTGTCCTCCGCTCTCACTTAGAGACCATGCACCTGCATTAACCACCCACGTCACCTACCGCGTCAACTGCCATAACTCCAAATCGCCAAAAGATACCTACCAGCAAAATGATCTCCCTCGCAACCACACTTCAAGTCACAATCTCCAGAGCGGTACCCTCATCTGCGCCATGTAAAGCATTTATTAGCAAGCTCGCTTATTACCCAGGGGGCAGCCCCTTCATCCTGATGAGCGTTCCTCGCTCCGAGTGCTTACCGCTTCTGGTACTGCCAGTATACACCGCTCATTGCTAGTTCCGCCCCAGGAGCACCTAACCTTCTGGCATCACCAGGGGATATAGCTCACGTTCAGAGAGCACTCACCAATAGTCTATTTGTTTGGACCGCCATGAGATTACCTCCCTCTCCGGAGATGCTAGGATGGAATGACATTGCCTACAGCACCATTGGAACTTTTGCTTCTTTTCTTTACGTCGGTAGCGCCATACAAGTACTTTTCAATGTTCTCAAAGTTGTCTTGAATGGTCTCACGGTACGATCAATGCTCTCATCACATGACCAATGCTTTAATAGCAAACCCAATTTTCTCACAGCAGCGCGAATGCTCCCGCGAAGGCTCCCGTGAATGCTCACGTGAATACTCACTTGAATGCTCACGGGAATGCTCCCGCGAATACTCCCGCGAATGCTCTCACGAATCCTACCGGGAATGCTCCCGCGAATGCTCCCAGGAATGCTCCCGCGATTCCTCCCTCGAGTGCTTCTGCAAGTGCGTCCAGAGTACTCACCAGAGCTGAGATATTTGTTATATCCAGTTAAGTTGAAGGAACCCTCACCCCGTCCCATTTGGATTGATATATGGTTTTCAAAGGATAGGAAGATACCAGTCCCTCAAATGTTATCTAACGTAGGTATCTTCAACGCTACTGTATGGTCAGTCGCAGGATACTGATATGAGCACTGTCCTATATACTGTTGATGACTAGCCAATCTTTGATAGAGGTGTATGTTTCTGGTGATTCGTGAAATGCATAATTAGCGTTGAGGCCGAGACCGTGGTACGGCTTGTCTGAAAAACTCAATGTCTATGCATAAGCAGCAGACATAGACTGACATTGCCCTTCCACATCATGCTTGCTGGATAGCCAGACTCAGATACTGAGTGGCCGAAACTTTACCTCCTTCTTCCAATTAGAATGCATAGCAGAACTAAATGAACTTTGAATTAGAGAGTCCAATTGGTTCTAACATTCCTAGAGCACTCATGAATGCCCTCAAGGCTTTGCAAGCATTCACCCAAATTCATTCCATATACGCAATTCTATCCTGGTATTTATCAACTAATTACCAGTCTTCACGTTAAACAAATGGGGTATTCCCAATAGACTCCTAATATTAATGACTAATATCCTATTCCTTCTCCTCCTACAAACCTTCAGGAGCCTATTTGAGCTATCAGCAATACCACAATCCTTTGTGTTGAGTAGCTCCACTATACGTAGTCTACGAACTCGCCCCACACTGTCCCGTAGCTTGAACAAAGCATTCATACATCCTTATAAGTGTCCTAAAACCACTCGCGACTCCTCTGGGAATGCTACCCACACCCATACCCATTCCTACCTTAATTTCTGTTTCCTAAAAGCTACGTTTCCTGTACACCTAATATTGTAAAACTCGTACACCTCAGGTTTTTGGAAGATTGGTATCGGAACCTGCAAATATGTAAACATCTTCATCCGGTGCTCTGAAATGCTCTCAGAGCTTCCGGCAAAGCTTTGAGAACATCCTGCATTCTCTGCATACTCCTTTATTAGGTGCTATAATGTGGTATAGATTATTTGCAGTTAATCTGCAATATTGAAAAGTTCTTACGATTTCGTGGAGGGGTTGCAAAGATGCCCTAGTGGCAACCCTCCTTCTACTGTTGATCGTTCATTTGGAGTTTTCTCTGGTCTTCGGTTTTAAAAATCTGAAGTAACTCCTTCAGATTATATCGATGGCTCCAAAAGATGTTGTCAGTACTCTCAGGACCCCCAACAATGTCTTTCAGATTCAGCATCCGAATCTCTAACACCAACCGCCTCCCCTCATAGTCCAGTATCTGCGTTGCAGCATTGATCTTGTTCGATGCTCCGTATGCCTCTTTTATTTTCATAGATCGATTAGTGAATATACTGGGTTATGAGGAGTTGGATTAGTCAGAAGAGTTCTGTTGGGTTTTACCGGGTTCTGTGAATTGTTGATATATGAGTCACTTGGATTTGCCATCGCTGGGATTTCCTTGGGTATATTAGGGGGGTTCGTTCTTACTTCTTGTTCTTTTCTCTTTCTTTCTTTCTTTAAGCAACGTCTTCTGTATCTACGCTGTCTATTACCATACAATATTATTTTCCTCTTCTTTACTCGAGAAGACAACCGCTTCGCTGTCCCCTTGTTCCTTAGACCCTTACCGATGCTAGAGTCCCTCAGGACCCCTATTGCGAGTTCCCACATCGACCTCTACTACACCCTTCGTACCCTGCAGAATACTCGATACTCGCCCCCTTGAGATTTATCTGATGTACATAGGCGAGTCCGCTGATGTTGGTGGAGTACTGGGGAATACTCTCAAAGCGCTCGACATGTTCCCGATAGTGTGATAATATATGCAATTTGATGTAGTTGAAGTGGGACCTTTCTCGTATCTCGTGAATTTCCACTAAGCCTCGCTTAATACTCTACGAGCCTGAGCCATTTAAGGCTTTTCTCTGATTTGTCGTACCCTTAACAGCTCTCTTGTACGCCTGGAACCATAAAAAGATATTCTTTTACTAATGGCAACCATTGAGATAGCTCTCCATATAATTCAATGTGCTGATTGTGTAAGTCCCATACTGCGCCATTAGGTGGAAGTTGATTAAGCCTCGTACATATTTCAATACCTCTGCAAATTCATCCCTGTATTATGAACCTTATGTCGGCTTAGTCCTAAGACTACGAAATGGACCCATTATGCGAAAAGGAGTGGGTCATCATGAGTCCCAGGAGTTTCCGTGGTATTAGTCATCGGTTATTATTGGTTGTTATCGGTTGTCGTTTCATTGTTATATAAACGTCTCTTACTCTTCTTTGTCTATCTTTTCTTTCTTCTCTACGCAACATTTTGTATTATACCTTGAGTTATTACTTTGGGGGAGTTACTCGCTTCAATACACACTTTATCCAAAGTTACCTTACGTCTGCTGTTCCTAAATGAATAGCTCTATTGTGATCGCTGTCCTCTTGGTCCTCTCGACCATCGTTGCTCCTCTTGTGGCTATCATCACCCTTGCTGTTTCCCCCTCGGTTGTAAAGACCTCCGTCACCTTCGCTGTCTTCCTTGGCCTTGTGCAAGTCACCTCTTGCACCCTAGCGTGCTTTACTGTCCTCTTCCTCAGGTGAACTCCATTGATGTCCCTCAACCCCTATCATCAGCAAGCTCTGCTATTTCTCAGGGTGCAGAGCGCAAATCTCGGTGCCTAACTTACCCCTTGAGCACCTGGTGTGTCCGATGCTGCCAGAGGATACCACTTCCGCCAGGCTCCGCCAGACGATATTGCTTACATCAGGAGAGCACTCGCCAATGCTTTCCTCGCCAGGCAGCATCAGGAGATACTGTTCACGTCAGGGGAGCACTCGCCAAAGCCCTTTCCACCAGGTGCCGCCAGGCTATACACTTCACGCATGGAGAGCACTCGCTAATGCCCTTTTCATCAGGCGCTGCCAGGATATACCATTCAGGTCTCGAGAGTACTTGCCAATGCCCTCTTCACCAGGCACTATCAGGCTCTACTTTTCATGCCTGGAGAGCACTCGCTAATGCCCTCTCCGTCAGGCACCGATCGGGGATATCACCTGCATCCAGAGAACACCCGCCAATGCTCCCTTCAATAAGCCCCTTCGAAGAATATTACTCGCCTCCGGAGGGCACTCGCCAATACTCTCTCTGCTCCGTGAGCGGATATCACCTATATCCGGAAAGTACTCGCCAATACTCTCTTTGCCCACCTCTGCCAAATGAATTCATTCACGTCGGAGATCATTGGGCAATTCCTTCTTTACCTTGCTTTGCAGGAGATATTCCTCACATTCAGAGAGCATTCACTAATGCGCTCTTCGCCAGGCTCGACCAGGAGATACCACCTGTGTCCAGAGAGCGCTCGACAATGCTCCTATTACGAGGCTCCGCCAAATAAATTGACTCACGTCTGGTGGTACCATGAATGCTCCCGCAAATCCTTTCAGAGCACTCACCAATGCTCATAGAGCTACCAAAGCATCCTTAGTAATACCAACTAAGGTGAGGCAACCCTCACTTAGACCCCTTTGAATTGATACACTTTCGTCAACGCCTAGGTAGGTACCATCAGTCCCTCAAATAATATCTCACGTGGGTATCCTTCACGCCGCTGTACAGTCAGTCGCGGGATACTGATACGAGCACTGTCATGTATAGTGGTGATGACTACTAAATCTTTGATAAACGTGTATGTATCTGTCAATTCGTGAAAGGCATAAGCCTTGAGGTTGAGGCCATGGTACGGCTCATCTGAAAAGCTCAATGTCCATGCATAAGTAGCAAACATGGACTGGGAAAAGGTGTAGGATGACTTTACTGGTCGGAAGACCAATGCCTGCCTACCGCGCCCTCGTGGAGCGGGCTTGCTGGATAGTCAAACTCAGATACAGAGCGGCCGAAACTTCATATCCTTCTTCCAATCCGCATGCTTAGCAGAATGATATGAATTTTGAATTAGAGAGTCCAATTGTGGCTAACCTTCCTAGAGCACTCACGAATACCCTAACGGTATTCACTATGGAGCACTCATAACTGCTCTCACAGCATTCAACTAAATTCATTCCACGTATGCAAGTCTATCTTAGTATTTACCAACCAATTGCCAGCCTCCACCTCAAACAAATAGGCTATTCCCAATATACTCCGAATATTCACGACCCACATCCTCTTCCTCCTCCTCCTACATACCTTCAGCAGCCCATAGGAGCTATCAGTCATACCACGATCCTTTGCTTCCAGCAGCTCTACTATACATAGCCTATGGGCTCACCCCGTACTGTCCCGCACCTTGAACAAAGCCTCCACACGTCTTGAGAAGCGTCTCCAAAGTACTCCCCACTGCTCTGAGGAAGCTACCAACACCCATGCCCAATCCTTTCTTATTTTCCCCTTCTTAAAAAATGGATGTCCAGTACACCTAATGTTATGGACCTCGTATACCCTAGGTCTTTGAAAGATTGGTATCGGAACCTATAAACATGTGAACATCTCTACCCAGCGCTCTAAAATGCTCTCAGATCTCCCAGCGAAGCTTTGAGAGCATCCCGCATCCTCCGCATACTCTTTTATCAGGCGGTACAACGTGGTATGGCTTATTTGCAGTGTATCTGCAATATTGAAAAGTCTTTCCGATTTCGTGGAGGGGTTGCAAAGACCCTTTAGAGGCAGTCGCCTTTCTCCTATCGGTCGTTCATTTGGCGTTTTTCTAAGATCTTCGATTTTGAAAATCTCAAGTAACTTCTTTAGGTTATTTCAATGGCTCCAAAGAATGTCGTCAGTGCTCTCAGGAGCCCCACGATATCTTTCAGATTCAGAATCTGAATCTCTAACACCAATCGTCGCCCCCCATAGTCCAGTATGTGCGTTGCAGCATCGAACTTGTTCAATGCTCTGTGTGCTTTTTTTACCTGATACATATGGGCGAGCTCGCTGATGTCGGTGGAGTACTGAAAAATGCTCCCAAAGCACTCGACATGTTCCCGATAGTGCGTTAACACGTACAATTTGATGAAGTTGAAGTGAGACATTTCTCAGATCTCACGGATCTTGTCTAAGCATTGTTGAGTGCTCTGGAAGTCTGCGCCGCTCAAGCTCAATGCTTTTGTCCGATCTCTCGCATCCTTTAACGTCTTCTCACATGCCCGCAATTCTAAAAAGATATCTTTGTATTCATGGAAATCCTCCAGATAGCTCTCCATATAATTCAATGTGCTCGTCATATTACTCCCATACTGCGTCATTAAGTGGAAGTCTATTAAGCTTCGTACACATTTCAATACTTTTGCAAAATCACCCCTAACAGCCACCCCTGGGTTTCTCAGAGCAGCCGTGAGTACTCCAAGAACAACCCGCCTCAGATTTCGCATCTCCTTCCCTTGCCATTGGGTTGTAGCACGATATGCCTTGTTCGGTACGGCCAGTACAGGGTAAGGTGCAATCGAGGCTTAAGCCTTGTCAAATTCCTCCAATCGATGATGCTTCTTCAAGAAACCCTGCATCCACTCCATCATATGCTTCAACATACCCAGATAGATATTGTGTAGAATGTCCAGTTTGTTAAGATTGTATCGATTAACCCTTGACATACCTCAGAAAACATTGAAGAGTGTTTTCACGGATCTCGCAACAGGGTATTCCACCGGTCCAAGGTTTCCTGGGTTCTCTCCAAATTGCTTTACCTTCTCCCGGTAATCCTCGTGATTGCATATAGGGCTCCGGCGAGTGCTCCCAAGACTGTGAAATTCCACCTCGCATCTTGTACAAGAGATAGTACCAACATTTTGTAAGTTTGAATGCTCAGGTTGATCAGCGATCCAACCTGACAATCCCGGAAAGTATTGACGTTCGTATCCGTCGGTGTATGCGATTAGTTCGCCTTCCTAAGAGCACTCCCGAATGCTTTGAAAGATCTCCCCTAAGGTGCGATGCAGCGTCATTTGACTCTGACGTCGTAAAGCGGAATTAGCGAGTGAATTCTTCCCGAGCTTAGGTGGAACTGGCAGCAGCCCTAGGAGAATAAACAAATGGCCAGTGGGCTTGTTCCGCACTGATGACTTGATGTTCTCGATGGTAAGATAGATTGGCTAGGCTTTCTTGTCTCCACTGAAATTTGTTAAATATGTGCCATCCGACGCCCATATAATTGGTACCACAGTCAACTCCTCCGGTAAAGTATTCTGTCCAGAAAGTATTAGCGACTGTCCCTATAGAACTGGCCAGTGCAAGGCTTTGTACAGACATGTATCTCCCACCACCAATCTCTCGTATGCATTTCCCCGTACATTCGCTTGCTAGACTCATTATGCTCTACCACTAGCAGATACACCAATGACTCCCGAAAGGCTCGTTGGCCCTGAGGATATCGGACAATTACCATTGGTGTAACGGGGACTGTGGGCGTAGGAACTATGAAGCCAAGGGATACAACCGAGGCGAAGACGTGGACGTAGGAGGTTCGTGGACTATGGACTATGGACTATGGGGCCGAAGGGTACACCTAAGGCAAGAACGGGGACTGTGGACTATGGGGCCGAAGGGTATTCCTAAGGCGAGAACGGGGACTGTAGACTATGGATGGTTGTACCTGGTCTAGTATACCGGGTAAACCCTATGACGTAGCGCGAACCAAATAGTATTCGTAACTATGAAGTACAGAAGAAGAAGAAGAAACTTATATTGCTTTGAAGTACAAGACTTATCGCACGCCGACCCAACCGCCTAAAACACAAATCAAACCGAACAAACCGAACAAAAGAAAGAACGAAAAGAAAACAACAACAAACATAAACGCAAACGAACAAGAACAAGAACAGAACACGCACAAGCGAGCACGAACAGTAACAAGGAAATTCCAGAACAATACTCGACCAGAAAACCCAACGACAAGGAGAAATAACATATCTCAGCGGACTCGAGCGCTGGACCCATCAAAACAGAACATAAAAACAAATTTTTAAAGAGTAAAAGGAAACTGCCCTTCCTAATCCCGTCCCTAATCATTTTCTTCCATCCCCTCTTCCAAGTCCGCCTCCGCCTCCGCCGACTCGTACCATTTCGAGAGTTGAGATTGTTTTGCAAATTGTAGGATGAGGTCCGTTCTCAGGTTTGTAAACATCCAGTTTTCCCAGGTCATCGCTCCGGAGATCTTTTCTATCAAGGGGGTACGGATTCGAGCCCACGCTGGGCATTCCATGAGTATGTGTTTCGCTGAGTTTTCCATACCACACTGGCATGGTTCGGGGTCTGTATATACTGCGTGTTTGTCGATTCGGGTGGTTTGGCACCGGATTCGAAATACTTTTTTTGCTTCCGTAAGGGTGAGTTTCGCTATCTTGGGAGGGGGGCGGAATTCCCCCCGGTGGTGGTAGTTCGGTATTGATTGTGTGTTCCATTCTTCCAACAGGTGGTCGCGTAGTAGTTTATTTTGGTTCCACTTATCTCTCGCATTTCCGGGGGTCTGGTATGGGAGTAGTAGGGAAGCGATTCGGTGTAGGCCTGTTCCTTTGATATTTGCTTCTTTGTAAGGGAGGAGCTCGATCAGGGATTCATTGTTGGGGTGGGTTGTCTCGGAGCAGAGTATTCTGGTTCCGTACTTTCTTGAGCGATATGTCAGGAGGTGTTCTAAGGGGGGTAGGCCTGCTTCTCGGAGGAGTTTAGCTCTTTTGGTCCATCGTGGTAGGCCGGTGATGATCCGGGCCGCTTCATTATATAGTGGTTCAAGGGATCTTATAATATGGTCTGCGCCAGTCCACCAAGCCTCGGATCCGTAGAGTAGGCTTGGGAGGAAGCCTTGTGTTATGATATGATGGATTGTTTTGACCGTTATGCCTGGCAAGCGGGCTGTGTATCGAATCTGGTGGAGGGCTTTAAGGCCTTTTGCGATCGCTGCTTCGATGTGGGGCCGGAAGGAGAGGGTCGGATCTATCCAGACTCCTACATATTTCAGTCTTTCCTTGGGGTGTATATTGATATTGTTAATTTTGACCGGAAGTCGTGGTTGTTGTGTGGATGATTTGGTGGGCCGGAAGAAGATCAGATCGGATTTATCCGGGTCGTATTTAATTTGGAGTGGCTCAGCTTTTATTAGTCTCTCTCTCATTCGTTCCTCCATTCTCTTGATTGTGAAGCCTGGTGTTTTGGATATTTGTACCAGCGCGTCGTCATCGATGTAAGTAGTGTCCATCTCTTTCGGGCTGTTTGTTGGGTCCAGGATTACTCCAGCATAGATCATAAATAGCACCGGGGACATGGGGCTACCTTGCGGCACTCCAGAATCATAGGGCTGTGGCTCTTCTAGCTCATGGTTGAATTGAAACAGTAGTTTTCTGCCGGTATTGAATTCCTTGCACCATTCTGTTAAGTAGGTAGGGAATTTTTGTTGTTGCATGATTTCCGCGAGGAGTAGGTGGTCGACGCAGTTAAATGCTCCTTGGATATCATTGGTTAGGATCGCTGGTCTGTTTCGCCGAGCGACTCCGGTACTGTTTTTCAGTAGTAGGTTTTGTTGTATTGGCGTTAAGGTTCTCAGCAGGGCGTCGATTGCCGAGATGGTTGGTCTCCCCCCAAATTGATTCGCAGTAAGTGTGCCTAAGATTTCCCCGGAGGTACAGAGTCTTTGAGCCACTATTTTCTCCAGGATTTTGCTAAAGCATTGTAGAAGGGAAATGGGCCGGTAGGCTTTTGCTTCATGATAGTTTGCTTTACCGGGTTTCGGGATCGGGATACACTTAGCTATTTTCCATTCCGCTGGGTGTACGCCGTGCCGGAGCATGGCGGAGAACATATCTTGGATTAGAGTTGTGTTTGCTTTGGCTATTGCTTTAATAAAGGTATAAGGGATGCCATCCGGGCCGGTCGCCGAGTGCGCTGGGCAGGAGTCGATTGCTTTATGAAGTTCTTCGGGGGTGACTATGTCGAAGGTGTTGCTAAGGTCAAAAGAAGGGGGTCTAATGTTTAGGGGGGGGTGGTCGGGGGACGTCCGTTTCGAGGGGAAAAGTTGGGCTCTTAGAGCTTGGCACTTCCCCGTAAACGTTTCTTCACCTTGTATGGTTGGTATGATTGTGTCTCTTCTTCTTCCTACGTTTAGGATTCTCCAGACTTCACTACCTTTCGCCTCGTTCATCGTCTTTTCCCGCTGGTCCGCTTTTGCTTTCCGGATCATGACTGTCCATTCTCTGCAAGCCTTCCGGTGTTCCTCCACGTGATTGGGTTTCCTTGTGTTCCTCGCCTTCCTTTCTGCTGCATTTACCTTTGCCTTCATTTGTTTCATTTCATCTGACCACCAGGAGTTGGCTCTTACCCCCTCCTTCGGGAGCGGTGTTACTATGCTGACTGTCGACCTGACCAGATCTAGGAAGAAATCAACAGTCTGTTCTGTAAGTTCCTTGGTTTCCCATGCCTCTGCAGGGATGGAAATGTTTGACATGTAGTTTTCCAATAGCTTCCAGTCTGTTTGTCGCCACATTCGTCTTGGTACAAAAGGTGGTTTCTCCAAGTGTAAGTGAACGGAGGTTCTCCCATGGTCTGAGCCCGCTCCGTAGGGTTCAGTGCTCCATCGTAGGTTGTGATCGAGTATTGGGCCTTTTACAAATGTAAGGTCGATGGTTGTGGGCCTTTTCCCTCTGTCTCTGGGGAAATGCGTAAAGACGCCTGGTTCGTTCAGGAGGGACAGTTTCTGTCGGGTTATCCACCGTTTTAGTCGTGCACCATTGACGCGGTCTGCTCGAATGTTGTTTCTGTATTCATGTGAATTTACTCCGTACCACATTTGATGGTGGCAGTTGAAGTCTCCCATTAATAGGCAATTATCAAGGGTTTGGATTGTACTTGCTATCTGAGCGTAGGGGCCACTTCGGCCTGGGGAGTATATGTTTAGGATTTGGGTTTTCTTGTTCTGGATTTCTACCGTAATCGATACTATGAAATTATCGTGTGTGTAGTGGTGTTTTGGTTTGAGGTTGGCATGTTTGCGGACGTATGTTGCGCATTTTGTATTGGTATTGCTGGCTGTAAAGATATAAAAGAGATTCGATTCTGGTGGGTATCCCTCTGCTGAGGTCCATGGTTCTTGTAATAGTAGGAAATAAATACTAGAGTCTGTTTCCGCTTCTTCTACCGCCGCCTTGGTAATGAGTTCGCTCCGTGCACAATTGAGTTGGTGTGCGAGCGCGGTGGTTTGAGGCCTAAGCATTATTTGTCATGGGTTGGTCATCTTCGGGAACGGGTGTGGCTCCGACTGGGGCGGTGGCTGGTACTTGAACTATCGACTCTTGGACGGGTGCGGCCGGTGGGTCTTGAACGGGTGGGGCGTTTTCTTTTCCTTTGTTAAGGAATCGGCGTTTGACTCTTTCGGGGCATGCTGGGTCGGAGGCCTTATGGATTCCTTTACAGTTCAGACATCTGATTGGGGTGTGGGTGCATCTGTATCCTCCCTGGCATTGATTGCATGGGTGGAAGCTGGTGAGATGGTCTCCGGCACAGTGACCGCATCTCCCGTTGTTTTTGCATTTCTCCTGGTGGTGACCATATTCGAGGCACTTCGCGCATTGGGTGTCTGGGAAGGTTGGGAGGAAGGCCTCGATGTGGCAGCTCCGGTTAAAGAGGGATAGGAACTTAACTCCTAGTGATTCCATTGTAACTTGTCCTGGGAGCGCGATGACCATTGATGAGTGGGTTTTCTCCATTCGAGTCTCTGCTCTGGAGATCCAGCGGGGAACCTGGGCAAGTTGGAAGTTCTCTCCATAGTTGCTTCTAATTTCGGATGCTACCAGTTGTCCTGCCTCGACGCCTTCTCCGACCGTCGTGGGGATTCCGTGAATGAGGAACTTTGACCATTTGGAGTTTGCCCGGATGATAGCGACTGGTACTTGTAGGGTGAGGAGAGCCTCCTCAATTTCTCTGGCATATTCCATTGCCTTCGATGCTGGGGTGACAAACTTTGTTTCCAGAATAAAGTTATCCTTGGGTGTTCTCCTTGCTGAAATGAAGTGGCAGGATTCGTCCTGAACTCTTGAATTGACTAGGGTCCTGATCTCGGAGGGATTGACGTCGGATGGGGCAGTGGTTTCGACAATGATTTCTCTGTTGATTTTGGTATATTCTGGCTTGAAGAGGGGATCCGCTTTTGGTTTTGCAGACTTCTTTCTTCTCTCAACAACCTGGAAATTTCCTTGGGCAGGACCGGGGGCCGAGGCCACGGCGGCCCAGGTGCTTGCTTTCCATCCACGGGGTGGGGCTTGTTGGGGGGGTACGGGTGGGGGGGCCTGAGGAGCTGCCTGAGGCGCTGCTTGGGGAACTATTTGGGGGACCGCTGGAGGGGGCATTCTCTGTCCCTGCTGTTGTTGTTTTCGCTGTTGTTGCTGTTATTGCTGTTGTGGTTGCTGCGGTTGCTGCGGTTGTGGTTGTTTGTTGAGGAGAAGGTGGATCGCCGAGTGCATACTGGTGATCATGTTTGTCTGCGCTTCGATTTGGTGTTTCAGTGTATCCACTGTTCTCCGGAGTGTGGTCGTTTGCTCTTCGAGGATTTCCATCCTGTCGGTGGGTGGGCAGATTCGGCTGGTGGCATGTCTAATGGCCCAGGTAATGTAGTTCAGGTCCGTCTGGGTGTGAGTGTCCTGGGGAACGATGCTTGGGTAGAGGTAGTCAATTCTCGGTTGGTATGGGTCGTTGTAGTCGGATTGTGATGCAAAGGTCGAGGAGAATTCTTGTTCCTGAGCTCCGGATGGGGTTGGATCGGGAACCGGAGTATTCCTGTTCTGCGGAGGGGCTGTCCCTTGCTGGGAAGACTGGGTGAAAAAGGACTGGAGCGAGGCTTGTTGCGACATAATTGAATGTCCAGTTCTTCTGGCGGCGTAGAGTGATGTTTCGGAAAGGTTTCTTTTCCTTCCCTTTGGGAGGTCAAGGCTGGAGAATTCTTCGCTAGAAGCCAGTTTTCTTGGTGTTTCTTTCGCTTGGAACAACAAAACGCGACCGTACGATCGGGGACAAAGTGGCTCAACCTGGTATAGTATACCAGGGTAAACCGAGGGGAATAAAATGAAGTGTTTTTGAAGCGAGGTTTGTTATCAGGGAGTTTTTGCGAGCTAGAGGCGAGCAAGTAGAATACAGAGGTTGCATAAAGAGAAAAGGAAAAGAAAGAGAAACAAGAAATCACAAGACAACGCCCCCCTTATATATCCATACCCTATACCAATGCTGACTCATACCCTCGTGTAACAGAAACAGAAAGAACATAATAGAAACCCGCTTCACTAAACCCAACCACACTGCATAATCCTTCTCCCTTGTACCTAGACAACTCAAATAGCCAACCCGCCTAGCTGCCGTTACAATTGGATGCCGGTAATAGTAAGAGATTTTCACCCCCCAAATATCCACCTCCGAATGATGCTAGCTCGCTTTGCCCAATAGCTCGTTCATTTCCTCCAACCTATTGATAAAACCTCGCCCAGTCCTGTAGGAGTACTCACCACAGATTACCGGAGCATGTAGAAAGAAACTATCGATGTTTCCTTGTGAGGCTTTCGAGAGTATGAAATAACGTTCCATTCTAAACTCGTATGGTGAGCGGAATGGTTCCCACGGGGATCGGAGAATATTCTGTAAGCATTTATCGTAGTCCTCTGAGCAGTAGAGATGCTGCCCACAATCTTCATAAATTGTTGTTGCTGCCTTATGACTATTTGCATCTCTATCCGCCTCTTCCATCATAAAATATGATTCGGATTCTAGATCTTAACTATTACCAGGGTCTTGGTCCAAACTATCCAACTTCGAACCGTAATGGGTATCTGAATAGCAGTCGAGAATGCTCTCTGGGCTGTCGTCAATGTTATCTGATGTCTCTTCAGTTGATCGCGCTCCAGGAGTAAAAGTTGGTTTCCCAGCCATTCATCTGCTTCGAAAGGATGAATCGTTCAAAGATGTCTATCAAGGTTCGCGTAGGAGCTATACCTCTTCCTGCAAAATGGGCAAGACGATTTCATCGAAATGTCATGATGCTGGCAAAGCACTCGAAAATTTGGTTTCTACTGAGGCCGAGGAAGCTCGTTCCTACATGTGGTACAGAGTGCTCGAACCATTTGATTTGTCATTCAATCAGGCTCTTTCCTGCAGAGTGCTCAAACGATTGTGTTTATCACCCAATGAGGCTCTTGCTGGCAGCTGCGTCCCAGTCAGCAAGGTCGCAAATCGTCTCCCAAAACTGTCAAGACTATCCCGGAGGAGATAACAGGAACACCCTCGAGGCAGTCACCCGTGCTTTCCGGGTTCACCTTGATCAACAACAGCTGAAACCTAAATCCCGTACCTCCACCAATCCGGACTGAACCTCTGACTCCAAGCATAACTGCATCGGATACTGAAGGGCGCTTTCTGCCTGAGTGGGGAATCATCCAATCTGATTCCGAGCCTAACGATCAGGACCAAGAAGCAGGCTCAGCAACAGGCTCAGGAAGAGGCCCACTAGAATCAGTCTCCACTGTTTCCTCAGCATGCACCAGTGCTTCACCTGAGGCTCCTGTATAGACAACCGTACTTCCCGTTCGTTTTGCCCCAGCAGCACCCGCCAATGCTCACCAAAGAAACGTTGCCCTGAAGACCACAGTACATCGGCCCAGGTCAAGTACAGTAGGCTCGACTGTCCTAGAAGCATCCCCCACTCTCTCACAAGCACCCGTCAGTACTTTACAGAGGGCTCAAACACCGGCGACCCCTATATTCAATTACCGACACCCCCGCCGGTTACCAGTCCCTCCTGTCGCAGGCCCATCCAGACCTTAGTAGCAGAAAGCCCCTCACCACTGCCAGTATGCCAGAGACAAAACATACCTGAAACACCCCCGGGTGTTCAAGGAGCATGCGCGACTGTTCCAGAGGCATCCCTGAGTATTGGAGAGATATCCACAATCCCTCAAGAGACACCCCTGACACAGCGATTGCCTTTCAAGATGACTCAAGCAAGCAAAGCAAAGATGACTTTGGGTTTACTTAACATACCCAAAGTCTACATCCTCATCTGCAATAGCCTAAAGACGGAAATTCAAAATGTAGGTTGGGTCAATAAAAACACCTCCGGATTGGCTGCGTTTAATGCCCTATGCCTTTACTCAATGAACCTGCCCTACCTCAATAGTTTTCTTCCATTTTGGACTGGGGTTGACTCTTATACCCATGGAGCACTGGCAAGGGCTCTACAGTGGCTCATCGGAGATATTGGCACGAAGGATAAGTTATCAAGGGGACAGGGGGACCGTCAGTTCAAAGATGTTGCCGGTGATAGTGATGATGATGATGACGGTGGTGCTCAGACAGCTGGAAGATGCGCTCGCTAAGGCAAAGAGTATGCAGTACCCCCAGAGCTAGTGCGACCTTTCATAATGGTCACAGTGGTGGACCCTGATGCTCTAGGAGCATTCTTTATTCTCACCCCACCGCCTACCTATGACTGGAACGATCCCCTGAACGAGCCTTCCTTCATTGGAATTTTGACCAAGATAACTTTCCCCGAGCTATGCAACCTAATCCTGAAGCACATCGCACCAGGCAGAGCAGTCAGGACTATTTGGGAGGCCTCGGAGAATATTGGCGGCATTCTCCAGAGCAGGTGCGGGTACTAATCTATGTGGTTCTGAATCCTCCCAGTTGAACCACGCTTTCTCTCACATTGAGGAAGACGATTACAGTATGATCGATCTTCCTGCAGAGGATTCAGATTACGAGGAGGGAAGGCATCGCATAAATACAAAAGGACTGAGGGTATATTTGCCTAGAACTGATGCGAGTAATCAAAGCCCAATTCAGACTCTTGTTGGACGTCGCGATTGACAGCAGGATGCTATCGACGATTTAGACCCCAAATACCTTAGGAAGTATCCTTTGAGTGTGGGGGTTACTGACCCAAACTTCGTACAGGAGATCATCTGGACGCCTGCTGGGATAGTAGTCAAGAGAGCTGCTGATGCACTCGCGGCTTCTGGGGAGGAGGTGGAGGAGGTGGAGGAGGTGGAGGAGGTGGTGGTGATGGTAGTGGTAGTGGTCTAGGACCTCCTCCTCCTCCAGGTGGCAGGGATAGTGGAGGACCAGCTGGAGGTGGTTGTAGTGGTGGAGGTGATGGGTCAGCAGGAGGCGGTGGAGACGGTGGTGGTGGTGATGGTGGTGGGCATCATTAGTCTCCTTGAGTATAGTCTCTCACCACTCTTCCTGCGGATTTCTCACTACTAACCTTTGAAAAGCTGTACAGATTGTCCTCAGAGCACTCGCGACTGCTACTGAGATGGAGGAGGTGCGGTACAATTTTATGTTTTGGATTTCCTTTGTCTTGCGATTTCCCGAACTTCTTCCTTACTCGTGCTATGCGGTTACAACAGTCCCAGGTCAAGTTTTCACTGAGTCCAAGTCTAGTGCAGTCTGCTGAACAGGCCCAGGAGTAACAGGCCCAACAACAGGCTCAGCAACAGACCACTCAGCAAGCCCAACAGGCTCTACTAGTACTCCCTCACCAGCACCCGTCAGGGTTCCACCGAAGGCTCTTGCACCGGAGACCCCTACATTCAAGCCCCGATACTCCTCTCGGTTATTTTCTAGTACACGGCGGTCCGAGCTAGTGGACTACCCCTCACTAGTACGACAGAGATGAATTAGACTCGAGACATCGCTTATTGTCTAAGTGACATCCCCAGGGTTCAAGAGATATCCTTGGACTCTAACGCATTTAAGATTACTCAAGGAACCAAAGCGAAGATGACTTTATGTTTACTCAACCTATCTAAAGTGTACACCGGTATCTACAATGGCCTAAAGATGGAATTGCAAAATGTAGGTTGGGTCAATAAAAACACCTCCGGATTGGCTGCATTTAATGCCTCATGTCTCTACTTAATAAACCTGCCCTCCCTCAATGGCTCTCTAGCAATTTGGGCTAGAGGTAAATCCGATGCCCATGGAGCAGGGGCGAGAGCTCTACAGTCACTCATCGCGAATGTTGGTACCAAGAATAAGTTACTAAGGGGACAGGAAGACCGTCAGTTCAAAGATGCTATTGGTAATAGTGATGATGATGATGATGGTGGTGGTCAGGGACCCGGAAGATGCTCTCACAAAGGGGAAGTGAATGCAGTACCCTCACAACTCATGTGACCTTCCATAATTGTTACTATGTTGGACTCTGATGCTCTAGGAGCATCCTTTATCCTCGTCCCACCACTTACTTATTATAGCAATGATCCCCTGAACGAATTTTCGTTCATCAGAATTTTGAATAAGATTGGTTGAAGAACAGCAATACCAGGCCTCGGAGGATATTGGCAGTCCTCTACAGAGTAGGGTTGGGTGCTAACCTGGGTGGTACAGAATCCCCCCCATTCAACTCGGCTTTAACTCACGTTGAGGAAAATGATTATAGCATGATCGATATTCCTGCTGAGGATTCGGATTACGAGGAGGGAAAGCACCAGAGAAATGCCAAAGAATTGAAGGTATATATACCTAGAAGTGCTGCCAATAATCAAAGGCTAATTCAGACTCTTGTTAGGTATCGGGATAGACAGCAGGATGCTATCGACAATTTTGACTGCAAATACGTTAGGAAGTATCCCTCTGGTGTCGAGATTGTTGACTCAAACTTCTTATAGGGGACGATCTGGACACCTGCTGGGATAGCAGCCAATAGAGCTGCTGACTCAATTGTAGCTGTTGGTACTGAAGGTGGTGGTGACAATGGTGGTAGTGGTGATGATGGCAGGTATCATTAGTTCCCTTTGATATAATCTCCAACTTCCCTTCCTGTGGAATTGTCACTAACCTTTCAATAGTTTTTAGGATTACTATTTGAGCATTTGCGATAGCTGCTAAGGTGCAGTATGATTTGGTGTTTTGGAATTCCCTTTGTATATCAATTGATGGTTTATATCGGAGAAGTTTGGATGAGATTGAATTAGATTAGTCCAGGTAGTAATTGCATGGCTTTTATTTCATAGTCGAATCAAACTCCTACATTCCTCTCAGAGCACTCGGTACTCTTTCAGAAAGTGCAGTAAAACGATTGATGATAAATGATACGGTTGAGTACGGAAATAACGGTAACACCAGATGATCCCTATTGTATGAAGATTAGCGGCGCAAATCCTCTTGCCAAGAATTAATTTCTAATTGAAGATATCGCGAGTGCTCCTAGAGCACTGTAGATATTCCTACCAGTCATCAGGATAGTTCCCACTAAGCATTCTTCCAGTACAGCACCTCCTTCATCAAAGTACTCACGACTCCTAATATGACCTGAAGAAGATGGAGACACTGATTAATCTGAAATATATTACCGACTATTGACTCCACTGCCAGCCCGCACTTGGATTAGTCAGTCGACCACCGTTAGCTAAATAACTTGTAAAGGTATTCTCCGTTCTTCCGAAACCCCCACTGGTAGGAGCAGTCCCCATCTCTGGAGGGTACAATTCCATCTCTCCGAGCATCATACTGACAATTTTGAAGCACAGGGGACGCCTGAGACAATTGAGGTGCCTGAGGTGGAAGAAATAGTTGATACTAGCAATTCAGAATATTATGATGCTCCAAAGAATAACCTGGAAAGCTCTGAGGATGATGAGGATTAACTGAAGGATAAACCTCAAGCCCTCCCCCCATCTTCTATCCAGAGGTCTCAGACTGTTAGAAAGAGACCTCATACAGTTTAACCAATCACTCACAGAGCAATAGGCAATATTCAGAGGAAATCAACTGACGCCGTAGCGGAGGTCATTGCTTCTTCCGACATATCAGTGGATGTGGTACAGGTTCAACTCCATCTCAGTCATTGATGCTTTTTAATATGTAAGTATTAATGGCTAACGATTTAGAGTGGAACTCGACAAAGCGCGAAAGTAATACGTGAACACAGGAGAACAACACTCACTCCAGCATCCAGCCAGAATGCATTCCAGGGAGCACTCTCAGCATCCCAAAGAACACTCTCAATACCCTCATCGTATAGACCCTCTGTACCTGTTTATCTTCTTGAGTATATCTCTTCTCCGCTCCAAATCGATCTTTCCTCGATGCGCTCCTGACACTGGGAGTGCTCCCCCAGTTACCAGACATTTCGTTCTTCACTGTCTAACGAGGTTCTTGGCGAGATCTCTGTAAGCAGTTGTCAAATTCCTTCCAGCCAACCTTATGATCATGGTTGATCACAAAGAGTCTACAAAATCAAGTACCTTCCCTCATCTAGGGAGGATGAGAGTTCTCCGATGCCAGAAAGCGACAGTATTTTGATTCCGGGAAGTGAGGGTAGTATTCTGAAGGATACTCAAGATGTTTTAGAGAACACTAGCGATATTATTTCAAGCCAATTGATTCAGAGGTCTGTGGTCCCTAACTCTAGGAGTGCAAATGAGCTGTCAGTGCAGGCTCAGAGAATTGAGAAGCAATGTAGCGTATTAATCGGGGAGCATACTCTTCTAAATGAGCCCTTTTCAACTGCAGCAATGCTTTCGGTGCTGCTAGTGAATATCTGGGCAACTTCAAGTCACCGAGTGGAATTTAGAGTAGACCTTGATAAAGTTATTATTAAACAGTTGAGTGCACCCAAAGGGATTCGAAATGCTCCGGGAGCATAATTGAGAACAAGTGGTCAGAAGACCGCACTGCCGTATCAGTTCCTACTTGATGAACGAGGTGAAATGGTGCCTAGCAGACTCTACGATATATGGGTTGGAAATCTTATGGGGCATGAGGCAAGGGCATATCAATTGGAATCCCTTTTGAAGAAAGATCATTTTTTGAGCCCAAAAGGGCATTACGTGGTATGATGGATGCCCAGAAACCACTCGAGATAGACACTGACAGATTATAGATCCATCAACTGCACTTCCTGATGCAAGAAATTATAGATATATTCTATTTTAAATACTTCGATGGGGTAAGAATGTGAGGGGTTAAAGATCCAGGATTTCTAGAGCGGATAATCGCTACCCTTATTTGCATGATATTGACGGCGATCTGAGATGGCATTCGGGCATAGCCAACAGGAGTTACTTGAAACCTGATAATTTTCACTCGTAGGATGAGACTATTGTGAGTAAGTATGGCCCGATGCCCTCATTAATATGGCGAGTGCCTTAGGAGCTATGCCAGATGCTCCTAGTGCTATATGGGATTGCCGAGCTGAAATCCAAACTTGAGTAAAAACGTTCAACAGGAGCAGCAATACTTGGAATGAGGGAAGTAAATAGAAACAGGAGGCAACTTTGGAGGTAATCAAAGATAAACTCTGAGAAAAGGTATGATACTTCTAGATGCTGATAATGCGAGTGGTATTCTAAACGCTAACCCTATTTCATGGATCGACTAGTGAATACGCTGGGTTACGAGGAGTTGGATTAGTCAGAACGGTTCTATTGGGTTCTATCGGGTACCGTCGATTGTTATTGTATGAGTCGTGTTGGATTTGTCATCGTTGCGATTTTGTTGGGTATATCAAGGGGGGTTCGTTCTTATTTCTTGTTCTTTTCCTTTTCTTTCTTTCTCAACGCAACGTCTTCTGTATCTACGCTGTCTACTACTATACAATATTATCTTTCTCTTCTCTACTCAAGAAGAGCACCGCCTCGCTTCCCCTTGTCCCGTTGACCCTTACCGACGCCAAAGTCCCCTAGGACCCCTATTGCGAGTTCCCACACCGACCCCTACTTCACCCTTCGTACCATCCGGAATACTCGCTACTCGCCCCCTTGAGACCCTAATAGATACTAGATAAAAAGGGGTAACTAATGAGGTGACACTAGAGGAAGTTTTTAGCAAGGATGATGAATCTCTGACTGCGGACCTTGCCGCATTCCGACATACTTAGAGAACACCTTCGAGTGCTCCAGTAGGTCGAGTTTGTTCTGACAGCACCGAGAACGAAGTGATTAATGTACATCTTCACCGAATTGGCACCGAATAGGAGGGGAAGGAGGGAAAAGAGGAGATAGAATTATCTGTAGCGGGAGACTACGAAAGGGAAGGGGGGTCAAGATGTGTAGAATAATCGGGAATGCTGAGAGAGATAGTAGGGGATTTGTTATTTTCCATATATTGTATTATGGTTAGTTAAGGTGTTTAATAGCTTATTGTATTTACTATTAAGTGGAGTATCACAGTGTTGAATACAATAATTCTAAAAGTGGAGCCACAAGTACTCTGGAGGCAGTAGAGATTGTTTTGTGAGTGATGTTTTGGTAATTTCATAGGGAAATTGCGAATACCAGAGGCCGGTATGGTGATGAGGTGAAAGCCTGGAGAGAATGAGGGGCTGACATATAGGAATCGGTGCTTTGGGCATGAGCCAGGTTTCAAAGCACCCGATCCGGCAACGTTAGGAGCGGTCAGGGTAATCATTCTATCCCAGGGTCCGCTGAAGCATTCAGGAGTACCCCAGGAGTAATCAGGATATACCAACGAGCAACTAGCATTCTCTAGTGATTAGACTGACGTACGGGTTGCACCCAGTACTAGAATTAGGTGTCGGTACTTGTTGGGTAGACTAGTCTGCACTGGGGTGGATAACTATAATCCAGAACTCATTAGGAGTATTTGCCGTATCTCTGGTGAGGTAGTTTACCTACCGAGCTCCCTGAACGCCATAAGCATACTGGGCATCTGGGGAATGCTGCAAGTCTGCTGATGTACTACAAGTTCTTGTGGTCTGTAAAAACCGTGATTTCCTGCTCACAAGATTTGAGCATATACTACCATTCCAGGAAAAAGGCCATGATAGCTCATATTTCCTTATCATAAATGTCATCGCTAATCTCACCAAGAGAGAACTTCTTGGAATAGAATACCACCGGGTGTAGCTTTCCATTATCTCTATACTGAGAGAGTACTGCTCCATTGGCGTAATCATTGGCATTTGTTTCAACTACAGTTCACCTACTAGGGTCAAAATGGAGAAGGATTAGAGCACTTGTGAACAACCTCTTGAGTTCTTCAAAGACTTGCTCATGTGCTGCCATCCAATAATATTTCTTGTTATTTTGCAAGTGGTCAGTTAATGACTTGAAAACCTTGCTAAAATCTTCAATTAATCGGCGATAGAAGTTTGCAAATCCAAGGAATACCTGTACTGCCTTGTTATTTCCAGGGACCAGCTATTCTTTAACAACAACCACTTTGTCTTCTGACATATACGCTCTCTTCTTTGAGATATGGGAGCCTAGGTACTGTATTTCTCGGACATGGAAGGATGTCCTACAGATCGAGGCACTGAGCTTAGCGTTCTTGAGCCTCTGTATGACCTTCATGACCACTATCTCATGCTCTCCCTCAGTTTCTGAGTAGCTGAGAATATCATCAATGTAGACAACTACTCCTTCATACAGTTGTTCCTTTAGCACATCATTGATCATTACCCAGAAGGCAGAAGGAGTACTGCATAGATCAAGCGGCATCATATTGTACTGATACAGTCCATAGCGGGTTCTGAAATTGGTATTCCATTGATCACCTTCTGCTGTCACGATCAAATTGAAGCCGTTCTTTAAGTCTATCATTGTGAAGATCTTCGCTTTACACAACCTGTCTCTGAGCTCACTCATGATAGGCCGCAGGTACATGTCCTTGACAGTGACCTTGTTCAATGTTTCGTAGTCTACACAAATCCTCAATATCTCATTCTTTTTGAGAATGAACAAAATGGGGGCCGCAGCGGAGCTGTTAGATCTAGAGATCTTTCTTGAAGCCAATTCTTTATCCAAGTACTCACGGAGGGCCTTCAACTCTGGAGCGGAACATAGGTATAACAGTCCGAATGGGGGAACTATGCCAGATAAGAATTTGATGTTCAGATCATTATGGGAATGCGGCGGCATTTCTCCAATCATCTCTTGACTGAACACATCAGCCGATTCCCAGTATAGGTGGTATATTTTCTCAGCAATATCTCCACCATCCTAATCATATCATACTGAAGCAACCAGGTAAGAGACTGTGTCTTCTTCTTCCAGAATCTGGTATGGAAAGATCAGTACAATCTTGGTTGCCGTTGAGAGACAATTCTGCTTGCAGTAGTAACTTCTCCAACTTATGGTCTTGAGTTCCCAATTGATGTTCAGGTTATAATTCCTTGCCCAGCTAATTGATAGATAGCCGGTTATCTTTTCTTCCAAAGTAGCCAATTCCCATTGCAGTGTATCCTTATTATCTCCCATTGTTATACGTACTGGGTGAGTATAATCCTCGCCTCCTCCAATCATGATATCTCCTTGAGCATCAAAAATTGTCAGAGGCTGATCCTGCCGCACTAATGGAATTCCATATTTTCTGACAAAACTTTGATTGATAATAGTTACTGTACAATTGTTGTCAAACAGGAATGACCCTTGGACGTCTTCATCCTTTCCTTTGAACATTCATGACAGTCCTGCTTTCAGTATAGGGCTTTTTTGATTTACTAATACGGAGAGAAGCCTCTGTTCAAACCTTCTGAGCTCAATAACCGGTACTGATCTTGTTTCTCTTTGTATTCTCAAAATAGCTAACAGCTCTGGGGCACTATTTAACTCAAAAGATCTTTTGGTTCTATTCCTAAGCGGTGATTTAGCAAGTGTGATACGTAATATTCTGGTAGCTGTTTGGAATTCTCTTTGTCACAAATGTAACTGTGGTAGAGCACTGACAGACCAGCTGTTTCGTGTTTTAAACCCATTCTTTAAGTGCTTGGAGTGATCAAATAGTCAGAAACACAATCATAAATTTTTCAAGAGAAACATAGAAACCGAAA
This sequence comes from Morchella sextelata, assembly GCF_020137385.1. Classification (NCBI taxonomy): domain Eukaryota; kingdom Fungi; phylum Ascomycota; class Pezizomycetes; order Pezizales; family Morchellaceae; genus Morchella; species Morchella sextelata. The sequence goes on from NW_025408636.1 coordinate 67,075, forward strand.
AACCCATAATAAAGAAAAGTAGTAAACAGATACCCAAACAGATACATTTTTACCAGATGATTTCATTGTCCGAGTTTTGCTCAAACTCAAAAACGAAATCTTCTGTAACCTCCGGGAGTACAACAAGTGGTTCTTCTACTACAATAGCAGCCACTTTAGTCTTCTTCTGAGGGTTCTCCTTGCCATTCCCTCTTTTCTGCTTTCGTACTCTCACTGCTGCCACTCTGACAACAGCATGTTCCTGGTACCAACAATTAGTCTATTTGTGTCTGGACTTGCCACAATATCGTACAAGTCAGTCTATTGAGTCTACCAATAAGGAGTACTGAAAGATCATACCTTCAAGCATACTTCTGCTTTTACTCTTTCTTCTTGAATATCCCGCAGGAAACCCTTCAGTTTCACCGCTCTGTCTTTGAGTCTGGAGGCCTTCTGAGGTCCAAAAGAGCTTGCAGCTTCTCTTTTCCTCTTGGACTACTGGTCCTTCTCAGCAGTAGGATCCTCTTAGTATGAGGAGGCATTTTCTTAGCTGCTAGCCCTTGATACCTCTCATGTGTATGCCATAACTCTCTTAGTGCAGCTATTCTCTTCATCAAATACTTTGGCATGGGGGCAAAAAGACCCCAACTCATACGCAGGTCTGGAAGTAGGGAATTGTGGATCTTGTAATCCACTAATTGACCTTCATAGCCAGTCTTCCAAATCAGCTGAATAATAGTATTCAGGAAGATATCCATTCCTCCTCGAGCAGTTTGGAGAAGGGTATTTAATTGGGTTACAGCGTCATTTCTGGAGATGGCTTCACCGAATGCTACTCTAAAAGCATCTACAATGGAATCCTAATGCTTCAATCTCTCATCTACCATCACCGGCATCCCAGCAAGTTGATTTCATGGAGGCTTGATCGATTGAATTGTGGCATTCCTCATACCATCGGATTACTGTTTCTTCTTTCATCAAGTTGCCTGCATAGTGAATCTTGACCTCCTTAGAGGTGAATGGTAGGCCCCCAATAGAGAACACATTCTCACATTGGCAGATGATAGTTTCCACTTGCTCCACTTTGCCTTGAAACTCGGAGGGAGGCAGTGTTTTAGTTCTCTAACCCAATTGGGTTCAGGAGGGGGAGAGGTGGCCGGAAATCAGTACTGCTGAGACATTATAGCTAACATATCCCTCTTTTGTTTCTCCAGCTTCTTTCTAAGTTATATTGCTAGCCTCTACTAGCACCATCTTCTGCCTCCGAGTCTGAACTGCCAGAGCTATGTGAATCTCCTAGAGAGGGATCGCAAGCCATAGTAGAAGGAGGATTCTGATTTTCACCGCTTCCAACTTGTGTATTAGCTGAAGGAGGAGCACCAACCAACAGCAGAAGAGACCACTGGTGCTATTGGTGCCAGGTTACTGGCCAATGATGAGGTTGATGCTGTATGAGTGGCTCCGAACATTGCTACTCTTCAGGGTTACTGGCTGGCGGGCTGGAAGGACCTTGGCCTCCACCTGAATAGAGCTCACCCTCATAGTCAAACAGTCGATGGATATCTACAAGAAGTGGGTGCATTCCACTAGAGCAGTTGAGTGGTAAGAGAGAGGTTACTACCACTGGTTGTACAATAGGATGACTCTTTTAGTGTATCATACTGGAAATGCTGTAAAGGGACTCTTTCCTCGCCGCATTGTTCTGGTAGCTGCCCGGGAACCAGACCTGAGGGAAGGATTTAGTGCCGGAGCTCCTGCTTTATCCACTATCAGCATTCCTTCATCAACAACTTGCTGTATTTTGGCAACAAAGTCTGATGGAGTAGCCAGGTTTTTCCACTCAATCTCTATGGCATCATTGTCCAGTTCATGCTTCTCCGCATAGCTCCGCAGTTTTTCCTGAAGAAAGTTAACCTCCATCTTCATATACTGGAGCGCTTCTCTCATGATGGCATTCTGTGCTTCCTGCCACTCTTGTATGACGAGAAGCCCCTGACTACCTCAAATCAACTGATTTCGCAGGCAATGGTGGAGGTAGCCCTGGAGTTCTGTAAAGAGCTGTTGGAGGGTAACCTCATATGTGTCTTGCCAGACAGGCTCACAACTAATGATTTAGGTCTGTAGATTGATTCTATGCTTCTTGACAAGCTATGTCTGCCAACTGGCATCAAGCTGGAGGGGCACTGGCTGCCATTCAATCTGGAGGGGCATATCTGGAGTTGGAAGTGTGAACATTTTGTCTAAAGGAAAAATAATGTGAAGTTGACTTGAGCTTTAAAGATTATCTCCCATCGGGGCCTCTTACAAGAGGAATTGAATAGGATAAAATAGAGATAGTTATGCAAGGTAGACAATCAGGTTCCAGATTATTCAAAAATACTATCACTGGAACTCAATAAGATTTAAGGGCTCTGCTACCGATAAAAACTTGGTTTCTTTTCTGATGAAAACGGGAGAGAAAAGGCCTGAAGGGCGAGAAAAAGTTTGAGTACTTATACTCCGAAGATTTCTATTCTCTGCTCCTAACTTCGTACTAACTTCTGATGAAACCTTTCCTCTGTTCGGGAAACAATACCACCGCTACTTTACTTTTCTCTAAGCGCCAGCAGGTATATCCGATACTCAAAGCAACCACCCTAATTTAAAGCCATTGTAATACCTGCAGTCTTGGTTGCCAAAAAACTGGGGCCTGCATGAATGAGCTGTCACTCATGTATAAGCTTAACCAATGCTGTATAGCTTTCGCTTATTGTAAACTTCCCTGCTATAGTCCCTGTCACTATCGGCGGACCTGCAATACTCAGAGGATACAGAGTATCAATGGGTAATCAGAGCTTCACTCTGGCCAGTCCTCTAGTCATTGGTTAGGTATAGTCTCATCAATCATTGCTCTCATGAATAGATCCTCTTACTCGCACCCAACATGTAGTTACTCTAACAGCTTGTAGCTAACTACACTGCCGGCACTTGCATATCACTGTGCAACTAGCTTCCAACAATAACTCTCAGCATGTAACCGGGCCAAATGTATGTACTCATATACCAGACAGTTGAAATGGCTCTGTTACATAGAATGGGTCTTTGATTTTGTCCGTAGAATTATTAGTTTCTCAAGGGGGCGAATAGCGAGTATTCCGCAGGGTACGAAGAGAATAGTAGAGGTCGGTGTGAGAACTCGCAATAGGGGTCCTGAGGGACTCTAACATGGGTAAGGGTCAATAAGATAGGGGGCAGCGAAGCGGTACTCTTTTCGGATAAAGAATAGGAAGATAATATTGTATAATAATAGATAGCGTAGGTACAGAAGACGTTGCGTAAGGCAAGAAGAAAAAGGAAAAAAAAACAAGAAATAAGAACGAACCCCCCTTAATATACCCAATGAAATCCTAGCGATGACAAATCCAAAGTGACTCCTACATTAACAATCAACAGAACCCGATAAAACTCAATAGAACTCTTCTGACTAATCCAACTCCTCGTAACATGGTATATTCACTAGTCGAGCCATGAAATAGTTCTAGTGAGGAGAGATGACCAAAGAGTGTTAAACTTGGTTAAATATCTCTTGATGCATTTGTTAGATATATACTGTAGTATCACAAATTAGTGAGTAGAGGATAAAGGTAAGAGACAGTTTTTCAATCGAATCTGTCCTCAAATTGAGTTCAGAAATGGTGAGGGGTATCATTCGGAGTGAAAATGAGAATGACTTTAAATTCGATTTTGGATTGAAAGAAGCTGATTGCAAGATTGTCTTTCTTGTCTTACTCACTGATTTTTTCAGTATTGTCTCTAGATTCTCCTTCTTCCTCTTCTGTTTCATCTCTATCTACTCCTGATACTAATGGTACAGTATTGGTGATGGTGGTCAACACGGGACAACGACTAGTACCATCGGCTAGATTCCACAGATCGTGAATCTTTCATATTCTGCAAGCAAAATCCCTCCATATAGTGTAATCGCCTTAGCCAGATAGTATAACATGGGTCTATTGGCAAGGAACTATAATGCCAAGGAATACAAATGAGGCAAGAACGTAGTAGAAGATATTCATGACTATGGACTATGGGGCGGCTCTGTTTGATTTGACAACCAAACTGAACCCTATGACGTAGCGTAGAATAAGAAAAATATTCGTGGAGTAGAATACAGAGAGAGAGAGAGAGAATCTTATATTGCATAGAGGCCGAAGCTTATTGCACACCTAACTACCCGATTACAACCTCCACCGACTAACCCGAAAGCAAAAACGAAGTACAAAAACTAACTACCGCAGCTACGAGAACTACGTACATAATATAAAAATAAAAACAGCGCTCGAAGAGGGCGCGAATAACAATTGGTACAGGTAAGCAGAATCTAAGCGACAATCAAAGAAACCTCCCCGTAGTAAGAATGAACCCCAAACCTCTCCGTCAACTACATTAGCGAGCACAATCCTAAACATGGTGTTCAACCGAAACGGTATCATTACCAATGTTCCCGGTGTCATATCTGTGGACGAACCTTAACAGGACTGGGAAACCACGCGCACGAAGGCAGGAGAGGCCAACCGCAACAGCGTCAGGTGTGAAAGCGAGGGGGGGTGGGTCGAATGTGTGTCCTCGGGCATCTAGTTGTCAGGCAGCGAGGAATTGAGGAGTGGTGACTGGTTGGTCAAGTAAGGAGTGGGTGGGGTCGTCGGTCCCAGGAGCAACGGCTAAAGACTGTGCCCGAGTCGTGGTTGAAGTGGTGTCCTCTGGAGCGGACATGCAAAGGGGTGAGTCGAAGACTCAGTATGTATGGGGGTCGCAATCGAAAGTGCCGACCGTATTGTATTGAGGGGTGGTCTCGGAGACCGGTTTAGGTTGGGGTGAGGGGAGCGGGCCGCCTCGGTTAAGAATGGGTTGCCTGGTTAAGGCCAATAGGGAGGGGTAAGGTCACGGGACCTCGGGTAAAAAATTTGACGATAGTTTCGCGACCGAAGGGTCGCTAACTTCGCGGGCTGTCGAGCGCTTTGGGAGTAGGTTTTCGCTTACTGGAGATTACTGACAGTGTGCGTACCCGGCGTGTGGGATCACTCGTGCGATGAGTGAAAATAAGGAGGGGCGAAGGCGGCTTTCGAGAGTAGCCGCTGGTTTGGCGAGGGGTGAACGGTGGACGCATCCCGTGAGGGCACCGAACGAACAAAGAAGGGGGGGTGTCGAGCGAGGGAAGTTCAGGGACCGAAGAAATTCGAGAATCAGTATAACTCCATCTCGGGGGGAAGAAATCCTATCGCGAGCCAGAGGCGAGCGAGTAGAATACAGAAGAAGAAGAAGAAACTTATATTGCTTTGAAGTACAAGACTTATCGCACGCCGACCCGACCGCCTAAAACACGAACCGCACAAAAGAAAGAAAGAAAAACAACAAACACAAACGCAAACGAACAAAAACAAGAACAAAGCAAACGCGAACAAACACAAGCAATAACAAGAGAATTCCAGAACGAAACTCAACCAGAAAGCCCAACGACAAGGAAAGATAACATATCTCAGCGGACTCGAGCGCTGGATCCATCAAAACAAAAAATAAAACCAAAATTAAAGAGTAAAAGGAAACTGCCCTTCCTAATCCCGTCCCTAATCATTTTCTTCCATACCCTCTTCCAGGTCCGCCTCCGTCTCCGCCGACTCGTACTATTTCGAGAGTTGAGATTGTTTTGCAAATTGTAGGATAAGGTCCGTTCTCAGGTTTGTAAACATCCAGTTTTCCCAGGTCATCGCTCCGGGGATCTTCTCTATCAGAGGGGTGCGGATTCGAGCCCACGCTGGCCATTCCATAGGTATGTGTTTCGCTGAGTTTTCCATTCCACACTGGCATGGTTCGGGGTCTGTATGAACTGCGTGCTTGTTGATTCGGGTGGTCTGGCACCGGATTCGAAATACTTTTTTTGCTTCCGTAAGGGTGAGTTTCGCTATCTTGGGAGGGGGGCGGAATTCCCCCCGGTGGTGGTAGTTCGGTATTGATTGTGTATTCCATTCTTCCAACAGGTGATCGCGTAGTAGTTTATATTGGTTCCACTTATCTCTCGCATTTCCGGGGGTCTGATATGGGAGTAGTAGGGAGGCGATTCGGTGTAAGCCTGTTCCTTTGATGTTTGCTTCTCTGTATGGGAGGAGCTCGATCAGGGATTCATTGTTGGGGTGGGTTGCGTCAGTGCAAAGTATTCTGGTTCCGTACTTTCTTGAGCGATATGTCAGAAGATGTTGTAAGGGGGGTAGGCCTGCTTCTCGGAGGAGTTTAGCTCTATTGGTCCATCGTGGTAGGCCGGTGATGATCCGGGCCGCTTCATTGTATAGTGGTTCGAGGGATCTTATAATGTGGTCTGCATCCGTCCAGCAAGCCTCGGATCCGTAGAGTAGACTTGGGAGGAAGCCTTGTGTTATGATGTGGTGGATCGTTTTAACCGTTATGCCTGGCAGGTGGGCGGTGTATCGAATCTGGTGGAGGGCTTTAAGGCCTTTTGCGATCGCTGCTTCGATGTGGGGCCGGAAGGAGAGGGTCGGATCTATCCAGACTCCTACATATTTCAGCCTCTCCTTGGGGTGTATCTCGATATTGTTGATTTAGACCGGGAGTCGTGGTTGTTGTATGGATGATGTGGTGGGCCGGAAGAAGATCAGATCGGATTTATCCGGGTCGTATTTGATTTGGAGTGGCTCAGCTTTTATTAGTCTCTCTCTCATTCGTTCCTCCATTCTCTTGATTGTGAAGCCTGGTGTTTTGGATATTTGTACCAGCGCGTCGTCATCGATGTAAGTAGTGTCCATCTCTTTCGGGCTGTTTGTTGGGTCCAGGATTACTCCAGCATAGATCATAAATAGCACCGGGGACATGAGGCTTCCTTGCGGCACTCCAGAATCATAGGGTTGTGGTTCCTCTAGCTCATGGTTAAATTGGAACTGTAGTTTTCTGCCGGCATTGAATTCCTTGCACCATTCTGTTAAGTAGGTGGGGAATTTTTGTTGGTGCATAATTTCCGCGAGGAGTAGGTGGTCGACGCAGTTAAATGCTCCTTGGATATCGTTGGTTAGGATCGCTGGTCTGCCTCGTCGAGCGATTCCGGTAATGTTTTTCAGTAGTAAGTTTTGTTGTATTAGTGTCAAGGTTCTCAGGAGAGCGTCGATTGCCGAGATGGTTGGTCTTCCTCCAAATTGATTCGCTGAGAGTGTGCCTAGGATTTCTCCAGCGGTGCAGAGTCTCTGAGCCACTATCTTGTCCAGGATTTTGCTGAAGCATTGTAGAAGGGAAATGGGCCGATAGGCTTTTGCTTCATGATAGTTTGCTTTGCCGGGTTTCGGGATCGGGATGCACTTAGCTATTTTCCATTCCGCTGGGTGTACTCCGTGCCGGAGCATGGCGGAGAACATGTCTTGGATTAGAGTTGTATTTGCTCTGACTATCGCTTTAATAAAGGTATAGGGGATGCCATCCGGGCCGGTCGCCGAATGCGCTGGACAGGAGTCGATTGCTTTATTCAGTTCTTCGGGGGTGACTATGTCGAAGGTATTGCTAAGGTCAAAAGAGGGGGGCCTAATGTTTAAAGGGGGATGGTTGGGGGACGTCCGTTTTGAGGGGAAACGTTGAGCTCTTAGAGCTTGGCATTTCCCCGCAAACGTTTCTTCACCTTGTATTGTTGGTATGATTGTGTCTCTTCTCCTTCCTGCATTTAGGATTCTCCAGACCTCACTACCTTTCGCCTCGTTCATTGTCTTTTCCCGCTGGTCCGCTTTTGCTTTCCGGATCATGCCTGTCCATTCTCTGCATGCCTTCCGGTGCTCCTCCACGTGGTTGGGTTTCTTTGTATTTCTCGCCTTCCTTTCTGCCGCGTTTACCCTTGCCTTCATTTGTTTCATTTCCTCTGACCACCAGGAGTTGGCTCTTACTCCTTCCTTCGAGAGTGGTGTTACTATACTGATTGTTGCCCTGACCAGTTCTAGGAAGAAGTCGACAGTTTGTTCCGTATGTTCCTTGGTTTCCCATGCCTCTGCAGGGAGGAAAATGTTTGACATGTGGTTCTCCAATAGCTTCCAGTCTGTTTGTCGCCACATCCGTCTTGGTACAAAGGGTGGTTTTTCCAAGTGTAAGTGAACGGAGGTTCTCCCGTGGTCTGAGCCCACTCCATAGGATTCAGTGCTCCATCGTAGGTTGTGGTCGAGAGTTGGGCCTTTTACAAATGTAAGGTCGATGATTGTCGGCCTTTTTCCTCTGGCTCTGGGGAAGTGCGTGAAGACGCCTGGTTCGTTCAGGAGGGTCAGTTTCTGTCGAGTTATCCATTGTTTTAGCCGTGCACCGTTGGCGCGGTCTGCTCGGCTGTTGTTTCTGTATTCATGTGATGTTATTCCGTACCACATTTGATGATGGCAGTTGAAGTCTCCCATTACTAGACAGTTGTCGAGGGTTTGGATTGTTTTTGCTATTTGGGCAAAGGGGCCACTTCGGCCTGGGGAGTATATATTTAGGATTTGGGTTTTCTTGTTCTGGATTTCTACCGAAATCGATACTATGAAATTATCGTGTGTGTAGTGGTGTTTTGGTTTGAGGTTGGCATGTTTGCGGACATATGTTGCACACTTTGTATTGGTGTTGCTGGCTGTAAAAATATAAAAGAGATTTGATTCTGGTGGGTATCCCTCTGCTGAGGTCCATGGTTCTTGTAATAGTAGAAAATAAATACTAGAGTCTGTTTCTGCTTCTTCTACCGCCGCCTTGATAATAAGTTCGCTCCGTGCACAATTGAGTTGGTGTGCGAGCGCGGTGTTTCGGGGCCTAGGCATTATTTGTCATGTGTTGGTCATTTTCGGGAACGGGTGTGGCTCCGACCGGGGCGGTGGCTGGTACTTGGACGATTGGGAGCAGCTCTTGGACGGGTGCCGGTGGGTCTTAAGCGGGTGGGGCGTTTTCCTTCCCTTTATTGAGGAATCGGCGTTTGGCCCTTTCGGGGCATGGTGGGTCGGAGGCCTTATGAGCTCCTTTGCAGTTCAGGCATCTGATTGGGGTGTGGGTGCATCTATATCCTCCCTGGCATTCATTACATGGGTGGAAGCTGGTGAGGTGATCTCCGGCGCAGTGGCCGCATTTCCCGTTGTTCTTACATTTCTCCTGGCGATGGTCGTATTCGAGGCACTTCGCACACTGGGTGTCCGGGAAGGTTGGAAGGAAGGCCTCGATATGACAGCTTCGGTTAAAGAGAGATAGGAATTTAACTCCTAGTGTTTCCATTGTAATTTGTCCTGGGAGCGCGATGACCATTAATGAGTGGGTTTTCTCCATTCGAGTCTCTGCTCTGGAGATCCAGCAGGGAACCTGGGCAAGTTGGAAGTTCTCTCCGTAGTTGCTTCTGATTTCTGATACTACCAATTGTCCCGCCTCGATGCCCTCCCCGACCGTTGTGGGGATTCCATGGAGGAGGAACTTTGACCATTTGGAGTTTGCGCGGATGACGGCGACCGGTACCTGTAGGGTGAGGAGAGCCTCCTCAATTTCTTTGGCGTATTCCATCGCCTTTGTTGCTGGGGTGATGAACTTTGTTTCCAGGATGAAGTTGTCCTTAGGTGTTCTTCTTGCTGAGATAAAGTGGCAGGACTCGTCCTGGATTCTTGCATTGATCAAGGTCCTGATCTCGGAGGGGTTGACGTCCGATGGGGCAGTGGTTTCAACAATCATCTCCCTGTTGATTTTAGTGTACTCTGGTTTGAATAGGGGGTCCGCTTTTGGCTTTGCGGGCTTCTTTCTTTTCTCGACAACCTGGAAATTTCCTTGGGCGGGACCGGGTGCTGAGGCCACGGCGGCCCAGGTGCCTGCCTTCCATCCACGGAGTGGGGCTTGTTGGGGAGGTGCGGGTGGGGGGGCCTGAGGAGCTGCCTGTGGCGCTGCTTGGGGAACTGTTTGGGGGACCGCTGGAGGGGGCATTCTCTGTCCCTGCGGTTGTTGTGGTTTTCGCTGTTGTTGCTGTTGTTGTTGATGTTGTTGCAGTTGCTGCAGTTGCTGCGGTTGTGGTTGTTTGTTGAGGAGGGCGTGGATCGCCGAATGCATGTTGGTGATCATGTTTGTTTGTGCCTCGATTTGGTGTTTTAGTGTATCCACTGTTCTCCGGAGAGTGAACGATTGCTCTTCGAGGTATTCAATCCTGTCGGAGGGTGGGCAGATCCGGCTTGTGGCATGTCTGATGGCCTAGGTGATGTAGTTTAAGTCTGTCTGGGTGTACGTGGTTTGAGGGACAACGCTCGGGTAGAGGTAGTCAATTCTCGGTTGGTATAGGTCGTTGTAGTCGGATTCTGTTGCAAAGGTCGAGGAGAATTCCTGTTCCTGAGCTCCAGATGGGGTTGGGTCGGGAACCGGAGTGTTCCTGTTCTGCGGAGGGGCTGTCCCTTGCTGGGAAGACTGGGTGAAAAAGGACTGGAGCGATGCTTGCTGCGACATGATTGAATGTCCAGTTCTTCTGGCGGCGTAGAGTGATGTTTCGGAAAGGTTTCTTTTCCTTCCTTTCGGGAGGTCAAGGCTGGAGAATTCTTCGCCGGAAGCCAGTTTTCGTAGGTTTCTTTCGCTTGGAACAACAAAACGCGACCGTACGATCGGGGACGAAGTGGCTCAGCCTGGTATGGTATACCAGGTAAACCGAAGGGAATAAAATAAAATGTTTTTAAAGCGAGGTTTGTTATCAGGGAGTTCTTTGCGAGCCTTAGCGAGCAAGTAGAATACAGAGGTTGCATAAGGAAAGAAGGAAAGAGAGAAAACAGGTAAAAGCACAAGACAATGCCCCCTTATATATCCAACCACAGTCCAATAATAACTAATACCTTCGCATAACAGAAACTGACAGAACGTAACAGAAATCCCCATTACAAATCCTAATTCCACTGCACAATACCTCCTTTCCTCGTTCCAGTTTATCACCTCACCGAAATACATAGCTGTCGTTACAGATAGCTTGAATGCTAAAGCGGGAATTTTGACACTATTGCTAGACATGTTTGAAGTAAAATGGGTTGGAGTGTGTAAGCATGAGTGCTCTCCGAGCTCATAACCTAGAGAAAATATATGTAAAGAATTGACGTAAATGAGCGTTTTGATTCAACTCTAGCTAAGTGGGAATCATCCCATATTTATACTTAAAGAAAAGTAGTACAAACAACAATAAACTGACGAATAGGAAATAAAGAATTAGTCAGAACCCGTGAATATGAGTACAAATGAAATCCTCCAATACTATGAATGGGTTCTGAGCATACTATTTCAAGAGAAGTCATTCTAGATCTCTTTATGGGAACAAATGCTCCTAGTCTTAGGGTTTCCTACTGCAACATTTTCAACTAAATTCCCAAGGATAATGTCACCCACCATTATGATTAAAATGATATACAAAACATTCGATCGTTTCAATTTGAGCATTGGAAAAGCTTGAGCCAATTCGATTCATCAGTATAGTTAGTCGTAACTGCTTGAGTCAAGTCAACCTGTCGACTATAACACTTTACCACCGATTTGGTATTTTTATAAGCGTCGTATAATGCTGAAATAATGCTTATTTAACTGTTTTTGGCAGTTTATTGCTTATTCCACTTTTACGTCTGCAGTAATAAACTCAAACGAATAACCATTATCTAAAATAAGCATTATCTCAAATAAGGATTATTTTAAATTTAAAAGCTTATTAAAAATTATAAGGATTATAAGGCTTATATTGATTTTTAAGGATTATTTTCAAATAAAAATAAAAAGAAAAAAGCGGGGTATCGAATCTAAAGTCTTGCAGGTGGTATCTACCTCATGCTACCCATTAAACTATAGAAGAACTAAAATACCGATGCTAGAAGTAATATATGGCTAATACAATGTGAATTTTTCAGCATTACATAAACTTTATCCACCAAAAATCCTTAAAAAAGCCTTATTTAATGTATAAGGGAGATCAGGTATAAAGACTTAAATTCTTTGGTAATAATTATCTAAATCTAATGCTTATCTATAAAATAAACTGTATATATGCCTTATTGTTGAAAAACTCTTACCCAAGAAAGAACCTTATCTCAACTTAAGGCTAATACCGCCATTGTTTATCAATAAATCCTTATTTAATGCTTATTTATCAATAAATTGTTTCTAGAGGCTTATCTTTTTACCAAATCGGGAATTAATGTACCGAAGAGTAGTAAGACTTGAGATAGGCAAGCATAATAGGTCAGGTTCGATCCCTGGTGAATTCTTTTTTCTTGTATCTCTTTTGTTTTTTCTTTTATTATATAAACTTCAGGGTTTATAAATAATGTGTTTATTAAAGTAACATATGGACTTAAGATTAATTTCCGAATTCACTTCCCCATAGTAAAAAGATTCATTTCCTCATTAAAGACAGTCTATTTAATAAACACATTTTCGATGATTTATTTCAGACCAAAGTTTTACGTGAGTATATGATGCACTTTTTGATTCATTTCCATAGTTGATAGAGTGGGTCTCGGCATCCTTGATGTATGCCTTCTCCTCCCTAACCTTCCTGTCAAGCGGAACTGAAGGCCTCCCTTGACTCTGCTGAAGCCGCACATATACCCGCATCTGAGCTTTCCTCAACCTCTCCTGGTTGGGTACATGCTCTTCCATGCAGAGCAGATCATCAACGCCGAGAATATCGTCAAGAACGAGTGAATTGATTTTTTGGAAGCGGGCAAGGTGGTCAGGTAGTTGAGACATGGTGATAGGGAAAAGGTCCATCTGGTCCGCGCCACCTGAGTTGAAATAGGTGGGTGCGCATAAAGGTTATTCATTATTGATGCTACTTCCGAACAACGTTATTACAAGTAGTTACTGTTCATGGAGAGGTTTAGGACGTACTAGTGATCCGGGACCCGATACAATAATTTTTCGTTGCTGAAACTCCCCATCCGGCGTTGTTTGTAGAACGTCGATAGCCCTAACCCTTAGTCTCGGCGGGGAAACGGCTTCTCCAATCCTAGCCCGCAGCACAAGTACTGATCACCACATTCATCATTGGCGGGAACTACCCGCTGATCATGGAGACCTTGTAAACTTAAGCTCAAACGTACAAGTCATAAATCTAGTGCCTATACCCCCAGGGATACCAACATATAGAGTAGTATTTACATACGGGATGATGCAATTCCAGGAACTAGGATATATATATATGCTTATCGGAAGCAGTCGATCGACTGTCGAGTTTACAGCGGATTCTCAAATTTCTTGGTACTTATCGATAACATGCAACAACTTCATGCAAGCCAGGTCTATGTTGAAAGTAACACGGGAAAGACGGATTGCCGGGGGGGTGTACCTGCGTCTACGGCTTATTGGCGCATACATTGTGCCGCACTTCGTCTGAGTCTTGAATTTTGGACTCAACTCAGGTGTAGCTGATCAGGTGTACGCTTTCATGTGACCAAAATTTATTCATACAATTACATGTAGTATGTGTTCCCAAACACAGATCTATTCCACCGCCGATACGCATGTAATATAAAGGCCAGCATACTCACGTGAAGGTGGTCCTTCGTTCGCCCTCACAGGTATGTATATTTTCTTGTCATGTGATGTACAGTACCTTATACTTGTGTCTAATTACACGTACGTACACTTTTGCAGTGCTATGAAGTACGGCCCCCGACGTGGTCCTATGACTGGCCAGAATGTAACAGAGCACTACAGCATGATCCTGTGATAAACCTCATAAAACATTTACTTGTCGGAAGCACTACGCTCATACCATTGGGAGTAGTGGCCACGATGACCGAAACAAACATTTATTTGCTATTTTTCTACGCTCTCTCAAACATCACCAAACACCCAGCTGGCCAGATGACCTCTCTCTCTGTTTGACACTGACCACAACTGCTAGTCTCTACCCATTACATCCTACAGTGCTGTACCTGGATATGTCTAAAAGATACCCGTCACCTCAGCCATTCTCGGCATCAGTGCCAAAGGCATCGTGGTTGTAACCGTCACCGTGCACTGGGCTGCACTGGTAGTAGTCGAGGATGTCGTCGCCGAGATTTGGTAGTTTACACTGTTCCCAGGGTCGTAGTATCTTTGCAATCACAGTCGTGTCAGCAAACATATTGTCTACAACTGCAACGAGGGGCGGGGGAGGGACGCATTGGGAGAACTTACGAAGTACCGCTAACGTCATACTTGACGTAGAACTGGGTCGCGCCCACCGCAGTTCCAGAGAAGGTCCACACCTCATAGCCGTCCGATGCTGGGCCACTGCTGTAGGCGGCCGCGAAGCTCTGCGAGGTTGTCCACGTGCTGCCGACGGCGTAGACAACAGTTACGACCTTGGTGTAGGCGAGGTTTTGGACCTGGTATTGTCAATTTCTGCGAGGATGCATGCGTTGAGTGAAGGGGGTATACGCACCTTGATGGAACCAGCAAGGACATTGTTGGTGAAGGTGTAGCTGGTGACAGAGACCTGGGTTGCACGCTTCTCAAGATGCGCTGCTGGGGAGGAGGTTGCCGCGCATGTGTAGGAGAGGAGCAGAGCGCTGAGGAACGTAAAGAGGGCGTGGAACTTCATGATGGCCGAAGATGATGAAAGTTACAATCAAAATCAGAGGGGGGAGATCAGGGAGAGAGGGGGGGCAGTGTAGGTTGTAGCAAAAGAGATCTCCAGAGGCCTTTATCTACCCACGTCCTTTGGAGCGGGAAACATCGTGAGGATAAACCTTCATGTTCAGCCCCGGGCCCATCTCGCTTGGTTCTTTTGGAAATTCCCATGCGCTTCTTTCACACGTGTGAATAACACAATCTGAATTAGAGTAAACCAGGCTACCCCAGCTTACGCCTGATGCCCCGCCTCTACCCCTGATTGCGCAAATACTCCACATTAACTAGAGGACAGGACATGGACCGGCATCGGCACCCAGGAACAGGAACGCTGCCACCACCGTCCGGGATGCCGCTGAGTCTCCGGCGAGGGGAATAGTTTAAAGACGACGGTATTTCCGGGAAGTTTCCCGTTGGTGAGCAAGACTCGCCCAAGAACTCAGCAGGATGGCCGAGAGACTGCAGGGATGGGCGTCGGATGCCGGAGGAATATGGTTATTCTAATGTTTGTACCACTCGACCCACGCCCTTGGCTTTCTTCCCCGGAATGAGAGGGCGGGGGTGGGGTTTCTACTATTTGGGCCTTAATTTGGTGGTAGTGATACTGGTTTCAGGGATCATTGGCTAATATTCCCAGTTTATTCAGATTGTTCCATGCGTGCTTACTACTACAACCCGGTCCCGATTAGGCCATTAGTGCAACCGGGACATCACATGCGCGCTTCTCAGGCACCATTTGCACCATCTGCTCCCTCATCAGAGGCACCACTTTCGACCGTTACCGAATGATGTTGGTTCTACAACCTAAAGACTTGGTATTAGCCCCAAGAAACTCTTCACGATTCACCACTAGCTACCCCACCAGCAACGGAAGTCAAACGGCCGGCCGGTTAATTGTTATTCCTTTTCACGAGAGTTCAGGGCAGACTCGCTATAGGCCGGCCGGAAATGAGGAAATACCTCGTTCAGTACTGTTGATGATGCCTTACGGGATTGCGAGCTGGGGACTGGGCTGAAGAAAACAGAGTGCAATTAATTAATTACACTCCCCCATGTTGCCCTGGGCAATCCACGTTGTGTGGGGTTAATCTTTGCAGGGAAAAAGGAAAACTCCCCAAGCCCTCTAGCTCTCCCCCCCTGTCGTTTCAGTGCTTGGATATCGAATTCGAATTGATCATTTCAGACACAAAAAGATGCAGATATATAAAGTCAATCATCTGTACCTCTCATTGTATCTATTCCTCATCATCATCACGGTGAACATTCCTTAAGCCTCAGGTCGCATATCTCAGCAGATCAGTCAGTCCACTGTCAACATGGTTAACCTCCGCAACACCTTCGCCTGCCTTCTCGGCGCCCTGCTCGCTCCTTCAGTCGTTCTAGCAGCGGACAGTGAAGCATGGAAGACAAGATCCATCTACTTTGTTTGTTCCCCAACCAACCAATAGCTATAGCTATGCCTCCACAGGTCAATGACTAACCAGCAGGATTTAGGTTCTTACGGACAGATTTGCCAAGACCTCCAGTTCCAGCACCACCGCCTGCAGCAGTCTGAGCTCTTACTGCGGCGGTACCTGGAAGGGGATGGAGCAGAGGCTCGACTACATCAAGGGACTCGGATTTGATGCCATCTGGATCACTCCCATCGTTGCTAGTAATTCAAACCCCCTCCTCTCCGCACTCCCGGTAATGATAATATACATATTCTATATGATTCGATTCTGACCACAATCATCTGCACTTAGACACTGATGGCGGATACCACGGCTACTGGGCCAAGGACCTCTACTCTGTCAACACCAACTATGGTTCTGCCGCGGACCTGACCTCGCTGATCACGGCTGCGCACAACAAGGGGATGTACATCATGGTTGACATTGTCGCCAACCACATGGGTGCTGGAGACGTCACCACCTTCAACCCCTTCAACAACGATGGCTATTACCACACAAGCTGTGACATCACCGACTACAACAACCAAGCCAACGTCGAGTACTGCCGTATCGCCGGTCTCCCTGATATCAAGACTGAGGACTCCAATGTCCGCTCAATCTTCCAGTCATGGATCAAGAACTTGGTCTCAACCTACCAGATCGATGGACTCCGTCTCGACACCGTCAAGCACGTCGAGAAGGACTTTTGGTCGGGATTCACCAGTGCTGCTGGTGTCTTCAGCATTGGAGAGGTCTACAACGGTGACCCCGCATATGTAGGACCTTACCAGAACTACATGTCCTCGCTCGTCAACTTCCCCATGTACTATGTGATCACGGACGCCTACGCCCGCAAGGCCAGCTTCCAGCCCCTTGTCGACCAGCACAACAGCGTCAGCAACAACTTCGCCCGTCCCGAGCTTCTCGGAATGTTCATCGACAACCACGATGTGCAGCGCTTCCTGAGCATCAACTCTGACTGGACCCTCCTCAAGAATGCCCTTGCCTTCACCATGCTTTCCCGTGGTATCCCCATTCTCTATGGTGGTACCGAGCAGGCATATACCGGTGGAAACGACCCAGCAAATCGTGAGGATCTCTGGAGGAGTGGATACAGCACCACGCACGACCTGTACACCTTCACCGCGAAGCTCATGGCCGCGAAGAAGGCTGCCGGTGGTCTTGGCGCGAACGATCACGTCCATCTGTATGTTACCGCGAACGCATACGCCTTCAGCCGTGCTGGCGGGAAAGTCGTTGTTTTGACCACCAACAACGGAAGTGGCACCAGCGGCCAGCACTGTTTCAACACCGGTGTTGCCAGCGGAACCGTCTTCACCAGTGCTTTGGGAACTGCGACCTACACTGCGGGCTCCAACGGAAACATTTGTGTCAACGTGTCGAATGGACAGCCGGAGGTTCTTGTCTCGTGAGTACCTCGGTCCGAGTGAGAACAATAAGTACTAACAGTGTAGATAGGGGAGTTACTCTCACGACTACCACGACGGCGGCTTCGACACCGACAACGACGGCCGGTACCTGCGTTACTGTCACGGCAACCGTTTATCAGTAGTTTATAAAAAAGGAAAGGTTCTGGCCAAAATGCGAGTTTGGACGGATCACGGAGATGGAATTGTTTATTGTTTGTGCTTGTTTTGTGTAATTAATATCATGGCAATTTATGTGTCTCAATTACGAAACATAAGTCTCGAAATTAGTTCAATAGTTGGATAAGCTTAAGGGAGTGTAAGGGGGCACTGCTCTGGCAATAGAGAGTACCGCCGCCTAATCAATCTTTCGCCTTTCCCGCTCCCAATATTCTCTTTCTGTTCATCTTCGAGCCCTTAAGATAATTGTTTCTCTAAGAAGACCACGTCCGTCAAATCGAAATATTGGCAAGCCTCTAAATTAAGATCTATCGACTTAAAGATATCAAATCCTTCGAATAACCTTCCGGATAGGATTGAGAAATAACGTGTAACCCAGTATTGATTAGTCTTTTCTTCTCTGATTGATCGATCAAAAATCGAAGGAAGACGGGTCTACATAAATTGAAAACTGAACCCTAACCCTGACCTTTACGAATACAGCAAAACCTACCACAATTCCACCCCCACGGTGGCCAAACTCTGCTAGAAGTATTTTAGGGATGAAATCTAGAGATAGGTATTTGTTAGAAAAAAATAGGTTCTGTTTCCTCCGAACGCTAGAAGTTTAGTAAGGTGGAATTTCGAGAATTATGATAGGTTTCTCTGTAGTCCTAATCTTGGTCAGGCTGGCCGGACAGGGGAATTCAAATAAAGCAAAGAGTATAGTATCAGAGAGCCTACTAGCTGTTGTAATGGTAACTCGAGAGTTTCAATTACAACTTATGGCCCGCCATGTGTACGAACTTGTTATCCCGTCTATTCTTTATCGATATTCCATCTATACTTGCCGGGAACAACAGGACTTTATATACTTAATCCAGAGATGCCGTGGGAAAGATTACAGCACCTGCCCATTTCCACGCCTGTTGAGAATCTTATTTTTTGGGTACAAATCTTTAGAACCCACCCCGGTTTCTCAATCCTTATCTTAACTTACGTATTTCATATCACTAGTATACTGACTCTACATCTATAAACATATACGCGGGCCCGTCGGATATCCCCAGCCTTAATGAATGCCATTTCTCAAAATTCTCAGTTGTCATGATTAGTTGATCATTCCTGAGCAATCCTAACGTTCCACACGCGTAATTACTCCAAGGATTACTACGTCGCAGGCGTGGTCAATTACTTAAACATTTGTATCTGTTGATTCAAGTTCTGGTGGCTAGGAAGGGGGATGAGCTCTTGACTTTGAAAGATGGGATGCCTGATATGGGGGTGCGTCAAGCTAGGAGTGGGTTACCTATGTATATTTAGGACAACACCCTAGGAAGAACTGGGTATCAACACCCGCCCCTATTGAATAGTTACTCTGCAATGTATTATCGATGCGTAGCGCAGGAGATATCGTCTCAAGTGGTGTAAGTGTCAAATCTACAGGGTTAGGGTTCCTCTTACATATAATTATCGAGATATCTCCCTTGGATTTCATTCGAAGGTAGATCTTCAATCCTCCACGACCCGGGAAAGAAAGAGGAAAACCGACCCAACCAACATATTTAATGTTAAAGAGCGTCGTAGTTACATGCAACAATAAAGATTGCACCTAGCATCTAACATTTACCACTCCTCCCCATGATCCGCCACAACTTAGGCTCAGCCCATTCCAACTTAGCAGCTTGTGCGGCCAATATTCCTGGCACAGCCTTCCTCATGCTTTATAGCCAGCTTCAACTGCAACTCTAACTCTGTTTCTCTCTCTCTCTCTCCTTTACTACCTATACTACATGCCTCCGCGTTGTTACTCTGGTAAGCGAGGGAAATCTTTTCTCCATTTGCTAGAGTAACGACTGAGGTGCAAAATCTCCTCCTTTACCTCGAGCTCCTGTCCCCCCAACTCTCTTCTGAACTGGAAGCATGGCCTCAAAACCAGCCCCCCGTTCAAACCCTCTAAACGAGAACCGCAAAGCTGTTCCAGGATTCTTTGGTGGATTAGGGTTTCTTCGGTGTGTAAGTTGTTTTTGTACATGCTCTACCACGGAAGTTGATGCATCAGGGAAATGCATCACATTTGTTGTGGAAATTCGAAAAGCATCAATAAAGTCGTCTGGAAATGAAGAAAATTAAGTCGTCCAGAAATGAATCACGAAATGAATCAAGCGATGAATCAAGTAATGAATCAGGAAACGGATCATGGGCTCAAACTAGGCTAAAAATCTATTTTTTGAAAAGATGACTTGAGTTGGGATTGAACTCAGGCTATCATAAGATTCACAGCTAATCTTTGGTTTTCTGATAGGTACAATTGTTGATTATTGTCAATCGTTGCTATGTTGTTATGTTTGTTGTCAACAATTCTATTGTAGACGTATCAGACGTATCATTGTAAAAGCTAGACGTTGTTCTATGCTATGTGTACTATTGTACTAGAGGCAGTTTTGGCCTCTAGATTTGTAACTATAAAGAGAGAGCTTTCGCTCTCCCACCTTTGTTTTCTTCATCAGTCATACAATATATTCTTCGTTTCTTGGTTACACTTCTTTGAAATATCTTAGAAAACAACAATATCATTAGCTCTTGAAAATCTATAATTTTAGTTAGTTTGACATCAGAAAGTCATCACAAAGGCATCGGGAAAGGCATCCCTGGATACCTTCCACAGGAAAGGCGTCCAAACGATGCCTTTCCAAGAGACCCTTGCTGGAAAGGCATCACCTTGATGCCTTTCCCTCAACATTACTATAGCACGATGCATTTCCCGATGCATTTACTCCCGTGGTAGAGACATAAGTATCAATTTTTTTTATCCTTTTTAAAATTGGTTTTTATTTCTTGTACATAGTTTCTTCGTATATGATTTATTTCTTTCTTGTACAGAGTTTTTATTTTGAACTTGGTCCATTTATCTTTATATTAAATTTAACTAATTCTTTCGAATAATATTTTTCAGTGAAACCAGCTAGTCGGCCGGAGGTCGCGGGCTATCCTTCTAGATCTAGATCAATGCGATATATCCAAACTGACCGTCTCAAGTAATCCAACCCCAGTGAAGGTTATATCAGCTTCACCCTCCTAAGCTTGGCGTGTATTTCAAATCATTGACCTTTAACCCAGGATATATTACACCTACGACCCGTTTGGGAGCCGTCCAAAACGGGGTTATGGGGGCTTAAGACTCCCTTTTGACGCGCGGAAACTCCGTTCTGGGAAAACGGGTTGTGTTTGGCGACCCATTTTGCGGGTCCAGAAAACAACGTTAACTCCATGAAAACGGAGGTTCCCAATAAGCAACTAGGACCTATTTTTTCGCTTAAAACTCCGTTTCGAAATTTCTCCGTATCCTACCCACTAACGGAGGATAATTATATAATTGAAACGTTGTTTTCTACTGAGGCCAGCTCCCAAGCGGGCCCTTAATGTTTCGCCTGAGCGGCCGCGGCGTGTATGCCCATTCAATGGTTAGGCGTATACCAGTGGCTTTAGCGTGTTGTACAGCCGGTCCGGGCCGAAGAAACGGTAAATCTGTCTCGTTTCGCCCATTGATAAACCTGACCCGTTCATGAACGCTCACCATAACACAATCTGTAAGCTTCGCCATTGTCTCTTTAAACGACTGCTAATGTTCCACGAAACCCTGATTGGTGATGGACCGCCAAGTCATAATTTAAGGCCAGACGAGGACGACAATGGCCCTTGGGCTAGGTAGGAGTGTCATTCCATGTTCTACACTGGGTCAGGCCTGTGGTTGTTTCGGGTTAAATTGAAACTTGAAACAGCAGGACCCGGCGGCATCTTTCGCTGGACGCCTCAAGTTTCGAGAGCCTCACCCGCCGGCCTATTTCTTTTCTCTCCTTGGTCCGACTGGGGCAGTTGAGTCCACTTGAAACGTGGGCTGGTCCAATGAGAGGCGTTCCCGAACAGAATTTCGTTATTTACCCAAATTTCATGTCAAATATCGAAGAAAATGAAATTTTCCAATATTACGTCGATGTTACAGGCCGAACCTCGTACTCTGGACTACGTTTTCCGCTGTGCACCGATATATGCCGGACCACTCCGGCCGAATAATGGCCCCGGCAGTACTTTTTCTACATTCTTCGGCCATATCGCTGTAAAAGGCCCATCTAAGCTCATGTCCTCGTGGACAAAACAATAAAGGTCGAGCACTCCACAATATACGTCGCCCTTGAAGTCTTCAAGGTTATCCATGGCCATTTCCACCCGCTATTCTCCTCGTCGATCATACAATTAATGAATTAAACAAAAGAAAGAAAAGAAATCCTCGTCGATCATATGATCAATCGCACTAGTACTCCGAATATCTATTTCAGCCAGAATGTGAATATAGTTCTTGATTACGATGGGCCGACCGAGCATTTTTCACCTAGTCGGGCCTTGGCCCCCGGCCTCCAAACACGGCCATACAGGCTAGACATTGTCGTTGGAAACTGTCGACAGAATTAATAGCACCTCGCCCTTCGATTCGAAGACACCAGTCACGTGGCCATACCTATTGAGGACAAATTGACTAAGCAGGTCCATATATTCCGGCGCACGCGATCATTGACAATAACGCTGATCGTTGGCCTTGGCACGCCTAAAGTCTTGGTTACGGGCACTACAAGCATATCCGTAAATTTCGGGGGGTTCTCAGGGACAGGTCTGGTGCGGTCCACATAATACTTCCTTGCCGGGATATAGTAGAATACGTGGACTATGGGGGGAGCTTCTGATAGTCATGATGCAGTGGAAAGCGGGGATGCTAGTACGTACTGAGAGGTGTAGAACAATGCCAAGAGGCACGAATAAGCACATTTTAATCATTGACACTGAGTACAAGTGGTGATGATGCGATTGCCGTGTGTTTGAGTGTGTTTTAACTGAATGTTCTGTTTACTTCTATTCATCTCCAATGTATGGTGCTGTTCATTCTACGGTATTCAGTCTCCCACTTTTACTTTTTTTAATACAGGGCGCGCGGTAAAGTGTATGACGTATGAACAGAGAGCTAGAGGCGAATGCCCGAGGTTCCTATAATTTGGATTTGGCCCTGACCACAAACAATAAACGCGGACCAGTTAAGACCACCGAAACTTATGGTCCATTCCCGTCCATCCACTAGATATCAAAGCCTGCGCATGATCCAAGGACGTGTAGGTCTTGGAACCACTCTGTTGACCTATTGATAACACCGACATTGCTGACGTCGCAACTAAATTTCCATCTTGTTTAGGGGCCGGAGGGACACCCATATATTAGAAAGTCTTGGGCCTCCTATCTGGGAGTCTAGGTGGCGGTGCCGAAACCGGTCCTAGTGATGCCGACTCGGCTGTGGTTGGTCTCCAGGTTCGTTTGTAGGGTGTGTGCATTGAAGCCGTCCCGTCGAGATTTTGTCTTTCGTGTCAAAATACACGTAGAAGCGAATGCAATATATCCCAGGCAAATCATGATTGCACTCCACCTATCACACACTGCCATATGAGCCGCCAGCTACACATGTGCAGCGCACCGACGATCCTTTCCCGTTCCCGAGTGACATCCCATGATCCAACCCCATCCCCCGCCAGGGCTCTCATATATAGTCCTCAGGACTCCATACCCGTCCCTAGCACAAAGCCATCCTGGTAAGCTCTCCCTGGGCCAGCTTACTCCCCCGCCCTCCACGTATCGGAGAGTTTCTCGCCACCTCGTCCCCGTGATTCGACCATGTATCCAGTCACCCATCACGTGTGCATTCTCGTTTCCGCTCCCAAAATACGGCCCGCATGTAATCTACCTTAAACTCAATCTCGCTGCAGGGGCAGCAGAGTCTCCAGATCCGCGTCTGTTCGCGAGTCGAGCCATGTTTGTTCCCCCCTCCCCTCCCCTCCCCCGGGAGGCCGTGCTCCATCCAAGTCAGCTCAGCATTTTTCCTGTCCTGGGTCCGTTCTAAACCCGCGTGAACATGTACAAGGATATGTGCAATATTCGTGATACCTGCCTGCCCTGCTGCCCCGGGATCAGGCAAGGTGTGTGTTTCTGCGAGGGGCCTGTGGTTGGCTATAGCGTTGAGATCGATTTTAAACTTTGCCATGTCTCTCAAACATGTTTGTGATTACATAAACACTAGGTGGGAGGGTGAGATATCACATGACGGACTGATTTGTGGGTGTGAGAGAGGCCGATGATCTGCTCTATGGATGTCTGTCTGTCTGTCCCTCTCACCTCCATGTCTGTCCCCTCCCCTACAGGCTACCTACCTAGTACAGACTACAGTCCCCCCCTTCCCTCCCCGGTCGACGGTCGGTCTGTCGGTCTTTCGGTTAGGGCCGGTCCCCATTACAATCATGTATATCAATATCACACCAGGGCCCAGCTCGAGCTCGGAACCACAGCATCCGCACATTATTAATTGGCAAACGGGCTGCCTGACTGTCTTCCCTGCAGGCCTGCCTTGTGCTCGACTCTATCCTGCTGCCTGCATATATCTATCCACATCCACCAATTCTCGAAGCCCGGTAGCAGCCCTTAACGCCGAAAAGGGCCGTCAAGTCTCCATAATCATCACTCGACAAGGTCCCCTCGGACCAGCAACTGGTCATTGCATGCAATACTATGTACCATCATCATCATCACCATAATTATAATATATCCCTATCCATATCTATCCCTCCATCTGCAGTCAAGATCCCACTCATCCACTATATATGCGCTCAGCTCTGCGACGAGAGCTGTGAGGAATGCAGCGTGACCACCTCGGAACGTTGCGAAGTACATACATCA
The DNA here is from genome assembly GCF_020137385.1 of Morchella sextelata. NCBI lineage: Eukaryota > Fungi > Ascomycota > Pezizomycetes > Pezizales > Morchellaceae > Morchella > Morchella sextelata. The sequence continues at coordinate 91,424 of NW_025408636.1, forward strand.
TATCCCTCTCGCTCTATTAATTATAATTATTTTATTCTACTCTCCGTACCCTGTGCTCTTGCTGCCTACCAAGCCCGGCAACAAGAGGCTGATGTGTGTGCTATGCTGCACCCGTCGCGTTTCAAACTCGGCGCGGAAGCGTACTTTCCAATTGTAGAGCAGGTCTAGACAGCCAATGGGCATCGGGGTTTGGCTGTGGGGGTATGGCTGGCCAATTTGTTTGTCAGGGTTAGGTGGGGCCGAGGCATAGCAAGCAGGCAGGGCATAGGCCAGCATGGCAAACAAACAAGTATGTAACCCTTGATCTACATACATGTAGTTACAGGCAAGTAAATGGCAGGATCACCGCCCAGGCAGAAACGTGGTTGACCGTTTCTGGCAGTGGGAATAGAATTAGTAGGAAGCGTTACTTGGATGGGTAGTCTGTCTGTGATTGGCGGGCGGGCCTAGACTTCTTGTGGTAGGTGAGGGGGAAAGTGAGGCTCTCTCTCACTCGATCACTAAGGGCCCATGGCCATCTGTGATCCCTTCCCTCGGTGGTCTCGTTAACCCTCGTTAAGCTTACTTGCTAGCCCTGTACTCTACTCTACTCCACAGTGGGGATGTTCAAGACCTCGTTTGGTTCAACACTCCACTCGCTAGCTAGCTCCAAGGCTTCGTTCGATTCAGCCATCAAGCCTTTCCCGGTGCCAAGACCGGCCTTTTTCTGGTGTGTATTTTCAATACCTGATTTGGCCCCTCCGTAGATGTCATCACGGACGACAACAGACGGTACTTGCTGTAGACTTACGGGTGCGCATCCTCTCACGGCATAACCTACATACATCCTATACATCACGGAGAAAACCGCGACAATCGAATGATCTCTCAGCCCAGAATTCTCCGCACAGTTTCTCCGAAGCATGACCGAGCATTCCCCGTGTCAATCAGTCCCCACAAACGTTCCCCAGAGCCCCAAAACCCCAAAGCCCCAAACCCCACGCTCCCAGAAAGACTGAAAGAACGTCGATAGAAACAGACAGAAACCGGGTCACAGAAAAGCCCGAGGATTATCCGTACCGAGATCTCGGCCAATCCTCGGGTTATCCCCCGCAAAGGGTTTAAGCACCTGGTCGGGTTGTCCATTGGCAGCGGTCTGGGGAAATAGAGTATGCAGATCAATCAACCCTCGTGCCTGAATGCGGTCCATGTCGTAGGTTTATGCATATTTTTCCCCGGCCGCGTCTAGCTTTTGGCCCTGGGGGGCTTGGAACGGGATACTCACGGCTTCGCGGAGATCATGGAGCATCGACAGCTACTGTATGCCGCCGGTAATTCTCGTGAGTCGAGTCTGTTGTTCTGTACGTCGGTGTACTGTCTGTAGGTACTCTACATCGCGGTCTGATCGTGTCTCTCTCTGTACTCATGTCCCCGTGTGAGCATGAGGCCTTGCTGAACGGGAAGGTACACACGGGCTATCGTGCTCTGCGGATTGCAAGATATAACTGCACGCTCCCGCTCGACGAATATATTCCCCACGACACAAGTACGTAGCAGCAGTCAGGACCGTACGCACAAGAGCTCCTCCTGCTATCATCCTATCGTACGTGCTCCGAAGTGAAGGTTTCCCTCTCCAGCCATGAAGTACAGAATCTACACCCTCTCGCTGCTGTTTGCCGTTGCAGCAGGCAGTGCCACCACCGTCGTCCCCTCGCTGCACAAACGCTCCGTGGACGTGGACGCCTGCCCTGGCTACAACGCAAAAAACATCAAGAAGACTGCAAACACCCTCACCGCCGACCTCCAGCTCGCGGGCAAGGGCTGCAACATCTACGGTGCAGACATTGCTGAGCTGCGTCTGGAGGTCACGTATGATGATGGTTTGTTTATACCAACTTTAACTTATCCCTCATGCCCTTCGTCCCCGGATTTCCACCCAGACTGATCGATCGTGTTGTCGTGCTTCCCCAGATTCGCGCATCCATGTCAAGATCCTTGACCCCCACAACCAACGCTACGAGGTGCCCGAGTCCGCCTTCCCCCGCCCCTCCAGCACGCCCAACCAGTACTCGTCCCGCTCGCACATCCGCTTCGACATCACGCCCTCGCCCTTCTCCTTCGCCGTCGTGCGCAGGTCCAACGGCGAGACGCTCTTCGACACTACGGACCACCCCCTCGTGTTCGAGAACCAGTACCTCCGCGTCAAGACGAGCCTCCCCGAAAAAGCAAACATCTATGGCCTCGGTGAGCACTCGGAGACGCTCCGATTGGACGAGCGCAACACGACGAGGACCATGTGGGCGCGCGACGCCTTTGGCATCCCCAAGGACTCGAACCTCTACGGCGTGCACCCCGTCTACATTGAGCACCGCACCACGGGCTCCCACGGTGTCTTCCTGCTCAACAGCAACGGCATGGACATCAAGCTGAGGGCGGACAAGGCCACGGGCACAAGCCTCGAGTACAACGTCATCGGCGGTGTCCTCGACTTTTACTTCTTTGCTGGCCCGTCGCCCGCTGATGTGTCGCGCCAGTATGCACAGGTGGCCGGACTGCCGGCCATGACGCCGTACTGGAATCTCGGTGTAAGTGGTGGGATCTCTCTCCCCCTTTCCATGCATATTCCAGTTTCGTCATCTAGCGTGTATGTGTGTGTGGTCATTATGCTAACCAAGCGCTGTAACGTTCGCACATGTAGTTCCATCAATGGTATGCTAGTGCTGGTCTTTTGCTTTTTTTTCAAACCTCCCACCTCCCCAATCCCCCCCGACATTCCCCGTGCAGGTGGTCAATGTCTCAGATGGCGTCTTATATAAATAGTAGCTGACCGTTGGCCCCAACCCTAACCCTAAAGTCGATGGGGGTACAGAGATGCCTTTGAGGTCGCCGAAGTGATTGCCAATTACAGCAAGGCCGAGATCCCGCTCGAGACCATGTGGACCGATATCGGTATGTGAAGCCTGCAGCGCTGTTAGATTCGGGGTGTTTGTGGTTGGTGCTTGTGGTGTTAACGATATCATTGGCATGTAGACTACATGAGCAACAGATGGATCTTTACGGTCGACGAGGGAAACTTCCCGCTCGAGAGCATGAGGCAGATTGTGGACTACCTCCACGAGCATGATCAGCACTACATGATGATGGTGGACCCTGCCGTCGCGTACACGGACTATCCGACGTTCAATAGGGGCGTGGAGAGCGGCGTGTTCTTGAAGGAGGACAACGGGACCATCTACAAGGCGGTGGTCTGGCCTGGTGTCACTGCGTATCCGGACTTCGTGCGTCTCTCCTCTCTATTCACTATCTCTCTATCTCGCACTGGGCCAGTTCTTAATATGAGGAAATGCGTAGATGCACCCCAACGCTTCGGCTTGGTGGACAAACGAGTTCAAGCTGTTTTTCAACCCAGAGACTGGTATCGACATTGACGGTCTCTGGATTGACATGAACGAGCCTACCAACGTAAGCCAGCAAGCACTCTCCCAACCCCCCAACCTCCCCCCAAAACCCCGGCCAAAACACTTCCAGCAAAGCCTGCATCTCAACAATCAAGAACAAGAAGAACAAAGAGCTAACACTGACAAATTCTCAATCAAGTTCTGCGACTATCCATGCGTTGATCCTGAGCAGACGGCAATTGACCGAGGAATGCCCCCGGCAGCTCCTCCGGTCAGAGCTCCCCCGCGCGAGCTGCCAGGGTTCCCCTTCACTCAGCAGAAACAATCAAAGGTCAAGCGCGGGGATGTGGAGGAGGATCTGATTGATCCCCCGTACGCGATTGCAAACGACTGGCCAAACGGCATCTCAGACAGAACGGCAGACACTGACGTGAGTGCCTCTACTTCACTTACAAGCTCTTGATACAACTCAACTCCCAGTCCTGTTTGAAACCGGTGCTAATTGGTTCCATCGTTCGGGCACAATAGCTTGTTCACGCAAACGGAATAACGGAATATGACGCGCACAATCTCTATGGGAGCAGTAAGTCAATCCTCTCTTTTTTTTTTTTTTTATTTCCTTTTTTTTTTTTTTTTTTACCTCTTTCCCCAGACATGTCGACAATTAAGACGAGACGAAACGGGACAGCTGTCCAATGAGAGAATCTGACTAACACCCCCTTTTTTTCTCGCTTTACTCAGTGATGAGCGTTGTTTCTCGCGAGGCCATGCTGGCTCGCCGCCCAGGGTTGAGGCCAGTGATCATCACCCGCAGCACCTTTGCTGGTGCTGGCGCCAAGGTTTGTAGCACTCACAAATTCCGCAACGTCTCCGCAAATCCGCAAATCCGCAAAAGACTCACAAAATGATTGTTCTCTTTTTTCCCTTGCGGTGACGCTGGGAATGATGGTGGTGGTGCGCCATGCCATGCCATGCCATGCAAAATCAAAAAAAAAAAATTTAATCTATTAATCTATTTTCGCCCCCTTCATTTACTAATTTGGGAATATTTGACAGGTATTCAAATGGCTTGGTGACAACAATTCGTTCTGGGAAAACTAGTAAGTTTCAACACCCCGCCGCCCCCGTCTCTGCCAATCCCCTCCCCCCCCACTCAACCCCCCCAATCTATCTCCCCCCCCCCCCCCCGCGAATCTGACCTGGCGGAAGACGTCCGTGCCCACGAGAATATCGGAGTTTTGAAAAGCTTCACATACTAAAATAAAGAAAAATGAAACAAACAGTCGTGATTCTATCGCCCACATGCTCGGGTTTGCCAGCATCTACCAAATCCCCATAGTTGGATCTGATGTGCGTGAGATTCCATCCAGATCAGACAACCTCTTTTTATTTATTTTTTATTCCTTTTTTATTCTTTTTTCTTTTCCCCAACAATTCCAATATGGGGTACATCCAATCTAACCCGGGAACGCACATAGGTCTGTGGATTCGGCGGCAACACCACCGAGACGCTCTGCGCCCGCTGGGCCACCCTGGGCGCCTTCTACCCCTTCTACCGCAACCACAACGTCCAGGAGGCCACCGTCTCGCAGGAGTTCTACCGCTGGGAGTCGGTCGCCCAGGCCGCCCGCAAGGCCATCAACATCCGCTACCGCCTACTCGACTACATGTACACGGCGCTGCAGCTGCAGCACACCACGGGCACGCCAGCGCTGAACCCGCTCTTCTTTGCCTACCCTCAGGACGAAAAGACCTTTGGCGTGGACATGCAGTTCCTCTACGGCCCGTACATCCTCGTGTCGCCGGTCACGGCCGAGAACGCGACCTCCGTCGACATCTACCTGCCCAAGGACATCTTCTACGACTTCGAGTCGCTCGCCCCCGTGCAGGGCGCCGGCAAGAACGTCACTCTGGAGGACGTGGGCTTTGATTCGATCCCGCTGCACATCAGGGGTGGCGGCATCATCCCCCTGCGCTCCGAGAGCGCAATGACAACTGCCGAGCTGCGCAAGAAGGACTTTGAGCTCGTCGTTGCGCCGGGGATGGACAACAGGGCGGAGGGGTCGCTCTATCTCGACGACGGCGTCTCCATTGAGCAGGAAGCAACTGTGGATGTTTCGTTTACCTACTTCCGGGGGGTGCTCAAGGCGACAGGGGGCTTTGGCTTCGACAGTGGGATCAGCGTCAAGACGGTCAAGTTCCTGGGCGTAGACAAGAAGCCGAGGAAGGTCACGGTCAATGATAGGGTGCTCGACGGGGGTGATATCACGTACGACGCGGAGACAAAGGTCCTGGTGGTCGCTACGAGTTTACCCTTGACGGCAGGTTTCGTGATTAGGTTGTAAACTACATGGGGGTTGGATCACTGTAGGTACGCAAGTATGATAGATTGAATGATAGCTCATAGTAGAGGTGGAGGGGGGTGGTTGTGGCGGGGTCGGGGAGAAGTTTGAATGAGAAAGAGTGTGAGGGTTGCAGTACCATTCATGTATGTAGTCAAGAGTAGCAGCCAATGAGAAACGTACACGAGAGTACATATAGTAAGGGAAACGGTCGTTCCGAATCTTTCCTGCTTTTCTTTTCTTTTCTTTTCTTTTCCTTCCTCTCTCCCTCTTGCTCTGACCAACAAGCTTGTGGGATAAAAAAGACATCAGAGTGGAGTGGACCAATATATTTTTCCACTTTGGACCTGGTGCAGCGGCCGGAAATCTGATTTAAGAAAAGAAAAATTACATAGTTTCGCCGTGCAAGCGGTGAATAATAAATACAACCCAAAAAGCGACAAGAGAGGAAATGTTTATGTATTACGCAGGGCACAGCTTGGTGGTTGGTTGGTGGTTCGTTGAAGGTTGCAATTGATCATGGTTGGTGGTTGGTGGTTGGTGGTTAGTGGTTAGTGGTTAGTGGTTGCATGTATGTAGTGGGTTGGTTGCCCAGCACAGCTCTTCCCTGCAGCCCAGCCAGGCCCTCCATTCAGAGGATCGAAGACGTTCATCCAACGCCGCCGCACCACCACCGAAACAGAGGGCAGAGAGCGATATGGGGAAAAACTAGTTTCCCTCTGGCTCACCCATTCCGATTGCCACTTTCCCAATCCAGATGTCATTGCATGGGCCGAGTGATAATCTGTGAATGTTACCACCACCGAGCCCCAACCCCGCACCAGCTATTAGCTGTTGTTGACTTTGCTTACTACCAGCTATCTATATCTCTGCCCACCAGCAGCACAGCACATGAGCAGGCAAGCAACCAGCACAGCGCCGGCGCGGCGCCTGTTTGTGTATTCAGCGAATATAATTATTCCGCAACCGCGACGCCGATATTATGTGCATCTCGTCTTGAAGACTAATCCGGGAACAACACCCGAGAACTATAGGGTAAGAAGATATGTACATAGCTATCTATTAATCCCCTCCCCCTCTATCTATCTATACTACCTACACTATCTATACCCCATCACATCACTGCACGAAAGATATGTAGTATTTTACCTGAAGTAGGTTTTTTTTTTGGGGGGGGGTGGCCATGGTTGGAAACATGCAATAGGATTGGGCCAACCAGATATAGGCACCACACATGATGGCGCTTTTCGTTTCTGAGCAAGCAAGCAGAGAGGGATTTATGTATGCGCGCGCTGCATCAGGGCGGTGCGGTGCGGTGCGGTGAAAGTGGCTCGAGGGGGGAGAGTGGATGGGGGGTAAGGGGGGTACCGGTACCGGTGGAGGGGTGTCATGGAGGTTAAGTATGAGCGGTACCTAGGTTTTTAGAGTGTGAGTAGAGAAAGTATGTATGTAGCGTGAAAAGGTATGTAGATTGGGCACAGTGGACTAAACCCGTTCTATCTATCACTACCTCAAAGCCAGGGCCCATGTCGTCGTGAAGGGACCTCGACCCTTCAACCCTCCCTTCCCTCGACCACCTTGCTATGGCCCAAACCCAACGGACCAACCACCTAAACGTCAGCGCAGCGCATCCAATTTCGGGAAAATTTATAACTGGCTCCCTGCTGCTCCCCTCGCTACCAAAATAAAACCACGACCACCAGAAAAGTAAGGAAAAAAAGTGAAAAAAGAAACGAGAAGTAAAGCCAACCCAATTCTTTCATGTGATTCGATCACAGACGAGAGGTGTTACCACTTGCAGCGAGCGAGGGTCCTCTTTCCCATTTTTATTTTATCACACACATCCATTCACTCACTCACTCAATCACTCACACACACTTCACACACACCATACAAATCTCAGCACGCAGAACACAAGAAGAAAAGAACAAGAAGAGGAAAATATTTTCGCCGAGGTTACCGAAGTTTGTCCGAAATGCCGCATCCGCTCCGCTAGGCCGTGTCGCTTGCAGGTGATCGACCGGGGGTAAGAGCGATAAGGAGGGGAGGGGGGTGTTATTATCTAAGGTACCCTAATATTTGGGGCAAGAAAAGAAAAAGGCCATGTAGGTACCAACATACCTACCTCTCTTTGTACTCTCTCATGTTCAAATGGGGGAATAGAGTGGTACGGTGCAATGTAGAGCAGGTGCAGCTGTGGTATGGTACGCCATCAAGGTGCAATGGCGCAAGATAAAACGAAATCTGTGAAATGAAAGGCAAAAAAAAAAAGAGAGTGCCAGGCCCTGGGTGTAATTATAGATTATGTAGAAAGTGGGTTTATTCAATGTTGGTTTAGTTTGTTCGTTTAAGATGTGGGAATCAGCCTATTGTTTCCCAGGGTCGCAGACGGGTGTGTGCTTTGCTGACTGATGAGTTGGTGTGGAGTATTAGTGGGCTTTGTGGAGGTTGTGGTGGAGGCGGAGGTGGAGAAGAGCTACGCTGCTGGTTACTGATTGTGGTGTTGAGAGAGAAAGAGAACAGTGGTGGTTAGCTGGTAACTAGTTACTAGGCAGTGTAGGTGGTGGTGGTTGTGGTGGTTGTGGTGGTTGTGGTGGCCTAAGAGACGACGTACTCTACTCAACAGGACATGTACGTATCTATCAACCCAATCAATTCTCTATCAAGATATATGGCCAAACAGCGAGGGTTGGTCAGGGCGCACCTACATACATTACATAGATAGACAGAGTAAACCTCTTTCAGGTTTTTTCGGTTAATAATCCTGGTACCCTTCAACAGCCCTCCCCTTCTCTTCCCTTCCCTTCCCTTGTCTTCCTTGTCTTCCCTAGTTTCCTCACTCCCTCTCTCTCTCTCTGACTATCCCTCCCTCCCCCAGTTCCGAATTTCTTCTTCACCGTAGAGTACCTAGCTCATGGAGCAGCTAAGCAGAAACGAGGGCAACCGACGCACCGCACTCAGTGAACGAGTAACCAAGTGAGTTGAGTGAGCAAGTGAGTACACCCCCCCCCCTCTTCCCTTCCACCTCCGCCCCCTCCCCCCCCCCCCCGGTTTATCCCTCCCTACATCATACCTTACCTGTATACAATACTCACCGACAGCCGTTCCAACCAGTCTACGAACCGAATTCATCCCAATATATTCCAAAAGTCTTGGGGTATGTAAAGTCTCCCTCCCAAGGTCCAAGCAAGTGCGTTATGGAACCCAGAAGGCTTCCCCGAGTGGACTTATATATGTCATTGACGCACGCAACACAACGCACATACATGCATAAGGTTGTGCTGTGAGCGTGTATAGGTTGTATATAGTGTATGTGTGTGTCTGTGTGAAACTAGGACTTGTTTAACATCCTCCGCCGTATGTATGTGTCTGAGTAGGGGGATCTGCCCACCTCTACCCCCGTCCCTTCATCCTTAAGCCGCCAAATAAGAATTTAAGACCGGTCCCCTAGGATCAGCGTTATGCATCCCGCTTGCTTCTGCGTTTGCTTGATTGATGATATATGTGCTCGTTGCTCCTAAACCTATTTTTTTTTCTATTCTATTCTTTTTTTTTTGCCTTTTCACAAGTAAGTTCCCCCTGGGAGACAACACTCCAAAACGCAATATGCATCAAGAATTAGGAAGGGGTTAGCTCGAGCCAGATTTTCTCTTGCAAAGTACGGACGGAGCAAAATACCATCAGGGAAGGGAAGAAAAAAAATCCGGTTCCAAGGATGATGATGAGCTGAGGGAATCATCTGTTCTTCCCCTACCTCTCTGACCTTATTCTGTTTGGTTGTGGTGGGACGTATGTAGTGGTGGGGACCCAATAGCTGGGACTCACGTTGCGTAGAAAAATGGGTACATGTTATTTTCTTATTCTCTGCGAAAAAAAATTGTGTTCTTTCACACAAGCTATTATTCCCGAACACTAGCTAGCTAGCTGGTAGAGCTACAACAGCAGTAGAGACACTTTTTTTTTTTTTTTTTTAGTATTTTTCTTTTCTTTTCTTTGCTTTGCGAAAAAAGCCACCGCCCCTTAAGCATTCTCTTCCTAGGGACTTCCATGCTCCCAATTTTCGTTCCTTTTTTCTTTTTCTAGCTGTATTCCGGTACCTGGGTGAGAACATGTGCGAGAATTGTGAAAGCCATCAAGCTGTGAGCCATACGTACATATGATAGAAAATGAAAAAAAAATAAAAAAAAAATACAAGAGCGACAAAACTAGGCCTACAAAGGCTGTCTTCGAATTCAGATTATTACCCTAACCGCTTTTTCACGGCCACCACCTTATCGAAGTGATACGAGACAGGCCATGGTCTCTCTGCACCCACATGCAGGAAGACATGGTGGGGCCCGTCGGCATCTCCCCTAGGCGTGTTGAGAAGGCCAGACAGATTACGTACGGTTCGCAGAGAGAATGAGCAAGTACTGCTAGGCATTTTCTTGTCGAACCTAACCTTGCTTGCTTACCTACTTGTTAGCTACGTGCATGTTCAACATATGATACCTCATTTAATTAATTCCTGGGGCCCCATCTCGTGGATATATCTTGTGGACGACAGCCCGCCGAAACGAAGGAAAAAAGAATCATCAATCATCGATCCATCGTGTATTCTCAAGATCCACGCTACCACTACTATTACCACTAGTACTACTTTTGCTACTACTACTATCACTACTGCTACTATCATTACCACTACCACTACCACTACTATCACTACCTCTACTATCACTACCTCTACTATCACTACCACTACCATTAGCACTACTACCTGCCTCTAACTCTCATCCAACTACATCACCATCAACGCCATCAACGCCATCATCATCTAAGACTACATCATCAAAACTCCCACAACCATCATTACCACCGCAAATATGATCTCCCTCCACCACACCACAAGCTCAAGAATCGGCTCAAGGAAATCCACAGCAACAAGACAGCGAGTCTCGCGCGCTTGCGACCGCTGCAACCAGCTGCGCACAAAATGCGACGGCCAGACACCCTGCGAACACTGTGTTGGTGAGTTGGTAATCATAGCTTCAGGTTTAAAGAAAACTTCAACTAACGCAACCCAGTATTTGGCCTCGACTGTGAATACAAGCGCGAACAGAAGAAAAGAGGAAAGGCCTCAAATGCATTTCTCTCCCGCCAGAAGCAGCGCCCATCAATCAGCAGCAGCATCGACGGACTCGAGACCCCCCTCCGCTCCCCCACCATGATCAACACCTCGAGCTCCTCCTCCTCCGCAGATAGTAGTGTCGCCAGCTCACCAAACTCGCTCCCACCTTCGCCACTCTTCAACATCGCTTCAGACGACGACAAGCTCGACCCCAGGCTACAATTCGTACGTTCCCCGCTCTTCATTAGACATCCCCGAAATTGTAAGCTAATAGGCACTTTTTTTCCAGATCAAGTCTGAAAACAGCGAGAGCTACTTCTCATCAAACTTCTTCTACCACAAATCGCCCGAAGCTCCCTCGGCGCACTTTGACGACACCCCTGACTCCTCGTTCATGCTACAGCCATGGGGGAACCGCTTCGCAGACACATACGACCCACCCACACAGCACCCGTCGCCCACCACAACCGCGCCAACATCTCCATATGTGCCGCTGTGCGCAAGTTGCCATGTAAACCCCAGCTCGAGGCTATACCCGGCGTCGATGTTCTGGATGCCAAATGGCGCATCAACCTGCTCATTCCCGTATCCGGCTGAGGATGAGGGCTTCGAGTTTGGTTCGTCTGAGGATGGGTCGAGGAAGGGGAGCCTATAGATTGGAAACCCGACTAGCTCTCTCTTAAAAACTTATTTTCTTTTTTTACTTTTTCCTATGTTACGACGGGTGGCTTATAAACATAATCTCTCTACACAGAGTACATTCCTTTACAAAAACTACATTTCCTTTGTCATTTTGATTTTTGAAAAAAGCAAAAACTACAGGAGTTTATTTGTTTATGGGATTGGGGCGATGGGGGGATCCGGGAGAGATGGGGGGTGGCGGCGCAATATACTCCACACACAAAAAAAAACTCACAGCGACGACGGACGGCTCCTGCTGGCGGAAGTTGAAGGTTGGAAACTCTTCTTTTACAATGGTTTAGATGTACTACGGGATGGGATGGGATGCAAAAATGATTTTTGATGATCTAACGATGATGATAAAAAAAGATTTTCTTTATTTATTTTTCTGCTGTATATATTTTCCTTTCTTTTTTTTCTTCCTTTTCTTCTTTATGAGATCTGGTTTTTGTTTTTCTTTTCTTTTTTGTATTATATTTTTCTTTTCTTTTTATCCATCCCTGTTTCAATGTTTGTATCGGTAGCGCCTACTCTAGAAGAATTCGAAAGAATAAAGAATACCTCTTTTTTTTCGAAACCCACGAACTCAACTCTGTTTCCAACATCTCCGTCGATTCCTAACTATCTACCTTATACGAACCAAACCTCTCGATAGATTTTCTCAGAGATTGATTGAGTGATATTCCGCAGATCCCCTCGTACCAGCAGATCAACCCCTCTGTCGATACTTCGATATTCCCACAGAAAGCTCAAGCTCAGACTCAGACAGGTTCGCCACCAGATCAGGTGGGTGAGACACAGATTTGTTTCCAAGGAACATTCCGTAAAGGAATGGAGGGGCCGTAGCTATGGTGGTGGAGGTGGTGGAGTCCCGTACCGGTACCGGTATACGTACCGGTGGGGAAAAAACCGTACGTACTCTTGGAACCCGTACCTACCTCATGCTCGAATCACCCCACATCACTCGATAGCGCAGAAACAAATGGAAACAAAAAAGAAAAATTAAACAACGTGCGTTATCGTCCATCACCTGAGAAAAGAGCCGACTAGCTAGCTAGCTAGCTGCTACACCTACATTGCAGTAGTTCTCTATTTTCCCCGGCTTGGAGACACCATTAGAAATAAACCAAAAGGCATGTTTTGCTCATGGTGGTCGAAAGCAAGTATAGTGCACGTGTGGAGCAAAGTACATACATAAGCTGATCCACCACCAATCCAGATCCGACCACTGCTCAATTACCGCAAGGACCAATGATCTGAGCGAGGATGTACATACACCCCCCCCCCCCTCTCTTCTCCACATCCTCTTCCTCCAGCTTCCCTCTACCAGCACAACCACCCCCCGCCGGAGATAACTACAAAAATGCCCGAAAGAACCCGCCCCCAGAAGCTGGAAAATCTACCTGTTCTGCACACCCTCAGAAAACCCACCCGCCTCTTCCGTCCGAACCCATCACGTTAGCAGCAAGTATGCTGGAATTCAGGCCCACGGTGCCTTGCAAAAATTATTATGCCAACAATGATATATCACCGAAACCACCACCCCCCTTCAAGTTCCTGCTTCTCCCGGCTGTGGGACAGACCTGATGGAAGATAGTACATGTATCACGGAGTGTGAATCCACCACTAATGTACCATCAATACCCACTCGAAACAATTGCCCTCGCATTGACCTCCCTGTTGTATGTATGATGATAATACGGCCCCTCCAAGGTCCATATCGCCGTGCATATCAGCTCGACGCAAAAATATCCTCATGTAGATGTAAATGCAAAGTAAAGGCACGAAGGGGTGACATTTCTTCCAGAGGATGAAAGCCGTTTCCCCGGTGTGGTGTTTGGATGAAGTCGATGAGCGCAGAGTGAAGAAGAAGCCCCACAAATGAAGATGAAGAACGAGAAGCTGATATTGCCCCCAATAAGGCATGGTATCGCTTGAATTGGTAAGTTTTCCTGGCCTGGTCACTCATCATCCCTCCCCTAGGCGGTAACTCTAACCCTTTTTTGTCGCGCGCACGTTTCATTCGGGCTGGGTACATAATAAACTAATAAGATGTTTTTTTCCCGCCGTATTTATCTCTGCCTCATCCTTGACCCTTTTTTTTTCTCTGCCCCTCTCTATGCCCCTTCTCTTTTCGCGTTTATTGAAAATAATTTATACATACGGTACGAATAGGTAGGTAGCTGAGCCTGGCCACGCTGGCATGCAATTCTCTTCTCTCTATCCCATTCTTACCAACTCAAGTCCATTTTGCCGGAATTTGGTGTGATTCAATTAGTGATTTGCTGCAATTTCCCCCCGTTTCCTATTCCAGATGCTTACTTTACGGGCCTTCCATCTAATTTCGTCCGTCTCTTTTTTTTTTCATCCTCATGCATTTTATGACGAGACGAAAGACGAGACGGTGGCCGTTTGGTTACAATCAGGTATAGTACTCTACTCCTGCTAGATGCAACTGGGGAAAGGAGGAAGAAGAGTAGGAGCAACGGGCCGCGGGCTTCTCCCGGGGCTACTTTGGTCGCATACATACGGTAGAGCAGATAACCTCTTATCTCCCACCAACAAACCTCTTCCCTGGTTCGTCTGGTTCGCCTTTTCGTCTACCGACCTACATTATTTTTAGGCGCACACACGGACTTTCCATCCTGCAACCAGAAACCAAGCTTGTTCGAGGGACGTGAGTTATTCCAGCAATAGAGTACCTACGGTACCCACTCCAGGAAGGGCATTGATGATGATGGTGATGATGGGTTTGGTTGGTGATATCTGTGGGCCTTTTTTTTATTATCTCTACTGCTGTCAATCAATTCCACAATCTGTCAGTCAGGCTTTAATTTGATTTACTTGTTGCCCCCTTCTCTTCTCCATACGTGCACCTGCCTACTCTTCTATCAGAAGAACATCAAGGTTCTCGCCAATCACGCTGCGAGCTGAAGTAAATGATTGTGCCTTGCACAATCGATTCGCCGCACAGACTCTGACTGCCTATGATCTTCAAAGAATAGATGCATATGTGTAGTAAAGCACAGTTAATTGCTTGGCCTTAAGCAACGCATAGGTAGCATAGAGTGGTACACACCCACATAGAGAGGTAGGTACCTGAGCATGGTAGTGTACTGGGAGGGTGGGTGGATGGATTATTGATGGAATCCAGCGGTGAGTTTCAATTGCGACTAATGTCGTTTAAATTCGTATTCCTGGGGTTTGCATTGGCCTAGCAAGGTACGTGAAGCGAGAAATTTCGGAAGTTGAAGCTTCCTCTCGAGAAATCATGCCTGCTTACAATATTCTCTCAAACCCAAACCATAGATAAAAGTGAAGCCACTACTGCCTCTCGCTGTCCTGATAGCTGAATATTCGCGTTGATAAGCATTCCTTCAATCCTGCTGCCTGCTTGCTTGCTTGCTGCACATATTCTATCTGCCTACCCTACCTGCTCGCTCACCGCACCGACATAAGTCTTCTCTTGGCCACGTCATGCACAGGAATCAGCCGTTGTATGCTGCCAAGGAAAGGCCGCCTGGGGGGGGGGGGGGGGCAGGGAAAACAACTGTCAGTCAGGGTTGGCTGTGTTCCTATCGACCCCGCAGCCCCGGGCCCCAAGGATGAAGGAGAGTTTGAGGCATAGTCCCTCACTCGCTGTACATGTTTACCCCTCGGTGTGAATAGCAATTGACCTGTGATTAAGCAAAGGAGGCTCTACGTTTCCTGTTCTGATGTAGATGTCGACCTTTCAATTGGTGAGGGGACAAGGATGGTGAGAGGTTACAGGGAATCTAGAGACAGAGGGGAGAGAGGACGTTGATTGGCGCTGCTATCGAGAGTGTCGTTAGCCACCTGTGTAACACACACCTGTTAAACATCTGTACTTGTACTAGCCACTTTCAACATCCAGTGTTTCGCGGGTGCCACAATATGCAAGCAGAATATTGAACGATTCAAGATAGAGTAGAGTAAATTAGGATGTATGCATGTACCTTGGATATTTCGAGTACATCAAACGGAGAAACCCAGAAGAGACCCCTAGCCCTGTATCTTGGATGTATTGATCCACCGGACTGCAAAAAAGGTTTCTGTGCAGCCAGGTAGTACTGTACTGCTGTACGGGCTCGGACAACTGTAAAGTAATGTCATCCATTCCAATTCAAAAAAATCCATGATTCACAATGATGTACTTCGTACAGATAGCTGTCTCTCCTTGCTGTACGTGCAAATCCTCAGACTGCATGTACATATTACACTCAGATCAAAGGCAAAACGTCAGTAAAGATTATAAGGTAGAGCATGTGGGTAATGTAGCTTCTACATGTACATACATCATGTAGAGTACACATCCCTTTGAAAGACCCACGATCCTTCAATCCACGTCCAGATCGTACACCCACAACCATCACCATCCACCGAACGTACATCCAGCCGCCCATAACCACGAACCCGGTAACACTCGCCAGATGAGATAGATGTTGGCATGTAGGGGGAGTATCACTATGGAGGGAGCCAGGGCAAGAAAAGTCACCCTCCTCCTCCGGCTTCTTCCTCCCTCCCACCTCCCCTTCCCTAGTCCCCACCCAAACCCAAGCCAGCCAACCCACCTAGACCACTTCTCGATCGTGAAACGGTCCCGTACCACCATCGCTTCACTCGGTGTGGTGGGCATAATGCGATACGCCGGTGTATTTGAAATGTTAAACCGCCCCCCCCGGTCCCCTGCTCTGCTCTTCTCTCTAAGAGCACGTATGTACGCCCCGTTATGTACCTACGTCCTAGCTTGCCCTGCGAGCAGATCGCCGCCGAAAAAAATAATAATTCACAGCCGCGTATCTAAGCAAAGTAAAGTATGTAGGTATTCTAGAGTGGAGTAACTAAAGCATTAGCACTCTACGGCAATTCCCAAGCGAGAATTTTTCATTCCCGTTTTTCACTTACATATTTTGCTTTTTTCTCTCTTCCGTTCTTTAAACAGGAACTTTGGCCCTGGTAACATGTTAGTCTCAGAACGAATTGTTCCGGTGTCTGTCTCGCTGCCCTCCCCGGGAACAACAATCAACGTATTCGCGAGATATGAACACGTTACCTGCTAGCCATGCACATAGTATGTTGAATAGCCTAAGCTCAGTACAGTGCTCTAGAGTGTTCTGGCCACATCCATCATCTCCCGCAAGCACCGACGATAATTATAACATCTACTTGATTTTAATCTGGATTGTTTAAACCTGGGTTCTGTAACGCAGGGTTAGGTGTAGGGCTAGGTGAAGGGCTAGGGTTCTGTCACTGGGTGGTGTGATCAAGATGCAGAAGACAATAGAGACTTTGCGCAAAGTCTCTAATGTCAGACATATTGATCGTGGGCGGTGAGATCCGGATGATTTGCACAATCTATTGTGAGATTTCAATCTTAATCTTTGGAGAGAAGAGTACGTGATTAGTGTATTATCCGTTGATCGCGTGATTCCATAACTTGTTTGATAGGGTAGGATAGAACACCGTATATTATTGTACCTACATGATACGAGAAATTTAAGAACTGCTCGTTATGGGCATGAGCACCCAGTGGTGTGTATCTACGTTGTATATGTGTGTGTGTGTTTGTGTGTGTCAGTGTGTGTGTGCGTCTTAGTATGTGTGTGGTTCACAAAGGTAATCAATCAAGCTTTGCAAACTGGCCGGAGCGATACAAGGATGGCCAAATCGCGAGCACTCAGGAAACGTCAAAGAAATGCAGGGTGCCGGTCAGAGATGCACTCTCGGACCATGACAGCATGGAGGAGTTGCTACATACATGCTTGAGTGCACACTCATGATAATACATATATAGCAGTATCATAGCCTAGCAATACATGGCTGTACACTATTAATCAGGATGTATTTATCATAACGTGTATATATGCTATCTCACAGCTCAAGATATGATTCCTCACCAGCTTGTTTGCTGTACATACATTTAGACCATGCCGGCGATGCATTTGATAACAAGTAAGCGGACCGGGAGCCAACACGGCTTAAAGGGGTTCTCTTTGCGAGCCAGCGTAAGAAACGGGTTTGAGGATCGGGGCCACCAGTAATTACACCATGGCCAGAAATCGTTATTTTGACAAGTTAGCCAGAGAGCGATGGTAGTGATAATATCATCCATGTAGTGATAATATAATATATGTAGTATACATTATTACACATATACAGCAACGATGCATAATGGTTTAGTTCCACGATGGTGGTTTGGGACACTGGGTTGTAATTTCGCCTGCTTCGGTCAAGGCGGTCATGCCGGAATTTCATGCATATAGCGGGGTATGCTGTGGACCGAAATGCCGGGGATTTTTTTCGGATCAGGGCGCTGAGTACATACCAATGGATGAGGTCGGAAGTGGAGAGGGAAAATACGGACAGGAAAAAGAAATTTGTTGTTGAAGATTACCCAATTGCAAATCACATGTCCGTGTCTTGTTGAGCAGACGGAAGAGCGATTATCGGTCAAGTGCACATGTCTCAGCGACCTTCAGTTAACGAAATAAGAATTACTGTGTTCGAGACATATCTATCGGCCTTGTCGTGTTACCGTACCGCCGTGAAACCTCGGCATCCCGGGGGCCACTGATGGTGAAGGTCTAAGACAGTGTGAGCCGTCACTACGGACAACATCGCGGTGGTACAGGGAAAGTGGTGATCAATGGTTCAACTAGCGAGAAAACGATCGAGGCAGAGGAGGGACGTAAACACAAGCCCTGTGCACTTAAAAGGGGATTCCGCGACGGCTGTCCAAAGAGAGTCTCGTTCTATCATCTTATTGCGTCAATCGCATATATTTGCGCACAACAAGCACGAGTGACACAGAAAGTGCACATCTTGCAAATCTCAATCTTATTGATGCGGAGAAGGTGGAACACGAGATGCTGAAATATGCGGATTGGAGGTGCAAGATCTTCGTTCAGTCCCGTTTTTCATTCGGTTGGTTTACACGTGTGACCATAAGACGACCGAACGAGCGCTGTACAGAGCCAAGGCAATATTTAGCTATAGGACCATGTGAAAGAAATGATGTTTGGACGTTTTTGGATGTTTACCACCTATGATGCTTCCTATTAAGGTATTATGCTTTGATAATTTTGATCTATGAAGAGAATTTTTTTTTTTTTAATACATGACATATAGCAAACATGGTCACATTCACTTGGACGTCCTCGTTCCACCGAGCCGTAGTCTTCATAGCCAAAAGCCACGGGCGCTATTACTTTAACCTTTCCAATCAAAAGGCAGGCGCCTGTTGATCTTTTTTCAGGTGCGCTTAAACTGTACGTAGCAATCCCGACTCTATATATCTCAAGCTGAACAAGACATCACCGTTTCCACTGCACTCCGCGCAGGCTTTATGTCCTATGGTCAAGAATCTAGCCGTGGACTATGATCGGCGTTTACGTGCTTTTCCTACTTGATGGATAAATCAATCAACCAATCAATTTCTACATCCTTCACAAATTATCACTCGGTTTTGCTTTTTGCTAGCGCGGTTGAGTTCGATTGATTGCTTGATTCGCACGGTGGAGCTCTCCGGTGTTGGTCCAATATGCATCCCATACTTGCTATCAATGATCGTCTACTACGCAGCAACTCTTGCATTGGCTCTTTTCGAATGGTGGTTGTTCAGGTAATGATCATGAGGTGTTACTGCGAATTCAATGCTGCAAGTTTTCCTGGGGTGCATTATTCCGCCAGGAGGGATATTGTGGGGAATGTAATATTAAGAGAGTGGTATGGGAGTGGTATGCGCATAGTCAGTAACCTTGATTGTTGACGGTATATATCATTCGTTATTGCATCATTTCCAACTCGTGTAGATCAGAGTCCATCGCTTAAAATTTAGCACTATTAAGAGGTGTGATATGGTAGTAGTTGCAGGTAAGCCCTCCCTCGGAGTGGTTCGAAATGATATATTTACTTGCCATTTACAGTTTATGCAGATGTAATGAACCTTATTTCTACCCCAGTCTTTAAATTTGAGAGTTGGTACTAGCATGCAGTGTAGATTATCTGATTAGATCCCGACGATCAACCCAGTCACGTGAAAGTGTCTAGCATGGACACAGAAAACAATCGGAGCGGACAGCAAATAAAATAAATGCAAATTTTTCAAAAATAGTTGTCATAAAAAAGGGGTTTCAAGCTGTTCCTTGATGACAAGTTATTCCGTTGCGGGGAATTGAACCCCGATCTAGTCGGTGAGAGCGACTGATGCTAACCATTACACCACAACGGATTGTGCCATTTCAGGGTTTAGCCGGTTTTATTCTTTACTCAACGTGTAGTGCTCAGTACCAATGATACAAGAATCAAGTATTTTGTTTCGGGAGATCATCGGAGGTTTAGGATCATCCTAGGTCCTTGCATAAATAATTTGTTCAACTGAAACAAGAGGAATACTCTGATGCCAAGAAAAGCTGTTATGGAAAGCTTTCTACAGAAAATGGAACAAGAAGCAATCGTATTATAACTGAATGTATCTCTACTGATCTGCGCGTGCCTATGAGGCCTAAACTCACATCACCTTCTGTAGATTTATCTTTCACGCCTGTAGGTCTTTATTGTGATCACCACGCCATTAGGCTTTGTATGTATCTCGGAAGCTGGGATGTGTCGAGTTCAAGAGGAATGATTTGGGATCTTCTTTCTTTTTAGGGAGGTTTATTCACTACTTATCTGTCCTGATGGAGCACAGGTTTATAATCATTTGTTCAACTCTCTTTCAATCATGAATATAGGATGCTTTGGTACCTAGGCAATGCCGGCGGTTGTTCTCCAGGCCTAGAACAAGCTCCTTAATTACGGTATTGTAGCGCAAACCGGTTCATGGACAAAATTCATTTCGTAGTGTTCTGTATTGAAAGATGATTGAATTAAATATAAGTGATGAACCGAAGTGGGTTCGTTTCACAATAGTTGTTATCGTAAAGCTCCAAGTCAAAGTCACAAAGTCTATCAAATACTAAGCCTGTCGAATACTAGGTCCGGCGGACCCCCAAAGTGATATTAAGCATGATAGGTCTATTCTCGAAGATATATACTGTCTTTATTCTGAGCTAGGCATGTACTGCTTCCGCCTTTCCTCCTTTGATACTGTTGGATAATTTAGTTCTACTAATTTGCTGGCCATTTGGGCTGCTTCAAACATCAACGATGAATTCTGGAGCCATTGTAAATATCCGTCGTGAAGGAATAAGTATAATATATCAGAAGGGTACGTATAACAGGCCAGGAAATAAGTTCCCCTCAATCATTCCCTGCCAAATTGCGAAGTGTTGGCACACAGGCTGCAGTATGCATAGTTTGTAGTACGTGGGGGTATAAGGATGAGTAAGCTACGGGGGCAAGTCTAGTTAGAGAGGACACTGTACTATAAGTCTTGACAGAAGCCAACATGTATCATTAGGCTAGTTTAAAGGGTGGTGGACTCTTCCTCCCTCGTAAGTCATCATCAATAGAAGTGTCTATCAAATTACTTAGTACGTGTCACTTCACAGGCGCTCAAGTTTCGGAGGTGATTTTCTATACTTCACTTCATACATAGAAGCTGTACGTAGCCATATTTGTTCAGACCTAACTATGAACGTGCTCTGACCCAACAACGAGCGCTGACTAACCGCAGACAGGACGTTCCATATACTTATATATGACTGGAGCTGCGCTACGCTTAGCAGTGCCCTGAAGCTTAAGCATACAGTCGACTCTAGTAAAATATAAAGAATTCGACTTATGACCCGTACTCTGCACTTGCAGCTTTTCGGCTCCGCCGCTGATCTGCTTCCTCTTGCAACCGTCAATTTCGAAGTATCAGTTACTCTATTACATAAATTCGAGTATGAAGTAGTCAATATTAAATAATTACATCTCGATAAAACTCATAGAAAATGGGTGGATATGAGCTAAATTAAGGTCAATAACTAATAAACGGAAGGACGTGGAAGAAGCTCTGTACGGGTAGGATGTCAACCCGGCCAGGCACACACCTCTCGAGCTCACCTTTAGCCTAGACGCAGCTACCCTTGAATGATCTAAGCCATGAGCGAGCACGATGATGACTAAAGTAGTTACTAAGCATGCCTGGAGTCCTGTGCAACGAAGTGATATGCAGGATTACAAGGTGTCTTTGAAATTTCGAGTTTGCTACTATGTTTCAGGGACGACATGCTATAGAGGTATTGCAGAAAGGCCTACAAGCCTATCAATTGGTTTAAACGACATTACATGGCCATTGATCATGAAGTGTTCAATCCTCGAACATTCGATATTAGTGGATGGAAGAGGATCGTGGATGGAAGGGGTTCGTGGTTCGATCAGAGCACCCCATTCGTTAATAAAACTTTACATTTCAGCGTTCTTACCAGGAGATGAGCGTTAATGATAGACGGTATAAGATGTAGTATTTTTGTGCATCACGGGCAAGCCCCCGATATCCACATGGGACGTAAGAAAGTGAAGATCAAGATACATACTCGTGCAAATGGACACGTATCTCCCCCTTTATATCTGAGTAGGACTGCAACGCCCATGAAGCCTCCATGGACACATGAAAAAGCGATGAATTAACAGTACAGAAAGGCTCGGATTTACTATTTACGTACTTGTCACAGGATGGGCTTTTGTGAGTCGAGGTTTTATGACTAACTCCACTCGGGAATGTTCCTATATGAAATTTCAGTTCATGAATGGCCATATGGGGCGCGCTATCTATGACCATTCGTGGTTGGGTACGTTCGGTTGGACCAGAACCAATGTCTCGGTACTGTGTCGCTGAGAGCGGAATTTTCACTACTCCAAGGGTCATTTCGATTCTCTTTCATAACATATATATACATGCTCAAAGAATCGCAGCTCAGCAAGCGGCAAATTGACCTAAAGATCTAATTCATCTTCGACGTTGGCGATTTTTGTATAGATAGATAGATTTCGAAGAGAAAGTCTTAAAAACGATATACTCCTATGAGATGTGTCAAAGATATGTCACTGAAAGAACACATATAATAAAAATGATATACCGTAGGAATTGTTCAGACGTACTGCAGGGGATTGTAATGGTGGGAATATATCACACTGGTGTATTCTTCGTTCAGTAGAATTATTCAGAACTCTGATTAGACTAATATTCATCCCAACTCTGACGTATACAAAATAGGCTAAAAACGATGAGAGTTAATTTACAGCATGCAATGGAGAGAGGTTTGAAGTCACAATGAAGTGAAATTGAGAATATCCGTTTGCAGATATCGGTGGGCATGCACAATGTTACTCCCATGGTCGATGGGGTCTGGAGATCTTAGTCTTGAATGATGTATTCCCTTCCTATATATACTGTACTAGTCGTATCTAATCAAATATCAATGCTCTGAAAAGGCAAAGCTTCTTGATGACTGCTTGATTCTTCAGGATCATGTAATATCACTCGATATCATATCCTCCTGTTTTTGGGTCCAAAACGCTCGAAAGGTTTCTCGACCTGTGTTACAACCTAAATCAACTCATCGATTAGTAGAACCTGATCCACGGTCCAAACACTTCGATGTGCTTATAAGATACCAATAACAAATCATAATGCATTCAAAGTCTTGGCGAGCAGTCAACGCCACAAACCCTAACCCTCATGTACGAGTGATCAGACATGAATCAGGCTCTATCAATGCGCTGGAAATGATCAGCCCCGTTATCTCCGCGCTGAATCCCTTGGAAGATTACAGAGGTCTCAATAGTATTCTTTCGCTCTATCCGAAGGCTGACAGGTAGCACATGAGGTTAAGCGACATTTGTCAGATACATGTATTCTAGCTAGACTAAGCACCTGGGGAATCACGGTGAAAGAAATGAAAACACAGGTGAGATTTAGAAAGATCTAGAGTAGAGAAAATGCAGGAGCCCTGAGCCCGAATTATGAGATAGCCGCCGTTATGATCTCGAGACCACACATCGTGATTTGCGCCCGTGCGCGCCGGAGCAGCTAGTGGCGGGCAAATCATTGACACGCGCCTGATGCAGGCACGATCGATGAAACACAAGCCTTCGTAATGGTGGACACGTCCGGAGAAGATCAAAAGATAGAACATCACGATTATTTATTCTGCTTCTGATCGTCCTACATGGTCTTTCTTTCTTTCACTAAAGTACAACTAAACCAAACAAAGGCGCCGAAAGAGAAGAATCCCTCGCGCCTCGCCAAAGAAAAACGGAACTCAATCCAATCAACATCCTCTCCAAAATCAATTTGGAGCTGTACAACCTATGAAGCGCACCTAACGCCAGCCCGCAAACATGAAAAGATCCTCGCCAGAGCCCCCGAAATAAAAAAGGCCGAATCAAATAATGAAAAAACTAAAGAAACCCCCATTCTTGATATGCGACTCTGACGTATTAACGCGAACTACGTGTTCTCCTGTGGCTGCCCTTTCCATCTGTGCCCCTCATCTTCTTCGTTCCCGCCGCCTTCCCATTCCACGAGTCAGCATCATCCTAGATCATTCCATGCGTCTGTTTCTCTTGGACACACTAAACAACATACCTTGACTCCCGGTCTTCCAGTAATAGTGCCCTCAACCTTCATGGCCGCACCAATTAGCTTGTCGCCAATACTTGGCTTTCTCTTGTGGTGAGTCGCAGGAGTTGGGGTCTTCTTCTTTGTCGGTGAAGATTTGGTGATCCTGCCAGTGGCAGTGACAGGCTTTTTGGGAGTCTTTGGAGGGGCGCGTGGGGCTTTGCGACCGGTGTTGGTGGGGGTGGTAGTCGCGCGGGTTGTGGAACGTGTGTTGTAGGCCATGGTAGCTGTGAATTATGTTTTGTTAGGTATATGAGAGATTCTGTGAGGCTTATAAGCTAGCGGATCAAATGGAGCGGTGAGGGAAGAGGAGTAAGAAGGGAGGAAAGCAAGACGGAGGGAGAGGGGCAGTGACACACTTTATATACACGGGCATAGGAAAAAAACAAAGGAATAGTTCATACATGATAGACCACCAGGTCATAAACTGGGCACGACGAGAGAAAGAGATAGAACGATCCTAGGAGAGAGGTCAACGTCATTGAGAAAAAGTCACGCATGGTTATGGAGGGGAATCATCATGTGGGTTGTCATAAATGGATGGTTTCAAACGCTCCGCGTGTGACATGAGGTTAGAAATGCAGGGATAATATTATAACCCTGTGGGGAGCTAAATGGTACTGGTACCGGTAATTATCAGTAAATTAGTGCTTTTTCTATCATCTAGATCGCTACATATCTCTACCGCCGTGAATGATACCTGGTAGGCAGGGAGGTATCTGGCACATCTATCGACCCAATCTTCTTTGGGGCTCTACATTTCGTGTTGCAGTTATACGTTACAGCTTTTTGCGGCGCGCGAAACAGATAAATTTAGTTGTTGTTATTCGACTGGATCCGGACCCAGAGCTAATGTGAATATTTAAGCGCCCGATCTTAGATCATACATCAATATTTTACTTACTTAGTGATAATTACTTACATATGTATTCACACTAAATCACTCGTAATCATACAAGCTTGCCAACGCATTCAAATTCAATCGACTTGGCATGTATGAATTTCAGCACTACCGATTTGTCAACTGTACGAAACATGGAGTATGAACCTAATCCGTCTGTATTTATCTCACCCCGCTGGGTATGTTTCCCTATAAAAAATTACATATCTCTAGGTACATGCATGAGGATGGTTTCCCGCCCTCTTGTCACTTTCTCAGTTCAACAATCCACTATACTCTCTCATCATATATCCCATCACAAAGCCGTCTGGACCTACGTATATGGAGGGTTTTTAGATTTCAAGCTGTAGATTATATCCTCAGATGCCGTAATGTGCCTAAAACAATCCGAGTGTCAATGGCTTTCGAGTAGCTTTACTGAGGTAGGTAGATAGGCCGGCACTCACCCAACTTGAGTCGCTTCCAACTTCAACATAACCAGATTTACAGTTAGGATGCCAAATACATCGAAGTTCATCTATCAGCCTATTCCATCCGGACTGTTCACTCAAAGTCAATCTCACTATCAGAGTTAGTATGGGATGCATGTCCTATCACTTACACCTCTCGTGCCCACGAAATTGTCACACTCTAGAGCCATTGTTAACTGCAGAAACCACTTTATTGTCATTTCGGTCCTATTTCCAAACTTCTCCAACTGCGTTACAGGCCCGCCGTTGAATCCTATCAAATCAGTAAAAAAGAGATGAACTGGGGAAAGAAGTTTCATACTAGGTATATCCGACCAATACCATTCCCAACCCTTACTTGTTGACATTGGCAGTAGGCTTGAGATATTTCGTGCATCATAGAGCACGCTTGGATCTTCAGTTGATATGAAAGCGATTCTGCGTGAGCTTTGCGGGTTCCTGATAATATGTTCCTCCGCGGCCATGACATATTTCTTGAGCTCAACGAGACTCATTTCGATACTACGATCCACAGCTCTTAGTCAATATTCCATCTTACCCCAGTGCTATGCTCGGAATCATACCCTTTATCCCCGTGCCTAACGTGCATACTCCAAGCCCCAACCGGGAATGGCCACGGCATCCCCAATTTTATTCCGGTAATCGGATGTTTCCCCTTCTGCAAAGTTACCCCTTTGTTCAGCCCATCTTCAACCCTCAATTCCTTGAGTCTTTCCATTGCAACTCTATTCGGCCGCATCGCAAACGCAGCGACTTGCCCTCGCCACCAGTACCGTACCGCATCATAGTTCATATCTGCAAATTGAGTTCTGAATACCTGCGCCAGGACGGGCGGGAGACTGGCCGGGTGCGTGCGGTAATAAATTTCGGTGGCTTCGGGCTCCCATGGGAAATAGACTTTGTCAGTTGAGGCGGCAACATCGGCAGGGGTGCAGCTGCTGAGGGGGTGAAAGATGTTGTCTAGGGTGCGTCCTGCCCCTGGAGGGGGGGAGAGAAAGTGTGCGCCAGGCGGATCATGAGCGTCATAGACGAGAATTCGATCAGTACGGATTGCGAGGGCGAGGTTGTGAGCAATGGATTGGGCCAGGGCGCCGAGCCCAAAGGCTTCATCATTGGGAAATTTGCGGAAAATGAGGAAGGCCTTGCCCGTGCAATTCTCTGGGTGCTGGTGACGGTGAAGGTATCTTTGCGTAAATTTCGTGAGTGGTGCTAGACCCTGAAGTTACTTGATAGTCAGTGAATGGTTGAGAAGACTAGATTATATTTGTGACATTGTGTCCGAGTAATGAATATCTTTTCACACAGCATGCCTCCAGTTCGATTTCCTCAGCTATAGTTGACCGACTCAAGGAGTACACGAATCTTTGACTGATTGAATCACCAATCTGCAAACTATATAAACTAGCTTGCAGAAAAGGAAGAATTTTTGAGCATATATAATTTTGTGTGATCGCGATGGAGACTGGCCCTGGCCTCTTTCACCCAGTTACTCAAAGTAATGGCATCCAATGCACATGTAATGGGTAATAACTCCATAATTCAGTATTTCTGGTGGGTATAAGTGTAAAGGAATTTTTGGCATCCATCCTTATCGAATAGAGGAGTTAAGTTGATTGGGATATTGAATCGGAGAAAGGCACTTAATCCGATGTCAAGAGTATATATGTCCTTACCGGCATGCAGTGCCATTAATTCCTAGGCACCTGAAGTTTGTGCTTTGATCCACTCTAAGACCCTCTCGGCTGGAGTTCTGGCAGAGAAAAGGGAATTCTTGTCGTTTGTGCAGAATATAGATATCGGGAAGAAAAAAAACCAACCTCATCACTATGTCCCTCAATATAGCGTCTCCAATCATCACTCGTCTTCAAGGCGTAGAAATTCTCAACCCTCGCTCTTTTATCTCTCTGTAAGTCGTCTGAGTACTTATAGAGCTCCTCTTGCATCATTGTTTTATCTTCTTCGCTCATCAATACCTCATAGTCTTCCTTTGACGGCACATTCAACCACAGTCCGTCATAGGGATCATCTTTCCATCCTGCTCCGAAGACATGTTCTTTCGGATTTTCGTATCCCCATGGGTCACCGAGGAGCTTGTCGACCAGACAAGTGGGGGTCTTCTTTGCGGAGAATGGTAGGAAGTTATAGGTGCTCGAGAATGAAGATGACGAGGAGACGATGGTGAGTTGCACGGTGAGAGAGACGATGAAACAGAGACTCGCGAGAATTATGAGAGCCCAGAGGCTATGTGCCCTAATAGAGAGGTATGTCAGACGGACTTGAGGGCACAGGTGTGGGGCAACTAACGTTAGATAAGGTTTAAAGAGCATCTGGGTGACGTCTATTTCGCTACATAAAATGTCATTAAAGAAGTTGAGGAGGTTCGAGCCTGGAGGAGTGGATTAATCATGATCATGAGCGTATAAAAAGGAATAGTCATAGGTGTTAGTATTCTCAGCTCCAAGTCCGGACCGTGATGCCATAGGGAAGTCACACAGGTTCACGGAGCGGGACAAAAAATGAGGTGAGGGTTGGGTTTGTGCAACACCATATATGGGGCCAAGCTTAGACATAACACGAGGCTTGAATTCGGATATCAGTACAGGAACACATCCAACGGCTGATGGTTTGTTCGGTATCGTGTCGATATTACCGATCGGCTATGTTCAACTGATAATTAACTCCCCTGAAGCTGTTTTATCCCAGTATAGACCCACTATCAAGACACGCGCGAATCGACCCCGGCGGAGGAAGCAACTCAATCTCATCGATCCCTATCTAGCCCTGCGTTTATCATCTGACCATACCTTCGGCTCCCAGTGTAGTACAACCCATAAGGAAACTCAAGAGGGATATTAACCTACTTTTGCCTGAGTCTAGACAACCTATGTAATCAAGAGGGTTTACCTGGTTAGGAAGGAGTTAACGACGTTGCCAATGGATCTTTAGTGAGATTCACACAGCAATTCTCCACTATCCGTATTTCGGCACGTCGTCGCTGTGGATGCTAAACCTTAGCGATGTTTCGTCTGGCTGTGTTCTCGCGCTCAAGAAGATGTTTACTCCACCAGACTGGAACGTAGCTCTGAAGCGCATAAGGAGCGGGAAATTCCGCAAAAAAACAACCATTTCCCTTTCGGTGCTAGGCCAGGGACACCAATGCATCGGTCGTTACACAACAACCACGGTGAAAGAACAAGAAGCATAAGAATAAAGATGTAGACAGGTTGCTCTGGTAGCTCAGGGGTTAGAGCATGCGATTGCAGATCGCAGGGTCGATCGTTCAAATCGGTCTCAGAGCTTCTTTTTTGCCTCCTCCTAAGAATGCTAACTAGTAGAAACCGCGAAAACAATACATAAACGGTAGTTTATTTTATTTCGCGCAACCGAACACCAGAATAAGCGAAGGCATTGAATATTGCGTACTTATATCTCTAAAATTTGTAGCAAAGTGGAAGAAAACGTCACAAACAGAATGAACAGAATGCATTGTTAAAAACAGCAGGAGCCATCGGGCATGTAATAGGGAAAACTTGTTAGACTACTTGTAAGTATGTACTCTTATTGGACTCTTCTCCCGAGGGCGATAACACAAGGAATTTATCGGAATGAAAACGCTCATCGAATGAAAGCACCTCCACGTTGTACCGAAGTCTTATAAAGGCATTAAAACATGCCAATGGCCAAATAGCTAGAGTCTGATACGTAGGAAGCCGGGCCCATATAGGACTCGCTTCTGGAGAAAGGTTCCATAAACTTTGAATAGGGATGTATATACACATTGTGAAGTTTTTTTTGCGGTGATATAATTATATACGTACAGTGGAGTCTGAGCCCGCGATCATACTACTAAGACATAAGTATATGCTCCGGAACGTCGCCCAGTGTGCTACTGCCGAGAATATGCTTCTACCGAACGTTTAAGGAAGTTGCCCGTGCGGGTTTTTCCGGGATTGGCCAACGATTAGTACGCATTCTACGGTGTTAGTAGTACTATCGGGACTCCGCTTTACATACTTTCTAGAGAGAAAACAAGCTTTCAACTCTTAAGATCTGCATTAGAGTTCCGGTCGATCCCTCCCTTGATTCGCAAGCTCGGCCTTTCTTCAGATACGCGAAGTCGCCGGCCTATTAGTCCGTACTTTTGAATTAGCGAATAAGTGGACTATTGGTCCTATGCTTTTGGAGGGAACCCATTCAATAGTTCCCAATGGTGCTACCACGGTCGAGTACCGTTGCACATCTAAAATGATATTATACCTGTCAATAAAACCCACATTTTAATCATTACTAACGTGTTCAGTCATAGAATGTTGAAAACTGGGAATCCCGTCGGCTCTGCCCGTACATAAACATATCGCCCAGTTAGTACTGCAGTGGGTAACCATGTGGGAATCCTAGGTACTGAACTCAGTTCCTCTCATTTTAATTTTTGAACCGCTAAAGGTGGTAGTTTTGGATCTAGCACGTGCACAGGGCGTATCGCTGGACTTCGTTAGGCTGTGAGGGGTGAATAGAGAGCGCTAACTGCGCCAGTTGAATAGAAAGTCGAACACTTGGATGGAAAGTCCTGCGCCTCTCATTGACTAAATTCTTGAAAGTCTTTTCCTAAAATCGCTAGCTATAGACTTGCTGTCCAACCTGTCTGGCTTTCTGTTCAACTGGCGTCGAAGCTAAAACTCTTGAATGAGAAGAGCATTTCAACTTCTTCGGGCAATGATGTATCATAGAAACTTAGAGGTTAATAGAATTGTATTATGCACTTGTAGTCCTAATGATGTTTCATAAGAAGGAATCCACATTGGGAAAGTTGTGGTTAAGGTTGTCAAATACAAATGCAGGCGGCTGTCCCAATCCCTCAGGCCCATCTAGTCCATTCAGGAACATTGCCAAGGATTCTGGAACTAGTACGGAGGTACCACTTAGGAAAGAACCTTACAGCGAAGCTAGCTTTCATCAATCATGAACCTCTCTATGACGGCAGAATGTCACAAATATCCTAGAAACACAGTCAACTGAATACAATACTTTATTGTGGGCTCACAGACGGCGTAAAGGCCCGTTAGTTGCGGGTGAAAGTAATATTGTGGGTTGACAAGAGTTCTCGTGGTTTTCGCATAAGAACCAGGAGAAATTACTCAAAATACTAATTCACAAAGTTGGTAATTTGAACTCATACCTAGGAGGAATTCTCTATCAACCTTCACCTCTCTAATCATATAACTATCTTCTCTATATCTTTTGTAGTTGTGGAGTTATAGTCGTTTCATGCCCCATCCTTGTACGAAATCACGAGAACTTTTGTCAACCCACAATACGTACAGTACTCCACCCACACTATGGCCAATCAATTCCAACTGACACAGTTATATGGTACATGGTACAGATTTCTTGTATTCCATTTCAACGATAATCTCTAGTTTGATGTTTACGAACTATGGCCATTATATAGCTTATCTTATAAAACCCGACTCTAGATAAGACTTTGTGTCTGAGTGGTACGCAGTACTTCATGCCGGAGTAGATGGAGGATCTCCGCGGATTGTCCAAGTATCCTCATCAATCGTGCTTTCGACTCGCGAGCTGGAGTAAGATATCATAAAGTGGACCGAGGAAAGCGAGTTGTTTCTTATTCGATATTATTGGTGGAGGCGCTGCGGAGGTAACACTGGGGATGGTGCCGGTCCTATAACTCTCATAAATCCCTTGCCGAGACCTTATCAAGTTACCACAAGTGAGGTTTAATTGTTATTTGAGAACCTAACCTCCCATTCATCACCATACTTTTTTCAGTTCTACAGCGTCGTAAAGATAGGCCTGGTCGAGATGATTGGTGTAGATATATCTACATGTACAACCCTCCCTTGTAGGCTAGTAAAACGTCAACTCGGTGAGGCTAGCCATCGAGGTTAATTTCTTTTGGGGCGTCAAATTTCGTGAGAGAATGGAGGCAAAAGAAAAAGAAACTTTAACTCCTAACTTGTACTAACTCCAAGGATGTACTTCAGGAATCAGCTGTCTATAAATCACCCCAATATATAAACATATTAGTAGAGCCCAGATAAGGTGATTAGTATACCAGAGCAGACAGCACGAGGACTACTTGAGTCAATTTCAACATAGCGAGTGATTCATATTCGTAGTAATTGATCTTTCGGCTGTCCTTTATTTAGAGGTTTACTTCCAGAACTTAGCTCCCTTCTCTCAGCCAATAGCGTGGTTCTTACGGAACGACTGAGGTTTTAAGTTGTTAATGATCTATCCGCGGTGGCAGCTGCAGAGAATATTTGATATAACCCCCACAGTCTGGTATCAAACGGGGCTGAAAACAACACTCCGGTATCTCTGCCATACCCATGCGAGCATGATCAACAGAATATGTGCACACGAGGACTCCAAGGCACAAGGCAGGAATTCTTGTTGGGTTCAGTTCTTCTTGGGAGGTTTTCATTTAAATACTAAACCGGACTGGATATGGCGAGCTCTGTCATCAAATGGCGGAATTTGCATAGCAACCGAGTCTCTCTCACGTGGTAATACGCCATCAGTACCTTGCGTCGCACCACCTGGAACAGACAGGGGTAGCTTGAGAGCTTGATAACAGCTATCCATATGTGTTTAACGTTGCAACCCAACTACATGTATTTGGTTTCAGTACCTGTTCAAACTCCCGACTCCCGATATCCTCAACCCCTCAATCATGGGTTACAAAAGTCCTCTGGTTCCCAACTATCCCGAGGACAGATTCTGCCCAAGTTCTCAAGGGTCCGTACTGATAGCTAGCCAGCCATGAAGCAATTCCGCCCCGTTGAGAACGAAGAGTCCAAACGACCTGCTTCCGCTTCCTCCTCCTCGTCTGCACCCCTTCTATCTAACGAACAGAAAGGCTCGTACGATACCCTAGAAAGCAGCACTTCCGACTCAGGAGTCCAACAGTCAGTATTCGATGATCCAGTACTAGCGCATTTCTATCAGCCCCATTATCTCTATGAGGGCCTTCACCGGTTCGATCCAAGGGCGGATTGGACAAAAGCGGAGGAGGAGAAAGTAGTGTCCAAGATCGATAAATGGATTATGAGCTGGTGTTGCGTTATGTTTATTGCATTGCAGTTAGATAGAGGGAATATAAGTATGCTTTTCAATGTGGTGAGGTGGATTTGGTGGGCTAGACTAATGGTGTATTAGAACAGGCGATGACAGATAATTTTTTGGAGGACCTGGGAATGAATACAAATGGTATATTTTGCGCTTCCACTATCCTGTACTTATTTTAACGCATGTACAGACTACAACATTGGTCAGGCGATATTCTATTCTTCGTTTCTGCTTGCGGAGCTTCCATCACAGATGCTCAGCAAAAGAATCGGTCCACATAGATGGATTCCTGTGCAGATGATATTATGGAGCGTAGTTGCTGCAGCGCAGGTAGATGCCATCATATCTTCCACGATACCAGAATCTAATATATGTTGTAGTGCGGATTGACCGGCAGGACTTCCTTTTTCATCACTAGAGGACTTGTGGGAATGATCGAGGGGGGATGTCAGTATATTTCTTGCAACTCCTATAAAAAGCCGGTATACTAACAGCGCCAATAGTTATCCCTACCGCAATTCTCTACCTATCTTACTTGTAAGCATATTCCCGAAGTATTCGATTTATTGCTACAGATCGCTAACTATTCTTGCCTCCATTAGTTACACATCAAAGGTTATATCAAGTCACATTTTCTGTGAGGAATTAACTGACAATACAAATAGGAACTTCCCGTTCGTCTTTCTTGGTTTTGGACTGGAACCGCTCTTACTGGAATTTTTGCTTCATTTCTTGCCTGCGGAATCCTTTCTCTGCGGGGATCATATGGTTGGGAAGGCTGGAGATATCTGTAATAACTCACTTAATCCTTGCTCTGTCATTTCATAAGCTAACAAAGTTGTTTCCTGAAAGTTTCGTAATAGAAGGAAGCGCTACAGGAGTAAGGACCCACTTAGCACGAATTTTCAATACTTAACTAACCACTTGGTAGATTGTTGGAATAATCAGCTGGTTCTATATGCCGCCTTCTCCCACACAAACCAAAAGCCGCTTTCGGGGCGAGGATGGATGGTTAGCACCCTGTTATATTTTTTTTCTGTGTTGTTAAATATTGACAAATCCAGGTTCACCCCGAGGGAGGAAGTGATTATGGTCAATAGAATCCTGCGAGATGATCCAACAAAGGGCGACATGCATAACCGACAAGCTATTGGAGCAAGCGGGTTTTTCAAAAGTCTCATGGATTATGACATGTGGCCACTCTATGTGGTACGTTTCGTAGTAAGAACTGAAGGTGGTTGAGAGTGCTAACGGAGTCCAGGTGGGAGTTATGGCATATATACCAATGAATCCGCCAATGAGTTATTTGACTCTGACATTGAGAGATTTGGGGTTCGATGTGATGCAGAGTAATCTTTTGACTATTGTGAGTTAATGTACTCCACCTGAGAATATTGAGGGGCGTACTAATCCACTCTCAAATCCTTAGCCATCCACTATGCTATTGATCTTTATGGTGAGTACTTTACTCTTCTTTAAGCTTATTGGGTATTGAGCTAAATTCCGCACAGCTTCTGAAAATTACAAAGCTCTCTGGCCGCTATTCTGAAAAGACGTTCATTGCTTCCTTTGGGGTTCTTTGGACCCTCCCGTTCCTCGTTCTTCTCCGGTTTCTCCCATCTCACGCAAATCCTTGGTTCAAGTATCTGATCACCACGTTGATTTGTGGCCATCCCTACCGTAAGCTCGTTCTACCCCCTCTCAACGTTTCCCCACTAATTTACAATCTTAGCGCATGCAATCCTTGTGGCCTGGGTCTCATCAAACTCTGGCTCGGTCCGTACCCGCAGTGTTTCCGCTGCAATTTACAACATGGCCGTCCAGTCCTCATCGATATTTGCAGCCACAATATATCGCGAGGATGATCGCCCTGACTGTCAGTATTCTCATTTCCTTTTTCGTTCCGTAAGCTGACTATGAGAAACACAGATCGTCGCGGAAATACGGCACTGATATGCATCGCATTGTTTGATGTGCTCTTATTTGTGGGAGTTAAGAAGTATTATGTGTGGAGGAATGCGCAGAAGGAGAAGGTATGGGGGAAGATGGATACCACGCAGAAGGCGAACTACCTAGCGACGACAGAAGATGAGGGGAATAAGAGGTTAGACTTTAGATTTATGCATTAAGAGTAGGTAAAGATACGGAGTTTTGGGGTTTGGGGGGCCTACAGGCCTGGCGGTGTTACGTAGCGGTGCTATTTTTGAGTTGAAATGATATGTTTATGCAATTTAGAAATTCGGATTTTTGCCTTCACTAATTTACTTGACGGGAATAAAAGCACGTAAATCTAGTAGAATCAGGTAAGCTATTGTAGTTTCCTCTCTTAGGTAGGGACAGAGATATAACTCAACCAAGCTGATAAATCTTTCATTCGAGGGAAAGAAGTGAGCCACGGGTTGGCCTTTTGATCCTTCAATATTAACCCCAATACATAAAGTTGAGAAGAGAAACTGAGTAGTGATAGTAATTAGGGAAGTATGAGCCACGGGAATCATACAGATCAACTCACCTTGAACCGCCGTGTGATTTTGTAGTTGGCTAGTTGT
The DNA here is from genome assembly GCF_020137385.1 of Morchella sextelata. Classification (NCBI taxonomy): domain Eukaryota; kingdom Fungi; phylum Ascomycota; class Pezizomycetes; order Pezizales; family Morchellaceae; genus Morchella; species Morchella sextelata. Next base: position 126,514 of record NW_025408636.1, read on the forward strand.
GTGTGGTTTCTGGGCGTGAAAGCTTAACGCAGAGAGAGGTTACGTCAATCCAAATTAACCCGCGGGCGCGCCAAGAGAAACGGCAGACAGCGGGGTCGAACTATGTACTATCACTGCCTGTCGGCGAACTAGTCTTGGCATCAAAGTTGCCGTAGCAACGCTGGACATAGCTGCATCACCCGCTGTCCTCTGGATATGGGTCTGTCGCACGTCTACCTTTTGGGGCTACCTACGTAGTATGTTGCTCACCATACTAGGAGCATAGCAGATCCAGATCCTGGGATGAGTCGAGCCTCATCGGAGGTACATATAAAAGCCAGGTATAGCCTTCGATCAGGATCATACTACGGCGTCTAGCTTCCTTCGATGCTAAGTACTTGGAGACAGTTTTGCAGGGATCATGGATTATCACTCGTCGTGGAAGACAAAATGCGGCGAGTGATTGTGTGTGATCCGGGGGAATTACTATGTAGTCTTATTGGAACTGTGGGATGCGGGCGGAGGGGAGATTTGGGGTGTGAGTGTACTTATGTTTTAAAGGGGGGTTGGGTATGGAGAAGAAGTGCGGAATGTGTCCAAGTGTGGTGACTGCGAAACACGAATTCATAGCGTTTAAGATGTAAAAGCGGAGGTCACAACTGGATTCTAGGAAAAATAGAAACTAGCGAGTAGAGAAAATATACACCCCTCGTCAACCCCCACGGTCTCTTTTTTCTTCAAAACTATACCTGCTCTGCAGTACATATAAAAACCACATACACACCAAATACACACAGGATATAAGCACCTACATAAACACCCCCCCCGGCGGGGGGCCAAACAAAGCCCACCAAATCATTAAACCCAGCCGCAGCCAGCTAGCACACATGCAACATACATAAATATAAGACCCCACCAATCAAAAATCAAACATACCCATTTCAAACCACAAAAACACACAAAAAAAAAAAAGCTGCTAGAAAATCCCTCCAAAACACAGACAGAACTCCAATTTTTTTTTTTTTTTACCATCCCTTCCTCCCTCTCTCCCCCCTTCCTTCATTTCGAGCTGGGAAGGGGGCTATCCGCTAAACCCCATCGCATACCCCCCATGCGCGCCCAACCCGCCCTGCCCCTGCCCACCATGCCCCTGCCCCTGCCCCTGCCCACTCCCCTCCTCACCAAACTCGTGCTCGCCCAGCCCCATGTCCATGCCGAGCGGCGGGAGGATGCTGTTGAGATACGTAAAGTCGCTCTCGAGCATGAACTCGCCGAGCTGTGCGCGGAAGGGCGAGGTGTTGTACCCGTTGACGGGCGCGTTGGGGTCGAGCGGCTGGTTGCTGGTGTGCGGGAGGGTGGCGGTGGAGGTGGAGGTGGGGGTTGGCGTGGTGGCGGTGGTGTGGTCCGTGGGCGGGTGCGAGGAGGTGCCGGATGCGGCAGCGGCGGCGGGGTTGTAGGTTATTGAGAGGGGGTTGGATTGCAGTGTGCGCGGGGAGGAGGTGACTGGGTTGTTAGTTTTGAGATGCGAGCAGGGAGGAAGGGGCTGGCTGGGTTCGCTTTCGGGGGAGGAGGGAGTGTAGCGTTTATTCAACGCTTGTGTCCTGCCTAGCCCTGAAAGCGGACCCACCCACCCGGGGGAGAGTAGCGGGGAGACAGAAACATACCTAGTGGCGCAACATACTGCATCAGGTTCTTCAAGAACAACTGACACCGGTTCGCGATGCGGTTCCCGGCGGCGAGCACCTCGATTGTCTCCATGGCCATCTCGAGATGCTTCAATAACGACCCCGTCTCGGGCACAAAGTCTGTCCGCATTGCCAGCTGTCGGACTTGGGAGAGTATCAACACCTTCGATACAAGCACGAGTGACGCATTGAACGCTACAATAAAGTCAGCCACCATATATCACTCGTTACTCGAAATAATAAAGAAAAGAAGGGGAACCCACTGTAATATAATGTAAACCACCAGAAACCCAACAGATCACTGCGGTACTTGACCTTATGCACAATCTCCACCGTCTCGATCGCACTCTCCGCACACACCTTGATACTCGCCCACCCAAAGTTCCAGAAAAAGTCTCCCTCAAACCTATTACAGCTCGGCCCGCCCCCCCAGATCTCACTCAGCCCCTTGACCACAAACTGCCTATGCAGCAGCGCCCTCGTATTATAGTACCTCAGCGACAGAATTATGCTCTGCCGCCAGAACTTACTCGGCGGGCCACCGCCCACGGGGATATCGGCGGCGCTGACGATGGTGAGCGCGCTAGGCAGCTGCTGCCGCCAGATGGACAGCTTCTCTTCGATCTCGGCGACGCGCGCGACGTCGGCGAAGGTGGGCTCGGGCTGGTCGCCGCCGCCGAGGTTGCCGCCGTAGAGGGTGTCGATGATGCTGCCGAGGAGCGAGTACAGCTTGATGCTGAGGATGAAGAAGGTTGTGGAGGTGGGGCCGGAGGGTGGGATGGGCGACATGTTGGGCTTGAAGACGTCGTCTTCGACGTCGAGTGGCAGGTCGAGCTTTTCGGCGTAGGCGGTGATGGCGGAGGGGCGCCCGAAGGTCATGCAGAGCGTGCGGTCAAGGAGGACGCACCCGTACCAGGCGCGTTTGCGGAGTTCGCGTTCCAGTGGGGGGAACCGTTGGAGGGCTTGGTTGGAGTGGAGGCCGAGCTGGAGGGCGATGCGGACTGCGAGGCCGTGGGTGGTCCAGCATTGGTTTGGTTTGCGAGTGGATTGGAGATAGTGCGACATTAGGAGGAGGAGATGCACTACACAATACCTATCGGTACTTGAATGATTGACGGGGGTGTTTTGACAGAAACTCACCTGAATCCAGACTTGCCAGCCGCAGAAAGTGCCCATCGCATAGGCCCCATCCGCGCTGGTAGAAGACCTCCGCGGCTTTGTACTTCTCCTCCGCGCTGACCTCACGCTCCGTACTTGCCCTGCTCCCCATGGCCATCACCAGATTCAGCAGTGCGAGCCATGTCCTCCGCACCTTGGTGAACCCCTCTTTCTGCGCCTCTTCATACGTCTCTAGGAAGCTTGGCTGATGTAGATACGGGAAGAGTATATTCGTGTTCTGGAAATACAGTGTCACGTAGTGCAGCACCCGTTTGCGCGGGGGTATCACGTAGATGTTGACATTACCGGTGCGGGCCTCGAACTCGCTGCCCGAGTCGAGAGGAGCGGGGGAGGCGCGCGCGGACATGAAGCGGGCTGAGGTTGCCGATGATTGCTCGAGCGCGCTCTCGGTGCGGCGGAAGTCTTTGGGGAAGGCGGCGGTCACGGAGACGGAGGTTGCGAGCGCGCGGGTTACGTGTCCAATGAATGCAATATTTGAGGACGGGCCTGCAGTTCGCTATCAGTATCTCCACAGGCAATTCCGGGGGTCTCGAAGCACGTACCAAAGTAGCCATAGTCCTCCTCATCACCGAGGTTGAGCGCTCCCATCCCGTCAAGAACCGTGTCCGGCGCACTTGACTCATCCTCCAATTGCCCCTGTCGCAGGTTCACAAACGTCTCTCCACCGTTCGTATCTACTGGCCCATCGACTCTGAGGCGTTTCTGGGGCTGCTGGAGCTCTTCGGGGCTGTGGCTGGTCTCGTAGTCATGGCTAATGGTGCTGTGGTCCGTAGGGGTTTGGGGCAGGTTATTTCGAAGTGAGAGCGACGCTTGTGCGGCGAGCAGGTTCTCGACGGCGAGCAGACGGGTTTCGAGGCGGCCAATGTAGCTGTAAAGTAGTATCAGTATGGAATCGCGAGTAGAGCAGGATGTGGTAGAATGTAGTTACTCTTTCCCGACTATCGTATTCGAGGAAGAGGCAGACTGCTGGTAGACACAATCGAAATCGAGATCTATGGCGTCACCGTCGAGTCAGTCAGTCATTCATCCTTCCCAACCCCAAGCCAAACCAAAACCAAACTGGAACAGAAGCTCCAAAACGATCGTTCTCACCTCGACACATTGAGCACTTTGGTCTCACCCCATCGCACTGTAGCCAACCCACGCACGCCATATCAGCCTCCTTTCAATCCACAATATGATCCAACGTGAACAAACTACCACACACACCTTTGACTTTCTCGTCCTGCACGCATTGCACGCCAACGACACCCGCTTCCTCTTGCTCCCCCCTCCCGCACTGCTGCTGCTCCCTCCGCCTCCTCCACCACCGTTGGAAACACCATCACTCGCGGGGGGCGGCGAGAACTGAGCCTTCCTCAGGCTGGGGTCGTCACGGTCCTGCGAGTTGCTGTCGCGGTCGTGGTCATGGTTCATCTCGGGAAGTAGGTGGTATTTACGAGGGCTCCTCTTTTTTCTTTTTTCTTTTCTTTTTTTTTTTTTTTTCTTCCTTCCTGCTATCGCTCTGTGGATGGACGGATACGTCGGGGAAAGGTCGGGGGGTGAGTGGGTATGTGTCCGGGACTTCTTGCTGGCTGGCTGGTGGGTACGGATGGATATGGATAGAGAGAGGCGGGCAGGTATCAGTCAGTCTGTCAGGTAGGTGGGAATGGACGCGAAAGCTACTAATGGACGGGAATTCTTTTTGGGTTACTATTCTACAACTGGAACTGGGTTGATCGAGGGTGTGCGCTGCGTGGGTTTGGGTTTGGAGGAGTAGGTATATAAGGTAGTGATCTAGCCCCAGGGATGGATGGAGGTGCGTGGGTAGACACAATTGGGAGAGGCGGTACGATGATGCCAGTGTCTGTCTGTCTGTCTGTCTGTCTGTCTGTCTGTGTCTATGTCTGTCTGTCTGTCTGTCTGTCTGTCTGTCCGTCTGTCTAGGTCTCTCTGTCTCTTCTCTGTAGACTCTTCTGTAGACTGTATAATGTACTCTAGATAGCGGGTCTCTCTCCATCACAAATCACAGCCATCCCTCGACTCTCTGCAACGCTTCCCTCCTGACTAATCCCCGCGCCCGCCCAATAGGAGCAATTACGACGCCGATGTCCAGTGCCGGTGCTTCCGAGATCCCTGCCTGCAGCAGGACCCCCAAGCCTTGGCAACTCCCCCCAACGTGCAATTCCACCCTCGCCTTGGCCTCGCAGCCAAAAGCTTGACTTATCTCCACTCTCGACGACACTGATCGCCGGCCCTTCACTTTACTTTAGACTCTAGATCTCCACCCCGCTACCCCCTAAGCAAAGCGGGCAAAGACTGACGGTTAGCCGAGGGTGAGGAATGCTCGACCCCTTGGCGTGGGGAAAAAAAAAAACCTGGGGTTTGGCGTGGACGGCTGGGGAATGGTGCAGGCGGGAGGCAAAGCGCAGCGATATTGGATCGCCAGTGAGGTTTGCCGAGTCTGGGGATGTGTGCCTAGAGTAAAGTGCATAGAGAGCCAAAGGTAGGTAGGTAGGGAAAGTAGGTTATTCCGAACTGGGCTCGAGGTTTTTTTAACCTTAGATTTGGCGAGAAGCGGAGGGCTTACGGCTTGGTTTCCACACCCGCGTAGAGTGAAGGTGTAGGGCTGGCTGGAGCTTATCGTTAACTTTGGGGGGGAGGGAGGGAGGGAGCCACAGATGGAGTAATGTGGCTGGAATGAGGCCGTGTTGCACGGGGTCGAACATGGCCGGATTGATTGATTGATAATTCGAACCTGACCTAGTTATGTCAGAAGAATATATCACCTGAGAATTAAAGAAGTGATTAGATGATCACCGCTGGATATTGAGGATCGGACCCTCGATTGAAATTGCGGTGCAGCAGCAGCAGTAATTACACTACTGTCCTGCCTCTTGTGGGCACATGATACCTGGTTACATGTATTCTCGAGGAGGTCCCAGGCGTGAAATGCAATATGCAGGATCAAGGCATCTATCTATAAGCTTCTAATTTCTTGTGGTGGCACTGCACCTGGAATATGAGATATAGCTCTAGTAATATCAACCCCCCTTACCGTACGGAACCCGGAACTTGAACTATCCAGGTAGAAGAGATTGGATTGAATCGGCCTCGAATGGTCAAAAGTAAATACTCCCTAGCCACTTGTACACCCATCTCACTCGGACAGTCAATGATGATTCGTAGAGAAGCCGCTTACAGCGTTGATCTTCTCTTTTAAGCCTTTCTACGTTAGCTATCCAAAACCGAAACCACGATATTGGCTACTCCGAGTGATATTTCATGGTTGTAAAAGTCGCATCACCCCTGATGAACCGCAACGTTGGGCTATCAAAGGCCGAGTGGCATCTTTACAATCAATGGAAATGCATATATATCGTTGTAACCTACCTTTGTAGACGTTCCGTCATCATCATCATTGGCGGTGCATTCCTTCATAGGGCACCTTCCTCTCCGCCTTATTGCAAATAGCGGCCTCGGGCCAATCCACAATTGCAATCAGTGTGGTCCACGAGGACGAGTATCCTTGTGTCTTTGCCTCGGGGATATGTCCTCGACAAAACGCAAGGACAGTGGTCCAAAAGGACAAGGAATCTTGAGGACAATCCCTGGCTATATATGTATATAATACACACTTAATATGCCCTAATCAGATGAGATCATGAATAAAACATAGCTTTCATTTTTTTGGGTATCATTTTTTTAGTTTACCGGGTCATTTCTTTATCGTCCTCGAGGTGTCCCGAGGCACCTCGAGGACGATAGTGTCGGATTTCAGGCACAGACAAGGACAGAGGTCAACAAGGACGAGGTACATCAAGGACACCCCAAAATCTTGCCTCGAGCGTCCTTGTGGACCACACTGACCACAATCTACCTTCTCTTCTAGCTCTTGATCAAATGTCATAGCCTCCGCCCGGGCTGCATATATAATCAATGAATTATCAATTATAGCTCTTGATCCGAACAAACGCACCCACAACTTCATGGTGTTCCCGAAAATGACTGATATCGTATGCTATGCATGCAAAAAGATGGATCTGGCGCGTTTTGTATGGCATCCGATATCAGTCGTGGTCGGAAAAGTCATTCATATACGGGTACCTGGCGTCCGGTGAATCTCCTGACCAGGGCGTTTTATTCAGCTGAGCTATTGTAGCCAATTTCTGTGCGATGATCATTGGCTCGCCAGTCGATCACCCGGATGTTTCTGCAGCTTTGGAATTGACTTATAATACTAAGTAGCTCTTTGGCTTTTGACACTATTGATTGCAATTCAGGGGATATACGCTGTAGACGGCTTCCCTAGCCACTAGTCGAACATGCCTCTCACTCGAGCAGTTGATGATGATTGGTGAAATACAGATAGAAGCCGGTTAGAACTGTTTCTTTCTTTTTCGTTCACTGTTCGAGTGACGGGGGTATTCGAGTCGCTAGAGAAGTCGTCTTTTAGTATACACTGATCAGGACATAAAGCAAACCTAGCTGGTATATGTACATTCTGTAATTTTGCGATGTGGGGTGCATTCAACTCCTGACGTTGTTATAATTATCCGGAGTGTAATATAATGTGTTAATTCTCCGTGTGTATAATGTATTATCCTCGTTATATGTATTAATGGTCGCTTCGGCCTTGTCTAGTTGTGAATGACCGAATCCGGTTAGTTACTTGTTTCAAAACCCAGTGGTCATAGGATATCACTCGGGCCACTACATAGTATTCTGTGCAGCAAACTCACCTCCGGCCAGCGCCAGACCAATCCCACAAATCAGGCAGCAAAGCGCAGATCACTAGAGTCCAGAAGCAATCAAGATTGCACTACCCCGGGTAACCCCGCTCTCAACCTCCATAGCTAGATACAAACGCGTGTGTCGGCCAATCGCACAGTACATACAGCTTCAAAACCCAACCACCTTGTTTATTTACCCCAGAAGTCTCCCCCCCCCCCCCCAAAGCAAGATGGCCTTCTTAGAGCTCCCAACAGAGATCTTATATCTCATAGCCACTGGCCTTGACACCTGCTCTCTCTCCCAGCTCATCCTAACCTCTCAATACTTCAATGTTCTCCTCACACCCTACCTCCACAAGCTCGCCGTCCAACAGGCACACGGAGACTTCACACCGCTCCACTGGGCTGCCTGGAAATCTTACCTCCCCCTCGTCAAGCTCATCCTAAGGCTCACTAACAACGCCAACATCAACAAGTACTCCCCAAACGCTGACGGCGGGAGTGCCCTCAACTATGCCATCTGCACCTGCAGAAGGAGCGCGGGAACGTTCGTTGCGCGCGCAGCAGACCCAAATGCCACGGGGACCAAAAGTACCCTGAATCCGTATCGCGGGTGGGCGGAATGTGAGGAAATTGTGGAGTTCTTGTTGATGAATGGGGCGGATCCGAACCTGCAGGATAACGATGGACTCACCGCGCTCCATAAGGTGCTGGCATTGGACTCTACAGATAGTTATGATTTGGTGGATATTCTACTGGAAAATGGAGCGGGGTCGCCCTTGCTACTTGCGGCGATGTATTGTGGGTGTGTGCTGATGGTGAGACCATTGAGGTGACCGTAGACTCGTCCCCAGCCTCCCTGTGGCCATTCGCACAATACTAAGGTGGACGATAGATGTGGAGCTTAGTAGGGTAGTATTGGTTTCTCATTTCTTTTCTTTTCTTCTTCATTTCCTGACTTGTGAGGATACCTGCGATACGGGTTAGCGATATTTTCCTATGCCATTGCCATTTACCTCTTAGGTCTCGTATCTATGCTCTTATTATACTGTGGATTATCTACCCGTTATAACGTTATCGGATGGTGAATAAACAAATAAAATCAAGTATACGTAACAATAATCGGTTTGCAGGTGATGGCATCGCTCCGGGTTAGAACTGGCGCTGATAGAGCTCTTGTGGGCGAGCTACAGCTCCTGGAGGCGTGGCAGAGGACTGCACTCGTGCACGTGCACATGAGCTACTGATCATGATATAGCTCCGATCCTGGGCAAGTGATCATGAAACAGCTCCTGGGGGCGTGGAAGAGCACCGGAAACGAGTAGAGCACTTGGTGCACTTACTAGTGGCGTGGCATGGCTCCTGGAGACGTTCTAAATACATGTAGTATAGCTACTAACAGAGCTACTGGAGCTCTTGCAGGTACCTAGGTGCTTATATAGCTGCTAGAGCTGGCCGTAGCGGGTGATCGTTCATCATGAGATATCACTCGGTTCATCCCCCCCCCCCCAACAAAAAAAAAAAAGAGAGAGAAAAAACGCAAGACACCCGTCGGAATCTTCCCAGACATGTATATGTGTTTCTCATGAGCGGCTGCAATACTACCATCCGTCTCCCGTCACTACTATGTGCCTATTGCCCCCCTATTTCTTTTTTTACTACTGCTACTGTTAGAGAAGTTAAAAACATCGCCCTCAGAACAACGCCGTCAAACATCCTGCGCTGTTATGATCCGTACTCTTCCGCTCTGATGCTGTGGGGAGCTTCGCGATTGCTTTTTTCGACTCCGGCGTGGAATATATATATATATATGAACAGCCTTCCTGGGGTGGTTGTTGGCGACATGGGACACAGCTTGATTGATTGATAATTCGTTAATTGTATACTAAGTAGCTTGATCAATTGGACAGGCATACAACAGCTAAAAAAAATTTCTTGTCGTGCAGGCACAGCACCAAAATGGGGGAACGCCTAGTGTTATATATCACAAATCTCGAGACAGAGAGGGCCAACACAGAAGAGAGATAAATGGAAACCAAGCTAATATTATTTAGGATAAGATTCAACCTATCAGTACAGCGGCCTTTGAGGGGAATATTAAGGTTTTTATGATTTTTCATACCAGTGGTTAGACTGGCGAAATACTTCATTACCAGCCTGCAGAAATTCGCCTCATTGGATATGGATATAGAGAGTGAAAGGGCTGTCTTGAATATCATATATTCCTTTTCTCCACCCCCGAAGCTATCCCCTGCCTAGCTACATGTAGTTAATTTGTGGCATTTTTGGATGTACCTATCTACAAGCGGCCTCAGAAATAGAAACGAGTTTCCAGACCCCTTGTAGTTATTCCCCGTCAGGTCTCTACAGTATGTGCTATCAACATTCTAAAGCCGGAAGCGGTATGTACTGCATGCCGAGTCCTCGTCCTTTATTAAGCTACGCGCCAATGCAAGAATGCCAGGCACGTGTCTAGCTGTTCTCTCAATCCTAGGAAGCTGGAAAGATACATACATTGATTCCAGGGGGCGTAGTTGCATACATCAATCAGTCAGTGTCATAGCAGAGCCTAGTCTCCGTGCCCAGCCTATGTTCTCTTTGTGTCTGCATGCACGCAGTGCGACAACAAAACAGCCTGGGAACGAGACTAAGCAGAGCCCATCATTCGCATCACGATTAAACCCAGACGTTGCGGTGCAGGTTATGCATATAATAGGTGCTGGGACACGATTCAGCGGTAGCTGAACTCGGTCAAGCATACTTTCTGTTACATAGTTTCTCAGATCTAGACTGTATAAAACTAGGCTGCGGCATCATCACTCCTCTATACACGCATCTGAGTATAATTAACCTATGCTGGCGGGACCTCGATCACGAACGGCGTACAGCCTGGAAACGTGCGACAAGCTTGGCGCACAGACGCTCACTCGGTCGAACTAAGGGTGGAACTGAAGCCTGATATCAGGAGCAGAGACTGAGACCGAGACAGTTCTACAATTGCAAAATGGAACACTAGTGATCACCATTGAGAATCTAGATCTCGACCTCTCACGGGATATAAATTATCTTTGAAATAAACAAAAACTTTTTTTTTTCCCCCCTCCAGCGGCACACAACACGCATTGCACAAAACAGTCCCTTAACAGTCAGATAAAGTATCGCAAACGCTCCCAAATAATAAATAATAAAATAAAAAATCAGCCACCAAGAAAAAAAAAACCACAGACAGAGCCCCCCCCCCCCCCCCCCCCACACACACCATCAAATTAAAGCAGCCAGTCACTCACTCACTGCCCCATCTCCTCCATCACCTCCTTCCAATGCCGATACGGATCCTCCACGCCCGCCTCCATCAGCGCCCTCCTCGCCCACCCCTCGCCCGCAACGTCCCACGCCGTCACCCCCTCGCAGTCCGACTGATCCGGGTTCGCGCCCCACTTCATCAAGAACCTCACCATCTCCCCACACCTCCCCTCCTCCCCCTCCATCACCACCTGGTGCAGCGCCGTGCGCCCCCTCACATCCCTCAGATGCAGGTCCGCCCCGCCCTCCAGCAGCGCCCTCGCAATCGCCACATGTCCCGCGACCGCCGCGCGCCTTAGCGGCGTCTCAACATCCATCTGCCCCATCCCCATCCCCATCCCCATCCCCATCCCCATCCCCGGCGCGCCACACCCCCACTCGTCAGCATCGTCCGCGCGCGCGTCCGCCTCCAGTAGCAAGCGCACGGTAGCCTCGTTGCCGCTGGCCACGGCGCACAGCAGCGGCGTGGTGTCGGCGTCGCCGCCGTCGAGGCGGGCATTGACGTTTGCGCCCGCGGCGATGAGGATGCGCGCGCTGTCGGTGAGGCCCTCGACGCAGGCGGCGTACAGCGCGGCGGTGAGGTAGAGCGTTGCGGGGACGGCGTGGGCGGCGAGCAGGTCGACGCTGGCGTTGACGATGATGTCCAGCGCGTCCGGGTCGCGCAGCTGCTCGGGGTCCGTGAGGTACTGCAGCGGGCAGAAGGGCGTGTGGTTGAGCATTGCGGTGACGAGATCGTACTTCTGGCGCATGTGCGCGAGGTGCACGGCGGTGTGGCCGTCGGCGGTGAGGTCGGCGGGCTGCACGCCGCGGTCGAGGAGGAGCTGGACGAGCGCGCGGTCGCCGTCGCCGAGGACGGCGGTGTGCAGGAGGGTGTAGCCGTTGTGCTCGCGGCCCTCGTCGATGCCGGCGCCGCGGTCGAGGAGGAGGGCCACGATGGCGGTGTGCCCACTGTATGCCGCCGAGTGCAGTGGGGATCTGGTGGGGTTCATGATGGTGAAGTCGGCGCCGTACGAGAGGAGCAGCGAGACCATCCGCAGGTATCCGCGCTGGGCGGCGATGTGGAGCGGCGTGTCGCGGTCGACGTTGTGGGCGTTGACGTTGGCGCCGTGGTCGAGGAGGATCCGGGCGAGCCCCTCGTGGTTCTCGCGCGCAGCCTCAATCAGCGGCGTCTGGGCATCGGAGCCCAGGTCTTCGACCGGCGCACCGTACTCCAGCAGCGCCACCGCAACCTCCTCGTGCCCCGCCCACGACGCCCAGTGCAGCGCCGTCTCGTTCCACATCGTGGTGGCCTTCACGTCCGCCCCGTTCCGCAGCAGCAGCCGCACGACTCTCTCGTGGTCGTTTATCGCCGCCAGGATCAGCGGCGTGTACCGCACCATGCCGCCCTTCTGGTCAATCTCCGCGCCCCGCTCCAGCAGCAGCTCCACGGCCGCCACGTTCCCGCAGGCCGTCGCCCAGTGCAGCGGCGCGTGGAAGACCAGGTGGCCGCGGAACCACGACCGCGAGGAGATGTCGGCGCCCCGGTCGAGCAGGATCCTGGCGGGCTCTGCATGGGCAGCGCTGGACTCGACGGTGTGCAGGTCCGACTTGACCACGGCGTGGATCTCCTGCCCGCACTCGAGGCGCGTGATGAGGTGGGCGTCGTGGGCGTACGTCGCGGCCCAGTGCAGCGCCGTGCGCTCGTCGCTGTCGTGCGAGTCGATGTCGGCGCCCATGTCGAGCACCAGGGATATCAGCTCGCCGCGGCCGTTGCGGGCGGCCCAGCGGAGAACCTTGTTCTTGTCCATGGAGTCGTAGAGAACCTTGCTGACGATCCTGTAGAGGCTGCGACTCGTGCGGGCGAATCTGTTCTTGTCGTCGAGGCCGTCGAGGCTCTCGGCGATCAGGAGGATGAGCTCCGGGGGGAGGTCGAGGAGGTTCATGGCGCTAGGTGTTGTCTGGGCATATATCATCTGGATTCTGTTTGCAAGGATTATTAGCTATATATAGTTGGTGGGGCTTGTCTCTTGTCTCCTGTCTCCTGTCTCCTGTCTCTTGTCTCTTGTTTCTTGCTTCTCCATGTATTCGAGGGATGGGGGGGGGGGGGGGGGGGGATGGCATACATGATCTGGTGTTTGGGGCCTGTGTCCATAACTGCTCTCCCTTCAGTTCGGTGAGCTCATCTGCAAAACTCGGTGAGCTCATCACTTGAGGTTGGCCTGGGGAAGAGCTAGTCGCTTGGCGTGGGCTAGGGTTGACGGGCCACTGGTTGCCTCGCTGATTGGTTCTCTTATTCCTTTTCCTCGGGCAGATCCAGTCAGGAGGAGGCACCAGCCAGAGAGAGCCCTGTTCTGTTTGTAGATGTATCTATCTATAATTGTAAGCATCTCTGCCTTGCAGCCGGGGATTGATTCGCTGCGTCTGGTACGTGGAATGAACGTCGCTTCATAGAGTCAAAGTGCTGTTTCAGCACAACACGCTGAATGGTCACGGGAGCTATGTATATATATGAGAGTAATCGCCCTGGGCAATACTCTGCTCTGCTCTGCTCTGCTCTGCTCTGCTCTGCCCTGCTCTGTTCTATTCTACTCTCCTCTGCTCTGCTCTATGTATACATGCTTAGCCACCCACTGGCCTGTCAGCCACTTTTGGCACTCGTACTTTACTCGTAGGCGCTGACGTCTCCCGTTGCAAGGCCAGCGTATGAGTGGAGTATATATGTAGAGTGTTCGCAGTCTATGTGTAGTAGTACATGTAGTAGTAGCAGCCCAAGATCTACACGGAATAGACTCTGATACAGCTGACAGCCAGCTACACACCTACATGTAGCCAGCTGTGTGGCTTTGCGCGGGGGGGGGCTATCGACGAAAGTGCCGAGCAGCGTTCATTACAGTACATACATGTAGTAATCGCAGATACGATATTCTCACTCATCCTTTCATCCTTGGTTCGGCGGCGGAGTGAGAGCCATCACTCGTCCTTGACACACACTAACCAGAATAGCCCGGGTACGTTAGATGTAGGTGTATGCCCAGCAACAATTGAGGGTTAGGGTTGGATTAATTGCCAACTTCAATTCTTCTACTTTGTACTCACATGTGCCTACAAACTAGACCGGAAGAATCAGTCATGTCATGTAGTAGTAATTAACTCTGGCATCCCCTCTCGTCGAAATCACAACATCTCACTCACCGCCGCTCGCACACTACATGCGCCAAACACCGTACCATGCATGCTGTGCACCCAATCACCCCAACACTTCCGAATTACTTTCCCCTCCCTCTCCTCATCCCCTCTGCCCCGCAACTGTGGGAAAGAAACCCCGCTCTCCAAGAAGCTAACAAAAAAAAAATGTATTTCGTCGCTCCGTCTACCCGGGGACGTACCGATAGTCACAAGCTGGGATTGCTGCTATCTCTACATCTTGAACATGTGTAGCCAGATGTGCCGGAGTGAAGGTTGAAGGTGTCCTTCTCGACGTTTCTCGACCGGCACCGCGGCCGGCGATTGGATACCGGCCATACATACATGTTCTGCAGGATATTATGGCCTGGTTTCAAACTTTGCCCCGGGGGGGGGGGGGGGGGGTGGGGAGACGATGATGCCACTCTCTCTGGATAACGTCACAGGAGCAGAGCAGCGCGCGGGTGAGGTATAGAAAAAAATAAAAAATAAAAAGGGTATTTTTCTGCTATTTTCTGCTGTGCGGCCTACATATACACATTGCTCTCTCTAGATGAGCGCTGGTGGGTGGTGGTACTTAGATCAGCCATCTTATCGATCGGCTAGAACCAGAACTAGGTAAACCAGATTATGATCTTTCTTTCTACCCTGGGCCCAATTAACCCCGTGACAGTACATACATGCACCGGGACGTTTGGATTGTCTTGTCTCGGGATGAAGGGCAAGGGCAAGGGGAAGGAAGGGGAAGAGGGGGGGAAGTCGAAAATCAGTTTTGTTTTTTGGTTGCCTGTTCCAGATCTGGCCGGCGTGGGTTGCTGAGGTGGTGATGTGCATAGCTGTCGGAATATAACTCAGCTGCCCTTTCTTTTGCCCTCCGGGCGCGGGCGGAACAGAGTGCAAGTAAGCAAAAGACAAGGATTAATTAAAATCAATTCTCTTTCTACGCGGGAATTGGGTTTTTCGGGATGCGGTGGGTAGGTACTACAAATACGCACATGCTCTCGAGCTCTATCTTATCGAGCAAGAGAGATGCCCGCCGGGTTTGGGGATGGAGTGGATGAGCGAGGGAAAGTCGATAATGTCAGTACCTACCAGTACCAGCCAGTACCGCATCTACATCTACCCCCGCCACGAGAGAAGACCCCATACCGAGTAGATGAACCCCCATGAAAGCTCGGTAGATGAAGGCACTCTCCCAAGCCCGCGCAAAAGGGAACTTTATCATATTCCTTATTTCCTCACGACCCCCCTACCCCTACCCCTACCCTCCTCTACCCCCCATCCGCAAGGCAGGCGAATCTCAATCATTTCCATAACTGTGGTGGAGGAGGAGGGGGGCGGTAGGACAGGGTATCATACGTAGGGCACACACACACACACACTTCTTCCATACACACCACACACCACACTCTCCCACCAACCTGCAGTGCCATGTCAACGTATGTACCACACACCACACACAGGGTGAAGGGAAAAAAAAAAAAAAAAAAAAAAAAAAGAGAGAGTCTGCCAACGTGTCTGTTGCAATGGCGGCCCCCTGCTCGGCGGACCATGTGTCTGACTGGCTGGCTAAGGGGAAGCATAATGTAGAGAGTATCCCCATTCTACGGAGCGACCGAAATATACTTTTGGCGGTTTGAGGAAGTAGAATGATGGAAAGACCGAAGGACGGAAGCAAGGAAGAAGTGTGGAAAGGAAGGCAGTATGGAAGGGGAGGAAAGGGCACCGAGGAGAGGAGAGGCGGAGAAAAGGCACCGAGAATCGAGGATTCGCCGCAGCTATATCACTAGTAGAGTAAGTACCCTAAAATACCCCTGCTTCTACCACTTTAAAGTACTAGATCCCTGTGCAGGAAGCGAGGGTTCGAGTGAAGTAAAGTGAAGTACATGTAAGTGAAGGTAAGTCAAGTGAAGGAAGGAAGGAGAAGGAGCGGAAGGAAAAAAGAGGCATCTCTTGCTCTCCTGGTTGTATCATAGCCCCTTCCCAATCCCAATCCCAACAGGCAGGGCAGGGCAGCGTAATCCCATAGGTTGAGAGGAACCTCAACACATGATTCATTCAGCCTCTGACAGCTCCCCGATCCACGATATCTATCACCTTGTCCCCTAGCTCTACTAGTACCTACTCTTACCGTCTCCTGGTTCTGGTTCTAGTTCTGGTTCTGGCCGCTCGCTGTTTGATTTGGGACGCTGAAATTGTTTTCTCGTCATCCGTCTTTCGAGAGTTACTCCTCATTGCAGCGAGGAGATTGACAGAGTGAACGTGAGAGAGAGAGAGAGTGTGTCTCCCCACATATCATCATCGTCAATCAAATCACATCACATCATAATATCACATCCCATCCAAAGAATTCCTCTCTCTTTTTTTTCTCCTGCTCGCCCGTGATATTTTTCTTCCAACGAGCTGCTGGTGGTCCCTTCTTTTCAGTCAGTGTCAGTCAGTCAGTCTTGCGCCCAGTCTGTGAAAAATTCCCATACCTACCAAAGAGGAGATCAAGAACAGAAACAGAGGGCCCAGAGGTACCAGGTTAGAAACTCCTCACTCAACCACCCTATCTTCGGCTGTGGTTCGCGATTCCCGATTTCCATTCCGCCTGCTGCTTGTTGCTTGGAT
Organism: Morchella sextelata; assembly: GCF_020137385.1. Taxonomy (NCBI): domain Eukaryota; kingdom Fungi; phylum Ascomycota; class Pezizomycetes; order Pezizales; family Morchellaceae; genus Morchella; species Morchella sextelata. The sequence continues at coordinate 143,147 of NW_025408636.1, forward strand.
ACTTGTTCTCCTCTCACTCGCACCCGCGCTGACTCCTGTAAGTTACAGCTCGAAGCTCCATTGAGCCGTTACTTCCGCACCTACATACACCACGTCTATTTGCCCTCACCCACTCCACTCCACTCCACTCCTCCTCCCTCTCCCCCAACCCAAGCAAACAACCCATACAGCACACAACAAGAGTAGGAAAAAAAAATTAAATTAAAAGGAAAAGCGAGTAATAGGACGGAATATGGCCGATTTCTCACCCCCTCCGTCGTCACTGGAAGAGACGCATGGGCGACAGCGCCAACACTCCTCCCCGCTGCTGCTACTGCGCTCGATTTCTTCCGAAGAACAGCTCGTGGGTGGTTGTGGAGTTGCTGCTGCTGCTGCTGCTGCTCCTGCTTCTGGAGAAACCCCTCCCACACCGCCTGCTACAACTCGTGCATCTACTGCAATCTCTGGTGCCGCAGAGACCGATAACGAAGAGGAGGACTTCGACGAGCAGGAAACCACCGTAGGAAGAGCTGCTCCGGTAGTGGACGAACGACAGTACCCAGAGACTGTGTTTGTGGTGCCTGAACCGCAGAGAGCTCCGCCGTCTCCGCCGACCCTCTCTCTTCCTGCTGTTGCTGCTGCTGCTGCTGCTGCTGCTGCTGTTGCTGCTGTTGTCGACATCACAACTACTCCAGCAACACCGCAGGCACAAGAGGAAGAAGAGGAGTTGTCCATGCCTTCGATCAAGACAGTCCCCAAGCGGGACGGCCCCAAACAGAGCTCAAGCAGTAGTAGCAAACCGCGGCCAGCCCCGGTGTCCCTTCCCCTCCCCCCCCTTCGGCAGGTCTCCGATACCCACAGCTCTACAACAACAACAACCTCCACAACAATAACCTCCACAACCACACCACTGTCTCCATCGTCACTCTCGCGGGTACTGAGAGAAGAAGGAGTCCGCTCACCCAGCCACCCAAGCATCACCGCCCTCCCGCCCTCCCCCCCACTCACCAGACGGGGCACCAACAACACCCGCACCACCTCGTCCTCCCGCTACGGCCCGCAGGCCATCGCCGTCCGCGGCGGCTCCCCCGACAAGCTTGGCGCTCTCCGCCCTGGCACGTCGTCGTCAAACGCATCGCTGAAGGATGTCACCCGCATGGGCAAGAAGCTGGGCCGCCAACCCATCGACTACCTCCTCCCGAACGGCTCTCTTCCGAACCCAGTATCGACAAACTTCCACCCCTGGCAGGAACCAGACTCACTCGACGACAGCGTGGACACGGACCAGCCGGTGTCGGCGGTGTTTGCAAACCTGAACATACTGCTGGAGAACTACCACAGCATCCTCTCTAACGGCGGCAGCATTGCGGTCGCAAACGGGTACCACAGCGTCGCTAGAAAGCTCCTGGAACAGGTAGGCGGCGTGTTCACAAGGGACTTGGGCGTAGATGGCGTGGGCTGGCACGATATATTAGAGTATATCCGCGGGGGACGCACCCGGCCATGCCTGTGCGTGCTGCCGGTTAAAGGCCTGATGTCGCGGCGCAACATTGAAGCCTCGATCCTGAGCGGGGCCACCGGGGACGACGATGTCGCATCGCACCTCCACCCGCCAAGTATGTACATCACCAAGGAGCTCGCGCAATCCGTCGTCGCGGGCGTGAAGCAGAAGACGGGCAAAGTCGAGGACTGGCTCGAGGAGGTGGAGAAGGTGCTAAAACGGTCACAGCCACCGCCGTCCCCCACCACCGCATCGGTGCTCAGCGACGACGGCGAGTTCGACGAGCACAGCGAGATCGTCGTGCAGATCATTGAAGGCATCCTGAACCAGACTCAGATCCTCATCTTCCGCGCATACTTGTCCGACCCCCACATCCTGGCCGCCACAAAGCTCGCCCTGGTCCGCCTCTACCCGCAGCACACCCCCGCGGCCATCACCGCCCCCATCATCGCGCTATATCTCCTCCTCCACGACGAGCTGCACCCGCTGCTGACCGCCGTCTCCCGCCTCACCGACGCTGAGATGGAACTAATCAACTCCGGCCGCTTCGACGGCTTCCTCGACGGGTCCAGCAACGCCGTCCCCCGCGACGAGGAGGAGGAGCTGCGAACAATCACCAGCCTCGACCGCAGCCTCCTCCGCGTTCTCGAGGGCCTCGACGACGAGATTGAGGAGCTCCACAACCGCGCCCTCATCGTCCGCCGCGCGCTCAAGGAGCGCCAGAACGGAATCGCAAAGAAGATGAAGAAGCGCAGCATGCAGCAGCTGGCCGAGGGCGAGGTAGCGGCGCCTGTGCAGCTGCCGGACGAATTCGAAGATGAGAACGAGTTGCTTCTGCCGCCGGTTGAAGAGTGGGAGGGTGGGAAGAGTATATTACTGGGCCCAGATGACAGCGCTAGTAATGTGACGTTCAATCGCCGGCGACGGGCAGAACGGCGGATCGAGAAGGAGAAAGAGGAGGCGGAGCGGAAGAAGGCGGAGAAGAAGGCACGGCGCATTGAGGAGCGGGATGAAGCGAGTGGGAAGCGGGAACGGAAGAAGAAGACTGACGAAGAGGATGCCGCAGCTGAAGATGATGATGATGCAACAGTTGATGGCCGCAGTGTGCACAGGAAGGAACGTAAGGAGAAGAAGGAGCGTAGGGAGAAGCACCACTGTGACGGCAAGGATTCCTGCGACGACTGTAGCAGTTCCGCAGCGGCTAAGCGGTCACGGAGCGGTGGACGTAGAGAGGAACCAGAGACAATCAAGGAGGAGACCAAGGAGGAGCTGAAAGAGCTGAAAGAGAAGGCTTCAAAGAGCAGCAGCACAAAGGAGACCAAGGACAAACATAGGCATAAAACACCAAAGGAGGAGAAAGAGAAGGATGCAAAGAAGGGCGGGCTGTTTGATGCTACACGACGGCTCTTCGATAAAAAGATGATGGCCGATAAACCATCAAAGTCTGATAAGGAGAAGGATAAGGACCGACCCCCAACAGGGTCTTCAGGGAAGTCGTCGGAGAGGGAAAGGCCGCCGACGTCACACAGTCATAGGGGAGGCGGGCACAGTCATCGCGAAGTCGACCATCACAGGGATATACATCGGGAGATCAAGATATGATGTGCTACGTGAGAATTAGTGGGGAATATAAACATACGAGTGTGGGGGGGGGGGGGGGATTGGAATTGTGAATATGCGACTGATACGATTACAGGCCGGCGTTTTTTATTTTTATTTTATTTATCTCATCTCATAATGTTCTTCTCTTTCCTAGAGTTTATTTTTTATTTTATTTGGTTTGGAAACTTTCTTGGGAGGGGCGCATAGGGTGGGGATAAAAATGGCTATACTACACAGCAGGACACTTGACTTATTAATCCGTTTTTTTCCTTTGTCTTTTTTTTTTTTTTTTTCTCTCTTTCTCTTTTACTTTAGGAGGCCTGTAATTCTGATCTTTATTTTTTAAGAGTTTTTCATCTCTTTGGATACCTTGCCTACCGCTATCGTTTTTTGCACGAAGGAATGGAATGGAATTGGGATGTATGTAGTTAGTTGGATTGGGATTGGAAAAGTACTTACTTCACTGCTGTCTATTTTTACGATATTTATATATACATACTTACCGCTCTTCTAGGGCGTTGATTTTTTACTCTACTACACATTTGGTTCTGACCATTCACGTTCCCGGCAGTTGTGGTTGTGAGTTGAGGTTTGAAGATTTGAGTGTACGACAGTAGTAGTAGTAGTAGTCGGAGGTGGGGTTGTAGTTGGACACTGAACAGCGCAGTACTGCTGTAGTGATGGTGGTGGGGTGGGTAAGTGCATAACCTCTCACTCGCCTTTTCTCTCTCTCTCTCTCTCTCCCCCAATCCAATATGACGTCAACCAGCCAGCAACCCCATCCATCATGCACTCCATAGAACGTCCCACACAACCCGCACGCTCGCTGTCCACTTCCACATATATATTCTGCCCCCCCCCCTCTTTCCGCGGCCCAAACACCCAGCAAATCGAAACACTTGTTCCTCCGTCGTAGTTGACAAAAACCAGCTGAACCCCGGCCCAGTTTCTGATCTACCAGGATCCTCCGACTATCTCCCGCGTACGTCCCACAACACTGCAGTGATTTGCCCAGGCACATTGGTCTACATACACTACATGATTAATTGTGTTCTGCCTCTCCGTCCACACCACACACCGACATGTACATACACACACCCACCCACCCTACGCTACCTACTATTTTACCAGCCAGTCGCAGCAGCGCCCTGCAACCACCGCCGTACCCATCCTGCCGGCCTGCTGTGCAACCCCCGATCTGCTCCAGCCTGTGTGGTCGCGCCAGATCTCTGCGCGTGGCATTTAGAGTTTGCTGTCTAGACTCCTCACACTCTCTTTGTTGTGTGCAGCGCGTGCGGAGCAGACATGAAGTGAGCATAGCCAGCCAGCCAGCAATGTACAAGGATAGCGCGCCGCCGCTGCCATTGGCTACCGGCCACAAGCGCGGTTTCGCGCGCTGCACCTGCTGCCGATCAGGGGGGGGGGTTGCAGCTTGTGTGAAGTGCGAGTGATAGCGTGTGATGCTTGTGCACTGTGCTAGCTAGCCTAAATGATGGCCGCTTTGTGGGAGGGGGGGGGGGGGGGAGGGACAAACTTACGCGCGTATTGAGCCGTACCTCTCTCGTTGTTGTGGTGGCTCGTAGCATGGTGCGTATACGGTGCGGTACGGTAGCTCACATCATGGTGGGAGTACGTTGACAGTAATGGTACGTCGTGGCATCTCATGTCACATCACAATATCATGGTGGCTTTCTCATAGCACATATCACACATCATCATCATCATCATCAGACTGCCTCACTCGTCTTGTATCAACCCCTACATACTATACTACATACCCGCTTTGGCGTGTACGTATCCAAGCTGCGCGAGAATGTCTTCAAACGCACTGAGCATGTTCAGTCCCTACCACCTCGTCGTCACATGGCCAGCCGTCTTCCTGTGTGCCTTGATGCTGGTTGCGTGGGGGGGCGGCCAGGAGGAGCAGGAGATGGTGTTTGATGATCAGCGGTTTCTGCTGTACATGGAGAGTGAGCGGAGAAGACTACGTGCCGAGAGAAGAGCAGCGGCGGAGTCTAGAGCTGTGGTGGGTGGTAGGGTCAACAAGCGAAGGAGGAGGAGGACGAGTGGGGTGAAGATAAAGTTGGAGAAGGGTGAGAGTGATACAGAGGAACGAGGACAGGAGCAGAAAAAGAGGCAGAGACAGGTTGATGATGGTGATAAAAATGATGATGAGGTGGTGATGGTGGAGATGGAGGTAGAGGAGCTCTCTGATGCTTCTGATGTCCCTGCCCAGGGTGCCTTAGACACCATCGATCAGGACCAGTCCCAAGACCAGATCGAAAAGCCAGACAAGTTCGTCTCATTGGCTTTCAGCTTCCAGAGCAGGCACAGCCCACTCGGCTCACCCCCCCGCAGTCCTACTCAAACCTCCATTCAGGCCGCCCCCATCCCACCTCCCATCTTCTCTATCAAGCCCGAGTCCCCCCCACCCCGTACCTTGGGTCCAATCGTGGAGAACTGGTCCCTCCGCTCCCCTTCGATAATCGTTCCACCTACGCCCTCGCCCTTCACACCTCAGCCCACGCCCCCCACACAACCTGCACCACTAGTCAAGTCCCCACCACCCCCAGGAAGCTATGTTCTCCGCCGCCGCCCGCCCTCCTCCCATCTCCCCAACAGCATCGACACCACCGACCTCTACGACGGCCCCTTCCTCGTCGTCCCGAGTTTCCCCCGGCAAAACCGGTTTGTAACGATCTCGCTGCCCTTAGGCTCGCTGACATCGCCACGAATCGCAGTCGACGACGTCGTTGTTACCTCGGCGCCGGAAAATAAGGGGGGGTATGGGAAGGAGGGGAAGGGCGGAGAGCACGGGGTCTATATCATCGATAGGATCCGCGGTGAGAGGATTGTGGAGGCGAAGCGTGGGGTCGGGTGGGCGAGAGAGATGCTGGTGCATTGGGAGGGGTGGGGGTGTGAGGATGATACTTGGGAGCCGGAGGAGGGGCTTCCGGTGGAGGTGGTGGACGCGTTCGATGCGAGGGTTTTGGAGTGGAGGATAGGCTTGAAGGGGTATTGAGGCTAGGTATGTGGAGCGGTTATGGGGTGTGGGTTGATGGTAAGCTTAACTTGGGCGGTAGTGGACTTAGATATGGGCTGGATTTACCTTTCTTTTTGCTTTTATATGGATTTGGTGGTGGTTTTAGAGATGGCCTTTTCTTACATTTTTCATGGGCAGTTTGCCATACGATTGACTTGTTGGTGGCTCTGATTAGACGCACGGACTTAAGATTGATAGCTATATATTAGACAGTGCTTGATCCAGTAGGATATTATAGTTCGGTATGTAATTAGCTCGTAACCAACTAATAAACTTGGCTGATAGTACTCATCCACAGCTTTTACAAATTAGATTCTAGGATTCACATGCACCGCACTAGTCTCCCTTCGTATTTGCCAGAAGTGTTATTACTAGCGCGCCTTTCTGCACTGAGACGCACTAGCACGCACTAGTAACTATTCTACAATTGGAACACTCATATGCTTCTTAATTCCCCCGCCCTCACGCACGACAAGATCGTGGCCAATAACTAATACAATAGCTAATACTAACAATCAAAAAGCTCTTATCAATAGTTGATCCGAACCAATCCAATCCCCGATAAGCGGGGGCAGCATTATCAACAGTGCAACTAATACACAATCACAGCCCATCACTCGTACCATAACCACCACTCCAACACTCCCCCCCTCTCACCCTAACCAACCAACCACCCAGTTTCTCCAGCCACCACCCACGAATGATACTCCGGGACTGTTCGGAAACTCGCGCCCGAACACTGAAACCACCCACCGCCGCCAATGATCGGCCAATGCTGCTATCCAACCCTTACCCCGTCAATCCAGATTGCAGGATCGCTCCTGCCGACTCGGGGGCGAGGTCCGGAGGCGTTGGACTGGCGGTCTATGTGGGCGGGTGTACATGTAGTTAACGGTGTCTGTGTTATTTTTGGCGCAGACGGGGTACTTGGCAGAGATGGGTCTTTGGGTCAAGCGTTAACGCTAGGCTGGCCGCTGGCGGTGTTGGTTAGTGCTCCCACAGAGTGTATGGAACGAAGATTGCATTGATGCGTGGGGAATGCTATAAGTAGATTATTCCATATAGGTGTAACTATATGGTCTCGCTGCACAATTTACGGATAGTACGGTACGCGGATCAGAGATGCTACCATTTGTATTGATGTTCAACTGAGGGAAGTGAGGCTACAGATCTGAGTAGTATTGTGGGGTTTATAAGCTCGAGGATAGTACAAGAACCATATCAGCTAGATCGGGCTTACTCTCACAGACCATGGAAATTGGGAGAGAAAGACAGGGTTTACCTTGGGCTGCTAGTGTTGTATATATATTGTCTGTTAACCACTAGCTACATGTATGCCACAAAGCAATCTTTTCATTTATATTCAACTCACCAACTACGAACCACCACCCTCCCCCCTCTTTTCTCCCCCCCTCCCCCTCCCCTTAACCTATAATATATAAAGAAAAAAAACCCCAAAATTACACAAACCCCGCCATTAAAACTCCCCGCAACACAAATACACCCACCACATGCATAGAGAAGAAACTATCACACAATGAAAACGGAATACTTGCCCACCAACTAAAACGTCTGTACAGTCTTCACCCTCCTTGGCTTCACCGGCGTAAAATCGGTGCTTGCCACCTTCCTCAAAGTCACCTTTGTAATCCTCCTTGTGATTGCCGTGGCCGGTCGCCCGACTTCTTCATACACGACATAGTCGTCCCCGAAGCCTATTATTGGGGATCTCGGCGGTGATGGGGCCGGGAATGCGGAGAACTTGTAAGGAAGCTTCGGAAGTGGCTTTTGCAGCTGGTAAGGTTAGTTCATGTAACAGCATTGGGAATAGAGTAGGCGCTACTTACTTCTTGGGAAGGAGCAGCAGAAACGGCTAATGTGGAAGAGGTATCTCCAGTTCCACTCCTGCTGCGTCCTGCCAGTGTTTCACCATCGAGTTCCTTGAACATCTCGGTGATTTGGGCTTTATCGAGTGCGAGACTTTTGTATTGGGCGTTTGTTCCCAACTCAAGGCTTGGTCTTCGGGGTGGTATCGGCGGAGATATGATTGATAGTTTGCTGCTATTACGTGTAGAAGTGAATGACCTTGATCGAGGACGGAACTTTATGGATGGTGTGGGAGTGGGGAGTGGCGATGATGTGGTGGCCCTAGTAGATGAGAAGGAAGGTAGTTTTAAGTGTGATAGAGATTTTGAGCGCCGGACTTCAGCACGGTTACGAGTCGGGGTAGTAGTTATTGCGGGAGTGGCGACCGGCGCGAGCGACGGTATGCCGCGGCGGCGTGATATTGATGCTGTACGCCGTTCAGAGGGAATATGGTAGACACGGGTGTTGAATTGGCTTTTGGGAGGCTGTTTCTCGATGGCATCCATGGTGATTGTGCGCCTGGGCTTGTCTGACGGTGTAGGCGCCCGTTTCCTTTTGTCTGAGGATTTGGAGTGTGGTGAATCCTTCGAGTATGTGAGGACACACAGCACCGCCCGCGCAAAGCGAGATATGCTCGACTTGAAAGACTTCGGTTTGGGAGCATTTTCCTGCTGTACTGGTTTCTCTGTGGATGTGGTCTGCTCCTTCTCCGAGGGTTTGGAAGAATGCCCTGAGCTCAACCCAGAAAACATCTCAACAGACGCGTCCCTCTTCTCCTCCTCGTCCACCTTCTTAGACCACTCCTTAATCATGTCTCTTGATGTCCGTCTGCCATGAACATTAGGCGTTCCAACGGGGGTTGGAGGCATTGGCACAGCCTGCCCAATGATAACACCCAGTTGACCCATGTACGTACTAGCAGAGTCGTAAAGACAGCTATCCTCCGACATTCTGCTTGTAAAAGCCGGTGAAGCTGGTGGCGAACTGTGGCGGAAAGCAGGTAGTGGTTCGAACTTGAAGGTCACTGGTGAGTTTTCTGCCTGCAGGGAACAAGTGTCGACAATTATTGTCATATCCGGTTCGAGCAAATCTTTCCAAACGGGGGGTAGAATCGAGTTTCCGTGCTGGTCGGTTATGCGTATTGAAGAGTTGTTGAAGATGTCGAGGCCAAAAAGGCTCTTTAGAGCTTCGTGTAGGAGCTATATTTGTTTATATTTTGATCAGCATATGTATATAGACCTAGCTATAGATAGAGAAATTTAGTCCAATCGAGATTTATGCACGTACATCCCACGTTTCGACCTTGTGTAGTGGTACAATGAAAGAAGACATATAGGGTGCAAGCAGTATCCGGATCCTTGGGGCCGAAAGACTCTGCGGTTTAAATGTAGACTGCAGCGATGTCGTGGATGAGTTTGCCACCTCTGTTATTTTTGTCCCGATAGGGGGAATAATTGCTGAAGACGGTGATTTTGCTATTGGCTGAGCCATGCTGAAAGAATTGAACTAGCCTAGCTAGTGCTTGAGTGTACTGAAAGTAAGATCTTAAGGGTGAAATGACTGTAAGGCGATTGTAAAATGCTGATCCCCCAATAATTGCAATATCCAAACTGTTTGCATATGTAGGTGTACTAGTAGGTCCTTGGATATATCCTTACTTCGAAACCTAATCCTTCCAGAAGCCTAAAGAGCGAATGAAAATAATACAGAGAGGAACACCGTAGACTGGAGCCGGTCCTTTTCGAATATAATTTGAATGAATGTAAACGGACGTTAGACCAAACTCTCAAAGTTACTGTCCAACCGACCTTAACAATCCGACCAAGAAAAAGAAAGAAAAAGTTGTCAGAGAACGACGTCGTCACCGAAATGGATGAACGGAGAAGGAAAGAAAGAAAGAAAAGGAGGAGGGATAGATAGATTATAGATCTTTTTGACCCTTTGCCATACCAATAATTATTGGTCTGCCATCTTTCAGCGGAAATGTCCAGCATCTCCAATACTTTTTCTGAAACCTCTTATACAAGGGTGCCAGGTTCCAGGGATGGGCCACTGGGAGCGGGTTCTGAGGTTATCGATATTTGGTCCATCCTCCCTGCCACAGTAGGGATGGCTAGTCCGTTTCAGGTTTCATAGGCCCAGATGGATAGCCTGGCCAACGACAATCGAAGCGAAAAGAGTTTCGGCGCGTCAGAGGATGAGTGCAACGGTTCATGCAGTCGTTATAGGTGAAGGTTAAAATTTCCCAACGCCTGAAAATCGCCTTTAAGATCAATAACCAGTGATAGGGCAGTGGATAATTATTAAGGGCCCCATGTAGGATGCAATGGTAATTGTGTGTATAACCACGCAAACGCCCCATACGGAGGGCAAACGGCTGAGATGCGGATGCGTATAACACGTTCCTTACATACAGCAACCTAGCAAGGTGTTCCTTACATCGAATATTCCTCGCATCTAGCCCGGCAGGAACCCTCGACCAGCCTGCGTCCCGGGAGTAGCTGGTAACCATACTCTTTCGGCTCCTTCTCCGGGGTAATTCTGTGCAGGATGAATGACGAGTAAATTGAAGGAGTCATTCAGAGATGCCTTTGTACATACATTCGATGTGGCCGTCTACTTAGGTGACTTTCTAGCGCACATTCTACTAAGGCTAGCCTTCGTGGATCTCGGGGATTAAACTATAATTACACGCAATCGGTACCATGGGAAGGAAAAAAAGACCTCCTTCAACTGCCGTGAAACATCAGCCTCCATGAACCCTAACCCAGATGCGTGGTCCGTGGCTGGCGTACGCACCAACCGCCAGCACCTTGCCTGGAGTACTGGTTTGACAATGTATGGTACTGGTATCGCATATCTCAATTCTGCTTCTGACTTCCTATCGGATATGCTTTCTGTCCTTGGATCAGAAACGTTTGAAGATGTCTGGAGAGAGAACGAGAGAGCTAGATAGGAAGGTTAGCCGAAATCATTACACCAATGAAAGTCGAAAAAGGATATGGCCAGGGAGTAATCTTCTCCAAAGCTAGTAAGCAACAGGCCTGTGTGCACAGAATATCACGCCATGACCGATATCGATCTAAAGGATCGACATGAGGAAACTTGGTTTTTAGGGGCCATCAGCTATCTGATGACTTATAGCTTCGTAAAATGGAATCTATAATTGTCCTAATGTAAGTTTTGTAGATATAATATATCGGTCGAGTACTCGACTATCAAATAATACAATTCTCCTCGCTCTATAATGGCAAAGCTTGAAGGTCAAGTTTTGCTTTACTGAGACTTTTAATTTCTCTACTATTCCTTTACCCTGTGATATAGACTCGTTTCAAACAGCTGGCCTTTGTGGAAAGCTACAATTTCAATGCCAATTCTAGACTTATTTGGAGGTTATCTCAGGCGGTAGTACTCTAGACTGATACATACATATACAAGGGTTAATTAGTACATGAAAGACATGCTGACAAGTAGTACATGTAGTGACGTGGACGGAGGCATGTGCTCTCTCCCGATTTTTGTGTAATTTTACATTTTATACTTTTGAAAAGTGCTCTACCACGCGCCTTTTTCTTTCCCATGGATATGGAGTACATTATGTAGCACGTACACAGAAATTACCACATGCCCAATAATACAAATTCCATGTTTAACGTGATTGTACACAGCGCTTCTGTCGAGATGTGTACATTTCATTTCCCAAGAACTTTAAGAAACCGGACTTTTCGGTCGTGTACTACCAGCGAGTATTACACTTCGAGGAGTCCTCACACAGATACATTGAAGTGGACAGACAATATATATTCTCATCTGTATCGCCATGAAATAAATTGTCTAGACCCGGGTTAGAAAAGTGCCATATTAAGCCAAGAACTATTTCAAAACGAGATTGCGGGTAGAAGGGCCATATTACGCCTTTTCTATGAATCCAAATTACTCTACTCTACTATAAAGCCCTGCATGAATAGATGAATCGCGCAAGCTATTAACCCGTCCTACCTATATACATTTACATATAGCCATCATATTTTCTAGCCCCTAAGAATTCATTATGATCAACAAGATCTAACAAGTCAACTAACCAGAGCTGGGCGGATATATATGATACCTACAGCTAGGTTAAAGTGACGACTTTCGCGACTCGACGTTCAATAGCCGACATGAAGCTTGGATCAGGCTGACCGTTATTCATCCACCTAATTAACTGCCTGTTATCAGCTTATCCATGTAAATTAAAGTATACATGAAACGTGCTCCTCGGGAAACGCGAGGAGGGCTTGGAGTTCTTGATAAGATTTAATTCGCCTGTTTACCGATGTTATATTGAATTTCCAAGGGCAATTATCAACGACGTGAAGGAAAGCCCACCAATACCATTTACAAGCGCCGCCACCTTCCTTGCCGGTGATCAGTTTGGATGGGGTGGGTTTGAAGAGCTTTCTCTGGTATCCTGATCCATGAAATAAGGTTGCGGTATCCAGGGCGCGCCTACCTCGTGAACCCTTGGAATTGGAGGAGGATGTTAAATTAAAAGGGGATCGGGGACAGTCCTCTTCATCGCTTCTCACTCGTTCGGGGCCGGTCTGGGGATATGTGAAGAGCTAGAATAGTGAGACACAGAAAAGCTTGATTTCACCGATCAAATAATCCGGGGTAAGTATATACCGGGGGCTAGCAACAAGCTCTTACTGATCTACAATGAGCAGTATCTCATAATTAGCCATCTCTGAGGCTAAAAGAAAACATAGATGCAAAATAACATTTAAAGTTAGCCGATACCCACATAAAGGCTTTTATGCTTATGATGGACATGATCCCTCCAAAGTCGGTGCGGAATAGCCCGGTCGCCGACCTCAGTTCATGATATGTCACTCCTGAAGCGGTGTTTATAAGAGACCGTATGTTAGAGGTTGGCGTGTTATCGCAGTAAGAGAGAGGTATCGCGACTCTTTTTTTCCTGCACAATTCGCAAATATGTTGATACCATGCGCGGCATTGCTGCTCGCATCTGCGACCCTCTGCCATGCCCTCGGAGAGCAGCGTTTCATCTCCTTCACCTCACCTGGGGTCAGTCTTCTCTCCGCTCCAATCCTCGTAGATGAGGAAGACTTCAAAGGAGTACACATAGCCGCTCAATCGCTCTCCGATGATTTCCGCAAGGTCACCGGCCAGCCCGCCGGGGTGCAGAATTATACTGGAAAGATGAACGCTCCGATGGCGATCATTGTAGGTAGCTTAGGGCAATCTGGGGTTGTGGATGGGATGGTGAAGGAGGGAAGGGTCAATGTAACAGGGTTGGAAGGTCAGTGGGAGTCGTTTATGACGGCGGTAGTGGAGAAGCCTGTGAAAGGTGTGGATAGAGCGCTGGTAATTGTGGGGAGCGATAAAAGAGGGACCATATTTGGGGTGTATACACTTTCCGAACAGATTGGCGTCTCACCGTTAGTACCCTGATCTCTCTCTCTCTCTCTATTCTCCTTCTAAAGATAAAATTAATGACTAGGAGTACGTACTATACAGATGGTATTGGTGGGCAGACGTGGTTCCGCAGAAACGCAAAGAGATATATGCACTCCCCGTGAGAACACATCATGGAGAACCCAGTATTCGTTACCGGGGGATCTTCATCAACGATGAAGCTCCCTCTCTCACGTCCTTCGTGTTGGATAAATTTGGTCCGGTTTATAATGCCGAGTTCTACAAGCATGTTTTCGAGCTCCTTCTCCGGATGAAGGTTGTTCCCCCCCAAGCTAGGATTGGTCTCTTGAGCAATTTTAGGACTTACATGTGCGGTACCACCAGGCGAACTATCTTTGGCCCGCCATGTGGCCAAGCTACCCTGAACCTGGGAATAGTTTCTTCGTCGACGATCCACTGAATCAGGCCACTGCAGATGAATATGGAATTGTCATCTCTACTTCCCACCACGAACCCATGCAGAGGGCAACAAATGAGTGGCTTACCTCAGGCCAGGGTTCATGGGATTGGACTAGTAACAAGGCCAAGATTTCCGACTTTTTCCGAGTTGGAGCTGAGAGAGCAAGGGGTTTTGAAAGTTACTTCACTATGGGAATGAGAGGCGCGGGGGATTCTGGGATCAGTGGGGCAGATCCATTGGCAATTCTAGAGGAGGTTATTACGACCCAGCGTGATATTCTGAAGGAGAATGGAGAGGAGGATGTCAAACGTATTTGTTCCTTGGGAAGTTGGTAATGGGGCAGGACTGATTGTTTCTTATAGAGGTTTGGGCACTGTATAAGGAAGTCCAGGCGTACTATGAACAGGGCCTAGAGGTACCAGAAGATGTCACTTTACTGTTTGCAGATGACAACTTTGGAACAATTCGAAGACTTCCAACCGAAGCCGAGAAAGAACGCTCCGGAGGGATCGGGGTAAGTATTTACCTAAAGTGGTTACAAGAGGACTAGCTATTAACAGTTGCTACTTTCAGGTTTATTACCATCTCGAATTTGTTGGCTCTCCCAGAAGTTATAAGTGGATGAACACAAATTCTTTAGGAAAGGTATGGCAACAATTGAACACCGCCTGGCTTCGAGGGGCGGACCAAATATGGGTGATAAATGTTGCCGATATTAAGCCCATGGAGTTACCACTTTCTCTCATCATGACAATGGCTTGGAACGGCAGCTATGTCACTAAAGATTCAATTCCAGATTTCTTGGAGACTTATGCAAGTCGTGAATTTGGTGCAGAATACGCAAAGCCCATAGCAAATCTCCTACTGGGACACAGCCGTTTGGTGGGTTTGAGAAGACACGAAAGTATCGAAGCAGAAACTTTTTCGATTCTCAACTACAACGAAGCGGAGAGAGTTCTTGGACAGTGGAAGAATCTTTCCGACACGGCCTCAGCGTTGTACTCGAAAATTCCAGATAGTAGTAAACCAGCGTTTTTTCAGCTTGTGCTTCACCCGATCAAGGCTTCTTACACTTTTCTTGATGTTAAAGTATCGCTAGCCAAGAATAGCGTTTACGCCAGACAAAGGCGCAATTCTGCCAATAAATTCGCCGAGAACGCTATCGATAAATTCAACGATGATTTTGACTTGACGGAGGAGTATCACTCATTGCTCGGCGGTAAGTGGAATCACATTATGGGTCAAGCACATTATGGCTTCACTTCAGCTTTCCACCCGCCATCAAGAGATATGATCTCCGGTCTATCTTATGTGCAAGTCAGGCAGGACACCGTACCTGCGCTTGGACAAATGGGAGTTGGGGTGGAAGGAACAATCGGCGTTCGCCCTGGTCTTTTTAACGAAGGGAGCGATCTCGCAAAGCCTTCAAGAGATGACCTAGCACCAGGTTTCCTACTACCTCCCATTGATCCGTATGGAGCCGACAGATATATTGAAGTTTATGCCCGAGGAACACCAAAAATCCAATGGTCTGTAAAGGCGCAATACAGCTGGATAATCCTCACACCTTCATCCGGCACCCTCACCTCCGACAGACCAGACCAAAGAATTGAAATTAGTGTAAATTGGGCAGATGTACCCACCGACTTTATTGGCAAAAACGCATTGATTTACGTCAATTCGACACTCGGGGATTATGAGGAAGTCCGCCTCCCAGTTAACAACAGAAAGGTCCCTGACGGATTCAATGGGTTTGTAGAGACAGATGGCCACGTCTCAATGGAAGCTGCGCATTTCACCGCATCTACACAGTCTCCTTTAAACAGCTCTTCCCCCCACTATGAAACGCTGCCATATCTTGGCAGCCGCACAAACTCCGGGGGTATTGCCCTCTACCCGGGCACTTCACCCAGCCAAAGTCCCCCAGAATCACCATATCTAGATTACTCCGTCTACCTTTTCTCACAAAAGTCGACCGTGAATGTAACGCTTTACTTTACGACTACCCTTGACACTGACCCAGTACGGCCACTCATGTACGCTGTTTCTTTTGACCAAGATGCCCCGGCGAATAAAACTAGGCTTTTGGCTCAGCCAGCAACAGCGGGGGACCTACCGTCGGGATGGACTGATGCTGCTAGAGATGGTGTTTGGAGGAAGAGCCACACGTTTGAGAGTTCGGGGGCGGGCTCGCACAGAATTAGGTACTGGGCCTTGGAACCAGGTATTATATTAGAAAAAGTGCTGGTGGACCTTGGTGGTGTAAGAGGAGGGTATTTGGGACCACCGGAGAGTATGAAAATCTGATAAATGTAACATTCTTGTACATATGTGCGTGTATTTCTGCATACGGGTATATCGGTGTGTACATGTTCATGTAGCTAGGTGTGTGTGTGTGCGCGGGTGATTGTGTGAATGCGTGTGTGGAACGGGAACAAAGAAGAATCAATGCGCCCTCTTGTGCCCTTGTCTATCGCATTCCGTTCTCGACGGAGATACTATATAGAATAAGGGTTTTTCACTGATATATATATAATTTATCCGCCAGCGGGATGAATTAAACAAAAAAAAAAAAAGTCCGCCAGCGGGAGTGAGAGTTGATGCGAGTGATTTCTTATGAGTGAAACATATTTTGACCCTATCCCAGCAGTCCAGGATGGATATGATGTTTTATTTAGCGGCCAAAGCTCAAGTATAGAGAGCTCCGATATGTAGAGTGAGGGAGTGAAATTGACACAGATCGAAGTACGCGTACCTTAGGAGTATGCACGCCACGACATCGTCACTTCTAAGCAGAAAAATACATGTAAGTGGAAGGGAAATTTCTTAACAACACAATAGAAGGTTTGGGGTGGTCACGTTGGGAGAATCGAACTTCTATTATATTGCAGGTGCGTCTCAAAGGAAAAGAAACCCTATTCCAAACCCTTAATCTCTTGGCGGCCACCAACCACCACATCACATCCCACTTCAACCCCTCATTTGTTCCCCCTCTCAAAACCAACACCACCACCACCACCACCACCACCACCACCACCACCACACGGATACCTCAACTGCCCGTGAAGTATAATTTCTCGCCGCTCGACAGACACCCAATTTCCTGAAGCTCAAGATGTCCAGTAAGTTTCCCCTTATCCATGTATTCTTTTGAAGAGAGGGCGCGGGGGCACGGGAGTGAGTTTGTGCTAGGTCTAGATAAGAAGTAGGCGAGGGAAAGGTGGATTTTAGCTGCGACAGCACTCATGGGGCTTCCTTAAAGCTGTGTGGAGGTCACTTTTATATCCTTTGCGATTTACTAACACTCTTGTCAACTTTCTAGGTTTTGTTGAAGTTGCGAGTATGCGTCTCTCTTCACATTCCACTTTATGTAGCTACCCGAGGCGGGGACGGATTCTGATATGAGTGGATAGCTCAGTTCGCTGAATACTACTACAACACCTTCGACTCTGATCGCAGTGGCCTGGCTCCTCTCTACGTTCGACCGCCACCCCCGAATGTCTCGGTGGAGTAGATGAAAGGCTAACGACAGGTCCTAACACTAGAGGGAGAGCTCATTCATGACTTTCGAGACGAACCAACACCAGGGCGTTAAGCCTATCATTGAGAAGCTTACAGTCAGCGCTACTTCTGCTCTCTGGGGCTAGTTATGTGATACTAACTTTAGTATGAGTTATAGTCACTACCTTTTGCGAAGGTCGCCCACAGGATTACCACTCTTGATGCCCAGCCTGCTGGAGCTAGTGGATCCATCATTGTTCTTGTAACCGGCGAGCTCTTGGTTCGTTTCTTTATCTATCATTTCCCTTTCCTGCCTTGTACCCACTGCTGATACATGCCCTCACTTCAGATCGATGACAGCGAACACCCCCAGCGATATTCTCAGTCTTTCCACCTCGTCCCAGAGGCAGGGTCCTACTATGTACTCAACGATATCTTCAGGCTCGTTTACGCCTGATTACTGCAGTCAATGCTTCTACGCGCAGTATAAAATAAAAATATAAAGATCAAGTAGTTTTGGTGTTTTCCTTGTGCGTATTTGTGTTGTGGGCGGCCAGGCCCGCGGGGTGAGGTAAAGACGCAAAAGTTGGAGGCAGTTGGGGCAGAGGTAGAGATGCAGCAGTTACAGGCAGTCAAGGCAGTCCAGCAGCCCATGGATGTTGGCAAAATCTTTTTTTTAATTATTTTTACCTTGCTCTCTTCACATTCACCTATCTGCGCTTCTACTTTCACAAGTAATCATTCTTTCACTACATTTTCCCTCACTCTCTCGGTAGTTGCACGCGTGTGTTTTAAGTAGGAGGGCAATTGATAGAAGTACTCTTTATTCTATTTCTGGCCAATGAGAGGTCCAATTTTGCGGGTATTCGAAGGTTTTGTGTGAACAGGCTGGTTTCAAGGAGTTGGGGGAGGAGTTGAGGGGTCATGAAGGGGTCAAGGTGATCCTTGGTAGAAGTCATAGTTAAAAACGTCGATTTAGGTAAGTGAGCATGGTATGGTGATTGCTGGAGCTGTTAGTAGAAACTAGAACAGTGGCTAGTATGTACGGCGCCCGTATGGCCGATGATGACTAACAAAGAAGTGTTCATCGGTCCTCAGCCCTGCGGCCCTGACGGCGACGGGAGGCTGAACGCGCGTCTGCGGGAGAGTGGCCGAGTAGCCGCTGCGCACCGGAACAGTCTCTAGAGAAAGATACAGATGTCTCTCCGGTGGATGCTGAGGGAGGGAGGGATGAATGTAACAATAGTAGAGCCAGTATAGCAGAGGAATAGCAATCTATATAGAACTGCATATAAGACTTCTGACAGGATTCACGGGGGAGGAACATGTAATTTCTATTCCTGGCGCCAAGGACCGTTTGTTGCCGCAACGGTGCCCCATTCTACTTTTGGCGAGAGGAATGTGTGGCCACAAAGGAAGGAGAAGGGCCGATGACGGGAGCTCTTTTTCCCACCTGATCCCTTCTCTATCACTCACTCCCAACCACCACCACCACAACCACTGCAGCTATCGCATCAACACCATCGCAAGACGAAGGAAGGGATATACACATAGACAAGCAAGCTTGTTACGAGGGAACGAACAACAACGGCCACACCATATCTTCTTCACACATCACACGACTGCAGTTACGACCACGACTCCCACGCTTCCCCGGTTACTATATATACACTTCGCGCTTCATTCAACCACTACCACTACCGAGAAAGCCTCCGTGGTTATAGTTTAAAAAGGCACCTAAACCAAAGAAGCAACATATACACATAATTCAAAATGGGTATCATGGAGAGCATCGGTTCGGAATTTAAGACGAGGAATTTCAGTGAGTCTTACCTGGGATAAGGGCGGGGTTGGTGGTTTACGAAGATGAGGCTGACTGAGTTTGTCATTGATAGGTATATATGGCCAATGGTATTCCTCATCTCATCTACATCTAATACGAAGGGGTGGTTTGAACGTTTATAGATCTTTATCGCTGACTGGGGAATTTCAGGACGGGCATCCTTGCCATCATTCTTTGTGTCGCATTAGGTATTGCGAACATCTTCAGCTTTTCGCTTCTCATCATCTTCTCGATAATCTGCCTGTTTGTTTACTCTTTTATCCCCTTATGGAGAGCTGTAATCTGACGCGTAATTAGCGTTTGCGGGCTTCTTCTGGTCTTCATTGAAATTCCCCTGCTCCTCCGCATCTGCCCGACATCAAAGGTATTCGACGACTTTGTGCGCAAGTTCCACTCCAACTATGGTCGCGCGGGTATCTACCTCGCCATGGCAGCTGTCCAGTGGGTCTCGATCGCTGTAAAAGCTTCATCTCTCATCGCTGCAGCATTCATCCTGACCCTCGCGGGGTCCTTCTACGGATTGGCGGGGTTGAAGGGCCAGGAATTCATGGGTAGCAAGACGTTGGGCGGTGCAGGTGTTGCTCAGATGATCGTGTAATAAACACATAGATACTGACAGTGCTGGTCATGGGGGGAAGCATTGCAAGATCGTTTGAGGATGGCTAGATGAGGAAGAGAAAATATCGGTCACGGAGGCGGTTTTTGTGGATTTGGGGATGCGAAGGAGTTCTTTTCTTGTAGCTTTTGTAGCTCGGGTTTTCCTTGGTTTTGTCATGCTTGGCGATTTCGGGTGATCCGACTCCTATTTTTATTCCCTTTCTTTTTCTTTTTATTCATTCATCTATTCTTCTTGTGGTGAATTCAGTGTAGTAATGAAAGTTTTATGCCCCGAATGATTTTCTTTTTTCTTGTGGGTTCATTCTATGTCAGGTTGGGGATATTGATGGTTTGCGGGAATTTATGAGCTTGAGATGAATGGTTACTTGTGCCAAAATGTTGAGCTGAGATATTGTACTACAGAAGAAAGTGATGGGAGGCAAAAGGCACCCTACAAGATACATGAGGCACCTATATGTAGGTTTACCCCACAACCCCCTTTCGTGTTATGAAACGATATCGCTGAGAATCGTTCCAGTACCCGCTCAGAATAGCCAAGGGTAGCCCAACCCTGTTCTTCTGTTGAATCCACAAAGTTTCATGAGGCTAGCTGTGGATTTAAGCAGTTCTTATGATGAGTTATTTCTAGGGTTAAATATATTAAGATCAGAGCAAATCATCTCAGTCTGCCACGAAATAGCAGTTACATACATACATGATGTATGCGGGACATGTAGGTACAGTAAGTTAGAGTAGGACCATAGGAAGGAGCTCTTCCCCGCAAAAGTTATGGTTGGAGGGGTAGACTTGAAAGATTAAACCAATCAGAAGGAGCTCTCTGCAGCCTGCAAGTCGGACCGGGGGTACAAAGCGATTGTTGCAGCCGGATGTGTCAGAGAAATCACCAATTTGATATTCGTACCTGTGCTGTGCATGTTGGGGGGCATAATGAGGGGTTGTTTTGGGATGTTTGGATGGCCAAAACGGCATGGTATCGATGAGTAGCTTTGGGGTGGAGGAAAGAGAAGGCTCCGGTTTTCTGATGGAGAAAACAATCATTGTCTGCCTGGTAGGTGGTACATGTAAAGTACTGTAGGTAGGTAGGTACATCATGTAGGCATGCAGTTAGAATAGAGCTCCGTCGTACAACAGGCTACAGCACCTACTCTACTCTACAGTCCTCCTTCAACACCCCTCCTCATGCAAGCGGCTGCAAGCCTTGTTCCCATGACTTGAGACTTGAGCACGTCGTATGTTTTTGCTGGGATGAGTTGAGGATGGATGTATGATGGGTGGATGGATTCCGGATTCATAAGGATAGCGGACCCGCGGGTTTTCTTAACCTACCTAGCTCTGGATTTCCTTGCTTGTGTGGACGGATGATAAGAGGCGGTTTGAGCTTCAATAACGAGCTTCTATTTATCTAGTACCCTTTCCCACCTCTTTTGCATTCTCCCTCCTTCACCTCATCTCACCTCAAACAAACTTTAAAATAAACGTAACAATGGCCTCAGCAGCACCAGCACCCTTGGTCCCGCCGCGTCCCTCGAGGGCATCCAATAATGATGCAACTTCCGCATCAGCCTCCGTGCCCGCCATCCCGCCGCGGCCTTCCACGAAGCCACGTTCCACCCCTGAGGAGGGAGAGGCGGAGGGGGAGCAACAGCAGCAAGAGCCAGAGCTCCACACCATCTCACCATCTACGGAATTGCATCAACCAGTGGCCAGAGTTCCCTACAGAACTCCAGTGAGGAAGAATACTGGAATCCCGCAGATTGGGAAAAGAGTCCCAATGTATCCGAATGCGGGAGATGTGCAGGCCCCAACTCCGGCAGCTACGCCAGGGGGTGGGAGAAAGGCGCATGTGTATAAGGAGGAATGGGAGATGGATGAGGGAGCATACGGGAGCCATGGAACGCCGAGGGTGAATCCGCATGGTAAGTTTAAGTTTCTCTCCCCCGCAATTGTTTGGCGGGGTTTTAGGGGCAGGGATAATTGTTTTCCTTTTTTCTTCTCCCTCTCTTTGGGCCCTCCCATATTTCCTGTGTTAATCCAATCATCATTGCAAAACTGGCTGGGTCTTTGTTTCCTTTTTTTCGCTTTCTTTGCTTTTTGTTTCCTTGTTTCCATGTTCAGTTGTTTGTGAGGAGTCAAGGTGCGGAGGTACGGACAAACAAAAAAAAAAAAAAACTGACTTGGTGTTGCTTGCTTTAGCCCGAAGTGTTAGCGATCTCAACCAATCGGTTGCACAGGGATTGTCAGCACCAGAAACCTCCACTCCGGTTCCTGACGAAGAAATCGGTTATCTAGCCAGCGAACACTATGCACGCGTTATCTCTCCGCCCGAATCTGGGACCCCCGTGGTCGGTTTTTCCGATCAAGATACTGCTTCGCTAGCACGAGCAATTGGAGGGGATGCTTCTGAAGATAAGGATTCGGAGCTTGCGATACATCTGGATCCCCCGACTTATCACCACCATCTGCATAACCACCACCCCCACCGTATCCCAAGCTCTAGACCGGGAACCAGGCCTAGTACTAGGCCTGCTTCTCCGACTAAGCATTATCATGATGATGAAGATGCAAACGACACGGAAACTGAGATTGAGAGGGAGCAAGAGTACCCCATCTTGGCCGCTGATGAAGTATTGAAGAGAGCTGGTGGAGGGTATATGGCGCCAGCTATTTCGCCGCCTCTTGCTGCATGGAGACCCGAGTCTGCCGTCAATTCAAGGCCTCACTCAAGGCCGCAATCAACTCATCCGGGTATAGATGATGATGATGATGATGACGAGGATGCTGATGTCGAGCCAGTCAAGTTATCCGGCCATGGCTTCGAGTCGAAAGAATCACTCGTTCGGGAGTCTTTAGAATCCGGAGAACGTCCTGAACCATTGTTCCCCGAGTCCGATGAAGAAGCCGAAGGAAAGGAAACTCCAGGGGAGATGAAGGTTCATGAAAAACCAAAGAGACCTGGAATGCCGGAGTCTATGGGATCTTCAGGTGGACACAGGTTCCCGAGTAAGGATGTTTGGGAAGAGGCGCCAGAGTTCTCGCAGTTGGAAGCAACTGTCTCATCTACCCCGCCTCCGAAAGATACGGAGATGACAGATGAGGAAAGAGAAGCCGAAAGGACTATCCCAAAGAGGACCGATGGAAAGCCGGAAACTGGGGTTAAATTTATTCACGGCCAGCCGAACGAGCATTATGTACCCGGCGATGAGGTTGAGTTCGAGAGAAAACAGAAAGAAGCATTAAAGACGGCGGAATACAGACATCATGTCAGCCGCGAAGGACGAGACGATGGCCTCGAGAAGCTCCTCAAGCGCGGGTCTAGCACTGATGACCCCGATAAGCTAGGCGCCAGTTCCAGCCGCGAGAAGGTCAAAAGGTTCCCTAGTAATGATATCTGGGAGGATGTCCCACCCAGCTTGGAGCTCAGTGCCGAACTCACGCACCTCCCCGAAGAAGAGTACTCTGCAACGGAGCCCAAAGATCGCGCAACCACTAGCGGCACCACAAAGTTCGAAGACCCTACCACTTCAGAGGTTGAAAAACGCCCTACGACCGGCGCTCCTATCGAGGCCAGCTCAAGACCAGAAATTCCTGCCCGCCCAGCAGTTCCATCCGCAAGACCAGCACCGAAGGTGCGAGGTGTTCCCCCCACACTTCCGGACCGCCCACAAGCCTCGGACCAGCCTGCAACGGAGAAGAGGCTGCCGCCAGGTCTTCCTGACCGCCCAAAACCAAAGGTCCCATTGAACCGCCCGGTGCGCCCTGTTGGAAGCTTAGCCGCAAAATCCCCATCCGCGGATGCAGTCCCCACAGTCCCGAAATCAAAACCATCAGTACCTCCCCGTACAGGCGGCAAGATTGCAGCCTTGAAGGCAGGTTTCCTTAGCGACCTCGACAATCGATTGAAACTCGGCCCTATGGCTCCGAAGAAAGCGGAGGAAGAGGCCCCCGCAAGCCCTGAGAAGGAGAAGGAGAAAGAGGTTCTTGCGGATGTGAGGAAGAGCCGTGCAAAGGGCCCAAGAGGACGGAAGCTACCCACTGCAACTACAACTGAGGCTGCTGCACCCAAGGAAGAGAAGAAGCCGGAGATAATGAGCGTGGGCGTCTGGAGCATCTGGAGCGTAGGTGATCAAGGAGACGTTGAAGTCCTCACAGACTCACCGCCCCCTGAGAAAAAGGAGGCACAGGAAGACAAGAAGGAAAAGAAGGAGGACTCCTCTGTTCCTGCCGCGACAACCAGTACGCTTCCTGGTGTAACTGGAACCGGTGTTCAAACCGTTCCGTCAGTCTCAGACACGCAGGAGAAGGATCTTGAGGTGCCAGCTACCACCGCAGCAGAAGAGAAAGAAGAAAAGGGCGCTCTGCCTACCGTTATTCCGGCCGAGGAACATCCTGGAGACGCGGCCCCAGCTGCTGCTGAGAAAAAGAGTGATGCTGATGCGGTCGGGGAAACCGAAAAGGGCAGAGTAGATGAAGCGGCCGAGGTTGCGGTTGCGGGCGGCGATGTGAGTAATACGGAAGGAGACGCCAAGGTTGAGGTTTAAGGTCGGCAAGTCTGGCTTTGTTTTGGGGAGGCCGCTTTCTTTTCCGTAGCAATATTTTGAATTCGTTCCGTTCACTCTTTCTCTTTTTTTCGTTTTGTTTGCTCTCTTTTATATCCGCTGAATTTGTTTCACTCGTTTTGGGAGTAAGGCAGTGGGGAATTGAGTATGGATAAAAGGCCACCGCGAGGCGCATCATATAAAAAATACCCTAGATATATCCGACTAGGAAAGATCGTCCCTATTTGGGAACCATGGAATAAATTATTGGATCATGAGATATCACTCGATGTGGTGTGGCTGGATTCGCTGCAAAGTGATGAGTACAGTCGGGTCTCCCTATAAGGGTAGGTGTTTAGGGTCCTCATTAGGCTTCGTAGGTATTTACAAATTTGCTCCTCCTATGGGTAACGGCTCTATAAGGGTACCAAATTTCGGTATGCGAGCGTTCGTTACAACTGGCGAGCGTGTGATAGACGAGAATTTGACCTGGTTCCCAATAACACTAAGTCACGCTATCTGATGATTGTGTATGTCCCTCATCATCGAGGATGATGGTTACTACATGTAATATACAATGACCAAGAATACTTGCCTTCAAGAGAAGGCCACAATTTTGTTCCCTGACAGGGCGACTGTACTACTGTTTTGACGATAAGAGCTAGTAAAAACGTATCATATGAATCGATTCGTATAGGTATTACATGTAGTCAATAAACATAGTAAAAAAGAACGACAGATTAACAAATTAATGGATTAAAAAAAAAAAAAAAAAAAAAAAAAAAACGACAGATTAACAACCAAAATCAAGGAAATTCGTAGCCACGCTCATCTTCCCGCCACCTACAACTTCATCAACGCTCGATAAAGGACCTCCGTCACCGCCGCCATATCCTCCCTATCAAAAGTAACCGTCTCTCCCGCCTTTGCCATCTCCCCCATCCCCCCCCAAGTACGCGCACAGCGCCACCACTATCTGCGCCACCTGCTCGTGGGTACACTGCGCAAAATAGCCCTTTGGCAGATACGGGCGTCCCGTGGCGCTGAACGGGATTTCGGGCAGCTGCGGATACGGCGTCCGCACGCCGGTGGCCACATCGAAGCTGGGGTCTGTAAGGGCGTGGGATTGTAGGATCGTGGCCAAGTCGAACTGGATGGTGGTCTTACGGACGCCGAGGGTGGTGAAGGTGGAGATCGAGGTGGAGGTGGAGGTGGAGGTCTTCTTGCTGCATGAGGTATCACTCGGGTGGCTGACTCAGCACGGATCGCGACCAGAACTCCCGGAATAAGTTGACTGGAGCTGCGCTACGCTTAGCAACGCCCTGAAGCATACAGCCAGCTCTAGTAAAGTCTACTATGTAGTGGATTAACGATTTTTCTAAACTCTCTGGCATTTCATTGGTCGAGAGCGACAGGGGAAGTTTAATAAGCACGACACATCAAAGTACTGAGCACTCACTCACGAGAGGAGGAGGATGGGGCCGAAGGCCCCCCATAACTCTAGAGAGAATTGAATTGGAGAGAGCAGGAGGTGGAAGGGGAGGGAGGAGGTGGGGCCGAAAGCCCCCCATTGAAGGCCTCCGATTCCACCATGATTTGATACCCATAATCCAAAGTACAACTCGCGGTCGCGAGCTGGGCCACTACTAGTAGTACGTACTCTGCAAGTGCTCGAAGTCGGGCTCCCAAGCCGCTGCGCGGCTTTCGAACCCTCCTTTCTTGCCTTGCAGCTTTGCGGCTTCGCCGCTCTATGTAGTTTATCAGTTCTGCCTTTGCAACCGCCAATTTTCGAAGGGGCAATTGTCAAAATGACACTTAGGATAAATACGCTCTATTATGTAAATTCGTAAATCCGTAAATTCGAGTAACACAATAATGTTGCTGAGTTGGACCACATTGTCTGCCAGTTATATGAGTGATCACATTGATTTTTAACATTCCCATACTACTTCAAACTGAATATTTCAAATCATACTCCAAACCACTATTATTTAGAATTCAGTGGATACTAATACTAATTCGAACTGGTATAATATGGGTGTCGATCTAGCAAAAGGTACCTGTGTGGCAACGCAACAAGGCCTCATCAGTTTGCTACCGCGCCCTACAGGCTCCAACTGATGGAACCAATGTCCCGAAAAATTAATTCTGGGCTCTCGCCAAGGTTCTCTGAGCTTTAGGAAAATTTGGAGCTTATCGGTTGTGTGGTTGATCTTCGGAATAAGGATTTGGCTGTGCGGACGGTTTTCTTAGAACGACACCCATATGTATACCATGGCCAGTCGAGGCTCATGAGCCACCTGAATCCTAGGATTCAGGTGGCCCACATGCACATCATCCACTCTGCCAATTACATGAGGTGCACGCTCATGGTCTACGTACCAGCTTAGCTAAGCGCTTATTAATCGGCGATATGGATAGGCCGTGTAGTTTGTTGAAGGTACGGTGCATGCGCGAGGTGGGAGGGGCTGTATATATATATATATATCCAGTTTTGGGCAGGGTTAGGGGTGTGTGGCTGTCACGCTTCTGTGGGGGGTGTCACGCCTGCATGCAGCGGTCGATCTGCCTGTGACCGCGTATCAATTTAGACCCCCGGCCTTTGCAATACAATATATGCAGCTCAAATATACCAAGCCCTCTTCTCCGATAAGTAGGTGGAGTACGTACTAATAATAAGGTTGGTTCAGTCAAATTTAATTGTAGTGTCGGACAGGTACAATGTTGTCCACATGATAATGGAGTGTGAATTAATACTGGTCAAGCTTTTTGGTTGGGATGGATTGGTGCAAGCTAGGTGGGGGAAACACATATATGCCCTACCACACGAGAAATCTCGCGGATGTTAAGTGAGCCCGTAGGTAATTTAATTTTCTTGTTGAGTGGGTTAGGGTTGTCCTACGCACAGCAGATCACTCGGCCATCCAGCGGCTCAGTATCAACAACATGCATGCACCCTGATCACCTCGCATGCCGTGGATCAAATATTGATTGCAATTGAACGAAAGACTTGGTATTAGACTCGATTTCTTTGCTTGCACAAACCACAATCCAATGCATACAGCCCAAAGAATAGTACTGTCTGTTTCAACCATCCTCCCCAGTCAAGAAGGGACTCTTTTTACCAGGAGCCGGGATTAAAGTTGTCTACATGTCTACATCTGGGAGAGAGTGCAGCCTTTAGATTCGACTTTGCCGCCAAGCGCATGAAGCAGCGTTGCAGGGGCACAAAACAGCTAGCCAGGTACTCGCAATCAATCCCTGTGTCCCTCTTGGTTACATGTGTGTTTCCGCCGCACAGCCGCATGCATCTTGTTCCTCGCGGCGAAGATGAGGACCACACAGCTAATAATAGCAGACACCGACGTGACGGATATCAAACGCACCATATATAAACAACGCCGCATCACTGCACACTACACTGTCTAACGTGCTCTGCTCTGGCTGCACTCGCTCACCGTAGAAAGGACACACACACCACCTACTCCGTCTATCCACAGTACTTATTTAGCAGGCAGCAGGTCACTCAACCACAGCTCTCCTTCTCCCATATTATATTCTCATACTTCAACCCTTCCTCCTCCTCCTCCTCCTCCTCCTCATCTCCGCACCACCACCCCTCCTCATACTACACACTTGGATCAATCAAACCCATTAATTGCAATACACATACAACACCAAAATGGAGCCACTCACCTCCCCCACTCCCGCCCCCGCGGCCACCACCACCACCACCATCACCCCCACCGTCTCCCGCCTCACCTCCCTCCCCAATGAGCTTATCCTCGACATCGCCTCCCACCTCCCCGGCCGCGACATCGCCCGCTTCATGCGCGCCAACCACCACCTCCACACCCTCCTCCTCCCCTCCCTGCATGCCACCATCCCCGCGGCCGCCGACTCCATCCTCATCTGGGCCGCCCACTACAACGACCTCCCCGCCGCCCTCCTCGCGCTAAAACACAACGCAGACCCCAACGTCCTCTCCGCCGCCAACGTTGCCCCACTCTGCATCGCAGCCCGCAACAACTACATCCCCATCGTCGACGCCCTCCTCGACAACCCCAAAACAACAATCGAGTACCCCAAGACCGAGTGGCACTACTACCTGTCCAAGCGCCCCCTGTGCCTCGTCGTCGACGACGGGAACATCGCCATGGCGCGCCACCTCCTCTCCCGCGGCGCCCTCGTCTACCAGAAGCGCGAGGCGCACCCGCCCATTGTGTCGGCGCTCGTGCGCCGTAACGCGCCGATGGTGGCGCTGCTGCTCGACACGCAGAGCGGGTGGAAGAGCGACACTCAGAGTGTTGCCAACTCGAATGCGCTGATGGATGCGTTTGAGAGGGGAGAGGTCACGCTCGAGATATTGGAGCTGTTTGTGAAGTGGTCGTCGGAGGTGCTGGAGGTCGAGGGGGAGGGCGGGCTGTTTGGGATTGCGAAGGTGAATCTGAAGTATGAGGGGTACGATAAGATATTGGAGTTCTTGAAGCATTATGGCGCGCCGTATGAGCTTGTGGAGGATGTGAAGGAGGGTGCTGAGGCGGCGAGCACGGAGCCGGCGGCGCCGGCGAACACAGAGGGAAACGCTGAGGATGTGACTACGGTGGTGGCAGATGCTGACGACCTAGACGATGACGACACAGACGATGACGAACCGCGCGTATACGCTCCGCCGGCGGACACAGAGGGAAACGCTGGGGATGCGAGTGGGTGGTAACAGGCACTGAAGACCTAGATGTTTCGTCGACGCCCACTGCTTCCTAGGAGGCCTTTCTTTTAGTGCTCTAGTTTTCAAAAGGCGTATATGGGTGTGGGCTTTTCCTTGTAAAATTCGGGGTAGAGTAGATTTCAATGAATCAAAACTTCTGGTTTAGCGTTGTTATATAGAGTGTCAGTCGGTGCTGCCGGAATTGACTGGATTGTGACCCCTATGTTAAATGCGGTAGAAAGAAGAGCATGTGGGTATAGTCTGCTGTTGTAAATCTACGTAGGCCTGCCTGGTGTTAATCAGTCAAGTCTCAAATATCGAAATTCCTTCACGGGGGATCACTCGTGCTGTTTAATATACGCTTAATTGTAAATAGTAAAAATAAAACTTATAAATGATATGGGGTAGACCAGGGAGATGTAGTAATCGATGGCTTTGAAACTGGGGTTGGCTGGCTGGCTTTTCTTTTTCTTTTTTTCTTCCCTCCCTTTTGGGCTGGGCGTGATTGGAAAATAGGCTTGAAGGGGGCGTAATGAATCGATCACTAAAGTGTTCAGTCTTATCTTGCGGGAAGGGTGGAGAATCGTCATTTTATCCTTTACCATCTAATGAACATGTGACTAAACTACATCTATCTCGTCACCGTTCTCTGGCCTGATTAATTCCGAGCTACGCTAATAGCCTTACAGTATGATGTGATCTGTCCATATATACATGTATCTCATGCTCACATGCGCAATAACGCCTACTACAAGGCCTCTTTGGAGCCCCGGAATTTCAATTCGTCGTATGCAACGATTCAGCGAAAACATTTCTTGTTCTGTATCAGCTCACCGAATAAGCACTCTATTTCATCTTTAGCACACTTGTTAATACTACTTGTAATATTCGCTCAAATAATACTGCAACCACTTTATCTTGGCACATCCCATTTGGAGCTAGCATTCTAGAAGACTTGCTATGCCGTCTTGTGTCATTTTACTTTTGAGTTACCCTGGATGTACGTGCGCTCTGGAGGACAAGCCCTGAAGATGGTCCTCAGGTTCGACCGCAAGTCCTAGCATCCACCCACCAACGTCATCTGCGAACCGTTTATAACCGCATCGATGGTTTTTCATCTTCACCACTACTAGGCTCGTCCCCAACCCCCTCTGCTTCCATCCTTACTGGCGAGAGCAGCTTGCTGCTAAGTAGGGGATGGGTACGAGACTACACCACTACATGTTCAGACGGCTATGCATTCTTCTTGAATATGCTTCGAGGAGAATCTCACTGATTACACACGTCTAGGTTCTCCGGTCCTGTTACCCACACGGATACAGGCTCTACACGGTAAACGGCGCTGGGAGGGTTACAAGTCATCTCTTTTGTTAGACAAGGAGCGTCTTGATGAGACACCTTTCTCTACCGCCGGGACACCCTCAGAGGAACAATCAAAGCTAAGAAGGAAAATATCGTTAGTAGAGCTGGTTTCTCCACTATATATCAACCAATCAACACCCATCCCAGCGAGGGGGGAGCCGTCTACTGGCGATCCGGAAATGTGCAACATGAGTGATAATCTATGACTCAGTCAATATACAGCAAGTGGTTCATCCCAAAGCATAAGGGGCGGCGGCTTCGCGGGCCGATACTTCGGCGACTTGGGCAGGCGCCCGGATATATGTACTACGTACTACATGCTCTGTCCTATATTCTGACACTACACCAAAATGCTCCACTCAGAAAGCCGGTCGAATATACCGGGCGGCCCACCCATTGGGACCTGACTGTAATGGAACGAATATAACTAGGTTCGTCTGTCAGTACAGCGATTATTGTCCACTCGCTGATTGTATGCAACTGTCAGTACGATGGGCGATTTAGAAGGCTGTCTCTGTCCAGTAATACATGCTGATCACATCGCGGACCACCCCCAACGTCATCTCCGGCCCGCGGACCGCACATAGTCTTTGGCGAGGAGCCACTAATAATCCAGTAATGGTCTCTCTCATTTTTCTATTAGTTAACAGCACTTGGTTCCTCCGAAGCGTTAAGTTTTAAGACCTCGGAGATAGTCAATTAACCCCTCATCCACAAGAGATGATATATAGCGAAAAGGCATTTAATACTCTCCAAAACTCGCACTTAATATTATGTCTTGCGTAATGGTATTACTGGGGGTTCTGTTGTCGGGCGAACACAAGAACAGCGCTTCTGGGTGGGAGGGTTAGTTACGTAGCCGCAAAGAGTATCAGGTCGTGCGACATTCCCTTGGTCCTAGGAACAATGCATATAGAGCATTGGGATTACTATCTAAGAGCACGATATCTACTTGGTCGTATAGTAAAATGCCGTGAAGCACCTCAATATCCTCAACATCTATGCGATGGATTAAAGATTAGTTTCAAGCAAACCCCAGCCGGCGTTGAGGCCCGTTATTTCCGATCATTACAATGAGGAGGCTTCTAGTGATGTCTCTTGTATGGTCTATTCTACGGAGGTGCTGCTGACAGCTGACAGTCCATATCCAGCTATTGCCGATGTCCTTTAGACCTTAGAAGGAAAGGATTTTCTGGACGTCCGACGATATGCTTACTCTGCACGATTGTTCGCAATTCGCAATCTGAAACATGTCTAAGACAGACGGTTTTGCTACTACGTTGAGCTCAAGCCCACTATCAAAGTGACTATATCACCGCATCGCAAAAAGCTCTAACAATTAGTAGATTAATATTTGCATCTACACGTCCTAAATGGAATACATGAGAGCCTTTAAAAAGACATCTCAAATCAACGGTGTGAATTGCAGGAATACAGAGGTAAAGAAAAGAGAATTGTTTGGCCCGATTCGCTCTTTTTTACCTGCCCTAGCAGAATGAAGGAGCTCTTCCCTCAAATGGTATCTACAAAACCACAATTTGAAAGAAATTGCCGACTTCCGAGGATCATCACACAACATTTCAACCTATCGAGTGATAGGTTGAGATTTCAATTTCCCGGAATTTAAGCCTGATTCGGAACATGCCCGTCGATCTACCTGCAGGGAAAGCTTGATTTATGCATATATTGGTACCAACGGTACCAATCATCTGTGGCTTATGTGGAGGAATAACCTTTTGATAGTCGATTAGTTCTCCGGGCTTTACTGCCGTGGGGGGTAAGGGCTCCATGGTTCAAAGGTAAGCAATGTCTTGAGGGGTTTTATTTGATATGTCTATGGACAATATGAAATCTCAAACTACATGTCACTAACCTACATGCATGTCGTAGAATAGCTGACGTTTCCTCAGAAACTGAATGCTTCTTGATCCCCTTGAAAGTTTGACATGTCGTGCTCACTCCCGCATATATGGCCACGTCTACCTAGCTGCGCCGGCAGCGCGACCCAGTATAAATACATATAGCCGTCACCTGGGAACACTATATGTAAACTCTTTTACCCCCTCTCCACCTCCCCTTGGAAATTGAATACGCAATCCTGATATTATGATGCATATTCTTCTTTTCGTTTCTTCTAATGTGCGTGTGAGCTTCGACAAGGATCTCTTTATTTGCATTTACTCTATCAAATCTACTCTGCTCTACCGACGTATGATATCCCTGTACATACATGTATGTGCACACGATACATACATTCGTCAGTTTTGCTAGAGTGTACTCTACTGGCTGACACCTTAATTCAAATACACAGTTAGGTATATAATAAGTAGTATGCCAGCAGTTTTCAAAGTTCTGGAGGAACTTGTTTCTTCTAAAATCCATCTATTCTCAATACTCTCGAATATGTGAATAAAAATACAACAACCTCATCCCAGCTTCTCATCACACATACCACCACATCTCTTGGCTACATATCTTCTTGGCCCACATGCTCCTCTCCGACAACCAAGTAAGGTCCACGAGTCAAGACCTGCTCCAATTATCACCGGTATCGTGCATGTCTCCTAAAGGATATGGTTACAGCAGCCAATGCCCCTTGTGGTAGTGAAATGGTTATATGGGTTGAACACACCTCGTGGCTCGCTTCAGCTAGCCAAGTCTCTCGGCGCAGCTACTCTACCGTTTAGGTGCAGTCCACGAACAAATTAACGAGCCAATCCTATCAGCTCAGTAACAATACAACTTACCCAAAGATAAATACAACATCTCCCCGCTGTAAGACGATGTTTTCTCTACCTTTATTCATTTTTCTGCTCCCTTTGCTTTATTTGCTGCACTGCACTGTGCTGCACTGCTTATGCTGCAGTTGTAGCCAGGTAGTTATGATCTGATAACTCGATATCCTCGGCCCAGCTCGGCATCGTGCGGGTCCTTCTATCCTTTCATCATCCCAGTCGATTGCTTGCCTGGCTTGAGAGGTGACTGCAACGCATCGTTTATGATGATCTGTTTCCCCCGGATCTTAAAAACTAGTTTTGATTATGCTTTCCGTTTATCAACAGAAACTCTAAAGTACCTGCTACCGGCCAGTAGTAGTACTCTCGCAAATCCAGGTACCATTTCTCTCCCCCTGCGCGAATTTTCTAGAGTTCCCGCTCGCGCGAACCACTACCACCCCACACGTGCGAACCGTCGGTTCCCCGGACCCCCGGAAAATTAGGTGGGTTATAGATGAGCAGAACGGCCCAATCTATTCAATTTAAAGTACTCTATTTGCAGGCACGCACCACACCTACGGAGGACTCTTATCGGTTACTGACGAATATAATCCGGAGGTACTTGGTACTTATCTTCAACAGCCAGGCTGCAGAAAGGTTACATACCAACCAACCAAACACCAACTGCCTACTACCTACTGCCAAACAGCAAACGATAAGAAGGAAAGGGTGGAATAATTTTTGGGGATGGAGGTTGAAGCTATATACCGACACCCACCAGAGGGCAGGAGAGGTAGACAAGTCTGAGGAGTTGGACTACAAGTGAGTGATAATCTATTTCTTATCTTATTTCCCTCATACTTTACTTAAGTACCCTTTATTTATTTTTTGTTTCGTTTCTCCAGCTCCGAAGTCATCCGTGTTTCTTGGGGTTAAAATTTTTACTTAATACTCCTAACACTTACTTGGTCCTGTTCCCTACGCTCTTACCCCTTCTCTTCTTACCTTTTTATTCCTTCATGCTATTGTCTCTGGTGCTTTCTGTCGTGATGTTTCCTGATCTGACATCATGTGCCTATCCTTGCGTTAATCAGTAACGAACCAAACTGTTAACGTCAACTAGCTCTTCAATAGAAATCCTTTTAACTTCCAACAGCTACAATGGTCCACCTATTTCCAGCATTATCACATCACCTCACATGTATTCTAGCAAGATGCTAGGCTACTGTGGTGGTTAGCTACAATCAGTTACCACTAGGGGCGCACTGGCATCTCCCTCGACAACCTGACAACAGCCCACCATGCTTCAGCCGCCGACGTAGACGCCACAACTCCTACCGCATTTTAATCTCGTCATTTCTTATTCGCATATGGAACGTGCATCAGATCTTACTTACCGCTCGATGACATGTGTATAGGAAAAACGTTCTTCCATCATCCGGCGGAGTGTGATTATACAACGACGTCGTAGCAGGAGTGGTATGTCATGGCGAGGCTTGAGCAATATAGGTGACAGTGGCGTGGGTTTTGTTTTGGAATATCTGGGATATGGCTGTTTGGCGATGCCACTGAGTTGTCGGCAACCCGGAGTGAATATTTTATTTTTGGTCGGTGTATCGGGTGCTGCCCTGCTGGGCGACGGGAGATGTGGTGATTGTTAAGGACAGGTAGTGATATCGAAGGGAAGGCAGTTCAATTAAGTGTTAGTCTTCCCCTCCCTTCTTCCCGAAAATGGAATTCGTGGCATGGTGGATCATTAGCGGGGAAAGCTGCGAGCTGCGAGCTGCGAGACGTATCCTGTGGGCGGTCTCGTGCATGTCCGTTCTCTGAGTCCTAATCTGCAGCTATCCGAACCCGTGGAAAGTCTAATGATGCGGGAGGGAGGAAGGAGGAGCAAGTGTCTCGCAGTTCAGCCAGTCTACCCACACCTTCGGGATCGTGCACGTACAGACAGATAATAGCGTCGCACCCGGAGATTCGGAAATTCACGTTCACTGGCTCTGCGACTACTCTACTCTACGACGAGGGAGATTATCCGGGTTCTTAAAATGCTGTACAGAGTAATGGAATGAACGTTACATTGGAGCTGAGAGGTAACAATCCGATGATCACGCGGGGAGAGGTAGTGGTGGGTGGACATTTTGATAATGTGAGAAGATGATAGCCTGTGGGAGAGGAGGAGGAGGAATATCAGGAGGTCATTCATTGAGATGTTTCGCGATATTTTTTTTTGAGCGGGGGGGATGACGAGTTGGAATTGATTAGTGAACATGATATGACGACGATTATTATTCTTGGTGAGCATAGGGAACAGGAAAGAGATGAACATGGAGGAGCAGGAGGAGGAGTAGGAGGAGGGGTCAGGATTGGAGCCGTTGGTTCAGTTTGAGAGTGTTCAAGGATAACTACGCTACAGAGGCCGAATACGCAAGCGAGGCGCTAAGTCTAGTTGGTGCCAGAGGGTCAGAGAGCAAGTGATAAGAGGTATGTTTTGAAAATTGGATTTGTCGATGAAAACAAAACCGTGTTCTGGATTCAAGTTTGTTTCTAGAACCAGGCTGCGTTTAGTAGATGTGGGTATAGATTTCCAGGGTCCACCTCTCGTGATGATTCCCGGGTCCTGTACCCTGCGTCTCCCGGTTCCCCCACAGGTTGAGGCTCGTAAGCCCCGTGAAACGGGTACAAGACCCGTACCTCGCATGTGCTACGAAGGGCCCCCAAATCTTTAACTTTTTCGCCTTTGTGGATGTAATTGTTTTAGGGAAGGCAAGATAGGGAAGGGAAACTAACTGGGGGGTGGTTGTGGAAGGGCCCGAAGAGAGAGGGCGTGAGAGCGGTGGGCTTGATGGATGGATTGACTGGACGGATTGCCTGGAGAAACGAAAAAGAAATCAAACAGGGCCGCATCATAACCCCCGCGATCGCCTTTTCACCCCGCATCTACTCTACATCCATCACTTTTTCTGCGCGAAGAGGTTTCGGGCCTGTGGAGATGGTGAACCGTGATGGTTGTAGTGGTTGGGTGTGTTGGGGTAGTGCAAATATCCATTAGCGAAGCCGAAGCAATAAGCAATCAATCGCGCTAGCAAACGGCACCGAGTAGTCCTGGTCGCTCATGTCCGTGTTTACCGGCGACATGTCCCGCGCCATGCGCGTCACGCTTAGGCTTGAGGTGCGGGCTACGGGCTACGGGATCAACATAATCTCGCCCGAGATGGTGTCGGTCTTACTCTTCGGTGTGGTTGAGGGGGGGTGAGTGGGGTGGTGATGAAAGCGGGGCTGGCTGATGGTAGGATGCTGAGGACTGGGGGATGCTTGAGACCAAAAGCGTTACCTTGCGCTATCTTAAACCCGACCGAGACACGCATACAGATTACAGACCGGGGGGAGGGAAAGGGTTAGGACAGACAGAAACTAAAAGTGCTTTGGCGGCGAGTAAGATGATGGAATAGGATACTAAAAACAGCGGCTACACAGGGTCGCAGACCCAGGGACACAGGGACAAGACGCACACAGAGAGACAGGAAAAGAAAGCATCAAGATATCGATTTGGACTAGGGACCGTTACATTGAGCGCGGCATGTCAAATTGGGCCGAGGCAGCAGCAACAAGCAACAAGCAACAAGCAACAAGCAACAGCAGCAGCGCAGCAAGGGAACAGCGGAACATTAGGCATGATAGAGAGAGTGAGAAGGGGAAGAGAGATCAGAACGGACATAGTCATATCACGGCTATTAATTGCTTGCTTATGATTACAATTTTGATCTGGACAGGCAACTTCACGCAAGAAATCAAGCAATCAATCAAGCAAGGCAAGTCAAGCAAGTCCAGCAAGACGGACCGACACGTGGTGCTGGGATTGGTCAGAAAAATCAAGAAGGGCTAGGGTTACTCAAGCGGCTACGACGGAAATCTGCGAGTGTGTGGTTTCTGTGATTGTGTGGTTCTGTGGTTCTGTGGTTCTGTGGTTCCGCGGTTCTCTGGTCTGGGATTTGCTCATGAGCGGAGAAAAGAGAAGGGGATTGTCATGCTGCATATGTGTCTTCAAGTTTGTTACGTTGTGTCTGCCTACTACTTTTTGGGGTTGTGTCTTGTTGTTGAACAGTGTTGAAAGGGAAATTACAAATAGAATTAAGGTTATCTAGATGGCAAGAGGTTTAGTGTGTCCCTGTAATGACAGGATGGATCAAGTTATTTCTCTAGTCAAAGGGGGAACGAGAGGGTTGTCTTATCTAGCGCAGAGATAAGATACGCGAGGCTTAGCGGGCGTCAGACTCTGACACAGTGTTTAGAGAAGAGTGATTCTAGAGTGAGAAAGGCGCGCGCAGTGGAGAAAGAAGTTGTAAGAGAGTTAGGAAGAGTACAGTAGGCAGGTAGAGGAGCAGGCACGCAGGCAGGCAACAGGCAGGCGTGTGAGCAGGTATGTAGGCAAGTACTCTAGGTAAAGAGTACTAACAGACTGGCAGGCAGATATCGAACATGTAGGATAGCCCACAGGCATCGGCAAGTTGGTAGGCAGGGCACTTTCTTGGCTTTCAAATCGAGGATTCACGGGGAGGACGGCTTTCAAGGAATGATGTACTGCACTATGACTATTATAAAATGTATGTATCGAATAGTGAGCTAATGAGCCAAGAGATACATAATTCTCCCTCTACTTTATTAAGACTGCGTGTTTCCTCATCCTCATCCTCCTCCCCCTTCACACACACTCACCCACACACACAACACTCACACACTCAGACAACCCACACTTGATCAAGAACAGTCTCTGCACAGACGTAACAACCCAAATATACTCACCATCTTATATTAAACAAATTTAATATAAACTTTGGTTCCCCCCTCCCCTTTACTCGACTCTCCTCCTCTTGTTCCTCCACCCCATAAAGCAATCAATACCTCACTACTACATCATCACTATCATCATTGCTTCCTCACCTTCTTCCGTGTTATCTGAGTCAACACCTCAATCTTATTCTCTACCTTCTTCCTTAATTCACAAAGGAAGTCAACTTTTCGAATCAGATATGCTCCGTTTCGGTCCTGGTTCACAGCTACCCACTGGGCCTGCTTCCGCGGCCTATGGTGTTGTCTCTTTGGGAGCGATATTTCTTGTTCTCGGATATCTTCGACGTCGTAGATCTTTGTTCTCAACCTCAACACCGACAGCGACACCAGCAGTACCTGAGGCAGAAAAATTAATCCAGGCATACAAATGCCCGCTTCCCGTTGTGAATATCACTTCCCTCGCGGGATTCAATTACAGGGAAATGTCTCCGGCAAAGTTTAGGCCGTTCAAGCCCACTTATTCGCTTTCCATGGGAGCTTCTCCCCCAGATGCTCTTGGTTCGTACAACTTTTTCTTTCATCTGAATTCACTGGATGTTGGTGCTAACAATGTCGTGAAACAGGCATCGAATCTTGCTCACCTAACGATCTCATCTTGCTCGATCGCCTCTACCCGTCGAGAATCTCGCTACGGAAACGTATCATTCAGACGCAGCCCACGGAAATGATCCTTCACTCATCTCCGGCGTCCATCCCAGCTGTCGCCGAACTTTACACTTTCGTGCTACAGAAATATCTTCCGGTCAGGTTCCCAACCCACTTCATGCTTTCTCCCTCCGGAACGCTATTCACAAACACAATCACCCACGACACTCACCCGATCGCTCCCCCGCCACACACAAATCCCTCAGATCCCGCACCGGCGCTCAAGATTCTCGCCACAACTATTGAGGAAGATCTCATGATTCTTCTCCCCGACTCAAACGGCCTCTACAGTCTCGCTGCTTTTGCTTGCTGTTTCCCATCTGGCGCAGCCCCAGAGAAGAGGACTGGTCTGACTCTTGATGAGATCCACCATGCGCCTGCATCCGGCGATAGGCTCTCGGCGTCCATGAACCGCCTCTTCACCCGGCTGCGCCCCGGTCTTGAGAACGCCGTCAGGCGCTTCAACTGGAGCATCACCACTGACGACCGCTTGTTTGCACTCTCTGGAAACCACATGTACTCCGATGACGAGGATGATGAGCCCGAGGATGAAACTGTCGATCCCAGGAACTGCAGGCTGCGAGTGGAGCGCCAAGTCCTGTGGAAGCTACCAGGATCTCACGCGGCGGTCCTAACGGTCAAGACTTACATGTACACGCTTGCAGAAGTCAAGGCCGAAGGGCTCGGAGAGGAGCTTGCCAGGGGTGTTGAGGGTATGGGAGAAGAGGTTGGAAAGTACAAGAAGCGTTGTTTCTGGGGTAAGGATGTTGTTGAGTACTTGAGATCTTAGATCTTAGACGGTGCATCATAAACATGTGATTTTTCCTTTTTCTCTTTTTTTTATTATTAAATTTCTACTGGGAAGGGTTTGGGTTATTCTTTTTCTTTTTTTTACTTTACCTAGCTTCGGTGGTGTGATGGGATTCTAATTTTTCCTTTATCTTCTACATGACAGCGGAGACTGTCGGGCTGGGCTGGCGGACAATACGGAGTTTGATTATTGAGTCTTTTTTTCCCTTTTCTTTATTCTTATTCACAGCGTTGGGGATATACAACTGTTGAGCTTTTTGATTGAATTATTGGTTCCTTTTTCCTATATATACTATCTTTCGCTGGTTCCGTTTCTTTCATTTGTTGGCTTTCCTCAGGATTCTTTTTTATCTTTTTTTCTACAGGGTTTTTCTACAGGAGTGTGAAATCTGTTTTTTGTTTGTTTGCAAACATGCGCAGGACAGGAGTCTTACAAGGGCAAAGGGAATTTGAAAATAAACTCACTTACACTACCGTATCAAATTATTCATGGCCGTGCGTGCACCACCGCCATGTCTCGTTTCACATGTGCAATATCTACACAAGAGACACGCTCGCCTGGGTTGACAGCAGTTGGTTGGGTTCAGGGTTTTTGCTGCCTTGCTTGCGCTCGACGCAGCTCTACGCTGCATGATGATACATCGATATCCTACTCAGGGTCCTTCCATCCTTGGCCTCCCTATTCTTCTACCCTGCCTGGCTGGCAAACTTTCTAATCTACGGCGAAAAGTGTATCCGCCGCCCGGGCGTCCGTGAGATAGCCAATCAGCGTACCCCATCTTACCATACCGTGGTGGGGTGACTAAAACTGGTTTGATTACGTCAAAGCCACAGGTGAGTGAGATGTTCTACTCGTGTTCCAGAAGGACTTTTTTGTTGAGGTGGTGTATGTAGTTCGGGGTACACAGGGGGGGGGGGGTGGTCGGACAATTTCTCCTAGCAGATTTAAATTTCGTGGTGGCGGGACTGGATATGGACAGGGGAGATATGGCTATGCTACTCTTGGTACTCTAGCTGTTCTTGCTACGAACGTGCTTTAGAAGGGGGACAGCCAGCAAACAAGCAAGCCAAACCTCGCATCATAAGCGCTCGCTCGCTGGATAGTGGCGAAACCGTCGAAACGGAGCGCGAAACGGAACGAGTGATGCCAAGTGACGGGTACGCGTGCTGGAAAGGGAAATGACCGATTGGCCATCTTTTTGAGGTCGTCATCGACGAGGCAGCGCTGGAGGAGGGAGTTAGTTGGCTGCGCTGGATGGTGGAAAGAAGGGATATTGGATGGGCTGTGGGATCGGAAGGGATGTGTTCGATCCGATCGGGGAATATTGGTAGCGTATTTTATCCATTTAATTGTATTTATTGATTTGTGGAGGTGGGAGGCTCGTGATGGTTTGGCGGGGTAAAATCTAATTTATAAATTTGACAGGTCTACTGTGTATTACTACAAGGCTGTGGCATTAAGTGAGCAAACTAAATGGGGTGTTGACAGGTGAGGATCCGTTCACTCACTAAATGCCAGAGCCTTGTACATATACTCTACACTCATCGGCCAAGAAGGAGTACAAAACGCCAACATCACCGGTATGAAGAACACGTCTCCACGTGCACATCCCATAACTCCTCCTCCTCCTCTACGGCCCAAGCCTCCAAATCCGGTTCCCCAAGAACTCCCAAGAATAACACCCATAAACAATATGTTTCATCCGATTTAATCAATCCCTATCCCTTATCTCGCACCCACCGATCGGATCGCGGGGGGTCAGCACACCACGTTTGTCAACGAAACTACATGATTGGGTGGTTTGGCTTATGGCGTCCCTGGGTTCCACAGATCTCCCCTTCCCTCCCCCCATGCCTGGAGGTAAGGGGTTGGGGCCCCGGTTGCGATCGTGATTGCGGGCGCGGGGGGAGCGGCGAGGTGGTGTGTGGTGTGGGTGCGGGGGGTGGAGATATGTGCCGGCATATCGATATGTACTCTG
Source organism: Morchella sextelata (assembly GCF_020137385.1). NCBI lineage: Eukaryota > Fungi > Ascomycota > Pezizomycetes > Pezizales > Morchellaceae > Morchella > Morchella sextelata. The sequence continues at coordinate 184,585 of NW_025408636.1, forward strand.
CTAGTAGAGCAGAGTAGAATATGTAGCGTAAGTACGTATCCCCCTTCCTATTAGACGCGCGGATATGGTGGTGGTGGGTCACGATCTGGTCCAGGGTTAGGGTTCTGTGCAGGGGGGGATATACTTATGTCTATTTCTTGAATATACTGACTCAGGTATATACATGCACCATTCCAATAAAGTTAGGTTAAAGTTCGGACCAAGATTATATGTTGACGCTGTCTTATATGTAGTCTTATTCCTCGTACTCTACCCCCTTACCCCTAACAGCGTATCTTCTCGGCCGATCAGAGGTTGGACGGTGATTGGATGTCCGAGCTGAGGGTTGTTGTCGGTACCGGAGTAGATACGGCTCTCTCGTTCGAGGGCCAATTGATGCCGTGAGAATGGATTGTGGACCCGGGTAAGAAGAGCTCTAGGTACGTAGGTAGAGTATTGCACTTTGGTATGTAACGTAGAGATATAAACCCGAAGTTAGGTAGCCAGACAGACAGGTATATTTGGAAACACTGTCAGTAGGTGTGCAGTGGCTATCGTATCGGGCGTCTGATACAGCGAGTTTAATTAAGAATAACCAACATACTGTACGAGATACTCTACCTGGTATCCACTCCAAAGTGCAAACTTCCTGGCTTCTTCCTTATCCGTGACAGTATTATCATAGCTCACGGGCTGCATACAATTAATGAGTTGTCAGTCAATCAATCATTACCCGTGACAGTTTTCGGCTTGCCGAGTGATATCTCGTGAAATCCCCCCTCGAGCTCCCCCACGCACGACGAAACATTATTTTGGTTGAGGATCTGATTCAGGGGTTCATGTGTGTGTCTTGGCGAGAGGCTTTAGCGCGGGGGGCTTTGAGACATCCACCATCGGATATCGTAGAGGTATCGGTGGCATTCGGCGTTTTTGTGGATTGCATTGAGGAACGTAACGGCAGATTTTGGAGTTGTCGTTCGGGAATTGGAATTGACGTGTGTTTAATTGTTTCTTGTAGGATTGTTTGGAGTGTCTGGATATAATAGCAGCTCAGGATCAGGGAGGTGGGGTGGTCTCGTCCCTAGAGTTTTGGTTTGGTATATCACTTGTGTTGTTGACACACTTGGGAGGATCAATTCAGGCTGTACATCGTGGACTGTAACGTAGCTCTTGGCTTGAATACACCGACGCAATTGTCTAAGTATAACTATACTCCATCACATCACCAAGATCCCCTCAAGCATAGCACGAAAGCGCTTACTCCACTTTGCTAGTACTTGAAGGATCGCTATCGAACTGCAATACCACTACCAGAATACCACCACGATCTCCACAATCCCATATCGCTCCAACATCTATCCAGTCCCCCTTTTCAATACCGGACTAAGATATGTTCGCCCACCCCGGCAAAGTTCAAACATCCAAGTCACTGCTAGCTGTTCCTATCCCCATAGGCACTAGTTGGGCCGGGGGATTCCTCGCCAAGTAGGCTAATTTCACAGCTAAGAACAATTACATGTAGCCTTGCGGCCCAGTAAACTGGTCGCACCCCCAATGAAAAACCTAGGATGGCATTTGCGTATATTTTGTCAGGAATAGCTAGAGTCTAAAGAAAGTTACCCCTGTGGGCTCGGAAAGCTTGTGTTGGAGAGTTTAGACCTGGTAATGGGGTTGCTAAACGTTCTATCAAGAATGATGAATGTTTCGCCGTCGACAACGCTTTCGAAATCCTGAAGAATTTTGGACAACGCTCGAATAGGATAGTATTTCCTGATCAAGCTTGTTTGAGAGATTTTTGGGTGGGCACACACGCCTATGAGCCCAGACAAACGGCAAAAGTGTAAGGATCGAAGTGCAAGCCACATTATCTTAGCATAAGCTCACAAGGCCTGGTAGTTTCCCAGCGATATCCCAACTGGGCCGTGTTGGATATATGAATTACCGGTACCGTGTACGACTCTTCTCGGTTATCACAACTCTAAATCAGCGCGGGAAAAAACACAACTTGGTTCATGTTGTGGCTGTCTCGTCGTGCTGGATTTGGTCTAGGGAAGGGCGATTGTGGTCCCTATAAAAACGAAGGGGTTTCCCTCCTCCCGTGGAGGAATTGATACGGTGTATCGCTGCTTGAGTGTTTGTTTTCGAGAATAGTAAAAATGGTGGTTTTTGGTTTCTCGGGAGCTTTTAATGCTTGCATCGTTCTTGCATCCTTGCATTCGGCTGTTGCTGCTGCGAATGATATTGATAGACCGCTCTATGTCAGGGCGGATAAGAACTGTTAGCATATTCCCCTGCCCTGTTTATACCCTTACGCCGGTCTAAAGCTCACGTTTCAATTCTGCAGGGGGATACAATAGCAAGGCCGACACAGCACACATCATCCGCGAAAACCATCTCGAGAAATGGTGTTCCACATGGCTCGGCCACCCGTCGAAGCCGGCGCCAGTCACAGTTTCAGTGACCTCTACCAAGACTCAGAAGGTCCACACCACGGAGATTGTGACAAAGACTTTCACCATCACGAAGGGGACTACTACTGTTACGACGGATGTCACGGTGACAAATGATGCTACTGATAGGGTCGTTGGGACAGACTATGTTATGGAGACGGACCTGGGGTATGCTACTGATATCGCAACGACGACTGTGACGAGTGTGGTGGGGACGTCGACTGTTACTTCTGTGGCGGCGACGGAGACGGTTGTAACTGTTACTGGGGAGTCGACTGGTAGGGGATCTCTACTTTAGACTTGATCACTGAATGATACTAACTGGGTGTGTTTAGTTGTGGTTACTGCCACCGTGACGGATCCTAACACTGTGTAAGTGATATTGAATATATAATCATATATCCTAGGCCTCATCACATATTCCAGGGCTAATGATACTTAGGACATCAACATCAACCTTCCTCTTCACCCCAACCCTCGGCCCCCGTCCTGTACCAGCAAAGCAACGAAGAAACCACCGCCGCAGGGTCCCTGACTGCCTCCAATACTCCAGTGATGACCGCATCAGCGAGGGCTGCTCCTCCGTCATTGGCGGGCCCAAAGCAGGGCACACAATCACCAAGGTCATCGCAACCACCACCATCACAAACACGCACTCCAAGACGCACACCAGCTTCAGGTGGCCATGTCGTCGTCCCTAAGGAAACCGTGACTGTGACATCCACCATCACCGAGCAGGCCACAAACGACATCACCGCAACACTCACCACAATCCTCACCACCACCGCCACACTCTCTTCTACAACCTCCATCATCGCCCCCTCCACCGTCCTCACCACCGAGCTCTCCACCTCCACCACTATCATCCCCACCATCACAACCATCACCACAACCACCACTAGCATCACTACCCCTACTACAACCGTCACAGTAATATCCACCCGCTGCCCCGCGCCCCCGGCCTCCCGCATCACCGGCACCGACGGCGTCCAAGTCCCCGACAACAATGCCCCCGGAAGGCTGCAGTTCCCAGACGTGAAGGGCAGCGAGGAGTGTTGTCTTGCCTGCTGGGGGCCGGGCAGAGTGGAGGGGTGCTCGGCGTGGGCGTCGGGGCCGAATTATTGCTTCTTGATCGCGGCGGTGGAGGGGCCCGGGGCTACGGATGTGTGTCCCGCGGGATTGGGGGGCGGGGTGTTGTATTATTCGCCGGGGAGGATGGATGCGGTGGGCGGGCCGGGGCCGTGCGCGGGGGCGAGTTTTAGGACGTCGAATTAAGGGAGTTGGGGTGGGTTTTGGAGAGATAGAGGGGTAGGGGTAGGGGTAGGGGTAGGCGGTTGGAGGTGTTGGCGTGGGATTTAATGTATTGGGAAGATTAATGTAGGATTTAAGTTGTAATACAGATCATGTAAGTACATAAGTAGTTTTAAATGTAGTTAATTGTTTCGTTCAGGAATTAAATGTGCTAGTTATTGCATAAACCTCGATCAACACCAGCTTATGATAGGTCGTACATCATACCTACCAGGAAAGCGATCTCATCATTTCAACCCATCTGGCAAGTATTGCGCGCTCCATATCACACTACCGCGCAACCAATACCACACTCTATGTCCTCCCCCGAATCAGAACTCACAGCAGAATGCTATTCTAGTCACATTTTCTTGCTTGAAACCTATATAATATACTAGACCCTTGTATCAACCCTTCTCGTAGAAGAGCACGAATATGTAACTCCCGTAACGCTCTGAAACTGAAACTGAGGTCTGTGCACACCGAGTGATAGGTCATGACTAGCGCTAAGATACCTCAGGTACTATAGGCACAGTAAGAGGTGGGTTCTTTGTGGGATTGGAGTTTGATCACAGGATGTCACTCGGGTAAGAAATGAGGCTGATACAGGGCCGTGTTGTAATTCTTAGCCACTTGTTGGGTGGCGGGCTAGCGTATTCACGGCCGGGGTTGGGGGTTCTTGTTGTCGTATATCTGATAGATCACGTATGTAAGTCCTTTATTAATATATTTATGATAGATATAATATAAAAAAATTTAGAAAATACATGTACTGTCAAATCAAATCAAACCAAACGTGCTTTGAATGAACTACTATATCTTTTCTGATTTATGAGGTGGCGTATATTTGCATTTTCTGTAAAAAGATGTGATAGAAAAGTCTCGGGAGAGGTAGTACACAGACCAACTTGGTAAAACTGTATGGCCCGGTAGTGCGGGAGAACACCGGGAGGGTACTCTAGTGAAAAGTTTATCGTAAAACTAATTGAGAAATCACTAGTGCTGTTTCGGCTGTTTGGGTAACACTGGAGCTAGTGCCTGAGAAATAAGGTTGTTGAGGGGATAGTACGTACGTACTCTCTCTCCCGGTAACTTAACCTTTTCTTCAACCACCTCTCGTCAAACTTACGTGGACTTCCTCTTCATGATCTTTAATCATTGATAACCTCTTAACTATCTCGACCTTTTATCATTGATATCTTTGATATCGCCGCCAGTGTTAGTATCCAGCTATCTGCTGCGGTATCATGGAAAATCTGTCGAGGGTGGCTCCAGATACGATAAAAGCATCAAAATCATCGGGGAATAATAAGAAGTCCGGCCATTTGAGCTTAATTCATTCATTTCCGTCTCCGTCTATCACCCCTACTCCACGCCCTCCTCCTTTGCCTGCCCCTTCTTTACCTGCTCCTAAAGATATCGGTGTTCACAGTGTGGTGATGAACCCAATTTATCGACCAGATCCCTTTGGCGTACAGGCTGTTATTCCCACTGGTGATGCTACAAGAGAGCTTCATCGGAAGGCACCTTGGCACCACAAGATGAGGAATTATCTCAAATCCGAAGTAAGTGATCTCAAGGACCGTACTATTCACGCATTCTCGGCACATCATCGCACTAGGACCGAAGAGCTTCAAGCCGATACAGCACACCGTGAAGAGCCTGGAGAATCAGATGAAGACATTGGAACCAGAAAGGCAAGAGCAGTCTCGAGGAATTGGAAAAGAACTGATTTGATGGCATGTTATATTTGGTGAGCTGCTAATATTTTCCTTCGATCATTTCTGATGATCAATTACTAACAGTCTATTTTCCATCTCAGTCTCGTCATTCTTGTCAGCTTCTTCAGCTTTGGATCGACCAATTCGCCCTTAATCATTACTGAAGCACTCCATGATTTTGCAATGAGAGGAGAAGTAAGATTCTACCAATTCGAGTTGGCATTATCAATGTTGGATGTATCCAAAGTCATCGGGATCATTATCTGTAAGTTTTTTCTGATTCCTTTATTATCAATTGAATCAAGTAGCATGCTGATAATTAAAAAATTGCAGTTGCTAAGCTCACAAATACCCAATCTCGTCCTCTCGCCCTCTTAGTTGCTGTCCTAGTTGCTAGCGGAGGTGCAGGGCTGGCTGCATTTGCTGTGACTTGGGAGTCGTTCAGCGCAGGCACTGCATTGTTCCACCTAGGGATGTCAGGAGCTTTACTGGTATCTCAAGTTATTGTTGCTGATACTAGCGACCTGAGCTGGAGAGGCATATTGCTTTGGGGTCTGGAGATGAGTTCAATTCTCTGGGTTTGGTCAAAACCGACTGTGGCAAAATCTATTGTTGGAAAGGTTGAATGGTAAGACTGGTTTTTCCCATACTTGAACTCACCTATTATGTTAAAGATTTAAGTTACTAATTTGTGTTATTGGTATAGGAATGTCCCTGTCTGGATTTTCTTCAGTTTTTCAATACCAGCCATGATTCCATGCATTGTCACTACATATATCTTTCACCGCCGGGCAAAACATGGTGGTTTTTTCCCAGCATCAAACCATGTTTACAACCATATCTGGTGGAGCCCGAAAGGATTATGGAGAAGGCTTAGCTTGCTAAGTTGCGAGCTGGATCTTTTAGGGATGTTCCTATGGTCTTTAGGCATGGGCCTTTTATCTACGACGTTATCAATGTCCGAGAGGATGCAAGCCGGGATCGGAATGTGGGTAGTCGCGCTGGTCACTAGTGGAAGTTTATGCATCATGTTGCTCGCTCTTTGGGAGGTATGGCTTAACAAGGGCTTGAAGACAACACATAAAGCGCGGAGACAGGCACGACGCGCCCCTAGAGTCACATGGGGTGCTCTCCCAGGGGAACGTGTAATGATGATGGGGCCTGCTGTACCTGTCGGATACAGTTCAATCACAATGGAACAAGCGGCAGCAGAGTTATCTGTGAGGATTGCCGAATCGCAGGATCAAGGGAAACTCAAAACTTGGAGAAAGTTTTATAATAGTTTTAGAGAGAAATGTCACCCTCTCTTCCGGGAAAGGCTGTTAAGAACGTTTACAATTCCTGTGGGATGTATGATTGGGTTTTTGGCAAGCTTTGCCATGAAGATCGGGTCCTGGTCCCTCTGGGATCGACTGGAGACTTTACCTATTTCATATAGAAGGATTATTGAGTCGTTACAAGGAGGGTATACCCTTATCAACGTATGCCTTCCCTTATAGTCTAAAATATCTCAGTGGGTTTCTAACAATATCTAGGTCGAATTTACCTCCCTCATGGTAGGCGGTTTCTTTTCGGGGTTGCTCATTCGTTTGAGCCGTACTTACAAGGTTTTTGTGGTCGGCGGGCTGTTCCTTATGATTTGTGGTCTTTTGGTAGTTTTACCTTGCCCCCCCTTTTTTTACTATCCAATCGATTTAATTATAAGCTTTCGCAGGTCTTTCAATCCACCGAAGTGTATGAAATACAAACCTTCCAAATTTTCATGTCCCAAGCCATTACTGGGGTTGGTGCTGGTATGGTATGGATAAGCCTTCTGGCTGGTGTGCAAGCCTCTTGCAAGACGCATAGTGATGTTGGCATGTCTATAGGCTTACTCACAAGTTCAAATATACTTGGAGCGATGGCTGCAGGGGCCATGAAACGGTCTATGCAGGCATATATGATGAACCTACTACCCCCAGAGACTTCGCCAGAATACTTCTTGCGGGCGTTGAGCGGTCATTGGAGTGTTATGCTCATAGTAGCAATAATTGCGGCAGCATTGGCTCTAGTGACGACAGGTGTTGGATTAACAGGAGTATGTTGAACCACCCATAACCAGTCTACATAAAATCGTTTTGTGGATTTATGTGAACTATATATACTGACTGTATCGAATGATAGTACAACCTGGACAAGGTCAAGCAACATGTATCTGGGGTCGTATTTGGAAGGGATGATGCCGACCGCCACAACTTACTTGATGAACATGCTAGCTCTCGGACTCTCTCTCCGTTCGTTTCTACCCCCGAGTTTCAAGGTTCGCCTCTAAATGCACCAACGTCCTCGCCATCTACGACTCATTTGGACGGAGTAAGGACTGCTGAGAACTATAACGCAATGCTTCTACAAAAGCGCGCAAAGTTTCGTGGAATTAGCCCACCTCCGCGCCCGAGAAGTTTTTCTGAAGAGGAAGAAGAATCGCCCCCTAAAACTGAGAAGTCTATGGATAATCAAGAGCGTGAAAATACAGGATCGGGGACCGCACCTTCTGAATCAGCGAAAATTATATCCCGCCCAATCAGTGATTCATGCACGGCTCTGTCACCGCCACTGCAGATTCCTGAAAGCTATGGATGTGTATTTACAATGGATTCAGACTTGGAACCGACTCCTTGGGCTACTACCTCTAAGAAGGTTGAGTCTTCAAAGGAACTAGGAATTGATTCTTCGCCCCCCCAACAGGCTAATACGATTGAATATAGAGGACCAGCCACAATGAAAAGGATGATCAGTAAAGCCCGAACTTCTAACGTACCTGTGGTTGCTGAAAGTTCGAGTAGTTGTAAGACACAGTTCTCGTTCAAAAAAAGACCAATTGGTTCAGTACCTTTCGGCCCGAAAAAGGATCTTAGTCCGGAGAATAATATTGGCCTCGGGAATATTACTAGTCTGAGGAATGCTATTAGTCAAGGAAAAAATGTGGAAAATGAGGCAAGAGACAAGCCAACCTGGAGCAATTCGACCTCGACTAGCAATAAAGAAAGCTCTGAATCCAGCAGCGTTTTTGAGGAGTCCATTGTGGTTAACGGGTCTTTTGATGCTCAGACCCCAATGGACTGGGACATTCTCGACGACATTAGTGCAAATGGCACCATTCGCACACCGGAATCTAACTCTTTGACCGAATTTGGAGATTCTGGGAGCGGGAAAGCTTCACCGTACTCACATGCCGTACTTGGTCTGTCTTCGGATGGGGAACAGGAAATTTTGCAGAGATGGCAGTCTTGGGTAGAAGATGGTGACATTTCGGATGTCCCGTCTGAGGCGCGCGAGGCATCTGATGAAGAACCTTCTCTCCCATCTGGTCAGGGGGTGTCGCAGATCACTTCTGAGGTTAACGCCCTAACTGTCAAGAACTCATACTCACCAGAGCAGTACTTGTCTACAATTGAGGAGCTTAGTTCTAAAGCGCCATCCGCAACTGATTCTGTCGACTTGTCTTTCATTGGAGGAGCAGGAAGTCAGTTCCAAGCACGTCCTCCTTTGGTCATCGGCGTTTTGTCGCCATATCATCCTCATCCACGCGAGAGAGCTGAGGGAGATATGGCCGGCGCAGGCCAAAGTGCAGCTGCTGGTTCCGGATCCAATGGCAAGAGAAACAAAAACAAAAAGAGAGGTATGGGAAAGGAGGAGGGAGTGGCTAATAGTGATTGATCAAAAGTTAGGAGTAGTGGGTTGGAGGAGGATAAAATTTGTGCTTTGAGTGTTCTATTCCTTCGTATAGAAGATGATGTTCATTTCCGGGAGAGCCGTTGCTTAGATAGAGTTAGATGATGTGGGGATCACCAGTCATCACTCGAATAAAAGTGCTTTACGTTTTGCTGTAAAAAAAAAAGGGCTTCAGTTCAAGTGAAAGTGACTTCAAGGCTCTATTGTGAAGCTTTTATGTGTTTTTTCATATTAAACAATATATCCCAAAAAAGAAAGATGAATTATATTGAAAATCAGAGATGTGTCACTGTGGAGATTCGACAGCCCCAGATCCGTGGGTTGGAAGTTAGACGGAAATGTTCCAAGATAATTCCCACGAGTGATATTCTATGTATCACTACTTGATTGATGATTCACTCGTGTATGATGTATCACTACTCTAATTTAGTTAGTGCGCGCCAATATTACGCTAGTACGTATGTACGATATCTAGCCAATCCAGATGGAATGAATATACCATTGCAATTCAACATTCAACATTCTCTCCAACTGCGCAACAAAAAAGAGCTCCATTATTTGACAAGCATAAATACATAAATACATACAGATGAAACAACTCAGTGGGTATACGCATAGGTATCTAGTGATTAATAAAGAGAAGTGTAGAAGAATTCAATGGGAGGGTATCAAAAGGTCAGCCCCAAGAAAGGAAGAAAGGAAGAAAGGCACTACTCTGCTCCGGCTCCTACAAAAAAGAAAAAAAGAAAGGAAGAAGAAACACCAAACGCCCATTGCACAAGGCAAAGCAAGTTAACTAAGCCACACCTCAGCACCTCAAAAAGAAAAGAAAAGAAAAACCTTAGTGATAGCTATATAGCCCCCCTCCAGCCCTCCAGCCCTCCAGCCCTCCCCAACTCCCAGCTACACTACCACCCCTCCACTCCCCCCTCCACTTCCACCTCACTCCCCCACACGCCCTCACAATACCTCTCAAAGATCTTCTTCCACGCGCCCCGCTTCCACCACTCCAGCCTCCGCGGCTTCGCGCAGCTCACGCTCGCACACGTCTCCATATACTCCTCGACCGCGGCGGCCGCGGCCGCATCGCACACACACGCCTTTGTGGCGCAGCCGACGCGCGTACCGAAGTTGTGGGCGCTGAGGGCGCCGCCTGTGAAGCAGAGCTGGATGCAGGTGTCGAGGGAGGCGAAGCCGGGGGTTGTGGTGGGGTCGATGGCGGGCGGGAGGGCGGTGGTGGAGGCGGAGGTTGGGTGGAGTGTGAGGAGGAGGAGAGACAGGAGGAGGAGAGGTATGGAGAGGTGGTGGTTGCGGTGAAGGAGGTTCATTGTGGTTGTGGTGGGGGACAGCGGCGCAGTGGAGGGCGCGGGGAGGGAGGGAGGGAGCTGATAAGAGGCACGGTTGGACGTATGTATGTAGGTGGATAAGCTGGGATCCAGATCCTGGCAGCTTTCTGTTCGACTGGTGGAAGGCGCTGTTTGTGGGTTATGGCGCTCAGTGCTGCGATGGACGGGCTTGGAGTATGGAGGTCGTGAGAGAGAGAAGGTGTGTTGTCTGTTGTGTCTCGCACGCTTCCCCTAGATTGCGAGGAGGTCCTATCGTGAGTTGGTGGGCGTGTGTGTGCAGCAACCCTAACCCACACCGTTTCATGCAGAGAATTTCGGATGTCGGGTGCGTCGGCGCGCAATCCTTCGAGGGTGTGTGTGTGCGTGTGTGTGTGTGTGCAGAGAGTAATAGTTGTGGGAGTTATGCAATTGCGTCTGGGGATAACCTGGGAGCTTTGGTTTAGTTGACGGATGACAGGCTGGGTACCGCGGCCATGGTGCTTGTTCGGATCTACGATTTCCCGGCAGGGTCCACTTCCACTTCCACTTCCACTTCCACTACAGCTGGAGCTGGGTTGTAACTTGTTGGGCCCTGGAGTGTCATGGGGTGCGGACTTGGCTTGTTTTATGGGCATGAGCAGATGGATGGAACCCGTCAGGAATGATCGCAGTTTACAGGCCTACATAGGAGAGAGAAGCACTGCTGGTGGAGTCTTTCACAGAGCACCTTTGTTTCAATTGGCAATGGTAATTCGCAAAGGTCCCATTTTCTACGCTCAAGTCCTCTATCACATTAAGTCACGTTCTTGGATCATATAATTTGAAAACTCTTTTTATTATTTCTATGGATATCGGTAGGCATTGACGGCTAGTCCAATCAATGCCGTACCCCGGCGAACAAAACCTATATGTAACTTTCGATAATATCAGCTTTCGTCCAAAAGGAGCGGGCAGCTTCGAATTAGACAATTGATGTGTATGTTGTGAAGATCAGTTCGAGGAATTCATATTTCACATCAATGAGGACGACATTTTGTACATTGTCATTCCTCTAAGGTAATACATGCTATTAAACGTTCATCATTTCGACAACGTGTGAGGGAAAAGAAAATGTGCGGGATAAAAGAAGTTCGTTAAGCTTACCTGTGATTTGAGGGAAGGACTGCCTCCCGGAAGAGCAGTCCCTGTTTGATGCTCGAAAGTGTAGAGCTACATCCTATATTGATAACTGATTGAAATGTTAGCCTCATGCATTTCAAAGGTGTTGCGATATAGGGAAAGGAAAAAATTGGGTATAGAGGCGTAATGTCAGACTGTTGAGCTTGATATGTCGTTTGTTCACCATCCCTTTAAAAGGTCTGAAAGTGAAGAAGTAAAAGATCATCATTGTACGCAGGGAAGGAAAGGATTCAAGAGTGTATGATGAGAAAAAAAAAGGAAAAAAAAAACATACCATAAAGGGACAACGGCCAGAATCCGGTTTCTACCAATGGTAGAAAAAGAAAGCTCGCAAAGGAAGGAATGTAGTACACGTATAACCACCGGCTCCGCTATAGAGAAGCGGGACAGTTTTCTCAACAGAGCACACCATGCCCCATGCCCACGACAACACGATTTACGAATGATTGACTTGTGAGTCGCACACATGGAGGGTAATCTTCCTCTCTTCCAGGAACCCTAAAGCCTGATGACAACAGTAGGGGCAGATATGGAGAGGTTTTTTTGGGGGCGGGCCAACTTAGGAGAGGGGAAAGGGAGGAGGGTATGAGCGAAGGTGTTCGGACAACACCCCGATACGATCCAGACTTCGTACACCGACCAAGATGTGAAGTACCGATGATGCGTCCGAAGCGTGCACCTTCGTTCAACGTGATGTACACATACCTAGATCTTCAATGTACTAACATTAGTAACGATTATTGACGTAATGAACGCGGAAAACAAGCGTAAAGGGTATAATTTGGAGTCAGAGGATGCACGATGTCTTCAAATAATTTCAGACAATGTAGATAAGATTGAGTTTATGTTCATCACACAAATGTGAACAAGTGGCCTGGGCAACGAAGCGGATTGAGGATCAAGATCCGGAGTGTACTCACAATTTATTTCATAGCGGGGTACGGCTCTTGTCGCGTTCTTGATAGAGAAAGCAGCGAAATTCTGAAGGGGAGAGCGTTAGCTTCGATCTTCTCGTCACAGGCATGTCATTGGTGTTTCAAAGACATAAGAAAGCGGTAGTTCAGGAACCATAACGCATAAAATTTTAGACTTCATCGAGGAACTCAGAAGTAGAAATTGTTTTATGTCTTCATCATCCTACCGTACGGACAGGGCAGGCGGGATGATGAACAAAGGAGATGGATGAAGCTTACCTTTCACACGAGGAGAATTGATGATGGAGGCGGTCCAATTGATGAACATTGATGCATGATGTCGGTGTGGGGGTGGGGGGAAAATTATTCGCGATGGGCGTTGGGCAAAAAATCTTTTAAAGCAGGCGGGGTTGTGCGTACCCTAAGCCCTAGTCTTGAATAAATTTTTGGCCGCTTTGACCTTGGCCCCGCTAAAACCGGGATCTTATCGTTATCCTCCTGCCATCTGCACAACTAACCCATTTAAGAAATTTCACTTGAGTTGTGAACAGCAAGATATCGGCTCCGCACTGTGTGTGATCATACCGGATATCAAACTTGTCCGTAAATCCAGGTTCAAACTTGAAGGTGGGAGAGGGGGAAATGAGCGAGATAAACTACCTTAAACAACCCCTACTAAATCGTACGTACGCTTACAATAAATCACTTATCGTGTTAAGAGATTCACATATTGAGAAGACAATGTTTTGGCTGAGGTTTTAGCTAGGTAAGCTTTGTTTTTTGTGCTTTCTCGGCATGCTAGATGTACGATGTAGAACGGGCAAATTAAAGCAGGGCATGACCGACATCCTCTAGCTCTTCGCGCTCTTCAACGTACCTCATCGGCCCCATCCCAAACAGCCTTTTTCATAAGACTATCTCACAAAACAATGTCAGCTACGGGAATCTTTCTCACCGCCCGGGTATCTTTACGTATCGTGTTTGTGCAAACATACCTTAATCAAGGAATCAAACTCGCAAACATGACAGAATCCACTAGGCTCTTCAAAACAATATATCTCCGGCGTTCTCGGACTCGAGGTCTCCGCTACACCTCGCCAGTGGGCCTCCATCACTTCCGTATTATTATAGATACTGATTGGCAACTGCATCTTTCACATCTCCATAAGCAAACCACAAAAATATGGCCTGCTATTGAAAAAGGCCCGGTCTGGAACGGGTCGCCACGGACACATGGTCCTCGAGGAGCAGAAGATTCTAGACCCTCTCAACTTTTATCAAGTCCCCGGCCCCGACTTGAATATACCAAAATGACATAGTTTTCGTCATATAATTTGAGCTATGATGGGGGGATAAACCGCTATATATCGGAATTAACAATGATTTGGAACGTAAAAATCAAGTTTAAGCGCGGGAACCTGAGAGTGCGATAAATAACCTCTCTACAGCCTAGATGTGATGATGATGTGCTGGCTTGATACTACATGCAGGGGATTGGTCATTATTTTCTAAAGCGTCTAACATTCAAGAGGAATATACATGTAGGAATAATGCATATTATATGGTCCTTTTAGAAGTTGTAAATAAGGCGTTTTTGAGGGAGGATTTATTAGTCGGCTCGGGTGGGGATTAGCTTGATTAGGTAGTCATAAAGGAAACGAGCCAAAAACCCTAAATGGTGAAAATCCGCACATGTACATACGTATTGGTATAAGGGAGACCTTACAGCGTGTGTAACAAGTCTTTGTGCGTAAAAGAATTAGCTAATCCGATGATGGCTACAACTAGGACCTCCCTTTCCGAATTAGAATATTCTCTTCCTTTCTTTTCCATGTAACGAGGATCCATTCATTACACACATGCCCCTTGGTTATGATCTATCAAGTCCTTTTTTTAAATTTATTATTATCATCAACCATCATCCCTCATCTTCAAACATGTCCCCCAGCCTTTCAATTCCTCGTCTGAAGGGCACGATCCTTTTCCATCCAGAAAAGGGACTGTGAGGATCCAGAACCAGCGAAACATTGTCCCCCGTATGGCCTCGGTGCGGAATCGAGACTTCCGCTCATATGAAATATCAAATAAGAGAGACATGACGTTGTCTTGAGTATTGAGGTAACTTTCTGAGGTTTTCGACTTATCTCTTATGATGGGTTTAACCAACATAACCACAGATTCACAGTAATATTAGTCCATAAATAGTCTCAGAGCGTCGGCGAGGGGGACTGGGATCTTTGGCTCTCCTGCTTTGAGTATTATGGTACTCGTGAGATAATCCCACCCACTATGATTATGATCCAATACTGATGTTCAACGGGCACAGCTATTTCCAATTCCCTCCACTCACCAAAAAAAGAATCGAGGGCGAGTGGCTTAACCGAGATTCTCTGGGGCGGGGACAGAAGATTCAAAGGTTTGCAGAGTAAATTGTAATCAAATCTTTTGATACTAATTGATTTAGCTGTCGCTGATATCCCTCATCTAGGACATAAAATTAGGTTTTATGTATCGGTGGGGCCGGACACCGCCAGGGAGGCGCAAAGATCTCTTCCTCTACCAATCTTCATCTGAGATTTGAGACAGCGATTCAGAGTTGGACCTATTACACCAACGTTATGAGACTGGCTCAATAAGACTTTCAGCTCTGAGAGGGGAAAGGTATATATTGAATACAACCTTATAGCCCGGTAGACTAAGCTCGAACTGAGGTTGGGATATTATAATGAGTATTGAGAGCACCACTCGACTCGGAAGGTAGTCTTTACTGTAAGAATATGACAGATACTACAAGACAGGTTTCGGGGCCCGAGCCCTCAGCTGGTGATATCGAGGATGACTACATGTACTACATGCACCTTATCTGAGAATGATGGCAGCGATATGCATTGTTAACAATAGAACCTCTGGCCCCTTCTCTGTCTGTTATGTAGCTAGGGATGTAGTTTTTTTTAATTGATGTTATAGATAAGCCGAATCAGATAAGATATGCCCCGAATGTCGGAGACAGAGGGGGTCGCGGGTAGGGTGGTACAAAGTTACCTATCTAAGTTTAGTTCACTATGGAATCAATGATTATTCAGCCAAATCCATCACAGCCTGGGAGCATTTTCCGGCGTAGTTTCTGGCAGTCATTCCTTGGCACATATAAATCTCGAGGTCAGTCCCTTTTACTAGGTCAACAGAGAGGAGAGCGAAGGGGATCCCAGAGGGCGGGAGGAGGAGGGGGTGCCGAAGGCACCCCAATATCGATATCGAGTACCCCATGATTATTGAGGAAAAAGTCAATATATATCTATAATCCATAATTATAATCCAAGTAGTCGCAAGGTAGACTTCAAAGAAGAGCAGAAACATTCGGGGCCTAGCCAGACTGCTGGCAACCAGTTGGGATGGGTGTAGGCATTATTTACTCTATATTAGGTATAGCGTCTTGGTTTGGCAAACACTAAGAATTAGTAGAAAATGAAGCTCAATCACATACCTATGATAACCACACTCGAAGACCGCAAGATATATTATAATCCCCATTAATCCTCGTTTTGCATTCTTCGAATCCGTCTTTTCATATAGAAGCCCACATAGACCATCCGCGATTCTCTATGCAACATAGGTATTCAGCTTCTAATGTCAGAGGGGTAAAGAAAAAGCTGCTGTTGTGTTAGTTTTGGTGTGCGCAAGATGTCTTGCGAGTGGTGTAGTTGACTACGATTTAAGTTTTATCTCCCCTAGCAAGCACCAATAGAAAGATTAACAAACACACCCTCAAAGGTTTTAAATTGGGGGATATGAGAAGCATGGATTACTAAATACGTACTCTACGCCGGTGGACACTGAACTGTCCGATGCAACCAGCAAAAGCATGAGCCGCAAATGGGAGCGAGAAGTTTATGTCCAACCAGCCTGCACAAAAATAGGATTGGGAATTCTTCATCCCAGGCAGGTATGAACAGGTACTTATACTAAACGTTCGGGTCTCCGATGATTCATTGATGCTAGGTATGTGGGGAATGACTAATTATAACTGAGTCTTTTGGCACACCATACGCATAGGTTACATGTACTAGGTATTGGGTGCTTCAAAAATGTTAATGCACAGGATAATCCTCGTAGAATAAATAGTAAGAGTATTAGGGCTCTAGATACCTTTTTTCTGTTTCTCCCTCCAAGGTTAGCTTCGCAAACTTTGGCCCACAAGATTGAAACCCGAGCCCTAAACTTGTTGGTGGGTACCTCCCGCGCAGAGCCTCGTTGAATATAGGCGGGGGTTACACAAAGTCTAGGAGGTTTCCATTAGTGCCGGCATGGTACTCTAGCCGGGATAGCTACATACACGTATGAAGTACATGTACTCTAGCTATCGCTAGAATGTGACTGTAGCTTCTAATGGTCGGTCGAAGTAAGCTTCCACTAAACTCGATTTCATATGCTGTTTTGTATCTATGTATATATTCACTTACCTTAAGCCATTTTCTTCAACTTTCCAGCACTGAAAGCGGGTTGATTCCCCTTCCATGATGGCACTACTATCATCCAACCAGAGCGAGTGTGCTTCTAGCTGAGTACGAACCGCATACGCAGTAAGGCATCCACCTTAGCTATAGGATGTCAGCCCTGCACAAGATCAGTGATGTGATGGATGACTCTCCCCCCACCACAACTATCGTTAGCTACTTATCTATCATGAATCGCATCTGCGTGTCAAAGTCCCGCATGTACATAGTGTAACAATCGTCAGCTCTATCTCCTCTCCGCCCGTAGGTATCCCGTGCCCTTTCGCACTCAGCCCATATGTATAAAGGCTTCCCCTCCATTTTCCCGCCTAACAAATTCCACCCTTACCTTACCGTTAAGCTGTTTTCAGCTCCCCCTCCCATTAAGCTCGTTCAAGTTGCTCAATGACCAACACCGCTGTGTCGAAGCCAAAGCTAAAGCCAACAAATCAAGGAGGATACCACTACACCCAGGCTGACTGAAAAATGGCCACAACTACTCCCGTTAACGAAAACACCGACCGGACTATTCAAGAGGTCATACATTCCCTGATCATCTCGAAGAAAAAAACACGCACCTATTCATCTTCCACTCCCCGACTACCCCCAAGGCTCAGACTACCCCTCCTCAATCTCCAGTCACCCGAGAATGATACCATGATCTATGTGCAATCAAACTCGCACTCTCAACCACTTCGATGTAGTTCCCAAAAGCTTCTTGCGACCGGTTCATCGGTATTTGAAAGGCTCCTCGGTCCAACCTACCAGTTTCGAATTCTGCGTCGGAAAAACCTACTCAAGCTTGGCCTACCCTTAGGAATTAAATTTGTTGTGGACCTATCCCCGCCTATTGAGGGCGAAGAAGCAGTGGATGCGGTGGAGCGCTTTTGGTGCCCGGATGAAATCCTGGAGTGGAATAGCAATCTCGACGGCAATTTCATCGAGGATGACCAGTCCCCGCCGGATTCACCACTGTTCGACGTCAACTTACCACTTTCTCTCACAGTAAAGATGGAGAGTGATCTTGAGGCGTTTCGTGAAGACCTCCTCAAGAAAACCAAGGGGGAAACAGCTCAGCCTGAAGAAAATTTAAAGGTTGTAACGCAGGTGGAGAAGGAAGAGACGAAGAAGCCAGCATATTCGTTATTGAGGCACACGGGCGCCATTGAGAGGGTGCTGTATATCCTCCATGGCCTCGATCCACAGATTTCCACCACGCCCATGTGGTACACAGTTCACAAAGTTGCTTTGCAGATGGAATGTACAGCAGCAGTACAGGATCATATCCTGTCGTGGCTTTACCAGAATCAAAATTTCATGGAACAACACCCAGGATACGTACTGCAGACTGCTGCAGAGATGAAGAACGCCGGTCTATATCGTGATGCATTTGCAATACTGGTGGGGAAGCAGTTGCAGGGTGGCAAGGTGGAGAAGGCGGGAGTGTTCAATTTTGACGAGAGTATACCCCCCGGAGCGGAACCGTGGGGCGAGAGTATCATTGCGGCGAAAAGGTCCCTACAGGGGAGGCTAGAGAGGTTGTATAATTATATCAATAGCACGGCGTGGTTAGATAACGCTAAGGTTATTCCAGAGTACAACAAGATTACCGTTAATCTTAAAGCGAAGGGCCCAATGCTTCGCAGAGCCACATCGGAGTTAGATGAAGCTATCAGAGCCGTGATTAAAGCACAGCTCGCAACTCTATTCGCATTTTCGGAAGATCCTGGGGACCCAAATTGGATGAATCCATGGGAAAAGGCGATGTTTGATATGATGCCAGGGCCCAAGCAAATCTTCAGCAGAATGTATTGGAAGCAACTATTCAATTTTCCAACAGATAGGATAGGAACTCTCCAGGTGTCAAGAGCTCTAGCTCACTGGAATATTACATTACATACGGTAGAGACAGATTTGTTGATTGATGAGGACACGCAGGGGACGAACTTCGGGGCCACGAACTCTGAGGTGGAGACAGCAATCTGCTTGCTATCTTTGGGCCGAGAAGCGGAGGAGTCCGTAGAAGCTGATCCTGAACGTGCAGAAACCAGAGTAATGAGTTCAATGCCGAACAATCCGACAAGAACCCGGTGGCAGAATTTCAAGAGGCGGAGCACACAAAATACCGTCTCGTCTTCTTCTCGAACCCCGATTTCTGGTCCCACGGAAGGCAATGGCACAACCACGGGGTTTTCATATCCTTCTGCCTCGAATAGCGTACCACCGGGACAAAACTATCCGCATGAGCTTTCAACCATCGATCTTCTCGACGGGCCACCGCCGTACACACTCCACGCCATAGATACGGATAAGGTCGGCGAGAAGCGCAAAATGAGACTATCCGACTTGGATGGGTCATGTACAGATATGAAGGAGATTGAGTCACACCGTAAAGAAACAGAATTCATTGACTCCTCCACTATCTTCCCTGATATCAGGCCAGGGCGAGTTGAAGTTGAGAATCCAATGAGAAAGCGCCGTTGCTCTGTTGAAAGAGATCCTGGCGAAGACGAAGACGAAAACATCACCGAAGCCAGTTTCTTTAGGCAGGGTGATACTGAAGCCGGTGAACCAGAAATGTTCAACATCTCTGGTGTCTATTCCGATCCCCGACTTTCCTCTTCCCCACTCCCAACACCTCTCGGCAAAGGCAAGGAAAAAGCGATTGAGGATGAACCAGAAAACCCTCCATCCGAAGAGTATGATTTAGGGGACCATGAGACCTTGAATGCTGCCGACGACGAATACCAGTTACACTATTTTAGGGCTGCTCGCTCTGCTCCTCCCCTTTTTGACGAGCCAATGACCCTCGACCCCACCTCCGACTCAAGTCTTGGCCAGTTTACTTCCCTAGAATTCTCCCATTGGCTCCCCCCATCTCACGAAAACCTACCTTCCGATGCTTTAACCACAAATTGGGTTGATCCTACACGTGCACCTTGGGCCCCTCAACCCCATGCTTGGGCCGATCCTGCAACAGGCTCGATAATTGCCCGCGTTGTTAATGATCATAATTTTCAAAGATCATCCCATACGACCCATACAACGGGGGTAACTGAGACAGCTGAAGAGGGGCGGGCGCCCAGTTATTGGAGAATCCCAGTTTCAGCTTTAACGGTTCCTAACACGAGGCATCATTTACCCGACACCTGTCTTTTATTCAGCATAGAACAGCTGAAAAAGGAGATTAAAGCTTATCTAACGAAAGTGAGTTCGACGCAGCTGAAGATCCCTATCAGCTTTGAACCGTTCTGGGCCGGTGATGGATTGATCGTGAGCCTGAGAGAAGAAGAGTGGGCTTTTTGTCCAGCCTGGGCGGGGGGGTTGGATATCTCTGGAGCTCCTGCGGACACAGTCGATAATAATAACATTAGAACTGAGGGCAGAATGGTGGAACTTGAAATCAGGGGGGGGTTGTCCTCAGGTTTACCTAAAAGGGACCAGAGCGAAGGGGATGAGAAGGAAGAGGAATATGACGACTGTGCGACCGAAACTGGAAGCATAGGATCATTCAGCACGTCTGGATTCTCGAGCTTTGGTGTAATCTCCGAGGGAGATGGAGAGAGCGATAATGGAACGGTGGCTGGAGACGATGTCCAGTTTGACGTGGAGACGGAGAGCTTATTGGGTAGCGATGCAGAAGTAGGAGACCAAAGTGCAACAGAGGCAGGTGATAGTAGTGATAGTGATGATGGATTTGAGGAAGTGGTTTGGGATGAGGGATTTTGAAGGATTCTCCGGGTCTGTTTTTCGAAAGACTGAAGGGTAGGGGAGGGCGAAAAAATTGTGGTGCCTTTTCGGGGCCTTTATCATTGTTTATTTCTATTTTTATTACTTTTTATTTCAACTTTGTCTCTGGATGAGTGTAGTCATATAAGCACTATCTTTTTTCCTTTTATTCTCTGTTTTGAGATGCGATTGGTACGCTTAGGTGCAACAAATGAAGTGATGGCTTTCCTCTTCACACCAACGAAAATATATGACAACAAAATAGTAAAGATTGCTCGCTCTGGAATGAATATTCACTTTCCTGGAACTAAGAATGTACTCAGAACTCTTCAAATGCCCTTAAATTTACCCATAAATGCGTCACAAGGGATTAATGATGAATTAAAAGGGGCTATTTTTTCAACGAAGAACCGTGGCTGATACATGAGATGGGACAGGAGATAGAGTAGGCCAATCAATAGCAAATAGAGCGGGGATGGAGGTAGAGGGGATGGATAGGTACAAGACTGAGTGGAGGGAAGACAATTAAGAGATGCGTTGAGAGAAGGTAGAAATTTCTAGGATGAGAAAAAGTTCAAGTGGGTGTCTAGTTTAAACTGATGTCCCTATAGGTGAGATATCATTATGAGAGTGTGTCTTGTTGATCAGGGGGTTTCAAACAGTTCGTCATATTCGAATTCAAGCAATAGGATACATGCAACAACTTGTGCACTCAATCAAACACATAGAGATTTACTTCTCACCTTTATTTAATTTATTAGGGCAATTAAAAATATGTATAAGTACATGTAGAAGATATAATAAAAAATTTACCAAACAGCCTCCTTCATGCATAATCACTCGCCCCAGACATCTCTCAGTCTCGAACCGGCTGTATTTCGGATTCGGATACTTCTGGTTTAGCCCCTCCCGCCGGCAAAGCTGTCACACTCATCACTTCTCTTTTTACCCCGCCCAGATGGTCTCCTTCTGCTACATCCCTTGCACTATGCCCTTCAACTGCTCCGCCCGCGTTGTCTGCTTCTGCTGACCCGTTCTCCTTCCCTTTCTCCTTCCCTTCCGTTCTTGCCTCCTCCAATCTCTCTTCAATACTGGTAAACTGCGTAGGGTCTCCAAACGCGGACACTACCAGACCTAATTCTGTCTCATCGGGCTTACCCTCATGTGTGTCGACTTTTGGCTGATTTCTCTTTTTCTGGCGGCGGCGCCAAACAAAACCTAGAGAGCAGAGAGCAACGATTACAAGAACGCCCACCACAACTCCGCCCGCGACAGCCGCTGTTGGCAGCTCGCTGTCGGAGGGGGGTACCGGGTCTATCGGAATTCCAGAAGGAGTGGATTCTTCGCTGGCGGCGGCGCGCCGGTGAAGATCGGAGTGTGTTTGAATTGAGAGTTCCCGGCCCCTGGTGCCGAGTATCGTAGTTTCATCATCGCCGATCAGGATACCCTGATCATCGAGGATATATATATCTTCTTTTCTATTAATTCCGTTGTTTGGGCGGTGGATCGTTGTGCTATGTTCTTCATTCGCATGGATGAATAACATCTCGCCATCTCCCAGAAGTGGGCTCCGCCCAGTACATAAAGATTTATTTGGTATACACACCCCTTTCTGCGTATTTGTAGCAATGTCGATAATATGAAGGCAGCAGGTCCTCTTAGATCCGGTGATACAGAGGCCATCGTCGCCACCGAAGAGAGTATATCGAATATTGGCCCAGATGGAGTTTACGCAGTTTACCTCCGGCTGGGAAGCGGGGATATGCGTGAGCTTTAATACCGGCATTTTCTCCGACGATCAAAAGTCAATAATAAGAGGGGAAACTGGGATCATCCAGAACTTATGGAACTCATAGAAGAAGGCCCTCTGCTCGAGTAGCTATGCTTTGTGGCGTTTGGGGAACAAAGAACTTACCACCCATTTTCACCAAGGTTGCCAAGGAATATAAAAAATTACTATATCAGCCCTATAATAGTTAAATCTGTGACAGCGCGTCGAACAAAGCCTTGGCTTCATGAACTATCAATCTGATGTCGAGTGATAATATATGATGGATATGAGCTTCGCCTTGCTTATTCCAGGCTTAGAGAGCATCGACAGTTTCGGGATATTCACAGTGGAATTTTACTGTTTTTCAAAAGCTTAAGGCTATAGGTTGCGCACCTGTGATTCTCGTAACACAATTCCCTATTGGATGTTCGTGCATCCAGAGAAACTTTAATTTACAATTAGTAGAAATGGTTCAACATCTATATATAGCAAAAAGAAAGAATCCCTTGGGAGAAGTCTATTCCAAAGTATAACTTGTATACTATATGTGGAATTATATGAGCGTCATCAGTTGATTTGACTGTGATTAGACGGTAGTCATGGTCAATTTTCTGCCATTCAAAGCTGCTAGCTACAGACTTCACAAATCATGCTAGCTACATGTAGCTACACGCATGTACGAAAGCCAAATTTGCAAAGAATGTAAAATATATAATAGGCTCCAGGCCGAATTTCCCTTCAGCTTAATTTTGCTTGTTCTTGTTAACTTTTGTTTACAAGTACAAAAGCAGGGCTCACTTCTCGCTTCGACGTGCGCGTGATTGTGACTTCTTATCCGTCCATTCAATTGAGTACGTTACCCGCTTCACTATCTCCGCTGTGGTCTCTGCTAGTTCTCTCACATGTAAATTTCTCGTCCTGTTTTTAATTAACCTATAGCTATCCAACTACAATTCAAACTGACGTTTCAGGCCAGCAACTCGCCGTCGAGTACTACTATGTAAATCTTTGGAATGGGGTGGATCTCCACAGGACCATCTGACTTAGATCCGATCAAGAGCTTCAGCTACTTCAATTTCACTGGTAGACGATATAACCTAAGTCTAAGAAAATACACCTAGATTCTACCTCTCTTTCCAAGCCCCCCCCCCCCCCCAACCCCCCAAATCCGTCCATCGTTCTGAATACTGAATATATCACGTCTGTGCCTACAGCACGTAGTGGTGGTAGCACTAGCCTATTATCTCCACCGGGGCCAGAAAAATGCCAGAAAATCCACCTCGTCCATTACCAACCTTTCTTTCGCTACTAAGCCCCATCAGCTGCTATAGTGGAGACCGGTTTAATGAGCGGTAGTCTATTGGAAAATTCTTCATGAGGGAAGTGGCAGTGGGTAACTTGTTGATGTAGGCTATCCTGATTTCACATGAAATTCTCAACGAAATGGACACATTCCGTTAACACCTTTCACAAGAGAACCTCAAGATCAATACAGAAAACAAAACTGATTAGAACAATTAGGCACATAAATTCGAGGATGGTATAATACAGCCTTTTACTTTCGATAGGCGAACATTTCACCTTCGCCAGCACTGAAAAGGCTTTCAATCTCACCCACAAAGGGGGTGTCAAGAAACGGACTGGGAATTTAGAGATTACCTGTTCGATGTTATATTTAGGACCGTAGTATTGATATGTTCAGTCACATCGAGATGTTCTCAAAGGGCCTAAGAGCTAACCCTAGACACTTCCACCTGGGGTACCTCGGGCTCGAAGCCATTTGGCCTAGATTATTGAAGCTTGATGTCTATTCAGTGTGGTCCACGAGGCGCATCGAGGCGAGGAAGATGGGGTGTATCGAGAGGCCTCTACCTCTAAGGAGACATGCTCTAGGTTGCCTCGAGCCATATACACCTATGCCTCGACCTGTCTCGATGCTCCTCGAGATAGATATTGGCAGCGGGTTCTCAATAGTTCTTGTCTGGCTTGATCCTCCGAGATGTATATTTATACGAGTATCTCCGTTTTGGAAGCCTGAAGAGTATATCTTATGTTGACTCGAGTCGAGGAATATACCATATATCGAGGTACATCGGCCTCACCGAAGGGTATACCTCGTGCTACCTCGAAGCATTTGCTTCGAGGCGAGGCACGAAGTACTTCGCCCTCGTGGACCACACTGTGTCTATTGTTGAAATTTTTAATCCAGTATTTCTAGGTCTATTGGGGGGTCTGAGCCTTAAACACCATCGCGCCTTGAGATAGCTTGGGATTATATCGTGCCTGTGGCTTAATTTCTCCATTTCATTCTGAATGCTCAATTTTGTGTGCATAGGACTGCTGCCTGGGACTGTACTAAAAGGCGAGGTTTCGAACTGTGTTATGGAACAGTATTGGCAGCTCTTGGCATTTATACTGCGCTTCGGCACTGTTCGAAACCTAACTTATAGGACTGCAGCATGGGATCCAGGGGCACAACTTAATATTGAGCATTTGACCAAGAAAAATCTTTCGTGTCTTTGGACATTTTGCGTTTATACACCAATGATGATAAGCCAATGGGTATTCGTCCCCGCCCCCAATTGTGTCTTTGATAGCGATTGGATTAATGAATAGCAACGTGTTGAATCATTCGTTTCGCGTCGTTGTCGACGCGAATGATGTTGCAACACCCCACACAAATCACTACGAACACTGAGGAACTTATAATTGATCAAGAGACTCCCAACCTGAGGCTTAAGAGGCACTACGTGGTAATCACCGTAATAGCAGAATGATTTACCCGTTCTTGACCCGTTATGGAAGACTTTGCGGATCTTAGATAGAGTCCAGTCAACAAAGCACAATGCCGATCCCGAACTCTAGGTGAAACCATAGCTTATGTCCCAACAGCCGCTGGTCTAGCAAATATGCCCACTCTTCTATATCGCTGCCTTACCTAGCTTTCTGCCTCTCTCCCAATAACGCCTTCCGCCAAGGATCATCAAACAGCACTCGATTGTTATGGGACTAACAGTGTCACGTGAAGAGTTTTCGCTTGCAGCAATCGTTCGATAGGGATAGCCGGAGCACTCAGCGCCTAGGCTCTGAAAATTTCAGCCTCGAGTTTAGAACACTGATAAGTTGAAAGTTCATAGTATGCAGGGTATTTTTTTGCAGCCTTGTTGGTAAGGGAGAATTGTGGTTACGAGTTATGAACACGCCTGCATACACATATGCGTACATACCTGTGAACCAATGAGTAGATCATTTGTTTGATGGTGCATATGCATCTCACATTCTAATCGGATTATGCCGCCTATATCGGGAGACAGGGATCTACTGTTTGATATGAATTTTTATAAATTCCAAGCATTATCCAAAATAAAGGATTCAAACAACCTACCTATATATCACCACTATCAATCATTACTTAATACCACAGTAAACTACAAATTCCATATATAAATCTTTCTCTGAACACTCTCAGTCTTCAAATACACGATGGGTTTCGGATTCTTCAGCCGTATAAAACGAACGGCCCGAGCAATGAGAATTGCCTGGTCTTCCAAGTCGAGCAACGATGAGAAAATCCCCATCTACGAAGAAACATCCTCAAGGTTACACAGCACCATCGTCTACCTACAAATCTAGCCCAAGGTCTTCTCGCTAATACTTAATACGAAATAGCTGCTTCCCTGATGAGAAGATCCCACAAGGGAACAATCTCAGAGAGTCTACAGCAATAGATATAGTTGCACCCCCCGCATACGCTCAGCGAAGCACTCCAGCACCCCAAAAAGGCACCGTCGCTCTCCACCACGCAGCTTTCACAGGTAACGTACTTCTCACGTCTGCGCACCTATGTACACCCGGCATCAATGTCAATACTACCGACAAACACGGCTACACCCCACTCCTTTATGCCGCCCAAAAGGGACGAGCCGGGGTCGTCAAGCGTCTACTCAGGACTTCAGAAATCGAAGTGAACCCATGTGACTCCTTTGGAATATCGGCACTCTCCTGGGCTGCAAGACGCGGCCATTTAGAGGTTGTGGAACTTCTCTGCAAGACTCCGGGTGTTACTGTGGATCATAAATGTAATAAGGGTCGTACACCGCTGTTGAGAGCGGCTATGAAGGGGCATGTGGCGGTTGTAGATGCGCTGATTAAAACTGGTCAGGTGGAAATCGACGTGAAAGACAATATAGGAAGCACGCCATTGATGCTTGCGAGTCAGGGCGGGCATGAAGATGTAGTTGCGCTGCTTTTGAAAGTCTCCGGAGAAAGAGCTAGAAGCACTGGTTTAAGGTAGGGGGTATGGATTAGGAATTGGGAATATTGAGGGTATCATTGTCATATTGCAAACGAGCAAATTTTTCATTATCTTTTCACACAATTGGGTTTTCCGGATTCCATCACAAGGGTTTATTTGAATAAAGCAACAAGGGCAGTAGGACCACATGAGGGCTGCAGCAGTACTACAAAGTACCTCTACTCCATATGAGAGGCAGTGAAAAGAAAAAAGGTGCTTCCGGAAACCATTAGGCACATGTAAGAGAGTCCCGAAAGCTAAACCCCGAACACGCTCTTTCAGCTTCGTACATAACACATGAACCAATGGGACAGTAGCAGCACCATACCAGTAGGGCGGTTATCCAATCCTATGGGACGCGCGATGCCTTAGGGGTCCTCACACATATATTGAAACCCAAGGCTCCACTAAACCCCCACCCCCCCAATCCGCGGGGATCCACCACTTTCTACCAATAGGCGCAGCAGAGGCTAGGCACGTACTAGGGAAGCAACACTAGTACTAGCATCCATCAAATAGTAGACCCGACACCCCCACTAAGACCGTTGCATGTGCTGCTTGTAAGAGTGAATAGGACGAGAGTAAAGTGAATAAACGACGTATGTAATATATAAGGGTAGTTTCATCTTCTCCCCACGATCATGAGTGCTGGCTAGCTCTATGTAGTAGCTAGCTAGCTGGGTTTAGTTATACGACTTGCACCTCGCTATTCCGGACGGTGAAGATTCACCGAAATCTCGTACATAAATATCCCAAGCTAGGAAGCCGAGATAGCAAATTGATTTTGCAGGAGGAAAAATAGAACTCCCTGAGTAAGGGACCCGGCATATTGAGCTCTGCCATATATGGCGAGGTCGTCGTGCATATGCGCATGGACTATACCGTTTTCTGACCGGCGCCATAGAAGGTTCGAAACAACATCTCAACTACACAACGTCACAATCAACTGCGTGGAGAGCTCTCCGCTGTCAGCACGCTGTTACTTCAATTCTGCCAACACGAGATCAGGCGAACTTCGCACGCAAGCCACTGAATTAAGATACGATACTTGGCAGTCCTAGCAGTGTAAGGGACGTCCTCTGAAAGCCATGACAATCCAAGGCGACATCGCGGTACCAACCTCAACCTCGAAGGCAAGGGGGCCACTTACTTCGTGAACTTCCCGAACTTGAGCGCTCGTTAATGCATAATTAAACACATTGCATCTGCGATTACTCCATCGGGCTGTCATCAGCCGTACCGGTCAGCCTTATGCTCGAGGAACAAGGTACAGGCGACAAGGCTATCTACCAGCTCAAGTAAGGTGTACCTAGTTTCTGCATGTACTATACTGGCACTAGGAGACGTCGAGCTGTGTTGAGGTTTTCGTAGGGGCGGTGTTTGCGCGGGCTTTTTCTGTGTTGATACTGGCGTACGAGGTTGTGGGTTTGGGGGGCTTTGGGTAGGTTTTAATGGCGGTGAGAGCTGTGGGAGGGTTTTATTTACCAGTCTAGGAGGAGGGTGCAGGCTTGATCATGTGTACCTATATATGGAGAATCGGTTTCGTGAGGTGGGATAGGTGTTAATTGTCAAGACGTGCATACGTGTATCTCTATTAATGAGCTGTACACGTATAACTCAAATCATTTCCTACGAGCGAGGGATCCGGGATGATAGACGAAGACTTAGGCGTGACGGGCAAGTTCGAAGCCATGTCCACGTAGCCTACACGCAGGGACACCCATGTCTACGATTATTAAATCCAGCCAAAAGAATACATTTTCACTACTAAGAATCTCATGAAAGAATGATCGAATTTAAACCCAGCTACACAAATAGCCAGCTATAACTTCATTTCACAATGACTACGATGCACAGAAATATCTGACCGGAAATGAACTTGTATTTCTATCTCGCCAACCAACAAAAAACAGAACCTCATTAAAAACCCCGCTGGTCAATGCGTGGGAAAAGAGTGAACCGACAAACAGAAATACAAGCTCATAAGAGGTACATTTTAGGAACCCCATCTATCATAGATGGGTGATCCACAAGACGTGATAATGGTATGAGGGGGGAAATAAAAATATAAAAGAGATGTAAAACAAAGGAAAAAGGAACCCCATCTACCATACTAGATGGGCGATCCACAAGACATGATAATGGTATGAGGGGGTAAATAGAAATATAGTAGAAATGTCGTTGTGTAAGGAAAATAAGAAAAAAGAGAAATAAAAGGAAATGATATGACATGATAAACAGGAACCTCACTAAAAAAAACCCAGTGAGAAAAAGAGCGTTCCTAACATGAAAAGGAAATAAATGAAATGAAAGGTGACAGAAATGAAAGACATAAGAAAAATATATATACGAGAAATAGATGGGGTGGGGAGAAGGATTCCTAGGATTCACTAGAGGGGCGAATCAGAAAATATCAAGAAACGAAAAGAAGAGAAAGACTTTCCAATAGGTTTACTGAGGAGTGGTAAATCCCTATATATATTATACAAGTGAAATCAGAAAAAGGAAAGGAAATGACGAGAAGGGTGGGAAGACTTTCCGATATGAATAATCGGGAACGACATTTGAGATGCCTAGAATATACAAGACAGATCAGAAGGATAAGGAAAGAAGAGAAGAAGGAAAACTTTCCACTATATTCACTGAGAAATCGTGGATCCCTATATATAATTTACAAGGGAAATCAGAAAGAACAAAGGAAACAATATCAAGAATAGGAAGTAGAAAAGGAAGACTTCCAATATATCGAAAACTCGGGAGAAACACATCCCTGCGACAGACTAGAGAAGTGATAGTATAATACAAACCAAAAAGAAAGGGAGGAACACTTGCCCATATGAATACTCGGGAAATCCAAGTCCCTAAAATTACACAAGACACATCAGAAGACACCAAAAATAATTAGTAGAGAAAGAAGGAAGACTTCCCAAAATATGTAAACTACTTGTACATTGGGGGCCCGATCACCACCACCGCCGCCCCCAAGGAAAGAAGAAAAGGGAAGAAGAGGTTTAGGCGGAAAAAATGCCTCTTAAGCGAACTCAAAGAAATCGAGAGGGTAACAAGGTCGGCGAAATTTAAAGGCCACATATCGTGAGAAATGATTCCTAAACAGGTACCCGGCTTTCCGCGAAACGAAGTGGCCACATCGCGTGTATCTGGCCAGAACTGGAGGAAACATTTCGACGGAGGAGAAGATGTATGGGAATTGGGATTTGTAAATGTAGAAGTAATAAATATAGGATTTTAATTATTGCATGTTTTCGAATTCATGAATTATGTATTTGAGATTGATATATATTTTCCCACCCTGACGCGTCTATGGTCGCAACGCGCACGCACGCACGCGGAAGTGTTGAGAGAGTTCTATCTTGTCGCGTCTTCAGTATTAGATGTATTATTCTGGCACGTCCACAAAAACACTTCTTTCTCCGCGTCACAAAGTGTCACTCGCAACTCCAAACTTCAATAAATCATCAGGCCAGCCGACTAAGAGGTCCTATCACACATCAAACAACTCGCATGACAAACGATATTTGCCTAGAATTGACCCGGGCGCTTTGGAGTTCTCCTGTGGCGAAACATGTAGATGCCGCCAAATTGCTGTACATAGATAGGAAAACCCCCTCGAAGCGCGGCAGGACATTCTCATACACCGCCTTTGAAGCATCAACATGTCACATCAGTGAAAATTGTCGCTTCTCTTACCCAGAACCAGCAGGAGATAAAAAAAGCTTGTAACTTGGCTGCCGTAGAGTCATCAGTAATCACTCGGATCACAAGCTATCACTCGAAAAGGCACTCCGGTCCGGTGGAGAAACATCTGCAATCAGGCCCGTGGACGATGGAACAGATCGAAGACGGTATCATGAAGCCCGACTCGGCTTCTTGGGTTCCCCACAAACTTAGCGGGATGTAAGCAGCCTTAGGAAAAATGGGCAGCTGGTTGTACTGATTATCATATACTGGACCTTGCTTTGAGAACACATAGTTGAACAACTCAATCGGACACGAAACGTGCAGTATAGTGAGCTCAGGCTTTTGGGTAGCCACAAACAAAACATAAATAATGCGGCCCTCTAAACCAGGACAGAAGACGGTCTTTGCAGAATCTGCCTATACCCCGTCTGCTACCCCGCTACCACTACCAATACTTCCAACCCCGGCATCTGCCTTCTTCACCGGCGGCCACGTCGGCAGCGGAGAAAGCAGATGTTTCATCCCTAAACTTTCAAGACGTGTTTTCGTCTGCTCTATACCACACGCGGCTTGGATAATTCTTGTTCTGCTTCTCCCCTCCCTCTTGTTCTTAAACCATAGCGACCTTCGTACAGATAGTTTCCGCCCCACCACTCTCCAGCCGAGAAGACTATTCACGAGAGCCTGGTCGCACTTCTTGTCCACCGACTCGTTCCGAACATCGACACGACACACCTCTAGCAAAGACCATCGTCCTCTCACGCGCGCAGATATACGTTCGCCTCCCCGTGCGAGGAGGAAGGGTAAACGCGACTCCGGGCCCTCGTTGACCATTCTCTACTTCTCTAGACCCTCATTCTCGCGCCATCCATCTTCGAAGATCATTCCCATAGTAAATGAACTTACTCTATTCCGCTCGCCGCGGTGCCTTTTATGTTCCCGGTGCCGCTCACTCCCACTTATCGATGCATAGCTTCTCATCCACCCCTATTCACCATTAACTCCGCATTACTCTCGCGACCCCAAAGACCTGCCACTTTGCCCACCCGTTCATTCATCCATCGCCATCTCCATACCCACACGATCTCACGCCACAGCGCACCGATTTTCCGCCCGCTTATCATTGAGGTTGGAAGCGCCACGTATATGGGAGCTACGTTGAAGACGAGGGACTGAGCCATGATCCCAAGAAGATGCGGAATATGGGAGCGGTATCCATCGACACTGTGGATGGGGGTGAACATGCATGAGATTAGAACCAGCATGCGCAGTGATCTGGAATCTCTGTAAAGAGGCTGCTTGCGGTGTTATCATGGATGCGCGTACATTTCATGTAATCATAGATATATGTGTATATTCATAATCAATCCTCTAAAAACCACGGAGAAAAAGAATTGATCTCCTTGGATTCGAATCTTGATGACGTGCCCGGGGAACTCCCGCCCGATGCAAACGCATCCAGGTCTCTATTACCGACGCACCGCCCACAATCCCATCACTTCTGCTACTCATAAAATCCCACCCCAAGATACGGATAGTATGGGACCAAGTGGATACCCCCTGGCCGGCCTCCCACTAGCCGCTGCACGCTGCACCCATCCACACCCCCGCCGGCCCCGACTCAGTTTCGCCACAACCCGGCCACCAACCACACAATTATGCTTATCTGGGCATCTCCCAGCTAGCCACATACATATACATATTCCGCCAACTAGGCCCTCATCAGCGCTGCGACAAACAAGCCGCAGGGACTAACCACTTGGCGGAAATAGGATATGTATGCATGTCATGGGCTCCGGTGAAGATGGGGCTTGACAGCTGTCCTGCAGCGTGATCCGCAACGACGAACGACCCACTTCGTTCCCACTCCCCATTTCCGGCGGCGAACCGAATTTCAAACCCCCATCGCCGTCCGTGAAGAATTTTGAAAGGGTTAATTACTGGTAGACGTTCGGCCGGTCTGAGGTTGTATGACCGGAGATATGCAGTAGTATATGTAACTGAGTCCTAGACCTGTACTCTACTGGCGGCCAGAGAATATTAGATGGGGCTTGGACATGATATTCTTAACCAGGAGATGGCACCCGGCAGCATGTTGTGTGTGCTCATAGAAGTTCGTATCCGGCGGCCCCTCACATGTTCAAACAAGACGTAAGGCCTATTCCCGATGCTTTTGTTACCATGAGCAGCTAGACGGGAACCTACCGCGCTCAGAGATGGAGTTACCTGTAGTAGTGGCAGGGCATGGTCAATGCGTGCTTGGAGTAGGATGGCTTTTGTAAACTTTGTATATGTAGTCCGCCTTCGCGCTTAATGAGCGCCGCGTAGATGTCTTGGGAGATTGTCCAAGGAGGATCGCGGTTGTGTTTCGGAAGTCAGGGGGTTATTACTGCGCCGAAGGGCTCCAGACCTGCCGCATTCTCTGGAGGGTTTAAGATATTCCTCCTTCTTAATCTGTCTGTTTGAAGTCTGTCATATCAATTTAGTCCCTAATAGAGCTTAAGGAAATAGTGGCTTCCGCACCATAGGCGGCCCAATACAATTATGGAGATTGCTCAAGTTGAAAACCCTTGTAATTGAGAGTATTCGCAAAGGATCGGTCCTGAATTACCGGTACTTTGGCAGGGTAGGACGGCGGCCGATACGGGAATGCCCCAATAATCAAGGAGTTGAAACGACCGCTAAAGCCACAGTTTATACCTCGACCTACCGAAATGGGCACATATCAAGGCTGACGGGTAGCGAGCCAATCAATCCCATAGGGTGTCCCCCGAGTTCCTTTTTTGGACCCAGTAAGCAGCCTATCATTATGTAAATTCACACTTCGAAGATTCTTACTCAGGATCCTTAGCTAATAGGTGCCCTTTTGGCACGCAGATCAAGGTCTGTGCTGGAGCTGGCACCGCTGTCAGATATCTGTAACCCCACAATTTCCAGAAATCGCGGATACTCCTAGAAACTAAACAAGTACTACCACGTCCCCTTCCTCGTCTGATAATGACCGCTCTTGATTGTGTGTCTCCTTGGAATGCACTTCTGCTGGAGCCGGAATCCCCTCCTGACTAAGTTGTATTACATGTCTCCGAATGGTAGAATCTGTATGGGTTGCAGCTAACTAGCCAACTAGGCTCTTGACTCTAGGCCTCATACATGAAATCAATTTCTATGACATTAGTTATACCTCCGGGTAAATCCAGACATAAGTTGCCAAGTTTCAATTAAAAGAGTTTGAAATCGGAGCTATCTCATGATCATGTCAGGCAATAGATATCAAATTTCTATGTACCAAGACTAACCGCAGTAGTGTCCAGTACCGCAGTAATTCGTCTCAATGGACGTTTACATTGACGTTGAAATTCCTTGATCTGGTTATTTGTCTTGAAAACGCCCCCCTATAGCTAATCTTCCCTCATACGCGCAACCTCGACGTCTGTGTAACCATCCGCTGAGACGAATTGCTGCGGTAGTCGAAAGTCTCCTTCCGGTTTGTGACAAGCAGCAGGGTACCAGGGTTCTAGAAAGAAAGTTGAAATAATTTTCAGAAACACCAAGAGGGTAGGACAAAATCTCTCGGACAAAGCTTCGAAAACGGAATCTTCAGTCACCTTACATGCATTTGTCTACCCCTCCTGGCACTTATTCAACATGTTGGACCTGATAATCGCCCCCACCATAGTCTCTTCAGGTCTCGAGAATCAAGACAGACCTACGAGGAGGTCACAGGTGACCATACACCTTAAAAAGAAAAGTTATCTCTCTGGTGCGTTGGCGGGGGAAGGTCGTAGGGGATTCGCCCGTATTCGACTCTTTGCATTATAAAAGCCGATCATTAACATAACGTCCATAGCGCCTCTCTTCTACCAGAGCCCCGTGCCTTCTTAACTAACATCGTATACCCTGCGCATGCATGCATGATTTGTTTCTTAGGATCGCCCCCGTTTTTTTGCCCCTAGAGGCTGTCTCGCTCTCCGTAATGCCATCCCCTCCCCGCTTCTTCCTACAGTAGTTTAATTGGCAAATTGAGTTTAAAGATTCTGACACTGATGCCTGCAGAGGATCGAGTGGAGGATTCTTCCAGTGCAAAATCAAGAGGCTTTTCTCCTGTCCAGGCAATGTTTTGAAACACATTTAGTTCTAATGATTGAATGTGATATGTGTACCAAGCCGCATAGACCTCACCCAGTAGTTGGTCTGTCATCCAATCCTGTTGACCGGGGGTATCTTTACAGTGATATTTGCCCATATTTTCTACACGGAAGTAGGGTGAGAACATTTCACAAGAAAATTCCGCCTCAG
This sequence comes from Morchella sextelata, assembly GCF_020137385.1. Classification (NCBI taxonomy): domain Eukaryota; kingdom Fungi; phylum Ascomycota; class Pezizomycetes; order Pezizales; family Morchellaceae; genus Morchella; species Morchella sextelata. The sequence continues at coordinate 219,436 of NW_025408636.1, forward strand.
CTGGAGCAATCAGCAGCAACATCTAGTTAACCATTCAAGATCTCATGACTTTAATATGCCTTTGTGCGCTGGCCTTGCCTGATGTTCCTGAATGTGTGCCTTAAGGTGTGCCTCGAGGTAAAGGAATGTTATTCAGAACGAGCACCGGATTTTATTTGAATTTCCAGGCCCTGAGGTCGGCCAAAGCGCTGCTTGAATTGATGAAGGGGAGCTTTTGATGTAAAATTCTACAGCAATATTACTCCCCCCAGATCCCTCGTATTCTGAGTCGATGAGCCCATAGCCAACGAATAGATCAAGGATAGCCACAGCTTTGCACATACCTCTCACTTTGAATCGACCGCTTATATGTGGACCAGCTGATCTGTGATCTGTGAAAGTCTCGGTATTAGCAAACTATGTCCAACATATAATAGCCAAAGCTTAGAACTTTGTTTACATCGCATGTATAAATATCGACACCGGGTCAAAAGCCATAGCCTCGTGGGCACGGTCAAAGTCATGAAGCCCCAGGGTTAGGGCCAACAATCACTGTTACTATTCTTAGAGAGTTATTTGGTTTCGGCAAATTAGCCCTAACATCCTTAGTTAGACGATGTCATAATTCACCGCCAAGAACCACTAAAAGTAGAAGTTCAACTCTGTGCCACCATGCATGCGCCTTCTACCACTTCTAACCCTTAGCCTCATTACATGTATCCTTTGCTTGCGCATAGAAATTTAAGCTCATGGACCTAGGTTGGAGGCTCCTTCGGATCCAACGGTTTTTCTGGAACAGTGTTTTGTTGTTCCTCAGGCGTGTTTACCAATTCCGGGCGTCCCATATGCATATATGCGGAGTAAAAGTATGTCAACTTATGAAGTATGCATCAGCTACAACTATGCCACGGTGGTACCGGTCATTCAGGAGACAGATATATGTGGTGAGATAAGAGAGTGATGAGCGAAAATCCTCCTAATTGTGATTGAGAGCCTGTGTATATAGCTTAGTTCATAATTTGCATGGGAATTAAAGTTTCGCAATTCGATTACTCAACCCTGCATATCTGGTAATCTATGTGCGAAAGGAATGATCAAAGGTGGGGGCATGGCAAATAGTACTCTATGTGATGTCGAAGGTCTCTTCACCTTTCAGGACGACACGTAAAATAGTCCCTGCCGGTAGTTAGTTCTGTATTGGAATTTCGATCGGAGTAGACGTTACTCTATTTACCCTGATATTATCCGACATTTCAAGACCAAAGTGTATTTCGGTCACTTTGGCCATATACATCTGGGAATATGGACGGTTTGAGTGATGTCCAGACAGAAATATCGATAGTTGTATGTTTGTGGGGTGCCGGTGCCTTCAATTACTTCTAGAACACCGGGTCGCTTCCGATAGGAATTCTTGTTGTGTAGTGCTGACAAGCGCACGGGCCCTTACTGTTTTCCCGGTACGGGGTTTGGAGTTTACTTGACTACACTAGTACAACTACTATGTACCAAGACCAGCTAGGGCATATAGGTACTCTATCAATGTAGAGCATAGCTCAATAGCACCCAATTTATACCCCTTATGCATGCGAAGAAACATATCTGTAGCCGCATATTGCATAGGGAGCATCTGAGAAAAGAAATCCGGCTATGCATGCTGCTTGAGTCCTATTAGTACTCTGTTGACCGATGCGAATTATGCGACTATCGAAATATCACGGTAGACAGGTAGGCACTGGACATTCAGATCCGTACGCAAGAGGTGAACGAAGAAAAAAAGAGAACTCCTTACCGTAGGGATAGATCTAATTCAGCCACTTCTTCTCGCTGCCGCTCTTATTGCCGCCCACATTGCCACTTTATTTGCCGCTTCCGTTGCCGTTGCTTGAATTATGAAGCCTACATGTAGCTAATGAAGTCAATATAGATTTATCAATAACGCCTCACGGGAAAAAGAAAGTTAAACCTCTGGGTAATTTCTGTAGGGCAAGAGGCTCAAAGTATCTACACTGTAGACACGTAGAGTTTAGCTTGGCTCCCTATGGCGCAGAACGTATGTATGTACCATGTCGTAGTGGTTTGGAATTTTGTATGGATTCGAGCTCTTGGCACGCACCAGTCGGAACGACCATACCCCCATCCTACAGCTAGTGCGACAGCCAAGTTATTCCGCCCATACAACCAAACAGGTCCTATGTATGCACCTGCTATTCTTCTAATTTGTAAACATTGGCCGGTTCGATTCTTAGTAGAGATGATAGATTACTTACCGAAGAAAGAAAGGAAGGGGTAATCGTGTTGCAATTATGGTTTGATTCTCTAGGACCGCCCACTCCGCCCCGGTTGTGCCAAATCCTAAGCCTCACCCTATTGCCGGCAATCTAAAGGTCAAGTATACAAGCTATCCCTGATAGATAGGGTCACCACAAGGGAGTGAGATCCGTGCATATACTTTTTGTGGAGTTGACGGGTGGGGGCAACTCAAGGTCAAGGTTCAAGTTAGCTGAAATATAATGACCCCTAATCCGCAAGAAACGAGGTACTCAAAAATTGAACTATCAGTCCCACGCGACCATAAACCCAACCCAACCCACCCCAACCACCCTCATTATTCAACTCAAGTCGACATATATAATGCTTTTAAACCTAGGAAAGAAAAAGACAGTGGATCAATTCATTTACGGAGAGGGGATGACACCGCGATGGTTTGAAGCAAACTTTGCAAAGTATGTTGGACCTGACGTAGAATGGAAATTCTGCGTCCACATGGATAATGTAGGTGCACTCCATTTTAGAATATCTGTCTTAAGAGAAATTTCTAATGATTGGGTTAGGGTAAAGAAGGTTTTCTATGTAAAGTTCGTCAACAGATTGCCCCAGTATGTTTAAACTTCTTTCACCGGTCAAGTACTAGCATGAGCTGATGATTATATCTTAGGAAGTTATCACGACCATGAGAATGGATTGCTATGACGCAAGGCAGAGGTCGAAAGAGAATGCAGAGCGTGCTTACTTTGGTAAGTATTCGCAGCTTATATTCCATTTTATTAGCATTTGTTAATGTAAAATTTCTCACAGAAAGGCTTGAACTTACTTGGAGAGAGGGGAATCGTGACTTTCCTGAGACGAGGCGAGAAGAAAGCTGGCGATACAACAGAGGAGGTCCTGGATCAGACATCCCCGCCCTCCAGGTTCCACCACCATATACCCTTACTCCAGATAATCTACCTTATGGAGATCGACCTCAATCAATTGGAGAGACAGCATGGAATTCCGAGACCGGATGCTGGGAGAATCGCAACTCCCGGTTCACACGGTCAACACCGGCAACCCCGACTACTCCGTCTGCAGGCTTTTGGAGAAGCAGACCCGACAGTGGAGTAGGCTTATCTCCAGTATCGAGCCATTCATCTGACCCCACTTTCCTCGGAATAAGATGCTCAACTCGCTCATCGGGTGTCGTTTCACTCCACGATAAATCCATGGGCATCCGAAGGCCGCGTTCTGCTGCAGATATGCGGACATCATCCACCGGCCAGATGTTAATCAATATGTCCCGAGGCTCATACGGCTGGATATAATCGTCTATCTAATCATTACTGTATTATAAGTGTTATCTTTGCTTTGTTTTATAACTTATTCTCTTTCTTTCTTTATTTCTTCAGTTATAGAGTATCGGGATTCGGCGTTTAGGATTTATTTAGATTGGACACAGGTTTTATTTCGTTTTTCTTTTCTCACTCTTGTAACTATACACCCATTTATTTTCGTCCGTGTACTGCATAACTGCAGATCTATCAGCACTTGATCCTTATCAGTCATCCCTTCATTTTCAATGTTTGGATATTTCATAATACTTCCCTTGAGTACTTCATAGTTCACCCTCATTTGATCTCTATTTCTTTTCTTGTGTGATTTGGCATCAATAGAAGATATGAGATTGTTCAAGAGAGATAATACGTTTTACATGCCTCTAGTCCTTGCGGTTTCATTGATAGCTACAAAATTTGTGACCAACAATCTTACGAGATGAGCAGTATAAATCAGGATTGATTAGCGTATGTGTATCATTGAACAGGAAAGGGGAAGTTAAGGATGTTGTTACTCTCCAGTTGTTCTAAGATCTCTTTGTATATATTCACGAAATGATCTTCTCGACGATCTGACATAAACGCGAATAGCTTGAGCACAAACCAAGGTACATAAGTCATTCGATGATGATGATGATGATAATGATGATTATGATGGCAAGATAAAGTGATAATTCATACGACGATTTGTCTCTTTCGGCCACGTACATACTCCCGCCGGCCTTGAGCTACTCATCCCCAATTAGTCCCACCATGCGCCACAACGCCGAGCTAAGAATCTTGGCGCACAACTACTCACTCGATCTAGTGCACGTGTACTTATTAATTAGAACACGATGTATATTTTTCTTCCAATGCCCCTGGCCTATACACCCCAATCTCAGCTAAATATCTTGATGAATTCCGCGCCATACAGCTGTAACTGGTATTATCTTAAGGTTTTGACTTGAAGGACATGCATGCTATAATGAATAACTGATTAAACGGAATGAGGTTTGGTTTAATTCAATTCGACCCTCGGCTAACTAGGCTGATATCAAACTCATGATATTTGCCGAATAAACTGGAGGTGATTAGAAGTTATCCTTTGTCAGTCTTGGCCCAGTTGCTTAAGACTGTATTTCAATGCATAGTTCAATTATTTATCAACCATTATCATACACCCAACTTCCCCAGAAACCAAGGCCGGCATCGATTATGAGGGACGCCGAATAAAGTTAAGACTTGACCCTCCTCCGGTCCCTACTAGGCATTCTGAAGCCATCGAACCAACCTTTCGTGCCGCGACTCAAATACGATGGTATACACTACGATAGTGATGAGCCTGAGACTTTTCGGGAAACGTATGAGACTTTTGGTTTCACTATGAGACTTACAACTAACGTTGTCGTTGTCTTATGCCCAGGCTAATTTATAAACCTTGGCACGAGTTCGTACCTCACGCGTGCACGACGTTCGTTTCCTCTGTAACTAGAAATCTGGCACTAATCAAGCCCTCTATAGCTACAACTACACGTATGTACGCACGACCTATGAGTTCAAATAGAATAAATCTCCGGAATCAAAAAAGGAAGACTTAAAGCACTTTTCTAGAATATATAAAATTTTCGAAAAAAGTTAATTTACCGGCCGAGGCTTGTCCGGAGTTTTGGTATTACGTACATGTAGTTCCGAATTTACTAAACAAAAATGTATTCTATCACTCTCAGTTCGAATTAGTACAGAGATATGTATCTATATGTTTTTCAGTCTGAGCACTGGAAGATGTTCCGTACAACATAGCTTTTCACGGGTCGATATTGATCATGTATATAGTGGAGTCGGGAACAATGTCCCGCACCACATAAATCTCATGACCACCCCACCCACACATTTAGAAGTATAGCTAGGTATTAAACCAGGTTGTACTTATGATGAAAGCACACACCCGACCAATACATGTATCCAATCCGAAGAATTCTTGGACACGAGACAGACATCATCGGCGTGTGAGTTTTTCCCCAGGAGGTGTTATGTGGCTATAGTCCCGCGGCCCAACCCGGAGCCACGTACCGCAAAAACTCGCTAACTTTAGTAGCGGATCTGTCCAAAAACTAACTTGTAGAGAAGCTGAGCTCTGCCTTTCAGCCAATCATCAATGGGGAAATCCCTGCACGGAGGTAATCAAGTCGGTGAGTTTCTGCGGTACTTCACTTCGAACCTTAATTCAACGACGCATATGTTACCCCCGAAATCCTTGATACACGCGTCCCCCCGGATATTCTTGTCCACCGAAAGCTCACGATTTCCTTTATAGGAGGCCTACCATCTCAATACTACATGTAGTAAGTGTGGTGGGGTATGTACACGAAGCTGTATGTGCTTATAACCCGCTTCGAATCCTGAGCTAGTCCCCACCTTTTTAGTTCCGCCAACCCCCGAGACTTAATCGTGACTCCACGGACAACCTCCGGCTTCAAAGAAACGTCTTGCGTCCGCTAGTTCAACAAATTCCTTTTTCAACACGACTCATGTATTTTGAACTTCGAGCACAAATAAAGAGATCTCCCTCTCCCCTATCGGCAAGGGATCTCAAAGGCCCTAGCGTTACCTTGTGTTTCCAGATAAAATATTGGTCCGCGGATACCCCGCGTTGTGCAAAACGGACTGATCTGCAAGGTATGTTTAGATCCCATCTACTTGCGACCTGGACCGTGCACCACTTAGTAAGGGAATTATCTTGCTTTTTACGGTTGGCAATAACAACAGAGCCAATCAAGAATTTCGAACAATTGCCATATTAAGCTAGTGATAGCTGAAAGAGTGTGGTCGCGAATTTGACAACTTTCATCCGTCCAAGGGATAACATGTAATAATCCACGGAACGTAAGTCTGGCACCCCCCTCACCCGCCGGGGTCTGAATTTTCACTCACAACGTAATAGAAAGGGCAGAAAAACATATTGAGGATTTCAATTGCGAGTATTGTAGCTAGATAAGAAATATTCCCTTTCTGTCTTTCACTTTTTTTCTATAATCGATACAGTAATCTCAATTGCACTTTGTTGACTATTTCTCAGAAAAACCAACGCCTCCGCACCTGGACCGGGGTATTGGCGCTCTATGTGGGTATAGTTATGTTATACGTACATACATAACAGGCTATAGAAGCGTTATGTAAGTATCTTAGCACTTATAAACCTATCGTTTACTGAAACATACGTACGTACGTGCGTATCATGAGGTGTCGAAGTCTCAGTGGTTGAAGAGCGGAGAGGAGAGCACCAAGAGACACTGCGGTGCCATTATAACCAGTCATTCATGATCAGTCAAGCATGTACTGGGCATTTCAAATTAGACCGCATCAATATTTGCAAACCCACTAAGTTTACAAGAAATACTATATATATTGCACCAAGAAGCTGTTTGCACATCCTAAAAACACTCAGTCGTCCTAACTGCACTTCATCCTTGGGTGAATACACGATACCTACCGACCTCGGCAATTGTTAATTTCGTTTTGAAGACGAAATGGATGTGGATGATGACAAGGCTGATCTTCTCCGCAAGGAGATGGATGTTTTGATGGGAGCTGTGAATAAGCATTACGGTAATAGCTATTCTTCCACAAGTTTTTAGGAATTATCTTTGCTAAATCTTAACGCGTGTAGCTTGGCTCGTCTCGGACAAACTTCCAGGATCTGTTAAACGTAGGAGGGAGATGCAAAATTACATCAAACTTCCAGAGGGGGCAGAATGTAGCAATAATACCGGACACATATCAGTGCTATTGGGGGCCTGTAAGATTTAGTTATTTGTGTAACTATCATATATTAACGCGTATCATATATTAACATATATCAAGTTTTCGAATATAACGCTCCGGTGGACCCGGAACTTATGGGCCAGGGCCTAGTTGAAAGGACTTATTTCGCGCCTGAGGGGACACTCACCGCCACTCCTTTGCATCATCTATATCATGTTACCGATAAGGGTAGCGATCATGTTACTCTTTCGATGAGCACACCAAAGGAATTCCGTAGGCGAATTACCGAGACAGAGGAATTCCGTACGCGGATACCCGAGAGAGAGTACTACAAGATGACATTATGTTCCATGTATTTCCTTCCTAATCTGGATTCTCGAACCCTACTTAAGCTTCTTGCGCCATTATTGGCACAATAATATGGGGCGGTAAATGTGTCAAAAGTAATTTTACCAACGGTAGTAAATTATTTTACCACCGGTGGTGAAAATAATATCAGTATTTATACCCTATAATGCCAATTTTTATGATAAAAGCACAGACCTTTTGGCCAAAAGGGGCCATATAATGCCAATATATATGAAGATTGTCCATTGGTGGCGGTATTTCACCACCGGTGGGAAATTTTCATAAGTTTTGGCATTAATGATTGAACATTTACTTATTTAGTATAGCGCAGCATAAAGACCGAAACTCAGTGTTTATACCGGTGGAAATGTACTAATGTAGGATAGCGTGCAGATACAATGACTGAAATTCAGTGCTTATACCACCGGTGGTAAATAATTTACCACCGTTGGTAAAATTACTTTTGACACATTTACCGCTCCATACAATAATACGTTTTGCTTCGCTAACTACATAATCGAATGATTAGTGAATTTCCAACTTTCCGTTATGTCGCAGTAAGTCAAACAATTTATGAAAGGATTAATATGATTAGTATCCGCATTAAAATCTTTTAGGACTTTGTTCGAATGGTCAGGCCTGATATATCACTAGAAGAAATATTAAAAAATTCCGAGAAAAAAATAATCAAAGCAAGCCAGAATTCAGACTTCCTTGAAAGTGCGTTCTATTGGGACATCGATCCGGATCCGGAGCGTACGTTACTGTTTATAACAATTCCATATCTCGGCTGGGAACCCTTAGACTATGGAAGCCAGCAAACCGATTTACATGACCCAAATATCTCTATTCCAAAGTCCGGGGACAAGTCCAGCAATAAAGAGAGGGAATCATTCGAATACCGGTCTCAAAGGCCCCCCCAGGAGCCTTCCGGAGGCCCATCTACCATACTCAGCCCTCTAGAGAAAGAGCTCGAAAGATTGACTTCATATAATTTAACGAGCGGTGAAGAAACCCCTTGGAAATCAACTTTGAGCTTATTCGAATACCGCTTTCCATTTAGACCAGGTCTTGATACGAATAGCATTTTCACCGAAAGGGGGATGTTAGATTCCCTGGATATGTATTATAAGGCAGTATCTGTTCACAGCATCACTTTTATACTTCTTGATAAGAGTTTGTTTCCTTCTATCTCTCGTTTTCTATGATTCACTTCCTGAGCTCATCATGCCAGCAGCTCTCATCTCCTTTAGAGCTGAAAGCGACCAACAGTCCGGGATTAATATTCCCAGCCCGACCAGTCCTTACCCTGAGTTAAACAGTGCCATCGAAAGAACTATGCAATCGCAAAAAGACGAGCTCATTCAGATCTTTCAAGACAGGATATCTTACATTGTTCGTCTAAACACTACTATCTACGTCTAGACTCTAGATGACTAGTCATAATTTATTAACCTAATGCAGGACCTAATTATACACAGCAAATTTGCTGAACACCAAAAAAAATTGTTTGATCTACTTGCCTCTATAAAGATAGAGCTTATAAGTATTACGAGAGTTGTCGAAACCCAGATACAAGCATTAAATAAGCTCCAAATACATTTCGGTGATAACAATAACTCTCAAACTCAGCAGCGTGTAGAAGAGCGGAAAAAATTCAAGAAGTGTTTTGAGGACTTTTTGGTAGAAATAAAGAACTCTCAAAATATTGTAGGTTTTCTGGCTTCTTAACTCTGCCGGCCTCTTTAACGGCCAACTGGTGCATAGACAGTGGAGCTCGCAAAGATTGAGACGATGCGCCAACAGCAAACCGCAGCAGAGACTTCTATACGGATGACAGAGGAGAGAATTTCTCAGGAAGCCGCGGCTGCAGAGAGATTTCGAGCGAGGCAAGAAGAGATGCACGAGAGAAACATGGAATATACTATACGGGCACAGGAGTTCCGTGAAGAGACCACACTGGTATTCACGATTGTCACGACAATCTTTCTACCACTAAACTTTTTCACATCGGTATATATACTTCAACTATCGATCTATCGAGTTAGTTGAGCTTGAAATGATCGCGATCGCTGACTGGCCGGCTACGCTTTTAGTACTACGGTATTAAATTGAGCCCGCTATATATACGAGGGCCCTAGATACACTACATGGAAAGAATACTAACCAGCAATTATCAGGAATGAACACAGCTGACATACGTTCGACCGCATCGACTCAGGACGACTTCTGGACCGTTTGCGGGCCTATTTCAGTCGTTGTTGCCGTGATAGCGCTTGCAATCGGATGCCGCAAGCAAATAGCCCGTTCTGCGCCCTCCCGGTGGATAAAGGCCAGGACCCCCCGAGTACTAGTGCGAACCCCCGCAATTGATAGGGTAATATATGCAGCGTTCTCCGGCCTCTACTCCCTGGTTTTACTCAATTGAAAATAAAAAGAAAAAAGAGAAAAGGAACTAGAACCTAGCTAACTCGCGATCGGTTTATTAGTCTATACCTTTATAGGAAAAAACGAAGACGTGTTTTTCGGCGCAATTATCGATCGGTGAACTGGCTTTGGTGGATGTATCGCGCGCATCGCCGCGCCTGAGTAAACACATACGTACGTGTATGTAACTTGCGATGACTGGGGAGCTGGAGAGGAACATGCGTGTGTTGATTTGCTTCATGATTTTCCTTATGCACTGTTTCCAGATATTGTTTTTCACATATATTATTTTTAGCACTTATGATATATTCCCTTCAAATCAATGATTATTTTTACACTTTATTAGCATGTGCCCCCGAACGACAAGTGACAAGCCCTGAACCCGACCCTGATGGTTGATTCTACTCGCCAATAAAGAGTAGGCGGTTTCCCTGGCCACCCGGACACTCCCCTCACTCGGACAGTCAATGATGATTGGTGGAGAGCTTAAGAGGTACAGAAACCACTTGTAATATACAACGTTGATCTTCTCTTTTCTACGTTAGCTGTCCGAGTGAGGGGGGATCCGAGTGGCCAGGGAAACCGTCTATCTCCTATTACTAACTGTCAATTTCGACAACTGACGATTTGTGGGGCTAAAAAGCGCGCGGCAATTGGACCTGCAGTCAATTTTGGATTTAACACGTTATCGCCACTTCAGGGGTCAATTGTCCAAAATGATAGTTAGTAAATATAAATACTCTCCAATGTAGAGATTACGCCAATCGTAACCTTGGAGGATGAATGGCCTCACTTTTTCCGGCCCATTTAGCACAATCAGTGCAGATGGTCTTCATACGGTATCACTCGGTGAAGCGTTACCACTGCACCTATCCTTTTTTTTTTTTTTTTTTTTTCTTTTGTTTAATGCACCTATCCTCTCTACAGCAACACATACATCTAAGCCTACAAAGAGATACCCAGCTAGCTACGGATCGTGCTCCGCCTGCGCTCTCTCTAACTTGCACTGTCCCCACGAACCCCCGGCCCCGCCTATATACAGGTCCCTGATATTTATTGCCGCCGCGCCGCGCCGCACCGCAATTAATCTGGCTCGGTGGCGGATGGCTACTAATTATATTACCCGCGTAAATAAAATGGCCTGTTTGGGCCTTGCCCGGTTACGGAATAGATGCCTGGGGTGCACGGGGTGTGCTGGGGTCGTCTAGGCATATATAGGCGACCAACCATGCCATAGGTATGTAGATCAGAATACTGTATGTTAGACATTGGCCTACATGTAGACAACGTACGTGTTATTAACTACAAGGAGAACTGTATTTAGAGCAGAGGGCGGAGATAATAGAACATCATTATTGCTTTACTTATATACTCATGCAGGTACTCTACTTTGCTCCGCTTTACTCTACTCTACTCTACTCCGGACTACCTGGATGGATGGATGGATAAATACATGTGTGTAGTTCATCGCACTACAACCGGTAAAACTGGGGCTTTCTTCATCAAGGTAAATGGATTTCCATAAGAACTACATATAACCTGGGATGCTGCCATCGCTGCAGCGCTGGCTATGGTGGTCTGGGTATTGGATCGAATGTGAGCGCATGGTTGACGCAATTGAAGCTGTCGATGAGACTAGCTCATGTTTGCTGTACTTGAGAGCAGATACGTGCCTTGACATCGCTTTTGAAAACGAGTCAAGGACTCAAGTAGACACTGTAAGGATACTCCCATGGTCTAGAACGCACCGCAACCTCGTATCTTCGGAGGACGAACCCCTTCTTGGCGCTCCTCTACCAGCCAGACTGACTAATGATCTTCACTGATGTTCATAATCCCACTTCTGCACGTCGGAGAGCTGAGCGATATCCAGTCTCGCTTTGTAATTCCATCCTCCAAACGTCGCATCTCTCCCTCTCCCTCTCTAGCTCCCCCCTCACTTCAGCCTGAACACGCTGCCTCGCTCCCACGCGACCCCGCTGACGTCAACCCGCACCCCTGGGCCCTCCCGCAGCCATGCCGCATTGGGGGCAGACTACGGACGGATTCTGGAAGGGCTGGCTTTTACCGGCGGCTTTAACCGGTTACCCCTCCGCTGCGTGTGCGGGATGGCTGGATGGAGGAGAGAGAGAGCTCATCTGAATCTTGGCCGGGCGTGAGGGTTGAGGGTTTGCGGGGAGAGGGAGAGGGAGAGGACAGGTATATTTATACCCCCTCCTCCCCCCCCCGCTGCCTGTCTAATTCCCTATCCATACCCATCAATTGTGCTGCTCAACTCCGTAGACTGAACTGTTCTGCTCCTGTCTAAAGACTCAATTCCTATCCACCAGAATCCATCAAGAAACATTCATACACACACTACAATAATGACTGAGTGGACCAAGTAAGAAGCCCCCCCCCCCCCCCCCCCCACTGCAATTGCACCAAAACTCAAGAAGCAAACAATCCGCTGACCCCCGCACCACCAGGAAAACTGCCACCCTTAACACTGGTGCCAAGATCCCCCTCGTCGGCCTCGGCACCTGGCAGTCCGGCCCCAACGAAGTCAAGCACGCCGTCGAGGCCGCCCTCCGCGCCGGCTACCGCCATATCGACACGTAAAGCCCCCCCAACCCTTCTTCCCCAACTCCTCAAACCAGCCCGCTAATTGACCCCCGCCGCCCCCACAGCGCACTCGCCTACGGCAACGAGTCCGAAGTCGGCGAGGGCATCAAGGCCTCCGGCGTCCCGCGCGAGGAGATCTGGATCACCACAAAGCTCGACAACCCATGGCACAAGCGCGTTGAAGAGGGCATCGAGTCGTCGCTCAAGTCCCTCGGCGTCGACTATGTCGACCTCTACCTCATGCACTGGCCGAGCTCCACAGATCCCACGGACCTCAAGAAGCACTATCCCGACTGGGACTTTGTCAAGACCTGGTTCGCTCCCCCCCCCCCCCCTCTCCTCCTCCCCCTCCCAGCCGGGCAGCTTCCCCTTGGCATAACTAACCACCCTCCAGGGCCGAAATGCAAAAGATCCCCGCGACCGGCCGCGCCAAGAACATCGGCGTGTCAAACTTCGGCATCAAGAACCTCGAGATCCTACTCAACGCGCCCACCACCACCATCGTCCCCGCCGTCAACCAGATCGAGCTGCACCCCAACAACCCCTCGCCCAAGCTCGTCGCCTACAACACCTCCAAGGGCATCCACAGCACCGGCTACTCCTGCCTCGGCTCCACCGGCTCCCCGCTGCACAAGGACCCCGTCCTGCAGGACATCGTCAAGAAGACTGGGAAAACGTCGTCGCAGGTGCTGCTCAACTGGGGGCTGCAGAACGGCTGGTCCGTCATCCCGAAGTCGGTCACGCCGGAGAGGATTGTTGCAAACTTTCAGCTGGATGGATTTGATCTGGAGAAGGAGGATGTGCAGAGGTTGAGTAGCTTGAAGGATAGGTTCAAGGTGTGTGGGGATTCGTGGTTGCCGGTTAAGGTGTTTTTTGGGGATGATGAGTAGGGGTTTGTATCGGGGGGTTGAAGAGGCAGAGGCGCGTGTGCAGGGTGCATGTACCTACCTACCTACTTTTTAGAAAAAAAATATCAGAGCTTGTGAATGGCTTGTTTCGTCAATCGTTGGTAGCTACATGTAGTTGTGATGAGTTGTTTTGCAATTACCCCCGTGACTGTCTCATATTACAAAGCCAACCCAGAATCTCACGAGTATAAAAGGGGCCAAACTTGGAATCATGCCACTGTAAAATACCACGGTTCTCGGGGGCTGGTGTAATCTGGCGTTCCATCCCACCCCTGACCTTGGGCATTCTCAAAAAATAAAAATAAAAATAAAAAACTGCCAAGCCAAGCGAGCCGAGTGCTAGGCTATGATTGACCAACTACATGTAGCTATGGTGCGCACACTCGTAAAGGTGATATGGCGGCATACGGAAGTGGAACAATTGTGGCTGCAATAGGGCTCATGAGCCAATAAGAGGGCCCATTTCTGGCCATTCTGCCACGGATCAGTCAGGTTTGCTTTTCTGGGGGGGGGTATAAATGGGTATAATACTGTTCCACTTTGTTCAGTCTTGGCGCATTTTACATTCAAAAATACGCAATTCCAACTTCCTAAGGCTTTTACAACCCAGACAGATATTTTAAAAATTCTGGAAAAAATAGAACGAAAGTTCATCACTATTACTATACTTTCTATTTTTTTTTCCACTTTTTTGATATCATTTTTTTGGTGAAGTTATAAGCGATTGACTTTCCGTCACCTTTGGGTTGGTTACCTTTTAAGAGTGGGCGCGCCACACCATCATCATAACTGGGCTCAGTCCCATTCCGCCTAGCTCGTTCAACCGGCGCGTCCGTGCGTGCGTGGCGGTGCGCTGCGCCATGACGGAATCGATTTTTTTTTTTGTTTTTGTTTTGTTTTGTTTTGTGCAACCTATGTCGGAACCGTTAACATTAATTGCAACGTTAGGAACGTCGACGAAATTAATCTTCGATAAGACCGTCATCTTAATTCTGTATAACTATACTGGAAAAAAAAGGGTCTCGTGACGTTCTTTTACCCCCCCCCCCCTGTGCGCGACGTCGTTCCGAGAGTACATGCAGTTATTTTAACTGCGCCGCAGGACTTTAATTTGGGGGTGAGCTCCTTGATCTGGGAATTTGAACTCGTTGGTGTGACCGGCTGGGCGTTTAATTGTTGTGCCTACCTGGTCGAGACGAGTAGCGTACTGGGTATTGGTACTCAACTAATTAAATGGGAGGGGGATACATAGAATAGTCGGGTGATGAATTAAACAAACAAAACAAAACAAAACAAAAAAAAAAAAAAAAATAGAATAGCCGGGTGTATGTAGTTTAGTTCGTCAATATTATTGTGGGTCGATATCATGGTGATCATTGACATCTGCCACGGTTTGTTTTGAGGTTTATTGTATGGATTCTGCCGTAGCATTTCTACATACTACATGTACAGAGTCCTCTCTCTCTACCATACGTTATCACCGGTGGTTAATGAAACAATGAAACGAAACACTCTCACGCATGATATACCCTAATAATATACTGCAATTATCTCCTGCTTCTCTAGTATCCCTCCTCCCGCCGATCGTCTGCGCGTGTACATACATCCATAAAAGATAAATACAAAAGAAATTATCACTGCTCGCTGCAGCACAAACTACATATTTGCAACACACAAACTCCAACTGCATATATATGGCTCCCAAAACAGTCAAAAAAAAATAAACAATACGTAACATTGAAATACGATGCGATGCCCGGTGAAAGGAAAAAGGAAAAAGGAAAAAAAAAAGGGAAAAAGGGAAAAAGATTATTATTTAGGCACCCTCCGACTTCTTGGTAGTGGGAGACGGGTTTGCCCCCGCTACGAAGCGCTCTACCCCATCCACAGTACTCTCTGTTCGTGATGATGGTACGTATGCGTCTAGTTCATTGAGTGCAGTGTATTCAGGGACTCCGTCTGCCTGCCTCGCATAGTAGCCCCCCCCAAGTTCGTAGACTGAGGCTTCTCCTGGGTCAAGCTCGTGGGGGGTCCCCGCATTAAGTTCTTGTGCGCTTGGATGGAGATCTTTGGATTCAACAACCTGGCTGTGGGCAATGCGGCGGCGGCGGCGCAGGAAAAACAGACCAAACGCTATGGCAGCCAGTGCGGCCACTCCGCCGGCTATACCCCCTACGATTGCACCAGTGGGGGTAGAGCTCTCTTGAGGGGGTGTATTGCCATCTGGTGTTGATGTTGATGTTGATGTTGGTGTTGATGTTGCAGTGCTTGATGCATTTGTCTGTGATACATCACTGCCGAAGAAGATATCCTGGACAGCTGCATTTGTCCAGGATTCGGGTCTGTTCCTGCTTTCGACCGCGTTCCCAAACTCGTTGCCCCCAATCACGTTCGTGATGTTCTTCGGCAGCTCATACGCAACCTCATCCGGGTCATATCTATTCCTCCATACCAGCGTGGTCAGGTCGAATACAAACACCGACCTTGTATTGCACTGCTTATGCGCCGCAACATCGCGCGCGCCCCCAACAACCGTCATCTGTCGTTTCCCAACGAGGCTGCAGGTATGGGATGTCCGCGCTCCTGGAATGTCGTTGCTGTCACTCGCCGTGTTTCTGATCTTGATCCATTTGAAAGAGGGAAGCGATAGGATCCACATATCGTTGTAGGACCCTTCTGTGTTATCGCTGGTGGATCCCCCAAACATGTAGATATTATAAGAACTGTTGTCCGCAGCAGGCACAACCACTGTACAGGCCTGCACCCGCGCAGTAGGTATGCCATCCGCCGACGAAGCTGCCATAGTAGTCTGGTAGTACCAGGTTGACGATGCAATGTCGAAAACTCTGATTTCGGAAAAGCCTGACTAAAGCACATCCCCCCACTATATTAGCGCTAGAATCAAAGGGCATGGATGGAAGAACACCAAACCGGATATATGAGATGGAATTAAACATACCAATTGTGAAAATCCGTCTGCTGCGTTCGACCTCCTTCCACTGAGAGCCACCAGAATACCCTGACTCCCCACAGGAACATACGCTATCGCGTTATCCAGCGTGCCCGGATCATTCGACAGATCTGTATAAGTTACATTCCGGGCGGTTTTTGTCTCCCAGTCAAACTCAATTAAACTTGGACTTCCATATCCCTCCGCCGTTAACACCCACCACGGATCGCTCGTTGTCTGTGCGTTCTGAAATCCACCATAGGCATACGACTTCTTAATCATGGGCGCATCAGTACAACCACCTGATGCTAGGCGGTTGACAGTCCCAGGAGAGACCGATGACCATTTAGACCCATCGTAGTCCCATACTCTGAAGCTCTCCTGATACGAGCTGGATCGCCAGCCTCCGTATTGGTAGAAATCGACCCCATCGCTCCAGGCACAGGCCTCAAGAATAGACACTAAGGAAGACGGTTTGGTTTGGGTCGTGAGTTCTGGAGCGCCAATAGTCCAGCTTTTGGATAGGTCGATGTATTGAATATCGTTAACTATTTTGACTCATTAATTATTGCTGATCATGAAAGTGGCCGCTGGATATGATGACATACAATTATCAGCGTAATCCTCTGTACTCGCGGTTCTGTTTTTAATATTCTGGCCGCCGTTTATCCAGAGCTTGTTGCCTGCAACAGTACCTACACCCGGGTGTTAGCAGGCATTTCGTTTTCCAATTTTGGGGGATATATATCTCTGTGTGATCATGAGGGTTCACTTACTAGAATGTAATCTTCTGTCACAGAGATCAGCGGCATCCTGTGAGATAGTCGGGGACTGCCGTTTACTAATCAAGGCACCTCCCCAGGAGAAACCAAACAGCGTCGAGAGCATCATCACAAGCAAAATAGCGGACTTCATATCTGCTATTATTCTCAGAGTGCAAATGAAAAAGTTCACAATATAAATCGGTGTGTGCTAGTCCACCACCCGGGCACACGCGAATATAAGTACTGCATGAAGCGAGTGTAGTACCCTCCAAAGCAAAGCCTCCTTAACTTGGTTTGGTAAAGAGGGGTACTAGTTACATGTATCAGTTTATGTGCTTTTTCTCATTTTGCGAGTTCGACAACTCATTCAAGCTTTCTGCTTTATTTAGACTCTTGGTCGGGGGGCTTCCCGTTTGGCAATCTATGCTCATACTGGCCCCCTAGCTAAGCCCTACTCGATAGCTACTGGTTAATGTTAGAGTCTGGTGAGGTGAGTTGCTTCTCGCGTTAAATGCTGTGGCTGAATACACCCGCATCTGTACAAATTCTTCGGATAAATTTGATGAGGTTAAAAGGAAAGGCAAGGATCCAATAGACTGAGAGGCTATTTGGGAACACATGTAGGTACTCGCGCGGCCGAGTTTCGACTAATTAATCACATTGCCGCGCAAAAAACCTGCTAGTTAGCGTCACGTGAGTAAGTTGAAACTCGGCGCCGCGCCAGTATGTAGTTACGTTACTAGAGCACGGGTAAATCGGAGTGGGCCGGAATACCACTTACCCATTGGTCAAGACGACTGAACTTTACGCTTTGGGTCTGTCTGATTGAGGCTCAACTCGCGTTTGACCAATCTGAAGCCCAGTATTCCCAGTCCAGTTCGATTCATTATCCCTGTGATTTTGCGGGAGGCGTTCAGCTCAGGGCGAGACACTCATACCAAAATAAGTTTGTGAATATGCACGATTTACGCCCAGTCCAGTTCGGGAAAGTAAAAAAAACTAGGAGTACCTACGCCTCTTAGACATCCTTTTATGTAACCGCGCGCACACGTGAAACGTTAACACCCGCTCGATCGATAAGCTTAAAAATAAACTTTATACATGTACTCAATAAGGCTTTATTCGTCCGTTCCATCTTCTTGCCATCACCATTCCAACACATGTTCTACTGCTATGAAATCTCAGTTTTGTTCGACGGTTCGTACTACTGACATGGATTCATGTACGTAAATTATAAAGCAGAGATGAAACCGTGGGAGCATGTTTACTGGGGCATACAGCGAGAGGTAGAATTATTGTAGAGTAGAAACAGGGGTCTAGAAACAGGGTTTCTATGGCTGGGCAAGCCAATAGGACTCTACTGCACAATCCCAACTAGTATTGCCAAGACATGTCAACCGCCCGTTCGTTGACGCCTACATAAATCTACTTCTAGCTCTAGAAGCACAACGCCCAGAGAAAGTAGTGATGATCATGATTGTGCCACAACCCAACTTGATAGGTAAGCCGCTTCTACCAATCAACTCGGATTTAGCTGACAACGGCCGGTGAGCCAGTCAATATATGCAGGTACTATATAAACACCGAAATGCCTCGAGAAGAATACCCCCAGCCATCAGATTCTAACTAGTATCTCTTCCCCGATTTCCCTTTTTGTCAATCTAATACTACTATCGCCTGGTAGGCCGAGACCTGCTCAGAATCTGGTGCTCTACAGCCTTGGTAACTTTGGGTCAAAAATTACTGTTCGTGGAAGTTTCTTGTTGAAATCTCAACTGTATCAGTACCCTATATATGGCAAGGCAATCACCGGGTTTGTACAATATGTAGAGAACCAGATTGAGCATGTTTTGGCCCACCAGGCGATACTCGTAAAGTCCTAAGACCATGGTGCATGCAGCTAGGTTACACTCATATGCATATCTTTTTCTTAGAGTAGTTACATACTCCCCCGCGATAAATGAAGTCCGGTGATTATTAGGACCATTCTATCCAAGTTCCTATAAGATATGCACACTACATGTAGTTCGGACTAACAAAATGACTTTATTAAGGAGAGCTATGTTGTATAGGTACACGTGACTTCGCGTCGCAGGACGCGAGATGAGGAAGTACTAAAGTACCTACTTTTGAAAAACTCAACGCCGTCAGTGGATGGGTTTTGCAAGTACTTAAGTGGCGCAAGTGGAACGAGTCAATTAGGCTGCGAGGCCCATGCGGTCCGTTACTCACAGTATATCCAGACTGAGTAAACCTCTACAACGACGCAACACCGGCACTTTAGAGTACTAGTATTAAAAAGTTGAACAGACTCCCCCCCCCCCCCAAATTAACCCACATTTTGGAGAATTCTCTTCGCTTTCGATCTCTGGGTGGATGATTTCCTCCTATCGATTAATAAGCGCAGTCTACAAATATACCGCAAAATCTGAGTTCGTTCGGACGGTTGCCAAGAGGACAGCTTTGCAGAGGAGCTGAAAAATATCACCCTTAAAGGAAGAGATCAGAGCCTTTTACAGCAGGATTAAAGCCAACACCGCTCTTGGCAACCGTCCGAACGAACTCATATTTTGCGGTATGCGAGATTTGAGTGGTTTACTTTATTATATATGTACCTAGATGTAGTGAATAACCATGTCCTGGCCATACGCGGGTATCTTATTGATCATTTTTGATGAAGAGTAGATTATGCAGTGTTCCGCTACCTAGAGCCTCAAGTCTTTGATGCTCACAGTGGCCTCTCGATCATCGCATACCCGAACACTACATGTACCGTACACGGTAGCACATCAGACATGGATATTCCTAGCCAAAGCACTTTCTGTATTCTCTGAAAAGTGTAAGAGAAAGCGAGATGCGCGCTTGTCCATAATCTGTTTCGAGCAGTGAGGCCTAGTACATCTAATTAGTATGTATATAGCTTATATACCGAGTATGCAATGTGTATTTTAAAAGTTTTGATTGGCTGTATTTTGGATGTTTTCTTTTTCTCGAGCTATTGATTAGGGAGAGTCAGCTAAAAAGAAAGATTATGTTGGAGCTTTTGTTAGGTTACCGTTTCTTTTGGTTGTTATTGAATTATGCTATTCGGTAATTGTGATATGTTTTGTGATTTTGATATCGTTTGGGATTGTTCTGTGATACTATGATTGTGATATATCAATGGTATACCACTTTAGCAGAGCAGCGCAGAGGCAGTACACCTCTCTGGCCATGACACTCTTCATTATTCTTTATTTCATTATATAATTATCCTCACCGGCTTGTACATGTATATGGTGATCAAAAAATATTCTTAATCAAGAGCGATCACTCGGCTGCCAAGACATCCTAGAGGCGGAGTGCGATTTCCGCTTCATACCCCTCTCCCGAACATCGAATCGGTATTTCTTTTTGTGACTTTACTCTACTCGTATATTCCTGACGTTTATAAAAGAACCACTATTGCATACCATACAAATACGCGCTAAGTCCACAATTTAGTATGGTATGCAATAGCGGTTCCCTTTACAAACGTCTATCACTGGCTGCAGTGAAGGCCACTGCACCTACTTTCGCGAAAACTCCGGCTACGTATGTACATACACCAGTAGTATGTCGCCACTTACGAGGCGGTTTCGCACTGGCATGTCTCTGAATTAGGTAGCCTTGCGATGTGGGTATACCCCATGATGCCGTTTGTCTCACACGAGACATGTCCTTGAAATCTATATCGGCCCCTATGACATGTATGTATCTACGGCAATCCAGATCATACTATCTATATACCTACATATACATGCATCCACCAACGTCTTTATCCCCAAAGTCTCAGCCACTGTTGGCAAAGTTCGACTCTCGCGTGAAGTTTACTCCTTCGGCTGTTCCTTATCTTCTCCTCCAATATGGCCAGCTCGAGAGACCTATAGGCACTTCCGAGCTGCATCTGGAACCGATGGCTAACATATTTCCAACGCGAATATTGCCATGTTTGTTTCTTTTTTTTCCTTTTTTGGAAGAATGATTTTTTTCATCACGTACAGACTGAATGGACCCGCACCGTCATGTACGGTGATAAGCACGATACTCTAGGGGGTCCGGGTCGTAAAGATACCTCCTTTCTTCTCCCTTTATATAGGCTAGAGAAGAAGAGACTGTTGATGACGGCCTCATGTGCTATTTGGTTTTCTCAACACCATATCATTATGGCCAAGTACGGAGATGGGCCGCCCCATCTCAAAAATTGAGGACCTGGCGTGACCCAAAGCTTTCACGGGGTCACCTCCGTCTTACCTTGGGGGATAGAATTCTAGCTTGCCAATTTTCGCACGATGAGTTTTCTCCTAATCATCTCTTTAACGTTATCTAATCACTTTGGTAGGTAGGGCGTAAACCCAACCAATTCTCTATTAAATACAAGGTGTATTATTATGTATTTACAACTACAAGGAAACCTTTTGTCGTCATGACTCGTTATCATCATACTCCTCACTATCCACCCTGATTACAGTTCCGTGCCTCACCACCCCCGACAATTGCGGGACATCCTGCGGCGCCGTCCACTCGTACAGATCCCAACTGTCGCTATAGATATATCTCGACTCCTTATACCGGTCTCCAAAGATCCTATACCTTCCATCTGCCAATCTCACGACCGTAGGCCCTTCCATCTCACCCCACCCAGCAAAGTCACCTACAATACCACTATTATCAGCACAACTTCAATTCCGAACCTGTGGGGAGAAGGTACATACCAGTCTGCACAAGTGTATAAGGCCCCTCGACGTTATCCGCCACCGCATGCTCTGTATTCGGCACCCCCTTCGTAAATGCATGGTACACACCGTCTTTATACACCAATACTGTGTCGATGTAATTACTCGGGATACCCTCCATCACCACAGGGCCCTCCCACTCCGTCAGCGCATCGTTAGTTGCCGTATACAGATTCGTCGTGAAATCCGGATTATTGGTCCCCAACGAGACGATTATATGTACTTTCTTCGTCTTTGGATCCTTCCAGATCTCGGGCGCCCATGTGCGTGTGATGGTGGTGTTGGTGATCTCGATGGTGGCGAAGGGAGTCCATGACAAGAGGTCGGTGGAGGTGATGAGGGCAAAGGTCCTACCTGTCCAGCCAGTGGTGTGCGCAACATAGTACGTACCATCTTTGAGCATTATACTGGGGTCTCGCAGAAGGCCTGTGGCGGGCGTCTGGATGTTGTTAGTCTGGAGAAAAGGAAATACTAGGGGATGGAGTAAGGGATAGACGAACATAGGCAGGGCCTTTGATGAGGTCCCATGAGGTCGCATTGGAGGAACCCCAGATATACATGTCGCGCTCACTTGTCTCTGTGAAAGACGTGAAGACATACTCTGCTGGTGACACTGCCGGTAGCAAAAAGAGGCTTGAGAGGAACGGGAGAGCCTTGAGGAACTTCATAGCTGTTGCTCGGATATCTGTCTGGTCGAGGAAGACTTGGGCTGCTGCTGAGAACAACATGATGGGCGATTCGGCTTTGGTCTTATATATCTAAATCTTTCTCTGCAATGAGAATTTGGCCGTCTGTTCGCGATGATGATGTGGAAATGGAGGTTCTCAAGCATGGAATGTTGACATCTCACCCCGCGTGGCTTACTGATCCCGGGCGGTATAGACCAATGCGGACATTCTGGGGCCGGTCCTTGCCCTTTGTGGGGGATGGTCCCTGAGTTGCGCCATGGATTAACCCAGGCACAGGTGACAACTGTTGATGTCTACCCCTGTGACTTTAAAGTACAACACCTCCAAACACGAACAAGAGGGGTTCATTGTACCTGGCAAGGCAGTCAGAAGACAGAGATTTTTCAGGTGGTATCGCTATTCTTTGGCACTGATAGGAAACAGCACACGACGGAAGAATAGCGCCATCCCACTACTACAGGTGACAGACGTGGGAGGTAGGTACAACTCAGGTACGTATACCTACTCTTTTTTGACTGTTGGAATGCGTGCCGTGCAAAAAGCGTGGATGCGATAGCAGTCCGTTTTAAAAACACTAAATTTCAGCTCCTGGCTTTCATCTGAACTTTCTGCACTTCTACTCGTGAGGGCAGGAAAAAAGAGAACCCCGCCCAATCAAAGTACCCGCCGTTGCGGTTCGGTAACATCCGGAACACCTCGCGATGTCTCATTTGCTGAATATCTTATTACTCTAGTTACAACGAGATAGGTACCTATATTCATACGGAAATATAACTAACCACATAGTTTAGTCCGAGGCCCGTGACAAACAAAAATTTGCACCGTGCTCTAAAAGACCACGGGAAACAAAAAAAGACTTCTCCGCCGGCCTCGAGGGCGGGACACATGACCAATCATAATTTACTAACTAGTACTACCTCACGTCTTGGCGCCCGCTCCCCCGCTCCCCCGCCGAGAATATGGCACAAGGCACACCACAGTACAATATCAATATATCTCTAGACATCTTGTGATGCAAAGAATTCAAACTTCGGGAGAACAACGACCCGGACGAGAGATGAAAAGGAGGGAAAAATGTATTTTGGACTAAAAAACAGTACTGAGTTCCCGGTGTAATTCATGCCGGTATTTCTTGATAGGAGCGGAATTTTTGAAGGCTTATGAAGTAGTTCAGAGTGGTATGGATAATAGGATGAGGGACAGGAGGATACGATAAGTTGTATAACGCCGGATGTTTTCAGCGCTTGGGTATATATGTATATAAGGTTCGGAGAAATGGCACTATCTCTAGCAGTACTGTATCACAACAACTATAAAGCCGAGAGAGTTGTTGTAGAACCACCCTTTTCACTACAATGGTATTGGGATATAAACACATATACATGTACTTGTCATTGTCGTCATTCTATCTCATATATCCGCACCGTCGCACACGCCGCACAAGTCCGTTCCATCACAACTCCAAATGCTGTGTGAGAACTCCTTGAAGGGGAATCGTACCAACATCTATAATGCTAACCAACTTATACCAAATGCTCAAAAGAATTGTTATGATGTAATAATGATTGTATTCCATTCAACATACTAGCCAAGACTGATTCCTAGCCGCGGAGGAGATTTCAGTTGTCCGATTCTTTACTAGTGCGGTATCCATTCTTGGAAATATATAAAGGGAATCCAGCGTGCCAAATGAAGGCTGTGAGTGATATTCGTTGATCGGGCTTAACATTACTCTACACCTGAACCCTCACTTCATCCTAAATCTAATATGCACATGATGTGATAGACCAACTCGCGCGCATGACCACAACGCCCTAGGCCCTGCAGGCGTTATATAAGTCCTGTATGAGCCCATTTCATCCCGGGAAATAGGAAATCAGGAGCTCTGGATATTCAGATGCCTGAAGTACTACACTACGGGAGGGTGATATCATCATAGAATATCACTCGGCTTTCTCCGTACCCCTGTCCTGTAATTAAGAAGACACCACTGTCATTTTCAAAGCAAGAGGGGGCTAAACGTCTTTCTCCGCTCCGTGAATGAAGGAACGTGTAGATGGCAGCTAGACCTTTTGTGAAAAAAATAAGAGTGGTCGTGTGAGACAGATATCTGCATGGTGTATCACTCGGTTTTCAAATGCTATGTATCTGGGTGAAATCGGAGCGAGAACAAAGAGAAAGCCAATCAAATGACTATCTATCGTATCATATTATCATTTCCTTGTATCGACCTGCATGTATTCTGAGTAACCACGCGGAAATGGCTCACTCTGGAGCTTCGGCTTTAGGTAGATTCGGTCACTACTACAACTACCCACTTGCAAGAAAGAGATACTCATCGTTTCGTTGCTAACACTCAGGCTAGTATCCTGATGGGTAATAAGACAAAATGAAACATGGAGGCAGAAAATGCGACAGCTTTTTCACCACCGTTATTTGAACCCCCAGATTAGTTTCAAAGTTTGATTTCGCATTATGAGTTGCTAGCCAGCCTTAGCATGCACCTAGAAAATCAATGTCACCGGGAATGAAACATGGGGTTTTTCCAGCGGTGTTTCAGACAGGTCATGCAGGTATAATATTTGGTTACGTTTGCTAGCAGTCGTGACCGTCCAGTCTGGTGCTCGTGGATTTTAGGACTGGATACCCACTGGTTATGGGCCAGTCATCTTTTAGAGGAGGGGGTGCATGACGGGTTTGGTCGCAGATCTAGAGTGCCAAGACATACGTACATGTAGCGACATAACTGAATCTTGAGTAATCACTCATTTATCGAATAACATGGCCGCTTTCCACTGTTATCAAAATCAATAAAACATAGGGAAAAAAGAAAAAAGAAAACCTGCGATACACAATTCTCACCAAAACTTCATGGACCTCTTACCGTCATCCCCTACCTCACGAAAGTCTATTACGCCCCCTGTCCTACCTCCCTGTTCCACCATTCATCCCAGTCCACAACCTTCCTCCCGAGCCGAGCCTCCTCCGCAGCAAACACCGCTGCATGGCTCCTGAGCACATCATCAACCGTCACACCTACAACCTTGTTCTGAGCCTCCTCCACTGTCCACCCTTCACCAACCTTTATAATCGCTCGCACAAAAGCACCGACCAGTCCGCCATCTCCACCGCCATGTCCACTAACCATATCTACCCACGGTCTATAGACCTTGCTCTGTCCCGTTCTAAAGTCATGGACTGTGATAGTATTACTATTCGCCTCCACCTCACCCAAAGTGCCGTATACTCTCGTAAACCTCTCACAAATCCGCTTCGAAAATGCTGTCATAGTCAATGTAGCTGTCTTTGCACCTCGGCCCGCTGGTCCGTCGTCATCCCAGGTCATGGTGACAACCTGGTTATCCACGACGTCGTTACCTGCCTCATACACACACCTCCCGTAGTAGCTTTTATCTCCCTGTTCTTTATCAGTGCTGTAGTCCGCTTCCAGCGCTGTTTTTAGCATCGTCTGTGCGTCCGCGATTGAAGGTGCTTCTTCAATCTCTGGGACTACGATCTTAACTGGCCAGCCTTTATTGCCTTGCGCAAGGTTAAACTCGTCGTAGATCTTCTTTGCCGAAAAGATGCATTCAGTTTCGGCTGCAGGGCATGAGTAACAATTGGTTGCAGCGCCTGCTGTGAGGGGCTTCTGGCTGGGTTTGAAGTGTACGAGTGAGCCAGAGGATGTTATAGAGCTTGGAAGATGTGGGCGAGCAGAGGTAGACGGTGAGCAAAGAAGCCATAAGAGGAGGTCTATGTCATGGCAACATTTCGTCAGGAGAGATGGGGCGGACGTGGACGTTTTGCGCCAGTTACCGCTGTAAGTGTCAGGAGCTTGCATGTGTAGAGACGAAAGTCAGGGTGGTTACCGGACGTAGCTATGGGCAAAATGCCACCACCCGACAGGTTCGGTGTGGTTTATATTGACGATGTCACCAACTACTTTATCGTCACAAAGGAGCTTGCGGAGGAGCATGTTGTGGGGGGAATATCGTAGCACATGTCCGATTGCGAATATGATGGGTTCGTGCTTTTTTGAGTTGAGAGCTTGGCACATCTGCACGCAAGAATCTAGAGTTGTGCTGAGTGGCTTCTCGCAGAGAATGTGAATGTTGAGAGGGCGAAGAGCTAGTACGATCTTTCGAATGTTTAGTAACATAACGTGAGGGTATACTCGTATCCAGACCAGGCTTGAAAGCTAGTCAACATAAACACTCACTTCACAATGAGTCTCATCAAGTGTGCAGACGCAAATCCCGTCCACTTCCCTCTTCAACTTTTCTCTAGCCTCCTCTGTTGCGATCATATGTTTCCAGTCTTCGAACACTAACCCCGCACTAACGTCAAGAGCGTGTTTCGACGCGAACAAATCCCGTTTGAATTCCACCGGTTCGGCGACACCGACTATGGTGCCGGGAGTACCTGTTTTGATTGCCCATGCGTATGCGGAACCTCGAGAACCTGCGCCAATGACGAAAATACGGGGGACTTCGGTGGAGCTTGACATTCTGGAGACTGTTGTAATGGAGGACTCTGACAAGGCTGCACTGTGGTTATCGGTACATGTAGCTACATGTAAGCTTCTTGACACCAAACGGCAGGCAGGCAGGGTTACACGAAACTATTGTCGAATCAGCAGGAGTTGATTACGAAATCTACTAAAGAGGGAATAAACGAACAGGGGTTTTTAATAAGGAACTGCGCATGTTTGGCGTCCGTTTCCGCGATATAATTATTGATCCGCCCTTGCATACACGTGAAGTATCTGCGCTATAGGTAAAGACCCAGGTAAATGTTGTTGAGCATCAGCCAGTCTGGTCGCCGGTGCGTGACAGGTGCGCATGATATCACTGTCCAGGTAGCCCAGTCTTAAAGCTCGGTGGCCATGACAAGAACGCCAAGACCTCTATAACTCCACAACCACAATAGATATTGAAATCCGGTAAAGAAAAACTCTTCTTTATTATGATACCCAGCCTTTGTCTTTACGGACCTTTCCTAGCACCTGTGGTTGTAAAGTTATATAGGGCTTGGCGCCCTGGCGCTCTTGGCGTCACCTTTGAGATTGCAGGTAGGGCAGAGTGTAGTGTACCAAAAAAAATCGAGTTGTAAGTAATAGATGTAACATACGACCGTCATCAATTGGAGAGCTAGAGTTCAGAGCTGGTAAGGGAGAAAATGCTCGATCCAGTTTACTAAGATATCGCCAGCTTGCTACGTATACGTAGCGGTCATGTTATAAGATGTCCTTGACGGTTCTTTATGACTTTAAAATCAGAGATGTTTAATCCGTTCGGGAATGCAGTGAATTCAGGAAGAGAGAGGGTTATCTACTTAGCAATGCGAATTGTATGCCAAGATACAACCACGCGCAGCTATAGCTATTCTCTCATTGATATTTGCCATTCCATTTCAGAAGCTAATCGGGAGCGATACGTGAAGAAGGAACTCTTGAAACATATCTCTCTCGGCAACGTGGTCTACTTACAGGTGTACCGGCCTATGATAGGCACTTACAGGTGTACTGGCCTACGATAGGCCAGGAAGACATACCTTGCAAGCTCACTCGATCTTTCGAGAGATGGCGCCAGATTCCCGATGTTGCCACCAATATTGCCCTAGAAACGGATATCACATTAGGACAGATCTTATCGCGTATGTTTATTCACGTCACTTATAATACCGAAACCTCTGACCTTATTTTAGAATTCTTGTGTCCTAATATTCGCAATGAAATTGTCTGCTCTACCTAATAGTCAATATTCGAAGATATAGACACGAAATCTAGATGGCTATCCTCCTAGAGTATGTACTTTGGCCCCGTGATTAATTCGGAGGTCATCAGCTCACAACTATCTAGGCTCATCTGTATTCAACTCAAGGATAGACCCTTTTGTATTTCCTGAATGCAGTATAAATTCACAATTCCTAGGACAAGAGTAACATTTAACAAATATCAGATATTCTATCATTGAATGCCTCGAGTTCCTCCGATCCGCAAGGTATCTTCTGTATTTGGCAGACAAGATAAATCATGTCCCCAAAAGACATAAATCAATACAGTGGCCTCTACCCATATCGAGCGGCTTTATAGAGCACACACTCTATCTAACATTGATAATTGTTAATACCCTACATACAAGTTAGCTAATTGGTTTCTGAAGCTTGAGTATCTCAAGATGTTCAATACCTATCGAAGAAACAAATATGTTTATGTTTATTAATGCGGATTCATGTAGACTCTCTATCCCAAGATATGAAGACTTCTGTCTGATTCTATCTGATCTAAGCCGCTTTATAGAAAACTTTATGCTTTCCTTCACCCACAAATTAGTGCTTCCCCTTTCTATCGGGGCTGCTTCACTCACTTGGCATTCTTTGGTCAATAGTATCATGATCAGATTCGCTCTCATCGGATTCACTCCCATCATCAGAAGGTTTGCACTGAACTACTCGATCGAGCCGTGCTTTCAATTCAAGATCACATCCAACACCCGTCCTTTTCTGTGAGTAAACTGAAAACTCTTTCCAGTCAAGCTCGTCAAGCTCGTTAACATCATCGATTTCCCTCAATCCACTATCCTCAGAGTGAGGGCGGTCATCGATCCGATGAGAAGACAAGTCTCCGATGAAATCCGCCCAAATTGCCTCCCTCTCTGGATCCTTGACAACAGCCTCCATCAAGGAGCATTGCGACTCGTCCGACGACTCTCCCAGGCTCGAGTTCTCGTCGAATACAAAATCTTGCATCTTGACGTTCCCCTTCTCAACCCCAATCTGCTCCACCAACCACTGCTTGAGTTCTTTCCAATTAGGACCGGAACCAGAATTTGTAACCCAATCAAACTCGACGATTCCCGGCTCAACCCCATCCTTCTTTGCCTCCCACAACCAATGAAGAATCCCCTTCTCTTTGTCGATCGGTTTTGTGCGGATCCACCTTAGCAGCATCTCATATGCGGTTAACCTCATGCGCGGATCCCAAGTTGCTGTATGGACCGTTGGGACATGACCGCGGCGCCAGTAGCGGGGCATGGGTGGGTTTCTCACCACTGCCGGAAGTCGAAAGTCGATAAGTCTGTTGCAGTCGCGGAACATATGGCTGTACACGAAACGGGGCGGGCAAGCCCTGTAGGTGGAATACCTCGGATACTTGTGGATGGGGTAATTGGCCGGAGGAGTCACATTGTGGCCGGTGGTGTTCTCGCGGAACGGGGTGGTGGGTGAGCCATAGTCGGTGGTGCTTCGGAACATTTTGATATATGTCCCTGGGTTTCGAAGATAGAGGTAATTGTGACGGATGATTAGGAGAGGTTTGAAGTCGATAAGATGTTTGGGAGAGAAGGGGATGGGGTGCAGATAGACGAGCGGTGGGGTTATGTTGCTTTGGCGCACTGGTAATAGAATGTGGGGGGGCTTCTGAGATGGTTTGTTTGGTTCAAATTTGAGCCTGCTGGCGGATACAGAGCTTATTTTCCTGTAACCACTGTTTTAGTGCGAATGACAGTGTTTTATTTCTAGAAACAGCACAATTCGTCTGTATATATCAAACTCTTATCCCCGAATCAACTATCATAACGTGAAGCTTTTTTGACGACCAAGGAGATTAAATAGGCCACTCAATCCCGGGATCTCATGGACCATGGTAGGTAGGCTTCATGAGCTGGAAAACAGCTGTCTACCCAAGGGGGTTCAGTGTTTGTTCAAATTCAACCTTTGAACCTAGTGCGATCGCTCAGCAATCATTACATCTTCGAACACGCGATAGTAAGGCTCTGTAATTGTTTTATTACCCGTTAGTATCGATGACTACTCCCGGGAATGTTTTAAAGAAAGCCAAGCAGGGAGAGAGATATATCTACTCTTTGCGCTCTGCTGGTGTCAGCTTTGACCAATAGATATTCTCCGCAGCATGCTTGCCTCTGACCAATCAGGATATTCACAGGATACAAATAGATTTTGTACGCCCAAGTGGGAAAGCATGAGAACTACTCTCCCGAGTGTTTTTGACAGCTCATCATGTCCTGCGAGAGCGCTGAAGTATTAACTTACAATCGGCAATAATTAATACCTCATTAATTAAGCTAGACTCAGATGGATCCATAGAGAGCCCGTGGGCTGACGAGATAGATACCTACTAAGAGTTAACCTTAATATCAGTATGTAGTAGAAGCAATACTGCTTATTATGGGGATTTGGATCAATTGTGGGGGGTTATTTCATCATAATTGTCAAAAACCTACCCCGCAAGATATCACGCGCAGCGCAAAAATCTCCCCTGCTCTTGTATGAGGTGATATATCTGTTCTCCATCGTCCCAATTCTCCATTCACCACTCCTCGATAGATCCTCTCGGTCTGTCGAGTTTCTCCTAAAAATTTAGGAATCCCCCGTTTGCCTACTGCGCCCCGCCCGAAGCCACCGGCCGCCGAACCGCGCCCGCACTGTAAATTCTGCCTCTTGTTCATATCTCTACTCTCTTAAGATACTATCTTAATAAATACCTAAGTCTTAACGTCCTTTCCCTCTATTCCACAGCTTGTTGTAAATTCTTCCGAAGTCACCAGCTGAGCGCCACATGTGCGCACTGGGTGCGCATCCCATAACAGCCTCCTTGACTACGAAGAAAAACGCAACCCCACAGTTCCCCACTCCACATTGGAGGCCGAAGCCGTAGATTTTAGCAGTAGACGCGCTGGATATGTCTTTATACCTATTCTTGAGGATAGGCTCGGGGACGACGGTTTGCGGTGGTGATCCTCGAGTGTATTTTTTTTGGCGGCCGCTGTTAGGGCTTGGGGCTTCGGGCGTGCCGTGACCTGATATGAGGACTGGGTAACAGCGAGGTCTCAACTAAAAAACCGGAAGGGCTTGGAGTTTGTGAACTCAGGGAAATATCTGAGTTAATGTCTATTGATAACCTCTATAATTAATCTAAGTATATTTTCCAGCAAGAAGTTGCGGATATGGCGGACTCGTCAATGCGAATACCTAGGTTCTACGGACTACTCTTACTCGGGGATAATTACATATAGGAGGAACAATGGTGACCAAATAGCCGCGTTCACTAACAAAACGATAGAAATAACAGTAGCGATCAAGGCCATGTCAATGACCTGGAACACAATAGACGCCCCTGGTAAAAAAGAAAACTGCAGAAGAGCAATAAAACAGAAGAGATGAGAGGAATCTAACGCTCCAAGAAAGAAAGAAGGGAAGAAGAGAATTGCATGAACAGACACCAACTATATCAATAACATCGATCATAGCCCTTAAGCTTCGATCTTCATTTCACTCATTAGAAAAAGCAAGTCATGCAGAGGTATAGCAACAAGAAAAAAAGAAATTACAAATGAAAACAGTATTTATTTGACGGTCCCTGACGGAGCTTGCCTGATAGTTAAGATTTACGATGCCAAAATGATATCACTATGCTCTCTCAGCAGTCAATCTACCATAATTGCGGTCATTCACCACCTCAACTTCTTCTTCCTCCGCATCTTCTTCTTCGCATCGGCGGCGGCAATAGCGGCGGCGGCTTCAAGCTCGGAAGGGGAAGGGTCCGGGGCCGGCTCTGGTTGCATTGTGGCCCAGGGAATCAAGCGTTTCAAAAATTCTCGAGCCATGCTATAGCCTTCGATCTCCGTTTCTGCGAGGATAGGATCCATCGTAGGGAAATGATCCATTATAGAGAAAGGAACTGGGTCTGAGCCCGCATCCATCAAATCGGACACTGATGAAGCGGATTTTGTAGCTGTTGGTGTGGTACTCCCGTCGCTCGGCCCCTTATCCTGGGTGGGGATGTCAAGCTCTTCCACAGTTTTTTTCCTTTGAGAGAGACACCAGGCCTTCTCAGCCGCAATCTTCGAGGCTTTATCTACAAGACGCACGGTTTCGCGTGTATAGTCTTCCCGAAGGCTATCTCTCTTCCTTATGAGCTCGCGATATTCTTCCCAATTGGCTTGGCCTCCATCATTTGTGACTTTTAATGAAGCATCAATTCTGCGTTGATAGTAGAGCTCTTGAGATTTAGCTGATGCGTTGAGAGCATCAAGTTCAGCTTTGACATCATTTTCCGCTTTGTTGAGACGGAGGATCCTGGGGAAGTATTCATCGTCTTTTTCTTGACGTTTCCTGAGGAGGAGAGATGCCTGGTGTAACTGTAGTGCTTTATCACATTTTGATTCACTCAAAAGGTCCTCGACGGTGAAACGTTCGAATATCTTCCTTTTACGCTTGTTTGAGACGAAAGACTTGGCCACAGTTGTGGCGGAACCCTGCAAGGTAGTGGCCGAAGCGGCATTCTCTTCTTGAATCTGATTACTCGGACTTGAGGGCACTGCAACCTCCTCTGGAGTCTCCACGATTGGACTTGGTGAACCCTCTTCCTCTTGCTCTGCAACCACCAGATTCTCCGCCATTTGATTTGATAGCTCCTCTTCCTCCTCTTCTGCAACCACCTCTGGATTCTCCACGGTTGGACTTGCTAACCCCTCTTCATCTTGTTCTGCAACCATTGGATTCTCTGCGATTTGACTTCGTAACTCCTCTTTCTCCTGTTCTGCAACAACCTCGGGATTCTCCGCCATTGGGCCTGGTAAACCTTCTTCCTCTTGGGAGTCATCACTAGTCCCCAGAGTCTGTTCCTCGATGTACTCGGTTGAACATATGGGTTCTGTAGATCCCTCAGATAGTACTGATTCTTGTAAATTTAAAGGTGAGCTGAGTGACCCAACTAGCTGTACGACATCACTGGCGATGGAGCCTTCAGTTCTCCGTGGTTTTCGTCCTACCAATTGTTCAAGTGCATTTCCCGTTTCTTGGGCATTAGGCACAGAATAGTGGCTGCTACCACTATCTGAAGTAATCGAGGTTCTCCTAGAAATACCAGGCGATCTTGGGATTGACAATATTTCTGAGGCAGAGATGATTTCTGGAATATGAGATTTGGGCACCTCAGCGGCCAATGTCTTACCCGGTTCTTCTCTCACTGCCGAAGATTCGATGATTTCAGGTGGCACACCTTCAGATCTCTTTTCACAAGACCTCTGTGCATGTTCTGCATCTTCAGGTAGTATGAATTGGCCTTTAAACCTTGATTTATCTTCCTTCCAACATTCGAAGGTGACAATTGACCCTTCATCTGTTACTACACATAAACGTCTCAAAAGTACTGCAAGGTTCTCTGATGTAGGGTACGCTCGGTTTTCGGACCACGTAATGTGATGTCGTAAAGCTTTGCTCTGGTCTTTTTGAATCTCTAACCTTTGGATGATGTCTTCAATGCCTATACATAGGCGCTTGCGCTCATCTAAAGAGATTTTGACCATGGTTAGTTTAGGAAGGTTTGCTAGCTGAATTCTCCAAGGTGTTCGTACCTGGCGGTGTTTGAGGCGAAACACACTTCGTAAATAAAATATCCGTCACACTCAATGCCCCTGTTAATCCTAAATGAGTTTGGTTAGCCGGGTTTATCAGAAATGCCTAGTGCTGCGAACTGCGCTCGGTAAAGGTTATTGCCGTTCGATACCCTTTACCCAACAGGAATCACGGTCCTTACTGCTCTACAGGAAAGGAAACTTCGTAGGTTACATGATTCCATCAATCAATGGGTAGAGGACATTATTGAAAGCGTAACAGAAAGGGCTCTCTTCATTACCGAAAATGATGGACAAAAGAAAGTTGAAAGCACCCACCAGCATAACTTGGGGTATTCGAAGATTGTTTTTTCTGCGTTCGTCGCGTGTCCTCTCCGGACTGTGGGGAGGGTAAGTTTATTGTAATGTCATCGCTATCTGAAGGAATATTGTAAACGGGAGGCTTTTCTAGCCCTCTTCGTTTCTCATTTTGTAGGTTAAATCGATTATCTTTGTTTTTCTCCACGGAGGATGGAGAAGAGTCTATTAAAATAGCCTCGGTTACACTATTCCCTTGCGCTTTATATGGAGCGCGAGAGGAAGCCGAGCGGTTTGGTGTTTTTGACTTGGTTTTGGGCGGAGGGTGCGGTATGGCAGCCTGGGGATTGGCACTAAACTCAATGATCATGGGTTCATGGGATACTGAAGGAGGGATTGAAGAGTTAGTTGTTTCCTGCTGTACGTTAGAGACGGGTTGCCTTTGCAGGTAGCGGTCCCTAGGAACCTCATAACGAGGCGGCAAGGTGGGGACGACGGGACCTCGCGGAAGATGCTTGAGGCGAGGGAGATGCGCGACGGGTTGAGGCTTGGCGGCAACGTTTATTGTCGCGCCCGTGATGGGCTCAATTGTATCCCTCAGGCTAAACCTCCCGGAGCCCTTGATAGCTTTAGCTTTCCTACGTTCTCTTGCCTTTTCTTTCTCGGACATAACTCCTGGAGGTCTTCTCTTCTTTACTGCAGTGCCATCGGCATTCATAAAGGGCTCCTTCGCAAGAGCAGCAGCCTTTGCAGTTGCGACCTTTTGCCGTTTCGGTTTCGTTGAAGAAATTGTTTCGGATAATACGAGCTGTAGCCTTTTCGTGCTACTCGATTTGGAGGGTGCTGCTACTGCCGATGGTGCTGCTGCCGCCTCGGAGGCAGGTACAGCAGAGGAAGCTGCCGCGGGCATCGTAGAGCCACTATCTTCGTTGTTGATGGGTGGTTGTGGTGTTTGCTGGATTTGTTGTGGTTTAGGGGGCAGAGGGAATTTTTTTGGAGTGTGCTGCAGGGTGTGGTTAGCGGGATGGATTCAACCAAGCCAAACTTTGCCAACATGAAATTACCTTATGATTTTCGAGTGAATTCTTTGCTTGGACTCGAATCGGCGAACCAGTGGATACTTCACTCGTTGACAAAGAGTCGCTCTCTTTCTTGTCCCCCTCTGAACTAGAACCAGAAACACACTTCCGGCCACTAGTTCTACTAGGTGATGTGCTATACCCGCTGTCTCCTCGGGATGAGGGACTCACATGAAACGCTGATTTCCTTGCTGTCCTTGCTTGGGCATTGGTCCTGGGTGGAGGTGCCAGAAGCGATTGAGGACTGCTAAGAAGTGAATTAATTGGTATTTTGCCGTTAGCACGTGCCGACGCTACTCTTTCAATGTGACCAGGTGGCACTCGAACATTGCTCGTGAGGATCGTGGGCTGGAACCCGTTTGTCGCCGAAATATTGTTGTCGTTCATCGGCGGGATCCTGGGAATACCCGCAGTTTGTACTGCCTGCGGAAAAAAATGCGATGAAGACATGATGGACGCGTGTGTATAGTGAGCGTTGCTCAATGGCGAACTTATATTGATAGACAATTCACACAATACTCTCGGCTATGACTGGGTCAAAAAGTGAATTTCACCAAGTCATCCCGTCTGTGGATGCGCAGGGAACACTCCTCGCTCTCGCAGATAGAAAATTTGAGCCTCTGAGATTTTGAAAATTCAACTTGAAAACGAAAGGTGCTAGAGCACTCGATCGTTGTGGTGAAGAAAAGGAGTGGTGGCAAGAATAAGTTCACCAAGCTGAAAACGATTCAAAGGGTAGGATGGGGAGGCCTCGAGGACTGAGGTGGTAAATAGAAAGAATAGAAAATCTCTGGGATTTTACCCCTCAGTTTTAGCTCTCCCGAAGAGGAAAAAATGCCCTCGGTTTTAGCCCTAGATTAACTTACCTAGACGGAGGTGTGTCAGTGAAAATAAGTCTGGATCACATAAGTAATTACTCAACTATCCATTTCCTCTTATAGTATAGGAGCACAATGGTCAACAGCCGAAGTTCACATCCTTTCGTACCTCTGCGATATGATTACAACATACTCAGATTCGGGTCTGCTTCGAGTGACTCTTGCTCAGTAGAAACGCCCAATCTTTTATGACAAACATGGTTAGCGTGCGGAGCATTAATTTATCGGCCAAGACATATGTAGACAACGTTAACGACACGCCGAAAAAGTCGATCTCTGCACCTCCTCTTTAAATGTGTGTGGACTCCTTCGGCCCACACACTTGGAGCTGTGCGATCTCATATATCAGAACGGCTGGAAGACACTCCAGAGAACCCATATTGCTGGAAGATCCAAGACTTCGAAGCAGATCGATTGCATTTCTACTGGGAATAATTGGCCGACCTCCAGGGAAGACCCAGCCGCCCTACCCCGCCGCTAAATTCTCAAATCATGAGGGCATTTCAACCGATCAGTCGGATCAGACATATTGGTCGAAGAAACTATGGCCCCTGGCAGTCTTCTCGTCCTAAAGTCAACCTACTACTGACCTTCGATGCTTTCGGGACGCTCTTCGAGCCGAAGGATTCGATTGCCGCCCAGTATGCTCATGTGGCATGGGAGCATGGCATAACAGGTGTGGAAGAATCTGACATTCAAGTGACATTCAAGCAAGGTAATAAGACTCTCTCCACTTGAGAATTGCTTCATTTCAGAACGTAATTCTTGTTATCCACTTTTCCATACGTATACGTGATGTCATTACATTTATACGTCAAATGTCCGGCTATAACTTACCCGGTTCAACAACTCTCCTGGCTTTTTTTCCGTTGAAATTATATATACTTTTGAGGGCCAATCATGACTTGATAAATCAAAAGAACATAAATACCAATACACCCCTGAGCAATAGGGGGCTATCTATAGCAAGAACGTCTCTACCTTCATATTGAGCAGCAGCACCAGGTACAGATATCAGATACCCATCTAAGATTTGAAGCGAGACGAAGCCAGTGCCAGATATGTTGAAGATTGATTACATCCCTATTCAAGCGCTTTTTAACCACTGCGGGCTCCTATTACGTTCTTTTTGGTGTTCCACCTGCTAATGGAACCTAGCCTTCAAGCAACAGGCCTCAAAGAATCCTAACTACGGAAAGAAGTCTGGAATGACACCTGAGCAATGGTGGACCAGCGTGTGTCTCCCTACGTGCAGCCTTTCTATATCAAAGACTAATCATGTGTCTAATCTCTAACGTAGGTAATAACCAATACATTCACCCCTTTAACCAAATCACCTCTTCCTCCTTCCTTAGCACACGCACTTCTCCATCGCTTCGCCAGCAAAGAAGCCTATAGACTCTTCCCAGATGTCCTCCCGCTTTTGAATCGCCTGAGGCAAGACACGCAGTACGATACGGTCACGCTGGGGGTCATCACCAACTCCGACCACCGCGTAATATCAATCCTGAACGATCTAGGAATAGGAGTACGCGAGTACAAGTCTACTGTTCCAGGCCAACCACATCCTGAGAAAGGTGTGGGCGACAGCGCGTTGATTGATTTCGTGGCCTTTTCATACGATATTGGCTGTGAGAAGCCTGATCGTAAAATATTTGACGCTGCACGAAGGATCTGGAAGGACTTGAACCCAGAAGATGATTACGGTATGCTGGTGCCAGTGCATGCTGGTGATGATTATCGTAAGGATTTCTGGGGTGCTCAGAATGCAAGCTGGAATGCTATCTTGGTCGACGAGAGAGTAAGGGAGAGCGCCGTTGCCAATGATTGGGAAAAGGGAAGCTCGGGTGATTTCGTGGAAAGCCTTGAGCAAGTCTATAACATTGTAGAAGAGATTGCCAGCGACATGTATTACCCTTAGGGCGTAGCTTCATGGCTAAAAAAGACTTGTACGGCAGGAGCTTACCTTGGCCATGGGCATTTTATCTTAATTAGCGAGGTGGGTTAATAGGTAGCTGAGCTTAAATAGATCAACTGGGCTGTTTTCTTTGCTTAGACACGTCAAGCAGTGATGCGTGTCAAAAGTGAAGTTATTTGAGGTTGGAGCAAATTGGAAGTCTCTTTATTGTTTCGATCCTAATTTTGTACCCATTTCCAAAGGAACAGCCTGAAGGTGAAGTTATTAGTGCAGAGCTTGCAACCCGGGAGCGAATTAACCTTTCTGGAATTGCAGTGTTTAATACTAACCCACGTCACTAGCACCGTATTTTCGACGTTTCTGGAATCAATGCCATATATATGTCATGTCCATTTATCAAGGTACCTTGGATTTGGTTACCTTGCGTGACGCCGAAGCATAATCATTACCTCTAGCAGGTTGAAAGGTCTTTTTTGTTCACAAACCCTATTGTTGTCAACGGTGGTCGGAGATAATAATAAAAATATAGAAAAAAAAGATTGTAAAAACATAAAAACCGACGAAAAGAAAAAAGAAAACGGGTACTGCGTAGTGTTGGGCACGAGCCTGTTCGAGACGAGCCACACCTAGAGCTCGAGCTGGCTCGGATTGTGCTAACGAAGGCTGGGAATGTTCGAGCCCGGGAGTATGGCTCGAGCTCTCATTAATATACATGTAGTTAAAATAGTCATCTCGATATACTTTTCAATTTGAAGGACGAACTCGGAGGATTTACCCCCGTTCTATTATCTAATTTTACCATATAAATCAACCCATTAATACTAGTCCAAAGGCTCGAGCCTAAGCTCGAGATTTTCCAATATTGCTCCGAGCTGGCTTAGACTCGTGAGAAGGAGAGCTCGAGGTGTTCGAGCCTAAAGCTCAAGCCCAAAGTTTGACCCGGCTCGGCTCGTGCCCAGAACTAGTACTGCGGTACGGCACCCCAGAGGGGACCCCGCCCTGACCTTCGGGAGTCCCCTCCTGTTTTCTATTGTTAAAAAAACCATGATTCGCGGGGTGTCTTGCACCGGGAAGAACGATGAAACGAGCAGTGCCCTCTGGGGCAAGACTGACAGATTCTAGGACGAGTACAACAAAAACAACGCTAATCCATAGGGGCAGGAGGGTACGAGATAGGAGCATAACCCGGGCAGGAAGAGGACGTGTGATACTCGCAATGAGAATGAGTGCAAGAAGAACAAATAGAAGGTCGACAACAGGAGAAACAAAAAACAGGAAGAGGTGGAGGCGGCGGGGTCTCAGCCGCCTTTTCGTAAAGATGCAAAAAACAAGGACACGCTGCAGTGATATGCCGAAGACAGTGAGCCCTAGGACAGCGGGTACAACGGGAAGGCAGAGAACAGCCAGAAGACGCACAGGAGGAAGACGGATTAACCGCATGAACACACTCATCACAACAAGGAATATATTGACCCATCACGAAACATGATGAACTAGAAGAAGGACAGACTAATAAAACATTTATACCAAGAAAAAAAAAAAAAAGGCATCCAACAGAAACCAGTCGAAAGTGACATGCCGCCAGCTGAACAATAAAAGAGTAACATAAATTTAAAAATACAAGTGTGCGGGTACTCCGGTACCGCGGTGCGGCACCGCAGCAGGGATCCCGCGGCTGACCTGCATCCCTATTTTTTATATCCATATGTAACCATACTTCGACTTGGAAAATAATAAGACAGAAAAAAAAAGAGAAACAGAAAACCCAAAAAATGATCCTAACCGCCACGACGACGTCGCCTTTTCTAGTTTGACGTTGTGAAAAGACTTAGAGTGTAGAATAGGTGGGAGCTTCGGCGCCGGTGAAATACCACTACCCTTCTCGTTTTTTTACTTAATCAATGGAACGGAGGGGTTAGTAGCTACCGCGTACCATAGAGACGGGATCTCCCCTGCCTCGCAAGCTCGGGGGGTCCCCCCCCGCCGGCTAGCAGGAGGTATCATGCAAGCCTAAAAAAGAAAAATGAGATGATAGAGAATATGTACATATTTAAACCGAAGAATCTCCACAAGAAATAAATCACAATGCTCATAGATATCCAAAACGCAATCCGAGACGCAATAAAAACAACGAAAACCCCTTCAACAACATAACAAGTTAACAACTCAAAACATCAACCCAAACAACCCAAAACATAATGAAGTCTTCATCGGAAACAGTCTTTTACGAGGCCCGTAGAGGGTTCATGGAAGAATTCTTCCTAATCGCAACGCTATGCCTCGTATAGCTACGATCTGGCTGGTAACAAAACCTGGGCCCGACGAAACGGGTATGAACTTATAATTATTGCTTTGTCAGCTTTCGTGGCGCTAGGTGTTGGTAAAGACCGTGGCGGGTCAGTACGCTGCGATTAATTAGGTATTCGATCCCATCAACTATGAGATTAAAAGGAGGATAGAACTATAGATTTTGGTATGGGTAGTGTCTGTATAAATATCTTCCCACTAGACTTCGTGATCGAATATATCCTATATATATGTCTTTAAGACGCTATGCGCGTAGGTACATATATAATTTAATTAGATTTCTTGATTGGAGTCATCTTACATGCGGGGTAATCCGAGTAAGTAAGTGATTCGATAAGACGCATCCCAAGTTGACGTTAAAGCTTTCGTTCGATTATACAAAATCAATAACTACATGTATCCACGCGCACGGGGATTCCAAACGCAGAGTCAACCGATAAAGTAGGTCCATATCGTTCTTTATATACTCTAGAAACTGAGCTTTAGTTAATTCAATTGACATTATCATATGACATAATTATTATAAATACCAGCTCTCATGCGTGTGGACACCAGAATGTTTCAGTGGTTGAATTCACCTAACCCTGTTGTCTTGTTGTCGCAGTCATCATCCCCTCTTTTACGCAGTGGAACAGGTCCAATTACAATGAAGAAATACATAACCGATTAGAATTATGTCGGCACGGGCATATGCATGCACGGGCAAAATCGACGGCCCGCATGATCGATATCTCGTTTATGAGTAGAGAATGCGCTTTTGTGATCTATTGATCCCCAGCTGAGCGGTCACCTTTGCAAGTTACCCTGTTGCCGGGTGTTCTCGGCCTGATAATCGTTCTGTCTTTCATCTCACACCCTGTTGACTCTAGATCTTGAGATCTCTCTAGTTCAGGTCTCAGTCCTCCTCGAGACGCCCGAGAGGTCGCTCGGCCGCTGACTGAACCGAGCTCTCGTCCACTGTTGATGCTACACTCACCCTCGAAGTTTAGGCATTAATTTGTCCACTCGGACCCAGAGTTAGTGAGGGTGAGTAGATGACTACCCCCGACAGACTCACCTAGTACGTTGGATTAACCCTGATAAAGGTGGAACTTTATTTGAACATCAGGTATCTTCTAGTCTCGAGCTCGAAATGGGACATTTGCACTGGGGTTTTGGGGCTCTATAGATCCCTCGAACCCCAAATATGTGTTCTCCCTGAACCCAGTACGCACCACTTACCTGCAGGATGTTCATTTTTGCTGACTTAACCAATCATATCGACACCAGAACTCGTCCTCGACATCTAGACCTACACGGTTATCTTGATCATGAGGTATAGCGAAGTAGAACAAGTTTAATACTACCCCGCATTTCCATCCCAGTATCCGATTGCACCTCATATATATAAACCACACGCAACCCAGTATGATAAACCTCACCTCTCGCTTTTGTGACGTTCAGGAGGGAAACTGACTCTGGTTGAAAGAGACCCATAGGAACAAAGGCTTCTAGTAAACAGCAAGGCTCACTGCAGTGCTTCATGCCTACGATGGCGTAACCCATATCCAATGATTACTACCGCTTACTAAATAGGTGATCGACGACTGGCCCGTCATCTCTCAATTACTCTTCGTCAGAGTATGACTTTCGGAAACTGAAATCTCATTCACTTTCATTCGCCATTACATCAGCCTATCAATGTTCTAG
Source organism: Morchella sextelata (assembly GCF_020137385.1). Lineage (NCBI taxonomy): Eukaryota > Fungi > Ascomycota > Pezizomycetes > Pezizales > Morchellaceae > Morchella > Morchella sextelata. The sequence goes on from NW_025408636.1 coordinate 261,736, forward strand.
TCCTTGAATTGAAAGGTGGGGTTTTCCGAACTAAGCGTCGCTAACCTCCAAAGTAAATCGAGGACTCGTAATGATTGTCATCACCTTGCTGATAGGTGTGACGGATTTTACATATGACCTAGCAAATTTATCTTTGGTTTGGCATTCCCGAAATACAGAGGTAGGACTCAGACCAGATAATTATAAATCGGATCCCTTTGAACCAGAACATAGCCTTAGTGTAGGGGCGTACCGGCTCACAGAGAGAGGACTTATCCCCTTTGTCTTTTCGGATTTCTTCCCAAAGGACAAGTAGAAGGTCTCACGGGGTCGATATACATCAGCCTATGAACTATCTTGTTCTCGGTTCAATGAGACCAGAAATCACAACGGACTGGATGAGGCAGGCAGAGATGTTTTATATGGGCCTATGGCCAGAGTATTCTACCTGGAAAGCTCGCTGGAAGGAAGCGACCCCTCTGGCGTCTGACTAGATGGGCGCTATTGAAATATATATGGGGCCTATATAACTTTCAAATACCCATCGCTTATACATCAACCTCCTTGGGAAGTTCTCTAATCGCCGCGATTTCTCTGTCCCGGGCATGAATTACCTTCCTCACGAATTCACAAACTTTCATGAGTCAGATCTTATACTACGGCGATCATCACCGGCATTCCTACCTCAGACAGAAACATTAGGTCTACCTATCGTTATTTAAACCAACTCTTATGTCCGGCAACAATTAGGTTTTTTAGATCGCGTCTTAGTGCCTATATGAGGTTTCTATAATAGAAATAAGGAGCACTGTGCCATCTACTAGATCTTTTTTTTCGTAAGTGGGCCCTATTCCCGCTTGTGATAGTGAGGCGATGGGTAAGTCCGGATACCAAGAAGCGGGCAGCCATGAAGCTTCAAAAAAAGAAGAGAAAAAGTAAAAAAAAATAAAAGATATATCATGGAATTACTAGCTTTTCTTCTATGCTCGCGGTCAATATTCTCAGCTCAATTCCTGTTCATATGGTATATGAGGACACTCGGATGCGCAAATCCCCGGCCTGCCCGGTCTCGGCCATTTCGAGGGGTTGGCCTTGGGGTATCATGTCTTGAGGCTTCTAGAGCCTATCAGCAACTTTTTTTCCGTCTAAATCAACGCATTCATACTCAAAATTAAGACATTGCCATTCTCCACTGGGCTGAGCTCCATTAGTAGCCTCTGCGCGAATCCGCGTGGTCACCGACTTCATGAATCATGCTACTCTTTATTATCAGAAGCCGCAGAGCATTGGGTTCGATAGACCAACCTTGATATCATGTCGATAAATTAGGTATTCAGTAAACACAATTCTTTACTGGCGTGCAGGTGGCAGGTGCTCCATGGAGCGCCGGCCCGCATGAGTGTTCACATTTCATATCGCATTCGATATGCGTGCATTGCTTACTTAGTACTCATATGAACTAATATTCAGAGTTTTTATATGAACTGGTTTAAACTTGCAGATACAATACGCGCGTCCTGCATTTACTATTCCTTGACGGAGGACTCACCGAGTGTGGCTAGTGCCGCGATTACCCATGTCGCTTAGGCCTTGTGGCGGCGCGTCACATAAAGGGAAGTTTAACGACACTCTCAGTTAGCTACTCTCACAGGCTTCAAGTAGCCGTTCAGAATGGTTCTCCCGTATATCTCCGTCACCAGATAAATCCATAGTTTAAAGTCGGGCAATTTATCTTTCTCCGCAGTTGAGACTGCGCATGAATGCCGTGCAAGTACGGCAGTCCTCACCTGGAAAACTCCCTAGCTTGAGAACACTTTCAATTCGGCTCTTCCTTAGTTTAGTAGACTGGAATATACTGCTTGGGCAGCATCCCGGTACACGGTGCAGATCAAACTGAACCTCCCTCACGCAGGCCGGCCAACGACACCTAAAATATGACGAAGAAAATACCAAAGAACCCAGTTCACCCTGCTTGTAAGGATTACCGCAAATATCGGCGCTCTCTAGAATCTAACAATTGGTCAAACCGCGGATAACAGCAGTGGCTTTCCTTAACGAAAAAAGTCACTTCAGTTCTGCCAGTATTCAAAAAGGTCTTTATTTCCGGAAAATATAATAAGACCACCATAATTTCTAAGATCTGTTGCGGCTCATGGGAAGTCTTTCCTTCTGGTAAGTCCTGTCAATAGATCGTTATTTCAAGGATTTGTGTTACACCGGAGTTCCCTGGTTTACTCAGTTCATCCAAGACATTACCATATACGTATCCCCTGGGTTGGTGAATCTTGCATATTACAGACTTTCGATTCAGGTAATTCTAAGCCAGATTTCTTCGAATAATCGGGCGCAGTTAGTGGTTGACCGTCGGGCCTAGTGATTTCGCCACTGGAAAACACTACATATATATCAAGATAACTAGAAAGTCCTGGAATCTACGTGTCTCACCAACTCAGGGGATATCATAGTTGGTGGCTAATGATTATACTATGCAACCTTTTGGTCATTCAATGCACCATAGATATTTAAATATAAGCTATACTTAGAGTTTCAAATGATAAACGGTTCAGTTCCTACGGCGAGACAGGCTCCCATTGACAGAAAGGTTTACAGAAAACCTTTCTCTGGTAGAAAGTCTTGCCAGACTTTTCTTTATCTATTAAAAGGACTCTTGTCCTGCAGATAGAATGCTGAACTCAACGTGGTTTGTTCATAGCTCTTCCTGTGATGCTGGTCTGATCTGATTATAGAAACGCTACATACCACAGGTCCCGATTCCTTATTTCTCAACGACCACAATTAACTTTTCAAAGCTAGGTTTTTGAACCAATTCGTAGGCGTATGTCTCTCGCAAATAAAGAGAATTAGATCACGTAACGTCTGGATATGCTTTGCGTTTTCCCTCTATTTTTAATTTTAGGTGTTCAACCCTGATTTAACATCCTATAGCCTACTCTAGGGGGAGTGGAAATGTGTACCTAGAATATTCAGTAAAGTCGTCGGTAAAGTCGTTTTTCGAGCTTGGATTTACGTGGGTAATGTCAATATTTTGGCAGAGGGAAAGTCGTTTTAAGGGAAATCGGACGACATTACAAACGATATTTAATGACTTTACCGACGACTTTACCGATGCCTTTCCCTGTCACGCTTCTGTTACCCATATTGGGCGTATACACATGGGGGGGATAAGTTTCGGCCACCGGTGATGCTTCACATGATTGACCAAGGCCACCGCCAATGAAACGAATCATCACAGAGAATCCTACTCTTATACCTGAAGCATCAAGTCAGAATATCCTACATGTATATGCGAAACAATGGATCCACAAAAATGAAATTGTATTCCCCAACTGTTACAAGCCCATTGATGCCAGATACCATTTGATGACCCAACCGAAATATTCTATTTGGGGACTCAACTATCTCGAGATCTAGAGGAGAGGCTTCATTGGAAAACATTGATTTTCTGGCGGAAAACAGGAAACCCCGGAAACAGTCAGTAAAGTCGTATTTTATTGGCTTTAACATGCCTTTAACATGCCTTTAACAGGTAAAGGTATCTGTAAATGCATCAGTAAACTCGTCTGTAATGGGACAGGAATGCCTTTAACACAGAGTAGGTCGATTATTGCATCAAATAATGTGTATCTCGCAACTTTTTGTATGGGAAACGTCAAAATTGATGCATTCCCACTCCTACTAGAGCTAGTCATGTCAGAGACAAACCTTTTATCGTAGAACGAAGTAAATACTAACTCGGGCACTTATATCAGTATAATTGTGGCTGTAGTTCAGTCGGCATACGTGGCTGTACTGAAACTAGACGGGTAGATGTGTTAGAAAATATGCCCATCATATGATTAGAAATCCGGTGAGTTGGACTAGTATACCATGATGATTGTTTTCTTCATATATCAACGTTGCGTTTGCTCAACGACGGAAGTGGAAATCCTTGGCGGCGATCACTGGCTCTCCGAGTGATATTGTGTGGAACTGCCACGCAAGTGATAAATGAAAATTGGCGACGGGGGCAGATATTTCTAACACGTGCACAAATTCTGCATCTTCAGATGAATTTAGCGTTTTCTTTCATAGTCATGCCTTACGTATGCAACGTCTGCATAACACCTATGAAGAAAAAGGCGGATAACTACATGACATTATGAGTTCATATCCATGGAATGGTTATTTAGATAAAGCGCGACATATACGTAACGTGTTGACCCCAACTACCTCAAAGGACGAGAGGTAGAAAATAATCGAGTTTGGCCGATACGGAAATAATGGCTATCCAAACGCGTTTTTGAAAGGACCGTCCGATAGGGAACATGTCAATAGTTATGGCTAGTTTCTCTGTTACGGAACCGAGTTACGACTGGATACACCGATAAGCTAGTAATTAGCCCAACATTCCTCTATCGACTAGAACACGCCGCTAGCAGGTTCGGCATAAGGTCTGGCTAACGTACATGTAATGTAGTCTCGTGCGCAGCCTGTGGTGTGATTCTGTAGTCTGCAGGACGAGGAACGAGTTGACAAAAGTCTGGCACGAGACTGCATATAATGTTGTTCTTCCTAGACACGTATACGTGATGTATATGACCCTTAGATCTCTCTATACAAGTTCAACTGGCCAACCCAAACACCTTCCCAACTCATATTTGTTCAATGTTTAACTCCAACCAGTCTAGCAAAGCAAATGGAAACAAAATTTTCATGACCAAGACAAACGTTTGCCCTCTTGGATCGGATGAGGAACCACAGCATCTAACGGTTTAACAGAAGTCACCCGCCCAGCTCCGAAGTTGGCAATTGACCTCCATCGCGGACTATTCGATACTGTTGTACCTCTTCGGCTATGGGGCTTACTACTTTGAGGCATTGTGAATATGCATGGGTTCTTGTGGCCACCTTGACTTTCTATGATATATATCTTGTGATAGGATTTTCAAAAAAAGGACATGAGTTAAGTTCCATTCTCGAAACATGCAGTACAAAAGGCTGATTCGAGATGAGAAGGCCTTCATGAATAATGATTGGACATCAATGTCCCCAGATCTCAAGGAGCTTAATGTTCTCTACTCCTTGGTTAGCCCAAGTGGTTCGCGATCGATTATCACCACTTATAAACAACTTAACTGCATTGAAAATCAATCCAGTCCTAGAGTTCCTACGGCACCTTCGTGTGATACAGCTTGCTTATTCCAGGCCATTGTGAGGTTAGTTCAGCTACTTGGTCTCAGATAAAGACATGAGTACTGTGTAACTCTAATTCCTTTATTTGCAATTAATTGTATGCTGCGCGTATGCTTAAATTTATAAAGGGGCGTTATAAGTCAGCTCAGCCGACACCTATCTATCTCAAACACCCACTATTTGCGTTATGTCAAGGAGTGGACGTCTATGTATCGTCAGCTATTCCATGTACTCAATGGAGCCTTTGATTCGCCAAAGTTACTTGGCATTTGACGATGCGCAGATTTCTCTTATTCTCGGTTTCAGCTCTGAAGTTCACCTGCTTCGTTCAATTCAAGTCGAATATATTCTTTCATTCTTTACGCTTACGTTGGAAGACTAATCTAGCGATATTATAGAAACTTGAATGTGTTCTCAACTCGACGTATCATCGCTGCGCACGACATTTATATTTAATAAGGCAAACACTCCTACCAGCGAGTAGGTCCACCAGATTTAAGGAGTACACCAACCTTGTATAATGCCAACTTCCTACTCTATTAATTAAGCCATACAGCAGACATTTTAAACAACATAATTCTCAAGTTCACGGCTGGACCAAAACGTGCGCAATGCGCAATCATCGGGGCGCAGCACTGCAATGTAACGCAACCCCAGCTCTAAAGCTATATAACTAATCAGAAGAGGTACCAATCCCTGAATCTACCAGGCATTTTCATTCCTACACCTCTAGAGACAGACAAAGCTCGAATACCAGCTCTGAACCTCGACCGATGCGGCTCTGTCGATGCTAACCGCGCATCGATTACCCTACCTAGAAACCGAGTGATATCCTCTGAACCTCACCTCCCAATTAATTATCGATATCGCCAATTGATATACCCCAACAAGATAAGATTACGGGCCTCTTTGAATCTAGAGCCAGGCCTTTGGGTGTTTTACTACCGCCCGGCGCTAAAAAAAAAAAACAGTCTAGAACCCACACCGCAATCTCCGGCTAGAAACATTTCCAACAGCTCCCGCGGACGAAAAAGTGCGAGGCACCCATGCCAGTAGCTACCTAACGGCGAGACGCTCCGGCCCGGGCCTGCGTACATACATGTATGTAATTCTCGTCATCATCCAGCGACGTGCGGCACTTGCACATGACTCAGAAAATGCAGCAGACTCTCATTAGACGGGAACGGGAGTTGTGGTCGCCTCATCTTTTGGGCTGGCGGCTGCCACCACCAATGGAGACGAGGTTGCTGGATTAATGCCGCATTTGGCTTAGCTCGAGTCAACACGCGGAAAATCAATTTCGAAAGAGAAAAATAAATCTCAGATATTTTGGATGGGGTTTTCTTTGCATGGGTTCTTTATGACAGTTCACAGTCTTCCCTTAAGAAAAAAGGCTGCCAGCAGACCTCGTGCGCAAAACGGGAGAGGTCGTTAATATCCCGATTTTCGGAAGTGACCCTGTCTGTGCCTCAAGGTTTTGTTGGGGAAACAAGCTTTTTAGAGTACGGTGCTAGAATATTGTAGATGAATGTCCCACGAACCTTGGAAACGTGGGTTGGGGTTGGTCTAACACTAAGGTAACCCTAACCCACAGCTAGTACAGTCCAATCAGCGTATAGTAAACCTAACCCACATTGCATGATTATTGCATTTATTGTATTTTTGAGAACGCGGTTTCGGTACCGTGTAGGATATTCAAAACAGGTTTTACCATGTATATAAAGTTATGCTATTCATGGAATAGATGCAGATATCCGTGAAACACCCGAAAACTATCTGCGCATCCTTATCGTATCAAACTACCGCACTAAAATTTATTCTTAAATATATATTTGCTAAAAACTACGATGACGCAGATGGGCTAGCTAGCAAAGCAATCCGGCTTCCAAAATATGAAATTAAAAAGAGAGTAGAGTACACCCTTGCCTCCCTAAAATCCTGCTCTTTCTTTGCTATAATCGAACACGATTCAAAGTCGAAACGTTAAGCAGTGGTATAGTACCCTCAACTCCACCCCCAAAAGACGAAGACACTAAATGAGTGGATGGACGTGATGATATGAAAAGGTTGGAAGGGAGAAAGGAAATACTTCAAACATAAATATAAGGAAAGAGTAAAAAGAATGTGGTTAATGATGATACAGGAATCATGTGAAAAAGAAAATAAAAGAATACGTGTGTCGATCTCCGGAAAATCTATGCCTTTCCCCATGTCTTGACTTTCACGTCCACCAAAACTATCTCAAGCCTAAACCCCCGAATTCTTTACAACCAACATACTACAAACCGCACTTCGCGCCCTAGGACCCCATATAGGAGAAAACTTGCAATGATTGTCAAGTTCCTTCTCCAGGTATCTCACGGGTTAACTCGGCGCAGCATCCCCTTTGTGCAAACAGACACAAACTTAACGTACTCAACAAATAGAAAGAAAAAAGAAATTCAACCAAGAATAGCACTTAGAAAGGCCCAGAAATACCTGAAATGGTGTTAAGAATTCCACCACTCCTCTACCATTGCCCCCATCCATTCCTGTGAGTCCTTCATAGGATCTCTTCCTCCATCTCCATGCCGCTCGATAATAGCCCCCCAAACTCCATTTTCCCACCCCCATAACCCGCTGTCATCGAAGTGATAGGAGGGGTGTTGTGCCCAAATCCCACCCCCCTTCCCATAGCAGCAGCATTGTTTGCTGCAAGATTGGGGCTCTTTACGTCAATATCACCACTTCCACGGCGCTTTTTAAGTGGAGTTTCTGCCTCCGTATTAGCCGCTTCGGGTGCCAGGTGATTATTTCCCGGGGTGGTAGCGAAATTATTCGAATTCCCGTCCCCAACTACCGGGGGTGGGGTGGCATCCTTGGACTTTGATCCATCACCCTGGAGTGAAGATGTAGAATGGGAGCGCTTGAGCTGAAAACCAAAATACAGATCAGTATTCCGATGCAGGTCATTTGGGGTTCATTGAGGAGAGAGAGGTGGAAAAAAAGAAACGTGCTGGAGATGAGCATGATCAGACCTTAATTCGTCCGACTCTTCCGACAAGTTCTTCCTCAAGCCTAACTTCCTCCTCGGTCTTCATCCTTTCTCTGATAGCGTCCCTAGCGTCTCTACTCAAATCATCTCCCATGAGGAGTTCACCATCATCCCTTTCATGGATGCCTGGGATGAACTTGCCGCTTCCATTTGAGTGGCCGTTTTGGTGCCATTCGGCGTCACCTTCGCGGAAGTCTGTAAATCCTTTCTTTTTCCCATTCAGTAACCCGTCACTCTTGGGGATGAGCGAAGAGAGGGCAGAGGAGAGAGATGCGAAATCTTGCTTCTTCCACTTGGTCTCAGCGGCAGATGTTACAATAGTCTCAGCACGCGTGAGAACGGGGAGCGGAGGGGGCGGTTTGATCAAGCCCATCTTTTTAAGTTGACCTAGATATATAAACCTAGTTAGCCTTGCTCCCAATTGATAATGGAATTGCAAAAGTAGACATGAACACATACGCTCTCCGCGGTAAAAGAACACGAAACTGGCGTAGACAACGCCCTCGGGATCCAAATGACTGACACTCTGTGTCGAGACGGTCTCTCTGTCAAGTGGTTTCGGTTCCGATAATCTGTTCGCGCGGAAAAGAAAAATGAATAAGCTCTCTATAAGAATTGATACTCACTGCCGGAAACTTTGTTCCGTGTGCCCACCCGGCCAATTCTTCCCACCAAACCGGGTTTAAGACAGTTAACGTACCCCGCAGTGTGGCTCACATCCACTCCGCCTCCAAAATCTTCATTGTCAGTTCTGTTATTGTTGTCCTTGAACATTCCGCCCCAAACACCTCTTCTGACAGGACCTTCGCATCGGACTCTAAACAAATCTACCCTGATTTGCCCTGCTGATTCCTTAGCTCCTTCTTCCTCCTCTTCTTCTCCTTCAATCATTTTTGCCGGCATGCTGTGCCTCCTGTTGACTGCTTTCCGACCACTGGACTTGGAATTGGCCTGCTTCTCGGATTTGGAGATATCCAACCCGTTGAGGAAGTTTTCCAGCCCAACCTCTTTGAACACAAACTCCCGCTCTGCGAGCTCCCCCTCTTTAACCTCAACCCACCTACTGCTAATCCACGTTTCAACGCCCCGACGCAGCAAGGTGGCGGTTTCTTCCTTCTCTCTCCCGTCGAAGTAGACATACGCCGCCAAACTCTCCCGGTCATCGCCCTCGTTCTTCGGAACATAGCTGTCAAGAATCGTGATGGAGATAGCGAAGGGCGAGTTTGTCGAAGAGGGGATATAACTGGTGATTTTGGGGGTATTGCGGAGACGGTGCACCCCATACTCGGACAAGGAAGAATGGGCAGTGTTGGCCCAAGAGAAGTTTTCGGTAGACACCGGGGGGTCCTTCGGTGTGTGAATGTTGAGGGTGACGTGCTTAAAAGTCGGCATTTTTGGCTAGTTTATAGCGACGTGCGATGTTGGTTGTCTTTAGGTGAAATCTGTGCGAAGGCGACTTTTTGTGAGCCTTCGTTTCAATGGACCACAAAAACGCACTACGAAAAGAACGTAACTCAAGAAGCTTGGTGACAAGAGTGGGGATTTGGGAACAGAATGGACAAAGTAGGAATGGAATGTGTTCGAGCCTGTAGAGCACGTTGATGCTGTCCTTTCGGAAAACTATTTATTGGGTGGGTTTCGGGGAAGTAGGGCACTAGATAGAGGGTGTGATGCAGGGGGGGTATCGATGATAGCAAGGAGCAGAAGTGCAGAAGATTGAATCAAAGAGAGTCAGAGAAATATCACCAGGCTGGCAATTACCTAACAGAGACTTTGGACGTGGGCAAAGCAAGTTGGCCTCCTGGACGGTTTTGAATACGAGTTCCTAGCCGAGCGAGTCTGCAATGGAAAAAAACTATGAACCGTTGCTGGGGCAGGAACGCAATCGATGGAACTGTAGAGCAGGAAGCGATGGGACGAAGGGGTGTCGAGATGATGATAGTACTCTTGGAGTGAAGTCAGAAAGAGAGTGGAGAGGCTAGGGGTTGTTGAGGGAGGTGGTGGGTGGGAGGAGACGAGAACAGGTGAGGAGATCCGACCGAGATGGAGAGATGGGTAGTGTAAGTGGAGCGAGAGAGCAAAGTGGCTGAGGAACAACAACAATAACAACAACAACGGAGAGGATATACTTCGCAAGAGTGGAAGAGAAAAAAGTCCTACTCTAGTTCGCTACCCCCGTGGTAGTGAAGTCACACTTTGTGGTGTTTCGCCGCTTCTTGAGTGCCCACTGCCAACGCTCCAAATCTCCACCCCCCAGCTCCCCTAGCGCCATCTGACTGACTAAACTTACCCCATCCCCGCCTTGCTCCATACGGCGTTCTTCCACGCTGTCCCCTAACCCTGCAGGACTCAAACGTTAAACGCGAGATTCACATAGAAAACGAAAGCGTGCACGAACCCAGGCGCCAATTGCCAAACCAGGAGCATCAAAAGCAATAACCGAGAATTTCCTATCACGAGCGCTCTACATATATACGCTACATGAGGGAGGTGGAAGTGGCAGGAGATCCCCCACACTAGACCCCTCTCTTCCCCAACGGATCTCATCCCCACTTTGGAGAAGAATGAACTTGTGAGGATAATAAAGAAACATTTTCTTTTTCTTACGGAACGAGGAAAAAGTCTCTGTTGTAAAAAAAAATTCCCGGGACGTCCAGCTTTCTTGTGTCGAGAATACTGGGACTCCTCATTGCACCCCGATTGTTGTACCTGCTTCTTTTCCTTTCCCCTTCCACAACCTCTCGTCACCTGCAGATTCCACACATGTCGGCATCCCATTGGCTCTCCATCAAACAGCGCGGGAAAGATAATCTATGTACCATTTTTTTCTCATGTACCCTTACAACCCTTACATGCTTCAAGACATCCCAGTCATCTCACAATAGGTGTGTAGGTCTCTCCGCTTTGGCGGAACGGTGGTTTCCGAGGTTTTGGCATCAGTTGATATCGATAAGTTCCCCGAACCCGGGAAAACAAAAACGGGAAATGGGAAATCATATCGTGAAGACGAAATAACAAATCATCACTGTGTATCCCACGTTTTTTATGTTTCCTACTGCGAATCAGCACCGTCTGTCTAGAGTACGCGCATGGGATTAGATGGTTCACTCATATCACCGCATCCGCAAGCGTCTTTTGAGGCTCTCGACAGACGTGTGGAGCATGCAAGGTGTCGGTTGAACAAAAGCAATTGCTCAGCGTCCTGTGTCAACCAACGGATGAAAAGATTATCCGTTACCCTAGAATTTGGAGTTTCTCAGTGGCAAGACCAGGAGAACCTTCTCTACTGGTAATCAGGGAGGTATCTAAAATAAAAGGATCTAAGAGCTGCATATGCCCTCAAACCAATAGGTAGAGCCCTTGTGCTGCAATTGACGGTGAAATCGATCTCACCCTCTCCATCATCCACAACTTTCGAACGAGAAACGTTACTTCTTCTTTCAAGGAAGCATGCACTGCATGCAAACGCAACGACATGTCTATCCTACCGATTCCTAGGCCTGCTCTACTGCTCTGCTATTTAACAGATATTTAAGTTGCGGAAGACAGGCACAACTTCCGGCAGAAAAGCTGAAATACCGGCAGAGCCCTTCGTGTTTCCACTGTACTACTCATTGGAGGAGTAACAGTTCCGTAATTATGGACATATGCTGCCAATGATAATTTTCGTTGCTCGACAAAACCTGAACAACAACAACCTTACGCCTGGAACGTTTGGGATTCAATATCGTATCAGCGATGCAGGAGCTGAATCGCCGTTCAAAGAGCCTGGGCGACCAATAGCTTTTGACGTTTCGAAATGCGTAGAAAATATAAAGAACAACCCTTTCAGAAGTTTCGAGACTTTAAACCATGAAAGAGAACTAACTAGACTCTTTTTGAAAAATTTCGAGCAGGTGTGAAAAAGACCTCGCGTGGAGACAACATTCGCTACACGTACGCATCGGTCGATTTCCTCGATTCGAGGGATTCCAAGGATCCTCCCGCATTGAGACCCGATAGAGAACCCCGCGCCTCGGAACACCATCGCGGCAATACCAAAAAGCTATCATGCTTTCCACGAGTGATGTCTCATGATCAGTACTACTTATCCGAGTGGTGCATGGAATCGCGAGACGGATAATTCCTTTCTCTTTGAGCTAGCGGCTATCTAGATAGGCAATAGTCACGGGCCGAGTTTATCAATCGCGGTGAGAATATTACCCCGATATAAATTCGGCAGATCTGGCTTTTACATGTTCGCTTATAAAAAGTTGAGTTATGGTGCCCCCAGTCTTAAAGGTAACATGGGAAAAACGCCAAATCGCTTATAACTTTTCAACCACGATAGATATTAAAAACCTGTCAAGACAAACCCTTCTTCATCACGGTATCCAGCTTTTATCTTGAAAGATTTTTAATACATATCGTGGTTGAAAAGTTATAAGCGATTTGGCGTTTTTCCCATGTTAACTTTAAGACTGGGGGCACCATACTACTAATAATCATGTGCGATGCTAATTTAGGTACGGAATCTTCAGCTGCAGCACAGGGATGTGGGCACATCACCAAAGCCTAAAAAACCAACCAGAAGTATATATTCTTTACTCAATAATCAATAAGAGAATAAAGTCACTGCAGTAAGGGCCTTTGTTTTTGATGAAAAATTCAAGCTTATCAAGCGGCCTAGTTGCATTTCAAAAATATTGATATTTCCATCAGACCTAGCCCGTTACAAAAGTGGGGGCGATAGCGAAAGGCACTTTCAACTCGCGTGACAAATCGGAGTGACGCCCCATGACCCACAACTCAACTGTTCTTTATTCTGGCAGCCAATAGAAGTATCATAGATCAGATACTAAATATCCTTGCTAATAAGGCTACGAATGAAAGTACCTAATCTAAATTTTTATTCTTGGGTGAATGGGGTGGTTTTAGCTATTGGCTATGGAGAGGCGCTTCCTGTGAAACTATTTGTCGACAACGGACCACTCGACATGTGATGACTTTTACGAAGTTGGAGGCTATCCAGCCGAGAAACAGATAAAAAAAATCTGATCAGATCATCGGTTTCATTTGTTTGACTCAGGGAGGACGCTCATGTTAATTACCTTTATAGCCACACCCGTGATAAAACAAAGCTAGCAGCACAAACGGTGAACTCAACCAACCAAAATTCAAGGGGTTATATATGTATATCATTGTACACAGATGTGTCATTATGGCGAGTAGGTTGACTCTGTATGTTAATTCTCCTGTCGATAAGCCGATGTATCTCCGAGTCATCACATCATTCCAATCATTTGAACATATCAGCATCGAAAAACACTGGTCCTCTGGGCCTTTAATTATACAGCTCTAACATACATGAGTTCACTACTCGTCGGTCATTTCAATAAGATATATAAACCGATTTACTTGCTAAAATAGAGACTTTACGCAAAATCCTCCCCTTCCCATGACCTTAACGGAGCATCATGAACTTCTACCAAAACTCGGCATCGATATTTCATTAATTTTATACAGCCAGGAGGCTATGACAGAAACTCGGCATCCATAACTAACTTGGCATCAACTCACTTGACTACTCGGCTGTAGCTGGCTCTTATCTATCCTGTCAGTGCGATTATAATTGAACCATAATACACTCGGGAGTGGATTTATCAGACGTCAAGCTAACAGGATGGACCGCGTACCCGCAGCAGATATATTCCGCAGACTTGTGCTCATTGCAAAAAATCTAGTACAAGCATATGGAGAATCTCTTTCAGTGCTGTCGTATGCGTGTGGCACACGTAACTATCAGTTACGTATACTATAACTGCGGACTTGTGGCGAGGAATAGGTGGCGTGACAATCTGTCCTTAATCATTTTGTATAAAGCTAGAGATTCTAGTAATCCTAGCAATACATTATCATCTCTTCTCTCATCCAATAGTTTGGTCTCCTTGCAACCATTGGAACACACAACGCCTTACAGCACCCAAACACATAGAAACATGGGTTCACAAGCGTTTCAACTCGGTAAACGAGATTATTTTTGCCTCCCCCATCTCATAATACTTTTGTACGCATCTACTCTGAGAAAGGGACCATCTATCGTGCGTTATTCACCAATTCTACTTATCTAAGGGGAACTTTTACGGACAAAAATCTTCTATTTGGCCGATCGACGAAGTTTATTCGAAACTCACCTTGGTTTGTTTTCAGAAATTATTACCTAAGTCAGTTTACTGACTGAATCTTCTTTAGTGGACTTTGGAAACCCAGTGGCAACACCACACAAGGGCGATTGGTACAGGTGTAATTAAGACAAGCCTTCTTATCGAGAATATTCAGCTATATTCAAGTTGCTAATATCACGGCTTCAGCTAGGGGAACATGGAAATCAATAAGGTTGAAGTACAGATATATTTCTCCTATACTCTCCCTTCGAGCCACTGATTTAGGGTGTGTGTGCTAGGCGAAACAATCACTGGATAACAAAGAATATTCAAGTTCCTCGGGATTCTGCATCTAAATAGCTTATTGGCTCTCTGCGGTTTCATGCCCAGCCTGGAAACAAGATATGGATACACAACCTTCGACTGAGGCGACAACTATGACTGCATCGTTTAGCGCTCCGGCTTTATCAATGACTATCTCTTACTCTTCTAGATTCTAATGCGGGAGGGTTGGGTGTAACAGCAAATCCATACTATGATTCATGCTGATCGAGTGATAATCTGTGATTGCATTACCTATCTTCCAGTCAGTTGAACTAAATATGTACAGAGAACTAGGGGATTTGTTCGTCAGGGTTCATTCGCTCATCAACACATGGCCACATAACTCTATTTGGCAGCTGATTATCTCGAAAACGTACCCACCCTACACATGTACACCCAGCCCATTATCAGATAAAGACCAGCCTTATCTTCGGACTGCCGCAGGTACAACAGGAGCCCTCAAGGACGCCCGCGGGCGTGGGAAATACTCGCCCTCACTATTCACTTCCCGGCGCCTAATCTGAATCATCGACGGAATCTTTGCGTACGGGCTGGGGCTGAAGGAAGAAACGTATAATACAAGCGTCTGAATTAGCCCACTACGACAACGCCGCAAAATTGGCCCACATACCACATAGATCCGCCAGTCACTTCCACTGCATCGTCAAGTATCCTCTTCAGCTCGGCGTGCGCCTCTTCAATCGCGCGGATATGTGTCTGCAGATTATCTCGCAGCGCGAACAACGCGCCAGCCTTCAGGAGCGCCTTGAAGCCATAGCGTATGGCATACATATCGGCCGCAATTGACCCCATCTTCTTCTCTGTATCGTACGCAAGGTTGAAAAGGAGGTACATCCTGGGATTTGGGTTTTCGCCCTCAACCCGCGACCATAGGAAGATCTTGACGTCTTCCATCTCCTTGCGTAGTCGAGCGGCTACTCCGGGGTCTGGCGCGGTAGGGGAACGAGAACCGTTGTTGTATCTGGAAGCGCTCCGCCGCTGCTCGACCTCTCGCACTAAATTTACCTCAATGGCTGTACTGTACAGGGCCCTACTAGAGGATCCAGTGCCATTGAGCCGTGTACGGTCAATGAAATTATACGAAAATCTCGTTCTGGCGTAGTCTTCATTCTGGCCCGTATCCCAAAGGCTGGCTGGCCGCAGATGTTGCGTAGCTCTCCCACTAGCCGCGTATTCGCTGGCCCAAGGGTGTGGTGGTGGTGGTGGTGGTGGGTTTTGATCAAGCTCCGGGCCCGGACCTCGCTCATTCGGGTTGTAGAGAGTACTACACGTACTGCTACTCAGACTGTTACCGCCCTCATTGCTGTTGTTCAGGTTGGTCTCGGACATTGATCAATTTCAATTGAAGATACTTCCCGAATTCTATCAGTGAGATTTAGTATGCGCGAGAAGATGACGATTGAGCGGGTTTTTATAGACTCGTTCGGGCGCATCCCATGACGAAAGACAGTGGAAACGCGGCCTTGGGAGCTGTCATTACCAGGACGGATTACGCCCGGGCGGCAAATAGAAAAAAAGCATCTGTATTGCAGACCTGACGGTGAATGGAACTGTGTGGTGATGGTTACGCAACTGGCCATTCAGGTAATTTAAGGTGCGTGCTAACCCAACTTGGGATCGCGATGTGGAACGCTCATGATGAGGTGAGCTTTTCAGCGAGTCTGTGTCTACGGCACAGAATACAGTCCGATGACGCAAGAGTAGCTATATAGCTATCCCTTAAGCTGGCATGCTGACCCCTATAATAGAGGAATTAGATTTGTATGGGGGGTCTATTATTTGATAAGAGAGATAACAGGATCTGTTAGTAAAGCCGCATAAAAATTTGCTCTTTTGAGGGGTCAGCATTTAAGGGATAGCTGGTTCTCCTGTTAGGGTTTGCATGCACCTCGTTTTCTTTGGATTTCATAAGGCTAAAAGGACATACAGATAAATATATACGCTCCGGGAGTCACTCTTGATCATGCATATATATGCTATACGTATGGTTAAGAGAGTTCACAACCTCGTCACCGGTGTTTCCTCACATGATTGACACGGATTAAACATTATGGCTAGCGGTCAATTATCAAAACACCATCTTTCCAGCGGGCACGGTGACCGCAGTGTCGTCGCCATTGCAACATGCAACCGGCCATATTGCTCGTTAGGGTAATGACCGCCAGAGCACGGGTCCATAGGCGATCCGAGGTTGCGCGCATGCAGGTACCGGCCGATCGACGCGTAGAAGTGTTGCTTCTTACGACTAAAACGAATACCGGTGACACCGGGGGAGCGACTGGCGGCCGAGACACAACTGTTCAAGCAGCGTAGGAGTTCCTTGGATTGTTTGTATTCAAGATGACTGCGACAGCTCTGGCTCCTTTATACGAGCTAGTTTATGACAACAACGTGCAGTCACCTATCTGTGACTACAGATACCTATTCTAACTACATGTCGCTACAACCCCGTGCGACTAGCCTAACGCCAGCCAGTCCCAAGTTAGCTGTCCCTCATACATTCTTAAGTTGCGCAAAGGACTCCAGCTCTAAGTCTCGCTGGGCCATGAGATCCTAAACCATTGCAATATCCATCAACCTTTAAGCAGCAATGCGGTAAGGATATCCGCAATGGATGGTAGATATACTAATAAGAACTCATAAGGTGGGCAAGAATGAAACGTCGACAAATATCCTGATTAATAACTACATTGACCCCATATCTAGGTAGTCCATTCCGTCTCAACTATTTTGCAGGTCGCTCGCGCTTTCGCGGCCAGGAGCCCGAATGATAAGCTAGCTCGACCGAGCCGCCGGTGGTCAATGACCAGGGTATAACGACACATCCTTAATTCTGCCAGGAGATATAGCCGTGACTGGAACGAGAGATGTGTGCTAACAATATTATAAATACTCGGGCTCCTAGGCTTGAGCCTTTTGTATATGAGCGTGAGCTGGTTCAGGCCCGTTGGGTATGGGGCTCGTCAAGCTCGACACTTAAGGCTTGACTATCTAGTACGTACCAGTGCATAGCCTTCAGATCGTGAAAGAACCGATAGAATTATCGGCATCGCTTCATGTGCTTCCGCACAGTTTATGTATGATGCTCAAGATGTTTTATTGATTACTATCGTACAGCAGGTTTAAGCATGGCGGTAGCACAAAAAGTTCACTTTGAGCCGCAGACGCCAAGGCAAGATGGCCGAGTGGTTATGGCGCAAGTCCTAGGTCCCATCCGCCAAGCCTGGATCCTCGCTGACTCATCACCCCTCACCACCATGGACTGGAGCTGCGCTACGCTTAGCAACGCCCTGAAGCTTAAGCATAGATTCGACTCTAGTAAAATATAAAGAATTCGACTTATGACCCGTACTCTGCACTTGCAGCTTTTCGGCTCCGGGGCTCTGGTTTCCTCTTGCAACTGTCAATTTCAAAGTATCAATTACTCTACTACATAAATTCGAGTATGAAGTAGTCAATATTAAATAATTACATCTCGATAAAACTCATAGAAAATGGGTGGATATGAGCTAAATTACGGTCATTAACTAATAAACGGAAGGACGTGGAAGAAGCTCTGTACGGGTAGGATGTCTACCCGGCCAGGTACACACCTCTCGAGCTCACCTTTAGCCTAGACGCAGCTACCCTTGTGCCCGCTTAACCCTGAAGGCACCACTCTCTGGAGGGTGGCTCTAGTACGCGCCAGGCCAGATAGACGCTGCCGCGATACTAGGCGCCACCTAATGCTTGGCGTGCTAGTAATAATAGTTGTACACAATTAAGAATAGTACATGTATCATGTTTCCTGCTACACCAGCGCACAGCAGTTGCCCTTGATATAAAAGATTGTAACGTCTCGTTAGTCACACCAAGTTTCGATCCTCCATGGCATTGGTATAATACTCTTACGCCTGATTACTTCGTTCTAGCTTCCTATTAATTGTGTAAAAAAACATCCCGGCGCGCCAGTGAAATGCCAAAATCAATGTTTTTTTTTGTTTTGAAAATAAGAACTCTAGGGGCCCATACAAGGTCCCCCTGTTTTTTTTTTTTTTTTTTTTGATGGCATTTTGGACAGTTAATATATAGTGAGGCCTCGAGGCCATGATATTGAGGTTGGGCCGTTGCTATGGAAAAACAGTCTCGATAATCATTTCCTTGTTTTTTTGTCTGAGCGGCTTCAATCCGGTCGCGCGAGTATCAGCAAAAATACCATTTCCCTCTTCCCCGACTCCTATCCATCTCATTGCTCGCCTGTGGGCACCATAAACAGGGCGCACCACGCGGCGGCAACTTTCTACCAACGATACAGACGGAAACGCGACTAAATAGAGCTCAAATAATGCATGGAGGGTGGGAATAAAATATACCCACTCCTGCGATAGATCGACGAGTAGCACCCTCTCCCTCTCCCTCTCTCGATCTCTCTATCAAGTCTGCCTCTTTTCTAGATCTGGGACCAGCTGCTCGGTCGGTGTTCTAGTGCGTGAGAATATAGAGCGCGCGAGTAGCCGATATCGCTACTATACTAACACCCCAAAGCCTAGCTCAGGATCTAGAAACATAGCCGTCCAGATCGAACGTGTAGATTCCTAATATCCCGAATTAGATCTCATTAGCCATCCCTATCATAACTCTAACGCCCGGTTTGCATCTTACCAAAAACCAACCGGAGCTGTCAATTTTTTGAATTTCAGTGGGGGGCCGGCAGCGTGCTGTGAGATATACGAGGAGAACCACAATTTTTACCCAGTTTTGGCACCACTACTGTAATTAGCATCATATTGGGTATATATATATATGAATGTCAAGTCCCGACGGTCGCGCGGCGCCGTATTTCACAAGTAAGCGTGACAAGCTCTTTGGTTTTCCGAGTTTATTGTGTCATTCCATCTAATTAGCCAGATCGATTTTGCCAGTGAGGGGGGGAACTGCCAACTCCGCCTGTCCCCCGCAACTGTCAAGTTTGAAGCGTCAATAGTCGAAATTGACGGTTGGAAAAAAATACTCTCTAATAGGATAGCGTAGGTTTACATCAATTGACCGATCACGACATTCGGTCACGTGAATAGAGGACACATCGCAAGATTCGAGTGAGTTTCTCGAGTATTAACGAGCCCGGTTCGATTCTCCGCGAGGCAGACCGGAGCGACTTGATGCTTGGCTCGTCTCGCCAGAGACAGCTCGTCTTAAGCCAGTAAGCTAGTCGTTGAGCCAGCTAGTCGTCTCGAGCCAGTAGCCAGCTCCGCTTAAACCAGCGTGATAGAGGAACGGGAACCACGATACCGGCAGTCGTGATCAGCGAGGGAAATGATTAATCCTCCGTTTATTTCGGGACGGGGGTGAGAAATAGCGTGCTATTTGTGCTTTGGGTAGACTCGAACCAGGCTCGAGCGAGTCGAGCATTGACGAGCTGTCGAGCTTTGAGGGACGAGTCGAGCCTTAACGAGTTAGCGAGTAGAGCCTAAGTCAGTATATATCACGAGTGAGCTCGAGACAGAGCTAGAGCAATCTCAGCTTGAGCGGCCCATGGGTTGCAGTTACAAGAAACCCGAGCAAAAGGACAACATGGCGGGGGAAGACTGGTGTATACGTAGTAGTGGTTGTGCGATCATTACAATACCATCGCCGTCTGGCAGCTGGTCTTCTTTTTCATCTTCTACTGAGTTCAGTTCAAAAACCACGGGCCATATGAGGATAAAGAAACATGAATCCATTATATTAGTGACAAAATAACAATACAATGGACCCATGGCCATGTGCTAGAACACTATGAAAAAGAAGAAAACTCCAGTCTAATTAATGTAGACTACCCTTGCTCTTAGGATAATAATAGTAATAACAGTATAATAATAACGATGATGATGATGATATCGATAAGTGAACCCCGCCCCCCCCCCCCCCCCGGGCCTGTATAAATGTGGATTCCCTCCACGTATTAAAAAAAACTAAATATTGTAAGAAATGGATAGCTCATAAGGTGGCTATAAATAATAGTAAGAAAAAATAAAAGTAGATCGCTAATGAGCCTAGCAGCCATGTGAGAAATCACCACACTCAGTCGTAATAAACGCATGAAAACCGAATGAGAACCTAAACCATTAGTCAACAAATGCCCAACATCTGAACCTACGAGACCAAAGGGCCACGCAAATACAGACACTGACCACGTATGAAGCAAGCAGTCAAATATCCTCATACCACCCACTACTGCCGAACCTCATCCTCCAGTTTGTGGCAAACCACAGCCTCCAATTCATGGCACCAAGCAACCTCTGGTCGACGCAGAGTACAATGATCTATATATATGCATCCATGTCAACAAGCTCTGCAAATTAGAATATACGTACGCACACCCGTGTCGAAAATTTAAACGGCACACGATCTGGGGGTGAAGCATTACCATCCCGCACTCCGGACCACGTAGCGGCTCCGAGACGGGTACGTAACAGTGCGCGTTCCTCGGCGTTCGGGGTAATCCTACTAGCGGGCCTCACGAGAGCTGCAGCCGGCAACTGCAGGTCGGCCGCGGGGTGGTCGTGATGGAAGCTGTAGTAGTTATTCACTACCTGCGTGGTGTGGCTGTTGGCCATGCTGATGCTGGACTCGAGGGGAGCGCCGGCTTCGTTTTCGATGTCTTTAACCCCCCCTTCCTGGTCGGGAGTCTAGGAGGTGTGCTTGTTAGTTGAGAGTACGTCCATGTCTCGCATCCATGGCGGGGAGGTATCTTAGAATACCTTTCCTCGAATTGACCGCCACCACCTCTTCACCGCAAGCTTCTTCTTCGCCGCCCAAGAGAGCACCTCCTTTACAAGCAAAACAATCTTCTCTTTCCAGAATGCGAGGAGAATTTCGATCAGAATACCGGCGATGGCTAGCCATGCTTCCACAGAAATCCCTCGAAAGCCCCAGCTAGCTATACTAGTAGTATTGCTAATAGTATTACTAGTAGTGGTACTAGTAGTAGTATTATTCATGGCCATGAGCGTGGAGGAGTTCATATTGAGTGTGTCTGTATGTGTGGGATTTCTGTGCGTCTAGCTGCTGGTATGAAAATTTAGAGTGGTTACTTTTTTGTATCGATCGATCGTTTTCCTGAGACAGATAGAGTGAAGAAAGCAAGGAAAGCGAGTCGACTGAAACTAGCAAGTATCCAGGAAGAGCGGCTGCTGGAGCGATCTGTGAGCTGCGGTGCAAATAGGCTTTGGTTAGGCTGCAATTGTGCTACTATCATCAGCTGATATTTGGGGTCGAGCGGTATGCGCCTTGGAGTCACGGTTAGGGTTCTCAAGGCTTTCCAGTACTTACGTGGGGGTTCTGTACTTCTTTATTTGCTGTTGATGGCGACGATTTGTAGGATATTGATAGGTAGCTAGTATAGTGGGGAGAGGTTCCTAATTGTTGATTAGTTTATGGATTCATTAATTAATTGAGTATTTCCTTCATACCTACGTATCTGAAATGCTATAGTCGAAGATACGTTCTCTCAGATAAAGACCCGTCGTAGGATCAAATCATCAGTAATAATTCAGATATCATAAGCTTGTCTTTGCACATTGACGTTATAGCGTCAATTGGGCGATTTGCAGCACTCGTAAAGCAGGGCACTCCGAATCAGTACAAGCTTTATATACACCTCCGCCCCATGCAGGGACTCGTGCAGTCTGGCAAACCAGCGTCCTGTTGATCATTCCCCTTCACCGCGTCGCGTCGAGCAGTACCGGTACGGTACCATGAACACTCCGAAAACAAGATTTGTATATACGCCTGGCTCAATTGTATTGGGCGGCCCATAAGGCTACCATATTTCGACAATGATCCCAACGGCAATTGCGTAATTGCTGCGATCCGTTAATTACGCATTCTCGGCGGTGTTGGTAATGACCCACCGCCCGGGCGGGACATGCGATCATTGACAAGACCCATAGGTCGCGTCGTGAAATGTCACGACCTAGGACTTCGTACCTATATCCTAGGCGTAGGGCTGAGAGTTATTATCCTCTACTGAAAATACCCCTTCTTGGCGCCGATATATCGCGATAGGGCCTGCATGTAGGATAAGTTACAACCCCGCAGTTAATTGCGGACCTGCGCCATCAGTCTTCTCCCCGCGAATCAACGTCTTCCCGTCTACAGATCCACGGCTATGCCTTCCCACTTCGCCTTGAACTCACACACCCCCCCCCCCCCCCCCCGCGCAGTACATGCAGTGCAGATTCCAGGCAGTGCCTGTGTACCCAACGTCCGATCATGATCCGCCCTGCCAAACCACTACTGCTCAAGGGCTAATTAATTTAAGCTCGCGATCAAACATGCACAGCTGTACAGTACAACGTGCAACCGGGGAATGAGTGAGGGGTAACATAACCGCAACACCCAGATCCGTCTACTCTAGGTATGTAGCTAGGTAGGCTCTTCCGGGCGCTTCATGTTCGAGATCTCTCTATCGGCAGTCTTGGAATGTAGGAGTGATGACGGTAGTATTGAGTGGGTGCCGCAGCGCAATTTTATAGGTTGTAAGAAATTAACACATATATGCTTAACCGAGTCCAGCCGCTGCAACGTGTTGATAAAACACCTATGGGAATAACCCGCACTACAGCGTCCTAACTTCTGGCCCTGAGCTGGCCTCTTGGGTAGCTTAATCAATCAGGCCCCGCGCGCGAGGCCGAGAGTACCGGCTGGTGGTAGCATGCACAAAGGCACTATATGCAACGGGTTTCGACTGTCTATATAAGTATATATATCGATTTAGCTTTTGCCCCGAAGCCACATTTTTACGTACCTACGCTAGCTCTCAAATTCACGAGTCCTCAAGCCCCCAATTAATCAAGTCCTCAAATATAGGGTGCAGTGAGTACGTCTGTAGCTAGGAGTAGTACTTACAAACTGCCGTCGCGGTCAACTGATAGCGCCACAAAGCAAGTATGTTGTAGTACTTACATAATTACCTACCGTCGCGATCAACTGATAGCGCCACAAAGTGTAAATACATGTAATTATAAAGTCATTCCTGGGTTAAGCTACCTAACGACGTTACAACAGCTGCAGACCGCACATCCCCGCAGGGCTGAGGTTCTTACCATTGTTCTCTGCTAGATACTCTCGGGATCCCACATGAATTCAATCGCGTCCGCTCAGTTCAGTGTGAGCTGAACGACGCGTATGTCAGGAGGAGGGGTCGTTTCACGAAATCTGACACCACTACTTATAGCACTACTGACGTTGTAGATACATCTGACTAACCCTAACCCTGACTTGGGACCAGGCTATGGGACAGACTTTTTTGGAAACTTTTTTTTTATAGAGTTTGAAGGGTCGTTGAAGGTAGCAAGATTCCTTCATATGGGCATGCACAATCGTGATGAAATACTAAATCTACATGCAACGATACCAGTCTAGTCTAGGCATCTAGCGCTCAGAATGGTCAATGATCGATATTGCAAGATATTTTCTAAACTGGAGAATATGCGCTTGGCGTTGATTAAATCAAAACAAGGCAATTGGAGTAGGCTTTTTTGCGAGATTTGCGTTGAGGGAATAATAAATAAGACCTCTTGGGCGCGGTGTGAGTCAATTGGCCTCGTAAGATACTTTCATTGGGTAGCTAGCTCGGAGATGGGGGTCTTCTTGCATGGCTTCAAGATTGCTGTCTCCCAGCCCAACTCCCGCCATAAATAGCATCACGTGTACCTGAATTCACCGTTAATCAGTAAGATTGTCATGGACAGCGCTAGCTAGTACGTAGTTCAATTACTCACCGCTCTGCCCATAATCATTGTAGGTTTATCCGCTATCAAATTATCAGGATGCGAGCGTCCCGCCGGCGTGCACCGTATCGTGACCCATACTCTACTCAGAGTACCTTACGCGCTCGCGGGGGACAGGAGCTTTATATAACGGCGAGCAACCCGCCAAGCCACTCATGTATGTATAAGTGACAGCTGCGTGGAGTATTTATGGCTACATGTGGATATGTGTAGCTCGAGAAGGCCGGCGATTTAAGGTTTTCGCATGTAGGTGGGTATATGGTGCTTAGCGACGGGATTGTGCGCATAGCCAGGGGAGCAATTGAAATGATCGTCAATACTGCGAACTTTGGTTCCATGCCGGCGCAGCAAGCCTTCTTGACATGACGCGAAGATCACAGAGACGGGAGGATCACAGGGCCGGAATTGAGCGGCTTTTTCTTCCAAACGTGGAGGCGCGCCTTGCAATTGAGCTTCTTATCGCGGGCTTGTCAGTGAGTCAATTGAGATTCCGGCGACGCGCGATATATCGATATTATGCTATCTATTGCAATTATAGCCAAATTAAATGTCTAGGTAGACAGCTATGTAGAGAGCATGTGCCTATAGCTAGCTAGGATTGAGCTTCCCGCTGGGATTAGTAGGCCTCGACAAGGCGCTCGCGGTAAGTCTCTGTGGTATCATATGCTCAAACCAGGCGTCCTCTACATACCATGCCCCGAGTAACTTACGGCAATAAACGGGTATACCACCTGCTCTCGGTCTGTCCCCCGCATGCATCACTCGGTCAAAATTTCATGCATGCTCCCGTAATCTAGATTGCCTGATCGAATTGAGGGGAGCTGGGTCATGTCATATGAACTGCTTCTTATAAGAACTGTGAGGAATGTCAGAATAATTGTGTACGTCGTTGCTAGATGATAGTCGATACTGCCTAAGCTTCAATTCGATCTCTTGTCTGTCAGCGCTGGTCAGATACTTTCTACAGAGAGATAGTCTAGTGGGAATACTTGGACCGCCCGTCCCAGCCGTACATTCCTACGCCTCAACCAGTCGACATCTTGCATTTAGTCTGCCTACAGCTGAACTACAGCCCCCTCCTAGGGCGGTGAATAACACCTACGGGTCGAGATCGAGAGAAGCCTACATATTAGAGGAAGTATGGTCCTTATTGGGTACCTGGGCGCAGTCCGAGGGGCCTGAAAAGAGTCCTGCTCCTTTTACTAGTCAGAACACCACTGCAATTTCTGCCATCCTCATGTCTCTAGATTGTTTTTTCAAAGTTGTTCGAATATTGGCTGCTAGTAGCCTTGGGGGGGTAGGGAAGGGGCGCGGTCGTCTATCGCCTTGTTAGCTATCTCTTCATCTGCGCCCTAAAGTTAGTGCTAAGAGTGTATAATTTTACTCACAGATAGATCGATTTATCTTTCTTTCTTATCAACAAATCAATCTCTCATCAAGATTGCGACCCTCCGTCATAAGGTGGGCAGCATCGACAACGAACGCAGTACAGTGTGGACACAGTAGATGTCTTTTCATTACAGACTGCTCGGTCCCCGCTCGCGACTTATAGACGGTTGCTAGATGATCTAGCGATGTGTCCTTTGTCCAATCTCAGCTAGTTGGCTTTACACGCTGTCTTCATCTATCGCTGATATAATGACAGTACATACAGTACATACAGTACCTACACGCACATCTACACAGCCAGTAATACGTATGTAGCAAAATTGAAGACAAAGCACAGATATAGCGTCCAGTCCGTCCTCCCCATTGCATTCAACTTCCCAACAGCCGCATCGATCGCGCACTCATGGCCGTATCTCTCTAGCTCTTGTGAGGACCAATTGCAATCATTACTTAAATAATACTAGCCCGAATTGCAACACCGGCCCGAATTGGAACGCAATTATTACACACCGCCCGATCGGGACATGATCAACTAACCATCCCCTGTCGCTCTCAGCCACCAACCAAATCGGTATCTATATATTTCAAATGTGTCGAAAAACAACCCGTAGTCGACGCCACTATAACAACGAACGTCATAACATGTAGATTTAAAGTGGTTGTTCTCCCTCCTTCCCCGCAAATCGCAAATTATACCGGTCGGACCTGCATCTGGGAGACCTAAGCGCATGTCTGAGTGGAAGGTACCTAGGTATCTAGATCTAGAGCTAGATCTATAGAATTCTAGAAGACACATGCTCCAAATATCCGGCTCCATCGGTAGGAACCCTAATCCCCCCCCGGGGCCCAGTTCGTTGGGTCGGCGTCTTTACTTCAAGCCTTCAAGCCACAAAGCTACACCTACGTAGCTGACTTTTCAACTCATCATCGCACGCACAAAGTAGTCTTCCCCATTTGAAATCCTTCAAACAAACACCCCATCTATTTCGAATGAAAACAAGCTTTCTCCATCCCCATCTAACCGTCCCATTTCCTCCATTCCCCCGATAAAGGAACCCCCATCTACAAACCCCGGATTCCCAGGGTTAGGGTTCCCACGTTGCAATCCGGAACCGGACAAGGCACCGGTCGACAAATTAAACAACGTGCAACCCGGCACCGATTACAACGGGAACAAAAAGAGACGGAAGGTGGTGCCTAGAAACAGAAACAGAGCGGTCGGAGCCATGCTTGCCATGCGGAGAAGTGCGGACATTTCCGATGAGTAGCGTGGGGAGGAACCTTTTTGGGGAGCTTGGAGTTTTTTTGTTGCGGTTTGGAGGTATGGGGATCGGGATATGACGTAGAGTATTTGGACATTCATCCTCACTCGACTAGGTCACACCAGATTCTTTCTTCGCTCATGACTAACCAGGCCAGCTTGGGGATACATAATTGCCAACAGCTATGAAAACGCCAATAACCGATCACAGCGCAACACACCCTACCAACCAATCGCGCATGAGCCAAGCCAAGCCGATACATCTATATTCTTAATATTAAAATTTAGCGTACATACCATACGTACAGATACCAAGAACCAGATGTGCTGTCTCGGCCAAGCTTTTGCACAGAGATCGTGGAGGAAAGCTTATCGAGACCCCGGTGATGGCGGCTGAATTTAGGGATTTCATTGTTCCCGACAATTATGGGACCCACGGTGGCGGGACTGGATGTTTGCGGACGGTCCTTGGCGGGGAGAGGGTGTTTTCTTATTATTGAACTTCAGAATCGATACGGGATAGGTTTCCTTGATGGAGTGAACTCCTTGATGAGGCGGTATTTGTGTTGTTGAAGGGAGACAATGAAAGGGCATGACATGACGTGGGGATCATGAATGAATAGGTAGATAGACCAACGGCTTGACCGGCAGGATCATGTCTGTTTAGGTGACTATAAAGCCAGAGACATTCTTCTCCATTACTCTCACCAATCCAATCACTCCAGCAGCAGCATCATCATCACAACCACACAATAGTACAAACAAATACACAAGCACAGCAATCCAACCAATAACACATACTCACAGCCAAAATCAGAAACATGCAATTCTCCACCTCAAAAAGTCTCATCCTCGCCCTCTGCTTCTTCCTCTCCCTCCTCTCGGTCTCGGATGCATTCCCCATTCTGCCACTTCCCAGCATAGTCCCCCAGGAGTTGAAAAATCTCTATATCATCTTGTCCGCGTCGACTGCAAACTTCATCGCCCAAGCCGTCACCTGTATGATATCCCACCCAGCCCCTCCCCGTTTTTCCCCCTCGTAAACAAAAGCATCCCACTAATACTTTTTTTTTTTTTTGCACCATAGACAGTTGCACGACCACCCTCCTCAAATGCACCAAAAAGGCGAAACTGAGTCAAGCTCAGTGCGTAGCTAACTATGACTATTGTCTTAATATTGCCGAATACCTCAACCAGATCTTCTCGGCACCCTAGTGGCGCCAATTGGAAACATAGCGGTCTTAGAGTTCGACCAAAGGGGAGCGGTGGCAAGTTAGTTCTTTTCCTGATATTGGTCGGGTCTGGAGGGATTTGTCGGACGAGTTACATGTATCAGATCTTTGGATGGGGGCTGTATTGAGAGCCTAGCTATTTATGTAAGCCCAATTAAGTGGGATATGGGAGGAGGTGCGGGGAACAATCAAACATGTATTCTTTCTTTAAGAAACTCAATAATAACAATCACTCGTTACATTAATTCTGTCTTTTTCCGGCCCTATCGAGCTAGAAAAACCGCCTCGCAATCCCAGTCCGTGCCGACCAATACTGCCCTTCCTGCGCACAAGCACCATCAAGCATCGACCGTGCAACACTAGGCTCCGATTGTGGGTCCATAGACGGATTCCCAGTTCTTAAGTACCGTACCGTTCGTTATTGTTCTCCAAGTTAGAGTTGTGCATGTAGCCGGTTTTGATATTCGCACCGTTTATAACTAACTCTGCTGTTTCATGCATGGCTTGGCAATGGCTTGGCAATGGCTTGTTTCATGATATGCGGTTTGATGTATATAGACATATCGTTACGCGTCGCCCCCGGGGGAGCTCGACACCGTTCTGCGGTTAGCTAGGCTGTGGTGGAGGTGGTAGTGCCATCGGTTGATGTGGCTCTGGAGAGAGGAGCTGTGGGTGGTGGTGGTTGGGTGGTTTTTTGTTAAGTTGGATTCCATCGAAAGTACGTAGGTAGGAAGTTTAAATATGGCCCTGTATGAGGCGATGGAGAGCTAAAGGGTCAATAGTAGATGGGGTGACATGGAGGCGTGGTTGACTATGGAGTAGGCCTGCTGTAGTAGTTGGAGTATGTGGTTGTTGAAGCGTGGTGGTTGTGAGGCTGAGTGGAAAGCATTTGGTCTTGGCTTGTAATGTGGTCTTTTACTGCTCGTCTATTGTACGTCAATTTAGTTAGGGACACGTTTACATGTGTAGTGCGATCTCATCTATGTCCAATAGAGCTCTTTCCTCGAGAATTGTTTATAATCAAGATCTAGGGCTTATCCAGAAGATCGAGGTTTCCCTTGCTTTCTGTTCCATACTGGTAAGTGGGCCATGGGCGGATAGATTTCTTTGAACGCAACAAGCACTTCTTCTGCTCCATACGATCCAGGCACTGATTCATCTTATCCTAGAGCAAATATGAAGCTAAAGTAAATTAGACAGCTTGAAATGTGGGTTAGCGCGATGCCCGCGGGAAGGCTTGATCATGGAATATCACTCGTGTGGTAGCCAGGGCTTTGTGGTTATGGGCTCGGTGTGCAAGCTTCGGTCCGACGGACCAGAAATAAGAACTACCCTGGACACACCTGCATAGATTTATTGCAACCGTAATTCTAGTGGTCGGAGGGGTTTTCTGATCGATTGGTTGAGTGATTCATCAAGGCGTTTTTCTGACCATCTGGTCAATACATTTAGATAATCCTCGAGGCTGGCCACATTTATCTATACCTATTTAACACATGTAGTTACTTTGAGTGCCGCCACATATTCCTTGTTTTTCTGTGAAGTTGATTTACAATGGCCAATTCTGCTTCCGACTCATGCATCCGGATCTATTCAACACATTGGCACATTACTTGACTTCAGAGTTTACGAATATCCAGTTATTCTCACCGCCGTGTCCCTATCTACCTTGTTAGTCTTTATCTGAATACACGCGCACCCCTGGGTATGCCGCTTCGATCTTAATTGCTTCGGCGCGACTCCAAAATACGGTCGGTCGGGTTGATAGCAAGGTCGCTCCCTGCGAACATTCGAAAATATGTGTGGTATTCGGTACGTATATATACTAGAACGCATGCGTACAGCCTATAATACAGTGTTAATTGATTGTATTTGTATTATACTCAACTTCCAAGAAGCCTCTGCCATGGAAGCTTAAAGGGCCAAAATCCCCCGAGGACGGCATGGCATCCCGGACCTCACCTCACTCTACTTTACACTTCGTTGTCGATCATCACGCACAACCCCTGGCACCGCGTTCCACCTATATTACATCAGTGCATTGCACCACCCCACAAAAAAAAAGTGACATAGTAAGAGAATTTTCTTTCTCAATTTACCCAGTGAGCACGAAGAGGCTAACTAACAAAGAGACATTGGGTTATTACTCACCTTGGGTTGGTACTCCGTTCCATCGGGTAACTATAGTTGATGCACATATGCAGATCGTCGATCTGGTATTGGTTTGCAAGGGTGCGGTTCGGCGCTTTGAACAGATCAGGACCGAGTTGGTTGCT
This sequence comes from Morchella sextelata, assembly GCF_020137385.1. NCBI lineage: Eukaryota > Fungi > Ascomycota > Pezizomycetes > Pezizales > Morchellaceae > Morchella > Morchella sextelata. The sequence continues at coordinate 292,340 of NW_025408636.1, forward strand.
GCGAAAAATTTAAAGACCTGGAGGCAGATGAGGAGGTGGATGAGCGGGGGATGGATATCTACCTATGTGCGCATGCCAGATGGGTGTGGCGTTGTGTCGCAACGGAGGCTGAGAACATCGAGATTTCTCTGCAGAGCCTCTTTTTCGTAATTCTTTCGCACAGTTTTATCCATTTCCATCAGCAACTGCGTCTCACTCAGAACACTGATCTGAGAAAAAATTGGCGCTCGGGCCTGCGGACCAATGCCGCAAGGCAATCAACCACTATTAGACCTTCCTGTAGCGGTTGGGATCAGCCACATGTGTTCCTACGAGTGATTCTCCGTGATATTTGCATACTGGGCAGCTAGCTAGATAGCTAGAGTAGCTAGTAACATTTGCCAACGGTTATTCCGTGTCTCACCCAACCAACTGGCGAGAAAATGAATGGTGGAATCTGAGATTTCTGGAAGAAATCACACCTGCCTGCTACCTGACGACTCGGAGTAACGTTCATCACCGACTGGCTGGATGGGCTGGACCGTGACGTTTTTGATATGATCCGCAGTGGACATATACTTCTTACTCGGGTTATCTAAAGGCAGGTATCAAGCCCACCAATTCAAACCGGCCAGCGTGAGGTATGTATGTATATTAAAACATTTTATTGCCCCTCACGGTCGATGTGACGCAGTAATACGAGTATTCTGTTTGAATTTCTGCCCTCGTTGACGTTTTTATGATTACAACAGTAATGTGTCGTTTTCACATGCTCCTTAGTGCGATCTCATATCACCAGTAATTCTCTCGAGTGATCCTTCATGACCCATGAGTATCTCACCTAACCCTATGCTTAATTTAGAGTATACTACTAGGTTAATTTGGCGAAGCTGTTTGTGGAGTGACGTCGGGCTTGCTAGCAAGATGTAGATGATGGATACATGGCACCTGTAAGTCTACGGAAATCTCCGGTTATGCTTATGGAACTTCTAATTCGGAGATAGGGCCGTGAGCAGACGGGATTGGTGTTCCGTGAGAGTGGATGTGGGATAAAATCGGGTTTTGTATAGCCCAGAGTGAGGGGAGAGTGAGGGTTATGGCAACAGCGGCAAGTAACCTACCCCATGGATTGTGGGGGAGAATTGGTTCGTGATTGGGCGATATCCATCCAGTGTTGATAGAGAGTCCAAATGCTGTCGTTATCAAAAGAACCGTCAAGCACAGTAAGTTAGTAGAGTAGCTCGGCTTTGAGAATCTCAAGAATCATCCATCCAGAATTAAATAAGGAAGAGAAAATTGCCGTTCGTGGTGCGTGCCTGCATCATACCCTGTCAAACCGGGGAACCAAAGAGGGCAGGCGGCAAAGCATGATCTCTTGGAGTTTAAAAACCAAGTTTCCTCCATAACGAAGCCAGAGAGAGAGAAAGAAAAAAACAGTTAATAACCAATGGCTGAAACAATGCAATTCTCGAGGGCAAGCTGCCCAGCCAGACATGTTTTCGTGGGGGCTGTGTCCAAGGGAAGGGTTATTCCTTTCTATTTTAGCGGCAGAGACAGTTTCGACAGGGGACAAGGATGGCGCTACGGCCCGAAGAGGAAATGGCCACCGCTGGACAGGAGGCTGCCAAAGGTCACAGAGATGATGAGGTGAGAGAAGGTGAGAGGGTGAGAGTGAAAGGTTGAGCCGAAGGATGATACCTAGCGACAGGACAGCTGAGAGTCGAAGAAGCATGTTCTTTTTTCTTTCTTCTGGAGGGGGGAGGGTGTATGTTTCCCACCTTGTTTGCTTTCTCCTCGACCTCCTTCTTCCCCTTGACTGGACTTTCGGATCTGTACCCTGGCTGGCGACTAGGATGATACGCCTAGTGTATCTTTTTGCTGCTGTTGTGCCATTCGCTGGGGCGGGAAGTGTGCAGGAGCTCAAGAGAGAGTTCAGTTAGCATGCAGAGTAGCGGGTGGAGCGGAGCCAATAGCGAACGAGAGGGGGGGTGTCCCTAACCCTCTTAAAATTCTGTAAAGGCAAGCCCTGGGCTTCTCTGCTTACGCTCGTATGCTCTATGCGCCCCTGCCCACTACCACTACTACCACCACCCCCCATCGCCTAGCCAACTTCACCTCGCAAGGTGTGTGTGTGTGTGTGTTCAACTGTGTGGGAGTGTGTTCTCTGCTAAATCTAATTCATTTCACACAAAGGGGAAAAAAATAATCAACCGGGATTATATTAATATTTTCTCGAATTCGTTCCTATTCCTCACACATCTGTCGAACTGCAGAAAGAAGAAACAGGTAACATACCTATTCTCACCGGTCGCTTACTCCGTTCCATTCAGTACCAGCTCGTTTGATACAGACAACAACAACATCACCCACTGTCACCCATCATCGCCGCCCACACCACCTTTATCCCCCTCGAGGTAAGGGGACATTCTTGCTCCCTTTCACCCCATCATTATCACCACCGGGCCTTACAACCATCAACCCTCGCCTAGAGCGTTCTCACCGTCAACCCCCCCCCCCCTCGACTCTCGCCCTTAAGGGCTGACCGTAATGGAGAACCGCTTCTCTCGCGCTTCCTCTCAACGGTCGGCTACTGCCAGTGACCTCGACGATGCTCTCTATCCTGTCTACACCCAGTATCGACCAGGTCAATCACTAGGAATATCAACATCTGGTCGTCGTCCAGCTCCTTCACCATCACGCGATTACCAACAGGCCCGTCCAAGTAGCCCCGAAGATGTGTTCGCCGACCCAGCCGACTCGCCTCCCCCCTCGCCAAGCGGGTCTGCATTCTACTCGAGTTCCATTGTTACACCAACTCCCTCGGTTCGCCGTCCGTCCTTGTCGTTATCGTCACGACGTTCCCCGAGTCCGTTGCCAGGTGGTGGTGGTACCGGGTATTACCAACACCACAGAATATCACAGTCGTTGACACCTTCCGTTAGATCTTCGTCTTCGTCAACATATGGACATGGAGCCCCTCTTAATAGATCTAACACTACAGGAACTACTGGAACTGGTTACTCGACACTATCATCGATACCTTCTAACCTATCTGACTCGACGGCCGCAGGAGTAGCACCGCGATGGAATTATGGGGGACATCAACAGAATATATACCCAGAGTCGATAAATACTCAGGGGTCCGTTGTGCCTGAGGAGGAAGATGGCGGGATGGATGATCCTTTTGCGGACGATTTTGGGATACCTGTGAATGATGGGTTTGCGCCACACAGGCCGCCGCCGGCGGTGGTGTTCCCCTCTGGTGCTAGTAGTTTGAGGAACGTGGAGCCGCCGCCGTATACAAAGTATCCCGACCAGCCAAAGCCGGAGGTTGTGGGGGTGCCACTGAGGCTACAGGTGTCGAATGGGGATTCGGGGATTGATGTGGGTCGGGACGAGGAGGATGAGGAGGAACGGAGGAGGAGAGCAGGGGCATTGGCCGCAACTGGGGCGGTTGGATTGTTGGCTGCAAATAGGGATCAGGGAGGAGATGGAGGAGAGCCGGATGATGGAGGTGGAGGGCATCTCAAGGAGTGGGATGAAAAGAGGTGGATGGGATTCAGGACAAAGACAGTCCTGATGGGAGTAGCGATTGCGATCGTGATACTCCTAGCTGTAGGGTTGGGAGTTGGCTTGGGTGTAGGGTTACACCACGCACAAGCGTAAGAATGGCTTTTTTTATAGATTTTTATCTATCATAGCCTTTTGCGGGAACAGAGCGAGCTCCAGTTTTCAGCAACCTGGATGGTGCCAATGCCTTATTTACCATGCAGGTAACGGAGAACTGGAACTGGCTCTGTTTGCGCAAAGGCTCATTTTAGGCTCTTCCATATTTTTCATTGGCACTGTAACTAACACATCCCAGTCCAACAGCAACAGCAACCGTTTACCCAGAGCCTACGACTGAGGTTCCACCAACCTCTGAGGAGACTGGCCCACCGCTATCAAGTCCTAATGACACCTTTCCCGTAATCCCCACCGGCACCGCTCTGATCGACCCTATTCTCCTCTCCGAAAAATCCACTTCTTGTGATATTTCAGCCCAAGATGCATCCTCGCCTGGCTGGTTTGGCATGGGTGCTAGTCTCCTCTGGTCCTGTGCCTACGATCAAGATGACACCAACGAAGCTCTAACGTGGCGTTTTGAGCGGGGTCCAGTCAACCTTACCAACATGGAGCTCTTTCCCAGTGAACCCGATTTTCTCCGCGGCGCAGAATATGGCGAGGGAGCCTGGGGAGGCTACGTGGTTAGTTCTGCAGAGGGAATTACAAAGTGGGAGATTGGCGACGATATGATGGAAGTTACTGTTAATGGGGACGTAGTGGAGTACTCGGGTAAGCCGTCGTGGAGGGATGGAACACAAAATCAAGTGTTTTGGAAGATCCCATTTGCGTTTTATAATACGACGGAGGCTAGTCATAATAAGGGCAGGAAAAAACAGCTTGCAGGGAGGAGTCCTACCGCACATGAGTTGGGTACAAGGTCTACTGGAAATAGGTTGTGGGGCAGAGGAGATCACCCATTAGACGACAGCTACAAATTTGGGATCCTGTTCAATAAGACAGTGATCATCAAGCAGTCAACCATTGACGAGAATATCGCCCGAGACGACAACATCATCAAATCTGGAAATGGTACCGCCCTATACCCGGGTGAAATAGTATGGAAATGTGTATGGGAAAAGACCCTCCTCGAAGTTGAAGTGATGCCCGATGTTCCCTCTACAGCGGTCACAAAGGAGAAGGAAACACATGACGATAAAGACGAAAACGATAATGGATATGATAGTGATGACGACGATCATACCACATGCTCCACGTCAACCACAGCAACCCCAACAATGTCTGCAAACACATCATTCACCAAAACCAATGAACAGCACCCACCCCCAACCGGATGCAATTTCGAACCCGATTGCCCCCACTTTGACGACGGCGAAGACCACAGCTTCCCCAGCTTCCCCAGCATCCCCCCACCACCGCCCCCAAGCCATCAGCACAACACGGACGACTTCTTTGGCCTTAAACCCCCAAAACCCACCGAAACCCCCACCACCAACGGTAATCTCACCCGTAAACTCCGCCTGAAACGCCACGTCGAACGCTCAACACCCACCTCGTACCCGCTGAAAGTCAACATCAAGGAGTCTCGCCCCAGCAGCTCGCGACTCCGACGACTGTTGGGAATGGATTTGACAGATCCGGACCCGAATGGGCGTGCAAACCTTGGTGAGGTGAGGTGTACGCAGTATGTGGTTACTATAAAGGGAGGGTTGACACCGCTTGTGGATAAGGACACAGGGGAAGGATATGTGATACTCGACGAGAAGCCGAATTCAAAAGGAAGGCTCCGGGAGAGGGACGATAGCACCTGCTATTGTAAGTGGGATTCGTGAAGCGTTACAAGTGGGGAGGGTATCCTGGTTGGTTCGGTTGTTCGATTGCTTTTTTTTTTATATATATTGGTTTAAGGTGTCTTGGTGTAATTTGGACGGAGTTATGGGTGATATACTATTCTCTAAGGAAGAGCAGGACTTATTTTTGTCGTGGCGAGTGATGTTTGGGGGACCTGAATACATGAGATGGATAAGATAAAGATAAGATAAAAGATGGTAGTATGAAAGATCAAGATCATGATCATGATAAAGATAAGACGCTTGGGCTCGTGCAGGGCTTAAGGTTAGTACTCACCTCCAGTCCCACCCCTGTGGATCTATGCTTACCTTTATCTTAGTTATATCACTACCGAGTGCATTGAAGGAAGGGCATACAAAAATTCTAGTTAGCCAATTAGCTAGCTAGACCATCTCGTCTCCGGGCTGGCTCCCGCTTCGCGATACTTTTTTACTCCTAATGGTTACATTCCTTTCACTCAATCATTCATTTTGGGGGCTTATGGACTTCTTTTCTTTCCTGGTGAGGCGGTTACCTTCGTTTTAGTATCTCTTTTTTTAAACTACTTTTTATATATGTTATTTCCTTGCGGAGTACTCTTTCTTTTCGGTGTTTAGCATATCGGATACCTATGTTTCTTTTGAGTTTTGGGTGGTCTTTTGTTTCGATTGGGTTTCTTTTTTTTATTTTCTTTTCGGGAATATCTTTTTTTAGGGCCCGTTTGGAAGCCACCCAAATCATGGTTGCAACGCCCTAAACATGATCCCGGGACCGATTGTGATTTGGGGGGTGGGAGCTGTTTGGATACACCATTTGAAGAGCCTGGGAACCATGATTCTTGTAATTCTACTTTTTCTCTATTGCAACGCAATTGCATTCCACATCTTCGTTGCAACTGACATGCCCCACCAAAATATACCCAACCTCAATATAAATTTTGATGTGGTGAGCCGTTGCTACGCAGTACTGTCAAGGCTTCGATTCAGAGGTGTTTGGCTCACCAAATCATGAATTGGGCAGATTGCGAATCGGCGAGGATGCGGTTGCCACACCGGCGTTCCTCCTCACTCGCCAAAAAATAAAGTCTGGGGTGAATTAAGTACCTGGCCGAATGGCTGCACTTATTTCACCGCCAGACTTTATTTTTTGGCGAGTACAGTCGTTCGCCGATATAACGAATACCAAAAAAGCCACAAATTTGCTATAACGAACGGGTTTCGGTGATCCGAATCTAAATTTCACATAGAAACTTGCCTGCTATACCGAATAATCTGCTGTATTGAACGGAAAACTTTGGAATATGCACGTTCGTTATATCGGCGGACGACTGTAGTTAGTACCGCCAAAACTCGATAAATTGGCTATCTCCGGCCAGGGATTATCTCTTTAACGATTGGTTGAACGCTATTGATCAGCCTCAGAAGTGACCATTAGTAGTAATTTTGATCTTGCATGCATAGCCAATTTCTCGAGTTTTGGCGGTACTCGAATCCCGGCGGATGGGCGCAAGCATATGGCAAAATGGTAACCACAACCATTGCAACGGCCGAAATCTTGCGCCCAGGCGAAGAGGGTTACGAAGAGATTTTTTTTTTTTTTTAATTCATTAATTGGGTTACGAAGAGAGCCTCGAGCGTCAAAAGAGACAGAGAGAGCAGGGACCAGAGGAAAAGCAGAAACAGGAGAAGCAATATCACGAGAGCAGGAAATGGGCAAATGGAGACAGGACAATGCACCATATATACCCTCTAGAGCAACCGGGCCAACGCCTCCGTACCAGAACACACCTTACCAACCCCGCTACAACTGGCTTTTAATTTCCACGACTATTCGGAATCGGACAATCTCGATCTAATATATATAACCACAATAAACCACATATTTCAAGCCATGATTAACGAATACAGCCGCCATCCCCGCGCTGAAGGCAGTAAAAACCTCGACAACAGTGATATTATTGCTATTGTGGGAATCTTTGCGTCTGTTATCGCGACAGTTTTTGGCGTGTGGTTTCTGGATAATCTTCGGAGAAGGTTTAGAAGGTCAGCAGCGGACGTAAGGGCTTTAAACTTTCTCTTCACCTAAATGTGTATACGAATGTACAGTGAGAGCTAAACTCTACATTCTGCCATTGTAGCATGAAGAATCAACTGAAGGTCTCGAAGCAAATGTTCATCAGGTCCCATCATCTCGCGAGCCCCGTTCAGCCTCCGTTATCCCCCGACAAGACCCGGGGCCTTCGACTATTCAACCTGTACAAATATCACGGGCAATGACAATGGCCATATTATCGGCACCCGAGGGGAACGTATCCCCATCGCACCCGCGAACAGACCCGGTCCACCGGCTTGAGGCTGGAATAAACAAGCCAAAGCGAGCCTATACCTGGACTGCAGACAAAACGAATTTGTATTGAGAGCTATAATGTCAACGGACACCCCTATCGTGGGGAAGCCTTGCAATGTCACGGAGTGATTTGGGGACACCCATAGCCCAACTTTCGTTAATGTATTTTTTTTATTATATAGATCAACTCAGTTTTACCTGCTCTTTCATCCTATCTGCTTGGAATTTTAAAATCGTTGCTTTGTTGAGTTATAAAGATTCTGAATTCGAGGCAACGTGAGATTCAGGGAGCAAAAAGCACCACCAACTCTAATCTACAATATTGTGACCCTTTGGTCAGGTTTAGGGTTATATGTGTTTCGAGGCAACGTGAGATTTGTCAGGTTTAGGGTTATATGTATTTCGAGGCAGCGTGAGATTCAGGGAGCAAACAGCACCACCCACTCTAATCTACAATATTTGTGACCCTTTGGTACCAACCCGCCCACAACGCTCCACCTGCAATGATATCTTGCAGCGCTTGTGTATATATATTATCGAGTGAAAGGACAACCTCATTGGCACGCCATAGCGTCAGCTGCATGCGAGACAACCTCCATTGGACATCAAGCATTGCGGCTCTTGCCCATATTTTGTTTGATTTTTCGTCAAAAACACTGCCGTCCCTCAAATTCGCAGCCTTGTTTTCGCGACTTTCCTATCTGCAGATATAAGTCTACGGGAGGAACAGGTATTTTTATACGCCTGATAGGCGGAATCAAAGCTTTTATTGTTTAGCCTTGCGTCTCAAAAAAGCTCAAAATTGGCCTGTTTTGGGCGAAATCCCGACTTTTACTCAGGATTACATAGGCATAGATCAGGTTCTGTTAAGGTCTTTCCCGATAATAATGCCTAGATAGGTAAAAAATAAGGTTTCGTGGGTTAAGGTCAGGAACTTAGCGAAAATATACCACCGCCGTTCCCTCTACCGCCCTTTCCAAAAATATAGGCTAATCAGCGAATTTATTGTCAAACCAACACCAAACCAAATCTAGCAGCAAATTGCTCTGAATCAAGCACCTAACCAAGCACCGAATCCAGCAGCAAATTCAGATAATCTATCGCCAAGCCAGCAGCTACTAGTAATCCAGCACTAAGTCAATTAGCTAACCCATCACCGCATGCAGCAGCAAATCCAGAAAATCCACTTTCGAATTCCAGCACCAAATCTAGCACTAAATTAACCCAACCAATTCAGCGAATTTAGTCGATAGGCAGGCAGGCAGGCGGGCGAGTAGGCGGGCAGGCGAGTGGGCGGGTAGGCGAGTAGGCGGGTAGGCAAGCTAGCAGCCACATGTAGCCCTCTAGATGACTGAATATCATACTTTTCCCACGAATAAATAATATTAAGTCTTATCCGATATCATCAGCCTTCCGAAATATAAGGTTTAATGAAATCACAAGCTTTCAAGAGACTAAAAATGCAGTAAGAGCTTATTGTCAGAAGAGCCCAATATCGGACTTATATAAGCCTATGAACAGGCTCCGTTCTAACCGTACTTAATGTACTAATTTAGTAACCGTAGTAGAAATGGCCTTAATACAGCCTTACGTGGAGCAAAAGTCATGTTCGAAATCAGGCCTATAAAAAACCCTATTCGGGCGGTAATTATAAAAGGGGGTTGTTCACGCGTGCGCGCTCTGTGGGGGGGGGGGGGGGGAGGAGCGTGCGTATGTAGGTATTGCTAGGTGACGTGATTTTGTACCCTGCGTCCGCGGCCGGCAACGCAGGCCGTTGAACGACACGACGAATAGCCTTGAAACGGTGGCGCTCAGTGCTAATAGAAATTGTCTCGATCGGTTAAAATCTGCCTTTTCTTAAGCATTTGCATTGAATCCTACCGTATAGAGTCCCATCATGAGATATCACTCGCCACTCAACTCCCAGCTAGCAACCGTTCCAGCCCGATTGATTCGTTACATTGCCTTCGGTCTAGGTCATCAACAGAAAATAAAATTGACTCTCACTCCTCACCAACACTACCACAACACCCTTTCTTTTCCCTGACTATTCTTTGGACGGATTCCAAGCCATGAACGAATTCGAATACAGCCTCCGTTCCCGTGATGAAGGCAGCGGCAGTAGGGGTGGCCTTGACAATGGTGATATTATTGCCATAGTCGAAATCTTTGCGTCTGTTATCGCGACAGTTTTTGGCGTGTGGCTTCTTGATAAACTTCGGAAGAGATGCGGAAGGTCAGCAGCGGTAAGGAGTGTGAACTACCTGTTTATTTCAGTGAGCTAAACTTTACATTCTACTTATAGCATGAAGGTCTCGAAGCAAATCATAATCAGAACCCATCATCTCACGAGCCCTGTTCAGCCTCAGTTCGCCCCCGACAAGACCTGGAACCTTCGACTACACAACAAATAACACGGGCAACGATGATGATGGCCATATCGGTGCCCGAGGTGAACGGATCCCCATTGCGCCCGCGAGCAGCCCTGGACCACCCGCTTGAGGCTGGAAATATAAACAGGCCGAAACGAGCCTATACCTGGACTGCAGACAAAACAAAACATTGAGAGAGACCAGAAGTCAGGATTAATATACAGTTACGAGTGCGATGGTAAATCTCCCAGTATTTGGCCAATTTATACATCTTCCGGCATGATTGCTAACGAATTTACTTGAGCTGGAAGACGATTTTTCGCTTAGCAAGTAGAGAGGGGCTTTGATTTAGCTACCAAGGAAAGTATGTAAAGGAGTAGATATAAATTTATATATTTGAAAAGTCGAATGTCGCGATAAATAATACAGAGTATATACCACGCAGCCAGTTTGAAGCCGCCCAAAGAACTATGGCGAGTCTTTGGAGCGTTTGTTTTGGGCTGCTTTGATCTCATCCAAAACTTCTTGGCAGTCACGTGATTTTCTGCCATGGCGAGTGATAAGTAATGACACAAAATACCAGACTGGGTACGAGGTCACAGCGCACCTTATCCTCACTATTACCGCACCTATATATTTGAGGAGTAGGGCATAATTGGTTGGAAAAGTCGACAGCTTACATTAGTATGTAAGGTTTTCGATGTGGCGCTGCTCCTCCTCCACCTCCATACGTATACACTGCCCTCCAACTCTCTAGTAGCAATGTAAATGCATCGGGAAATGCATCTCATTTGCACCTATATTTTATGTGGGGAAATGTATTGGGAAAGGCATCAGGAAAGTCGTTATAGAAAATGCATCCGGTAATGATCGAATCAGGAAATGCATGAATTTAGTATGAGGAAAGACATCTGGAAATACACCTGGTAATGAATCAGGAAATGAATCAGGAAATGCATCCCGAGTGTAAACGAACGACCTTTTAGACGACGTTCAAGACGACTTTCCAGACGACTTTCCTTCTAAAATATCATGTAAAAAAAAAAACAGTTTCCTAGGATTTGAACCCTGGAATATCCAATAACTAGAACAGAACAGAACTATTAAATTATGAATTGTTAGAATAATAAAATATACTAGCTTCTTTCAGCGAGTTATTTCTTGGAATATAAGGTTATGTGGACGACTTTTCCAACGACTTTTCCAACGACTTTCCCGACGACTTTCCAGTTGAAAACGTGAAATGTGTAGGGAAAAGCATCACTTGATACATTTCCACACGGCCTCGTCAGTCAATGCATCTTTTGATGCCTTTCCGTCAATCTTTTGTATGGGAAATGTGTGATTTGATGCATTTACTTCGCTAGTAGAGCCTCCACATCCTCCCGTCCCTTTTCCCCAGGAAATAGAGAGCCCAGATTCCCCTAAAAAGAAAAAAAAAATAGTATGGCTTTCCTATCGTATCCCATAGTCCGTTAAAACTGCCTATTGATTCGGGCGGCGTATTTTCTGCTGCGGCTTGTGTCTGGATCACACACTTATTCGGCTGCCACCCTTCCTCTTTTAGTAATTATAATATTCTGTCAAAATAGACAGCATCTATATCTAAGCACCAGATCATGGGAGAGCAATATATTAGCGATGAAGTTTGTAGTCGTAACTCGATATGCCGGAACTCAATACCCCGGATCCCTTGCTGTCCCGCACGGAATCCTCTGAGATTTTAATTTTCTTACTGCAAAATCAATTTTCTATCCCGGATTTCTCGGCGCTATTCCGTATGAAATTGCCTGAATCTTGGCAATCCGGCATAGCGAGGTGCGCCTGTAGCTGACGTGAACAAGGTGGAATACTCTAATATTATATCTATTTATACCTCCGGCCCGAAAAGCGTGACGTCGTAAACTACGGGTTGCGTACACGGATGAATTATCTACCGATCAATAATCCGGCCCGAAAGGCAAATTGAGTGATTTCTCGTGGGTTAGGCCAGTGGTCTGTGTTTGTTTTTATTTTGATGGTGCCGCGCCGCGCCGGTGGTGGTATGGAATCATATATTTCCCTTTCTTGCACAACGCTTTGTAAACCTACCAGCTGGCTGCTGCTGCGGCGCTGCGGCGTACGTTACCTAGTCATACACGCACAGCTAGATCTATAGATAGCTTATCCATAGTTAATTTATGCCAAATATCATCACCCAGGCAGGTATGGCCTTCTTCTAGCTTGTCATGTTTGGGCATCTTGGTTCTATATCTTCGTCGCCTCGCGTTTCTCCTCCTTCAGGTTCTTGCGCAATTGTTTCACTTCAAATACCGCCGTATCACCCCTAAGACTAGTGGGCGCGCCATAACTATCATACAGAGTGGCTACAGCCGGTGGTCATGTCAGTTTGGCTTATATAGACTAAACAGGAGGAGACAAGTTAATTGCAAAGCTCGAGCATGATGTAAATACAATTCGACATTGAACTGTCACTGTAGCTGATAGGGTGCAACTTCGATTGATAGTGCGCTGCGCAGAAGCCTTTCTCGGTGTTGATTGCGAGAAAGTTGACTAACCAGCGAGACTGGTATATCTACATATATACAGTCGAATCTCCCTATAATTAACGGTACGCTGGGGACTGGAAATTGGCACCCTTATAATTATAGTGCGTGTAACGTACCCTTATATATAGCAGGCATTATTTTGTACGTAGAAGGGCCAATAAGGACCGAGAGGTCGTGCCCTTATAGGGCGATTATTCTTATAGGAGGTATCCTTATAGAGAGATTCGACTGTAACCCGGGATTCGTTTCCAGAATATATGGTCATATGATCATTGGTACGTAGCTAGCTCAATTAAGGCACATTTGGATGATACTAAGCTAGGCGTTTAGAATATGGTTAGCGGGTGGAGTTGGCTTATAATATTACCCCACAGCAACGAATACTTAATCAACTGGGAAGATCAATGCAATGAACGCTTTCTGGTCCCATACTCAGTGCAATCTCTATGGATGAGAATCTTTGAAAAAAAGAAAAAAATGCATCGACCAATCCGTGCCGGTTACAGAATAGTTCGGGCGGTGTGTTTCTTTCACGTGCACAAGTTTCAAAGTACATACATGTACATACATGTAGACAGAACAGATATAGGTTGGCATTCGCGGCGCATCGGTGCGTTGGCCCTTTCTTTCCCCCTTTCCTCCCCGAATCCCCGGCGCCCACTACACAGGTGTATGGGATGGATGTATCAGAGAGCTTCCCTATTTCAACAATAATAGAACTGAGGTAAAAGAAAGAAGAAAAGAAAAAAAAACAATTGTTTGTATAGTGGATCTAAGCGGGATTCGAACCCGGTATCCGCTGTCGTCATAAGTTTCCTAAACCGGAGGCATAGACCACTACACAAACAGAACTTGTTGGAGGAACTGCGTGCTGGGGAGGGTTGTAAACGACACACGTATACATACATAGTCTCGTACCCATCTGTAAGTACCGTACGCGTACTTGCAGTAACTTCTATGCTAGCTGCCCACCAGTCCCAACAAGCCGTCCGTCGGTCTTCCTTTCTGGCGTATGTACAATGTATCACACAATGTACATACAGCCACTCTGCAAAAGTGTTCGTGATTCCGATTTCGGAGTGAGACATTTCTCTATATATGTAACTCTGGCGGACCATTAAAACCCTCCCCAAGAGAAAACCTTCCCAGTGACCAATGGAGCCCGGAATCAATGAAGAATAAGATCAATGACCTATCTTCTTTTATATATAGTCACCAACTATATTATATATTTTTCGTTGTTTTAAATCTCTACATTAATAACATCAACGTCATGGGTGCGCCACACTGCGCACTGACATTAAAACTAAATCACGAACACTTTTGCTAAGTGGCTGTAGAGCATGCAAGCATTAATAGCACTAGCATTATATTGCTCTTGATATCCGGTTTACCCCTAAATATAGCTCTATAGAGGGGTTTGTGGGAGCACTGGAACGCCATGCAGGCAAAAAAAAGAAAACGCATAATTCCCATGGCATAAAAATTACAAGCAATTTTAGTTGGATCATCTACAACATTACCATGATTCGGAGACGCATTCTCCAAGCACACTATAGTGCTAAGAGTGAAATGAAAATCAGCCTATACTCCTAGAAGAAGAAAAGAAAAGAAAACCCAGATAAAAAGAAAACAGAAGCGGAGATATAAACGCTAAGGAAACCCTTCAACTCTCTTCCTCAACCTCTCCCTGATCAGCAGAGGCAGGAGCAGCCGGAGACTCGGCCAACTCTCCCATAAATCCCTCCAGCCACTTATCGCCAACCTTCTCCCTGCGTCTCCTCTGCACCTCTTCCCTCTTCTTCTCCACCGCCTCCTTCCTCTTCTTCTTTTTCTCCTCAACCTTCTTCCTCTCCTCAGTCGTCCTCAACCTCAACCTCTCCAACTCCTCCATCTCCGCCATCCTCCCCTTCTCATCCCTACTAAACTGGTAAAATCCCACACCCTTCGTGCGCACCTCCTTAGTCGCATCATAGTGCAGCTTCGTCTCCTCCTCCTCCTTCGGCATCGCCCCCGCCAACATCGCACTCGACGGCACCGCCGAGAACGTCGCCGTCGTAAACGCCGCCGTCTGTATCGTATTCCCCACGATCAGCCCCTCGGGCACCGCATTCATCGCCGCCGCCTCCTCCGCGGCCCTCTTCGCAGCCGCAACACGCCTCTTCTCGCGCTCAACAACCCCCCTCTTCCCCTTCCGCGTACGCCCAAACTCATCCTCATACTCGATGATCTCGTCGTCGTCGTCGTCGTCGCCACCGGCCTCCTCCTCCCCCTCCTCGTCCGACTCATCCGACGGGTGCTCGGCCCACTTGCGATCAAAGTCGACCAGCCCCTCCCCGCCCTCGTCGGCGAAGTCCCCGCGCTTCATGGCCGCGTACAGACGGCTCTTCTCCTTGAGCTTCTTCCTGCTGCGCTCCAGGTCGCGCTCGGAGACGCCGCCGCCGCGCTGCGCGATCGTCTGGCCGCCGTAGTGGACATTTGGGGTCTCGTCGCGCGCGGCGCGCTTACTGACGCCCTTGTTGGATGGGGCGAAGAGTGCCTTGGTCTTGGAGGGGCGGGTGCGGCCCGGTGCGGTCTTTGTGG
Organism: Morchella sextelata; assembly: GCF_020137385.1. Lineage (NCBI taxonomy): Eukaryota > Fungi > Ascomycota > Pezizomycetes > Pezizales > Morchellaceae > Morchella > Morchella sextelata. Next base: position 307,563 of record NW_025408636.1, read on the forward strand.
TGCTGGTGGAGGAGAGGCGCGCGCGGGCGAGGGTGAGCTCGTTGGCGAGGGCGTGGATGGACGTGGAGGAGAGGGGGATGGGGTTTGCTTTGGACTTGGGCCGCGGGGCGCCGTAGAGTGAGTTGGAGCTCATTTGTGAGGTTTTGGGTGGTGGTTTATGGGGGGTTTGGGGTTGGGCTGACGTTGGGGGTTTGGAGCAGGTTCGAGGCGTGGTGACAAAGCAGCTGCAGGGAGGGATGCAGTTGCAGGGACAGGGCCAATCGGTAGTTGCGGGTTAGTTACCAGCCACACAGAGCCTGCCAATTGGGGGTTGCGATATGTGCGATTACCAAAGGAGACGCCAGTGATGGCACGACTGGTTTTTGTGCGGCGTGGGGGCAGGATAGGCACATATAGGCTAGGAAGATGTCACTACAGGCCTACAGCGACCAGAATTAGAGATTGCAGACTAGGTTTTATCGTATCATTAGAGCAATAATCAATACAAACTACGTACAAAAGGATGTTCTTTTGGTGAAGCAAATCCCCAGCACCGCGTCAAGGTAGAACAGGAGTACAGGCAACTCCATAGCTAGGGTGGGCATAGAATCTAAGGGGAGAGCGGGTAGCGACAGTGGAGTGCGGGTAATGAAGACTAGGAGAGCTTAGCACTGTATATAGACCGGTTCTTCCCACTAACGAGTGTACCCCCTCGTGGGTTTCATTAGGTGGCGGCCGGAGGGTTTCAATCTAGCTAAAGTCACGAGTGAGGGAGGCGTGGTACGCTCGTTGGCGGGAAGAACCGGTATAAGACCTCACGATTTAAAAGATGTTTGGGTATATATAGTACTGAAGGGCCGGGGGGAGTAATGAATTATATGTAGTATTATGGCCACCGAAAAGAGAAAAGAGGAGAGACATATCTAGAGATCGAGAGCTGACCCTCGCGAGAGCCTCCACACAGTCATAAATCAGAAAGCAGATCAGCTATTGATTGGTTTTCTTAAGGTCGGGTAGTTTTGTTGATAAGGTGTGAACGTACATTGAATCCTTAAGGCTCTTGATACAAAATATGGCGCTCATGGACGCTTCTTGCGTGTTGTGGGCTGACGCGTGATGTAGAGAGCTATTAATAAGATGTAAGAGACTTAAACAGAGACATTGGAAAGTAGAATGAGTGAAGGAAAGTAAACGAAACAAGATAGATATATGCAGTGAGTAAATTATAGAGAGGTCGCAGTACCTAAGGACGGCGGAGTTCTTGCTCCAGCTCCGGCGGCCGGGAATGACGGGTAGAGAATCGAACATAACACGGTCGTACGTGGGACCGATCGGCAGCTGGGTTAGGGGAATCGATACGAAACATCTGAACACATATATCATTAGTCGCGAGCACGAAACAAGCACGATCGACAGCTGGCCTTTAGAATTTCGCCGCCTTGTTACCCTCTCTCAATTTCAGGTTCGGTTAAAAGCCTTTTTTCGCCGTAACTCCTCCTCTTCCTCTTCTTCTCTCCTCGGGGGCGGCGGTGGCTTCGAGGCCCTCATTCAGTTAAGTCTTTCCTTCCTCAACTTACTGTCTTACTTTCCTTCAACATCTTTGATAGACATTGAGTTACATGTCTCGTGTACTTTTAGGAATATATCTATATTTTTCCACTCGAAAGATTCATCTGTCGACCGTGTCCTTTCATTCGAATTCTCGAATGGGAAGTTTTCTTCCTCCCTTTTTTTTCCCTTGATGTTTCTGATTTCTGACCTTTTGATTATTTTATATCGAAGGTCTTCCTCATCATTCGTCATCTATTCTTTCATGTGTCGACTTTTCTTTCTGTTCTTTTATGTCTTCATATCTTTCATCTCTTATTTTCTGTTTTTTTTTTTTCATGTAAGGAACGCTCTTTTTCCCACTGGGTTTTTTAATGAGGTTCCTGTTGTTCGTCATGTCATCTGTCATTTTCTTTTCTTTTCCTTTTTCTTATTTTTCCTTACACATTTCTTTTATATTTCTATTTCCCCCCTCATACCATTATCACGTCTTGTGGATCGCCCATCTATGATAGATGGGGTTCCTTTTTATATTTCACATATTTCTATTTCCCCCCTCATACCATTATCACGTTTTGCGGATCGCCTATCTATGATAGATAGGGTTCCTTTTTCTTTTAACATTTCTTTTATATTTTCATTTCCCCCCTCATACCATTATCATGTCTCGTGGATCTCCCATCTATGATAGATGGGGTTCCTAAAATGTACTTGTTATGACTTGTATCGCTATCGGCGGTTCGCTCTTTTCCCAAGCATTGACCAGCTGGGTTTTTAATGAGGTTCCGCGTTGTCTGTCAAAATAGAATACAAGTCATTTTCCGGTCAAATATATGTGCATGTGCTAGTGATTATCGTAAATGCTTTCATTCCTGTAGATACAGTGTGACGGTATGAGCATGTGTCTAGCTAGTACGTAGACGCGGCATTCTCATATTGTGTATCCCTTAAGCGGTCGGTGATTCCGTGCATATAATATACAAAGTGTCTACATGAATATTGATGAACCATCGCTATCTGTGACGCCCATAATCGAAGGAAGCACATGCACGGGGGAGTGTGAGATGTACTTTGGGGGGTTTGGGATAGGTGAGAAGACACCCTTCTCACGGTCTCCGCAGGTAGGTGTCTTCTCACTTACGTACCCTTGCACCTAAGTACCTGGGCATTCTGAATCCATCTAACGTCCAGCTATGTATCGAGTTATCTTAACAGCGATGCAGACCCATCTTCCATCACAACCTAAAGCTTTCCAACATCTTATCACATCTACACGGCCACGTGGAAATATCTCCCGAAGCCATCACTGGCGGCCCGCCGACACGGCATCCTGGAGGGTGGTACTAATGACCGTGTCCGGCCACAGTCTGGCTTAGCTAGACGTGTCACCTTTAAGTAGATACTTGGCTCTTTTCCTCCTTCGACGTGATGGAATCTTCCATCCCATTATTTATTCACTCTTCCAACATATCCTCTCCGTGAAGACCAGCCGCGACAGCTGACAGGCACGAGTCCGAGTCATGATTGGAATTCATCCTAGAAGGAGGTTCGGGTTCCGCTATCTCCACTGTTTTGCGCGTCCTCGTGTGACATGGCAGGCTGCACGCGTCCGGTTTATGTACGTACGGGACTACACGTCGTCTCTGGCCGTCTGGACGCTGTACGTATACAAGTGAGTGCACAGTATCCTATCGCCTTCTAGTAGACTAGAGCGTGGGCAATTGGGCCAACACTTTCGAGATGTAACAGGTACGTACCTCCACGATTCGACTTGCAAATTGCAAATTTCTTTTGTTTTGCGCGAGACATGCCCTGTATTTCAAACTACCTGGCTATATCGCATCTCGGAACACCACATATTTGCGTAGCTCATCTCAAGTCAGCGTGCTTGATTTCTCAAGAAAAAGAGCATCCTAGGGGTTCCTTGGTGAAACGGCTATTGTACTAGGTCCCTCGTTTTAATCTGGTCCGGATGTGGATGGGATTGATGAGGCCGCCAGATGACGGTAAGTCCTTTGTTCTTGCCAGTACGGTGTGCAGCCACTCCAATAGGCATTGCTAACGGCCAAACATCACTTCTGTTTAGATCATCGATATCAAGAACCTCAAAGCCGATGTTTGGTTCATCAGCCAGGATAGAGGTCAGTTCCGATGCACTGGTCTACCGCTCGCTTGGCGTGCCTTATCAGGATTGACGTTGGGTTCTGGGGGGGGCATCGTTGCCAGATCGGGCCGTGCAGCAACTAGCGGCATCGATTCCCAGTATTCTATTCGATCCCCAAACTGGCTATTCCCCAAACCGTCCAAAACTCTGCAGCATCAGGGCCTATCGCACCTTTCAGGGTCCATCTTGCCTAACAGCACGTTTGCCAAGGCCGAGTGATAGACTGTGATTGTCTTGGCTCTCACTGACGTCATTGCAATCTTCCCCACGTTTGGTTCTAGTCTACGCTCGTTGTCGTTGGAATCCAAGTCACGCACAGGCTAGAGCAGAAGGAGAGGATCATGCCCGTGTTAACGTTCTCTGGCAGACAAAGGGCCAAAGTGGTGGAGATTCCCGTTGTCCGTCTCGGGCTTTCCGTCATTAGATGTGAGGCGGTGACATCATGGCCGCTTTAATTTATGCGCTCATCAAACCTCCTCGGGAGGCAAAGAAAGAAGGGGGTGGTGGGGGGGAGAATGGGGGTCATGGGGAGGAGGAGGAAGGAGGAGGAGGAGGGCACACTTTATATCGCAAACATACCCAATACTTTCGTCTCTCCTCACTCCTCCCACCGAAAGGAAATAAGCATAAAGGCCCAAAACAAAGAAAGGAAAGGAAAGCATCAACCTAACATCATCATCACCCACAAACCGACCAAACCACACCCACCTCACTACAAAACCATTAAAGCACGTGAAGAAGAAGAAGAAGAAGCAGAAAAAGAAAAGAAAAGGATAAAGATAAAGTATATCCCATAATGCGCTCCATCCTCCACCTCCCCCGCTCCTCCCTTCTCACCCGCACCGCCGTCCCCTCCGCCGCCACCGCCCGCGTAACCCTCTCCATCCCGCGCCGCCGCTCCTTCACCCGCAGCCTCGCAACCCCCTCCACAAGCGGCTACGGCGATGCCGACCAGACCGGCGAGTCCGCCTACCCCGAGCGCGCCGGCTCTCGCCCCCGCATCGACACCGAGCACCCCGGTCGCGAGCCCGTAGACGCAGGCAAAGGCACTGGTAGTGGCGGCACTGCCGAGACTGGCAGCAGCAAGCACAGCAACAAGACCTCTGGAAAGGGCTACGGCGAGGCAACTAGCGATGGCCCGGGAGACCTCCACAAGGGGGGTTCATCTTGCCACAAGAACGTGTTTGATATGGACGACCGGCCGGAGGTCGAGAGCGCTGATGTTAAAAAGCATAATCGCGAGATGGACAACCGCTATGACCACAAGAAGGCGGGGCCTGACGAGAAGGTTGAAAAGGGCTACTGGAATGGTGAGTAAGAAAGGGTTTCACAGCCAAAACGAGTTCTATCCTGGCGATGCATCCGGGGCTGTCTCCCCTTTTTTTTTCTCTCTTTACTGATTCTTGGTTTTTTTTTATGGCATGTGAAGATGGCGAGAGGTGAAGTAGAGTTATGTTTGTTGGATCCCTGGCGATATGTCTCTCATTTGTACCACCTGCTCTACTCTGCTCTACCTGAGTGAAGGGAGGGGAGGGGAGGGGTACACTTTGAACGACCGGGGAGATTCTGTTTCTATTTCTGTTCTAGTACGCATCTGCATTGGGGCCTTTCTGTGCTTTCGCATTATTATTTATTGATGTTGCATGATGTTTGTTTTTTTGTGTTTTTTGTTTTTTGCTATTACTTGCATTGACGGATGAGAAAAGCGTGACGGGGAATGCTGGCACAATCAACGCCTGTCACGTAGTAATTTTGTATATGTACAGTTTTGATACGATAGGATGGTAAGCTACCGGGGATGAGCAATTGGAATTGAGCACTTTGTATTTTGTCTTTGACCAGTAGAGTTCGAGTTCCTCCACCGTGTCCAATTGCACAAATTGCATCAATTAAATCTCACTGTCAACTCACAATCCCCATGTATGTACCAAGCTTTCAATTGCCCTTACTGAACGTTGGTGTTCCTTGCTTGTGTAACACCGAACCTGTTTCCTTGATTACTATGTCAATCACGTGACGCATCCTTCACAACAGGAATGACGAGAGATTGCATCACCTCCGTTCCAGCCCACGCCAGCCCACAGCCAACCCTTTCCTTTCTCCACAACAAGGCGGGTGCGTCGATCGATGCCCGGCATGAGGCATGGATGGCATGGAGGGAGGTAGGTAAAAGTAGGTTTTGGTGGAGTTGGCGTCCGGTCGCGTTACAAGTAAAGGAACAAGTTACATAGCGGCATCATTACGACACCCGGTTTTTTTTTTTTTTAGAGGAGGGTAGGGGAGTGGGGGGGGGGGGGGAATAAATAAAGAGAGGAGAGCCCCGTCGACTCAACCCTTAATTTTTTTTTCATTGTCACCTCATCCATCGATTCTACCTTTTTTTTTTTTTTTTTTTTTTTACCCATCTCGTGTGTAGAGTGCCCGAGCTGATATCCCGTGATATTGTTTGCCTACTACTTTTTATACGACGAACGGAAAGGAATTGGTTTGATTGATTGATTGTTAATTTTTTTATTTGCAACCATGAAACTCTCGCACATTATACTCGCGGCTGCGCTAGCCGGCGAGGCCTGCGCCTGGGGAATGGGCAGCAAGACTGGTTTGTTTTCCCCGTTTTATTATTCCCCAATCCGCCCATTGCTTACTGACCGGATAGCCTACAACAAATGGAATGAAAACGAGCTCGAGCGCTGGCTCAGCGACCACAACGTCCCATATCCCACACCCGCCGACCGAAAGGATCTCGAGAAGCTGGTCAAGGAGAACTGGAACAGCAAGGTCGTGAGTCCGTACTCCGACTGGGACACACCCCAGCTGCAGCACTACCTGTCGCAAAAGGGCCAGCAGATTGACGTGGAGCAGGCAAAGTCAAAGAACTGGCTAGTGGAAAACGTCAAGAAGGCATGGGAAGAGACAGAGAGCACGGCTGAGGAGGCGTACGGAAGTGTCAAGGGGTGGATTTTTGATTCGTATGTTTGCAACTTTTTTGTGTTTTGCGTGGTGGTTGTCATGATGACGTCATTAACCGTTGTGGTTGATTGGTTGCAGGTGGTCGGAGAGTGCGCTCAAGGCATTCCTGGATAGACATGGGATTCCAAACCCGCAGCCCCGGACCCGCGACACGCTTTTGGCGACCGCGAGAGACAACTACGATACCGTTGCCAACAAGCTTGGCGAGACCACTGCGTACCCCGGAAACTGGCTTTATGAATCCTGGAGCGACAGCGACCTGAAGTAAGCTTGCATTTTTCTTGCCAAATTATCATTACCCTGCTAACCACCACCGCACAGGAAATGGCTTGAAACCAACGGCTACGCTGCACCCAAGCCATCAACCCGTGACAAGCTCATTGCCATTGTCCGTCGCAGCTCCCGTATTGTATCCCTAAAGGCAAACTCAGCTGCCAACTCCGCGCAGTACCACGCCAACAACGCTAAGCAGGCTGTCTCAGACACCGTTTTCAACTCGTGGAGTGACAGCAAACTCAAGGAATTCCTCGACAAGAACAATGTCAAGGTCCCTCAAGGATCTGGTCGCAACGAGCTCCTGGCTCTTGCGAGGAGGAACAAGGCTTACTACACTGGCGATACCATCTCCGCTTCCGCAAACAGTGCCTACGACTCTGCAACTTCGTACGCCGGGGAGAAAACCTCCCAGGCAACCGATACTGCCGCTGCATACAAGAATGATGCTTTCGAGGCTTTGATCCAGAACTGGAGCGACAGCCGTTTGAAGGAGTACCTTGACTCCCGCGGTGTCCCTGTCCCACAGAACGGAAAGCGTGATGAGCTTCTCGCAAAGGTCAGGCTCAGCAAGCACAAGGCCGCCACTGGATTTGGTGCTTGGACATTTGACACCTGGACATACGACAACCTGAAGTATTTTCTCACGCACCCTCCCCCCCATTGTTCTTTATTTTCTAACCCACTATTAGGAAATGGCTTGAGGCCCGGGGCAACAAAGCTTCCGCCAACGCCGCCGCCTCCCGCGACGAGCTCTACTCTTCCGCCGTCTCCGCCTACTCCGTCGCCAGCGTCTCCGCCGCATCGGCCGCATCAGTCGGTTCTGCCTCTGCCGCCTCCGCCGCTTCCTCCGCCGCCTCGGTCGCCTCAGCGTCCGCCTCATCTGCTGGAACCGTCGTCGGATCATCCGCCACTTCCGCAGGATCAAAGGCCACCGATGCCGCCAAGGACGGAGCTAACGTAGCCTATGATGCAGCCACGGACGGAGCAGCAATCGCATATGCCTCTTTGACGTCTGCGCTGGCCGCTGCTACTGACTCTGCCAAGGACATCACCTTCGACACCTGGTCTGACAGCGAACTCAAGGCATACCTCGACCGCTACGGCATCAACACCTACCAGGGTTCTACCCGCAACGAGCTCATTGCCGCGGCGAGAAGAAACGCTCACGCCTTCCGATATGGCTCTGCGGACCAGGGAGTTTATGGCCAGTTTTCCACTGGTATGGGCTGGGTAAGAGACCGTATTTATGAGATATTGGGATACGGAGCTAAGAAGGCCGAGGTCGTCGGCGATAAGGCGTACGAGGCTGGACAGAAGGCTGGTGATAGAGCCTATGAGGCTGGTCAGCAGGCTAGTGACTCGGCGAAGGAGAAGGTACAGCAGGGATACGATGCCACGAAGGAGAAGGTGCAAGAGGGTTATGATAGGGTTAAGGAGGAGTTGTAGATGGAGAAAAAAACGAAGTCTTGGCGAAATTCCCTTTTAGTTTCTTTTGTTGAGTGGCGGGGGTCTCTTTTGTTGTGATTTAAGGTTATTTCTTATGGCTTTGCTTTATGAAGATATGATGTGGTTTACTTACTTTGGGGTTTTGTATTTCTGCATTTTTTTTGGATGTACTGCAGGATTAACAGAAACCTTTAATCTTATATATTCCGGTATTTATAAGCTATATATTACCATTTGCCGTGAGTTGTGATGTATACACCACTGCCTGAAGCTTAATTAAAATCGAAAATAATCAAATTTGATTCATTTGACATGTAACGTGCCTCCATAAACCACTTCCCACAAATAGATTTCTTTTTCAAACACCACATCTCACTCGGGCGCCACACCCGTTATCAAATATTATGGACCTTGAGCAGCCCCGTCCAGATGCTTAACTTGGATGGAACAAGTGATACTTCCATTTATGCCCGAGTACCCAAATTTTTTCAAAAATGCAACCCTTAATTATAAGCTTTAGCTCTCGAAGTTTTCTAGAGGCTATTCTAACTGTGCTAAAGGCTATATGCAGGTATCCACGTTTTCAGGCTGTTGGTGATCGAGGCCTCGCTCTCTAAGGTCTAGAGGCTCTATTTCTCTTAATGCTCGAGATGAGGGAGGATGAGAGTGATGATGATTGGATCAAGTCGGTGTCGCAGCTCAACTTTATAGGAGCTCAAAACTAACACATATGCTTAACCAGTTACAACAACGTAGCCGTCGTAACGTATCGCAACACCTATTCCGCTAAGTTGCACTGTGGCTACAAAGTCAGCTCACGAATAAGGACAGCTAGCGGATCCTCACATCATTATCCCGAGGGCAGCAATCACCCCAGCAAAAATGAAAAGAGAGAGGCTGGCGAGTGATATGCGGTGATGCAAGTACTCGGTACGGGTCCGCGCGCAGCCGCGCAGGTAGCGGAGTGACACTTCATGATCTGGTTTGAAAGAGTTGGAGACAGAAGATACTAGGGCAAGGAGACGGACGTAGATGCAGCAAGCCATTGATTGACAAATATGATGGCTAGTTGCTGCTGCTGGAGTGAGTGATTATAGGGATTGGTTGGATGATGATAGGAACAGAGGAGAGAGGGGATGCGGAGTGGGAGGTCGATCTGTGGCTTTTCTACTCGTATCTCTTGGCACGCTCCCAACAGCACGAGTACAAGTCCTCTCAGCGTGGGCGGGCATGTCAAGTAGCCAAGTAGCCGATGGAGCCGGAGGCGGCGTCGGATGTGTCGAGCTGGTCAAGTTACGAACGCCAGCCAGCACCCAACATTAGATGACTTGTCTTCATGAATCCAAGCTTCGATATATATATGGCTACATGTACACGCAGTTCCGATCCGCTTCTTTGTCTTGTCGTCTTTGTGATAATGCACGCCCTCGGGATCCTGCAGTATTCGAGACATCCTTTCCACCCTGCTCCTCTGACTAAGGCCCGCTGTCAGTCCTCTGGGAACTCCTTCTAGAAGAGTCCCAGCCATCGATCCTTCGCATCCATGGCCTCTTGCAATCGGCACCAGTAACACCAACTATGAGATTGAATGAAGCATCTCATAGCTGCCCCGCCCCCCCCCATCTATACGCCCTTCCCTCCCTCCCTCCCTCCCTCCCTCCCTTCCTTCCTCCCTCCCTTCATCCCTCCCTCCCTTCATCCCTCCTCCCTTCCTGCCGCCCCCTTCCTCACGATTATCTTGATTGCTGACCTTCGCACCTCCCAGCACCAACCCACTCCCATAAATACCCCATAAATAACCCCCGATGCCCAATCACGCCCCCAGCACCCTCACCCTCACCATGCCCAAAACCGACCCCTCCAACTACCCCCTCATTCGCGAGCTCCTCCAGCACTACCCCTCGTCCTCCATCAGCGACACCCACCCCTCCTCATGGCTCTCCGACCCGGGCGTGCTACAGGTACTGCGCTCCAACATGCCGCCCGGGTACTCGGACCCCACGCTGCTGAGCCGCACGGGGCAGCTGCTGATGTATGGGTGCCCGAAGGCGAGCTGGCGGCATTGTCTCGTTGTGGAGGGCCTACCCTGGGGGACGCTGAAGCAGGATCTAGAGGCGCTGTTTGAGGTGCATGATAAGTGAGTTTAGCTCATATACAATTCGTGTTTTTTTTTGGCGGGTCAATGATACGGCGGAGCTAGCTGTGGGTGCGAGAGCTGTCGCGGGTGTGTTAACTAGCTGGCCAGTGCTAATATGTGCAGTGTGGAACCACCAATTATCTTAGGGAACGATAGGGCGTTTATGGCGTTGGTGTACATGATGGGGAGCGAGGCGTGTGAGATTGCGATTACAGACCTGGACGGGGCAGTGGTTGGCGGAGAGGCGCCATTGAGGGTGAGGTTTGCAGGGCAGACGGATTTGGAGAGGGCTTTGAAAGCTCAAGGAAGGGGATCGATTTCTTAAATAGGAAGCTATGAGTGTTAGGTATTATACTACGGACCTGGAGTTGTGCTGGTTTTTCTATGTGGTGTTTAGGGAGATTTTTGGGTTTGGATTGGACGAATTGGTTATAGACGGGCGTTTCTTTCTGGTGCGGTTTGAGTAATGGAGTAGGTTGGGGTCGTGTAGCGGTGGATATCGGCGATTTTTGGTATGTCTTATAAGCTGTTGGAGACTAGAATCTATAGACTGTTTGTTTTTCCATTTCTAAAATTTAGACTTTAAAAATACGTACTTCAGGCTCATAACCTCCACCGACCCAAATCAGATTATAAACCGAGGAGAAAAGAGTGAATATACACATGGAATTAAAGTTTCCGCCCGCCCTATACGTGAACCAGCATGCCACAGCCTGACCCACGAAACCGGACCAGAGAGTTGTTACCTAACTCACAGACTCGGGCTATATTGAGCCATAAGTGCACAATACCGGCCAAAAACTAAGGCACAATTCCTCATGTAGTTACGAAATTACTAATTCCTCCCGTACGTTTCTCAACGTTAATGTCCCAGCATCACCATTCAAACCTATTAAGCTCGGAAGCGGGGGAATTGACCACTCATTTCTGCTTCTGTACCGCGCTGTCAGCTTCGATGATTGGCGGAGTCTGTGCTGTGTATTTAGTTGTTGGCGTAAAATTTGGTCCTTTTGGGCATGAGCAGTGTGGTCCACGAGGTTTGAGAGTGTCCTCGAGGTGCCTCGATGACGGTTCCGGGAGAGCAAAAAGCGGTATTTATTTCAATTAGGAAGCATATTCAGTCCTTGATCTCATCTCAATCGGGCAGATTAAGTATATAATATACCAATAATTGCCCTCGGGGGTCCTCGAGGCAAGGATAGGTAGTGTCCTCGAGACTCCTTGTCCTTTTAGACTATTGTCCTTGTATGTCATCGAGGATATATCCTCGAGGCAAGAACACAAGGACGTTCGTCCTCGAGGACCATGTTAGGCATGAGATCTAGACATGCTGTATTGCGTTCTAAGATTTTACCGGATATATATTGGAGAATAAGGGATTGGGATATAGGGAGAAAATACATCGAGGGAGGATGGAGTATACGTGTGAGTGTTAAGATGGCTGAAAGGGGCGAAAAAGTCCGAAACTGGGTTTTGGGCATTATATTTCCAGTTTTCATTGGGTAAGTTCTAATTATTTATCTCTTTCTAGTCGTAAAGCTTTGTATCCTTTGTGAGAGAACCTATCAAGAAGGTCCCCGCGTGCAAGCTTCAGAACTTGACTAAAATTCTCATGCTCATTCATGTACGTACGTACGTACGAGATCCCCATATTTTAGATGTCTGTGTCAATTAAAGTGAAAAAGAAAGATTCAGCAAGATGGGTATAACTATTGTGTCAAATACGTATCCGTGAGCACTCATGTCTGCCACGCGGACAAAGTCCTGAGATTTGTAACCTTGATGATTTAACCTATATAGTAAAAGACAATGTGTGGCTCTTAGCACTGGTATATAGCAATGATAAAAATAAAGGTATATATATTCTACAAATTGATTGGCAAATCGCCGGTAGTGCTGAGTTTCAATTTTCAAACATGCCAAGCCGGTTAATTTTGAATGCGTTGGCAAGCTTAGAGTGTTAAAATGCCAAAGATGTCCAGTCATTATCACTGATCTGAGTACATAGCACCTAGATATTGGATATGTAGGTTTGCTATCCCATGAACCGTAGAGGCCTGAGGTCCCAATTGGGCTCTTTGCAACTCCAGCCTCGATAAAAACACAAAAACACTATAATTCAGTTCTGTTCACTAACACCAAAGAAGCGGGGAAGTTTATCAAGCGATCTCGATAACAGCTCCTAATATAGGACTCACGGAGCTGGTGTTGTTGTGAATTTAAGAAAGGTCACTTTATTTCAAGTGGGAGCTTTTTTTCAAAGCCGCACTTTCCATCAAAAGGTCCTTAACTCGGTTGCTACGGTCGATGGGATATATATTTTATTCAAATTTGTTGATCTGGTGATCATTGACTCATACGACCGAACCACATATTATCAATAAATAAGCCAGTAGGAACTTCGTGTGGTCACTTACATATGATCTGCGAACAGGAAATTCCAACCTCAGCACGCGAAAACCAGGCTACGAATTTGAGGGATGGCGTGTCAGCGACAAATAATTCTAGACAAATCAAAAGAACCGATCTAAGGTATAGTTACACTGCACTTGGCCAAACAACCCTGTTCACACGTACCAGTTCTTACATGTAGGTATTGTGTCCTGAACTCCGCAGCTTTATGGGTTTAGATCTCCAATGAATCGACCGAACGCGGGCCAGTCGCCCAATAAGTGGTCCCTAGCAAGTAGCCACTCTCCATACATGGAGCTTGTTGAGTCAAAAGCCCTAACCCTCGCAGCTTGCATGCGCATCTATGCAGGCGGAGTGAAACATATGACCTGTCAGCAGCTTGCGGCTACCAATGATAAGCCAGCCCGGCCCACTTACTCTGGCCCACCTACTCAACCGTATTCCACACATGTTGTTATGGTTCCTTATAGTACAGCCAGAAAAACCTATCATAATTCCGGATCCGCTCGATCGAAAGTTTCAGAGACGGCCGTCAATTTTTCTGATAAAACTCGACTTCTCAGGCCAAACCCCGCCACTGTGCAGAGTTCATGGTCAGTGATTGATCTTGGAAAAGGCTTACACAAAATATTTTATATATGTAACTCAACAACAAGCAATAACTTTAAAAGTTCAAGCAGATAAGACGATAATCGGGTGAAACTGAGGTGATTTATATTAAATAAAATTAAAATCACAAATGCCTCCAAACTGCTCCGTGATAAGGTGCTGTATTCTCACTATCTGGACAACTTTGTTGACATCATAATATTGTTTATCCCGACATTTGTACGTAGTTAGTTTGACAAAATCTATATAAATCCTCTCTTTTCCTTAACAGCTAATTCAAAGTCCCTCCCTAATAAGCGAAAAACTTCTTCCAGCTCAACCTATCCGTCACATAAACTCGTTAGCCATGTCGCAAGACGTATTGGAAAGGTACCGGGAGATTTACCTTCACACTGGTAATTAATACCGAACTCTAATCTCTCTCAATGTTTCATTTATCTGCAGCCCAAGTATGGGCTCGTTTTGGCTGGTTTATTCCGACTTCAAGCCGGCGGACCGGGTCTGCCCACAGGCGCGACGGAGATGCGTTCACCTCGGGCGTCGATATGGTCATCATCATTGTCTGTGATGTTTGTACAGGTTGAGTGGTCGTAGGTTCCAGGTCTTGTCGGCAGTGAACGGCAGCTGAACAAGGCTCCTGCGATGAGCCGTGGTTAACATTTGCTTCGAGACTTTCGGCTGATACTTCATGCTATAAGGTAGAATTATAGTTTAGCTCTCACTGTATATTAACGTATACCTTAAATAAACAGAAAGTTCACACTCACCGCTCCTGGCCCTCTAAATCTTTTCCGAAGTTTATCTAGAAGCCACGCGCCGAAGATTGTAGCGATAACAGACGCAAAGATTCCAATAATAGCGATAATATCACCGTTGTCGAGACGGCCCCTAGTGCCACCGATGCCTTCAGCGCGGGGATGGAGGCTGTAATTCTTCATGGCTTGGGACCTGTGGTATGGTGGCAGTTAGATCGGGATTATACGGTTCTGAAGATAGTCGTAAAGATTAAAAGCCTGTCTATTGTAGCGGTTACAGTAAGGGATTAGAGAGTTAAAGGCAATTTTCTTTGCTGTGTGCTGGCCAGACTGACGGCAGCCCGCCAAGGCGCGATATTCATCAATAATCACTCGATCGGTGGTGACTGCGTAACCCTAACCCATCTGGACGATTCCAAACCTTGGCAGGCATGGTACATGTATTAATCGGCTCCAACTGAACTAATGATGCGCGGTGGGGGGGAAGAACGTCCATGCCCTTCCGAAAACGAGACGGGAACTAGTCAGGTATTCCTTTGGGATGCACCCAGAGACCCTGCCTGCAGCAGTTTCGCCCATCTGTAAAGCACTAGGGCCAGCCAGCTTCTTAATATCTCCCATTCGCGCAACATAGCCGGTAGAAGGGATGAATAGATTTTTTTTAGGTGCATGCAGATAAATGTGAAGTGGGAATCATGTGCAGCTTGGAAACAAATTTGCGCAGCTTGGTGCAGTCAATCTTTGATCCCGTCCAGACGTAATAGGTCGGGGTTCTGAATGCGAAAGCCACATGTCCTAGCTACAGCCACATGTCCTAGATTAAGCCACCCGCTGCGCCACACCAACTGTGCCAGGCATCCCGAGGGGAACTGTAACACGAGCTCCGTGAAGGACTACTACTAGGTGTTTTACGTGATGAAATTGTATTAGATGTACAAGTCTACACGATAAAAAGCGGTTTTAGGCGTAATCAGTGCCAAGACTGGTTACGTAAGTAGACACGCATTCTTTGGATGACAGGAACACTTCAGCAAAAGGTCATGAACTATTGAATCGTTCCATACATGAACGTTCCGAGAAGTGGTCTCCTGGGATTTAGGCGAGCTGTTGCTTGCGCGCCATCATGCTGCGTACCCAGTCCGTCCTCGGTAACTGAATTTTGGCGAGTTGTTGCCGCGTGTACTTGGATGGGGGGAAGCAGCTGCAGCCTCTCACCTTGCGGGGGCTAGAACACAGGCAATCAAAGGTCTGTATCAAGTAGGCACACAACGTGCCCAAAAGATATGGATACATGTATCTTATTGGCCTAAAGGAGGATGTGTGTACGTTGCAGGTGGAGATCGATGGCTCAATTCAAAGAGACATGTACAAAACAATCGAAACTGCTTTATATTTCCAGTTTTCGGGGGGAGGGGGAAGGTGGGGGGAATTAGCAGTTCGCACCTCGCGACCGCAAGTTGTACTTTGGGTCTCCAAGAATTTTGGAAGGCCTTCAATTTGGGGGGGGGGAGCCTTCGTTCCCCGTCCTTCCCCTCAGTATTTTGATGTGCTTATGTACATGTACTTACCATCTCGACCAATCAAAGCTCTAGTACATATTACATATTATGTAGATATTATGTGTTTGTAGCTCAACAAACTCAACAAGTATTCTCATTATGGGACCAACTTTGTTAACATCAACCTGATATTATTTGCCCCGATATTTATACAAGGTATATAAATATCTATGTCTTCTTCGAATTGTTTCTTTTGCTAGCTTGGTTGCTAAACCCCTCTACCTGCTAAGCGAAAAATGTAATGAGTTAAACAAAAAAAAAAGCTAAGTCAAAAAGCGTCTAAATTATAAACTCGTTAGTAACTATATCGGAAAATGCGTTAAATTGGCCAAATACTAGGAGATTTACCATCGCACTCCTAATTATATATTAATCCCGACTCCCGATCTCTCTCAATGCTTCGTTCTGCCTGCAGTCCAGGTAGAGGCTCGTTCCGGTCTGTTTATTCCAACCTCAAGCGGATGGTCCAGCAATTCTCGTGGGTATGGCGGGAATCCGTTCACCTCGGGCGTCGATATGGCCATCATCATCATCAGTGTCTGTGGTATTTGGGCAGGTTGTTTGGGCGAAGGTCGCAGGTCTTGTCGGGGGAGGACGGAGGCTAAACAGGGCTCATGAGATGACGAGCCCTGAATAATATTTGCTTCGAGACCTTCAGTTGATTCTTCATGCTAGTCAAGTTTAGTTTTCATTGTATATACTTATACACACTTAGATAAACAGAAAGTTCGTCCTTACCGCTGCTGATCCTCTGAAGTTTTTCTAGAAGCCACACGCCAAAAATTGCCGCGACAATAGACGCAAAGATTCCGGTGATAGCGATAATATCACCGTTGCTGAGACTGCCCCTACTACAGCCGCCTTCGACGCGGAAATGGAGGTTTTGTTCGTTCATAGCTTATAACCTGTAGTGTATGGCGTTTATATATTGGGTAATGAAGATTGTACGATTGCAATTGCAAGGAATAGTCGTAGAAATAAAGAGACTGTTCTGGCGGTGTTGGTAGGGATTGAGCCAGAGACTAGTATCTTTTCTGTTGATGTTCCGGACTGAGGGCGCTGACCGGGTTGCCGGACTTTTTTTTTTGTCTGTCCAGCGGTTTTAGCTTATACAGGTCGGGAAATAAGGTCTTGGTCGCCTCGAGTCTCATGCATATGTCTAATATAAACGCAGCAACGCCTCTCCTTCTCTCCACCTTCCATGGCCAATGCTGCGACGGCACTGCAGGAAGGTGAGATTGGGATAACTCTGAAGATCTGATAATTCCTCACACTATCTGTAATACGCTGACGGGATATGAAATGCGTAGGCTGCATTTTATATCCTTTTGACGCATTTCACAGCCTGGCAAGCAACCCCATCCA
Source organism: Morchella sextelata (assembly GCF_020137385.1). Classification (NCBI taxonomy): domain Eukaryota; kingdom Fungi; phylum Ascomycota; class Pezizomycetes; order Pezizales; family Morchellaceae; genus Morchella; species Morchella sextelata. The sequence goes on from NW_025408636.1 coordinate 324,783, forward strand.
AAATTGACACTTGCGGATGTCGCTTTAGAGAGTGGCGAAGTGTCAATTGTCAGAATTGACGGTTAGTAAATACGCTCTATTAGAGTCTTTTTGCCAACGACCGTAAGAGGTGTTAATAGGGGAAGGGGACCTTGGCCTGCATGGTAATATGAGGAATACTCGTAAAGAACAATTCTAAGGATTTGTATTCTAAGTATTTGACGGCGTATTCTTAAGCACGGTGTTCAAAAAGTGATATATGATACGCACCCTGCATACAGCAGTCTTGGGTATTTTAATTTAGTGTTAACGATTCTCACGGTTGTTGGCATAAAGACTAGCTCTAATGTAAACACTATGGCGGAAGAAGCTCTGTACGGGTAGGATGTCAACCCTGCACACACCATCTTGAAAAGATTTCGCACGGAAGCCACAGTTCGCCACAAGAGTATGGGCAGCAACAAGGGCCACTAAAACGGATCAAGGCACCTTCCACGCTATTTGATAGACCAAAAGTGAGAGGTGTGCCGCAGGGTTGACATCCTACCCGTACAGAGCTTCTTCCGCCGGCCATATATTCAAACACAACGTCTACCGATCGAACGGGCCCTTAAATTTGCTATGTAATTAGCGTGACGAGTTTTACTGTTTTCTTGGGGATCGCTCCCTCTAAAGTCAGATGTTTGCCTTATCTCCTGATTTTCCCGCGCTTAAGAATACGCGCCCGGTTTTTATTCGATCTAACAGAATATGATATATAAATACAGTTGCCGTGTTTACCTAGCACCAATGTCAAGTCCCAATGCATGGCAAATGCAGATTCCATGTCATACATTTACCTACCAAGGGTTTTTCTGAGTGTTTCACTCGGAGTTGTCCTGAGAAACCAAAGATTGATTATCAACTTATGTTGAGATTCCCCCAGTTGGCCAGCTTCCCAATTGTATATATATTATCTTTTTGATAGGAAAATGTTAGATATGGATTCACTGATAGGGATAGTATCTATAGCTGTAGCTCAATTGTCAAATATTGCGTTCGCTCACTTGTGGCACAGAATAATTCCTAGACTACATGTACTACATATATATGTACAAATTAAAGTAACGTTATCCACTAACAAAAGCAGTTTTATAACTCGAAAAGCAATGATTAAAATACAAGCAAATAGAATAATAGAGAATGTAAAATCTAGCTAGTTTATCTATATAATGAAATATCGCGAAAAATATGTGTGGTGGTTGATATAAGAGGTAAGAGTTGGGTGTCCAAATATGTACCCTGTGATAAGGTCTCCCCACAATAGGGGTGTCCGTTGACATCATAATATCATCTACCCCGACGTTCGTAATTGTATGTAGTTTAAAGCCCAAATCTTTATCTACCCCATTACTTTCCTTGGTAGCTAAGTCCCTCTCCACCTACCAAGCGAAAAGCGACTTTCGGCTCAACCTATTCGTCCCATGAACTTGTTAGCAGTCGCAAGACGTATTGGCAAGATACTGGGAGATTTACTATCGATATAACACGCTCGCGATTAATCCTGACCCCCGGCCCCCGACCTCCGACTCCCCCCCCCCCCCAACCCCCTTCCCCCAGTATTTTGTTTTGCCTGCAGCCCAAGTATGTGCTCGTTTCGGCCTGTTTATTCCAACCTCAGATAGGTGGTCCGGGACTGCTTGCGGACCCGATGAGGATCCGTTTATCACGGGCGCCGATATTATAATGGGTACGATCTCTTCTGGGTTATTAATTCCCTTCGTTCTTGTCCCTGATATTCGTGTAGGTTGTGTATGCGAAGGTTCTAAGTTTTGTAGTAGGGGGGTGGAGACTGAAAAGGGTTCATGAAATGGTGGTGAACCCTGACTAACATTTGCTTCGAGGTCTTCAGCTGGTCGTTCATGCTATAAGGTGGAATGTAGCTTAGCCCACTTAATCACACTGTATAAATGTACACACATAGATAGACGGAACCTGTAAAGTCCTTACATATATAGCTCCCGGTCTGCTGAATCCTTTTCGAAGTTTATCTACAAGCCACACACCGAAAATTGTCGTGATAACAGACGCAAAGATTCCGACGATGGCGATAATATCACTGTTGTCGAGACCACCCCTAGTACCGCTGCCTGCAGCGCGGGGATGGAGGCTGTATTCGTTCATGGCTTGGAAGCTATGGTGTATGTCTTATATATTAGATGATAAAGATTGTACGATTGCAAAGAATAGTCGTAGAAATCAAGAGCCTGTTGTAGCGGCGTCGATATTTAGAGATGATTTCTTTTCTGTTGATTTTTCTAAACTGAAGGCCATGGGCGGGTTTCTATAATTCCGCATCGCAACGAGTGATTTTTGTGTCAAATATCGAGTTGTGGGTTAGAGGTAACGAAGACCCACGTATGGCTAAGAACCTTGCGCTTCTTGGACGTTTCAGCAGCACCCCGAAAAGAAATGCATCTAATATCTAGATCTTCCATCCCGATTGGACGTACCACAATATAGCTGTTAGGTCCCAGCGAGCTGCCCGTAGTGAATGGACACACGTAGGTAGAACCTTGTATAGCTTGGACATCTCAGCAGCATGGACAGAACATTGTACACCAATCAGATCTTGAAGAGAAATTCGTCTTGGTTCCTACATCTCAGTGCATCTCTATTGTACAGCCTCTGGCAGAATTATTACCAATGCTATCGTTCAAATCTTCGATCTACCATGCCACATTTCCACAATAATTCTACCAGAGGCTGTACTGATAGAGTATTGGCGCCGTGAACAGAGCTTTGGCAGAACATTGTTATGCGCCGCCGTGGACAGAGCCTTGTCACCGTGGATGGAGTTTGTGCATGTAGGTAGTACTGTGGACAGAGTCTTGGCACCGTGAACAGGTCTTGGGCAGAACCCCGACAGCACCGCCGTGGGGTCCGAGTCTTGGCAGAGCTTGCCGGGATAGAGTCTTGGCACAAAAGCTTGGGCAGAACGTCGTCATGCGCCGCCGTGGTGGTCCGAGTCTTGGCACAGTTCTGAGATATTGTAGTTTGGACACCTCAGCTTTGACCGCTTATAGCTCATCAACCACCACACTTATTTTTAATTTTATTAGATATACTCAATTTCAACTGCTCTATCATTCTATCTACAGTCGCACCTCTAGCGTATTCTAGGAGCCAAACCCCTACGAGATAGCAAATATACGAGACAGCAAATAGTTTTTGGTGGAGAAGGGCAGTACCTATCCCGCAAGTCCGCACGAGACAGCAAGAGATCCGAGATATCGAATTATGAGATAGCGAGGTGCGACTGTACTCGGATTTTTAAAATCATTCTTCGTTGTTGAGTTATAAAAATATTTTAGCCGGAACAATCCTGCTTGTATGGTTAAAAAAAAGTACTTTTCCTAGTCCTAGACCACTCTTGGCACATAATTTGTATGCAAAGTCAATAGAGCGATTTGACCAACGACTTCTGAACCTAAATATTTAGTTCTTGGCGACAGTTTTTGGTGTGAAAATCCCGCCAAGACCTCAAAATTTGAGCTCAAAATTTGAAAAACAGGGATTGGCCAAATCGCTCTAATGCCGCAGCACTCCGTAGAGTTTTGGCACCGGGACAGAGCTTTCCGGGATAGAGCCTTGGCACAGAAGCTTGGGCAGAACGTCGTCATGCGCCGCCGTGGTGGTCCGAGTCTTGGCACAGCTCTGAGATAGAGTCTTGGCACAAAAGCTTGGGCAGAGCGTCGTCATGCGCCGCCGTGGTGGTCCGAGTCTTGGCACAGCTCCGGGATAGAGTCTTGGCACAAAAGCTTGGGCAGAACGTCGACATGCGCCGCCGTGGTGGTCCGAGTCTTGGCACAGTTCATAGATAGAGTCTTGGCACCATGAACAGCTTCGTCATGCACCGCCGTGGACAGTCATGGAACTGTGGGCGGAGTTTCTCCGAGTTTGTGCATGTACTGAGGACAGGGTCTTGGCACTATGGATAGAACTTTGTTGCATGAGTTTCAGTTTCATCTCTGGCAGCTAAAACTTTTTAATAACGAAACAGCAGATTGTAGCGATAGAGTGAATTTCTATTAGCACTCATTATCCCATAAACCGTCGATACTATAGAAATATAAGCGCCAGCTTCACCCCAATCTAGGTCCACCAATCGGGCTTTTCCTATTAGCTTTCGAGCTCTGATGTAAAAACAAAGGCAACTGTCATGAGCCCCATAAGACCAGCTATGGTCTTGGCGATTTGGCACTAGATAAATCGTTATTCTTAGGACTAGACCTTGTAATCTCATCATCACAATACAATTACATTCAGTCTTCGCACTAAATCATCACTCCCGTGTCTTTAATTTGTGACCGTAGTGGGGTGATAGCAACCGTAAATTTTATTTATAATCACTGATTACGACTAGGAAAAGATCTATGTGACAGCGAAGAAATACAGCGTGTCGCCTGTGACATGTCCTCCTTCCATGTGCAGTCATGCTGAGATTCCTGTCAAGACCTCGAATTTACATACGGCTTGGCAAATATCACAAATCGCTCTTTTAGCTGCACGAGTTGCATAGAAAGATTACTTCTGTACTTCTTAGGAGCGGAACGTGTATTTTTATAAGCCTTAGAGACGGAGGGAAAGCCTTGTTTAATTAAGCCTTGTTTAAGCCTTGTGTCCAAAAAAAATTACCTTTGCTCAGGATTACGCATATATCAGGTATTTACTGGCGCTAAGACTTCCGAATAGGTAAGAATTAGGGAAATTTGTCAGGAAAGAAGAGCTTCACGGGCTAGCTAGGGTTAGATACTTGGCAAATATCAAGCCATGTTCCAATCATCAAAATCATCAAAATATGGGTTAATTGGCGAATTAAGCAGCGAATCCAGCAAATTAGCATCTATCACCGAATGAAGCAAATCCAGCGAACCCGCCATCAAATTAGCATCAATCCAGCATCAAATCCAGCAGCTAATCTACCTCCGAATTGAGTAGAGAATCTACCTCCGAATTAAGCCAATTCAGCGAATTTGGTCGATAGGCGCCCGCGGGCAGGTAGACAGATAGGCAAGCAGGTAGGCAGGCGTGCAAGCAGGCAAGTACATAGGCAGGCCAGTAGGTACAAGTATGTATGTAGGCAGGGAAACAGCTAGAGTGAAAGCGCGCCTACTCATGTATCAATCTTTTCCAACAAATAAATAGTACATAATAAGTTTATCCGATATATATCATCAGCCTGATGGAATATAAGGTTTAGTGAAATCATATCTTTGCAAAGGACTGAAATCAATAAAATCTTAATGTCGAAAAAGCCCAATATCCGGTTTATATAAATCTATAGTTTTATGAAAATACCTGTTCCGACCTAAGTAATTAAATCATGAAACTTTGTTACGCAACGGCTCGTTACAAGTAGGCGAGTGCAAACGGAGAGATATTTTTTGAAAGTAGACAGCAGGGTTATGAGCCAGCCCGTCGAGTGATAGTTTATGATGATGCAAAACAGGATGCCGTCAACTCATTCTATTCAACAAAGACCAATGCATCCCAAGCACAGAGAATATATAAATTGGCCAAATACTGGGAGATTTACCATCGCACTCTTAATTGTATATTAACCCCGACTTCTGGTCTCTCAATGTTTTGTTTTGTCTGCAGTCCAGGTATAGGCTCGTTTCGGCCTGTTTATATTTCCAGCCTCAAGCGGGTTGTCCAGGACTGCTCGCGAGCGCGATGGGGATATTCCGTTCACCTCGGGCGCCGATATGGCCATCATCATCGTTGCCCGTGTTATTTGTTGTGTAGTCGAAGGTTCCAGGTCTTGTCGGGGGCGAACTGAGGCTGAACAGGGCTCGTGAGATGATGGGTTCTGGTTATGATTTGCTTCGAGACCTTCGGTTGACCCTTCATGAATTCATGCTATAAGTAGAATGTAAGGTTCGGCTCACTGAAATAAACAGTTCACACTCCTTACCCTTCCGAATCTCTTCCGAAGTTTATCTAGAAGCCACACGCATGGTGCCATGGCGTTCCAGTGCTCCCCCAAACCCCTCTATAGAGCTAGGTTTCAAAATAAAACGGATATCAAGAGCAATATAATACCACTGCGCATGCTTCTAATGCTTGCTCTGCTTTGAAACTCGCGTGAAGGAAACATCATTCTTTAATGTCCCCTCCTCTTTAGTCTAAGCCAAACTGTCCACCTATGGCCACTCTGTATGATAACTATGGTGCGCCCAGTGTTAAGTGTTAATAGTATTTGATAATCGCACGATTAGAAAAACTTGATTGAAGCAGGAGAAACGCGAGGCGCAAAAAACCAGGATGCCCGGCCAAACACGTCAAGGATAGAAGAACATGATCATGATTAGCGGTCGGCAAGAAAGGGAAATATATGACTCCACGCGTACGCGCGTCACCACTATCAAAATAAGAGAAATAATGACCACCGGTTTAATTCATGTCAAATCACTCGGTTTGCTTTTCGGGCCGGGGTATCCCTTGGACGGATGAAAGTTGTCGTATCCTGTGGCTAAGTGTCGATCTACCCCTGCCCGTTGGAGAAGGTCCTGCACCCCACCTGTCAACTGGTCCGAGCGGGGGCACTTGGATCCACTACACGTATCTGCCCAGACAATTGCCTAGAACAATGGCTGTACATGTCTGGATAGACCCTACATGATCATTGAAGGGAAATCTCGCTTCCTCTCACCTTATTTCATCGGCGTATGAATTCCCATTGGCCAGAATACTCGTTAGCGTCGTCTCTAGAGAAGAATTAGTAGTGATTTATTTCTTTTGCCATAGGATACACACCTACATGTACCCTCCATCGATTCTTGAACCATATATGTATGTTGGTCGCGAATTTGACAAGTTTCATCGATCCGTCCAAGGGATAGTTGCCCGGCTTCCCGGCATGGTTGTTGGCGCCGCTGGTGCCGAACATGCATGACTCAGTCTACAGTGGAGTCCCGATAGTAGCATTCTCGATAATAGCATATCCTCGATTGTAGCATATAGTTGGGCAATCCCAAACGAGTCGGTACGGGCAAATTTGTTCTCGATACAAGCATATTCTCGATAGTAGCACACGAAAATCCGTTCCCGACCATATGCTACTATCGAGACTCCACTGTATCTACAGCGAGAGGTAGAATTATTGTAGAAACAGGGATCTAAAAACAGGGTTTAGGTGCTGGCTCGGCCAATAGGACTCTTACCATACTTCTACAATAATTCTGTAATATGTGCTGTCTCAATACGTCTTGCGACTGCTAACAAGTTCATAGGACAGATAGATTGATCAATTGAACCGAAAGACGCTTTCGCTTGGTAGGTGGAGAGGGACTTAGCTACCTGCAAGGAAAGTAAAGGAGAAGATAAAGATTTGGGTTTTAAACTACATACAATTACGAACGTCGGGGTAAATGATATTATGATGTCAACGGACACCCCTATGGTGAGGAGGTCTTGTCACAGAGTACATATTTGAACACCCCAACTCTGACCGCTTACTGATCAACCACCACATATATCTTTCGCGAATCGCGATATTTCATTATATAGATAAACTAGCTAGATTTTTCATTCTCTATTATCCTATATTCTTATATTTTTAATCATTGCTTGTTGAGTTATAAAACTGCTTTTGCTATAGCTAGATATAGAATATAACGTCACTTTAATTTGTACATATATATGTAAATGTAGTTCATGTAAACATCCGGGCCATGATACGTCGATAGCGCAATAAATATACGAGCACTATATATACAAAATCATTAAATTTAATTCTACTTTTAAAGCTCGGTTACATATTACTATCTACACGACACAGTCTTCATCATGGAAACTGTGTTCTTCCAGATCTCGATACCAAGCCAGTTTTCGCCGACTTATTGCCCTCCTCTCGATTTGTTTCATGTCCTCGAAAGGCTCGATCGAACACATATTACAGTAACCAGTAATCAATGTAAGTATATTAGTAATTATAACGAAACGGTGTGAAACAGAATTATACCTACAAATACCTATATAGCTACATGTATATACCGGTGGAGTACCACCCAAAAAGGTGTCTGTTTTTTCAGGCCGTTCCATCACTTATAATTATGTAGAACATAGGTACATGTACTTTGGTAAAGAGGTAGCTACAAGTACATGTAGAATTTCTAAATCCTACGTATGTATGCAAATCACATCACAAACTCTCACTCGTCGTATCACCCTACTCTTGCCAAATGTAAAATCCCTAACTCTAGAGCAATGAACGTTGATTGGTTGGACAGCTTTAGTAGCTTTACGAAACCGGCTAGCTGGTTTATTAGCTTCCATTGGTAGACTAGACTAGCTACATGTGGATGGATTTAGATCACCCCACATCCATGCGCAAAGACACCCTAGCCAGCCCGTCGCACAACCATAATTATAAACAACCCGCCGACTTCCTGGTGTAAAATACATGTGCCTCCATCCCCTCTACCACCCATAAACACACACGCAATACCGCAGCTACAGTACGCGCGATCGGTGACACTACTGTCCCTGTTGTTACTGCCGACATCAACACCTAGTAATATTACAGCCATGCTGAATACCGCGCATCCCGTCCACGCTGTAGTACCGCTTCCCAGACCACCCCGCCTCGATATGAATTCGAAGAGCCCGCCTCGTCGATGTTTCAGAGCGCTGTTAAGGCCAAGATATCTACTCGTCTTCTCAAGATCGACGATCTAGTTAGTTGTTGGTCGGAAAAGTTGAGGAAAGACAGTAGTTCAAATAAGACTGAAGAAAGTTTTCGAGGTCCAACCTAACATAACCGGTTAATTCTCCGGTTCCTCTTGCAAGGGCGCATCGTAGCTAATGGTATTTCCAGTCGCCCGACCATATCTCAGGGCGCAAAGCTACTGGGAAACAAAGTTACGGGGCAGAAATGTAGCCAAATCGGGTCTAGTAGACTGCACAGTTATGAGCCAGTCGGTCGAGTGATATATTATGATGCTATAAAGCAGGATGCCGTCAGCTCATTCTATTCAGCAGCTCGCCGGCAATCCGAACACAAAGAAAGAGACTCCCCTAGCAAAAATGGCACCATACTTGGCAAACCCCACCACGATCATACCGGCTTCTGCACCGTTCCCTTCCCTCCACCGCTTGCCGCCAAGACTCTTCCGTCAACTCATTTCACTATCATTCCTAACCTCCTCGCCAGCATCCTTCCCTCCTTCACCACAGCTACCACCGATTTTCGCCGGCCGCTAAATACGCCGTGTCGCCGTAAGCATGCATGGAAAGTGTGAGACTGGAGAAAGCTCGAGGCTCATCCTAATTAAGATAGGCTTTGATTGATTGATTGATTTATATTTTCAACAAAGATAGAATTACATACCTCGATATGTTTATCCCTCTTCTTCTTCTCAAAGCACACTATATTATCAGCGGCATAGGTGAAACCATGTGGGAGGAGCACAGAGGCTCCACCCATACGCCAGCCAATGGAGTAGAATTTCCCAGCATCGGAAGTCTCGAGAGAAGTAGCTTTTCGTTACCACTACTATTCAAGGTTGTTTGACAATCCATGTGAGCGTTTTGGGGCGAACGCAGCTCAGATCCGGGAACCTGGGTCTACAGGATGTGCGTCCTCTCTAGAGCCCGAGCCTGCGCGTAAGGATTGATAATTCAACAATCGTTGAGTGTTAGAGGGCCCCGGAAAACCACGAGTGAACAACCAGAAGGATAATTTCTAAAATTCTCGAAGGAACGTTAGCTGCAAGGATCCTTCCAACAAAGATTCCCATGATCACAACCTTATACTACACCCAAGCAGACGGTAGACGGTACTGCCAACTAGTGTATAGTTGGTGCATCTCGTGCATGCTGCGATGCTCTCCTTGAGTATTTGAGGCTGGACAGAAACGGTGAACTTTGATTCTGTTGGCTCATAAGCCCATGAGTACTGGTACCTCACGTGCGGGACAAACATCAACACCAAAGGAGTAATAGGAAACTACCTCAAAAGCCGGAGTTCTCCTTCAGATGTATGGCCTTCCATGGACAATGACTTCTCGGTCTAGGTATTTCGCGTTGCTTGACCAATTGAAGAGATTGAATTGAAGACTTTGGAATAAGACTGTTGTCATTTGATCGTCGTCTATTTGAACCTACATCAAACGCGTGTTAACTGTGCGCCCCTCAAGTAGAATAACTGCTCACCGGTCGTTTGGTGACGCTCTCGGCGGCGGCTAGTGATTGAAATCCTCGAGCGGTACAAACAAGTCAACGCATCTCAACTCATGGTCATCCACAATCAGTAAACAATATCACACAAGTACTATGGTTCCATGGCCTAGATAAAGATACTAGTATTGTCAGACCGCAACAAGAGGGGGAAGTCGAGGAGCTCTCAACAGGAAAAGAAGTAATTCATAGGTTAATCCAGTGGCTTACCAGTATCACATCGGCATGAACGTTCTCAAAGTACGGGGTCGGGAATTGACAGGTTGGATCTTTGCTATAATGACTACAATCACCACAGCCTTTATCATTCGGACTCAAATTACCAACTGGATTTCCGGGTTGACGCGAGACAGGATTTCAGCTTACCAGTATAACTTCCCTCGTTAATTCTGTAAGAGGCACATAAATGTTTTTTGGTGGACCGCATCACCAAAAACCTAAAGAGGCCAGATTTCTGACACGCCACGGACGTGTTCGATACTCGCAACATTAAAAGGATTATATTCTATTCCGAATATATTATTTGTTTAAAACATACATGCATAGATATATATAGAGAGAATACGAAGAATCACATATCAGAAAGATCTTATTTAGAATTAGAATTCGCATATATAAAAACTTGACATGTATATAAGCTACTCGCAGTACCTATCTCTCCTCAGAGATGGAGTATAATAGAGTATGCTAAGATCATGTGTTTATCGAACACGGTGTACTCAGTCTCAAGTGTTCGCGCGCACATAGTAGAATTCCCGAGCTCTTGGAGGGCACAGTGGCCTCAAGCCAATATCTGGCCTTTCGTCCCATATTTCGCCGACTTGTTACCCTCTCTCACAACCCTTTAAACCCCCTTTTTCGCCGTAACTCCTCCTCCTCTTCTTCTTCTTCTCTCCTTGGGGGCGGCGGTGGCTTCGAGGCCCCCAAACTGGAAAACTCCCTTTCCTTCCTTCTTTGATTTTCTTTGATATTGTCTGATCCTCTTATGTGCTTTTAGGAAATTATTCGAATGTTTATCACATTTCAAATGGCAAGTTTTCGCTTACATAGAACTTTTTCCGAGCTTTGTTTCCTTTTTTCTTTTGTTTTACATTTCTTTTATATTTCTATTTCCCCCCTCATACCATTATCACGTCTTGTGGATCTCCCATCTATGATAGATGGGGTTCCTTTTTATATTTCTCATATTTCTATTTCCCCCCTCATACCATTATCACGTCCTGTGGATCGCCTATCTATGATAGATAGGGTTCCTTTTATATTTTTCCATATTTTTATTTCCCCCCTCATACCATTATCATGTCTTATGGATCTCCCATCTATGATAGATAGGGTTCCTAAAATTAATGTGTACCCCTTATTACTTGTATCTCTATCTGTTGGTTTACTCTTTTCCCAGCATTGACCAGCTGGGTTTTTAACGAGATTCCGTTATTTTGTCTGTCAAAATAGAATACAAGTCATTTCCGGTCATAAATTTCTTTTCATACGTGAATTGCAAATCCTAGTGTGAATGATGTCGTGGCCTCACATGCCATCCAGCCACCTTCTTTGAGCCTGTCTAGTGCATCATGATATATCACTCGGAAACATTATCTTGTGAAACCAATGAGAGGAAACATTGTAACACTGAAATGTACTATTAGTGTATGGAGAAGACAATCTATAGGTACCAGTTGCTGTCATACCGATTTGAGTAAGAAACGCTCACGCTTGCCATTATCTATGTATATACTACATACTGTTGGTACACGTACACACAGGTGTCAATTCAGTTTCCACGTTTTTACGACCGACAAGCTATCTCGCGTGCTTCTTATGTTCATATTAAGCTTGCTAAACTATACGTAACTAAAAAAAACTAAAAAACTAAAAAAGAACATCATAGTCTTATTAAGATTCATGTACATACTAACCCTATTTTATATAATTTATACGCCCTGTTGGCGCTAGAATCGTGGTACCCACTTTCTGGTATATGCGCATACATATCAAGTAAATGAGAATTCGGTTATGCCTTCATTGGGGTTTAAAAGTTATCGATGAAGAATAGATGTGTCTTCTTTTAATCAAGTATACAAACAAAGATAAATTGACTCTGGTCTTACACCGATAAGACCTAAAGATGAAAACCCGAAAGCAACCCTGAATCCTACACACCCTAAAGAAATATAGGAAGGAAATTATAAGCAAAGGTACTGACCGCCGCAATCGGCGTCAATGACCCGTCGGTATCAGCTGTAACCCCCACCCCAAAAATCTAAAAGAAATTCTTCTAAAAAAGTCCTCCGCGCCTAACAATTCTCATGTTATTGATATCCCGTGCAGCATTAATAGCCGCTAGCACCATGCCTCTCGTGCCTAGAACAAAATATTTCCTCTTCTACGTCTCTATGGGGGATTAGATGATCTGCACCAAGGAATTCCAAAAGACGCCAGAGCTTATTTTTCTTGGTCTCTCCATGGGGACGATACTTCCGGTCGCAGCTGTGTCCAGACGTGAGATTATATGCAAGGAGAATACGATCCAGGGCGCTGCCTAAATCATGATGTGGCTATCAGTACGGCAGCAACCAGGTGAATCCGAACACAAAATTGATACTTACTGTCCATAGAGTTGAGGTCATCCACTGTCTTGGGGATGCTGAATTCCTTGGGCCAAGAGCCATTGTACATCATTTTAGGATGGACCTCGCTCCAGAGTGCAGTCGTTGTAATGCTCCGATTGACCATATCCGTTTCCAGATGGTTCCTATGAGAATGCGACTTGTTACATCCTGAACACCCTCTGCAATTTATATGGGTAGTAGTGGTAATAGCAACAGGTTTAAAGGCCAACCTCCTGATAATATCCGCTAACATGGTGGGCTCAATGCGTGCATGCCCTCCCCCATGGCCTTCTCCTCCTCCATGACTTCCATGCCCGCCATGTTCCCTATGCCCTCTTTCATTTCTTCCTCCTCCGACATATATCCAACGTCCTGCTGGGGATTCGGACGTATAGTGTGTATCAGAACTTCCTGTCGTAAGGCTCCCATTAAAACAGAAAGACATTCCGGCTCCAGCTCTGGGGCTTTTGTGTCTTGGGCTGAGGGCCTCTTCTACCACACCAAACTGACATGGGGGGCCATCTTCGCAGCTACGGAGATATGAAACCCTGTCGTCGTCGTAGCTTCTGAATGGACTAGACATGTCAAATCGCTGCTCAAGGTATATTTTTTAGTAGTTTTGATTAAATTTCAAAGTAATAAATTGAGTTTAAGATCGAAATGTGACTTTAGTCCACTTAAAGGGTAGAGGAGTTGAATGAGGAGTTGAATGAGAACTAAAATCTGGCAGGAACTAAGGCTATTTAACGTCTGAAGGTTTGTAAAGATTGCTGTGAAGTCTTCTGTCGACTGGGTAGTACCCCTGGGAGTTCATGATCTGTTATGGAAATAGATACTTCGCATACAAGGTCATGATTTGACGGGTATATACATACACCCCTATGATTTCGTGACTTTATTGATATGAAATCAACGCCTTGAATACTTGTAAGGGGAGTCACTAATTCGTTTTCGTGACCGGGCGAATGAACCCTATAGCGTATACCAGTCTAAGGTTAATTGAATCAGCATATTTTCAGAAAAGGAAAGCCCAGATCAATCCCATGTGAGCTTTTCGATGTAGCTATCCGATATGCTGTTGGTGGGCCGTTATTAATCACAAGGTCGTTCGTCATTTGGATAGAATAAATATGTCAAATAAAACCATCAGTACAAGATCACTAACCCATAGCTCCACGGTTATAATTAAAGCATACGGTGGATGGAATCGTGTATAATTTGCATACATCATTTCTCGTTCATGACAGTTCTGTTGTTCATATAGACACAAAACTTATATGTATGTATACATGCATATCACCGGATTAATCGTATACTTCCCCGTTTGTGGGGTATCGTCGCACCTGGGCTGGAATTTGGATACGACGCGCATAGGAGGAATCGGTTAGACTTTCTTTCCTTGTTTCCAGTTGAGATAAAGATGCACCAATGCATATGTAAATGCACTATTGGATGTATGGTGAGCTCATGTGTCTCCCTTAACCCCAGAGTTATTTATTATCGGAATGCATTGTTTATAGAAGTCAACAACAACTTCAATAAACATAAAATGAGAGTTCATCGCATGCAGTCGTATCCATATTTCTTTTTGTCTTTATTTCGTCATCTGATAACTTTGCCCGTACTCTGCTATCTCTGTACTTTGCGTAAGGTTGCAAGACAAACGGTGGATTCCTTAATATCTAATGGTATGAAAGTGTAAAAGACGATCGCTCGATGAGTGTCGTACAATGAGGTGCATAGGGTTTACTTTTTCTCCAGTGCATACCCGGAATATGTTGTGCTGGCCAGTACTTTGCGCTTAACTAGACCAGCGGCCGCGTGCATGCAGTTCATCCCGAGGCAAGTAAGCGAGTGATAGGCTGTGAAGCATATTGTTTGTGAAGCTCATGATCAGCAGGGAAACGCTTAAATCTCCCATATTGAGCCCAGAAGACCGGAATTCAGTATTAATTATCAAGGCCTCTGCTGGTATCCTCCCTAGTCGAGGCATATCTGGAAGTACAGAGCTTATATCCTGTAGCCAATGAAGAACCGGAACCAGAACCAGAACCAGGTTGGTAATATGTTAAACACAGGCCTGATTAGTGATACAAACCTTTGCTCGGGTATATCAGCCCAATTCATATTCAATCATAGATATTATTTGAAGAATTGCCGTCTAGTAGTACGTTGAATGTTTGTTCCTTATATCCTCGCCTGATAAAATGACGATATTTCATCACTAAGACCTCCCTTTGGTAAGCAAAAGTGGTGAGGGCAAGGTCCTATCTGTTCGTACGTCATTACTCATGTATTCGCAGCTGATTATCTCAAACCCTAAGTGAAATGAATTAAGTCTCGAATAACCCCAGAAACCTCGTGCTAGCCTAGACCCAGGCCATGAAAATAGACCACCAATTCTGTATTTCAAGAGGACAAGTTGGTTTCAATGCTATCCCCGCTCAAAACGGTTATAGCCATCTAGTAATTTATTTTTCTAAAGAACGTGTCGTAATTCGGACCCAGCAGTCATGATATGACTTAATGGGGAACCCGATATATGTTGATTGCATCCCCATTAGTTAACCCGGATAATTAAACGTATCAGTCCACAAAAAAATGATAATGAGGTGGTTGATGACCGGCAAGGTACGGCCGGTATCCAGTATAATCGCTCACAGCCTCGGTTCCAGGTCATCCCCATCTCTATTACGAAAAATGTTAGTCGTCTTCTATTAAAGTGTTAAGAACCTCCTACTCAAAGCAGTTCAGCACTGATTCTCTTATTTCTCTGAGCTGAATCACCGGCCGTAGTGGCCCAACGCTACGTAATAAGCCCTGGGATGAGCGTTGGGCACTAATTCTCGTGTTTCCCAGTGTTGAATAACTAGCCCCAGCGGCCTCCTCTCTGCGTAGAAGGCCCTACAGCAAGTGTGGAGCACTGGATTGTTTCAATATCTCCGCTGTAGCTTAATGCTTTAGAAGTTATTCAGAGGTCGAAAATGAGCCTTGCTATAACTCTATAGGCCTTCATACAGCTGTCTACTATATCATAGTAGAGTCCCGGTCCCAGCTGGATGGTATCCAAACTCCCAGTGAGGGGCGCCTCTTTGTAAGAGAGGAAGGATAATAAAACGGCCGATAGTCATTGTTCTCTACCCCTAGTCAAGAGTAAGTTTGATGGCTTTAGTTGAGCTACTAGTCAAGTGGCGCGCATCTAGTAACTAACATTACTGAAAAGTGTGGTTGGAGCCTGGGTGGGTGCGACTATGGTTGGTGGTATCGTCTAGCTCTGGTGGTTGAGTTAGGTTTGTCCCTTCGTCTGTCGGAAAATGCCACCCACCTTAAAGTTTGTGGCAAGAGAGTGGGTGGCTTTTTCCCACAGATCACTTTATATTTCTTATCAAATTAATCTCTCATCAAAATTGCGACCCTCTATCATAGGGTGAGTAACACCGACAGAAAGGATACCAGTACCAAACACTCACTCACCAAACACCGTCAAGCCAAGTCATCCTAAACCTCAGAGGTATCAAAAGGATACATTACAATCGTAGGGGGCAGGATAGCCAGGGTGAAAGAGCAGTTGGTTCTGACTCTTGCACTTTTAATTACTTGAAGAGTAGGATCGTCACCGGAGCAGTGCGTATAGGAGAGCACGTAAGTCTCCCGCCACGCAGAAGAACAACGAGCCTTTATCGGGATAGCTGCTAGTCACTCTTCCTCCCCCCATATTTCAAGTTCTTCCTCCCCCCATGTTATTCGCGAGAATTGAAACCGTTCATTCCTTCCTATTCTATTCGTTCTCCCACTTTCTTATAGTTTCAGATAAACCCACCCATACCACCAAGCAGAGCATAATCTCAATGACTATGAAACAAAACAGGCAAAACTCCAATCTTCTCTCGGTTTCCATCATAAGACAAAACGTGTGTCAAGCATGTATTAGTGCAAGTATGTGAAACTGCTTACAATACTGCTAGGAAATAAATCAATAGTAGCAATAAAACGTTATCTTAAACAAAGTGAAAACAGATAGATGTGTGTGTGTGGAGGAGAGAGACGGTGCTCCCTACCGGCCACCAGTAGCTACCAACGCATTTTGGGTATGTATGGGTACGAGGCGTCGACTATATAAGAAAAAAAAAGCGAAGTGCTAGCTTCCTACTCGGAGGGGATACGTACGAACTACATTAGTAGGAAATAGGTCACCGTAGATGCCATCTCCCTATTATACTCCATTTCACAGCGCTCTTTATCTTCCGAACTATATTCCACAGCTTATTCATAAGCAATCAGTAGCCGCAGGCCTTTAGAAACAGCTGTATACGCCAATGGGTAGCTAGAGCCAGATCGACGAGTGATATCTCATGATGGAAACCCTACCCACATGTGTGGGTGAGCTTACGTAGAATGAACCAGCGCGTTCCATTTGAGGAAGGGATCTCTTTCTGCTGCCGCCCCTGGCGCGAAATTCAGCTCGGTATCAAAAACACCTCTGTCCTGTGCATCATATGCTGACAAAGCTGTTGTATGTGTGAGTCAATGACGTCTGCAAGTCAAGTCGCACTATCTAGAAAAATATAGTAGCAGCCAGTCAGTCGGCATAACATTGCGCCTTAAGCACTCATAAAAAGGGACTTCACAGAGTAATTTCTCGCAAACTCTCCATTTCTGCACAGCCAATCATTTCCCTTTCCCACCGTTGTCGTTGGGATTGGTTCGAATCCTGACAAATGTCGTCTGTCGCCTAGGGTTGCCGCCCTACCCGGAGTTAGGACTGTTTTTTTCGGTATTTAGCCCTGCAGCCGACCCACACAAATCACCCCTCTCACTTTCCTCGCCACCTTGCTCGGTAATCCGCATTGCCAAGACGCAGCATTAGAAATCAACCACAACTGCCTCTTGATCAAAACTCCTCCCCCTTCCCCTCGCAACTCGACCAACACAGCACACCCTAACGACACCTATTCACGACTAACCCACACATCAAGAAAAAATGGCCCGCCGTCCCGCCCGTTGCTACCGTTACTGCAAGAGTGAGTTTCTCTTCCCAACTGCTGTTGGCTTTTTTTTGTGAGAGGAAGTTGGAGGAATTCTTGGGCGTGGGAAAGCGGGAGGAAATGGAGATTTGGATTCTGAGAGCGGGGGGGTGTGGGATGGGTGCTGCGTGGCGGCGAGAAGGAGGAATTTTGTTGTTGAAAGTGAAGTGGGAACGAAAGACTGACGGTGATTTTTTCTTCTGAATAGACAAGCCGTACCCCAAGTCGCGCTTCAACCGTGGTGTGCCCGACCCCAAGATCAGGATCTTCGATTTGGGCCGTAAGCGTGCCGGTGTCGACGAGTTCCCTCTCTGTATCCACCTCGTCTCCAACGAGTACGAGCAGCTTTCTTCCGAGGTACGTCATCAGCGAATCATTTTTCTTATCACCCCAAGCTCCACCCATTACACCACAGCACCTACAAATACACACTCGAAGAACAAAATAGCTAACGGTAACTATTTGGATAGGCTCTTGAGGCTGCCCGTATTTGCGCCAACAAGTACCTTGTCAAGATTGCCGGAAAGGATGGTTTCCACATGAGAGTCCGGTATGTTCCACAGACGTCACCTCCGAACCGAACGGAGTAAATATCAATAGTTGGATCAGCCTTTTGCTAACTTGGACCTCGCAGTGCCCACCCCTTCCACGTCATCCGTATCAACAAGATGTTGTCCTGTGCCGGTGCGGATAGACTCCAAACCGGTATGCGTGGTGCCTGGGGTAAGCCCAACGGCACTGTCGCCCGTGTCAACATCGGACAGATCATTCTCTCCGTCCGTACCCGTGACTCACACCGCGCCACCGCTATTGAGGCTCTGAGGAGATCTCAGTACAAGTATGCTCCCCCCCTCCGAGCTCCCATACAAAGCGAAGACATTAACCTCACTGTCACCAACTAGGTTCCCCGGTCGCCAAAAGATCATTGTCTCCAAGAACTGGGGTTTCACCCCTCTCCGCCGTGAGGAGTACCTCGAGAAGCGCCAGGCCGGTGAGGTCAAGGTCGACGGAGCCTACGTCCAGTTCCTCCGCCCCAAGGGTAGTCTCGAGCAGAACATACGCCGCTTCCCTGAGGCCTTCGCCGCCCAGGCTTAAATTTTCTAATTTTCATTTGGCTTTGGGGCTTCGGGAATTTGGGAGTGCAGGGGGTTTAAAAAACTTTTTTGTATGATTTTAAAAAAACTGAAAAATTACATTTAAAAGTTTTTCTCTCTTACAAATTGGAGTTGGTTCGTTTGTTTGCGCGTGCTGCTACTGTTCTTTTTGAAGGGAAATAGATAACTGGTTTTAACACGTACCGGGATCGCGAATGCTAGAAGCTTGATTTGATGCAGGGCTTGTATTACCTCGAGCTATGATCAGTTTCTCTAGCTCGATTGTGAATGGGTGTCGTAAATGGAGCGGGAGATCATCGAGAAGCTGCATGTAGTAAAGGACGCTTGGAGCCATTGATGTCATCAACCTAATCGTCATTGCGCGCGTCCAGTTGAGAACTGGGGTTCGCATCTGTAAACCCCCAGTTCAGGAAAGGTCTCCAGCCACAAGAGTGCTAGATCAAAATGTGCGAGTGAGATAACATGCTTAGGGTGTTTCAGCGAGGTCTTGAAGGGTAGTGCAATACCTTGTTCTGTAGTAGAATTGCTGCCGTGAATTATGTACCATCAACCTCGTGTTCCATCATGCACTGTCGTGCTATGTAGCTACATTAAATCAGACGTGCCATGTCAGATCCTACAGACATTGAGGAGTTACCCCATAAGCCATCAGCTATATATTAGTCTCTTGTTCTTATGCTTGATCCATCAGATACTCCCATCCACCACAGGGGAAACACAGTGCTAGCCCCAAGCCATTCCAGAGAAACGCCCGTCCTCAACCCATGCAGGCCCAAAGTCTAGGCGGAGGGGACCAGCCCAGGACCAGCCCCGGGCCTTGGAGACCGCCCGCTGGAGCAGGGGCAGAATTCGTATTACAAGTGGGCATATAAGGACAGGTCGCTGGTACCGATGCGAACACAAGATGACAGAGGCGTGGTGCAGGATGGCTGTAGGAGGTATTTTGACAGAATTATCATAGGTCATTCGATTTTATTATGACGTTCGGAGGGAACCTCCTTAAAATACATGTACTCTACTAGCATTACCTTAGCGTCATGCTGATACCACGGCACCCTTAGCCTCTATTGTACACATAACTACTAACGGCTAACTACAATGACGCCGAACCTGAGCTGGGAGCCCGAGATTGAGATTTGGTGTGCGAACTGAAGGATGGGGGTAGAGGTTGAGGCTGTCACAGCTGTATATATACATGTACATGTAGTTTACTGAGACCCGGAAACGAATGGCAATGTGTATACTGAACACACCCGACTAAGGATAAATTTGGATAGAGAACCCTATGCTCTTGTAGAAGTGTACATATAAGTGATTTGCAAGGCAACATGGGGCAAAGCCGTTAGATTAGGATTGGGCTTCCAATTCACTGTATCGAGGACATCAAAGCTGCATATATCCAGTAGGAACTGTCACAAGTAAAACAGGCCCCCCTTAGGTATTCTTCACCCCTCCACAGCTACCTCCCTCAGTGACCTGCGTAGCTCCAGAAACAATATATATATATCTTATATCCATATATATCCCACCACCATTTTTTCCCGTTTCCATCCTCTCTCCCCACCCCACCCCACCCAACCCAGCGCGAGTGATATCCCATGACCACACCCAGAAAAAACCAGACAGGAAATAAAAAATGAAAATGAATGAATGGAATGGATAATATGCTATACCCTCCCTCCTCCCTTCCACCTCCCCTCACCCCCTCCACGGCGTCTCGTGATAATTACTAGTACTAACTTAACTACATCCCACACTACACAAAAGAAAAGGTAAGAATGATAATAGAAAACAAAAAATATACAGCCCAGACTGACACGACAATATCCTGCTCTCTGGTCGACCCCTACCCACCACCATCTACCCCCTACCACCCACTCCACCGCACCCGAATCCTCCTCTTTTTCTTTCTCTGCCCATGGCTAAGCCTCCTCCTCCTAATATAGAGAAGAGCAGAACCAAAAAAGAAAGCAAGAAACACAAAAAAACAAGCAAAAGAAAAAATTAAAAACAACGCCCACACTCAAAAGAGATTCGTCTTAGAACACCTAACAAAAAAAAGAGGATTTCCGCACAGGAAAAAGGAAAGCCATTAATCACAGCCAGACAAACAGGCAGACAGAGGAAAGCGAACAAAAGAAACCGCTATAAAAGATAAACCCCTCCTCCCAGCCACCCACCATTCCCCTGCCGCTCCACCCACCCTCTACCCTACCTAACCAGACACCCGTAAGCACCCGCAACCCAATCCTTACCACACAAACTCCGCCCCCCAAACCACCTCCTCGGCCGCCGTCTCGACGATAATCTCGACAGCCTCCTGCACAATCTCTTCCACCACCTCCGGCGCGGCCGCGAAACGGGCCGCCCACAACTCCGTGATCCTGTCGGGTGCGGCGGAGATGTATTCGGTGAGGAGCCACAGTGCGTGGCCGATGCTGTGGATGGCTGTCCATGCGTGGCGGAACAGCCAGATTGCGGTGAAGACGATTGCTCTTGTTGGTCTTGTGCCGACTGGCGGGGGGTCCTTGAGAACGACGGGGACGCGCGAGAACTCGGGGGGCATTTGCGAGACACTACACGTTGTACAGCGAGAACACGATTGGTATTAGAATGGCGGACTATAAAAAACCGAAGATATAGAAAAAAAAGAAAAAATCCCGCCGTCCCCCTAAGAAAAAACATGAAGAGAAGAAAAAAGTAACCAAAGAAGAAAAACAGGCGGCCGCCACCACCACCACCCCGGGTTTAGGTGGGGTGGAACGTATCTCCAATCTCATATTCAACGAAAGGGTATGCATACAATATCGCGACCTCGATTGCCATCCACAGCGCCATTCCAAGGAACACCACAAATCCCCACTTGAGCAACCACATCATCCAGCTCCACCCCGAGTTTTTGCGCTTAAGCGCGTCTTCAAGGATCTTTGTCTGGAGTCTTAGTCGTTGTCGTTCCTCGTCGCACCGCAAGCGGTAAAGAATCTCCTCCTGCTCCGAGATGTCGCTGATGATGTCGGATGATGAACCCGACGAGATTGTCTCGCCGCCGGGAGAGTGTAGCCACTGCTCGAGCACCTCAATGCCCCGTGTTGCAGAGCGTACTTCGAGCTGCAGAGTCTTGAGCCTGTTCATGAGTTTTTCGTGGACGGCGCGCTCGGCTTCTGACTGGCGATCGCCGGTCGTTGCGTCGGAGACTGAGCGGACAGGCTGGTCCTTTGTTTCTTGTGGGTCGTAGGGCTTGCTAGCGACAAGAACTTCAATGCTGTCGACGTCGTCCTCGTCGTCGCTAGAGCCTGGCTTGAGAAGGGCGGAAAAGTCTTGGTCGTGTTTGATGAGGTGGTCGAGGGAGTCGTCAGAGTCTTCTTCAAGGATAGAGCGCTTAGGGATGACGAGGCTCTTGGGGCGAACCGTTTTCTTGATGATGGCTGTTTTGATGATTGCGCGGCGGAGCTTGCCGGGCTTGGTTGTTTCTTGTGGTTCCTCAACGGTGCCGCTGTGCTTCTCCGCAATGGGGCTGTTGAGGCTCTCGGGGCTCATTGGAGGGCTGATTGGCTCCCTTGGCGATTGCTTCTCCCGCACGTTCTTGCTATTACGTTGTTCTTCCTCTTCTTTGTCACTGTCTACGAGATTGAGTAGATCCTCATAATCCTCAACGGCAGGGCTTCTCAGTAATCTTGCCGTAAAGTCTCCCATCTCACTGGTGGGTGAAAAGAGCTTCAATGGCGTCTCCAAGTCCATTTCCGAATCACGACCAGCGGATCTCGGCCTCGACGGGGTTTTCTTCTCTGCCTCTAGAGCTGCACGATTGGGTACCAGCGAGTCCAATGATTTCGTCCTCGACAGTCTTGACGGCGATCGGATTTCCTGGTCTTTTCCCAGAGAGTCAATTGATGCAATGATATCCTTCAGCTTCGCCGCCTCTCGTTCAGCATCCCTGCGCTCGTCATCCTTCTTTTTCCTCTCCTCACGGCGGCGTTCCCTTGGCTTTTGTTCATCACCTGCTGCCTCCTCAGCCTCTGTGGACCAGCTGCTTCTATTTGAACCTGGGGGGGAAACACGGGTAAGCTTACGAAGTGTTTCTAAATGCTCGACAATGTGATGATGCTCCTCCTCCTGCTTCGAACCCTTATCCGCAGTAGCTGACGTCGGACTGTATATTGCCGAATGGCTGGAAGACGGCCGACTAGACGACTGTCCAGATGAAGACGATGATTTTGTCATTCCGAATGGGAGAGGGCTCTCGGGCATTCGCGAAATATCTTCCTTTGATGCTTCGTGCACTGTTGACGGCTGCTGGGCAGCAGAGCCAGCAAAACCACGAAGTTTGGGGGGTTCCCTGCTCCTGATTGTTGATGATCCTTGGAAGCGGGAGGTTGTTGATGCAGACGTGGTTGTGGCTGCAGCTGCAGCATTGGCGTTAGCGGATGTCGAGGATGTGCCGGATGTTGCCGACGTAGCGGATGTAGACGAGTGCGACCGATACAGGGCTGACGATGATGGCGCAGACGACTTTGTTCGCTCGTGCCTGGTTGAGGGTGAGGGTAGCCCGGTCTTGGCACGGATAGGCGGGGCGGGTGAGGGAATCGACGACTTTGAGGTTTTGATGGGCGTGTTTGGCCCTGAGTTTGACGGTCGAGGGA
Organism: Morchella sextelata; assembly: GCF_020137385.1. Lineage (NCBI taxonomy): Eukaryota > Fungi > Ascomycota > Pezizomycetes > Pezizales > Morchellaceae > Morchella > Morchella sextelata. The sequence continues at coordinate 348,374 of NW_025408636.1, forward strand.
GCCCGCTTCGTAGGGACAAGCCAGAGGCGGGACGGCCTAGTGGGGGGGATGCCCGCTGTTGTGTGATTGTCGGTGATCTGTTGCGGGTTCCCTCTTTCTCATCTGCTGCTTTGCGTGTTTTGGAGGCGCCTGCACCACTACCGCTACCCCCTCCTGATTGTGTGCCATTGCTGTCTCGCACTGGGATGACCGATCCTTTTCCTCCTCGCTCGAAACCATTGCTGCTGCCATTCATCAGGGTCCCAGGAGCCCTGATTGTGCCTGAGCCTCCAAGACTGCCACCAGTCCTGCGTGGTCCTGGCCGCACAGGGCCCCCGTTCGATGTCGCTGCTGGGGCGGTATCTGATCCGTTTGTTGCCATTTTTTCTTTGCCTTTGCTGATTTCCTCAAGGGCTGCAGTCTCTGCATCCTTTTCTTCCTTGCTGTACTCTAACGAAGACTTTTTAGAACCCGCCGGCTGGTTCTCCATCCTTCGTCGCCTCCATGCACTCATTGTGGTCCCAACCTGCTCTCCGTCTTCACCCTCACCATCCTTCTTGTCGAACCCAAGTGATTCAATAGACTGGGCTGGTCGTTGCCTTCGTCTGCCAGGGCTGGTCTGCAACTCTGATATGGGGCCCTTCCTCCCCACTTCTTCCGACACGCCTCTATACACCTCCGGCCTCGCCCCAGAGGTTGACATCTGCCGCCCCATCTTCTCTCCACCATTCCTCCGCCTCCTCTCCTCCTCTTCCGCCTCTTCCTCCTCCTCTTCCCTGATCGAGTTGGACGTACTCGACCTACTCTCAATGCTACGTCCGCTCTGCGCACTACCCACCCTCTGCGGATGATAGTCCCTATTGCGTTTCACTTCTATAACTTCCCGGTCGTGGATCTTCCCCATGATGCTCGTTGCATCATCAATCACCTTGGGGAGGCCAAAATCCAGTTGTCCCCTCTGTCCCCCGGTATGCCGTCTTGGCATCGCATGTGAACACTTTGACCCTGGGGCCTGACATAGTCGGCGGGTCCGCGTACGCGGGGAGGGGTCGTCGGTGGTGCTGCTCACCGAGTCGAGGTCCATCGAGTCCATGAGTGTGATGTGGGAGTCGAGCTCCTCGTGGTCGCCGGTGCATTCATGGTCATCGCCGGTGTAGTCCTGCCCTCCACCTCCTCCACCCAGTGGGGGGAGACTGCTGCGGCGATCCAGTATTGGCGGGGAGGGGAGATCGGTACGCGGGTTACTGAGTCTGTTGATAGTCGATGTTGTGATAGTGCCGGTCCCGCTGCGGGCTTTTGGAGCGCCCTGTTGCGTGACCATTGTGTCGTGGTGGTGGGTGGTGCCTTGATGGCCGGGAACGGGAATGGTGAGTGCTCCCTCACCTTGGTGGGTTGGTACAAAGGAATTGATAGACAGAGGGGAAGGGGGGGTGCGCGCCCGGCGGTGGTGGGGAGCGGAATATTGTCAATATAATCGATCGAATCCGGGGAAGTAGTTTGTTTCCCTTTCTCTTATCCCTTCCCCTTCTTTGTATCTATGTAGGTGTAGTAGTGTGTAAGACCTTTGAAGAAGGCCCGGAATGGGATGGAAAGAAAGGGAAAAAAAAGCGGTCGCCGCTATAATAAAAATTCTGGAAAATAAAAACAAAATGGCGCGCGCGCTGAACCGTACAAACGTAAGGGTTGACACACCCACACTCACTCAACTCACGCACACCCACAAAACACACACACACACAAACAAACAGTTAGGCTGCTAGGTTTGTTTCTACGCGGGGTATGTAGTATGTGCTAGTGAACGTAGTAGTAGGCAGGTAGGTGGTGGTGGTGTCCGTGGTGGTGGTGGTGGTGGTGGGAGATTGCAATTGTTAGGGAGGGATGTGGAATAGTGAAGTCAGCATCGGTCGATAGCCTTGTTCCCTTCCCTTCCCTTGCGCAACGCGTCAAAAAGAGGGTAAGAAGGAAAAAAAAAAGGATGCTCAAATCCAAAAAGCAAAAGCACCTTGCTGGGGCTCTGAGGGGGGGGCTTGTTTGCCTGTGGGGCGTGAGTTATGATGGAATTGTTTTGCTAAAATTCAGAGACAAGTTACGAACACGAGTATCAATGGGAAAAGGGTTTGTTTTGCATCCGGCCATGCCAGCCTCTCTCCCTCCTTCTATGCCCGATGAGGATAGAGCATCTACAAAAAGGGGGCGAGAAGAGAAAGGGTTGCTGCCAAGCCTCCCCGCGAATCACGTAGAATTAACCCCCCTAGTTATGCATAGAATGTTCAGTGGTAGATGACACGATGACTAATGATCGTATTGTAAGGAACTGACTGACTCGGTTCTCTGCCAATGTTTGCCAATGATCCAACATCCCGTTCTTTCTGAACCACCAACCTCCCCACCAGGCCTCCGGTGTGTGTGTGTGGGTGTGTGTGTGAGAGAGAGTGTGTGTGTGGGCACAGGTATGGTAGGTACCTAGGTATGTGAGAGGCAGGTATGAGGTAGGTGCTAGGTAGGGGGAACTGTGATTGCTCCTGCCTATGTATTGATTGTTACATGGCACTTTTCTTTTGCTCAGCAGCCGCCTGGCAAACAGGGCTGAGGGTGGTGGGCGAGAAGGGAAGGGGAGAGCAAAGAGAGGAAGAAATGAGCAACAAGGCAATACCCACAAACAAGTGAGCAGGTGGGTGTGTATGTTATGTACCGTGAGTGGTATGGGTCATCATCACTCGCTCGGTCGAAAGAAGAACAATCCCCTTTCTTCCTCTTGATTTGTATGGCATGCCACAGCTGTTGTCTTGGACTGCCAAACAGATGATCGTTTTGAGCGTGGCGGTTTTGTTACGCTTTTGGCTGAGGGCGTGGCAAATTACCACCCACGGCGGCGCGAGGAAACTCGATTCGTGCCTTTGGATGACTAACATGGATATGGATGGATACGCCGGTACCGTACGGTGAGAGTGAAGCCATACAATCCATACACAATGTCCTCATGTTGATTGCACTCAACCATTGCCCCCTCCAATGAAATTGAAAATACCCACGCGAAGGATGCTGCTGTTTTCGAATATGGCCGAGGCTACCTACCTACCTGGTTCGCTCCTATCCACCACCCACCAGGTTTGTCGTTGCAAAAATTGCTTAACTTCATGTACTACCGGTAACTCTCTCTCCTTCATTTTGTGCCTATAACCATGTAGGCAGAGTACTACACCCCCATGTTGCACCAGCCAGCTTTGGTTCCAGCAGCCGCCTGAAGGGAGGATGGATGTAGCAACCAGGCCAAGGCTGCTGCTGCTGGTGGTGGTGGTGCTGCTGATACACCTGCTGAGGAAAGATGCTACATACACCCTATTTCAGTGATCCTTGGACGTGGGCACTCTTGTAGAGCAATTGCCGCAGCTGGACACCTGAGCGAAAAAAAAAGAGAAAAAGTGAGAGTGAGAAAGAGATTTCCTTCCGCCTGCAGGCTTTGCTGTGTTTCCTATCAAATCTTATCCTCGAGATGTATCATAATAGATTGTCTCTGCTCTATGTGGGTAGATACGGTAGAGTGGTTCGTCGTAGCAGACAGCCCATACAAACATCCATTCATGCATACTTCCGAGCTAGAACGTCTTCGGAAGCCGCCAAGCCGTCTGTTTGCTGACTAACAGCCATCCAACTGGTGCCCGATAATTCGAGCGCCGAGCTTAAGCACAGACCAACGCGACCTTCCCATGGCGAGCACGGCAAACACTGTGGCCAGGCAAACTCGAGTCGTTTGATACATTTTTTACGAGTTTGCTGCTCGAGAATTTGCTTGCAATATGCTTACCTGTACATAATTCCGCTGCCTGCGTATCCCAGCTACAAACAGCCCATACACATCTCCCTCCCCTACATGAAATTACATACCAGTACGCACACCTACCCACCACCGCGCGCAGCTCAACGCCCGTCATGGTTGCTTGCTGGACGGTAGGCGGTGGTGGTGCCCTGGTGGGGTTAGGGGAGAATGCGGCATACTGTGCTCTAATTGGGTGGCTGGGCCTGCGGTGGTTGCTGCTATGCGTGCTAATTAACCCATAGGCAAATTTGGGTGGGCCTTGCTAACTAACTGCTGTGTGTGCCTTCCCCCCGAATGAGACGGGGTGATCTGAGGTCTGCCCACAGCATAAGGTCTCCCACTCCCACTGTTTTTTCTTCCCACCCAACCTGTACTGTGTTCTCTCACTCTCATCTTTCCCTCACTGTCCCATACATCCCACTGTTGTGAGTAAGTCTCCTCCCTCCCAAATTTTCCCCCTTCACCAAAAAATTTCCCCCTACAAAATTGCCCTCTACCATTTCTCTCTTGTTGCTACAAGGCGATAAGATAGGGATAGTGTCCCACCCCATCCCACTCCACAACCATACATAACGACTGACATCGAATTTTCGTAATTATCAGAATCGACAGTTCTTTGCAGGTTTATTCTGTGTTGTGATTCTCATCTCGTTTGAAAGGTTTGTTGACTCCTCTCTTCCATTTTGTTGTCTGTTCTCCATCACCGTTCCTCCTGCCTATTATTCTTCATACCCCCGAGCCTCGCATACACGAGGCGAGTTAAGCGACGACGACGGTTTCTGTCAAGTCGCCTCGTCTCGCGCTCTCGCCTTTTTGGCTGTAATTGTATTATCGACGCTTTCTTGCTTTTTTCTCCCCATCTTTCCTCCCCTTATGATAGTATCATTATTTGAGGGTAAAACAAATTTGTATCTGCCGATATTCTAGAAATCTCAATTCCTTTTTCCCAATGACGATCCGCACCATTCTTTCTTGTTCCGCCAACAACAGCCTTTTCATTCCGTCCTTCTCATCCGCTTTCTTGTTTTTTTGTCGCTAGCACTCGTCATCCCGTTCGCTTTTTTCCTGGGCGTTCTTGACTAACACCCTCCCTCTCTCTTCCTCCCATCCACAGACGCGCTACTAAAACATTCGCGTCTCCCCATACAACCTCCATCATCACCAACACCATCCTCATCACCAAATAAACCACAGAGATGCCACGCACAGAGAAAGCCCGTAATAAGCCCGTCAAGGGAGCCAAGAAGAAGAAGGGTATGTTGTTATCTCTCCATCCACTTCTGTGTTCGTTTTTCATGCCATTGCCGCTGCTTCTCATCATAGGATGATGGATGATGATAATCCATCCCACAATCGATGAGATGAGAGATGGCGGTGATGAAACGGAAGAACGCAGAAAACCATCCAATCGATCGGTTCATTGCTAACATCCTTTTCTTGTCCTCCAGACCCCAATGCCCCTAAGCGTGGTCTCTCCGCCTACATGTTCTTCGCCAACGAACAGCGTGAGAATGTCCGCTCCGAGAACCCCGGCATTGCCTTCGGTAAGTAACTTCCATCAATTGACCCCCTTATCCATTGAAACCCATCCTGACTTTTTCACAGGTCAAGTCGGCAAAGTGCTTGGTGAGCGCTGGAAGGCCCTGACCCCTCTGCAACGGAAACCATACGAGGACAAGGCCCTCATCGATAAGGAGCGCTACGAAAAGCAGAAGGCGGCCTACCTTGTAAGTCCACCCGCGCCCGTCAAAATGGACGACAAACCCACTATCACTAGCACAAGACCAAGAAGAAGAAATGCCAGCCCTGTCGTCTAGCAATATTGCCTTGTTCTCTTTGTTTTTTCATGTTTTTCATTTCTTGCTCTGAAAGTCGCGAGGCCATCATAGCTGACACGATAAGGAGGAACAGTCTGCGGCTCCCGAGGATGAAGAGGAGGAGGACGACGACTAGAGTTTCGGTTCGTTCGTTGTCCGGGCAGAAAGGGGGAAATCTTAAAAGAACAAAGTGGGAAAAGATATAATATAAACTCTTTTTTCCTCGCTAGTTTTTTTACTTCTCTCTCTTGCTGCCATTTTCTTGCTGCTTGTTCGTTGTTGGGTTGTTCTGTTGCCTTTTTTTTTTATCTATAATTGCAGTAAACTTTAGTTCTCTCGTCTTCGTCTCTGTTTCATTTTTCTCATTTTTTTTATATTTTTTACTCTCGAGCTTTCACTCATTCTCCCGCGCCTCCTCATCTCCCCGTCACCCCCTCCTCCGCTCCTATTCATACTAGTTTCGGGGGGTTCAACAACCTCTATATTTATTTTTCTTTTCTTCGGCGGCATTCGTGCCACCGGCGAGGAGGCGGAGAGAGAGAGAGAGGTGTGAGGAGGATGAGTGAGAGGAGATGGTTGAATGCTCGCCTCACCCGGGAGTGTTTTATAAAAGCATTGGCATATCGGAGTCGGGAAGAGGGAGGGGGGGAAGGAGGAGAGGAAGAGGCGGGGGGATTATCATAAAGTTTAAAAAAATGTAGCTGTTGATCTCTGTGGGGGGTGGAAGGATTGAATGGGACGGGAAAGAGGGTCAATGATGTAGGATACGTTTTCTGCACTACGAATGGAAACGGATATGGTTGCTGTTGATGTTTGTGTGATCATTTTTTGAATATGTAGTAGAGAAGGATAAGGGTGATTTAATATATACTGTACTATACAATACCTACCATTGATTGCATTTGCATGTCTTTCAAGTATGTATCCCTCCAGCTATTTGTTCTTAAACTCCTCACGCCGAGTCGTGATGTGATCATAACTGGGAGTGCTTGCACTGCCTTTGTTTGCACCTTCTCGGTGGCTCCATACTACACTACCACTATGTAGGTACTACTGCTAGCTAGTGTACCACAGGGGCACTCGCATGTAGATGCCCCCATACTTTACATCACCGCCCAGACCGGCTACATCATAACTCAGGCGTAACTTCTCCTTACTCCTCCCTTCAATCTAATCCCCTGGTACGGTAACTCCCTGACCGCCCACGTGCACAAGGGTTTGCGCCATTCTCGCGTGGGAAGGGAACTAGGGGAAACGCGTCGGCATGTGATCGCGCGCGCAACAGCGACGGTCGGATGTGTGCAGCTCCGGGGGTGTGGGAGATTTGGGGTTGGGTTGGGGTCATGGACGATCACTCAGGTTTGTGGAATGGGTAGGGGACTCTAGGGTAGGGTAGAGTGTCTCAGTCGGGGTTGGGTAGTTAAGTGAGTACTACCGCCAATTTTGCCTGCACGAATTTTTTTTTTCGGACTTGGGTTTGCTGGATATGGAGTGTGCTCGTGTGATGTAATATGAAGCCATGAAGAGAAATAGTTCTGATATGAAGCCAGGGAGAGAAATAGTTGTAAAATAGAACCCGAGAGAGGAAGTGAGTTAGGAGATGGTGCCAATTGCAAGGGCGGCGGACGGGGTGAAAAAAGAGGCAGATATTTACGAAGATGAGGGTACACGATGGTACTACTCTATAAAGTACTTACTCTCAAACACAAAGTACCAGTACTTGGAGTCGCAGGGAAACCCAAAGAAGGGAATATTCTGGTTCAGGAGTACTCAGGAGTTTGTACCTGTCTGTACCTAACCTACCAACGGGGTTTCGTTCGTGACGCCAACTGCCGGTAGGCAGCAGGCACATAATAAACGCGTCATGCAACCATGCGAGGACTCTCCCCCTTGATTAGCGGAGATTCCAACCAACACCCTTGGAGCGTCTAGCTGATGTTGTTTGAGTGGGAAGGAACAGAGGAAGGTTTTGTTCCCCCTCTCGCCCCTCACGGCTCTCGTCCCCGCATTCAAAAAAAGAAATAAGGATATAGAAAGAAAAAAGTAAAAATATATCAAGGATTTTCTCTTCAAGTCCGAGGCGATAGCACGAAAGAAGGCAATAGAAAAACCTGAAACTAAGGGGAAGAATAAAAATAAGGTCATCTGTTCGTTTCCTGTCAGATTTTGTCGCCTTACCCATCGTCGGATCCTATCACTCAGGGAGCGAGAACTGAGTATGGTTACGTACTCAGCGTCATTGTCGCACTCATATATGATGAGGGATCCCATCCCGCCCAGACTGGAATTTTCCCTACACATCTGAAGATGGCGAAGTGGTTTCGCAATTCGCATCTTGACCTCAATCGGGAGGTGAGGCTGTACCCTACAGTGATCACGGGCACCTGGGGTCAGGGGAATAATCACATCGGCCGAATTCTTTTGCGAGGAAATTGCGAGCGGAGGAAAACGGAGCCAACTCTTTTTTCCTTCCCTCTCTCACTCTTCTTCCTTTCGTTCGTTTATGGTGGGGAGGGAAAAAAGAGAGGGGAGAGGGAGGAAATAGGTTTATTACGATGGCGCGGTTTCCGCTGTTCTACTCTACCTGTAGGCAGGTAGGCAGGCAAGGTACTCTACCCTATGCACAGGTACAGATGCTGACAATTTGGGTATAGCAGAAGCGATTCTTCCGGTCCGTCATTTCTGCGATACCTGCCATGCGATATAGAAGATGTCTACCCCGCCATATATTGGTTAAAAACGTTTCCTTCTGATGGCTTACTGATGCTCTGATGGACCGCCGGATGGCCGCTTGATGACTTGCTGGAGATAGGTGGGGGGTGGGTGGGGTGGTTCTTCACTGATGGGATTCGTGGCGGGCAGCCCGTCATCGGAATCTCAAGTTAGGGGAGAACGAATCGAGGATTAAGCCCTTGGGAAATCATCGATTTCTTTTTTGGAATACCCGTAAGGTGCTGTTATTCTATATTGCTTACCTACATGCCCTTAATGTGCAGGCAGGTCACTGTGCTAGCTGCCTATGACGATGGTTCGGACTTAGTCCTCGAGCAGAGACTGGTGCCGGTTATTATACTCATGCCGGGCACGGTGCACCGGAAGGTAGGTGCCTGTCTTTGCCTACTCTTCTCCGCCGGGGCGGCGCCGCCAGGGGCACCACGTTTGCATTCGTGTTTGGTGGTTTTGATTTTCTCTGTGGCGGCGTTCTCACAGAGATCGTGGATTGGAAACACATTGCAGACTGGGACTTGCGTGCTATCCCACGATCCGCCACAACCCTGCAGCCGTTGACAGAAAACCCCACCCTAGGTGGGCTGCATGTGATGGTACGTTTTTTCTGGGTTGTTTCTCCCATTCCTTTGTTTTTTCCCTACACCTCGCTTTCCCACGCGAATTGGGTTTTACCTTGATGTTGGATGTTCGTCTCTCTAACGATGGGATAGGGTCAAGCATTTGTACTTTGTTTTCCCTGGTTTTGTACTCTTCTGGTTGTCTATGTTCATAGGGTTCCTGCATAACAAAGAGAAAAAAATACATACGCCATCATTCGCCGACTGGAATATTGTTGAGCCTGTTGGACTATTACTCAAGTCATGTTACCAAGAAAGATGATTTTTCCTTTTTTTTTCTCCCTCAGAGAAACCCGTCCTTTCCGCGCCGCAGATCCAAATCCCGGGAGAAGAAACCGATTTGCCTGGTTTCTCTGCTGTGGCTGGATGGAATTGAGGGCCGGGAGAGAGAGAGATAGAGAGAGTACAGTTTCAATTCTCGGAAGTTTTTTTAGGTCAGGGAACATGATCGCTCGATCGGAAGGAGATCATTGCGGATATGCGCAGGAATTTCTTGTGATCTTGGGAAAGAGCGATATATCTTGTTGCTGACCGGTTTCACGAGAGCCTTCTATGCTGGTGGAGGTTAGAAGGCGGTGGAGAAAGGTGGGTTATCTGGGTGGGGTAAGAAGGCACCCAAGTAAACCAACGAATGCTGAAAGTACTCAATCGATGATGCAGCAACAGCGTGGTCCTATCAGAATCAATTTCGTCAACAAACGGCCGCAGGGTCAGATATATACTCTACCATACGAAGGGGGACGGTTGCAAAGTTGGGACTACGATTTCGCTTACTGTTGGTCAGTGGGATCGCTAGCGAGCGGCGCACCTCGCGGGTTTTTTTATGGATGCTGATGCTTGCTTCTGCTTGCTGCTGCTTGCTTCTGCATGAAACTGGAGCTCCGCTCGCCGAAAGTTCTCCCCCACATCTCCGGTCTAAGGCTTGTGCGTGCCTTGGTTTGGGCATGATTCTGGTAGGGCGAATTGAGTGGTCAGAGCAGGGAGGGTGCACCTCGAATCCAATTGGTGAAGGGTACAGTAACTTTTTTTGTCCATCATTGAGAGCCAGTCACAACCAGACGTTTACATCTCTGCAGCAGGCTCTATGGAAAAGACAGTTCAGAACCAGCGGGGAGTATTACGCTAAAGTGGTGATGCATTGATAACCACATTCTCCTCGTACTCTGCCAGACACGTCAGAGCCCACCTTGACTTGACCTGGAGCCGCATGGTAACATCCCCTCTTTCGAAGGGCAGCTAGGCTGTCAGCCCGCCTCGAGAGATATTACATTATCTGGTCGGTCCGCACCCTTCACACGGAGGGTCTAAAAACAGCTCGTTCGGTGTTGAGATTTCGACTTTTTTCTTTCCTTCGTTTTCGTGTGTGTGTTCCGAAATTGCTCCATGGCCAGCAAGCTTTAAAGATCAACCCTCGACCCATCCAAAGCAACCAATTTGACCACCAAAAAAAATATCCAAAAATATATTTTCTTAACAAAAAAAAGAAGATACATTCAATAAAGAAAAAGGATCTCGCTTGTTCCGATGGCTGACAGGTCGGCTATATTCGGTGTTATCACCACCTCAACCATTGCAGGGACCATCGCAGAATCCCTTCACCGCTACGCTGAAGACCTTCCAGAGGACTCTTCGCGTGATATTCGTGGTGTTTTTAACTGTCTACTTGACATCAAGGCCATATTGAGGGATCTAGATTTAGCATTTCAAGACCCTCGGTTCAATCGCTCATCGCGAGAGTTGCTGGACGACATTGAACTGGGTATTGGAAGCTGCTCCAGGAGCTTGAGGGAATTGGATGTTATTGTGGCACGATACACGTCTGGGAGACGAGTAGCGAGTGCAAGAAGGGCATGGCACGAAATACAGGCGAGCTTTCATAAAGCAGATGGATATGCTCTTGTTGGAAGATTGGGGGTTCACAGGACGTTCTTGTTGCAGTTGAAGGGCATTCTTCAATTGTAATTATTTCACCCATCTCTTTTTTTTTTTTTTTTTTTTTTTTTTAGTAGCCAATTGATCTGCTACCCCGCGTTTCAACTCGGTTGTTTCGGGAGGCTTGCGGGATTGGATCGTCGTTTTGTCTCACTCAGTCTTGGCGATGGTATCGGCATTGCTAACCTTTAAGCCCTTCTAGTAAAACCGGTGCTGGTCGGACCGAGACACACCGCACGAAGGAGAAAATGAAGTACCATGGCGAGAGCCACGAGCGTGCCGCCAGACAAGTCCGTGACATGGAGGACCATCAAAGACGCTTCCCAGAGGAGAAGACATATGTCTACAGATACCCGGCACCAGTCCCTTCACCTCCCTATGATGCACCTCAACAACAACGCCGGACCTATGTTCCTCCTGGAACATTCCCACCGACACCACCCATGGAGCCACAGAGGAGGAGTTTCACCCCAGGTGTTGGATTGACGACTTCGTTCCCACCCACACCACCGATGGAGCCGCTTAGGTATCACCATATGTCATCTCCGCATGGATCTTCCCACGGATCTACCCACGGATCCGTCCACGGATCTTCTCATGGGTCTCCCCATGGGTCCGTTCATGGGTCGAGGCCTATGTCACCTGAGACACCAATGACGCCTCCCAGTAGGTATGCACCGCCACCAGCACCATCACCAATGTCGTCTCCTGCCGGAAGGTCGAGGGGGAGCGGTGGTCTTGGTAGTGCCCTTGCTGCCGTGCCCGGATCCAAACCAAGCTGGTGGAACGGTATCTCCGACGTGCCAGCCCCTGGAAACGTCAGTCCAGTAAGCAGCGGCGGTAGCAGTGGTGGTAGCAGCTCTGGATCAAGGTACAAATCTCCCGTACCGCGCGGTTCGAAGATCGTCGTGAAGGATTTGAGTGTTAATTCGTTATTGTGGCGTAGGAATGTTGAGGGTTCGCAATGCTTTGGGATGCCTATGGACTCGTTGAATATGGCGAGGGAGGAGATTGAGATTATCAAAGTGTATGTTTTATTTCTCTACCTATTTTCTGCTCTATGCATTTTTGCTAACGTTGCCATCATTACAGTGAATTTGATAACGACCTCACCCTCCGTCTCTATCGCGACGAAAGTAGCGATGCAGCTAAAGTAGTATGCACCATCGGCCCGCAATTCGGCGTCGGTGCAGGCGACTACTTCAACCAGCGCTCCGCACCGAACAAGTTCCAAACCTTCATCGACGCCAGCCTCCTCACCGTCAGCCGAGCAGGCAGCAGCCTCCACCTCAAGAGACGCGGAATCATGTGGGCCTGTCTCTACTTCACCGACATTGAGAGTAAGCATTCCCCTACCCCACAAACCAAACCAACCTGTCCAACCGATCATTTCACTAACAAAAAGCTCTTGGCAGACATGGTTCTCTTCTACCACACCTTCCTTGCCCTGCGCTTCAACGGACCCAACGCACCAAGCCCCAAAAAGTCCGAATACTGGCTCGACGGCGAAGAGCTCCTCTTCTCCGCCGAGGTCGACGACGCCGGCTACCCGCACCTCCTGCGCGTCCTCCAGGACCGCGACTCGGGCGTCGTCCGCCTCGCGTCCGCCAACGTCGAGGGCGAGTTCACCGACAGCACCGTCTGGACCGCGTTCATCACGGACTACATTGGACAGCCCGAGTGGATGCATTGCTCGCGCTCGAACAAGATTGTGCTCCGCACGATGAGGCAGTTTGCGTTTACAGACTACTTTGACACGAATACGTGGAAAAACTTTGAGTTGAGGTTTATGGTGCCCGGTGATGCGAAGGCGTTTGAGACGGTTATTAATGAGTTGAGGCTGCCGGCTGTTGGGGGTACTCCATACTAAAAAAGTAAGGTGAAGATTGGAGGGGAGATGCAAAAAAAGAAGGAGTGATTTCCTTGCACTCGCTTGTGGTTCCTTTTGTTTATTCTCTAATTTGGTCTGGATTTTGGATTTTGGATCTTGGGTTTCTGTTTCTGCTTCTGATTTTGTTTTTTGGAAAGGGGGCAGCGGGTGGGAAATGCGTTTATACCTTGACGACTGTAACGCGACTATGAACACGGTGTTTGGGTTTTTGTTTTATCTTATTTCTATCTTATTTTGGGGGAATATTTCCTGTTTTTGTTTCTCTTTTTTATTTTATTCCTTTATTCCCCTAGGCGCAAAAGCTAGTCTTTCTGGAAACCCGTCTTTTCTCCATTCGCTTTTATTATCACCTTCTATTTGTCTTTGCGTTTATCTGTGTTGGGCTTTTTTTATTTTATTTACTACCCCCCCCTTACCCTTATTAGTACTATTAAGTCTTGTATTTTCCGACGTATATCCTATTTCTCTTCTCGTGGCTGTTGGATGGCTGGATCTATATCTGTATCTGGGGATTTTGTTGTTAGTAGTTCTGTAGCGGTGGATGGAGTGGGGAGAGAGGAGAGGGGGGATTGGGGGATGTGTTACATACTGAATACTTACTTTACTCACTTACTACTTACTATTCCACTCTACATGCCACTCTACTCTGTGCCTGACTGACGTGCACTTTTTCCTACCCCCCCCCCCCAAACCAAAAACACCCACCCACAAGCAAAAACTGCCAACAACCCATACAAAAAAAAAACCCAAGATCGAAGAACCATCCCCATCTCCAAACCTCGTGTGCATCCAACCCGGGATCGAATCTACAAGGCTGAAATATCTCACCTCTACCACCGATGCAGCGTCCCAAAAATAACCTAGTGGGTGTAGATATATAGTGGGTAGGTGGTGCTTCGATCAGATGTCACGATCATGGCCAGAGCCTAAAATGTTGTACATACCCGTGTTGGGGGCGGCGGGGGTGGTGGTGGTGGTGGTGGGGACGCTCGGGGATAGAGGAGTGGAGGGGCAGGAGTAGCTAGGGAGGGGTACTGAGAGAGGGCAGTGACAGGTAATAGTAGTATGGCAATAGTAGGGGGCGGCTGGGTACGTAGTAGAACTACCATGCTACAGATCGCGAGATAAGCGATATGCCCCCTAGCTGGCTACTATGTAAGCTACTCTTACTCACGATGGTAGCCAGATACAGACTAATAGAGTATTTACCAGGTCCCACCCAGGTCCCAGGCCCCGGGAGTTGGGAGCTGTGACTTTCAGTCTGGGCAGACTCCGTCACGTGAGCCCGTATATACCAAATGAGTTTAATTCCCAACGGCTAATAATTCAACCGCCACAGACCATCGGCGCCCAATCTGCCGGCCGCCGAGTGAGCGTCTTGGGAAGGTGCGAGAGTAGACAATCCGCTTATTAACTAATCCGGGTCCCTCAATTGCAGGGGAGCTCGGCAATCTACGGGGAACAGAGACATTGGCGGCATACCTACAAAAAAAGGGCCTCTTCTTCTTCCCTGTTGGCTGTGGAAGTGGTGTTATTGCCATGTCACTGAGTATCAGCATCCGGGTTTTCAAGAACCGTGACCGTGATAGTGCCAGTAGTAGTAGTAGCAGCAGCTGGTGGTGGAGTGTCGATTTTAGGATCAAGATTATCATCCCCGCCGCCGTCGCCATCCCCACCCCCATCACCGCCCCCGCGGCCGCGGCCGCATAGCAACCGAACCATGGCCCATGAAGCCGCCGAGTCCGCCGTCGTCGCCGACGACAGCACCGACAGCGGGTCCAACAACCTCAAGACCCCGACCGCCGGCCAGCGTCTCCTGGGGATCCTCCTCTATGTGCCCGCCCGCTGCCGTTATGACCCCACCACCCCCTTCGAGTTCACCTTCGCGCTCAACCTCCTGTTTGCCTTTGCCGCCACATTCACCGTCGCAAATCTCTACTACAACCACCCCATCCTTGACAAGATGGCCGAGACTTTCGATGTCTCGTATGAGCGCGTCGCAGTCGTGCCCACGCTCATGCAGGCGGGTTATGCAAGCGGTCTGCTGTTCCTGAACCCGCTTGGGGACCTGTTCAGAAGGAGGGCGCTGGTGCTGGTGTTGATATTGTTTACGACGCTGTGCTGGGTGGCGCTGTGTGTGACAAAGAGCTTTGAGGTGTTTGCGGCGTTCAGCTTTATAGTTGCAGTGTCGACGGTGACGCCGCAGTTGATGTTGCCGCTGGTCGGGGAGTGAATCTACCTCCATCCTGGGTCCTGTTCTGTTTGACATATAGATGCTGACAGTATTGTGTAGTCTTGCACCGCCGGCGAAAAGAGCCACGGCGCTGTCATACGTGACCTCCGGCATCCTCCTCGGCATGCTCCTCGCCCGCATCCTCTCCGGCATCATCACACAGTTCACGCACTGGCGCACCGTCTACTACGTCGCCCTGGGCCTGCAGGCCCTCATCTTCGTGCTCCTCTACCTCTTCATGCCCGACTACCCGTCCACCAACCCCTCGGGCCTCACCTACACGCGCTCGCTCCTCTCCCTCGCCGCCCTGGCCAAAGCCCATCCCACGCTCGTCCAGGCCGCCCTGATCGGCCTCTGCGTCAGCGCCGTCTTCACAACATACTGGACAACACTTACGTTCCTGCTTATCGCCCCGCCGTACGGGTACTCATCACTGGTGGTGGGGCTGTTCGGCCTCATCGGCGTTGCAGCCATCTTCCTAGCGCCACTTGTCGGGCGGTTCGTTATCGACCGGCATACACCCAGTCTTGGGCTGCTCCTGGGGCTCCTGGTGGTGCTGGCGGGCCAGGTGGTTGGGTGTTTTGGCGGGCTGTATTCGGTGGCTGCGCCGGTGCTGCAGGCGTTTCTGGTGGATCTGGGCATCCAGACGACGCAGGTGAGTAACCGTACGGCTATCTATCGGCTGGATGCCGGCGCGAGGAATAGGGTCAATAGTGTGTATATGCTTGGGGTGTTTTTTGGGCAAGTGGTGGGGACCGCGAGTGGCGCACCGTTGCTGCATAGGTATGGGTGGAAGGGGAGTGCGGGGGCGGGGGTAGGGTTTGCAGGGCTTGCGTTGGTGGTGCTGGCGGCGAGAGCGCCGGGGGCGGGGTGGGTGGGGTGGAAGGGAGGATGGGGATGGAGGGGGAAGACACAGAGTACAAGTGGGGATGCGGGCGGAGCGGGGGGTGAGGTGAAGGGTGAGGGGAAGGTGTAGTGGCGGGGTTGGGTGTGTGCATGCATGTAGTTGTAGATTGTATATTTAGAGTATATAGAATATATCCTTACTGAGCTTTTTATATGATTTTGAAATCACCCATGACGTTGCAAAGCCAAAGCCAAAGCCTATGAAGAATGAACCCCCAAGTCGCATCAGCGACGAGTCAATCACGGTGAATCACCCGCCACATCCCTCACACAAGCTGTTGAAAAAAAGGGCAGGATTGATTGATTGATTGATTGATTGACTGATTGGCAGTAGTGTGGTCTACTAGGACGAGCGTCCTTATGACTTTACCTCGATGACATTCAAGGACAATGGTCTACAAGGACAAGTTGTCTCGAGGACACTACCTTTCCTTGCCTCGAGGCCCCCGAAGACACTTCTTACGTTTCAGCATGGCAATGACAGGTGTTCACAGGTTCGGACAGGTCGCCTGTATATACGGGCTCGGGTGCACCATTTGAAAAGCCAAATATCCAACACGGCGAATAACCCGTTGCAACCTTCGCACTGTCAGCCGAAGCAATCACGATCAATCACCCGCCACACCAAAGACCCTACGAGTGATGTTCCATGACCCACTCATCATCACCACATTCACAAAACGTTTGATTTTATAATATTAATATTAATATTTACAGAAATATAACCGACCTTCAAGCCCTCTCTAATTCCCGATCCCCATAAAAATACTTCCCCCACCGAACCGCACAGCGCAGACAAACCTGCATCCCTTGTCCTACTTCCCACCCTCAGTCTGACGGTAACTCCAGCGCAATCAACCACCGGAACCGGAAATTCAGCTCCGGAGGATCATCAGGCCATCTGGTGATGCCAATGTAATCAACCCTTAAAACCGGAGGTGCGGTTCTGGAGATGCACCAGTGCTGATGCAATCAACCATTAGAGCCAGAGATATGGCTCGGGTGATGCGTCTGGCCATCTGTTTTTGGAGTCGAGTTAGCTCTATATAAATTCTTTTGGAGTATGGTTCTAGCTTACCGAGTGAATCGAGGTGAAGTGAGTGACGGAGATGGAAAGGAATGAATTGAGCGACCATATTTGGGTACGAACGATCAGAAGATTGACCGGGAGGAGATCTGATGGCGTGTGGGTGTATCCCTTCGCCCGGTCTGCCGAGTAGATTGTTACTGGGCTAGTAGTACCGGTGCAAACTCTGGCTCGGCTGGATTTTTATATATATGTGAGCCATGAATTGCCACAGATGAAGGAATATATAGAAGGGGTCTTACACCTGCATTGCGGTCGGTATAGTGCAGTGCAGACACCCCGCAGGATATCTGCAACGGCCACCAGTCGCCCTGCTATGGAGTCCGTTGTGCAGTACAGTCGCCCTACAGGATGTGACGGCCACCTGCCGCAACTCCTTTGGTGTGGATCTGGTTTGTTGTGCAGTACGTTTTCCCTATAAAAGGGGAAAAGAAATAACGGCCGGTAAACCTGCTATCAACACCGATGATGATGTTGATGATGTCGAAGACGGCGGTGGTATCGTGGTGGGCAGTACACTCCCCCCACAAGATGCAAGGGCCACCAATCGCCCCGGCATAAATGCTGACAGTGGGCTTGGTAGGGTGGAGGTGTGGTGTGCAGTACAACCGCCCTACAGGATCGATTTTCTTCCTGGAACTAGTACTGATGTTAGTGGTTTTCAGTACACTCGCTCTATAAGAGTATGGGGATATCGATCCTACCGATTGCTTGGAGTTTCGTTGGTGGTTAGGAGTCCACCCGCCCTAATGATTTGGGAGACTTCGATCGGCCCTATCGATTCTTCGAATCATTTCTGAGGAGGGTATAAATGCAGTACAGTGGCCCTGCAGGATGCAAGGGCCACCAGTCGCCCTGGTATCGATGCTGCTGGTGGTGCAGTACAGCCGCCCTATTCGATTGAGGAACTTTTTCAAGTTCCTAAATTGTTGGTGGTGGTAAATCAACAGTACATTCGCCCTACAAGAAGGTGTAGGGGCCACCATTCACCCTGGTGTCGAAGTTGACGGTATGGTGTAGTACCTTTGCCTATAATATTTATGGGATGTTAATCTCGGAGCTAGAAACTGATGATGATAGTAGGCGGGTCAAACACTTACCCTACAAAATATAGGGGCCACCATTCGCCCTAATCTCAAAATTTACGATATGGTGCAGTACTTTTGCCTATAACATTTATGGGATGTTAATCTCAGAGATAGAAATTGATGATGATATATAGCTATAGTAGGTAGAACACTTACCCTACAAGAAATAGGAGCCACCATTCACCCTGATTTCGAAGCTAATAGTGGCACAGTACTTTTGCCTATAAGATTTTGGGAATGTTAATCTTGGAGCTAGGAATTAATGATGATAATAGGCAGTAAACTTACCCTACAAGATGTAAGGGCCACCAATCGCCTCTGTTGAGGATTGATTGTAGTGATTGTGTTGGCTATAGTACCTGTGGTGTACAGTACAGCCGCCCCATAGACCTCAGATAGTTTTTCATCTGTGCCGGATATCTTGATGCCCACAGTTGCATATGGTCTCGAGACCCCCTTTGTATGTGATCAAGACTTGCTGTCGATCAATCAATCGGTCAAGACTTTCGGTCTTGGTATTGCTGAATTTTATGTTAGCTTATAATTAATAGATAGAAGGTTTGATTGGAAATTTGTACTAGTAATTACCCCGATTGTGATTGATGGTGATGATGGAATCGGATGGATGAGGGGGTGCAGTACACTTGCCCTACAAGAGGTAGGAGCCACCAATCATTGAGATTGACCATGGATTGTGATGGCGGTGCAGTACTCTCGCCCTATAAGAGTTGGGGGATATCAATTATCTCAAAAGTGAGAATTGATGATACTGGCGTGGATGCCGTTTGGATAATAATATGATGATGGAAAGAGGAAGAGGAGGTTGACGGACAAATGTAGTATATGGGATGTGAAATATACTTCGCAAGGGTGGGGTGGGATAGGTTTTAGGGCTAATTGTTTGAGTATATGGAGATATTCGCGGGAGGCGGGTACTGGGAGTACCTTATGATTACTGGGATCTACTTTTTAATATAATACTTGAAGAGTGTAATACTTGGAGATGTATCTATGTACTCTATGCGTATTTATATCTCAATATAATTATCTATAGCAATTGGGATTGATTATATGTATTGTGAATGAGTTGGTATGTGCCATTTCAATCCATCAAGAAGCGGCTCTCACAAGCTTTGTGTTGGATCTCAGTATGCCCGTGTCTTGGCTGCATTCGAGCTCGGCTCTTGATTGACAAGCTCCACGGCCATACATGTTTTAATCCAAACTTTATATAATTTGATTAGCATGGAAGTGTTATTATCGAGTAAAGGCCTGTTAGAGATTATGCACAGTTGGAGCAGCAGCCTTGACAAACAAAAACAGTGTGAAGCGAAAAGATTGCCTTCATTGAGAGGAGAACGAAGCCGACAAAAAAGAGTCACTATAGCAGCTACTTCCTGCAACACTTACTACTACTAATGACCCCACAGCCACTCAAAGTCCAATTGAGACGGAGAACAAAAGTGTACTCAATCTACAGATTCGCTCTGTACAGCCGCATTCGAAAAGTTTTGCCACCTCCGGGCCAAACTAACGAGGCAGTCCTTTCTGCTTTGCAATTCCCATATTCGAGACCGTTGTCAGAGAGAGCTGCAATGTCTCTATTGCGGTCATACCTGTCAATAAGTTGAGTATTTACAAGTACCATGGTTGTTGGTGGGCTACAATTCATGAACGACTCAACATAGTAGGGTGCCAGTACTTTTCGAATGCGGCTGTACATGGTCTGCGTCACAATTTATCACTCGCTTGACGATCTTGCGCGAGTGTGGGATATTTGGCTTTTCAAATGATGTCGAACCCGTACAGGTGATCTGTCCGAACCTGTCACTGCCATATTGACACTTGTCCGATCTGTGACTATATAGTTAGACTCTTTGTCAAGACAAGAGTTAAGTCAGTTGACTATCTCATCCCACTTTTTCAACAGCAAGACATTAGGCTTGGGGCTTGGGGCGAATTGTCACATTCTATCGATAACGAGCTGGTGGTTTAAAATGAACGCAACATACACACTTGACTGACGACTACTACCATCGCTAGCTTGGATCATGGGGCTAAAGACTAAGCTGAAATGATAGTTCGCGTATTCCGACCACTCTATTAGTCTTCGCGATTAACGTTCAACATACTCCTCTACAGATCTGGCTGTCCTATATATAGCTACCACCACTATCTCGTAACGAATATCCTCTAGCTTCGCAGCCGCAAAACCACCAACCCCACATTCCCATTCGAGTGACAACCCATGACGCACGCGGCGCCTGCATGTCTGACAACCTGAATGCATGACGTAAGAAACAGCCTGAGTGGCTTTTATTCTTTGCTTTTTTTTTTCACCGTGACCGTCGATTGCTCCTACATAGATGGATGTTCAGCCGTTTTGTTACCATGGAAGTGATAAATATGCGCCAATAACCCAGCTCTTATTCTCGGTTGCGCTCAGCCTTGTATGTACAGACCAGCAGTTTCAACGCTGCTAGAAAATCATGAATCTGAAACACCTAATATGCGTGTTGGTTAGCTGCGTCTTCCTATGCGTGGTGAGTATACTGCCGATTGAGTCTCTCTGATGTAGCGGGGCCAATATACAGCAGGTACTGATGTGCTCAGAATGGAGCCCCGCAAGAAACAGAGACGGCATTGCTATCCAAGATGTACACCCCACTCGCTCTCTCTCTACAATGGGGAAGATTCAAGCCCTAACCATATCATTCTAGCTCCATCATAACATCAAGCACGAATACTACCACCACCAATACCACCACCACCAAACAAACCCCATCACGGACCCCGTCCACCTTCTACTCCACTACCGGGTACCCGACCGGGGGCACATACTCTCAAAGACCCACAACCTATGATGCACCACTGCCAACCCCAACCGGTGACGGCACTTATCCAAATTACCCTAGCCGGCCTCGGCAGGGGATTTTTGGTATGGCACCCCTTTCCCCACTCCTCACCCCTAATAAGTCTGGTGCTGATTTGGTAAAAGCGTTTGCGCTGTGGGCAAAGATTGTGATCCCACTAGTGGTGATAGGGGCGCTGGGGTTCGGCGTGTATTGTTGCAGAAGCCATCGAAAGCAGAAGAGGAGGAGGAGGGTCGGGATGTTGAGGAGCCTGGATGCGGTGGAGGAGAAGGAGGCGCAGGGGAAGATAAAGGGTGGCGCGGGGGTGGAGGTAGTGAGAGATGTGGATGGTGGTGGGATGCAGGTAGATCGCATCCAGTCTTATCCGGAGAGGGATGACGGGATAGTGAGGCCTCATGGATCTTAGGTTCGGGGTTTGTGGAAACGCTGGGACTGATACATGCACGGCTTTTATAAGTCTACTGATACGACACTGCACTACAATGCTAATATATAGGCCCAGGTAAAATATGATTCGATTCCTTATTGAAACAGTTATCTTGATGCGTTCGACTGGACTGGTAGTTTAGCTTAGTGCATGTATGTAGTTAGACAAATATAAAAAAATAAAGTATTACGAAGACCTTCTCAGAGGAAATCGAGTAAAGTCATAGGATACTCTGCTGGTGGTTCCCGGCCCGCCCGTTAAATATTAGTTGACAAGGCATGTTAGGAACTGAGGCTTGGCCAAAACCACTACTGTAAGACGTCCACCTTACGGCGGTATAGTAGAGTCATTGACTCTGTACGTACTGGCTGTGTTGGCATGATCATTGGGGACTTCTTCTCTAAGAATGTTTGCTCAATTACGTAATAACATATAAGGCGAGTGATGCCTTGTGATTGACAGATGCAATCTTTTTACGGGTACATATTACCGACCCTTAATCAAGTTATCTGGACTACATAAGTACATGTAATTCAAGACAGATTGCAAGCACGTATGGAAATCGAGCTGTGATATCTTACAAGGCCCCTTCCGACCTATTTTTACTTCTATCTAGAGTACATACAGGCCCAACTATATACAGCACAAGACCTCCCTCCCCTCTATAGATCTACCAACTCCCCAACTCCACATCCAACACCTTCACCATCTCACTCTCCCCGTCCTCCCCCTCCTCCTTACCTACCCCCAAAAACGGCATCACAGCCCTCTCCACCACGCCCTCAAACAACCCCTCAATCACCCCGCCCAACTCCTCCCCCGTCTGCTTAAAATCCGGATACGCATTCACCTCGAGCAAATACACGCCCATCCCCGCATCCACCAAAAAGTCCACCCCAAATACCTCAAACGCATTCGGCAGCGCCTGAAAATGGACCCTCTGCCCCCTCGCCGCGGCCTCCCACGTCTCGCCCACAACACGCTGAATCTTACCCCACACGCCCTCCAACGCCTCCCGGCCACCCGCCACATCACCAGCAAGGTCCCAAAAGAGCCGGACGCTCCCGTCGCGCTCGCCGCTCTGTAAGCAGGTGTTCGTCAGGTGCCCGGCGAGGTCGGCGCTCTCCTCCCACGGCGCCACGTATGGCCGCCCTGCAAACAGCGCGAGCATGCGGCGGAACACGTAGACGCGCAGCCCGCCGACGGCGAGCACGTAGGTGCGGATGTGGAACTTTGTGTTGTTGATGAGTAGCGGCGGGTGGATGTAGGACTGGGCGACGAAGTGGCGGAGCTGGCTTGTGACGATGCCGGATGCGGTTGCGGCCGCGTCGGAGATGGGGGTCGTGACCGCGTTGCCGTTCTCGACGCCCCAGGCGTCGTTGTCGTTGGTGTTGTTGTTGTTGGTGTCGTCGGCTTCGTCTTCGTCTTCGTCGGTGGTGTCGCCCTCGAATTCTTCAAACACGGCCTCCAGCTCCGGCAGCGTCGAGAACAGCCGGATGCCCTGCCCGCGGTCACTCATTCCCGGCTTCAGGATCCACCACTCTCGCTGCTCCGCGGGCTTGTCGTCGTTGGCGGCGAGGGAGTCGCGCAGCTCATATGCCTCTGCGAGGGCCTCGTCGAGGTACTCTGCGTAGTCGAGCTCGAGCTCACATGTTGTCGACGCCGCCGTTGCGAGGATGGAGGTCGGGTGCTTCGTGGTCCAGGAGGCGAGGGTGTGCGAGAGGTAGTGCTTGCGGATGAGCGCTTTGCGGATGATGTAGGAGCAGCAGAGGGCCGTGTCGGGGTGGGCGAGGATGTCCTCGAAGGGGATGGCCTCGTAGGAGGACCAGTGGAGGATCTTTGCCGTGGGGTCTAATGGTGGGGTAGGGGTGGAGGAGAGGATTTGGATTTGGGGGAGGTGTTTTTGGAGGGCGGCGATGATGCGGGGGCGGACGTAGGGGTCGGAGTAGTCTACGAGGGCGTAGTAGGGGGCTTGCTCTACTGCTGCTGATTGCTCTCTTACTGCGAGGGTGCTGGTTTGGGGTCTGGAGAGGGGTGTTAGGTAGAGGCTTGCAAGAGAAACAGAGGTAGATAATTGGAATTTGATTCTAAGCAAGCAAGATGTACAGATGCAGCGGTACTTGTATGTAACAAAGTCTAGGCACAGCTCTGACCACGCGCGCAGTTATGTATGTACTTACAGCTTAATCTCGCCCCCGATGAGTCCATCGAAATGCATGAAGTTAGCTTTCAACGGCGTCACGCTGCAGAACGAGCAATTTGTCAGTATCTATATCTGCACCCCCCACAGCCCAAAGCAGGGCAAAAGACTCACCTAACATGCCCCTCCTTCACCGCCCATCCATCATTGCCCGGCGGCGCCTCCTCCACACTCTTATACACATCCGCAAACTTCGGCGCCCACTGAAACGTCTTATGCTTCAGCCCCACGACCTTCAGGTCGGCGCCCTCCCCGCGCTCACCACCCTCCCTGATCTGCATCTCCCTCTCGTCCGGATCCAGCTCATCGTTCGCCTCGACCTCCTCAAACGACGACCCCATCGTCCAATAGTTCTGCAAGATATTCGTATATAGGATCTTCGTCCCCTCCCCATCAACGCCCAAGATCAGCGGCACATTCACCGTATACAAATCCACGCCCTCCGCCCAGTTCTCATACAGATACTTGACGACCCTCACACTGATCTCCGATGCGCCCTTAATGACCGCCGGATCATGGTTGCGGTCAAAGAACGCATAACTCAGCGCCACGCTCTTGACACCACACACCGCGCCCTCCATCGCGCCGCCAATGGTGCCCGAGCTCAGACTAAACAGCGACGTCGAGTTGCGCCCGTAGTTTGGGCCCGACACGACCAGGTCAATTTTCCCGCGGTCCTGGAAGTAGTGGTTGAGCCCGATCTGCGTGCACGAGGCCGGCGTGCCGTCGACGAGCACCCATTCCTCCCCGCCGTCGGTGCGCGGCCGCGTGTGCGTTGTGCCGTCGTCGGTGTGCAGGGTCCCGGGCCGGAAGTAGGTTGGTGTGAGGCGGCGGCCGGCGAGGTGGGCCTTGCCGATCCAGGAGCGCTGGATGTGCGGGAGGACGACGGAGACGGTGTGGCCGTGGGTTTGGAGCGTGTGGATGAAGGAGTGGACGTAGGGGGAGGATTGCTGCGAGGGGGGGCCGTCGTCGTTGACTACCTGCGAGGGGGGTTAGTGGGGGGTGCTGTTTGCAGGAGGGAGGGAAAGGGGGGGGGGGGGGGGTAGGTACGAGGATGTGCATTTTGATAGTGCTGTTTCTAGTGGGGGACTTTGCAATTGGGTGGGTGGTGTACCTGGGTGGGTGGGTGGGTGGGTGGGTTGGTGACTTGGGTACTTGGGCGTGAGGTTGCTTCGTGTGAGGCTCAAGGTGGGGTGCGACGTGCGGCCATGTACCCCGCTAATGACGTATGTACAGCGAGAGGTAGAAATATGGGAGGAGTTCTATTGGCTTGCCCAGCCATAGAAACCCCCCTGTTTCTACAATAATTTTACCTCTCGCTGTAGCCGAAAGGGACTAAAATACATGTAACATGTAGTACCCGGATCCTTGTCAACGAATATCTGAGCACAAGTCTTGACTCTATTAGTATTAGGAGCGCTAGCATATAAATATGGAATTCGAATTGAGCTCGAGAAACGATGTTTGCTTGTTCTGGTACCGAGAACTATGGCTGCTGGTCGGTTATGTATGTAGAATGGGTAAAGGAAGTTTCACAATTCTTCCACAGTGGGCAATATTCCTTTAGCGGGTTCATTTGACAAAGCACCCACTCACAAACTTAGCTTATGATCCAGATTTTCCTTCTTTAATACTCTTTGACTCTGATGCATCAATCTTTCATCCCCCTCTTTACGCATAATTCTTGCATTGTCCGGTACTTTTTGCCTGCCCCGAGTATAGAGTGGTCCAGCCTGGTATACCATACCATACCAGGCTGGACCACTACATGATGTGTATATGGGTTTATGTAATCACCCGCTAATAAGCTGCCACCCACCGCTGCCACACAAATATATGATATGCGACTCCGGACCACACTGAGCCGGCATTGGTCTAGAGTAGATGAAATATATTTATCCGGACCGAAACAAAATTCCTTTGCAAAAAAGACTAACTATTCCTCCATTCTTACGTCTCTGATTATTAAGTAGATATCGAGAGAGGAAGCGATTTGGGGGCGGCGCACCAGAGCTCTTCTTACACAATTGATCTACGAAGATCATGATTATGTAAACAATATCGCGAAACGAATCAAATTGCAAATAGTTGTTGATCACCCCATGGGACTGTATCAAGGACCTAGAGCCCAAGAGCCGAGAGGCCAGAAAACTAATGTCAACATCTTACCTTGGAAGCAGAACTATATTTCCACTCCCGGCATTGATGAGCTTCCATTGGCGCTACTCCATCCGCCGTATTTCCCTTGCTAAAGATCTTGGCTTGTCCCGCCCCAAAGAACAGGGGAGAGAGATGAGAAGAGTACTTGCTATGGTGGTAGGGAGGGGAAAGGGTTCTGAAATTTCAAACTAATTCTGTCCTTTTTAGACCCCCGGCATTGTCCAAGACCCAGGAGGGATAAAAGGATTCTCGGTAATAGTACGTGCGGCCCTAATATGAGAGGGGGAGATGATGAGTCTCCTCCTTTGTAAAGCAGAGGTGAGTGCTGGTGCATCTAGAAAGGGTGGAGTCAAGAATCTCCTTACCCTATCACCCCCAATGAGGTCGGTCGGTAAGTCTCTCACCTGAGCGACAGAGGCGGGCGGGGGGGTTGGGGGAGTTGGAGAGGCATCTTACTTTACCTCCATTCGTGGGAGCGGGGTAGCGATTGTTGAGTACTATATGGACATGTAGTGATAATAGAGATAGGAAGTACAAGTAATCAAATATTTGGTTGTGGTGGTGCTGGCAGCGGTTGCACGTACTGTAACGTAGGTGGAAGGGTGGTTTCTTGGCATGCGAGTGATCTCCCATGATGATATCTTCACCAAATATCTAACCTTTTGCTAGTGAAACGTTATTACTCCACACCTCTCTTTCTCGTAAATCACCTTCTTTACCAATATCGCGAAGCCGGCCAGTACCATCGCCAAACCGCCCTTTGATGATTCTGCCGCTGAGCCCGCCCCCAATCGCTATACTGACTTGCAATTGGTCACAGCTGCTTGAAATCACCATTAACACTGCTAGTATAAGTATAAGTAGCAGTAGCAACATATGGTAGCAGTGTAGGCAGTACTAAGGTGGATTAACTTCATCATCAGCCCCTTTTCGTTCTCTCACGCTCGGTCTCCAGGAGCCCCGCTGTAACTCGATCGACCGACTACAAGCGTCTTCGGTTGTCTGTCATTGGCGCCATTGATCCCGAAAGACTCTCCATTAATACCGAAAGACTCTCCATTAATACAGCATCCATGAAAACCAAGTGGTCCTCTAGCTAGATCTTTATATGAGTCAATAGAATAACTCTATTCCCCAAAACAGGTACGGCAGTTCTCTCCCTTGAGGTTCTTCTAACTATTTGTCAGAGGTCTATATATAGTTACAAGTCGGAGCGGTATCAAGGATCAAGAAATAGGTAGGTCTCGAGACACATACGAGGCTACCCAAACTGCGTCTGTGGATTGGCCTTGGCAACCGAGTACTAGCCCATGATGCTGGTTTGTACGCCAAGTCTAACCTATGGCTTTGGTGCGAGTGGGAGTAGAGGACGCGTTGAAGTTACAGCTCTTTATCATCTACCCCCGCAAAACCAAGAGAAGAACCCGCTAGAGTGGTGTGTACAGAGTTAATAAGGCCACCCTTTTGTTCCCCCCACCTCGATAGCTGATCAAGCGACGGCCTCGACCAAGTCTCCGGCGGCCGGCCGGCCGCAGTGTGCCGCCACGAGTCGGGTGATAAACCATGATCACATCTAAAATTTGAAAACTTCGGCCCAAAGAACACTCTCTTCATCGGCACGTGGCGAACACATATGGGCCAAATGCGCAACCCGTGCACCTACCGCTTCCAATATAGGCCGTCGACTAACATGGGCCGGGGGAAGCCATGCTTTACTTTAGTCAGACCTAGACCGTGGCAGGCCTCTATCATGGCCCGGGCCAAGCCAACCCACCAACTGTCTGGCTTGCTCATCTTCTTAATCTCGAACGCAGGCCTCTTGAACCCATCTCTGAGCACCCTCCACACACGAGCCAAACTTAGCTCGTACCGCGACCCGCAGGCCACGATATATACGCAACGTTCCGGATTGTAAAATGGAGCTACCCCCTCCCGATTAAAAGGTTCGACTACAGCAGGTATGACACAGGAACTCTATGGGCGAATTAAGCCTTTCGATACTATACTGCTCGCCACGAACTAAGGATACTCCTAGCGTGAGAGGTATATCCTCTGCCCGGGTTCAAAATGTCATAGCTGTTGTATGTAGCTAGTATTAAGTCGACCTTTTGATTGAGCCTGACCGTGGAAGGGATACATACAGAGCCACCATGGCCAAATAAATCGTGATCCCTGACTTTGATAAGGTTATCTGTATGTTGGGACAATGCCAAGACTCGAGTGACTTCCGATGCAAAAACCGAATCCGCCAAGCGCCACCACCCACTAGAATCCCCGCATGTGAAATAAAAAGTTTTGCGCCCTCCCTTCCCCCGCAACAAAAAGCTTGTGTAGCAACAACGTTCATGCCACCAGCAAAAGTCTGGTTCCAGAGGGGGTCGAACCCTCGACCTTGGCGTTAACATTCTTCAATATTAGCACCACGCGCTAACCAACTGAGCCATGGAACCATGTTTCACGTCCCAAAATTGAAACATATGAAGAAAAAAAAGACTCATGCCTCCTCACTCGTTTTGAGGCTGTGAGAGTGATCATTCATGAAGTTCGGTACACGCGCTCACGGTGGAGTGTCGACCACGCGTGGGGATGGGGGGGGATTTTCTACTGCAACACTGGTGAGTACTGAATCAACCAATCTGCGAATATCTAGATACATGTAGGTTAGGAGGATGAATCGTTACTTATTCCTTTAAATTCAATCACTGTCCTAGAAGGGAAAAAAAAAGCCAAATATTTCCACACACCCCGGCCCGTGGGAGAGTGAGGCGTTAATTCAACACATCCTACCTGCTGTATGTGGCCGCTGATATCTATTCGCATCATCTAAGGAATGCGGTGAGATTTAACTACATACATAGCCCGCCACCCTTCCCCGTAACCCGATCGATCACGACAACCGTAGCTACCCTCTTCGCCCCACGAGTAACAGGGAAATATGCCCCTCATACCAGTAGAATTGCTACTTAGTATGAGTATACTAGATAGTGTTTTTTTTTTTTGGGGGGGGGGGGTGTACTATGGGGGCTGAGGCAGATAAGATCGAACCTACAGCGGCCGATCGAGAGCGCCCATATACGGAGAGAAGAGAAAAAAGGGAAAGAAGTGGCGGTGTCTTATATAGAAACCGCGAGGAGAAGAGAAAGTTTTATTTCGCCGCTGGGAAGGGTCTTGCATGACTTGGTGGTGGCCAGACTTTATATATACAACTCAGCGACTGTTTTTACTCCCATTTTGGGGATTCTGCTAAGTAAGTACACACGCGTATGCATCGCCTACATATGTGAGGGAATCGTCATGTAGCATATCACCCACGAGAACTGTACTGCTCGTTTTATAGAGTATTCGAGTGCCTGACGGTTATTATATTATCACCGAGGTTTATATACGGGGGTTTTGGGGGGGGGGGGGGGGGGGGGAACACTCGCTGGGAGTGAACAGGTTTATCTGATCATGATCAGAGTACATACGTTTGTTTAGCTGCATGCTCAGAACTAACACGATACATATACTCAAGTTATGTTGCTCTACATATCATGTAGCCTTTTTCCGAAACTCCACATATATCCATCCATCACCCGCACCCAACGAACAAGTGGCCCAAGTTTAAGAGCCACCATATATCATCCCACGCCCTCAATCCACGCACCTCCCCTCCTCCTCCCAGACACCACTCCTGCCACCACTGCAGCATACTCATCGAATCTATCATACCCACCACCACCACCACACCATGGTAACCCACCGCACCACCGGCCTCCCCCCCCTCCTCCCCGCCCACCTCACACGCCCCGACCCCGCCGGGCTCCCCGCGCCCCGCCCCACAACCGGCACGCGCACACCCACCGCCCCCACCGACACCAACCTCCTGCGCGCGCGGGCCGTCGACATCGCCATCCCGCGGCCGCCGCCCCCGCCGCCGCCGCCCGCGCGCCGGACGGGGTGGTGGGGGCGCGTGGTGCGCGTCTTGCGCTGGCTGCGCCTGTATAAGAGGGGCGCGTATGGTGGGGACTGCGCGCTGCAGTGGTGGAGGGGGCTGCATAGGAGGGAGGTGGCGGCGAGGGGCCCGCTGAGGATGGCGTGCTGGAGGATTCTGCAGGGGGGGGGATAGGAAGAGGAAGGAGAGGTGGGGGGAGGAAGGAGGAAGGGAGGAAGGGAGGAAGGGAGGAAGGGGAGGAAGGGGAAGATGCAGGTGGGGTGGAGGTGGTGTTATGTTTTGTTTTGTTGGTTGTACGTTGGATCAATTGCGTGTAATGGACGTTGTTGGGCTGTAAAATTTGGGGGGGGGCGGTACGGTTGTTAACTGTTATCAATTGTTTGCGGTTTTGGGAGGATTTTGTGGAGCGATATCGCCCGCCCGCTGTATAAATTCAAAAGCACAAGTAAAAATAAAGTTTTTCTTTGTCTTGTTTTCTCTTCCTCAATCATTAATTTGCATTTGCATCGATTTGCAAATTAATTAATGGCCCCGATCGTGTATGCCGCGCCGCCAATGGTTAGCAATGGTTTTTGCTTTTCTAGATCATAAGGTATCACTCGGCAGTCATCGGCCGAGTGTCAGTTTTATTGGGGTCATGATGTATCACTCGTTGCACCTGGCAGGATGTGAAGGTTCGGATTGTGCAACTGTCGGGAATTATATGTCACAGCGACATGCACGGGGGTCCAACTGCCTGGCTACTTGTAGTTACGGGACTACTAACGTCCATGTCATGTACTTTTCATCCCATCCCATCCCATCCCATCCCATCCCATCCCATCCCATTCCCGCCCTGCGCGCCGCAAACTGGAAAGCTATCTAAAAAAAAAAAAAAAAAAAAAAAAAAAACGGAAAACAAGGGGGGGGGGGGTATTCACATCCATTACCAACAGCCACCATCACGCATCAAACCACAAAAAAGGAAAGAGAAAAAAACCACAACACAAAAATCCCAGCTACGTCTCCTTCTTCTTAAAAAAGCTCGTCATCTTCGCCATCCCCCTCGTATTCACCTTCCCCAGATCCCTAACAGCCTTACTCGCCGCCGGCGCCCTCTTCTTCCGCTCCTCCTCCTCCTCCTCCTTCTTCTTCCTCCGCTTCTTCTCCCCACCCCCACCCCCACCGCCACCCCCCCTCCCACCCCCAATAGCGAAATCCCCACTCCTCAACACCGCAACCTCATTCCTCGCCGCCCGCACCTCCCCCACCCGCACCTCCACCGCCCCAAAATCCCACCGACCCGCCAAAAACACCATCAGCGCCTCCGCATGATGCGCCGCCAGATACGCGCCCCCCAGGAACTCAGCCGCCGTCCGCAGCCGCAGCAGCCGCCGCAGCCGCTCGTCCTCCGCTGCGTCCGCTGCATCCTTGTCAGCAGAGACACCCAGCCTCTCGACGCCCGCGACAACGCCCTCCACGCCCATCGCGCCCCCCGCCGACAACGCCCGGCCCACCGCCGCCGCCTCCATGCTCCCCGGCAACGCCGGGGCTGCCATGGCTTCGCACTTCTTCGCCAGCACCGCCATGGCACGGGCGAGCGCGGGGCGGTACGCGCCGGTGGCGGGGGTAGTGGTCTCGCTGATGGCCTTGACCCGCGCCTCAAGGACGGCTCTGCAGCGCGGCGCCGCCAGGACCGCTGCCCAATGGTACTCTGCGCCCTCCTCTGCCCCGGCCTCCGACTCTGCGAGGGCGTCGAGGAGGTCGTCGAGCGGCTGGTAGAGCGTGCTTGTGGGCGTGGGGACGGGGGGGAGGAGGAGCGGGAGGAGGAGGAAGAGCGGGTCGTAGGGGGTTGTGAGGTAGAGGGTTGCGTCGGAGAGGGTTTGGCCGGTGCCGAGCCAGGTGTCGGCGGTTTTGGTTTTGGTGTCGGTGTCGGTGTCGGTGGTGGGGGCGAGGAGCCAGGAGCGCGGGGCGGAGGAGGCGGGGACGATCTTTGTGATCTCGTGCAGGCCGGTGGACCCGTGCAGGAGGAAGCGGGTGGGGACTGAGGTGCGTGGGTGCGGGAGGGTGACGATCGTGAAGGGCGTGGAGGCGTCGTTCTTGGGGAGCAGGAAGACTCGTGGCACTTGGGGCGCCATTGCGATGGGTTTGGGTTTGGGTATCGTGAGGCTGGGCAATTGGGCTGGTGGAGGGGAGCGAGAGTCTGTCGATATCTCGGAGGCTTGCAATTGGGTATCGTGAGGTTGAGTGAGCAATTGGGCTGGTGGAGGGGAGCGAGAGTCTGTCGATATCTCGGAGGCTTGGGTATCGTGAGGTTGAGTGAGCAATTGGGCTGGTGGTGGTGGAGGAGAGCTGGGGACGTCTGTCGATGCCTCGTCGTGGGAGACGCGTTGGGCTGGGCGTTGCAATTGTGGTTGCTATGCGTTGTTGGCCGGTTGTTGTATTCACTCTTCTTCGACGACGATTCGAAAGATACGAGAATGAATAAAACTTCGATCAAGACAAAACGAGAGCAATGATGTATATTCGAATGATGATGATGATGATAAGACAAAAGAAAACTAGCTAGAGGTAATCCATGATCTGGACACCTAAACGAACTGTTGCTGGCGCTATCGCTACGTTTCCTTTTGCTGCGCCTGTCTCGGCAATTCCACGCGTCTACTGTATGACTAACGCTTGACCGTAAATCTGTCCAACAGCGTCTGCAGATCACCACTGCATTGGGGGGGGAAGCACTTGGACTGGCCCTCGATTCTGATTCTGATTACGCGTCACTGCTCAATTGCATCCGAAGGCAAAAAGACTCAACTCAATGCAGCTCCCAACGATCGCTAGTTACTGCGCGTCTGTCGAGATCGGTCCAGATCACAGAAACGCCAAGCGGGCGAGAAGAAGAAGAAGCCCGCCTGCACAAGTGGAACAGACCCCGAACTATCATACACAAACGCAGCAGTCCATGCACGTAGCACCCACCACATCCACATCCACATCCACATCCACATGCTGCCACATCCACATCCACATGCTGTTCAACTCCAACACACAACGTACAACCCTCGCCTCGCCTCACCTCTAGCCGTCTGCTTCACCCCACCCAAGCCTTAACGCAACAGATAATAAACACTACAAAAACCACCGCCACCGTCGCCGCCGCCAGCCCCGCCAGCAGAAGCAGCACCGCCTGCACCCACGGCCTCACCACCTCCCTCCACCCCCTCCGTGTCTCGCCTTCATAGTCACTACCACCACCAAGAACTAAGTCAGCCCACGTCACACACACACACACACACACACACACACACACACACACACACACACACACACAACACGCAGCCACATACCTGTCTCCCAGCGGCCTCAGCGGCGCAGTCTCATCCACAATGTACGGCGGCGGGGTGCCAGCCGTCCCCGAGCGGGTGTAGTCCGGGATGTGCTGCTGCCGCGGGTGCCGGGAGCTGCCCGCGAAGCCGGGCGACGAGAACATGGGTGGGTTGGTGTGGATGGCCTCGTGGAGCGCTGCGGAGAGGTCGGGGCAGCTGCTGTCGACGGTGGAGACGCTGTGGGAGGAGCTGGAGGAGCTGGAGCTGGAGCTGGAGCTAGGGGCCATGGTGTGATATGATAGGTGGGAGATAGATGGTAGTAGATAGATGGCTGGGATGGCGATGGAGATGGAGGAGGATGCGGTGAGTGGAGTGGAGTGGAGTGGAGCGGAGTGGAGGGTGCGTTATAAGTACTCAATTGATTGCAATGATGGCAGGCTAGCAGCTGCCACATCTCCCACTGAGACTCAATTGCAATGATGGCAGGCTAGCAGCTGCCACATCTCCCACTGAGACTCAATTGCAATGATGGCAGGCTAGCAGCTGCCACATCTCCCATTGAGACTCAAACGAACACATTGCCAGATCTCTTGATCAATGGGAGGCTTTACGAAACACACACATACACATACAGACAGACAGACAGCAATGCCGTTGTTTCCCCAAGACGCGCACGTCGGCGTCTGGTAAACAAACCTCCGGACCTGCCACGAAAAAAAAACGGCAAAATACCGGCCCGACCACACGACCCTCGATTATTTCCAGGAACAATCGAATCTCACGCCCGCTATATATCAAGCCAGACATTGAACTGCGCGGCGGCGTTATCTATCCGCTCTGTGTATGCATATCTCGATGAAACCGCTCATATCACAGATGCATCCTGGGGAGACATCACGCAGCGTATCTTGGTGGACTGGTCATAAGGGCCAAACTGAAGCAGATCAGACTGTCGTTAAAAACAACAGAACAGCCACCTAAGCAGCTATGAGAGGGGTTAGACGTTCGGTTCTTTCTTAAAGAAACACCCAAACCCAACCAACCGGGAATCTTCCACTCAAACGGCGTTAGCACCCCGGTGGCGTTTCTCCCTGGCTTCCGCACTGCGGGTGGGATGGCCTCCGAAGTCGTGTAGTTGGCCATGACCACTCCTTATGGCGCCGGACGCATGGGGGGTTGTGGTCATGTATACGTAGTCTACGGCATTTGAGACCGGAGACCCTCCCATTGTGGGGACGTATCTCCCCTGGCCACGGTGAAGGAGAGAGTATATGCAAGAGGCTGTGATATTCTGGTGCGGAGAAACAGAGGTTGATGGATGGCACAGGAGCCGACTGTATATCGGGGAATACGGATCGCAGTCGGGACTGTGGCACGGAGGCTGTCGTGTGGAAAGTGCCGAGTGATAATTCATGGCGCAGGTCGGGTCGGGTCGGGTCGGGGGTGTGCACGGTATGAGTATGTGCTAGCGCCTTGATTCGATCTTGAAATACATCTCGTTGCGGACAGAGTGTAATTTTTACTTGAATGCGGCAGCTACAAAACGGGCTTTTTTTGGGGGGGTGATAATTACAGACTACGGACACTGCAATGGACGATCGATTATCTGGGGGCTTCTTTTTGCGAGTAGATGGGGGGGAGAGGAAGAGATCTTGCAAGGTGCAGAGCTAGCTCTTGGTAAGTATGTATATATTATGATCGGCCTTATTAGTAAGTTACAGTACAATCTCCTTATAAGGGTAGGTGTTTGGGGTCCCCATTCCCATTGGGCTAATTCGTAGGTACAAATTTGCTCCTCCTATAAGGGTAACGGCTCTATCAAGTACCAAATTTCGGTCCTGACGTACCCTTATAAGGAGATTATACTGTATTACCTACCATTGTTATATACGACCTCATATATATGCAGTGGTCTATATTCCTAGTATATAGTACTTTACCAGGCTGTACCACAGTACTGTGTGTAGCAGCGGTGGGTAATAAGTAGGTACCCGAAAATTGCAGCTGCAAGGGTTTGGTTTATTTTTTTTTCACTTCTGCTCCAATAGCAATTGCAGATCAAGGCTTGCCATTTTTCGGGTGCTTGTTACCTGGCGCATATATGTATTCTAGAGTGGTCGAGTGGATCACATGCTAAGAAGAATCACTCGAGCCGGCTGGGCCCGATTGGGCCAGGAACGGCTTTTTTTTTTCACATGGGTTTTTTTTAATGAGGTTCCTGTCATTTCCCTTTTTTCTTATTTCCCTTACTAACAACATTTCTACTCTATTCCCCCCCCCCAAAAAAAAAAACTCATACCATTATCATTCGTGTGGATCACCGATCTATCATAGATGATGGGTTCCTAGAATGCACTTGTAACAACTTGTACCTCTACAATTCAGTCGACCCGAGGTAATTCCAGGGCGGCCGGGGGACCTTAAGGATTGAGTTTCAGTCCAGATCGCGGTCCAGCACAAATGGCCGGAACAGGAAATTTGGGATATGAGAAGAGGCTCCGAGGACCACTTCTGTGATACCATGACTGCAGATCTTGCTTGTTAGCCGGTGCCAGGAGCATTGAGCTCTATCGGTTTCCGATAGAGTGCAATCCACGCGGATATGAGCTCGACACAGTGATCTCGTTCATGTTTTGGCTGGCCGGGTGGTTGGTGGGTGGTGGGTGGTTGGTAGGTAGGAGGGAGGGTCGAGGGTGAGAGGATGAGAATTCGTGATCAACGGGGGGGGGGGGGCTGGCGGGTATGCTGGTTTGTAACGGGTGGATGCGCGCGCACTTGCCTTTGATGTGTAAGGAGTATATGTAGTATCTTCTTTCTTGGCTTGGGTCGTGTTGTGCTGGATTCGTTGTGTGGCGTATGTCTAGATGGACCGAGTGATAGTCTGTGAAGCAATGCAGGCCGAGAAGTGTGCATGTGGTGTGCATGTGGCGCTGTGAAGATCAAAATGGGCGAGTGAGGTTCGATAGAGTAGTCGGGTGAGGATCGAAGAACGGGGGGGTTTGGTACAATCTGCCTTTGCTAGAGCCACACGCGCGCATGGCTGTGCTGTGGGTGACAAGCCCGCTCTCTGTCTAGCTTGGCCACGTAAATACTGTATGCCAATGCCAATGCCAATGCCAATGTCACTGTCACTGTCACAGGTTCACATTTCAAGAAGCGGCGGAGGAGCACAGCTCTGTATGGTGAGAGTACGTCGGGGAATTGATTCCTTATTCCACATTAAAGTATAAAAACGTTGAACAACCAAACATTAAAACTACCAACCATTACCAAGTAAACACAAAGCACAGCACGATTTCCAGACCAGCTCGAATTCTATCCCTCCTCCACCTTCATATCATCACCATAGAAATCATCATCATCAAAGCTATCACCCTCCTCTTTAACAACAGCATCACCCTCATTAGTCTCACCCCCATCCCCTACGGGCAGCAGCTCGCTGCCCACCGTACAGTCGACATAACCCTCCTCTCCCATAGCGGCCCGACCATCCCACATGCTCTGCATCATCGCCCGATACTCCTCCGTCCTCCTAATCCTCCCCCACCCACTGCTCACAAACATCTCCACCACCGCCTCCTCCTCCTCCCCCAACCCCTCCTCACCATCCTCCTTCACGAGCGCCCTCAAATACGACCTAGGATCCTGCGCGCCCCACGCCCTCCCCAGCGACCCATTCGCCTCCCGCTCATACAGCGCCGCCCACCGGTGGACCCAGGGGATACTCTCATGGTACGGGTGCGGCGGGGCGTCGTCCGCATCGCGGGGCGCGAAAAACGCGGCCGTGGTGGTGACACCCAGATGGTGGAAGTGGGCGCTCAGCGCCGACCGCTTCGCCGTCACGAGCTGCACGAGGGTGTCGATGGAGGCGGCGCCGTACCACGCGAGGCAGGCGTCCTTGGTTGCGTGGAAGCGCCAGAAGTTCTTGCTGTTGAGGACGAGGCCGAGGCGGGTGGTGAGGATGAGCGGGGCGGAGGCGGGGACGGGGTCGAGGTTGGCGCTGTGCCAGGAGCGTTTGATGAGTGGGCAGGCGGTCTGGTTATGGGGGGGGTGAGTGGGGGGGGGTACTAGGGTAAAGGGGGGGGGGGGGGGGATGTGGGAGGCTTACGCTGTAGGTGTAGGAATATGCCCGCATATCGACGACAATGGGTAGTCGCCCGCCGGAGTGCATCAGGCATACGTGTAGGGGGTAGGTAAAACGGGCTGGGTCAAAGATTTGGGGTTCGGGCACTGGGAGCATTGGAGAGGGTAGGATGTCCATGGAATCTAGTCCTGGCAGATGAACGCCTGTAAATGGCGTGGTGCTCATGTTTTGATTTGGAAATAACTAACAGGTGCAGTAGTGTGGGGTAGCAATATCGCAGGATGATATCGATAGGAGACTTGAGGGAAAGATGCTAAGTATCGAACAGAAAACATGAATTAGAAAAAAAAAAAAGAGAGAAAGAGCTTATGAGCAGTTAGTTATATAGACTTAATGTGGTATGTAATGAACTCCCCCTCCCAGAAACGATTGACCATGAGACTCCGTATCCGTAAACTAATATTGAAAATATACATAAAAAACGCAACCATAACGCCAGCACCAGATGTGTATAATACAAAAAAATAGAAAGGAGATATATAATAGAATATTTGTAGAATCTGTTTGGTTGTCCGAGTTAGTTTTAAGGCTCTCCAGTGTCATTTGATTTCGTAGGTTTGTTTCTGCATACCCTTAATTCTATCTGATGAAATTGTGGTGACAGTCTTTTAGGACGAAAACAGCTGATTCAGGTGATCGTAATGTTGGAGAATAGAAATGATTCCTGTTACACAAAATTGAAATGCGTCAACTCAAGCATTCCCAGAATCATGAATACTCACTCGGCAGGGGTGTTTTTTTTTTACCTGACACCAGCTAAGTCCACAACCCCGTCACCTACTACTACTCATAATGTACAACCACCACCTTCCTTGGGCTCTCGCTCGGTCCGATAATCTGCAATGTCGGTTTCGACTCTGGCCTCATCGCGACCTGCGCAAAACTAACCTTTCCTGTATCTGTCGACAAAATACTCACGCCGCTCATCTGGCTATGAAACGACAACCTCTTCCCGCTACTGCCCCGGCGATAATCACTGAACTCCCCGCCACGCGACGAAAACGCCTCATAGTCCACCGTCGACACCTCCTCCGCATCCTCCGCATCCGACAGCGACTCCACGCAGTCGGAGAACACCAGCTCAGACTGGTTGGGACTTATCGGCTCCGGGCCCGTCCCATCCTCGTAGTTTGTCCACGACAGCGTCATGGTCGGCAGCGACAGGGTTAGTGGCGGGAGATCGCCATATACAGGGGCTGATATTGAGAGCTTGGGCCCTGTGCCTCCCTTCTTTGCAGATCGTGCGCTGCGGAAGCCGTATTTCCGCGGGGACAGCTGCGGCGGCAGCACCCGCGGCGGGGCGATATTGGGCGTCCCCTTTGCAGACGGGGACTTTGAGAATGTCTGGAATATAGAGAGGTACTGTGCATCCTTTGTGACATATCTTATCGCCTTGGACATTGCCAATCTCGGGGTTCCCAAGCTCGCCACGGGTTTGGGAAAAGCAGTATGAGCATCATCAGCAGCAGCAGCAGTAGTCACATCCACCCTCGAGCTATCCTTCTCTCTGCTCGGCATCACTGCGTGGTCGTCCTCCCTGCGCAGCTCCTTCTCCCGTGCAAGATCAGCATAGCTCATGTCCGACCTCTGTGTGTTTGGCCGGGACTCCTCCAGGTCTCCGGCGCCCTCGATGCCGAGGCCCTTTGCGCGGGCCGTGGCATTGGCGTCTACCTGGGCGGCAGCGGCCTTCCGCCGCCACGCCGACAGCCAGTGCGGATTGCGCCAGCAGAACACCATGCCGGCGATGAGGAGGATGAAGAGGATTGCGAGGAATACGGCTACAGTGATGATCGTGGTCGGGGATATGCGGTCGTCGCCTTCTCGTTCTTTACGCTCGCGGTGTTCGAGCAGGATCATTCACAATGTTTATATGGGAGGGAGGGAGGGAGGGGTTTTGGGGGGGGGGGGGTGTCTGGGCCCGGGTAGGTTGGTGGGTGGGTGTGGTGGGTAATAGGGTGGAGAGTTATGTAATGTATGTAATGTACGGAGTAAGATTGGAGCAGCAGCTGAGCTATCGTGAGCAGATAAGGGCAGAAAAAAGTGCTGACGGAAACAGGTTCTCTTTTTTTTCAGTATGGATCGATCGATGAATGAATGGGATGAACTACTAGATGCAGCAACGGCAGCAGCAACGGGAGCAGTACTAGAAGCGGTAGCAGTACTAGTAAAATAGTAATAGCAATAGTAGCAATAGTAGCAACAGTAGTAGTAGTGGTAGTAAAAGAAATAAAAAGTCGAACTTAAGCTTCACACCTAGCACCCTTTCCTCCCTCCCTCCGCAGGCAGGCAGGCGGAGAAGAAGTATGTGACACTTTTGTACAAAAAACCGAGTATTTTTTTTCCCAGCTGCGGGAAGAGAGAGGGGGGGGGGGGGGGGTTGGTGGGTGCTTGGTGCTTAGGCGGATTGCAAACGCATTACACCCACATCACATCCACATCCACATCCACATCCACATCCTCCACCGGAAGCTACATCTATCTACCACTACCACTCTACATCCATGCACCAAGACGTACTCCTTCTTCCTTGATCTTTGTCGAAAGCAACGACCAAAAAAATAAACACAAGCCGAATTGGAGCCTCCCCAGGAAAAATAATAACCTGCGTGGCCTATTTACACTGGCCCAGCCCGGGCCCCGGCCGGGGGGAGGGGGGTGAGTGAATGGGAAAAAAATTCAAAAGGGCTGGCTGTCAAATAGAAACCCCCGCCCCACCCCCTCCTCCACGTAGGTGCATATCCGATCATTGGCCAGTGCTTTCTTTACGTCACGCGTGTGTGAGTGTGTGTGTGTGTGAGTGTTTCTGGTAGAGAGCTCGCTCGCCGGGTTGTTTCTGCCAAGCTGGGTAGGTACTAGGTCCCGCGGCGGAGGGCTACTAGTAGCTACTCTACCCTACTCCAGTGATCCGCAACGCAGTAAGCGGTTACTGTAAGCCAGTGCAGCAGTGAGTGAGCCTTGGCAAGCTGCCTCTACTGCTATTCCCCTCCAGCTAGGGCAGGGGTTCTGAAAACAGCTGATGCTAGATAATCAGTAACACCTACGTACCTAGATCTGATCCGCCCTACGTAGGTACTCCACCTACCTCCTCTACAATAAATACGGGGAACAAGAACAAGATCTAATACCTATATCTACCAGGACCCACCACCCCAATCACGCCCAGCACCCGCTCCCCCACCACCCGCACTCCAAACAACGAAACAACGTGTCCACTCCGTGATATGAACGATATGATCCTGATCCCCCCCCCCTCCCCGGCAGTGTCTCTGGTACCTGGGACGACTCTACCTGTAGGGAAGGGGTAGCCTAAGTATTGTAGATCCGTCAAAGATCTGAAACCACAGTAACGACATGGCTTAAATACCCCCCTCGGGCTCCACCACCATCGTCCTACTTCTCCCTCCTCCCCCCGCGGATGCTTTTTTTGCGCTCTCTCGGGGGGGGAAGGGAAGCGTTGCGAAACAAGCTCGCTGTACATATACCATACCACCTGTCTGCCCCCTGCAGACACCCGACCGACGCGACTGAACTAGGTACCTAACTGACCACCTCATGCTCACGTACCTACATCCGACGCAGGTACACTCTACACTCTACTGACCACCTCCTTCTCCACAACGTCCTACATCCACCACCTCCTCTGCTGCTGCTTCTTCTACGAACCGAACCGCGGTTTTAGCCTCCTACCGAATTGACTGCTAAAACGACTGAATTGACTACTAGGCTCTAACTCTCTCTCCATGCAGGGACCATATCCCGTTCACGTGGGAGCGCGAACGCCCAATCACCCGCGCGCGCGTGAAACGTAACGTAGATATAGGGCTCCCTCCTCCCCCTTCTTCTCCTTGGACCTTGCATGACAACAGACAGACACAAGCAGGTAC
The DNA here is from genome assembly GCF_020137385.1 of Morchella sextelata. Lineage (NCBI taxonomy): Eukaryota > Fungi > Ascomycota > Pezizomycetes > Pezizales > Morchellaceae > Morchella > Morchella sextelata. Next base: position 389,395 of record NW_025408636.1, read on the forward strand.
ACACCGCGCGAGAAGCATAATGAACCGAACTGAACCAGACTGGACCGAGCCGTAGGTAGGGGGTAAGAATTAAATTTTTTTTTATCTTTCTCGCAATGCGCTGCGTGCTAAGGAACCGGCCAGCGAGACCAACAGACCGCCATCCAGACCGATCCGACAGACAACTAACTAACCATCCAGCCAGCCAGCCCAACAACTAGCCCAACAGACAAGACAGCCAGACAGACAGCTAGCCAGCCAGAGGTAACATGAAAATAAATAAAAATAAATAGAAAACAAAAAAAGACATGTGAATAACGGCCTCAGCACATAGGTGTAGCATGGGTACATGTATAAGTTAAAGTTAGGTATCCTGTCGTCGATCTCGCACCTGCCTGCCTGCCTGCATCACCAAACCAAATCCATCATCCAAACAAAAAAAAAAAAACACAAGAAAAACACAATGCCATGTCCTTCTACATAAAAATAGCTCATTCACATTTACACCGTCACGAAATTATATAAAAAAAAAGGCCCGCCTCCCTTACTCCCCCCCTCCCCCTCTAAACCCTATGCTTCCATCCTACATGGACCTATAATTGTCCTCATGCATCTCATACACCTGCCCCTGCGGCGGCGGCGGGGGCGGCGGTGGTTGCTGATGCCCCCCCATACCACCCATACCCCCCATCCCCGCCGTCGTAGACCCCGTCACCTGCGGACTAATCATATGCTGACTTCCCCCCAGCTCACTCGGCGCCACGCCGGGGCTCTGCGCACTAACCGTGCTAGGCGTCGTATTGCTATACATCTGCTGCTGCCCATACTGCTGCTGCTGCCCATACTGCTGCTGCTGCTGGCCGTACTGCTGCTGCTGCCCATACTGCTGCTGGTTATACTGCTGCTGCTGCTGGCTATAATCCTGCTGTGGCTGCTGTGGCTGCTGTTGCTGCTGCTGCTGCTGCTGATAGTACGCCGAGTCGCCAACAGCCTCCACCATGCCCGCCGGCGGCGGCGGCGGCTGCCCGGCCCCAAAGTATCCAACCCCGGGCGGCTTCTGGTCCTGCATTGGCGGCGGGGGCGGCGGCGTCGACATGTATCCTCCGTACGGGCCTGGCGTCGGCGGCTGCGACGGGGGCGGCGGCGGCATGACCGTTGTCATGAGGGGCTGCGGCGGGTTCATTGCCGCTGCGGCGGCCTTGTTCCTGTTGCGGCGGCGGATGAAGAACCATGCGGCGAGGGCGAGGATTGCGACAACGGCGACGGCGACGACGATGCCGGCGATCATGCCGGTGTTGGATTTCTTCTTTGACTTTTTGCTGGAGGAGGTGGAGGAGGAGGAGGAGGAGGAGGAGTCACCGTAGAATGTGTCGGAGGAGGAGGAGCCGGTGCCCGTGGGGCTGGCGGAGAAGCCGGTGGGGATTGCGGCCTCGGTGCTTATGCCCATTTGGGAGAGGTAGGAGTTGTAGATGGAGGAGTAGTAGGCGTTTGTGGTATAGTCTGCCAGCATTGAGGAGAGCATTGCGTCGCTGTTTGAGCTGTTGGCGGGAATGAAGGTGTCAGTGACAGATATCAAAAATATAAAAATGCAGAAGGGGGGGGGGGGGATTGACTATGACGAGTCGTAGCAGATGCCGCTGCCTATACAGGTGGTGCCTGACGCACAGCAGTAGCCGTCATTGCAGTTGCTATAGCTCGCGGGGCAGGTGTACTGGCGCTTGTTGAGCGCCAGGGCGGGGACTCCGCTGCGGCGTTTGAGCTCTTGCAGAGTGGGGAGGTTGGTGGGGAGCGGGGCATCGGCGGTGGGCGGGGATAGGGCGGAGGCGGCGGTGGGCGTGGGCGTGGTGAGGGCGCTGGGAGAGGAGGAGGCGGAGGCGGTGAGCGCTAGCAACGCTATGGAGGGGAGGAGCGTTAATGGCCGCATTGTGGGTGGGTGCTGGTGAATGCGGTGTTCCGATTTGGATGGGCTGAAGTTTGGATATATTGTTTTTCCCTTGTTTTTCCTTTCTTTTTTCCTTTCTTCTCACGGTTCTGGGCTGGTCGTTCCTCCGGTCCTTGCTCACGCTTCTTATGATGGTCCCGAGAGAAAGGTAACAACCACAACCACAACGCAGCGGGGACGCAGTTATTATGGACGAAGAGAAAGTGAAGGAAAGAAGGGAGAGAAGGGGAAGAAGGAGGCAGTGACGGAGAGGAAGGGGGGGGGGGGGGGTGGGAGATCAGGAGAAGAAAAGGAAGACACAGAAGCCGAAAAAGGGGATCCGGAGATTTCTAAGACAATTGTTGAGATGTATCCCACACGTACAGGGCTTTATTTAAGGACACCTGCACACATAACATCACACAACAACACTTCACTTTTCTTTTCCCTTTCGTATTTACAGCACTTTGGGGCGGGATTGGCCTATCACAGGAAGGCCTAGCGCTACCTCGCTGGTTACACAGTGTTACTCTCATGGTTAAATTGTCCCCCATCCCTGCCGGATCGTATGTCTGGCGCTGCACAGCGTCGCACAAAGAGTCAGTCACCCATTCCATTCGCTCTCTCGTGCCTCTCTGTTCCCTCTCTGTAAGACTGCGATGCTTAATTCACAGACTCTATTATGTATTCTCTATGTAGCCCAGCCAGCCACCGCCCAAAAGAACATCCTCTTTGCTCCTCCCACAAAGGCGCTCCCCAATTGCCCCTCATTAAGCTTAATCCTAGTGCGCAAACAACCTACCTCGCCTAACAAAGTACCGCACCGGTAACCTAGCAACCGTACCCTAACTTCTAAGTACCTACCCTACCCAGCCTACAGATCGCCCACGCTTCGCCAAACACAGCCGTGTTTGTGCTAGGCCTTGTGTAACGCGTTACAGATTGGCTGGGGGTTCCTGTCTTCCCTTCTACCACACACACCCCAGGCTTTAAGAGCCTCTCTCTCCCACCCTTCGCTTTTCCCCGCACCGTACCGCACTGCACTGCCATGGCTGTTGACAAAAGTGAATAAGAAGCAGAAATGGCCGAATCAGAGCACAACCGTTATCTAACGATTAGGTTTGGCCCGAAGCAAGCCGCGCCCGGATATACGGCCTGGCCGACTGACTGACTGACTGACTGGCGAGACTTTACCGTTCAGTCTGCCTACCTGCCTACTCTAGGTAGGTACTCTAGCTACATGTGCAAGTGCAGTGACTTCATGATTTCATGAAGGGGGAAGGAAAAAAAGGCAAATAGCCGCGCCGGGCCAGGAAGCAGCCCCGAATAGGGTAGAGTAGAGTACTCTACCTGCCTACATACATACATAAATAGAGTAACAAAAAACAAGACACGCAGAGACAGTCTCGCAATTGCCAATGGGTCCCGCTGCCCGGTTTCTGGGATTCAAGCCGTTGTGCTACAGAAAGCTTGCTTTGCTTCCCACTCTACCTGCTGCTTCGAATCCGTCCAAGTACCTTGGCCTACAGGCCAAGATGAAGCAAAACCAACCAATACCCGAGTCGCACAATGTACATACCTACATGTAATGTACTCTAGCTAGAAGGACGGCTACTGCCATCCGAGCGGAGGGGGTAGAGTAGATAACTACAAGGCTGAACTCAAGGCTTTATCTTTATCTTTATCCGCCTCTCGAGTGAAGTGGTCGGGCGGGTTATTAATACTTCATACACAACCTCTACTACATGGCTCACGCGCTGTCACTCGGTCGGCTTACTCATCTGGCAGGAATAGTTTTCTGTTTTCGGCCCCACGAGCAGGGCTATTAATATCGGCCAATACATGTTGTGCTACTCTTATACTCTACCCAAAGCAGAACAACTATTGGCCGCGAATGAATGTACCAATGATCGTGGGGAGAATAGTTGAGAGAGGAGAGTGCAGAGTGGAGTGGAGTGGAGAGAGCCGCATGTAATCTCGATTTCAAAGAGTAGAGTAGTAGGTAGGTGCGGTTTGATTGGGCCGCTATTAAAAGTTTGTAGTGGTAAGCTTTCTTGATCCCCGATCCCCACATACTCTTCCCAGCTAGCTAGCTGGCTGGCTGGCCCAGTTCCATACAGTAGCTACATGTAGCTCACACACATCTCATCACCACCAACGCTCCACCATCGATACTCAACAGGAACATCAGGAGCACCGTCTACCATCTACCATCTCCACCCACGCCCACTCGATCCCGCCCTCATTTCCTCACCCTCCAACCCCCAACTCCCCACCAACAACCACCACCACCCCACCCACCTACAGATCCTTCCCAATCATAAACGCATCCACCATCCTGCCCGGATAGCTCTTCAACCTCGCCGCGCCCTTCACCCTCCCAATCCGCTCAAACCCCAGCCCGTCCCAGATGCGCAGCGAGGCCACATTCGTCTCAAACACCAGGTTGAACACCGAGTACGTGTACCCCTTTCCCCGCCCCCCCGCCTCTCGTTAGCACCCACCACACAACGCCGCACAACACCGCACACCGCACCCCAAGGAGGACTCACCAGCTGCTTCGCAACCACCAAATACTCCCTCCCCATCACACTGCCACACCCCCGTCCCCTCGCCGCCGGCATCGTCAGGAACCCCGCATTACACACGTGCCCGCACCTCCCGGGGTAATTCGGCTTGACATAAAACGTGCCGAGACAACACTCCGCCCAGTCCCTGCCCTCATCCTGCAGCACGCCCTCCTCATACGCACCGAGCAGCAAGACCGCGCCAAACGCGCCAAACCAGTACTCGCGGAAGTGCTCCGGCGCGAGAGGCTGGTCGTGCGGATATGTGTCGCCGCGTTCGACCTCGGCGTTGAACTGGGCGGCGAGGAAGGTGACGAGGGAGGTGGGGAGGGAGGCGGGGGTGAGGATTGGGTAGAGGGTTGCGGGGGTGCCGTCGCGGAGGGTGACGGGTGTTGGGGTGGGTGTTGTGGTGGGGGTGGGGGCGGGGAGGGTGGCCGCGGTGGGGTCGTCGAGCCTGGAGGTGTTAGTGGTGGGGGAGGCCGGGCGGGGCGGGGAGGGAGTTACATTGCGGGCATGGTGGGTGGGTTGTGGTTGTGGTTGTGGTTGCAGTGGGATTATTGAGTTGTGGTGAGGATATAGAAAGATGCTGATGGTACCGAGCTGTGGAGTGGAACGAGTGGGTTAATATAGTAGCTAAACCTCTCTCTCCCCCCGCTTTTTAACTGACACGGAGCCTAGAAGATAGCTATCGAATTCGAAGTTTAAGAATGTGGGAGAAGTCCAAAGAAAGATTAGTGAGTCACTAATAATCCGAACCGAGATACCCGTCAATCCTGGGAAGCAGATTGTGTCAACTATTATGACATCTCAATATTACAGCACATATATATATATATTGGAGAGCTTCAGTTTTTTTTACGCAGTAAAAAATATATTTGTGTTTTTATAAAAGAATTCCCTCAATAATAACCGAACCAGATACCAGATAATAATGAAAAATAACAACCAATTTCCCAGGACCGATCCATCTAGGATTAGGTCAAACAAAAAACCTCAAGCAGTTGTGATTTACTCCATGTTCTGCTTAGCACGCTCGTCGTAGACCTCCAAAACGGCCTCGGCAGCCTTGACACCAGACAAAGCCTATCAAACACATCATTAGCCATATGGTTCAGCAGACCAACGACACAACAACAAGGATACACATACCATGGCACCAAAGGTGGGTCCCATACGGTTAGCACCGTCAACCTCCGACAACTCCATACCGCCGACAACCATACCGGGGACGATCTCCCTGGTTCCCTTCACAATCGCGTCCTCGGCCAACTTCATGTCCAATCCCCTCATACCACCGAGCTTCTCAATGGCGTTCATGGAGAGAAGTCTCTTGACAGAGAAGGCACCGAAGGGGCCATCGTGACCAGTAGTGGAGATGATGATGGGGGCGTTGATGGTGTTGGGGTCCATGCAGCTCTGGTCATCGTGGTGCATCGACACCAAGGTCCAGTTGGTGACAACACCGGCAACACGGATCTGGCCGGTGGCAGGGTCGATACGGGTGATGAGGTCCTCAACGGCGGTAGCGTTGAAGAGCTTGACGTTGGGGAAGGTGAGAACCTTGGACATGAGAGTGGATGTGAAGAGTGCAGCGTGCTTGACGACAACATAGGTGTCCTCCTCCTCGTAGGGGACGCCGATCTCCTCAAGGAAGAGCTGGGCGGGCTTACGCATGATCATTGCGGAGAAGAGCTGACCTCCGAGCCATGCACCACCACCTATTACAAGGATTAGTAGGTGGACTCTAGAGTCAATAGATATAGAAGGGGAACTAACCAGGGGCAACACCGGCCTCAATGATAGCGATCTTAAGGTCAGGGCGGGCCTTGGCGAGAGTGTAGGCGGCACTGAGACCGCAGGATCCGGCACCGATAATGACAACGTCGGACTCGGCGTACTTGTCGAGGTCCTCGAAGTAGCGCTTGGTCATAGCACGAGACACAGTGGACTCACGGATGTGCTCGAACTTGAAGTCGGCCCATTTGTCGACCTTCTCGGCGGTCTTGGTGACTGGGGCGGCATCCTGGACAAAGGTCGAGGGGTGCTCGAAGCGGTGGGCCTCAACGGGGGCGGATATGACAGCAGCTGGGGGAGACATTGTATAAATGTTACTTTGTGAGTTCTGTAGCGGAGGCTAAAGGTCAGTGTTTCGCGCTCTTGGGGCCGGAAAAGCAACGGAGGGGGAAGCATGTTCTTTCGCTAGTATTATCTAGATCAAGTCCATTTAACGGTATAATCTCAGAACGGCCACAGCAGATCCCTCTTCATCTCCCCTCTCTCAGAACCATAATTACTCTGAGTTGGAGGGAAGGGGGAAGAGGGGTGCTGTGGCCGAACACCCGTCATGCTTTGAATACTTTTACCTTGACTCTTTAAAGATAATAATGTTGTGAAAGATACCATGTTTCCCGTAGTAAAATATGCATACTGTTTGTTTTTGTTTGTGCTGTGGGAAATGTTAGTATGGGTTTGAGAAGAGGGAAGGAGTGTGCTAAAAGAAGGATATGGCTAATCAATTACAATTGACAGAAGCAAAGATGTCGAAGCTGGCGATATGTGATTTCAGATGTGGGAGAAGAAGAAGAACCCCCCCAAGGTAGGAATTGAGAGCAGTTATATAGAAAAGCCACCTAACTAGCAATTGCAATTGCGGCCAACTAATCATAATCATGAGCGGGGTTAATTGCTCTACGAAAAGTCCAAAGCAGCCCCTCCCCCTCATCAGGACCCCTCATCTCGTGACGTGCATGCATACATCATCTATGTCCATCGCCCAGCAATTGCGAATTGCGCGATGAGCTGCATGAGTAGCTGGGGTAATTCCGTGATATCCCCAACAGAACCGTGGCTTGGCAACGAGTTTTTCTTTTCTTTTGAATTTCGGGCGTTATTTAGATGCGCAAATTTGCAGACGAGATCTACGGATTAACGTTGGGACTAGCAGAGGCTTTTTTAGGCGATCCCTGTCATCGTCATCATGGCGTTGTGGAAGCCGGTGGTGGGGGTGGGGGGCTTGGATTCTCATGCAAAACTCCTGCTTCAGGTACGTTAACAACTCTATTCGACAATTGAACCGCCGGCGAGTGCTAATATAAGGCTTTTAAACAGTCACAAGCAAAATCCTGTCACTCTAATAAACCTCATTGATTGAGGGTGTGGGGGTCAAGATGCTGTGCCCCCGAGGAGAATAGAGTGCCCTTCACTTCTCCAGCTCCCGGTGCTCTACCCGCAAGGCAGAAAAATGATGTTCTAGCGCACTTTCCGCGGGCTGGAGGGGGAACAGAATCTTACGCACCCTAGAGTAGACCGGGATCGATTTTGCCAAATATCACATTCGTTCTCACCAATTTGAGGTCCCCTGTCTGCGTAGGTTACGCACCGTTGGGGGATATGGACTGGCTCGAATTGAGTGAGATAGTACGTGATGCCTGCCGGTATATGATATCAGATTTCAGAAAGTATCCAGAAGGCGCCAAGTGAGGGAGATAGGGAGGATTTTACATGAGCAAAGGCGTCATCTTTTCAACGGCGTTAAAGAGACCAGAGCTTTGGAATTCCTACATTGGACCTTTCCCTGATACTATTTCATACTCATTTGATCAATTGAACACGTTCAAATCAATTGGATACCTGTGAGATGGTCAGAAGACCACAGTGCACCACCCAGACTCCAAGGTACTCAATATCGATCAGCCTCCAAGGGTCTTGGTGCTCTACAAATTCCCTCTCTTCGCGAATGCGGCATATGCCGTCTCGACGTCGTCTGCGGATAGGGATGCCTTCTTCGCCCAGAAGGACAAGCCTTCGCATCACGGGGAGCACGGGCCAGACGACATGGGCTAAGAAAGCCCTTCACGGCGCTACTTGCGACCAATTCCCTCGAGGCTTAGAATTGATCGCCGGGGGAACTTCAAGCGAGACATCAAAACCGAGATCACAAACCGACACATGAAGCTTTGTGCCGTCTCATCTAGATCTATGTACACACCGACAGGTAGAGAACAGATCCTGGCCATATGACTGGTCAAGGGCACCGCTACTAAGCTTGGGATTCTCCTTGAAGAGATTTCTCCACGGAAAATATAGCTTTGTTACGGGCTTGTGAATGAGCTTTGGCTTTGGCTAAGTTGTGTGAGGAAAGGGGGGCTGGAGGATCGTGGATATCTTTCGGTGTGTTGGGTTTAACTACTTGTGAAAGATTCTTCGCAGGATTTTTCTCTGATCAAATCTCGCGGCCAAACTTGGCAACTGAAGGGCTCCGTCTTCTAAGTTCGAGACTGCCTGATACCTAGCCTCTCCGAGTTTCCAAAGCCTATCCAGGGCTACCTCAAGCGTTTTCACACAAATTCCTACCGTAATTGCGCCTCCCTTCTGTCCGCGCATGACCGGGAAATTATTTAGTTTTCTAGAATGCGGCGGACCGGGCATGCGCATATGCGCGGAACAAACTGTAAGCCGCGCAGATATCCGACCTGCTCTGCGCAAAGCCGGGGTATTATGCGCATGTGCGGAAACGCCTTCAGATATCCGGACGAAGAAGCGGTTCACCCTGCGTTTCTGCGTGAGAGAGGCGGTGAACTTTCTGGTTCTACCTCGCTTGGCTGTGGACTCCCACACACCGTGCGAGTCGGAGATAGACCTGCAGCTTGTGATGAGAGCTCAAGTCCTTCAAGCAGCTCTGTGGTCAGGGTACGATATACGACATCCATATAACCGCCTCCGGTAGTTCTCTCCTGACTCCGCAACACCCGGCTCCGGCATAGATATCACGCCCGGATTACGCAGTCTTGCGCAGTAGTTATATCTTGTGGTATTATCAACTCGCAGCATATAGTCTGCGGCCGACTACTCACTATCACGCTCCAAGACGAACTCGGAGCGGATCATAAAACATCACTCGGGGCCAAACCATTCCCGGGTGAATATCGCCGCGCCCGTATTCCGTCGCCTTATGAGCCAATAAATCTCGCAGTCTGTGATTGACATCCAGAGGGCCAAAGATCGGCTGGCGGTGACCGGGAGTGGGTAGGTGGGTTTGGAATAAAGAAAGTTGACTAATCAAATCTATTTCTTTTTGTCATTTCTTTATCCCATTTGGGAAATTCTTTATTCTTTTGATTTTTCTCTGTTCCTTTTTCTTTCCTTTTTCTTTGCCGCTTCTATTCTCTTTCATGCAGTATTAATTTCTTTGGATTTTCGGGATATTTCATAAAAGGCTATATAAATTTCACTTTCTAGAACTCTCAAATATTCTAAAGGAAAAGTTGAATAACTATAAAATAGAGAGCCAAAGAAGAAATATAATAAAAATCATCGGCCATAAAAACAAAAAGTCTTATCACATCCCTTATTTGCACCCACATTGACAGGTTATGAGCCCGGAATTGCTATATAAATCCTTGGGCAACGTACCTAGCTTTAAATTGAGGTGTATCCATCTCGCTGCCTGAGAGGGGATATTTGAGCTCATTAATCCACTTACCTCCTACCTCGTGCGCTCCAGGGGGTAGCTCGACGACGTCTGCCGTATCGTTGCGTATGTATTAAGCTGTCTAGCTCCTTCTGGTACATTGGGTACGCTGGGGACCCTGCATTGCCTTCCTAATCGTCGAGGGCGTAGTAAGCTCTGCTGACACGAAGTATCACTCGGAGCGTATCCCGAAAGAGCTACGCCATGTCAACAGAGCTTACTACGCCCTCAACGATTAGGAAGGCAATGCAGGGTCCCCAGCGTACCCAATGTACCAGAAGGAGCTAGACAGCTTAATAAGCAACGATATGGCAGACGTCGTCGAGATGGATACACCTCAATTTAAAGCCAGGTACGTTGCCCAAGGATTCACACAGCAATCCCGGGCTCATAACCTGTCAATGTGGGTGCAAATAAGGGATGTGATAAGACGACTTTTTACACCCACATTGACAAGTAGTCGGTCGGTTGCGCATTTTAGTGTCGGATGTGCGCATGCAAAACCGACCTCTCTTCAGATCGCTATCATCGCCGTGTCTGCCTTTAATTTGGGTGAGGCTGTGGTTAAATTTGAGAGTTGAACCCAGTTTTGAACATCTTCTTCAGTGTTTATAGCCCGAGGGGTTTTGGATCCCACTTGAAAGTTTATAGGGTTTATGTTCGAGAGCTTTGTGCGAGTGTTTTCTTAGTGGAATCAAGATAACGGGGTTTGGTCTCTGTAACCCAAGCACCGCCCAAGGATAGGCTTCTGAGAATCCTAAACAGAGGTACACATACAGAAAATACGGTTTTGATTCCTATCAGTATGGTCCAAGCATAGAAAAAACGAATTTTTGTCAATCGTGACTGCTGGTAAGACTTCGCTTGTCGCCATAATTGCTTGAACCGAGTGAGAACCTATGATGATAATTGTTTATATATTTTAAAGTTTGTTTCGAAACCACGGTTCCATGGCTCAGTTGGTTAGCGCGTGGTGCTAATATTGAAAAATGTTAACGCCAAGGTCGAGGGTTCGACCCCCTCTGGAACCATTAATTCAACCTGGATCTTACAGGATTCGTTTTTTGACTTTCTGTTTTGTCGCAAGTTGTTTCGCCGGATTAGTGTGGTTCCTTTTGTATGTGTAATTGCAAACTTAATAGGCCCAGTTGGCTGTTTTTTTTTTTTTTTTTAGACTGCGAAAGAGCTGTGACATAACTCTCAACATCTGGCGAAATGTCCAGGCCGAGTTTGTCCCCATAGGAGATTCAAGATGATACTTTCCAACCTCAGCTAAAGCGCTAGGTTATCGCTAGGATATGAATCGCGGAACAGGGCATAGCAAGGTAAAGAAAAATTTGCCTGCTGTCGGCCAAAAGCAGCGGTCACACCCATGATAACATAATCCGAAAACCAAGGCCCACAACCGCCTACAGGCGGTATAAAAAGGGCGCTCCCCCCGCCCCCCTCTTCTCTCACTATGCGATTTTACTTCATAGGATCATTTCTATAGTAAATCGCCTCATCTGAACTCTTTACCAGAGCCACAGAATCTCCAACCTGGGGGATGAGGTTTATCCTCCCCATCCAAGAGTGATGCCGCTTTTTGCCTCTGCTTCGTGCGGTGGTGGCTATGATCTCGGCCCTGCGACGCCGTGTGTGAACCCCTTTAATTTGGGGCGAGCTGGCGTTGTGGGGTGGGTGGGGATGGACGTCTGACAGGTCCTGATCTTTTGATCTTTTCTTCTTTTTAGATTCTGTAGTTATGTAGTTTCCAGCCGGTTTGGCAAATAAAGATTTTTATATTTTTTTTCGATAAAACTTTTGGTCCTGATGCGAAAACCTCTCTTCTCGTGATTCGCGCGACTTTAACGACTTTTCTTACTAGTAGTCTCGAGCCGATCTTCTATCGGCTTTAGTAGGGTTGATATCCAGGTCCTTTAAAAGGGCGCAAGCCCATCGTTGATCAAAGCTTATCGTATCGCTAACGCCTTTAAGTCCACTCAAATAACCCCTAGCCAATCGCTCTATGAGATGAGTAGTAAAAGCCTTCTCCATCACCGCTGCGGCGCGAGGCGCATATCAGAGCAGCGCATGCAAGCCATGCACCCCGGTGCTTGGGCCCATCTTTTGTCGGTGGTTGGTTGTGGTGATTGGAGGTTCAAACGTTCGCTGGTGGAATAAACAATATCACAAGTCCGATTGCCCTCAGGGCTAGGGTTCTCGTTCGTAGTTGGAGTCGCTATTCAGTCTTGAGCATCCACTCAAGAGCGACCGTTCATCGATATTGTAGACATGCCAAACCGGGAGTAGAAAATATATGTGCCCTGCAGAGAGGAGGTGAAACGATTGGAATCCAGTAATTAAATTTCAATTCAATCAACGTACAAGCTAGGCATGAGAATAATATTAGGATATGATAAAAGCCCCCCTTGAACGTAACTGTATGTACTCCATAAGAATATATATAAAGAGCTACTTAGTACTAACAATCCCCCCCCCATTACCGCCAGGGCAACCAGAGTAGTAAACAATTACCAGGAAGAAAATAATCCGTCCCACCACGCACGCGCGCCCTCTAACCACAATCCACAACAACCCACCAAGACTAGAATCTATTTTCACCTCACCCACAAAGTAAAAGCAACAACCCGAGAAAAAAACAAAGAAAGCCAATGGTATTAAACGCCCTGGAAAAAAAAAATTAAACAATAATCAAATCGTCGTCTTCGTCGACATCTCTTACAAACGGGTCGTCCCGAAAGGTGCTTTCCAGTCCCGGCAGCGCGAACCGTGTCCGCTTGGTTGCACCCTTCTCCGGGCTCATGTCTCTGCTCATCTGGCTTTCGGGCCGTTTTCGCTTGATGGGGCTCAGGGACACTGATTGCGCTGTCACGCCCTTGGAGCGGAGAAGGAGCGATGTTAAGCTGTCTACCGATGTATTCTGTGAGCTATTGACGGAGTTCGCAGTTGACGGCTGTTGGTTTCATAGTTAGTTTTTCAGTCGAGAGAAATGAAGGGCAAGTAGAAGAGCGCTTACTCTTGAATTGAGATCAAACCTATCCACACTTAGTTTTAGGTAGTCCACACCCACGCCGCCATCACGGCCCTGGCTCTCAATGATTCTTCTAGTCATCTGCCTCTCCTTCTCCGCCTCCGCGAGGCGCTTCTGCAGCCTCTCTTCCCGACTACCCCTGTGCATGCCATCATACTCATCATCCAGGAGCCTTGTCGCTGATCTACCCGGGGCCACAAAGACCTTCCCTCCTGCGCCCCCTGCCCGCTGCGGGAGATCTGTAAGCGCGCCCTCATGCAGCAATCCATTATCCCTCCCGCCGCCGCGACCACCGAGAAATCGCCTCGGGCGGACGCTACCCTTCTTTGGTGGAGAAAAGAGCTTCCCCATCGAGTTGACCTCGGCACGCCCAACACGCGCCTTCTTGACCCCGGCCTCGATGTGGAACGCGCAGTAGTGCGTGTGCCGCTTGTCGACCCAGCTCCCGCATATCTTGCCATCCCGCTTCATGGCCTTGCAGAAGCCCAGATCGCGTGCCCGGCCGATCTCTAGTAGCGTGTCGCTGGAATCATTGAGTGTGAGCGAGAATCGCCCCGTGTCGGCGACCCGCGGCTTCATGATTCCGGGGTTCATGATGGCTACCACGGCACCTACGGGGAGCTTCCAGAACTTGTCAAAGCCGCTGCCAAAGAGAAAACACTCAATCTCCCACTTGAGATCTGTTAGTGTGAGGACCATGTACTTTCCGGTCCCCTTCTTGGAATTGGTGTTCTGGCCGACCTCGCGAGGTTCGGATTTTGAACAGATGGTTGCCAGCACGACCCAGTCGCCCTCGATATCTGGGGGCTCAAAATCAGGGCCTTTAACTTCCTTGAGAAGATTGGGGAGAAGGTAGATAGTTGTCGGCGACAGATGGCGTGTCAACGTCAAATGCGGTATCAGCCGCGAAGACAAGTGCAGGCCCGAGAAACTATCGAACCCACCCGTTTCTGTCGGCTCCGTACTCTCAGGGGCCACAGTTGGTGCACGCGAAGCCTCAACAAACGGATCAGGCCCTCCCCTACCTCCAGCAGTAAATGTGGTAGCGATAGGGTCGAAATTGAACCCCATTGACCGGGACTTCTCGACCACCTTCTGCCGCTCAGCCTTCGACTTCTCCTTCGCCCGCTCCTCCGCAATGCGCTCACTGTACGTTTTCCGGGGCTGCTCAGACGGCGACGTGGCCCGAGTATTAACCGCCCTGTACGGCGGCGGCCGACGCAGCGACACATCAGCCCCCCGGAGGCCCTTATCGATACCCAGCAACACCCGACTCGGCGATTTCGGCATCGGCGGGTCCGCATTCTTGACAGCCGAGCTCTTGACGGGTGACTGCGGCACCTGGACAAGCGACCCCGAGCGATTTCGGGTCGAAGAGGTACTGGGCTTTCTTGCGCTATCAGCTACCCCACCCTCCGCAGCCTTCCGCCGCTTCTGCAATTGCTTCAGCTTCAGCTTCGCCTCCAGCGCCGCGAGCTTCAGCTTCAGCATCTCCTCGTCCTCGTCCTCATCGTCCGAGTTGTCGGAGTTTGCGCCGTCGAAGGGGGAGGGGAGGGAGTTTTTGCGCAGGGGCGAGGGCGAGAAGGGGGCCTCTGGACGGTGTTTGCGCGGGGTTAGCATTAGCACATCTTCGGTTGTTTGAGGAGGCCAAACAATATCTAGGCAACTAGTTAGTATAAAGGTGTTTGCAGGTAGGAGGTCGATGGATAGATGTACCTTTGTTTGAAGACATTTTTTTTTTCTCAGGTGAGGTTGCGTGGATTTGGTTTGACGCGAGGGACGCGACGGACGTTGGCGTGTTAAGTGCATTACCCGGTCGAGAGTCACGTGGAGGAGATAAGGAATCGAAATAGGTGCGATATGAGAGATACATGTACTCTAGACACATGCACACTGTCTAAGAAGGTCTAGGGCGTGATGAGAAAAAGATAAAATTGAAGATTGTTTTAGGATCACTATTTTTCTTGTTATTGAAAACTAAGAGCCATCAAAATAGTGAATACATTTGCTCTACCGATAAGGAGGAACTCTAGGTTCCACGGCCATCTAAAAAAAAAAAAAAAAAAGAGAATGAACATGATTATCATGCACTGTTATATCTATACTGAGCCTAACTGATAACACTGAGCTGCAGCTTTCCCAAAGTCGTTTGCGGCGCATGTCCTACTAGCCAACTATACGTACATGTATTAGTCGCGGTAGTAAGTTTACACACATGCTTTAAAAGCCACGTAGAGCGCAAAATTAGCCTCAGAAACAAAAACCAAAAATCTTAGTAGGAGACGTCACTGATCGCCCATCCTTCTACCCACGCAACAAAATGACCCATCCCACCCCCTTCAAGGCAGAAAGACGCAAAAAGGATGATTTCGCCCGGGCTCGAACCGGGGACCACAAGTGTGTTAGACTTGTGTGATAACCAACTACACCACGAAACCAGGTATTTGATGGTGTGGGATGAATTTGGCGCACTTTGTTCATTAGCGCATTGCTGCTGCCACAGGTGGTGAGCATGGGTTCTAGTTTTGGGGGAAGGAACAAGGGTCGTTTTGATCGGATAATTATCGACAGAAGGAAGGAAGGATTGAGATATACACGTCGGAAACTACTGCATGTACATGTCAGATAGAACGCTGTTACGACTTCACTTAGCCAATGATATCGCAGAGTCTTGGAGATTAGTAGCACCTAAGTTTTATTACTAACGGCGCTAACCCCTTTTTGTGAATCTACTATTTGCGATATATTGCTGGACCCCACTTGTTGAGGAATTACCCAACCACATTTCTATCCCCCCATAACCGATAGTACATACATGTCCATTGTTTATTCGGACATCACTCTCTTACAACCATAGCCCCCCACTTATCGACGAACCAAAACCACTATTCCTCCCCCCGCGGATCCGCATTATGCGCAATAACCAACATCCTCTCCGCGCGTACCGGCTTCACCGCCCCCTCCCTCGCATCCAGCGTGAGCCTCACATCCTCCAACTGAAAACACCACACATTGTCCAAAAACCTGTACGCACTCAAACGCCCCTACACACTGACCGTCAGCCCCCCATAGCACCCAGCGCGGCCTTCCCCCAGCAATACATACCGTAATATTCAAGCTCGCGCGCGCCATCTCAGCCAGTACTCGTGTCATTACGACATCAAAGTTCATCATCACCCTCACCGCCATCTCTGGCGTCATTATGCGGCGGAACCATGGTTGGTCTAGTGTGTCCATGAGCGCTATGCCGATGCTGTGCGGGCACTGTCAGTCTGGCTAGCTATATAGCTGCTGTGGGGGGATGGGGGATGGGGGAGGGGGGAGGGGGGAGGGCGGTAGTCAACCTGGAGTGCCGGTAGATTGGGAATGGGAGACGGGCGCTGTCGATGGGTGCCATGTTTGGCTGGATGAAGTAATGGGGGAGATCTGATGGGAGTGTGGAGATGACGTGAGGGGGATATATATGCCTGCTTGATCACGAGTTGCAATGTGGCCGAGAAAGAGCGGGATATGGCCCTTGTTGGCTGACGGAAGATGTATCGATATCTGGCACCGGGGATAAAAGACAGCAAGTACGAAGGGCGTATACGTGCGCGAGAGTCTAGCTTTAATAGTTAAACGTCCCCTATATTCACTGGACTAGTCCGATTCCGGACCGACTACGTATATGCGGGCTGTGGAACTTTTCGAGCAGAGTCAGTCCATCAAAACTTTTAGACGGACTACAAGGACTATGCACTGAACATGATAACAAGAACTGTCTAAAAGGGCTTAGTGGGGCTTTTTTGATATTGATAATAATCACGGGAACACCAATCATTCCAACAGTGGTAGGAGCACAAAACCAGGCGATATATCGAATTCCACACAGCGAAGAGACTCTCGTCGATATTAAAACCGAGTGATGCATCATGATTCTGGCGCCTGGGTCCATCATTATCACGCGTTATGGAGCAGGTTGTCCGAACAGGACAACAGCTACGTGGTTGTAGTTGGTTAAGCATATATATTATTTTTGAGATTCTATAAAAAGGTTAGGCTGCGGCACCGACTTGATCCAATCATCACCACCTCTCTCGTCTTCTTTCATCCGAGCAATAGAGCGACAGAGCCTGGGCTTGGGGCTATCTTTTTTGAGAACCTTCCAGGCATCAGATAGCGGGACCTCGGTCACCAACAGCTTTAAGGGTTCCAGCCATTGATTCCTGGTACAAGAATATCGCATGCAGTTAACGCTAAACCCCACTGGCCTTCTACATCAGCGCCGCAATATGAGAGTTTGCAAAGTGAAGTTTTATGAGTGTATCTCCACCCCGCCAGCTCTTATATTGCCAATGGCTGCTAACGTTAGAGAAATCGATGGTGCCCTCGCATAAGGATGAGGGTGGCTGTTTGCTATAAGAGAATCTTCCCGGAATGACTACAGTAATAGCAATTCTTAAGCTAGGTATGTACTCTATGAAGCCTATTAGTGTTATCTATCTACATACAGCTACCCCCACGTCTCCTGCCTCCACCTCCCCTCCGTCTCCAACGCCTTCAAGATCTCCTCCGCCTCCTCCCTCCCCACGCCCCCCCACCTCTCAAACACCTCCACCAGCGCCTCCCTCACCGCACTCGGCATCCTACCACTACTCCCACACACATACACCACGCCCCCCCTCCTCACCACCGCCTCATATATCTCCTCCCCCTTCTCGCGGATTACATGCTGCACATATCTCTTCCTCTCCTGATCCCTCGAGAAGGCCGTAAACACCCTCACCGCGCCCCTCTCCTCTAGCGCCTCCCACTCCCCCCTAAAGAAATAGTCCGCCCCCTCATTCCTACACCCGAAAAACAGCAGCGCCTCCGCCTCCTCCCCCTTCGCCGCCCGCGCACCAACAAGCGCCCGCATCGGCGCAACCCCCGTCCCCGGCGCCACCATGACCGCCGGCCTCCCCGCCGCATCGCCCAGCCCTCCGCGCTGAAACGCCACGGTGATCTCCGCGCCGGGCTGCAGCGCCGCGAGCCAGCGCGTGCACACGCCCTCGCGGATCTTCTTGATGATGGTCCGATACTTGACGACGGCCACGAGGATCTCGACCTCTGGCCTCGTCGTTGGCGGCGAAGCAATTGAAAAACGGCGCTCGTGCAGCGGGGGGAAAACCTCCAGGACGCGATCGAGGGGGATGCCCACGGTCGAGAACTCCTGCAGGACCTCGAGGATGCTGCGGCGCGGGCGGGTGGTGTAGTCATACAGCTCGTCTGTGTACTGTGGGTCCGTGAACTCGCGGAGACGCTCTGCGTGGGTCTCGTCAGTAGTAAGGGCCGCGATTGTGGAAAAGAAGGAGCGGCGCGGGATGGCGGTGATGTCTACGTGGTGGGTCAGGAGAGTTCTGAGCGTCAGCGGGGACACAGGGGAGGGTATCGGCGATGGCGGGAGCGCGGCGGTGGGGACTTCGGGGTTCGGGAGTAACTGGAGGGGGCGGTCGGCGATAGACTGCCAGGACTGCAGCTCGAGGAGGTGGGACACGTCGTCGGGGTGGTTCTTGGGCAGGAGGGAGATGGTGTCGCCCGGTGCGTAGGAGACGGGCGTGGGCAGCGTGATCTTGATGTGCCGCACGTCCTGGAAATGTGTCTCGGGGGTGACTCTGACATTCGCACTGAGCACCCCGACGAGTGCGCCTGGCCGCGGCACATGCGTCTCCTCCACGCCCGCCGCCGCCACTACCTCCGGCGCACCCTCGTCAAGCTGCAGCACCCACTTTGGCGGCAGCAGCACCTCCTTCGGGATCGGCGCCACGCCCTCCGGCAACGGATATCGCTCCAGCAGGACCTCCAATAACCTACTCGACCATGGCAAGAACGCGCCATCAATCCTACACCCATCAGCACTCCCACCCTCTAACCCTCCCTCTCTCTCACCCAGGGGCCGGGGGCACAAACACACCCGTCACCATGCTGCTCATCGCCCTCCCCCCTCTCCGCCACCTCTACACCCCCCACCTGCAGCAGCCGCCGATGCAGCTTCCTCACCGCCCAGTTAAACCCCGCATACGTACTATCCCCACAGCCAAACGTCGTGAAGCACGTATCCTTCAGCCAATCGCGCGGAATCTTCTTCCTGAGCAAGAACCTCCAGAACGCCTTCGCATTCGCGGGCATCTCGCCCTGCCCCGTAGTGGCACACACAAACACCACGAGCGGCCACGACGGCAGCGATTCCGGCGGCGAGAGCGACGAGGCCGCGAGGCAGGTCGGGAGGAAGTGGTGGCGCTCGACGAGGCGCGAGAGCTCGTGGGCGAGGTCGGCGGCGGTGCCGGTCTCGGAGCCGTAGAGGATTAGGAGGCGGCGGGACATGTTGGCTTTAGTTTGGAGGAGTGCATGGTTGCACGGGGGGTTGTTAGGGTGGGGGTGGGGTGCGGGTGCGGGGGGCAGGCCGGGTAAGGGGTGGCGTGCGGCGAGTGAGGGGCTGTGAGTGTGGCGAGTGAGGGCTTGTGAAGAGGGTGAGTGATGGCGTGTGATGGAGGTGGCGAGGAGTGAGCCCTGATTTAATGGCTAACGAGACTTTATAAAGGGAGTATAACGGCCGCGCGCACCTGTGCCGATAAAACTGGAAGTAAGTAGCTGGTTTTTCGTGTAGGAATTTGTAGATGGATATGACTAACACAAACAATTTTCAACCACAGCGCCAATTGCAACCGGCTGACTTCTCAAATCTAAACCTGGGCGTTAATTGGAAAAAGAGAAACTGTTTGACATTCAGCCCATAGTACCAAACCACGTAATCTTTCAGTCCTGTAGGATTCACCGTGAGTGGTACATGGCAGCCACAGGTTCCAAAATGCTCTCGATAGCGTATCTAAGAAATCTACATGTATTTAGCCAATATTACATTCCCGCTCGCTACCTCGTAGAACTCCATCAATTGATCCACCACACAGCGAAATCCCCCCCCGGGCCCCCCGAAAAGAAAAAGAAAAAAAGGGGAAAGCAGTACGTAGCCCGATTGAACATACAAAACAGCCACCGATCTACCAAGCCGCCGCCTACCCCCTAATACCGCCTCTCTAGCTCCCATAATCAGTTCTGTAACAAAAAAGCCATCTAAGAACACCCTAATTACCCAACCCTAACCCTCAATCCCACTTTCACGGCCGATATCCTAAAGCTTCACCTACAAATCCCACACTTATCACCTTAGAGTACCGAATTTCAAGTTGAAATTCTGACTTGCCCCTTATTATCCTCAGGGCATCTAATGCCTGTATTGGTTTCTGATACCTAGGGTCTAAACTGGCAATGGCTATCTTTGCAGAATTTCATCTTTGAAAGATGTGGCAATGCTGGGAGTTTCAGTTGTGAAAGTAGAGTCGGAATTGCTGAGTTTCAAGGGATAGGTATGATCTGGTGTTGTGTGTGGGGGTAAATGTGGAAACATAGACTGGGAATGGATGGGGTTTTTAGGTGTCATTGTGGTGGGATGGGTGTATGTTGGGGGTTGAGTTGGTGGGAATGTGGTTTGAAGATGGTAGAAGTAATGGTTGAAAATCGGTATTGAAAGGTTATTGTGGGTTTGTGAGTATGTTTTGTATCACTTGTATCAATGGGTGAGTGGATTGAGTTTATTGACTTGACATAGCTGTGCCTGCTAAGATATTAAGCACAGTGTGTCGATAGTAGGTAATAATCCTGTTATATTCATAGGATCAATCTTGGTGTAAGACTTCCGGAGTTGATCGTTATTTCACAACGCTTTGTGTCAAGACATGAGATGTTAAGCTAGTATAACAGTGATCGAGTGGTAATATCAAGTCATTGAAATGTACAGATGCCCGAGTTTTGGCAACACCTTATTATATGAGTATAATTCGTTTCGAAAGCTATTCGGGTACCGGCATATTGCGCAGCGCGTCGGTATGCGTTTTCCTTACCAGTTTCCGTAACTATCCCTTAGGCGGTCAGTCCAAATCGAAATCGTGACCGAACCAGATATGGCTGGGTGTGCTCAGTTGAACGCAATTACTGTTCATTCTCTCCCCATCTCTAGTGGAACAGGTGGAGCTTTCTAGCGTGTGAGAAGAAACTTGAGGATAGAATAAACAGGAACTGCGTTTATCAGAGCATAACTACCATATCTGGTTCGGTCACGATTTCGATTTGGACTGACCGCCCAAGGGATACGGCTCCAATCACAGGCTGCCACTCGGCAATACCTTATTATATGAGTATAATTAATTATTTACTAGCTATTGAAGAGATCAGGTTGCCTGCAGTGTTTCGGTACGCGTTTCCATTACCTAGTTCAACACATGTTGGATTTCAAGATATGACTCGATATATCTCAGAACTCGGTGCTGTAAAAGGATCTATATCTAAATAATAAAGCACCCCTCGTTGTAATAATGACACGTTTTGATTAGTCCTCAGTCTAGTGACCTGAGCGGGTGGGAACTATACCGTAGAGCTGTTAGGAGCGGTCCGAGTTTCGGATAGGAGCTGTTTGCTTGACCCACGGGTATCAGCTAGAGTAAGACGCTTGCTCCTTGGGGATATATACCGCCGTAGTTTTAGCAGTCCTTTCACCAAATTACTTACCATGCCACTTATCAGCACCAATAGCCGGTCCTTTGACCAAGATCATAAAAGTATTTTCCACTCTAATGATACTCGTTCTAGTGGCTTAGCACCCGTCTAGATATTCAAATCCCTTCTCCGAGTATTGATACGTATACTTCCATAGAGATTCTGCTCTCTGTCCGGTGTGCCCACTAATAGAACTCCAGGTCATTTACCCTAGTCCGAGACCGCACACCTCTTGTAGTGTCCGGTACGCGTACGTTATACCGAACCCGCACAACCGGGGAGCCAGAAAAACTTCTATAGATCGCCCGGAACTCCCGAACACTCCACCGCAGCGACACCCCTACCTACGGCTAGTGATATTCCGGCACTAGTAAAACGTACCTTCTTTCCCTTCAATACCAGGAGCGACCGCACACCGAATAGTACAAACCTGCCCTTATAACCGCTCCCTTTGAAGGGCTAACCGTAGTCTATCTGCCCTGTGACCTGATCGCGATACCATCATCGCTTCCGCATGTTGAGCATGAGTAAACCGAGCGGGCGAGATCCAACCACTGCCACTTCCGCGGGGGAACAGCCGGAGCCTCTGCAGCTAATTGATACAAACCGGCCCTTCCTGCGCCACTGCGATGCGGCTTGATGTCGGCCGCAACTTCTCTGGGTATCCTGGCCGGTGCCGCCGTGTCTGAGGGTCAACGGGCCAGGCTTTCTCGGCGGCTCAGAGAGTTGTCGTTGCAGGCCGATCGTAGCAAGCTGCAATTTTCTAGCCGGGGCGCTAGGGCGGGAGGAGCGGGACGCGGTTATATATGGCGTGCCACCATCGACTGTAGGAATAACGGTATGCGGTGACTACAACTGGGGGCATTATATTACTCACATACTCACATCCTAGCTACATGTAAGTAACCAGGGGCTAGCTGCTCCTGGGTGAAGTGGCCGACCTGGGCGGAATCATGAGCATCCGCGGGCGGACTGGCGGGTCTGACGTGTGTGTTCTCGTTTAGACCTTCGCATCCTCGGCGCAGGACAGAGAATATAATACGTCAAGAGCGCAGTGGTGTAGCTATAGAGAAACCACAGTTCGATGTCCTATCGAAAGTCGCAGTTTAGTAAGCACAGACTCTCCACCGAGTGATAGCCCATGACGTGGCGCCATCTCACTGCAAGACACAAACCTTGGCAACCAAATCTACTGGGCCCTCGGTATGCCGAGCCTCCAGTCCGGCACACTCGTAATTCATGACGTCTCGGACGACAACCGTGCAGCTGCGCAGTCCGAGACACCTAATTATGGCGTTTACTCTGCAGATCCGGCCAGGGAGCCGTTTTACGAGTATATGCACTATCTCCAACTGCCGATATATTGTCAGCCCTCGTATGCCTCACGGAAATTAACTAGGCATTAACTGATGTTTGGATCATCGAAAGATACGGGAGGAGTGTTTATTGGCCGGCCCCCGTTGTCCCTGCCAACTGATCTCTAGAATGTTTCTGCCCTTTTTGTGGGATGCAGCCAGCATGCACTAGGATATAAATGGCTCCATGTGCACTTATCTCTTTCCTTTCTTTTTGGAGGATCCGAGGGGTCTTATATCGACCTACATATCTGCCTACCGCCCACCAGTGCGTGCAGCATTCAAGCATTTAAGCCTCATAACTTAGTGCCTGTAGTGAGTCCTTAGCTTTTCCCGAAACCGATAAGCTAGCTCACTACCTAGCCATGGGGTTTCCTACGATGAAATACCAACTTCTCGTTTACATTTTGTTTTACCAACTGCTTGTGCTCTATGTCGTGAGTAACGCTGAGCTGATTGCGTGCGATACATACCAGTATCGCTAACGTCATCCACAGTCCGCAATTCCACGCCCGCAAGGCCTCGAAACAATATTGTCCACATCCCACCACTCCTCTCAGAGCGGTCAATACTAACCGCTAGCCATAGAACACTCGAAACCGCAAGCCCGACCGATAATGGCTCGGCCGTTGAAAATACCACGCGGGACCCAACAGCATCTGAAACATTATCACTCGAGCCTGAGGTCTCAAGCTCACTAGTCGTTACAACCATTGGCGACTTAACTACACTCAGAACATCATCAATAGGGCTCCAGATCGATATCTCGGGCTCGGTTAGTACTGTGAATGCCTCGCTCTTTATATCATCAATCGTTGCGGAGCCGGAGACCTCTTCATTCTCCGGCAGGATTGGCGACGACAGTACCTCAACGAAATTCTACTCTATAGACACAACACCTCCACCCCCACCACCACCTCCACCGACACCACCACCACCACCAATTACTGACATCGCTACAATCACATTCACAACCACAGCTACAGCCTCATCTCACGCCCCAACAAACACCGAAGAGCCACTCCGCTACCGAGGGATCTTTGGTTCGCCAGTCCCAGGCCCCCCATGTACATCCAGCTAGTCCACAAGCTAACTAAGCCGCGGGCCTAGGTCTGTCCCTGTGGGCAAAGATCGTGATACCCCTTGCACTGGCGAGCGCGCTGGGATTCGGCATCTTCCTGTGCGTGGCGCATAGAAAGAATATGAGGCATAAAAAAGCACTGACGATCGCGTCGGGGGAAAGTACGCCCGTGAAGACTGTTATGCGGGAGGTGAGGGTGGAGAGGCGGTTGACGCTGTGAGCTTAGTATCGAGTGATGGCCTATGATACGGTAGCGGGCGGTGAAGTATGTGCGCCCCGCCCTAGTCCAACCTCGGACGGTCCTTTATTAGGCAATTTCATTTTTTAGACAACCCCCCTTCTTTTAGGAATTTATAGCAGCGGTGGGTTATAGATGCTGCAAGAAGCTCTGCTGACTGGTTCCGTGTACATATTTTTTCTCTTAATATGCTATAAAGGCATTTCCGTAATATCCTTCCTAAGTATTGAAAAACATCGTTATCGCGTACGTAATATTGCCATGTTATTCCGTGACGCTGCTTAGAGGGTGTTCGGCACTGCCACTTCTGCGTATACTGCCACTGGTACTTAAATGTAGTATTCTCTTCGGGCCTTGCATGACGCCGGCGCTGGCGTTGAGTACAATAGGACCCCGCCAAGCCGCCAGTACCACAAATCGCTGCTATACTCGATGGAGAGATATTTTAGACTTTCTATTGCAGTCCATACTATCGAACTTAAGCGAAACATATCTTCCTCGATACACATAGAGTCAGGGGATTGGAACGTTGTTTGGGCCATGTTTATAATTTGTAAAGAGCTTCAAGGAGGCAATAAACTCCGTAATCTGCAGCAGATGCAAAATGATTTTCCCTTAGTAATGTTCCCCCCTCTACTTCTTATTTAAAACGTTCTGCTTCAAGGTAAATCCTTGCTAATAAAGTACGTACCGCATATCCCACTGCCGATGAAACACCTAGATCTCAGCAGCTTAAGACTAGCTCTCCGTCCGACTGAGAAGATTCAACTCTTCATTTGACGATGAACCTTTGAATCGAGTAATGAGTACACATTATGTTGTGTTTAAGGCTTGACGTTGGTTAGCTAGCTTCTGCACCGTTCTTTATTTGCTGGAAATTGACTTAAGGCCGTCTCGATTATGAGCACTTTTCTAAATGGACTGGTGATGTTCCGGTATAACTTGACTTCCCAAATGAACCGACTTTGGGGGTAAATGTAGAAGTCTTGTGCCAATGCACTTGTATCACTATGTGACTGACCCTATCAATCACATTGTTGGCTGTTGTATCCACGGGTAGTTTCCTAGGTAGTAGAGATAGAAGACTGCTCGATATATAACGAGAACGATGAAAGCTCTATTCAACCATACCATGGGCGTATCATAATGGATAAAGAAGGAAGAAGCCAAACTAAATCTATGATTATGCTTTGTTTCACGTATCCTAAATTTATAAAGTACACGACACCACATGTTTAGTCTAGTACTCTGATTAGTCATCTAACGTCTGGGCTTTGTTTTCGAATGGCAGCCGACCTGAAACGACCATCTGATAGAAAGCTAGCGTGAGGAAAGATCTGCTCCTACAATTTAGGGTCTTAGCATAACAGGTACTCGAACAACAGCCATATTATAGTAATCTAATCTGACGGCTAATTCGCACAACATTCACGGCGAAGATTTCTAATACAATTATGATTACCGCAATAGGAAATGGCAAGGAAGATCAGAGGCTGTAGGAGGTTAGATCCTGTATCACAACTGCCTAAAGCGGTAGTTATATGTAAATAAAACACTTTAGGTGTCGTGCTAGATAGAGCTCCACGCTGGCGATACTATGATAATGTCTCTCCAATGAATGTATGCCCTAATATAATTGTTGTAGCTGTTCCTTGTAGATTCAGGTGGCACTTGATAAACACCATGGGACAGTGAAGAAACATCATAGCTCACGTGCGACATCTTGGCGACAACCGTCACTTGTCGACGCCTTAACCTTACTCACCTCTCATCGCCTGTCAAAATCAAAATCAGTGCCAACCTGTGGCGTTCCGACAAGGCGAGCATTCTTTTTTTTATTTGTATTTTTTATCTTAATCTCCCCCCCCCTCTCTCTCTCATTCTCCTCTCTTCTTGTAAAGCACCCTCGCGCCGTAGAACACGACATATTGGTCTTATTCACCGTATCACGACCTATCCTCATAGCCACAACTCATAAACCGAACTGGAAGAAGGGCACAGCACAGGACCCGGACCTCCACCGTGAGGAGGAATGCCGATACTAATTTATACGGCCCATACGGGAGAGTGTCTACAAGCCGAATCCGGATCCTTCGCCTCGTGAGCATCTCCGTCCTCTATCGCTGTCCAAGCTAGCTAGAGTGCTGAGCTACAGATAGCTACGAGCTTTGAAACTAACAGCTCTCTCTGTAGCGTCGAAGAACTCCGAAAATGGATCGATTCAAAGATCTCTCTTCCCCCGGCTTGCCAGATCTTGATGACGAGTCGGGGCACAAACTTCAAGCCCGCGTCCCTCACCCAGGAGGTCTGTTCTCGTCGGCTCCCACCGATCCCACTGACAGCTAGCTCACTAACTAATATTATGATAGCGCGAACTTTACCTGTTTGATCGTCGACACCTCACACATCCGTTTCCCCCGCCCCCCACATCTCCGATCCCCCGTGTTCAAATACCCACCCCGTTTCCGACGAATCTTGATTCCGAGACCGAGCTTTCCTCCTGGCGCTCTCTATTTAAAAAACGTTTGAGTTGGAGTGAGAGCGTGTTGAGCCATGCCCAGATGCTCGCCCAACAGATTGCGGAGAACGACACAGGGACTGTGGTAATACGCCAGGCCGTCAAAGTCGCATTTAGCAATCTCGAGTACCATTCCGGAACTCTCAACAGTTCGTTAGGGAAGCTACGGGATTGGGCTGAAGGAGTCCTCGTGGACCAGGACCGCGTCTTGGCCGAGTGGGAGGACGGAGTGGGTGTCCTTACTCGCCTCCCGGTACACCCTGAGTTGAGGAGATATCATCAAACGGGCTTGGAGGAAGAGCAGGAAGCTAAGGTGCTTGCGGACTTTTTCACCATAAAAGATGTCCAGCTTGCCGCCTCAACCCTCTCAAGCTTGAGTCAGAAGTTTGAAAAGGATGTGATTGAACTCAGCGAGACAATCGAGGATATAGTTGGTCAAACGCAGGTACTCAAAGGAGAGATCCAACGCGAAAAAGAACTTGCAGAACGGGATGGGGTGGCGGAGAATTGCAAAATGTTGATTGGAGAGATAGAGGTATTAGTTAAGAAGGTAAAGACGGATTATGACTACGTGCTCACGCTGCAGGGGCCAAGAGCTATCTCTACAGCGAGTAAGAGGGCTTATGCTAGTACGACCGAGTATCTGCCAGGATTGGTCAGTGTAGTCGGGGATGTAGGGAGAGTCTTGCAGGAGGCTGTCAAACTTAAGGTAGACCCAACTAATCCAAATCCAAATCCAAATCCGCGTTTTTTATCATCGCGCTTCACAGAACCCTAATTAACGTAATAAAGAACGAGGCCTCTGAAAGAAGTACTGCTCATCTGCAAACGATTGCACACATTCAATCTCTCTGTGCACCTGTTAACCCCGCCCTCACCTCTCTTGACAGTACCTTCGCTGAAGACGCTTCCCTCCGTCTCTTAACCCTCATCACGCGCTTCCCCAGTATCTATGGCTCTCTTCTTATCGAGTGTGTTCGCCGCCGTGAATGGTCTGCAAAATTCACCAGTGATTCTCAACGCGTTGCAGAGGATCTTGCGAATATCAAAGAAGATGAAGAAAAGCGACGAAGAAAGTGGATGCGGAACACCGGATCTCTCCTACCTTTCAGCCTTGAAGGTGGTGACGGCGTACAAGGGGTTGTTCGTGCAGAGCTGACCACGCGCGGCGATGCGAGCGGAGGTTTACCAAACATCAACCGTGCAGATATTGAAGCATTTCTTACAATGCTCAAGACAATGGAAGGGATGGAAGGAACATGGAAAGATCTCCAGGGGCTCTACACCAAACTAGATGAACCGCAAACCACGGGAGGAAGAAAACACGGCGGGAAACGCCCAAAAGGCTTCAAGTTCGGCTCTATACACGAGGCTACAAACACAGGTGGAGGCTCATTCTATGTCTCTCATGGCGATGAAGAACTCAAAACTCTGCGCACGGAGAAGGAGGCCTTGCAACAACGTGTGCAAGGTTATGAAAGCCGTGTGAGAAAGCTAGAGGACCTAATCCATAGAGCTAGGGCAACCACGGGGAATGTTTATACCCCTTCACAGACTCCGCAGTCCGCATCAAATACACCACAACTCACGCAACAGGCTTTCCCAAATGATGGGCCCACAAGCCCAGTCAACGTGAGACGAATAAGCTCTGAGAATATTGTAGATCGGACCCGTATAACCACACTTGAAGCAGAGCTTGTGGCAGAGCGGGAACTTACCGCGAGGCTACAGAAGGAGGCCGCAGCCCATGCAGGGAGTGAGAAGGAGATGAGCGAACGGATGAGAAGCGCTGATGATACCAAGCGTGATCTTGTCGCAAACTTGGAGGCATTGGATCAGCAACACATCGTTGAGCGTAAAGCTTTCCAGCAAGAAATCGAGGAGCTAAAAGGTAAAATTGAGGAAGCATATGAAGAGCTTGATCGCGATGAGGAACGCATTAAGAGTCTCGAAGGAGAGTTGGAAATAACTAGCGTGGAAGTCGAGAGACTCCAAGGTGAGAATGCAAGACTTATCGAGAGTGTGCGTGCGATGGAGGAATCGATGAAGGGTATGAAGGAAGTATTGGAGAATGCAAAGAAAGATAGTTTGGAACGAGAGAGTCTAGTAGGTAGAGTGAAGGGGGCACACGAGAAGTTTGGGGGGGAGACTGCGCCAAATGATCTAGGCAAATTAATGGACGGAATTGAAGAACTAATTGCGAAGAGTGTCGACCGGTGTAAAGATCTTTCAAGACAATTGGAGGATGTGAAGGAACATGGTGAGACAGTCGAGAAGGAGAAGGAAATGTTGGAGAGGAGACTAGAAAGCAGAAGCATCAAAGCCAAGGATCTTACCCAGAGGTTGTATACACATAATATCCGCTCAATCCAATTGCTGGAGGCGCTCGGATATCGGATTGTTAGGAACGAGGGCAGTACCACTATCGTGAAGGTCACTCGAAGCAACAACAGCGATAGCGCCGTGCTAAGTCGCTCATCCCACGACATGTCCGCATCCATGAAGAAATCCGGACATCTCCCACCTGCCACGGCCGAAGATGTATCTCTTCTCTATTGGCTGCACGACTCAGACTCTTCCGCTGAGGATGAAGCCTTCTCCGCATATCTTACCAACATTTCTTCCCTTGATCTAGACGCATTCGCAGACACCGTTACTAGCAGAGTAAAGAAGGTTGAAAACGACTGCCGCCAGCTTATGAAGCAGTGCCGCGCTTACCGCGAGAAATACTACCGCTCCCGCGATGAAGCCAACGAGAAAATCGCGTTTAAATCTTTCAAATCAGGTGACCTAGCTCTCTTCCTTCCTACACGCAACTCCGCGACCCGCCCATGGGCCGCCTTCAACGTCGGCGCACCCCACTTTTTCCTCAAAGAGGAAACAGGCCATAACCTTCGTTCACGAGATTGGCTCCTCGCACGTATTACCAAGATTGAAGATCGTGTTGTCGACCTCTCTCGTTCCTCGGCATCGATACAGCTGCCGCCCGATCGTGCTAGTCTGCACTCATCGGACGGCGCAAGTATCGATGACGAGAACCCATTTGAACTATCTGATGGTCTAAGGTGGTATTTACTTGATGCCGTTGAGGAGAAACCGGGTGCGCCTTCCACCCCTGGCCAATCATCGAGTACTGTTGTCGTCGCGAATGTGGATGCGAAGGGATCACTTCGTTCCCGAAAACCTGTTACAGGAGCGAAGAAGACACTGTCGCAGATCACGACAGAGCACTCGCGTCGGAGCTCTTCGGCCAGTGGAAGAGGTAATTTGCATTCGCGTGATGGGCCACCGGTAGATGTAGTGGCTGCTGTGCGGGAGGGATTGGAAGGTGCGGGGGTTGCAGTTATAGAAGGAGTAGAGAAGGATGCAAGTTGACGATTATGGGCAGGGATTTGGAGGAGAAAGTAGCTGTGCTTTTTGGCGTTCTAGGTCTTGTGATTCTTGATTCGGATTCGACTGGCTTTTGATGGGAAATTGGACTGGTAAAGCGAGGTGGCTGAATTGGGAGACTGAGTTTGGTTGTTTTTTTATTTTATTTCCTTTTGTTTTGCCTTTTGTAACTGGTAATTCCTAACCCTTTCAAGATAAAACTTGTCTTTGACAGACTCTTGCAATACGGAATGGTATGGGTGCCTGTACAGCTTGATTGTTGTAGTTATATATTTCCTGTCGTCTTATTCGGGCTTGGCCCTATTTGTTTATATAGGTCATCATTCAATCAAATATCACATGGGACCGTCACTTCAATATGAATACGATATTTTATCTCAGTGCAAATCTTATATTCACGCTTAGCTAGGGCAAAAACCCCGAAGATAACATTATGCTATTGTGAACAATGAGACTGCAGAACACCTTCATAGTATGTATGTGTACCTGTTTAACACTCTCATAATCACCTCTACAAGTGCAGTGATGTTAATTTATTAACATGACACTCATTTTTAACCGGTTCAAGTTCAAGTGAAACGGCTCCTCTTCTTCTTTTCATTAAGCTCATCGTCTGTCTCATCCTTCTCAAAGTCACTAACGGTGTTGTCTTTTTTTGGACTAGTAATTCTAAAGATGGAATTTTTTGCCAACGGACTACAGTCTCGGGTAGGTTTTCTGCCCCTCATGAAATGCAAGTCTAACGGCACTTGCATTTCTCCGGCCATGAGTCTTCCCCTCTGGCTACTTAGCGGCGAATTTTCCACACCCTTGTGCACAGGAGAACGTCCCATCTTCTCAACATTCGGATTTAATGAGTGCCCCCCGCCAGGCCTCGACAAAAGAATCGGGATTTTTGACGCAACGTGCCCAGGTTCAATTGTTCGTGAACTGGAATCCTCCATTTTTTCAGGACTGCAAGACGAGCTTGCCCCTCTATTTTCTCCTAGAATCTTCGAGATCCAAATTTCCTTTGCGGGTACACTTTCCCTTTGCCCTGGAATAGTTAAAGACGCAACCTTTCTAGGTGATTTGGTCTTTTCGGCCTCGATAACTCTCGAGGTGGGTTGAGAGTCTTGGTGGGATGCAGCCTGGTCAACTATCTCCCAATCGTCAAACGTGGCATCCTCGGACGCCATCATCATTTTATCGGCTGGGGCTTCGACTTTAAGATCTTTCTTCACGAGTCGAGGAATCTTCGAGATTCTCCGAGTAACGCTCCCAAGTGCTGGATTCTCAGATCTGGATGCCCCGGGGATACCTGTGCTCTCAAGAAGAGAAAGAACACGACGTGATGCACTGGTAATTGATATGTTTCCTTCAATATCTTCTTGGCAGAGATCTCTTGTATTTTGGTCAAAGTTTGGAGATACGCCTGGCCACGGTGCCATTCCTGCCTCGTACCTCTGCATTCCCTCAAGAACATAGGCAATTATTATGTGGAAATCACGAAGAACATCGCCAACTGTAGACCGCGTATTCCACTGCCTCAGGATTTCGCTCAAAGGAGAATGTGAACCATTCATTTGCGTGTTAAAACCTTCCAACTCCTCGTTATTGGGCGATTCTTTTTCTTCTCCTGCTTCGCCCAACCGTCTTGTTATTCTTGCTTGTTCAACTGAAGAAAGTGAGATATATGCGTCAAAGTGAGGCCATCCTGGGCTTAATCCATTCAACGAACTTCCATCATTCGGGCATACTTGTATCCGACTTCCTTCACCTTCCTCGCCAATTTCGATCTCATACCTATTCCAGTATTCCGGTTCGTGTAAAATCATGTCTGGTGTAAGGGCTTGAAGATCTCCAAGACAGAAATCAGTCATAGAACCATTTGCAGGCTCCTCAGGCGATACGACCATTGAAGTTTCCCCTAAAGCATTCAGGGTATCAGATACATAGCGAGATGTCCTTCTTGTTCTTCTCAACACCGTTCCCCCTCCCGATGAAGAGAGTGTCGTCCAGCTTGGATGCCGTCTTCTCTGGGGGGGCAACGGTGACGCCTGTATTGGGTCTGATGTATACGTGACTCTAGGTTGCTCCTCGCTCTGACTACGGATAGTGAACGAAACCCTTCTTGAAATTGATGGGTAATGTGGGTGCCCATCAAGATAAGCATCTGCACTGCTATCTTCACGATCTCCCTGCCAGTTATATCTCAATCGCCAACCCTCGTAGCAAAATAATTCACTCCATCGATACTCACGGAACCTGTACTGCCTTCTGCAACATGGACAACTAGGACTTCCGTGAGAATCAAAGAGTTAGCTAAGCCCGAGAACTTCATGTCACAGGAATACTTATCTCGTGGAACCAAACAGCAAGGCAAGCACTATGAAATGCGTGTCCGCATGGCAATCTAGCGACTTCCCACTCAGCACCACTTGAATCTAAGATAGCCATCTCTGCTGGAGTAAATCCTCTCCAAATCCATTCTTCTTGGCATATCGGACACACTCTTGATTCGAAACATGATGCAAGCCCGGCCTGAGATTCGATCACTTCACCCGGTTGGAAATGCCCTTCAGAATGTCTAATAACAACAGCAGAATTTCCATTTGGTTCCACTCTGAAAGTCATCAGTCCTAAAGATAAAGGAGAATCTGTATTCTCCGGGACTTGAGATGTCTGTAATCCTAGGCTAGCCAGATGCAATACCCCAGGTGCAGGAACCTCATTGCGTGATACACTCGCAGTATTAAATTGTATCTGGGTATAATTTCCAAGATAATTTTGATCAGTATCGTCCCGGAGACCCTCTTGGTTTTGTCTACTTGGGTAAATATTGTAGTGTTCGAGTGGAAGTGTGTCTAGAGGCTGTCGATATGTCATCCTTAATGAATTCAGTGAATAAGTACTAGAATGCCTAGTAGTATCACGTCTTTCTGATAAACGATATGGTGCTCTTTGAGTGAATCGTCGTAGATTTTGGATTGCAGGATGACGAGGCAGGGGCCCGGGTCGACCTGAGTGCTCAGGGGGTCTCGGTGTGAAGGTCTGTTGGACTGCCTGTGCAGCAGTCGGGGAGGGCTGTTGGCTTTGGGATTGCTCTGTTGGGTCCCTGCTATTAAGGCCTGGTCCACATTCCGCACCGGCCACCATGGTGGGATAACGCAAATGTGATGGGTGCATCTCCGCGCTATTCAGACCCTCTGAGCTTTGTGTAGGAGCTGTGGGGAGCAAGGCGGTTCAAGAGTGATCGGGCAAGCTGTTTTGCAGTTAAAAGGTGATAGGCGAGACTACGTGTACATGTGTTCAATACGAAAGGAGAGAAAACTTATACTCCAGAGTCACGTACATAATTTCGGTAAATTAGTAACTTGTTGACGTATGCTCGCTGAGAGGCTACATCTATAGGATTTTGTGTAAGTAACCGCCACCTCAGTGGCAGCATCACGTTATCGATACATGTACTACATGTATGTATCATATACAACATTAAATGTTATGCTAAGGTGTAAACCAGTCAATACAACGGTGTTTAGTAGAATAGAGCTAGCTTCTCACTACATATTAGATCTGGATTCATAATGATACGTGTTCCATTAAACAATGTTCCCAGTGTCTTCTTACGCTTAGAACGAGATTCTATCACGTGACCTAAGGTGTCCTGAGCACAGATCCTCACTCGACCGAGATGTTAAATTGACCAGCATCGTAACACCGGTACTAGCGCCACCTCACCATTTCCTTAGGCCACCAACCACCGCCACCATAACCATGATAATTAAAGCAGGAGATAATTACTTTTGAGCACAAAAATGACTGACTTTAATACATTTGGTTTTAAATTAGCTATTGGTTGTGGTTTTATAGGGTCTTAAGTTTGGTGGGGTTGAATGGTTGCGAGCGCAATTGGGACAATACTTAATTTCACCGCAAGTATAAAGAGGACCAAATATATTCTCCAATGTTCGGAAGCCAGAAATCAACAGCGCCCAGGCCTTCATTATGTCTTGAACATACGGTCTCGTGGAGAGCACCAGTGGCATTTAATTCAACTATAGATGGGATATCAACAGCTCACCACCGCATGCTATTTATGAAACATCATTTCTCGCAATTTAATTGTTCCTAACTCTCACAAGTCCATTGATTAAGGGAATCAATTACAGGCTCTGCTGATATAGTGTGTTTATCAAACTTAATATATAGATCTCAAAATCATACAAAGTTGAAACGCCACCTCTTGGGAATAGAGGGAAAGGAATCACGTTCACAGAAACTCTATCATGCGACCTGATAGAGAAGCTAAATCAAAAAATCCTGCATGTAAATTCACTCCCATATACATAATTTCTATACTAACAAAGAAACCTATTGCAAACCCTAAGGGGATCTCGAGGTAAAATGTTTCCCTTTGGAGTCACAAGCTATCACTCGGTTAATCAATATACAGCCCTCAAACCCATTTTGCGATTGTTGTTATTGTCGCTTATTCTTCAATCGAATCTAACTAGGATGTACGTTAACGTTGGTAGATATATACCAGAGTTATATAAATGTGGAATCAGGACGCGAGGTTCTTGAATGAGTACACTTACGACCTAGTATCTACGCGTATATATACGGATATGTGGCATGCGCAAATACATGTAGTTACAAGCTCCATATATATATATATACGTTTATAAGGTCTATAATACTTAGCTAGTATATAAGCTAAAGGATGTTACCCGGAGTGTTACAGGCTTCTCCTCGTCGACCCCGAGACATCCACACGTGTACTCGCCAGGTTATATATATATACGTACTGCAGCCAAGTGATCCTAACATCAAGCACAACCTATTCCAACAATCCTCACAAAGATCTATATTACATTTATTATCACTAGGCCTATGAGAATATACCTTCAAAATCGCCAGTACTCTCTGTTTCCCGGAGGTATGTGATCAAGTGGCCACCCGTGGAACCTACATTGGATGCAAAGTCGATCGCGATGTCTTGAAACAAAAAACGTATTGAAAATCACCGCACTGAAGAAGGTGCATTACAACCCAGGAATCCCCATACTTGTTTAATTTGGGTGTAGCCCTCTAGCACCTGACATAAGTCGATGATCGAAGACTCTAGGATATTGCCATAATAAAGTTTGTGACGTAGGTCCACAAGCGGCCGGTCATTTATACATAAATCTAGCGATGATATATCCAAATTAATTACAAAAACGACGAGCTCCATCGAAAGCAATGATGACTCTTGACGTAAGAGTTCCTATAACACGAACAGATCGACTGAATAATGGAGTGGTAAGTACGAGATTTCATTTGTCTCTATAGTTCTATCACTAACCTTCAAAATTTTGACAGCTGTCGCACCAGTTCGCTAATGCATCAACGTGAGTGGATGAGCACCTAGGCTGTCTCCAGCTGCGTGGAGTGGACAGAGCACCCTGCCACATAATGCACACACTTTACTCTACGTAGTTAATCAGATGCATGTTATTCACGATCTGCAAGTGAATAGGACATGCAGAGACATTAATACGGCGGTGAGCTTCTTGTATGTGTCTATCGAACAGCACCAAACATATCCTGATTCATTCTAACGAAATTCATACTCGTCTTGTTCCCGTTCGCTCCCATGATCACAGATAAACGGCCATATCCCTATATTAAGCCTTCATCGTCGAGCATCGAACATAACACTATGCAATAGGAAATAGAAATTCCAAATTCTATAAACAGGGATACATTTGTTGGAACTTGGAGGTAAACTCCACTGTAGGAAAAGTACAGCACTATAGCTAGGTAAGCTTATTGGAGAGTATTCATTTCCATGTTCTGATTTAAGCGGCTGCTTGCAGTTAATTAACATCGAATATTAAACAGGGCAATGAGGCCGGTATGTCGCAACTCCCCCACATTTTCTCATTGGTTTAGATGGAGTTGAGTAGCTGCCTGGCTAACTGTCTTTCAGCAGGGCAGGGATAACCAAGGCGACAAGAAGCTTATCCGGGAAGATTCCATGGTATTTACCGAAGCCTAGACTTATATACGAGGTCATATGGAATATAGCTTACGAATATATGTGTGATGTGCCGGTACTTCATATAACCATGGATCATAACCAATAGGAGAACTAGGACCCTTGAAACAATGTGAATCGATCTGAGGCATAAGAACCAAGGCAGGCAGGAGATCTAAGATCCACTCCCATAAGTTTTCGAAATCGTGCATCTTTGTACACACCTTTCGGGAATTAGGTTTACTAGATACCGGAGCTACACTTCCTGTTAAAGAAGGGCTAGCACACGGAATGAATATTACGGTAGATACAATAGAAATATTTTCATTGCCACACGCAAGATTAGTTTACAAACCCCGAGAAAGGCTCAAAGCCAATCATGTGCCTATCATAAACCTTCCCCAAGACACCTTTCTCCGATGCAAGACAGGCCATGCTCTATTCAGTAAGAGAGAATCATACTCAGCCTAATGAGCATTCAACTCTAGGGAATCTGCACCTCAAAAATATCGCGAATGAAGCCGCGCCGGCCTATCACTTTTACAATAAAAATAATGATTACAATCTTTTAAAAATACCTTTGAGACAGGTCTCATGAGACGCCGTATCAGATTGCATACCTACATACCTGCATTGTCACGCGCAAGCTGGTGAAAAAAACCCGTGATGTCAATGCTTCGGCTGTCTGTGGTGGCAGATTAGTTGAGGGCTTTGTATGTATCTGCTCATGTATTGTAGTTAGATGTCTGTTCCCGTGCAGTTGATGCGCATTTTCAAACGTCAAAAAGTGTGCTGGAAATCACAAAACATACATGCGTGTACAGTTCATACATCACGAATAGGTTTTACGAATACTTCGTCTACAATAAACAAACCAGGGAAAATAAAAACTAATCTCTCGGGAAGATTCGGTAGTAAGAATTTGTATAGATCCTAGCCTTCCATTTCTCCGGCTCAAGGGGCGTAGCTGGACGTAACATGATATCAGGCCACTATTCTAAAATCACGTGACGCATATAACACGCCATGTCAGATTACATATAGTTGATAAAAATGCCACTCCATTCATATCTTGCCTTCCGCATAATAGTATACTCGACTCTCTATGTTGAACTTTCTCTTGGATCATTATTGTCCAACTACCGGTACTGTTACTGTTCTAGCTTCGTTGGCCTTGTGTGGAACCCGAATTCCGAAACGGCATATATGCTAGCTAGGCCCGAAAGATCTACACCGAAGACAAACTGACAAAAGGGGCTACCTATCTCGTTAATCAATAATGATAGGATATCGCTGGTTTTTGTGGGACTGTGATAGCTAGCTAACGTGTACATATCATCCAGCTGAAAGCCTTATCCCCTTATAATTAGGATGGTGACGTCGGAGTTGGAGCTGCGTTCTTATCAGTGCATCATGATCAATAAACAGAAAGATTCTCGATAGATTACCTGA
The DNA here is from genome assembly GCF_020137385.1 of Morchella sextelata. Taxonomy (NCBI): domain Eukaryota; kingdom Fungi; phylum Ascomycota; class Pezizomycetes; order Pezizales; family Morchellaceae; genus Morchella; species Morchella sextelata. The sequence continues at coordinate 426,972 of NW_025408636.1, forward strand.
CTCGCTGTTTCGGCCAGACCTGGAATATCTACATGGAAAGGTATCACGGTTTAAAGTGAGAGCGCTTCATAATTGGTGCAAGTTGACAGATTGCGCAATGATATTGACTACAGGCCTTAGAAGAAGCCAAGGTTGGTCGTGAATTCAAGCTTCGAATCTTCTCTGAGGTATTCTTAGGGGCTGTCAGATTAGGTCACTACCACGGCATGTTATAATCTGTTCTTCTTTTCTGGAAACTGGATTTTATATTGAAGGGGCATAACAATAACGTTTTTTGACCGAGTACCGTGTCAGACCTAGAACCGTGTCGTATGGCAACAGCACCAAAATCTTGACTTAAATTTTGGAGGCGAAAAGGCTCGGCAATAAATACGACCAAATTTGTATGGTAATGACCTGATTCCCAGTCTGACACGGTACCAGGTCAAAAACGTTACGGATGGGGAGTACTTCACATGTGGGAGCTGACTCGATCTCCGCGGGGATATATAAACTTAACTATAATATCGCTTACACTAACCTTATTCCTATCACAATACAAGGCGGAAAGTCCCGGAGCTTTGGGGTGGGAATATGCAGAAAGCCGTTTTAATTTAGAAAGTTCTTTTCATAGGTATCTTAAAGAGATAAATTCACGCATTATTAAGGGCCTGTCTCAGAATTAACACTATCACGATTAACCCAGTGGCACCGAAGCTCATGATCATATGCCATAATCTCATGTATTCAACCAGGCCAGAGATAGTATCGAAGGTGATCGAAGGCCTATACTTGTAACTAGGGGCACGCGCTCACTATGTAGCTGCTCAACAGCTGCGATGCATCGATGGCTAGGTTGTTTGCTTAAATCTCTAGTCTTCTTGATAGCCATGAATATCCGTGGATACATGTGCTTGGTAGGTTGATACGATATGTATTTTGTTGTTGGCCGAGGGTATGCGCCTATCCATTTACACTGCATGGGATAGCTTCGCGAGTGATGGCCCATGAGTAGGCGATGTGTCACGTCACCCGACATGATCCCCTCCAAGGTTTTTCTCGGTCGTAAACGTTTAAACAACCATCCAAGACCAATGAGTTATATATTATATAATTATCTATCTTAACCTGCTCTCCATTCTCTCGTGTTTCAGAGGAGGGGTATAATGCCCTCTGCTCGCCATCGCCTCGCATGATAGTTAGTGTCTAAGTACTCCGGAGACCTTGAAGTACCGTTTTTAGACTAGGTTGCTAATCATATATAACCTTTCAGGAAATAGGTACTGCGTCGTGTATCAAAGGCGGGTTATGTGTCGATGAGACTGAGATCGTCATTTTCGAAATGGCCACAAATAGGGATCAAGAGGATTGGTGGCAGCAACAAATACAAGCGAAAGATGCTACATAAAGGGATGCGATTGCGGGTCACTTGGACTATCTAGTGGCGGATGCGTTGCTCAAATGAGTACGTTCTTCAAAGCTCCTGACAACGGTGGAGTGACACCGTCTGATCTCCATATTAAATGAATGTGAACAGGATGTTGGAATGAGCCCTGCGGAACTGGACCTTTAAGAATCAGTATACCAATTATGCAGTGGTAGTGAGCAAATGCTCGAATTCACTACTTAGAATCCTTTCAATAATATTGTAGTAGTATATGTAATCACACCACCACAACCACTCTCGACGCACCAAGCATCATTTCAAGTACTTCACTGTGAAATCAATAGTAAAAAAACCTCTCCCTAGTGGCACGGTATCCCACAATACTCGACGGTAAGCATGGCGCATATCAGATATTCAAGGCCCGATATCGTTCATAATGCGCCCCAGCCGGATGGAAGGTAAATAAGGAAGTTTTTTTTATTTTTTTATTTTTATTTTATGTATGTGGGTATTCTCATGAAAAATATCTCCAAGGCCAAAGGGGTTCTCATACGCCAGGCTAGGCTTTGTTTCAGGCCTATCGTTGATCTAACATTAACTAGCAGCCCCTCTCGAAAACCAACCAGACCCCTGTTCAAAAAAAAAAAGAAAATCGATTTTCGGCAGCGTGACCACCTAAGCGAGGAGAGTGACAACCAACAAGCCGAGCCTCATACCTAGAGCGAGAGGTAGAAACCGGGGTGTAAAAACAGGGTTTAAGTGGCTGACTCGGCCAATAGGACTCTTCCAATAATTTTACCACACGCTATACATATAACCATTCCAGTAACCCTACTGTGCAACCCCTTGATATAATTATATGTATAAGTCACTGTTCTCTTTTCAGACATGCGTGCACCATACAGATATGGGTAACTTACCACACTAACATTGTCAATCGCTGGCGGATAAATTATCATTACCACAAGCGCGCGCGCTCCACAACTCGTTAATGGAGAATAAGGTGTTTGAGAAACGCCGCTAATTGGTTAATCTCATTAATTCATTACCTAAACACCATATTCTACGCTTTCAACTTAGGCTTAACTGCACCTTTTGACTGGATGAATTAGTTTTTGCGAGTTTTTTTGTAGGCTATATTATGTCCCATAATCTGGCCGATTCAAGCGCCGACCTTTCCAGGCGGCATTTCACAAGAGTTCCATTACAATAACATGCCCATATGAGTGATAATCGATGTCTTGACAGATTCTCCTGGGGGTGTGGGGTCCAACTCCACGATGTCTCGGCGAATCCGTGAGTTGAGCTGAGTTGGCCCCGGCGAGATCTGAGTTCTGCCAAATATTATTAGGCTAGATGGTGCACTGGGGGCGCGCGGGGGTGTCAATCTCTTCACTTGCCCACAGGCCCTTAGCTCTGATTTAAACAATATGCAATGTATTCATCCATCCCATCGCTCATTATGGATGCCGTTCTATAGATGAAGAGAGTACAACCGTCAACGTTGTACATGTGCATGTGGCTTCGTCCTGTAGTACGTACCTTCTGTGGTTTTTCACGATGGCACGTACAGGCTTCAACTGTAACAACTGCGCAGTTAATCAATGTCAATTTTACCGGTGTAACTAACATCCCCCTTGTCTCCCTTGGTATAGTTGACGAGAGATCGAAGAAATTCGCTTGGGAACAAGCTTCCGAGCCTATGGATTGCAACTGTTGCCTTTTCCCTTGATAGTTAGATCTAGTCGGCCATTGTTCTAGCGGGTAACGGAGGTAGCTAGGCAGCTAAAGGAGGTGAAAAATCAAGACACAAATGTTTTCTTTTTGCCTAGTTCCCCATTGCCTTATTAATCATTGCGACTTTCAAAACTAGAAACCTGCTTCATTTTTCATTTTATTTCTAGCTATTTTTGTTTTTTCGTTACCTAATAAACAAACAAAAAGCATTATATATGCATCTCCCCGGTGAGGCCTCGAGCTCAAGGAATTTGCCGCCTAGTACATGAGTTTGATTGATCGACAGTGTATTCGTGTATGCTTGCCGCCTAGCTTGATATCCCGATAAGAAGTACGCCTAGCTTATCAAATAAGCTATATGTAATATTACCAACTACTAGTAGTATACGTACACGTGCACTTCGAGTTGTTTGTTACTAATTAATGGTGTATGTAACTCTATCCATACGGTAGTAATATATATCTCAAATACACTCGTTTATTCCTTCTACAATTGATATATACATGTACAGTCCACCCTCATGGTCACATCTCAGTAAATCGCTGGCGGCCAGGGTCATGTCAGCTGATCAATCTACCGCGCGAGAGTTAAAGAAAGAAAACCAATATCATAGCTAATGCATATTATATCCGGTATATATAGCATGTACGTACTCTACATACTAATACAACCTCTGGCAAGATTATTGTGGGACGGGAAAGAAAAAACCAGGTCAGCTAGCAACGCAAACATCCGGCAGGTCATACCAATGCACTGCACCGGAATCTTTAACTTGGAATAATTAATCGCTTCAAAGCTGCCAACATTATGAGTAATACATCTCAGTATACTACTGCTACGCTCACAATGTTTTTTTTTTCAGAATCCTGTATACAAGCACACATTCCATAGCTGGCTAAAATATACCCAGCATCTCAATAGTCAGGGCACCATGACCAACGTCGAAAGAAAAGTTTAAAAACCCTGATCATGTCGATACTAGAAAACAAGGTGCCGGGGGGAAATACACGACCCTTTAATTCTTCGCTAAAAAAAAGTTGGTCTTACCGAGGTGGGGGAAATCAATGCCTGCTACTTACTCCTATATTATTGGACCACATACAATTAAACCTTAAGCTTAACTTTCAAGATCTGGCTGGGCTTACATTAAACGAATATCATTAACCCCACATACAACTCAAGGCCAGGCACACAGTAAACAGGCAAATCAGGAGAGTAGGCAGGATGTTGGATGTAGGGATGTTAAGCCCGCCGCCGCCGCCGCTGACGAGGCATGCAAAAGAAAACCTGCCCCGGCCGATGCCGTGATATTATTATTCGGCTCCTCACAGCTGCCCTCGACCTAGCTGGTTATAAGTTGCCTTAATCTAACCAACTTCCTCGCGAGTAATATAGTAAGGCACTAATTAATTGCCAAGCCATATTATATAAGTAGTTACAGATATATATAGTCAAATAAACAAGTATTAACCCAGATCAATCTTGTCAAACAATTGAACGTCTAACTGGCATCGATGATTCGAATTCCCACTAACCTAAATATCGTCTCTGCAGCACATCATATGCATATATGTATGTAAGCTATAAGCCATGCACTACATGTAGTGAACAATTAGATACGGGGATATGGGTTCGTGCCCCAATGAACTCCCCAGTAAGTAACCACAAACTCGACCAATATGGCCACGCAGTATGCACTTGACCCAAAATAATTAACTGCCAAGCAATATTAATAGCTATATCCATAGCACAGTCATGATCAGTACTACATATTAGAGCAAGAAAAGTTACCCTGCGCCTCTCCAACCAAGCTTTTAGATTACAATTGGGAAAAACAGGTTTCACATTGCGGCAGAGAAATCTTCAGGGTCCTAGTGCAGCCCACAACAACGAAAAAGAGGCTTGGTAAAGCGCCCTTCTCTTCTCAATAGCCAACAAAACAACTCAGTTCCACCTCACCTTGCGCGCGCAATATGTACGAACCATGGCCATCCCCACCAAACCCATGGGAGTTCCACTGGAGGACGGTCATATCTCCCCTCAGGCCTGCGGATCCGGCACGATTACTACCGACCCAAAAAGCTAAAATCGAAGAAAAACAAAACTTCTAGCACACACATGTATTGACGGCCGGAACAGTCAATGATCATCTCATCTGGCCGAGGCAGTGTACCCTGTGACAGATATACATACGGGACTCATTGGCCTTTTTTTTTTGTGGCGTTCTTTTTTACGGTAATGATCGTGAGGATTGATGAGTTTTCTTCACCTTCCCCCCATTCTCCCGCCGAGTGAAGAACTCTAAAACGCGGGGGCTGAAATCCCAACGATTATGATGGGAAGTATGTGCCCTTAGACTATCTCCTCCGGCAATTATCAGGACTCCCCGCCTGGCTAAGTGAAATCTGGTCCGGAAAACCTCAAACCGTGATCCCGAAGGCTTCCATTAAGGCAACGATCGTGAAGATTAGAGGATCTGGATCTTCCATTCACATCGCCATCCAGGTGTCCTTTCCTTCTGCCAGAAACTAACCCCCCCCCCCCTCCCCCCCCAAAACTCCAGTCCTAAAAATCTCTCTTTGGCAACGATCATGAGTCAGTATTCCCCTCTAATCTCGCCAATCTTTCCATGACTCCCTCGGTTGTGGAATCTGATATATCATTTCTATATACTTACCGATAATCTCCCTCTCTTTCCCTCCTCCCCGCCACCTCCCCGGCTCACCGCGAACCAGATATATCATGTCCTATAAAAAATATATCCAAAACGCGGGGGCCAACTTCTGGCTCCTTCATGCCCTGCAGTAGAGGTTCACACGCAGAACATTCATGTATGTTCCATCACCAATATGTCTCGCTGCGAAATTGAAAGGAAGAAGAAAAAACAATTTTTAAAACCTGTAGCCTAGCTTTGGGTGATCGTGAATCGAGCCAGCTAGCCAATTTTACGTCCTCTGTACTGTACCCGTACACCGCTTTTATCTTTGATAGATGTCCAGCCGGATCATTGAGGTCCTAGCCATGTGCCGAAACATTATCTTTCTTGAAGTGAGCAAGTCGAGTGATATCTCAAGTATCACCCACCCCCACGGCCTAGCCCAACTCTAACCCCCGCCGCCCAAGCCCAGATCGAAAGGCGCAAGCGTGAGTGTGCTCAGATAAAGACCCTGTCACTACCGGGTTCTGGGGGGTTTGATATATTTAAGGCGGATGTCGAACGGCGCGGCTCACCCGGAAGCTGGCAGCTCCGACTGGTAGACAGACGTCACTTGAGCTGGTTATCGAGTTAGTTACATACAGTTCACAGAGTAGTACGGTTGTACATGTAGCTGTAGTTAGTCCTCGGTTGGTGGTTTTGATGATTGTGGGAGCTTGTATGGTGGTTGTTACTTGGAGGCAGTTTGCCCCCCCCCCAAGCCAAAAAGGGCAGCATAAGCCCAATTCGGCCGCACATACAGTGTCCGGTAGAATTATTGCGAAAGTCAGAACTAAAAGGGTGGGTTTCTTGGCCCGTGCTCACTGCAAAAATTCCTTTGAGGGCCAATGGGACTATCGGGTCACGGGAAAACCCACTTTCGCATTAATTCTACCAAAATCTGTACAAATGATCCCGGCTACTATCGCTATATCCGACCCTCTTATGACGATCACCCATATAGCCATTCAGATCTGTCTCCATGGTTAAGGTTCCCCCTGCGACTACCCTCCACGTGCTGCTCGCCCTCAATCATGTATTGTCAATCGAATTCGACACCTGCGCATATGCCTCACAAGCCTTTTCCTTCGCCACGCCATGACAGTACAGTACAATTATACAGTGTAGAGTTGAAACTCGTATGATTCAAATCAAACAACGGATAACAATGAGACACCGACACTCCTACTATTCCCTTCAGACCTGCTATAGCTAATCATCATATGATCTCTCTGAGCGGAGTAATCAGTCAGCAGCGGAGTCCGAGAGTGAGACTGAGCATGAGACCGAGACTGAGACATGGCAAGTAACTGCCACCCGACCCCGATCGGCTTCGAGTCTATGATCTGATATGGGGGCCGGAAGCTATGCGCAGCGCTCTTTCGACCGCAGCCGCCCCCGATGTTTTTCATGGCGGCGTGTACTCCAATTGAATAGTCGATGTTACATAGGGTACTGCTGCCATGTATCACGAACGAGAGCCGCGCGCGCCGTCACTTCCCCCGATGCCCGAGGGGGAGGGGTATTGAGGTAGGAGCAAAAAAAAAAAAAAGAAGTTGTACCTACAGATGCTTCATCTCCTAGCCGTCTTGCTAGTAGAATCTGTCATATTCGGGTACTTGACTCCCCAAAATTTCCGCGGGTGGGTTTTGGGGGGGGGGGGCCAAAATTACCCTTTGGGATCCATACCTCAAAAGCTACATGTACTCGGGGCAGGTAACAAGAACCTGAACATAAAAACGCGCTAGCAGGGGTCAAAGTGGTTGCTACCAGAAAAACGATGTTCAGGTTCTTCATGCCTATCGCGAGTACATAGCTTGCCAACATGCACCGACAAGATCTCCAGTGCAAGCCACTCAAATCAATAACTGCAAGTACCCATTTGGCATTGTTCCTGTGGCTTACGCCGTAAACCGACCCCTAGACTTGCCAGATACGATCAGTCCCTCCAACGGAACTTTTATGGCGGTGATGGTGATGGTGTACATATGCATATATGTAGTGTACCAGCTTTAACACCCGGCCCACTACATGAACGGCAGTTCGCACAGTTAAGATCTGCACCGTTACACAGATTTCGGCTATATCGGTAGTTTGGGCTATGCGTTACCTGTCAAGGCTGTCAAAAAAAAAAGAGAGAGCAAAGTTACACATCGCCGCCAAAACAGGCCTTCTCATTGTTGCACGGGAGATCTACGCGCCAAGGGGAGGCGAGGGAGATTTGAGGCCAATCGCGTAGAGTGCTGTACCTAGATCTTGCTTTCGAGCTACTCTAGAGTGCATAACCTAGACACCCTCTCGCACTCATCAAAAATAGAAACAGAGTGACGAGTGTGGGCAGAAGGCCGACACGTCTCAAGCTCTGGGGCCTTTTTTCTTCTGGAAAAAAGTTGGATACGTCCGATATTTGTCGTCGTCGGTGTCGTTGGTAATGCTGTTTAATAGCATAGCACCGGATATTATGCACCTCATGCGGAAACAACTACCATGAACCCAGATCGACGCCTGGCCCTCGACAAGCTTACAATTTCCTCCTCTACTTCTACCTGCTCTACTCTACCAACTTAACCCATCCCGATATCCGGTAGGTATATATGTGACTAACCCGTGATTAGCAAGTTCCCGCCGCCAGTCAGTAGCGCACCGAGATCTAGCCGTAGCCGTGGCGTCCCGAGGCAAGTGGAATATGTTCGTTCCAGGGGTGCGTGGGGTAAAGGGGAAGAAGGGGAGAGGTTGTTCTTAGATTAGTAGCAATAGTAGTCGTTGTAGCTAGCTGCATGCGGTTATAAATTAATTAGTAGATGCCAAGAAGTGAGATAATCAGATTACGACAATTACTAGTAAAATATCTACTTGGGAATTTCACTTGTCTTGAAGTCTCACTCTCTCTCTCACACACACCCGTACCCACAAATTCCTTCTGGAACACCGCGCACCGCACATCTCTGAAGGCCTGCATCTTCCCTGAGTGAGTTTGAGCCAAAGCAACTGATCCCTTCACCGCTGCCTAAAATCTCCCACACCACCCCCTCTCGCCTACCAGACAAGGCGATGATCGTCCGGATAATTATCCGATACAGAAAATTTGAACAACAAACCTAGTTGCAGTGTGTTACCTGAGATCTGGAATCCTAGTTTCCCGAGGGCGGTAGGTTTTGCTAGTCATGTTCCTTGTTCTTCTAGGCTGCTAGCTTTCCCCCGGGATATGGAAAGGAGGAGTGATGGAGTGTATTGCAATTGTACTACTATCACTCACTGGATGGATGGATGGATGGATGGGTGGGTGGATGGATGGATGGATGGTGGGTGGGTGGGTGGAGGGTGGGTGGAGGGATGGGTGTACCTACCTACGCCCAGGCAGAGAGGGATTACCTGATTGTTGGCCGGCTGGTAAAGCTTGACTCCTGCTTGCCTCCCAGCAATATCTTCCTATCGTAAGTATGTATGTAGCTAGCGGCCAGACCGCCAGCTACACGATGAAAGACGTCATCTTGAAGTCACCAGCTAATTAGCGGAGGGACGGACCGCCGTAGCTCTTTTTCTTTTGCGATCGTGATTTAATTCAGCTGAGAAGAAGGATACACAAACAAACCAGCTACCCAGATAGACAGACAGATATGATATCGGCTACCACTGCACTGCTGCTATACCCACCGCAATTGTTAAGCGAAGAGCTAAATATAACGAAACGGGGGGCGGAAATAAGCTCCCACAAATCGCAAACAAAAGAACTCACTATGTAAGTTCTGTAGCTATGACAGCCAGCCTCAGTGACCAGTTTTCTGCCAAATACGAAACCTGAGAGCCTTTCGGTCCGAGACACCGCATTGGAGGTACTCTTCCGATTTGCGGCGGTGATGCTGGTTAGATTGTTTAGTTTGCTGGTTTAGTTACTAGTATGTACATGTAGTTGTGGTTTATTTAGTAGTAGCTTAGCTGTAGGTACTACAGTAGGCCCGCGCGCGGTTGCAGTGTCCGTGTGTCTTCCACGGGGCTTCTAGCTTCCACACACTCACCAACAACCTACATCCTGCTACTACCACTACCACCACTACTACATGTAGCCGACGCCCACGTCCCTCTCCACGCGACATTGACACTGGTACACCGCCATGGCAGCAGGCCTAACTCCCCATTGTCTGTCTCATCTTCGTGGGCGCCGTACGTACCGTACCGGCGCGCGACCGTTTGACTCAGTTCCACTAGTAAGAAAACGCAATAATACTCCGGCGCCCCTATAGAACTAACTAAGCCCTACCGTACGCCCAAAAACAAAAAAGAAAGAATAATGAAAAAAATCGGGGTCATACGTAGAGAAAAAAATCAAAGAACAATCAAGTATCCACAGTAGACCCTCAAAAACCAAAAGAGTGCAGAGAAAAAAAGCCAATGATCAGAACCACACACCACCAACACCACCACCCCTCCACCCCTTTTTTCTGTTCGCCCCTGGGACGATATTGACGCTGATCTCTTAGGATCGGATCGGCAGCTATGCTTTCTTGCTATAGTGTACTAGCTGCAGTATCAATTGGCCATGGTTTTCCCTCGGGAGGTGGGAAAGCTACGTTAGTAGGTGCAGGTACGTACATATACGTAGGTGCGTGGGTAGGTGCGTGGGTAGGTGTGTGGGTAGGTTGGGTGCGATATCGATAGAGTACCGTACCTACACTTACCTCCCTACCTCCGACTCCCGACCCTTGGAAGGCGCTGCATGGGGAGGAGGGTTCCGTGTAGCTCCGAGTATTGTACTGTAAATGTTTGTTTCTTTGAAATCCAAAGGCCAAGGGAGATCTAGAAGAGTTTAGGGTATCTATGGTAGCTAGATAGGCAGGATACACTAGAGCAGCAGTAGTAGTAGTGCACTGTAATATTATTATGGTAGAACAATTCAAAGAGGATCGATGGTACAGCCGTATCCTGTATAGCTAGTCAGTTAGATAGTTAAATTACTTGCTCATGCATGCCAAAACAGGACAGACAGTTAAGATCAACCCGCCACCGACTTCATCAAAGCCAATGCCTTATTCCCAAAAAAAGAATTGAAAAGAAAACGAGAAAAACAGTGAAGAAAAAACAACTCCTCTGGTCTAGATGCAGAGGTCCTGTGCTACGGCAAGGAATAGTAGAGATAATTTTTTTCTTTCCTGTTCTAGGTTTAATTTCGGCATTTGAAGGAAAAAAGATATGCACATCGAAGATAGCGAGAAAGAGAGTGAGAGAAAAAAGAAAGAAAAAAAACTATCCTTGAACAAACTTACCAGGGGAGGTAGGAGGGCAAAGATACTGCATCGAGATACCCATACGGAAATTCCAACTAGCTAGCTTGCTTGCTGGATGTCCGTACGGGAGACGCACTGACAATCAACATACTAACCTACTAACCTAACTTATTCGATTTTCTCTATATAAGACTCAACAATCTTCCCCCATCAGTCAATTCCTCACCTCGCTCTTCACTCCTCATCCGCCTACCACCACTACCACTCACTACTACCACTCACTACTACCACTACTACTCTCACTTTAATATCTTCTTCTTCTTCCTCCCACCACCACAACCAACAGTCAATATGCGTACTTCATTCATCCTCTCTGCCGTCGTGGCCATCTTCAGCGTCTTCGCTGCTGCCTCCCCCGTCGCAGCTCCCGCTCCAGAGCTCATAGTCCGCGACACTACCAGCGATGCCATCACTGGGCACCTCACCAGCTGCAAAACTGAGCTCGATACCTGCCACAAAAAGTGGACCAGCACCTGCAGCGGAAGCTGCTCCAGCAATGACATTATCAGCTGGCAGAAGGAGTGCGCAGTCATCATTGTCAAGTGGACCGGCACAATCAAGGGAACTATCCCCAGCGGATGGAAGTGCCCTACCAGTGTCATCAGCATCATTGTTAAACTTGTAGTGGAGATTATCATCGCCATCAATATTTGCCTTACCTTCTTGCTCGGAAAGTGTGGTCTTCGTATGTTTTCCTCATCTTCTTCTGCTCATTCTTCATAAGCTTTATATACTGACAGATTAACTATAGTCGGTGGTATCCTCTCCCTCGTCATCATTCTTGTTGCCTCCCTTCTTGTTGAGCTCAAGATTGCGATCAACGGTCTTCTCGTCGTCCTCGCCCTCGTTATCGATGGATTGCTCAGCCTCGTCGTAACCCTTCTTGTCTCCCTTCTCGGAGGCGCCACTTGCTTCTGCTGCAGCTTGTTTGGTTTGATCTTGTAAACAGATCGCACACTATACTAGTGTTTGGGGGTGGCTACTGCAGCATAGAGTATACTGGCTAGGGGATAGTCGACGATCTTTTGGTTTTAGTTTTCTTTATTCTTGCGGGTGGCTGTAACTTGTGCGGAAAATCAACAGGCAACAAGGAAGGGATGGAGGGGGATCGACTTTATGGATTTCTTATTATTTTTAGGTGGTGGAAGAGCGGTGGTATAGCGGGGTCTCCATTGGTCCTTACTGGACCAAAACTCTCTTTATAGTATTTGTAATTCAATTGCAATTGATTATAAAAAAAAACCCTTTTTGGTTCCTGGGCTGCGATCGTGAATTCGAAACTTTTTTATCGCTGTCTTACTACTAACATGATTATTGCTTAGCAAATATTCCTACAGAGAAAAGAAGAAAGGGTAGATAGATATGATCAGCGCTGCAATAAAATACTTATCTCAAAATCGAAGTGTTTATTTATATCTAATTCGAACTCGGTAGGAAGTGGCCCCGAGATGTTTGTTGGTGTAACGGCATTCATGCCGGTTTCTTGTGTGCAGGCGAGTGATTGTTTGTGACACACGGTCCGTTGTTGACCAGGGCATGGATGTGATCAGTCAGTAAATATCCATGTCGTTGTCCTCCAGAACGATTTGGCTTGGCATTACAGGAGCGACTATGTGGCCCCTTGATGTAGGTACATTTTTTTTTTTATATTTTCGGGGAAAAAATAGTTTTCGTGCCGTTTTGCTCTAGTATTGTGGAACCCAAGGCTTAAAATTGAAGGAACAGCTACGACAAGGGGCCACTACTATTAGTAGTATCAATGATATCGATGAATGTAAAGCTATTCCACGAACAGTATGCGACTGTAAACTATTGAGACAGCTTGGAAAGATGAAAACCCGTCAGCCATAAACTCTGGATCATCCCATGCCATCTCTCAGATCGCCATCATTAATTACCGTGCATTTGCCAAGAGAGCGCACGTACTGTTCCATGAGAAGTATTTCTCGGTATCAACGCTTTGACACATACATATGTAAGATGTCTCTCCTTCGCTGCGGAGATTTTCATACCGTCTCCATGGGCATGGCATTTTATTGGCCTTTTTCATACTTAGGGGTCGTGTATTAGATTAAGGAACTCACCGCTGTGCACATCAATTCAGGATTGATGTGCATGATCATCGATCAATATAAGTTAATATATCTTTTCCTGTTTAGTATTCTTGAGAGGAATAAAGTCCCTGTAGCGATGAACAAGATTTTAACGCATTAAAATCCCGACGCTTCAGTAAGCTTTAATATTCGACCAAACTTGCAGGATACATGTAACTACTACCATCGGGCTTGGCACATTATGTCCACGATTTTCTGGGTGTGCGATATCTTGGATAGAAAGTCAATTTATTTCTTTGTTTCTCCAGCGTTTTCTTTTCTTGGAAGGATTTGATTGCGCTTGTCTTGGCAACAAAACTGGCCGGTGGCCTGGCTTCAAATCTCATCACGCGATTGTATAGTATATATTCTCTTGAAATTTACCATTAACTAGAACTGAAGGTTATTATATCCACTTGAATGTAGACCCAAGATGCTAAGGTGTACATCCACTTAAACGTGGACCTGAAGTAGGATCCCCTAATCGTTTATTTGAGTAGCAATTTACTTTAGGCGTACGTGTTTAGTATCAACTCAACAACTTTATCTTTTTTCCATGTCGATCCAAAGGCGAGGCCAGAGGAGCATTATATATAATACAATGCATTACCTCTACATATTATTTGATAGTTGGCATGATAGAGTAGCGTTTCGATATTGACTGTGGAATATGCCGAGATAGATGATAGAGTAAACAGCTGGTTTGAATAACCATTATAAGGTATTCTTCCATAAATAATTGCCGACACGAAGATCTCGAGCTGTATATGGCCCATAAGACACTTGGTAGTCCAGTGGTGTATGTACACTCTGCGGAAGAATGGGACGAGTGATGTATCATGACGCAGATCAGGAGGGGAAAGTTAACTCAGTTGAGGTTACAACCTGCCGGTGTCCAACTTTCCGTTTCATCGGGAAGATTTTTACCTCTCCGAAGTGAAGCCTGTTAACCTTGTAGCCTAGTCTAAGTCTTTGCGATGACGTTAAGCTTACAGGATAAAGGAATTGTACATAACTCTGGATAAACATTATTTTCCTTGATTCTTCCATTGTTCTCGGGGAATAGGCCCGGCAGAAACTATATCGGAGATATCAGTATCGGTATTGTGTTGCGCAGTACGGGTAAATATCCCTTCAGTCATATATAAGATACATCCTAGATCCCGAATCTATATGCGCCCGTATTAATTTTCTCGTCTCCCAACCAATCCCTGCTCCGCATCGTAGACCAAGAAATGAACCACACAGCAACTCTAAAGTACTCAGCGAGTGAGTGCATGGACCAGCTGCAGGTGAATTAAAGCTCCTGTCGAGCTACCCATGTACTCAAAATGTACGGGTATATTATACCTACTCCACTTTATTCAATATTTCGGTTAAAGATGATTTTAAATTTCATCAGAGAGTGCAAATATAGTTCCAGTTCTCTAATCGCCCAAAAAATCAGCCTTGAATCTAACTGATAGAACAGGTTTCTATAAAGCAAGAACAAAAGAGGAGCCCGCAGGATCTACACCCCCAACCCGGGGTAAAGCTTATATCCGTGCGGGGCCTTGCATATCGGCAACAATCGCATCTTTACTTGCCACGTACTTCATCAGCCATCATTGTCATAGTTATATTTGCCGATACCCGCATAATTTCTAAGATCCATAGTACCGGCTGTCGCACCTTCGACATTTCCCCCCTACCTTTTGGTAGTCAAGATGTATTCTGTAAAGTAGTAAGTGCAATTTACCTTTGACACCGGCTCATTGCGATATATATTCCAGTACAACTAGGGTCCTTGTTTCTTGCTTGTTTATGCCTCTAATCATATTTAGAGACATTGGTAGTTGAGTTGACTGCTACATTGTTTCTAGTATTCTTTCTTCGACCCCATAGTCTTAGTAATAGGACTTTTGATGTATAGTTGTATTCCTCTGTTTATGGTATGAGCTTCGGTGATTGTTATACGCTAGCCAGAAATATTGATAGTCTTTTTTCCCTGAGGTTCGCCATTCGGGAAAAGTTCCTAGCTTAATTGTTGGCAAGTGTTCTTAAATTGAACCCTTTTGAGCTTTCTTATCCATTGGATCCATAAAGAGAACGTCTAGATATATTTGCGAAAACCCTTGACTGCAGCACCTTACAGATGAATAACGCAGTGACGGTTCGTTAAGATAACATTTGATTGGTTTTAGCTAATTCCATCCTCTCGGTCTATGATGATATTTTGACCCATATTCTGTTCAACGGGAAGGGAATTTGGTGTCAGATTAAGTCGTCAGACCAGTAAGAACGACGATTGTCATTTTGCAATACGATTGCGATATTGATACCTACGATATGCATAGTTTTATCGCGTAATTGGGGTACAATTCTTTCTTGGAATAGAGCGCGCACTCCAACTAAGCCCCCCAGGCTATCGAACGCCCATGGATACAGGGTTCCATTTATGTATGGGTCTCACACCCGCGATTTCGTTTAAGCTGAACAGAATGTCGTATGTCTGGGATATGTGACCCTTTCCTATTAGGTTCCGTAAGCTTGGAAGAGTCTTTGTGTAGCCAGAAATTGTCGGCGGCTATCATCTCACGTGCCATTGATCATAGGTTATAGTATGACGGTTTTTAGTTTCTAATTTGTTGAAATGGTGATGACTGGTAAGTTATTGAAGCCCTGACTTTCTCCGCCTTCTAACCACGGGGTTTCGGTAACGAGCGAGTACACAGGCAACGAATACCCCGGCCCGATGCATTCGCCGCTTATTGATGATCGAGTGATAGCCAGTGTTTGATACCCTAAGGCATAACAGACAGCTTATCTAAGACCCCTCCCGTTCATCCACTAAATAAAACATAAGCAGTGTCCACCTAAATATAAATCTCAATAGCATATGTAGTTTCTGTTGGCCCCGTGGGAAGGGCACTCACTATGTTAATTCGTGATGGTGTCATAGTTTACCGCGTGATATTTGATGATGCTATTTTTTAAAATCGTTTGAGATATACCGGGTGTCTTGGTAGCTTTTTGCTATTGAAAGCCTGTTAAAAGTTCATCAAAATACACCAAAGAGTGTTTCGTTATGTTTTGGTATTGATGGCTGGCTGCTCGATTCGTTGAGTCTTAGGATAGATTGTGAGTGGCGAACCCTCCGGAAGATTCCCATCCGCCAAACATATATTAGGATATCTAAAAGCTCGCCCGATCAATCAGTGACACCAATCTAGTCCAGAAATTCCTGCCCGTTTCAGGATAAAGAGACGACCTAAAGGATTATCGGGGCCGGCCAGAATGTCAGGGCGGAGGAGGGTCAGATAGGTCAGGGCTCACAGCTAGACATGAAGCGAGGTTTTTTTGTTGGGATAGAGATAGGACAGTAAAGAGCTGTATCTCCCACGAATATATGAGAGTACAGTTGCCTGTGGAATAAACCGAGCGAATTTGATGAATGTGGTGGTAAATTTTATTGAATCGATGATACTGGAGGGAAGTCGGTTGAAAAGTATATCTCCAGAGAGAGACGTGTAAGAAGGGCCCACAGTACGGGGGAAGTCCATCCATTTTTGTGGATTTGGGGATGATGGCGGTGGCTACATCGTATCCACAGGTATGTCAGGCGCATATAGCGGCATGCACTGCCTAAGGTTGAGCAGGGGGATTGAAGAAAGAACTGAAGATGGAACTGGTATGTCACGATAGATTCGGTATTGATGAAAACAAGGATGGTGGTTGTGATGTTCGTGTGTGGAGAAGGAGAGAGGGAGAAGAAAAGTCGGACGTGGTAGTGAACACCCGCGTTTTAGCCCAGCACACGCACACACCGAAAATACCCCGCACTAGCAAGTTACATATCAGCAGATACGTGTATCTGTACATACATGTATCTGAACCTTAAATATCTCCGGTGAACCTTAAATCTTCTTAAGTTCGCCAAGGAAAACTCTCCAAACTCCTAAACTCTCTAATGGGCGCTTGTCCCTTCCCAAATGACTCGAACATTCTTCGGGAAAAGATTAAGCTAGTACCATCCGTTGGATGAGACGTCTCCAGATCAAATCCCCCTGTCCTCAGCTAGGACCGGCCCCGGAAAACTAGCAAGATACCAGCAAAACGGCTAGTAGAAGATCCGGTCCAAGGCACCATGCACCACCAAGCCCCAACGTGAAGGCAGCAGCTAATTTTCGGCAGCAGATTGTGCACTTCCATCATCCAATTATAAAAACTCGCATCTATATGTAGCAGCACCAACGAATAGGTATATTGGCTTCGTTATGAGATTCTGGTGTGGGTTGGCTCACAGTCAGTCACTCGGTTCTCTCGAAGAGTGGCCATGAATATCACAGGACGGGACGAGACTACGGCATGGTATCGTAGAAAACGCTGAGTACACCAGATTCTGAATAAACCGCATAGTTAGAGAACGAGACTAATAACGTACATGCCATAAAAAGACACTCTCGTTGACGATTCCAGCTAAGGTACAGAAAGCTGTATGTATTTATTGGTTGTGGAGAAGACCATCTACCTAGCTAAACAGCCTCAAGGGAAACTTAAGAAGAAAACCCTCGAGAGGGGAGGGAGGGGGGGTATAATTCCCGAGACTACTGATGGATACGAGACAAAACGAGATCATTTTGGATCCTGACTAAGTCTCGACTTGTTTCGTCTTGTCACACCCTAGCCTTGGAAGTCTCGAGATGAATATCGAGACTGATATAAGCTCAACTCAACCCCGATTTGAGGTAAGAATTTTTCCATAAATCTAGATTTTGATCCTTAATAATATCTAGCAGCAAACAGGGGACCATCTTGGCAGAACATGATGGTGCCTTATTTTGGATCATTCGGCATCACTCGGGGGTCTCGGGAATTGGGTCTCGTGCCCATCATTTATACCCGAGACCCAGGCACCTGGTAGCTAGATCAAGTACTAGGCAAAGTTATATTTCGAAAAAGAATTTACGTTTCTAATAAAGGTCCCAGCACCGGGCAAAAGGCAAACCCTAGGCAAAGTTATGTTGAAAGCGAGAATAATACTGCCCACAATCCGAAGGAGTGCACGCCTCGGGACACACGCACCTAGCGGAAAACCGAGCCCCCCGCATCTACTCGTGACTGATATGATATGATTGCAGAGCGACCAAGTTTACAAAGATCAGGATAACGACCCTATATCGATACCCGGATATATGCCGCACTCTAGCTCTGTCCATGGTCTTCTACTATTTGTATGGTCGTTATAGTATAATGCTCTGGGCTACCGCGAGATCGATATACTATGGTTGATTCTTCTTTATTGGAGTCTCAAACCATCACGGCTACCGTACAACACATCACAATACTATCTATAGTCGAAATTTCCTTCTTCCAGCTTTGCCCAATTGAGCAAACTATACACACGCCCCCTAGGTCTCACCACATCGATATCCGCAGCACATGTACGCATCCGCAGCACCACCACTACAAGCACATCCCCATATACTAAACAAACAACTCTACAAGCACTAAACGCACTACATCGCTGTCATATCTCCAGCCCACACACCCATCACACCCGTCACACCCGGCACTAGGAGGCCATGACTCACTCACGCACACGCCCGCGAGTCAACACACCGCAGAACCGCGACCCCGAGAACCCCTTAAAGATTCAACAAACAAAACAAACACCCAACAACCGCGCCTTAGGTATTAAACCAATAAATAAACAATTACGTCTTGGTGCTAACTGTCTTGGCAACCGAGTGATACTTCATGACTCAATTTCTACCAGCACTGTTACACTGTTACTGCAAATATATATGCTCCGCCTCATAATGTGCCCCCCCCAAAACCAAGGCTACCGCTGTAATCCCAAGTTATACCCCTATACCACAGTCCACCACGTCCTACAAGCAGCCCGTCTCAAGCTCGCGGCCCCACCCCGCCTCCTACAACAAGGCGGGAACATATCCGCACCCACAGCCTAGTATCTGCATGGGAAGCGGGAGACACCCGCGTCTTATAGACTACGGCACTATATGTACACGATTCTCCTAAATTAACGTTAGTTGGCCATGAGGCTCGGCTAGCGAGTGCCCGGTATGGTTCTTGTGTGCAATATAATGGCAACCCGGTCTTCGAGTCACTTCTCGGGCCGGTTCGGCGCCGCATTATATATTGAAATACCACCCCGGCCCACGGAGTCCCTCCGTGTCTATACGCAATCCCCCCCGGGCCCCCAGAATATAGAAGATAGTCATAACCATAACCAGCTAGCCAGACCCCACGCGGTATTGTTCCGTCGACAAAGCTTATCACACAATGCTAGCTAATCCTCACTCTAGGGACAGTACGTCCTCCAGGTTAAGAAGTACGGTTATATACCGGCTTAGATCCGATAGATACCTGTGTAACAAGCGCGGGCCTCTGTGGCCGAGATGGCACCGCCCCCAACGTGGATACACTACCCGGCTACCAAGGTATCGTTATCTTGTGGCTGCGCCCCGCGGCACCGAGCCCGCCGAAACATGCCACTCGGCCGGGGTTCCAAGCCCATATCTCATAGATTTACTATCGCTACACGCGGGACGAAGGAAGGGCTACATGTAGCTACCTGCACACGCGGACGTTGTGTGATAGGTGTTAAGAGACGGTACAGCGGCTACGTGGTTGTAGGCTCGTCCCCAACCCGTCTGCTTCTATGCTTCTAGCGGGCGGGCTAGGCGAGATTTTTTTGTATGGGGTGCCGGGCTGTTGGGGAGGCTGTCGGGCTCAATTTACATACAAAAAATAAAGTTTCTTTAACTTCCGACATCAAAATTAAGCTTTTATATCACAAGTCGGCCTTCTATATTATAAGTCGGCCTTCTATATCACATTGTCGGTTCTTATATCACATTGTCGGCTCTTATCACATTGTCGGTCTTTATATCACAAGTCGGGCTCCTACATCACAATCCAGAGCCCGATGTCACATTTCAGAGGCCGACGAGAGTGTCGGCCGACATTTGTCGGGAAGATAATGTTCCAGACCCTACTGGCGAGCAGCTTGCTGCTAAGTATGGGATGGGTACGAGACTAACGTGGTTGTAACATTGAAGTTAAGCATATGTTTTAGTTTCAAGAAGCTATAAACTTAAGCTGCGGCACGGACTAACTCCAATCATTATCACCTTTTTCTTGAGAACCTTCCAGACCTCAGATAGCGAGACCTCGATCACCAACAGCCTGAAAACGTGCGCGCGCGGGACATGTGGAGAACCTGGTAAACAGATAGATACAGGTTATGATACATACGTTACATACATACATGTACATCATCATCAAGTCATGAGTGAGCGTGAAAGAAAGGACCAGCGCCGGTAGAAAGGGAAGATCTATAACGGAAAGAAAAGAAACACCGGGTAGGAAGCAACTGCCAAAAAGGAAGGAAAGAACAAGAACTCCAGATACATACACCCATACTTTCGATTTCTCAGTCCCAGGCAGTCTGGAGGGGGTCAGGCAGTCGGTAGGCAGGTGCTACACATGTCAGCTACCCCCGGCCCGCGCGCGCTTTGCCCAGGCACAAATTAAGGTTCGGGACCGGACAGGTCCAGCTAGTAGAAAGTCGACAGCCTGCCTGCCTGTCAGTTAGCACAGCCAGCACCGCGCTCAGATGGCGAGCACCTACCTACCTCCACCTCCACCTCCCGGACCCCGCCTCCCGCCTCCCACCTACACCCGCGCCCGCACCATACCACCACCATCTCACCCCACCATCTCACCCCATCATCTCACCCCACCATCCCACAACCCACCGGAGCTCACGCCTCCTTCTCCCCCATCTCTCCCCCATCCGCATCCACATCCATACACACCATCTTCTCCCCCGCCTCCAGACCTAGCGCAAGCAGAAGGCACCGCCATATATACACCCCCGCATCAAAGACGATCAGCAGCACCCACGGCAGCAGCGTTATCGCACCCATGAAGAACTACAGCCACCCCGCGCCATCGTCAGCAAAAAGGCCTCTTTCTCCGCCGGGCCAAGGAGGGGAAGGATAGGTGATTACAAATAGCCGAACCGCCCAGTTCTCGACGCTGCTCCAGAGCGGCTGGAGCTCGCGGAGCCTGGCGGCGTAGAGGTCCATGGGGAAGCTAGGTTTTGGCGTTACTTTCTGGGCAGAGTATCGAAACCCGTGGAGCAGAGTAGAGTAATAGTGGGTGGTGTAGTACGTAGGTAGTGTAGTCACGAAGTGTAGCCGCACGGACGGAGGGACGGGGTGAATAAATGCCGGTTATCCTTGTACCTTGAAATCCACGGTGTGCAGGCTGGCACTGCTACTGCTGCGCACACTACACATGAAGAGATGAAGAGGAGAAGGAGGGGGGCGGAGGAGGAGCATCGTGGGAAACAAAAGGGCGGTTTGGGGCACCGGTCGGCAGCAGTTATACAGGTTCCGGGAATAAGGCACCTTCTTCTTTGACTGTGAGCGAGGGACTGACAGGCGGAGACGTTGCGGGCGCTCACGTCATCCAAGACAGCACAACGTCAGATGGGTGGTGGGTGGCACGTGAGGAATTATTAATACGCGGTGTCGACAAAAAGCAAGCATCTCAGTAATCTGGGGATGTAGGTAAAGTACCTACCGACTCGATCCTACAGTCAAGGACTGGGACTGGCTCGAATCGCGAGACGGTGGGGGAGACATGGCATGCAGGGATCGATGGATCTCCGCATTCTAACGTTCGGCGATAAAGTAGAACAGTCTGTCACTGTAGTTAACTACTCCTCTACAGAGAATCTAAATTCCATAGACTAGCGAGGATTGGAATGTAGTCGGTAGAGTAACAACTCAAATCACAGAACCCGAGTATTAGAGCTAGTTGGATGTTTCCAGATTGCTTTTTCTGGGATCTGCAACACGCCAGACGAAGTATTGCTTCAGCGAGACGGCATATCTATTCTTACTTCAATCTAAGATACGCCAATATCTATAGTTATAATTACTGCCTTCTGTCCATCCCACTATCATATTACTACGGCACTGCACCTCGTCTTTGACCCAGGTACATACATGCACCAAACCACTAATCCAAAACGCCAATCTGGAAGCGAGTCTAAGCGACAGACTAGGGCCAGTAGTTTACGATAGTTGAAGTGATAAGCTTTGGAGATGCTGATCGGTACTCCAATGTTTCTACAGTCGAATCTCTCTATAAGGGCACCTCCTATAAGAATAATCGCCCCACAAGGGCACAAAATAACGCTTGCTATAAAGGCACACGCTTTATAAGGGTACTAATTTCGGCCCCGACGTACCCTTATAGGGAGATTCGACTGTATGGTCTATACACTCCCGCGGAGGGTGATTTTTTATATCTACAGACGAGCGTTCCACTGATTCCAGGCGTAAGAATACCTCATGCCGCTAATCCGCGAAGGGTGTTCAGTATGTAGCTACATAGCTGTCCGCGGGTGCCAAGCCCATGCATGAGATATCACTCGCCATGACAGCCACTTCCCAACTGTTAGCATAGCCACATCCCAGTCTATCACTCGTCAGTTCAACTGCTATGCGTAGATATTCCTCCAGTTATGCGAGTTCTGATGTGATTCCCATAGTTTTTTTTTTTTTTGCCATCCAGAATGGCGTGCTCCGGTCGCATTCTGAACAAACCCTGCTCGTCTGTCAGTTTTCCGTGAGGCTCAAAAGTCTTCAAATCCCCCCCGCAATTGCCCCACCATTGCTTCCCCAAAACACCTCCAACAAACACCACCACCTCAATTCCCCACCACAACACAGCACAATGTCCAAAGTCTACGTAGCAATCATCGGTAAGCCCCCCTCCCCCGCGCGTCCCTCTCCCACGCACTAACCCCCACCAGGAGCCGGCGGCGTCGGCAAAGCCTTCATCTCCCAGCTCGCGTCCTACGCCTCGACCTCCCGCCGCCCCCTCAGCACCATCCTCATCGCGCGCAGCACCCAAGCCATCATCTCCGCCGACTACGCCGGGATCGACCTCACCTCCTGGAGCACCGCGGCCACCAGCCCCGCCCCCAGCTTCTCGCAGACCCTCTCCTTCCTGACCGCCGCTCCCGGCCCCGTCATCCTCGTCGACAACACCGCCGACGTCGGCTTCGCGGGGAACTACCCAGCCCTGCTCAAGTCGGGCATCAGTGTCGTCACGCCAAACAAGAAGGGCTTCTCCAGTGACCTCTCCCTCTGGAACGCCATCTACGGCGCGTCCGCTAATAACGGCGTCGACGGCGCCGGATACGTCTTCCACGAGGCGACCGTGGGCGCCGGGCTCCCGGTGCTCAGCACGCTCAAGGAGCTCATCGAGACGGGCGACGAGGTGCAGAGGATCGAGGGCGTCTTCTCGGGGACCATGAGCTTCCTGTTCAACTCGTTTGCGCCGTTGGGCGGCGATAACGGCGGGAAGGGCTTCGCAGAGTGTGTCAAGGAGGCCAGGGACTTGGGGTACACGGAGCCTGATCCGAGGGACGACCTGAATGGGCTGGATGTGGCGAGGAAGCTGACGATCCT
The DNA here is from genome assembly GCF_020137385.1 of Morchella sextelata. Taxonomy (NCBI): domain Eukaryota; kingdom Fungi; phylum Ascomycota; class Pezizomycetes; order Pezizales; family Morchellaceae; genus Morchella; species Morchella sextelata. The sequence goes on from NW_025408636.1 coordinate 450,645, forward strand.
CGCGAGGCTGTCGGGTCTGATGGTCGAGTCGCCGACGGCGTTTCCGATACAGTCGTTGGTGCCCGAGCCGCTGGTTGCGGCGGCGACGGCGGAGGAGTTTCTGGAGGGGCTGGCGGGCTTCGATGGGGAGATGAAGAAGGTGAAGGAGGAGGCGGAGGCGGCGGGTGGGGTGACGAGGTTTGTGGGGAGCTTGGACGTCGGGACGAAGGCGGTCAGTGTGGGGTTGAAGACGTAAGTTGGTGGATGTTTGAGTGGAGCTCTGGGGGTTTGCGGTGCTGACGACGTGTTTGTGGGTAGCTTCGATAAGTCTTCGGCGATTGCGGGATTGAAGGGGAGTGATAACATCATCTCTTTCTACACCAAGAGATATGGCGAGAGGGCACTCATTGTGCAGGGTGCAGGGTAGGTTGCTCCTTGGCTCAATCATCCTCGACTCGACTGGTATTTGTACTGACACCCTGATCAGTGCTGGAGCTGAAGTCACAGCCATGGGAGTCCTTGGAGACCTCATCAAGGTTTTGCAAAGGCTAAAATAAGCTCCCCGCACCCCACTACGTAGGCAACTAACCCTACTAGAGTACGTAGGCAATGCTAGGGGCACGTGCCCTGACTGCCCTGCGATGTAGAAACAGAAATAAATAAATAAAAAGAGAACATTTGCGCATCATAAGCTCCGTAACCTAATACATCATCGAAGGGAGAGAGCTTCCTGAAGTACGGTCAATGACTGGAGCTTCGAGAAGCTGGGCCCCTCCGGTCCCAAGCCCAAACCAGAAAAGGCGTGCCCCCGGTCCGGTTCCTTCTGCGGCGCTAGCGGCCGGCGGGTGTTTGCTGGCCTTGCAGGTTATGATGCGCCTTTATTTTCCTGCCCTACATGAGTATGTAGCCGCATGGGTTGGGGGAACAGAAATTCATCAATCCACCACGAGTGAGACGCCAAATATGCGAATTGCAGAGCAAAAGACTCAATGGTTTTACTATGCTATATAGCTCTTTCCTTTTTCGTAGCCCCTGAAATGGGACTGGTCTGGTTCCAAATCCGTGAATGGAGCCGGCATCGTTCCATTGGAACGATGGCCATGCTGCTGCCCGCACGCCCGAAAACTTACTTATCCATTGCGGCTCTGTCGCAGAAACAACAGCAAATCATACAGCAATACTTCTACTCGCATTGGTTTCTTCTCACGTTTTTCTTTCTTTTTTTCTTTTGCTTTCTTTCTTTGCTTTCCAGGAGTGTGGATCCTCCCAACGGTCCTGCTCAGCAACCAACGAGAGCGAGGGATGGATGTGAGAGAAAAAGGAAAGAAGAAAAAAAGTCGCGCTCATATGTATGGTAGTTCAGGGGTTTGTCCCAAAAGAAAAAAGAGAAAGGTCGGGCAAGGTCACCCGCTCCGAAATGAGCTTCTCCCGGAAATCCCAACGAAGCTCTGTTCTATTGCCCAGATACATCCAAAAAAACATCGTACGATGAGAGGGCTTTTTTTTCTATTTGTTTGGTTTGTTGGGAGAACACGGATCGACAAGAAACATGAAGGGTTCAGGGTGAGAGGGAGGGAGAAATTTAAGATTGCCAAGTTCAGGGCACGAGATAAGGTCTCAGTAGGGGCTATGTATGCCGCAAGCATTGCGAATTTTGGGGGGGGTGGTCCCTTGAGTTTTTTGCTCGTTTCTCGGAGCTGCATGCAGGGTGCTGCAAGCCCTAACCCATGGCGCAAGGAAACACAGAGTCTCAGTCTTTGCCGGGGATCGGAGGACAGTGTGTTCGTAACTTGTAGCTACTGATACAACACGTACTCTGGAGATGTAGCTACACAGAAATTGGTGGAGGTGTGAACTGGGTTTGCGGAGCTCTTTTGTTTTGCGAGAATCTGCTATGGGATCCTCAGCAGTGGCTAAAGCCTTTGGGAGAGATGGGGATGATGGGATGATCAAGTCGTTCTTGAATTGCCTGTTGATAGATAGAGGACATACACCACATGCACAACCTACATGTATGTACCTCACAACGGGCACCCTCTGGTCTGTCACAAAGTGTAGAGTAGGATGTAGGTTCTCCCAAGACTTGAGCTGCCTCCACCTGCCGTTGCTGTTGTGCTGTTCCTGAATGGGGTTGGTCACCGCACGTTTGGGGGGACAACAAAAAAATCGCCCATCCGCTCAGGCCCTTTAGCCTCCTCTTGCTCTGCCACCCCAAGAGCTACTTTATCTGCACGAGCCCTTCCACCGTTCATCCTCTTTCCTACCTTCTCCCTTCCTCCCTCCATCCACTCCATTCATCCTACAAGCTCCTTCTGCACTGCGGTTCCTTCTCAATTGCTCTTTTACATCACAGCCTTAGAACTTTAGATTTCAACATTTAATCAACATCAGCAATAATGTGTACTCGTGCTCAGAATGTCGGCATCAAGGCCATGGAAATCTATTTCCCCAGCCAGGTGAGTTGGTCTCCTGTTGCTCCGAGACCCCCGGGGATGAAAAAAAAAGGGGGGGTGGGGTCTGATGGACCCAATCGAAGTTGTAATTCTTGCTAACCGTGACAATCATCATGTAGTGCGTTGACCAAGCCGAGCTGGAGAAGTTCGACGGCGTGTCCGCTGGAAAGTACACCATCGGTCTTGGACAGACAAAAATGTCCTTCTGCGATGACCGGGAAGGTATGCTGGCCCATATTCGCAACCTTTTGGGAATGTTGTATCGACGTATGGCTTACCCCGCAATGTAGACATCTACTCCCTCGCTTTGACCGCCACAAAGTCGCTCCTTGAGAAGTACTCGATCGACCCCACCTCAATTGGTCGTCTCGAGGTTGGTACCGAGACAATTATCGACAAATCCAAGTCTGTAAAGTCCGTCTTGATGCAGCTTTTTGCACCATCTGGAAACACCAACATTGAGGGTGTCGATACCGTCAATGCCTGCTATGGTGGCACCAACGCCCTTTTCAACGCCATCAACTGGGTTGAGTCCTCCGCGTGGGACGGCCGCAACGCGATTGTCGTTGCCGGTGACATTGCGCTGTACAAGAAGGGCGCTGCCAGACCTACCGGTGGTGTTGGTTGTGTTGCTATGCTTATCGGTCCTGATGCCCCTCTTGTCCTCGAGCCAGGAAAGCGTGGTAGTTACATGGCGCACGCATATGACTTCTACAAGCCTGACTTCACAAGCGAGTACCCGGTTGTTGATGGCCACTTCTCTATCCGTTGCTACACCGAGGCTGTTGACGCTTGCTACAAGGCGTACAACAACCGGGAAGCAACCCTTGCCGCCGCCGCTGCAAAGCACCACGGCGCCGCCAATGGTAATGGCCACACTACTGTAAATGAGGGCATCGAGCGATTCGATTACATGCTCTTCCACGCCCCCACCTGCAAGCTTGTCTCCAAATCTTATGCCCGCTTGCTATACAACGACTTCTTGGCCACTCCTGAGGCTGAGCAGTTCAGCACCATCCCCGCGGACCTCCGCGAACTCGACTACGAGCAATCGCTATCTGACCGCAACATTGAGAAGACTTTCATGGGTCTCGCCAAGAAGAGGTTCCAGGACCGTGTCCAGCCTGGTTTGACCGCGCCCACGATGTGCGGTAACATGTACACTGCCAGTGTCTACTCTGGACTTGTTTCTCTTTTGTCAAACGTTTCTTCTGAGAATCTTCAGGGTAAGAGAATTGGTCTCTTCTCCTACGGTTCAGGGTTGGCGGCTTCCCTGTTCTCCCTGAGAATAAACGGAAGCACACAGGAGATCTCTGAGAAGCTTAACTTGCTGGAGAGACTCGAGCAGAGGCGAGTTGTTGAGCCACAGGTTTACGATGATGTATGCTCTCCCTCGTTCCACCCTGGTTGATTTTGATATTTTTGTGGTTACTAACATCGGTTTTTTTCTTCTTAATAGATGTGCAATCTCCGCCACAACGTACACGGAAAGGGCAACTTCACTCCCGCCGGTTCAGCCGACACCGTCGCAAAGGGAGCTTACTACCTGAGCAAGGTTGATGAGCTCTACCGCAGGGAATACATCCGCAAGGAGTAATTCTTTTTTAAAATACACAAGAAAAAGAAAGAAAGAAGAAAACAGTTGTAATTCATGACCATCATAGAGTATTTTTTTCTTTTACAGGGGTTGGCTAGGGTAGGCGAATAGGATAGGGATGGTGCGTGGGAAAACGATACCAGTACGACATAATAATCATTTTGGAGGACTTTCATATTCTGTCTTCACTACTTAAGAGGACTTTTACTTGAGCCATCTATTTTATCGGAGCTTGTACGGTATGGGGGGAACGACTCATGCTTGCGTTTGGATAACCAAACGAGGGTTTTAATGGATGCTGTTTGACGTTCTGATTATTATTGTTTACGAGGGATTCATGTGATAACGATGATTTTTCTCTCATGAAGACCACCTGTTTATCATTATATCATTGATTGTGAGCGGTTACTCCATAGAGTGCATTGTATATATCATTCACACGATCCTGCATCTGTAGAATCAACTTATCCGTATCCAACCCATAACACATACTAAGTCTAGTGAAACATTGTGACGGTCATTCCTGGCCAAGTGACGCCCTCTTGTGGAAGGCAAAACCTTTCAATTCAAGCTCATCTTATATATAGGCCTTATCAATTGCAAGCCACTTTCTAGATTCTGTGAAAATGAGTATCAGTACTACATGTAGTTTCTGAGCACTGCTTCCTTACTTGTGTTAGTTCAGGGTGAGCTTTCAGGTTTGAGAGGTACCGGGTAAACGATAGACAAGTTTCTCATACTGGGGAGATCACGTGTAGAGTGGATTAAAATAAGAAAGACCCAGCCACTCCGGCTCTTTTCCGATCGTACATCTCAAGCTCGACATCCCGGGGCTTGGCACTTCGATCAACTCCTGCCTACGATGACGCTATAGATCCGATTGCTACGTAGCCGATCCAGGCCCGGCAACGATAATAACCTTCGTCGTCCACAACCATAAATGCTCGGTTTTGTTGGCGCGGGGGTAGGTGGGTCATGCTGCATCACTCGCTTAGCATTGTGTGCTGAAACAATATGTTTATAAACGCTAAGTGGTGTGCAGAAGGTATGGTTCCATGGCTCAGTTGGTTAGCGCGTGGTGCTAATATTATAATAAATGTTAACGCCAAGGTCGAGGGTTCGACCCCCTCTGGAACCACATATACTTCTTTTTCTTTTTTTCTCCAACCTCTGGTTGGACTCTATGCGGGAGAGCAAAGAAAAGGTTGCTTATGTAGAAGGCTCGGGTTCAGTATTGCACAGACCGGGGCTAGGTTATGGTGTGCGGGCGGAACCACTTTCTATAGCTTGTCGCAAAGAGACAAAGTATTCATAGGGAAATATCCTCAAGGGTTTGCCGGACCAGGCGCTCATATCATGAATCTAAGGCATATCCTTATAGCGAGAGGTTACTGTACTGCATACTCTTTTTTTTCTACTCGTCTATAAATGCAAGCAAATCCCAGGAAAACCTGCGGCCGAATCCTTTCATGATTTCGCTTTATCTCGTCATATTACTAGGCCAATGGAAGACTACATGTAGCTATGTTATGGTGGTCTATGCCCTAAGTTGCGCAAGGGGTCGTTTTTGTTGTTACAACGCAAGTCATGGGTAATCACTCGAACAACCGGCATGATAGCTTGGATAAATTTGCTACCCTACGAGCTTGGGTATTAATCTGTCCGTATACTCTGATAGGCCAGGTGGTGGAATGGGCCAGTGATAGATAAGTAGGTTCATATAGCAGAGGGGTCTGGCGCCGAAAAGAGTATGTTATATCTAAAGACGAGAAACACCCCGAGGTGCGCCATACTTTGTAGGCTTGCTCTCCATGCTTATAGGGAGGGTTATGTATGTGTAGTATATCTCTTGATCCAGATTTCCGGTGGAATACTAAAGAGACCTTGTAGCAATAGAGTGGCAAATATGGTGGAGCTGTATAAATATTAGGCGTTATGAGATGTCGTTGTAAATTAAAGCTGGGGACGGTCCATGTATGTATATATTATATATGGCCCGACATGAACTCCCGTAAATACTCTCAGTAACAATGATCCATCAGATGTTAAAAAGACCCATAAAAATCAATGTGCTAATATCGTGGCTTAGTAACAGGGTAAACAGGAGATAGAAGATAAAAGAAATTTCCTTCGAGAAAAAAAGTAATGAAATAAAACGAGTATGTTCACCCGCCCAAACACACCACATGTACATACGAAACACCTGCACCCGCCTCTTTATATCCGTTACGATTTACGACGAGGGTTTACTGGCACCCTCAAGAAGTCGGTCAATTACCTTATTCCTGCAGTTCGCCCTCGCGATACGGAGTGCTGTCCGCCCATCGCTATTCTTGGCCTCGATGTCCGCACCCCGATCAAGCAGCAGCCCGACGATCGCTTCATGCCCGCGTGATGCCACGTAAAGGAGTGCTGTCCACCCATTCTTAGTCTTGGCCTCGGTGTCCGCACCCCGATCAAGCAGCAGTCCGACGATCGCTTCATGCCCGCGTGATGCCGCGTAAAGGAGTGCTGTCCACCCATTGCTATCCTTGGCCTCGGTGTCCGCACCCCGATCAAGCAGCAGTCCGACGATCGCTTCATGCCCGCGTGATGCCGCGTAAAGGAGTGCTGTCCACCCATTGCTATCCTTGGCCTCGGTGTCCGCACCCCGATCAAGCAGCAGCCCGACGATCGCTTCATCCCCGCTTGATGCCGCGTAAAGGAGTGCTGTCCACCCATTGCTATCCTTGGCCTCGGTGTCCGCACCCCGATCAAGCAGCAGTCCGACGACCGCTCCATGCCCGCGTAATGCCGCGCAATGGAGTGCTGTCCACCCATTGCTATTCTTGGCCTCGGTGTCCGCACCCCGGTCAAGCAGCAGTCCGACGACCGCTCCATGCCCGCGTAATGCCGCGCAATGGAGTGCTGTCCACTCATCTTCATCCTTGGCCTCGATGTCCGCACCCCGATCAAGCAGCAGTCCGACGACCGCTTCATGCCCGCTTGATGCCGCGTAAAGGAGTGCTGTCCACCCATTGCTATCCTTGGCCTCGGTGTCCGCACCCCGATCAAGCAGCAGCCCGACGATCGCTTCATCCCCGCTTGATGCCGCGTAAAGGAGTGCTGTCCACCAATTCCTAGTCTTGGCCTCGATGTCCGCACCCCGATCAAGCAGCAGTCCGACGACCGCTTCATGCCCGCTTGATGCCGCGTAAAGGAGTGCTGTCCACTCATAGTTATCCTTGGCCTCGATGTTCGCACCCCAGTCAAGCAGTATATTCACTGTCTCTGCTAGTCCTATTTTTGCTGCGAAGTGCTGCGGCAGTTTGCCTTCGTGATCCGAAATATCAGAGACATTTACTCCGTTATTGAGTAGAAGCCTAACAACGTCCCCGTGTCCTTCAGATGCTGCTAGTCTCACAGCGATTGGAGAATTATACCCGTCCCTTACTAGTCTCTGAACTAGTAGAGCGTGGCCAATTCGAGATGCACCTTCTAGAGGGGTCCAAACCTCACTATAGGAGCTTGAGAATGGCCAAGCAAGTGGTAGCCCCTCCACCCCGTCTTTGTTGGAAAAAATAGGATAGTGCCGGTAGTGACTTAGTCTCTTTTCTTTGAAATAGTAAAGAGCGAGAACCCAAAAATTAAGGCTTCCCGAACGGTTGAGAAATGCAAGAACAACATCTTGTGTTGACTCCTCTTCGCAAGATTTAAGGTGCGAAGACATGAAGAGTGCGCTATATTCTAGGAAGGGATACAATTCAAGCCGAGCCTCCCATAGATCCACCCTATTTATAAATTCACGCGGCACCAACTCGGCAAAAATACTAAAAGAGTTGTACGTTGTGCAAGTAATAGCCACATTAAGGATTGCGTCTTTTAGTATGACGGGATCTCTCATGAGATAATCGTGAACTGTGAGGTGGGATAGCCTGATGGTGCCGCTATTCTCATCGATGCTTACCAGGCCAAAACACACGTCGAGAAGTGTTTTGATGTCTGGTAGGTCTGAATCATCTAGTTCGTATCGCCCAGGCTCAATAGAGACAGCAATCTGGATCTCCTTAATGGTAAGTATCCGCTTTGTATGTACAAGCCACGAAAGAATGCGAATTGCTAATCTTGCACAATTCTTCGGCTGATTTACAATAGCTTCCTTGACTCGATCATAAGTAGGGTCTAGTAAGTTCTCCCCAACAATATGATCCTTCAAGGTCTCGAGTGCGGTGAAAACCTGCTTGACTGTGGTCTGTTGGCAAAGGTAGTCAAGATGGAACCGCACTGCCAAGAACCTATGCAAGTAGTAATGGTTTAGAATATATATGTATATATATTTCTATTGTAAAGATGGAGGGGTTTGGGTTCAAGCACATACATCCCATTGGCGCATTTGGTCAGCTGCGAGACTATACGATTCCCAAATTTTCCATCATGAACCAGTCGTTTCGCCTTTGCATTCTTCTCAATCCTCTCTTCTATATAACTTTTTATATCGTCACTTTTTGCCGAAAGTTCAATCTTGGCCACCTCTTTGAACGATTCTTGAATGTCCTCTGGGTGATGACGACTAGTGATGAATAAGCCGGCCCCCGCACCCGCCATCTCATGAAACAATGGAAGGAGCTTCCCCCGCTGGGAATCTTCGTCACACTCGTCCAGGGCGTCGAAGACTATAAACACTTGACCAAACAACTTGAAAGTTGCAAGAAGGACTTCGACTAGTTGGTCTAAAGTGGGACGTTTATTTTCCTTTTCTAGCTTGTATAGTTCTGAAATTCTTTCGGGCAAATGTACCAACTGGCTAGCAAGTTGTTTTAAAAGACTAGCGATGACGACATCAGGACTTTGCTGCGCCTTTTCTTTGTAGTTGAAATAGAAATAAGCTACTCCATAGCCTTTCTGCTGTGCCTGAGATAGGAAATGATCTGCCACGGCGAAGCTAGTAGATATCATGCATTTAGACTTTTCCCTTTCGTTTGGGGTTAGAGGGGGGGGGGTTAAACCTCAAAAATGTTTTGCCAGCTCCAGCTATTGGGCCACTCGTTAAAATTCCTTGTATATAAACTCTTCGATTGACAGCTTGTATTACTTACGAATCCCAAAACCCCAAAGAAGCCTAGAGCCCTGTTCCCCTCTGACCAGTTTTTGAAAACTTTGAGATCTTAAAAGCCAACCACCAGTGTCTTTTTGTCTCACGCTTCCAATCTGGGTATGTGTTTTTTCGAAGTCTCCGGAGTACAGCCAATTAAGAGCTTTTTTGCGTGTTTCTTCTACATTTCCCCAGATATATAAGCATAAAATTCGAACACTACTCATATACCCTTCGCGGATGATATCCAACGACAATACAAAGCTTGCTTGTTAAGAGGGATGTGACATGATTGATTGATGGCAGAAATTAGAAAATATTCGCATACCTGCACGAGCGGAATCTTCGACCTGTCTCGAAGAGCTCTGGGCTATTAAGTTGGCCCGAAGCTGCGAACTTATTCCCAGTGACATCAGTAAGGGTTTTCAGCAGGAAGAGAGTAAAGTTCATGCTTACATATTGTCTAAACTCAGTGCCAAAAGAAACGAGGTTTTATTCCTCTCTATCTTTATTATTATCTCAGTGACCTCTTTCTCTTTTAAAGGCCACATGAGTGAGGTTAACCCCATTTTCTTTCTGAACCATGCCGTTTTTTTTTTTTTAGGCTTCAGCTTTAACTCTAAGTTCTTCAGCTCTCGCCTACATGTGCGAAGCGGTTCGTCTAATGCCTGTAGTGCATCAGATGTTGCTGAGCCTGCTTTGACATAACTGTCAATAAGTTCAAGGAACTTCTCAAGAGAAGTAAGCTCTTTGAGGAAATTTTCGATGTCTTGCTGCGCTTGACCAACTTTGCTAATATAACCGTAACCCAGAGAAGAGACCTTTCCAGTAAGTTGAATAACACCGATGAGGCTTGCCGCAATGCCTAGCCCTTCCATAATGATGTTTAAACGTGATGGCGACGGTAACGGTGACAATAATCTAGTGATCTAATGTGGGCGGATAATACCACTGGTAGTGGATGCAGACTACCTAGGCTTATTAACTGCGGGGTTTCACAGTACACGTGATCATGATATGTACCCAACCAATTACAGCCTCCTTGCTTAAAGTACATTCCCCAGAGGTGATTGGCGAAATGAAACGTGTGGTAGAGATGCATAATTATATTAGTTTAGCTTTTTGCATTTGTATTTCTGTGCGTAGTATGTACCACGGCTGGATTATAAGGTAGTGGCTGGTACTATGTTGTTAATCTAGAGCTTGACATAGTATAATAAGTGAACTTATTTTAACGGGCGATTATCGTTTATTTAAGAGGTAGATAGAGTAGCCGATAGTACCTAATAAAAAATGATAACGCCTTTAAGATTTTATACCTAGTCGAGTGATGGTATATGACCCAAATTCACGTGAAGACTTCCCCATTGCAATATACGCTAGTTAATCTGTATGTTATGGGAGAGGGAAAAGGGGTACTTCTGACTTTAATTTAGGGAGATTAAGGCAAGAATTAAGCGGGTGGCAATCCCTAATTAGCTAAAACACCTGGAAGTGAAATAACGCCTAGAAAGCCACAACGATCAATCATCATCCCTCACATCCTCACCACACGCTAGTACCGTTTTCCTCAGTCTCGCATCACTAGTCCAGTCCACCCCACTTCCTACGATGATGGCCTGTACCGCATTCCTCATAATCTCCCACCTAACCTTCGCATTTTTTAGATCCTTCTCAGACTCATTGTATCTCTCATCTCTCTCTCCCGCAACCCTCCTTCTTTCCTTCTTCCGCTTCTCAGTCAGCGCCAGTAATCTTGCAGCGAGCTGCCTATTGGTTTCCCGCGCATCTTCAATTGCTGCCTGCGTCTGCGAGATGTTGTCGAGCGTGGAAGTGAGAACTTGGGAGAGGTTCGCGTGCGTGAGTGAGAGCATGTCGCGGCGTTGGATGAGGGGCAGTAAGGCCCTATACATACAATGTTAGACCTGATGTGATCTACAATAGAGCAGGAAAGCAATATACGGACCGTTCTTTGGCCGTGCTCCCTGCGCCGGAATGCACCGCCTTCAAGATGGGGTGGGTGATGAGGGTCGTCTCGAGGACCTTGTCTTTCATCTGTGTCTTTGCCGTGCTTTGCAGAAGCTCGCTTTCCGCTACCTCAGTCCTCTCCTGGAGATTTTCCTCGCTCTCATGTGCAGTTGATGTGTCTAAGTCAAAACCAACATATTAGTCTCATCTCAATGATTGGCTCACGCAGAGAAGGTGGGGAAAACGAACCATCACCCTCCAATTCTGCCACCAGTACCCTTCGCTCAAGGCAGACCTCTCCTAGCCGGTCGTAAAGCCCCAGCAGGTACTGCTCTTGCTCGCTCAGGATATTAACATTCTCCTGGACTCCCAACCGGGCAAATCCAACCTTGTGCGCTTGTGTTGAGAATAGCAGACCCAGACATGAAGTCTGCAATTGTTGGAGCGTGGTCATTGTACAGTAATACTTTGCCAAACAAAGGAGACGCGTCGTGGGGGATGCTTAGTTGGAAATTACGTGCTCGTTGATAACGTGCAAGACGGTGTCCCACCCGAAACCTAAAATAAACTATATCGCGTCAAGCAGCCAATTACATGTAGGGTACATATCGGTTTGCGTAATAATGCCTGTACTCTATGTATCTGACCCCGCATCGCCAGTGCGGGCCGCACGCAAACTACGATGCATGTGGTGCGGAATTGGCCCCTGCATCCGCGATAATTTTGATCGGGTTGCCTTTTGATCGGGTTGCCTTTGATTGGCTAAGACATGAAGAGATGTGCTGTCGGGAAACATTTCGGTATCCGCAACATCTCGAGTTATTCGGGGGGTTGCCAAGGCCACCTGCTAAACATTTAGTAAAAGAGGGCTGTTTTCTTCCTCTAAAGGTGAAGACCCTCAGCTTTTTGCCTTGGCAACCCCCCGAATAACTCGAGATTTTGCGGTAGTAGATCGTTCGTTCCAGCTCTACATGTACCTGCTCTATAATATTTTTGGGATAGGGTTAACTTGCTATTAATACATGTATGGACCAAGTGTACAGAGATACATACTTATGTACATGTACATATACTCAAATTCTGATTAATAGGTACCTATATACATGTACATACGAGTACGTGATACATGATGTATGTAACCTCATCCAATGTACATGTACTTAACCTACGAAATCGATTACATGTATCTACAACGTACAGCCGCATTCAAAAAGTTTTGGCACCTCCAGGCCAAACTCACGAGGAGGTCCTTTCTGCTTTGCAATTCTCATATTCGAGACCGTTGTCAGAGAGAGCTGCAATGTCTCTGTTGTGGTCATACCTGTTAATAATTTGAGTATGCGCGAGTGCCATGGTTGTTGGTAGGCTACAATTCATGAACGACTCAATATATATATATATATAGTAGGGTGCCAGTACTTTTCGAATGCGGCTGTACATTTTCCAAGGCCGGTCTCTCTTGGGGCAATTTTCGGTTCACCAGATATCATCTATGACAACGGCTATAAATGGTAGAGTCCCTCAAATTCAATTCAACTTTAATTTCGGTATAGCAAATAATTGTATGTATCTACATGTACTCTACCATTCGGTGTGCTCGAGTCGACCGCACTAACCCACAGTTCATCCGAGGCTCATATAGTTACCACTATATATCGATATCATATTTTTGATCTCGATCACAAGCACAATTAGTGTACATATGTAATCCCTTCCAACTCCGCGAGAAGGAACCTAATTCTTCATCTAGCCGCGCAGGCGGATCAATTGGCCCATGTCCACAGAGTCTTTTGCGCCCCCTCACGTCGGCCCCGCCTGACCTCTGATATGTGCATGTATGGTATTTTGGTATTTTATTGAGAGCTTTCTTCATTACCTTCGTCCTCGTTGTTACTCACTCTGACACACGACAAATACTACCACAGTACACGGTCCTTTATCTATATCAGACGGAAAAAAATGCTCTATACATGGACAAAAGCCCATCTCCACTAAATTAACGAGAGAAAGAATCTTGGTTTTCTAAAACCTACGTATCTCATGCTCATAGCAACTATCGCGCTAGTTTAGCCATCCAGCAGGTAACAGCAGTAAGGGAGACATGTCTGAAATAAGGGGAAATTAAGAAGAAACAAGAGTTTATGAAAGCCGCCCAGCTTTTAGACCTTCCAGGCTAACTAATACCCCTAAATTTCATTTGGTTTTGAAAACAGATAACCCCCAAACCTTTAACCACACGAGGGATACACAGAATCAATTTTTTCTATCAGCTTTTCGAAATCAAAGCTCACAAATGGGATAGTAATAGAGAAATACAGACCCCACAGAAGTATAAGTGGGGCGAAGAGAAAAAGAAAAACCTTTAAATTTAACACGGGTGAAAAACACAGACGAACGAAAAAAGACCCAGGAATGAACCAATGCAGGATATATATCAACAAGCCTTCCAAACCTGACAACTGGTTCCACATGTATTGGAAGCATTGAACAATAACAAAAGGATTTATAGGCAAACCCCTACCCTATATCAAGCGCCAGGTGATTCGTTCGAATATTTGCGATAACTACCTTGCGACCCATCACCAGGGCCCTCGCTGTCTGGTTTCCTCCAATTATTTGTGGACTTTGAACCATAAGACCTCCCCCAGGTCTTTCGTCGGCCTGGGCCTTTAGGGATGGTTCCATTATTAGATGCCGATTGTTCAGGTTGGTTAGAATGGATAGAAGTCTGCAGTCCATCTCTTGGGGAAGGACGGGTATCTTCTCTCGTTATAGAACGATAATCACCATCGATGAAAGAACTAGCTCTGCCCTTTCCTTTAAATTGCCTTGAGGATACCTCGTTAGAAGGAGTAGAACCCCGGTGGGGACCTGGTTCCTGATTTTCAGTTTCAGCTTTAGGACTCTGCGGTTTAGCTGAAGGCCTAGTACGGAAGCGGCGCTTTGGCTTCTTCTCGAGACCAGAGGCTGTGGAATTAAGATCTCCTCCGATGACATTTGAGGGCCCTCCATCATTTACGGGGCGTGGAGAAATAGAAACCATTTGAGGCACATTGCTAGTATCACTGGGTAGAGTGGTAATTGGGGTGGGCTCAGGGTATCCGGTGACGATGACACCGCCGGCATCTTGATCCTCCATCGATGCGTCCACTAAGGACTTTGACTTATTACTTCTTCGACGGCTCCTTCGGCGCTTCTTTTTAAGTTCAGCGTCGGGTTGAGTCTCCATTAGAGGAGAGGTAGGCTGTTCATCTTGACCATCTTCCTCATGAATTTCGTTCTTTGAGGAGGAAATTGGTGTTTTGATGTATGTCCCCCCCCCATCCCTTCCTTCAAGTTCTTTCATCTTTTCCTCGGCGATTTTGAGGGCTTCATCGATCCTATCCTCGACATTCTGCACAATAACACCCTGGTCTTCTTCATGGGCTTCAGATTCCTGATTGGTATTCGATGTTTTTTCTGACCTTGAATCTTCATTTGTCAGAACAGATACTGACGTAGTGGTATCACCAGTAAAGTTCTTGTTATTGATGGAAAAGGACTCCTTGGGAGTAAACCCAACTTGAACTTGTTGTGGAATCGAGTTGTATTCCTGGGGTATATCCCTGGGGACGGCCTCGTTCGGAATAAATTCTCTAGCATCGGGCTTAAGTGAGGACGAGAGCTTGGGAGTTACCGAACGCGATGCAAATGAAAGCTGACCCTCCGGCTGCTTTGGGATATCAACATTCTTCAGGATGCTGTGGGCCGGGGACATGGCCCGGAAAAGGTTCTGGGGACGGAACTGGGAATCTTGTGATCTCCCGAGAGAAGGAGTTTCCTGAGTAGCAAAGGAAACATTTGGATGTCCGTTTGACCTTACAGATGCTTGAGTAGAAACGGATTCTCCAACCGCGGCCTTTTTATCTTTCTTCATAAAAATACCGGAGCTACTAGAAGTTCCATCCATTTTATTGTCTTCAAGTAGGCAGGGATCAGCAGTATGAAATCGAGCCCCTGTTTTTTGGAGAGCTGTCCTAAGTTTTTCTTCTCGAGATTTTGGAGAAAGATCATTGACCATGGCCATATCTTTTAGATCCGCACTGGATTTTGGCCCCTCGTTTTTCATTTGTTTGGACCATAGATGGTAGTACTTGCCCTTTAGCTCGATGAGCTCATCATGACTACCTTTCTCGAGGATTCCGCCATCCTGGATGACAATAATAAGGTTGGCATTCATTATCGTCGAAAGACGATGCCTGGAATTAAAGCGTTATCAATAACAATGCACTCATCCTTGAACTATCTGTGCCCGGACAAGGGAAAACCTACGCAACCACAAACATTGTACGACCTATTGAGAGTTCCTTAAATGCGGATTGGATTTGACGCTCAGTCTCCATATCGACCATGCTGGTCGCTTCGTCTAGTAAGATGATCTTCGGGTCCTTGAGAATCGCCCTGGCTATGGCTACCTGCACAATCGCTTAGTACTAGAATACTGAATATTTACAGGAAGCATACTCTTTGAAGTTCGCCGCCTGAAAGCTTTACACCACGCTCGCCGACCTTAGAAAGATACCCATCGGGAAAACTTTCAATCTTATCGTGAATCGATGCCGCGCGACAAGCAGCAAAAACCTCTAGTTAATTGATGAGCAAATTCTTTGAAAGATCATGGGATTAGGCATGTTGCAAAAACTTACGTTCATCTGTCGCATCAAAATTGGCATATCTGATATTATTCATGATGGTGTCATTAAACAGCTCCGGATCCTAAGTAAACAGTCAGACCTTGCGCCGAAAAACCAAAGCAGTTGCTTTAAGAGATATATACTTGAGGAACAACGCCCATATTTTCTCGTAAGCTCCAGAGGGTCACATCTTTGATATCCTGTCCATCGATTTTGATGGCCCCGGATTCCACATCAAAGAACCTAAAAAGTAACTTCAAACAAGTTGTTTTACCCCCACCCGTTTCGCCCACCAGCGCGATAGTCGACCCTCCAGGGGCCTTGAAGTTGATTCCATTTATAGCGGGCTTTCGAGGATCGTATGAAAATTTTACATTTTCGAACTCAATTTCTCCGCTTATCAGCTTCAGGTCCATTGCTCCTGGCTTATCGACAACGGTGGGCTTTGTTTGGAAAAGCTCCAAAAGTCTTTCTGCATCAAGCATCTGCGTCTGGATCCTACGGTAAAAATTGGCAAAGTATGCTAGGGGGCTTGAGAGCTGAGCCCAGTAGGACAACAGAGTGACAAAACTTCCGACTGGCCTTTGTCCCATGGTTACCATGTAGATGGCAAGGAAACTGGCAGCTAGGAGGCCAATGGTAAAGATAAGGCTCTGTGCAACATTCAAAACACGCAAACCAATATCCCACTTTCGTTCGGCACGCTGGTAATTTCGAATTGCCTCCGAGTATCGGTCCTGTTCGTAAGGGACGCGATTGAAGTACTAATACTTCGTTAGACTTCCATCCGAAGTAAACTTTGAACGGAAATACAGGTCCTAACTTACACTTACTGTTGTCCAACTAGACATAGTTTCCCACATTATACTTGCCTCCTTTCTTGACGCCTAGAGAATATTTAGCAATTGACTAATAGTAAGTCGATAGAACACCTACAGCGTTGAAATCCCTTCGCATCTGGTTCTTCCTTGCGCCGAGTCTCGCAGTGACCCATAGATAAACCATGGAAACCACCGCCACAATCAACGCCATATACGAATTAAATGCTATGTAAAAGTATACAAAAGCAACGCACAGATCAGCAAGCATTGGCAATACTGAAAATAGAACCGATTCGATAAACCCATTAACAGATCTTCCTTGATTGACTGAGCTATATAAGTCGCCCGTTTTCTTGTTGGTATGGAAGTCATGGGACAGTGACATGACATGGTTATACGCAGCAGTCGTGATGGAACGGTAAGCATATTGATCGATTGGCATCCAGAGATATCTTTGCAATGCTGAGATACCGGACCCGGAATCCAGCCAACGATACATAACATAAAGGGAGACCTGAACCCATGGGATGGAACCTATTTTCATGAGCCATGTTATCATGTTACAACTCAAGGAAGAGCTTACCATTCCCATGAGCTAAAGCGTTGGTAACAACGCCGAGCTGATAAGGGACCATGACATTCAAACCGCGTTCGATAAGCAGACATATGCCGACTAAGACCATCGAGATTTTAAGCCACCCATCTTTGCTGGGCCAAACATAAGGCCAAAAGATCTTGAGGGATATCATATAAGTCACTTCTATCAAAATAGAGAGTACATCCGGAACTTACAGCAAAAGACTTGGCGTATATCCACCAGTTACCGCTTTCTTCAATTTTTTTAAGCATCCTCGCCTTGGCTTCCCTCGTCTCCACGCTCTCGTCGACACACTCCGGACTAGCAGTGCCATATAAGCGACTTCCACCCGAATTACTATTATTGCGTGTGAGCAACCCAGCCGACTCTTCATCATTACCAGCCTCTTTCCTGTTATCATATATTTGAAATCCCCAGAATACGGCAGGTAACAGTATAAGAAAAGTAATCCTAATGGCTTGGATAATGGACTTTGCCCTCTTGAAAGCGTTGTCCGGTGCGCTGGAATAATTGGGAAGGATGATCAAACAAATTTCCGTGATAAGGGATAGGACCCAGCATCCGTAATAGGGATACCAGACGGTGTTTACGCTGTCGAGAAGAGCAAGTTCTATAGCACCCCATGCTAGTATTGCGGAGAGTACATAAACCTAATGATATTATAGTCTCAGCACTATTTAATTGAAGTGGAGAAAATCCAGCGATTCGTTACTTACGACATGGTCTTCGGGACTGTACCACCCCTTCTGAACCAGAGATCTAGCAAGCAACAATACAGCTTCTGCGACCTTTAAAATTTAAGAATCCCGGTTAGAAAATAACCTTCAGTACTGACATTATCAACCATTGAGGCTTACATATGTAACTATAACGAAAGATTGAATCCCAAGGATCAGGTTCCTCCGTACGATCTTGTTTGGGGCCTTCAAGTTCTTCATGGTGCAAACCGTAATGCCCTGCATGACGAGAAAGCACAGAAACAACGCGGGAGGGTAGATATAGTGTATGACACTAGACGCCTTGAGCACAGCTTCTGGAGAGTGCAACATGTTTCTAACCGCGCAGAATTAATCCACCTCCGCTTCAAATGAAAAAAAAAAAAAAAAAGAATGCAGCCAGGCCGAGATGGGAACAGAAACAGAACACGGTGGTTAGGTGATAAGAACGAGAGGGAATTGAAGGTGTAAGTCGAGGGGAGTTAAAGAACGAACGAGAGTATGTGAATTGGTGGTGGATCCAAGGGGCTGCTAACTTGAAGAGGCCAGTCAAAGGAAGGCTGAAAATAATAGATAAGAAAGATGACGCTGGCTTTGGTGAGCTGGCAGCACGCTTAACGACGTGTAGGCGTACAAAAGCACCAGCTACTCAGCTAGCGGGCGGTATTGTGCTTCAACAAAAAGACCAAACAAACTTTCGTGGAAGATACAAAATAAGGATTTCAGTTAGTTCTCTTCCTCCGGGCTAGTACCTGAGCGTTTTTCTCTTTTCTTGTTTCAATCACAGCTTGGTTCCGCTATCCCCCCGATTTGGAATTGATGAAAAATTTCAAGAAGCGTATCGGCTATAGTGTAGGGAAACTTAATCACACAATATTGTGTACCTTCAGATGAACTTGAAGACAAGAAGAAGAAGTGATCATGAGGGAAAGAAAGCTGATGTGGATTGATGTAGGTAGAGTATGTATCTGCAGGAATTATCAAAGCTCCGATAGGCCCACGTCAGAACCAAGCTAGAGTACCTAGCTCAAGCACATAAGATATCTTCTAGGTATGCGGGCCGCAATGGTACCAGTTATTGCTTAGGCACACTTGGACTTCATACGTATGTACGTACAGGCATCCATTTCTCCCCAGCCGCAGTCGACGATGCATACTGGTGCACAGACAGGACTTTTTTTTTTTTTTTTCGGCTGTTTTCCTGGGACCAAGCTACCTAGTTTCAAGACATAAACCAACCACGACTGCGTCAGCTCCTGGACCTTCATTAAGCGCCATG
The DNA here is from genome assembly GCF_020137385.1 of Morchella sextelata. Taxonomy (NCBI): domain Eukaryota; kingdom Fungi; phylum Ascomycota; class Pezizomycetes; order Pezizales; family Morchellaceae; genus Morchella; species Morchella sextelata. The sequence goes on from NW_025408636.1 coordinate 469,800, forward strand.
AATTCCTAACGTCCCTATAATTGCTAAGAGAATGCTGAAAGGTTTCGAATTTCGGGTCTCAAAGCACATTCGAAAAACACTGCATCTGCCAGCAAGCGTGCAGGAAACAATGAACAGCTAGCAACCTAATGACCACGCGCCTGAACAACAACCGGCCTACCTATCTGCATGAATTGCTTACATACACTCTACTCTAGATCTAGAGTTTCTATTATGGCAGTGGGACATGCATACCGCATGTAGAGTATTCAGCTAAAAAATTTATAACCTTCCGATAACACTTGCAGCGGTAGCAGCTCCCAAAATAAGCATCCGCATAGATGTGAACCACGGAAGCCCAGTCACTCTAAACAAACGCTAAAACTGAGCCTCATGCTCAACTCCATGGATCCAGATCACATCCTCAATCAGATCGTCCTAGCAACCATCGTTTAATCGGAATTCACCGGTATCTAGATTGTGTTTTAAACTTGATTTTTAATTTTGGACATCACCTGAGACAATAGGAGACCTTCTGAGCTGTTTGGCGTGCCACTACTGATCCCGTAATTATAATGGGTGGGGTATGGAAATTATCCGGTAGACTACCTACTAGCTGCGCCAAAGTCTACATCTCATGGCGTCGCTCCATAGCTGCCGACCATGTTGGACATATCTTACAATATATATTCCCAGGGGTATTTAGGTACATATGTAGAGTACATATGTGGAGTACTACTAGGAAGTGCATGTAGGTACATACATAAAACCCACATACTCTACATACATGTAGAGTACTCTAATTCCCAGGATCCATCACAGTGGGTCCGAACCTAATCATACATGTATTTACTGGGATACTTATACGCCCTGTTAAACATTAAACGCGTGTCTTTGATGGGATGCATGATGGGATGCATGTTGGATATGGATATGTTTTTAAGCAACAGACGCAGTCCATGTACTCCCTGTATACATGTAAGTACTCTGTATATACTACAGTACCAAAAAAAATGTGCGGATTCAGTACCTTAGGTACATGTATCTAGCAGAATACCGCGAGGTTACGGTATAATGGTTTTTTAGTACTGTAATACACCTTGTTATCTCCTGCGCTACATAGAGTACAATATACCTACATAGAGATGTACTTACAATATACATGTAGAGTACCTACATACAGTAGCAAAAAAGGGGGTGTAATCCGTGCCGCAGAAAAAAGAGTTGTGCGGTATTCTATGTACTATGGTATAGATAGAAATCAAATATTTGCTGCAGTACGGTATTTGTCTTGAATGCCGCATTTATGCGCATGCAGCATTGCTACTAATGCTACTAAATGCTATGCATTTCCGGGGTTTCCGGGCGTTTTCCGGGCTGTACACTGCCAAAAAAAGGTACATGTATTATTTTGTATGAAATAGTTTGCTGATTACATGCAATATTTTCTTCTCATGAGGCATTACACCTATCAAAATAACAATAAATTAATTCATCAATATCTCGGTCATCTTTGATCCCTCATCAAAGGGCTAAAGAGAGTTGGGGAATACTTTTAAAAAATAATTTTTGTCCCTCGGGTATTCACTAAATGATGAAACAGTTATTCTACTATGTGCTCAGGATGATATTGATAATTCTGATTGGTTGATGGTGATGATCACGAGAATGGGTTGGTGTTGATCATGACCGAACAATCTTATTCCCCTGTCATGAAGTGTTACTGTCACGCCTGAGGGTGACAGAGGCAGATGGTGCTGGAACAGAGGCAGTGATGCCGTATTTCTGAAGTACTAATATCAATAATTGATTTTCAAAAGTGCGGCTTTAAGTCGGAATTTGTCAAAATGCGCATAGCTTGACAAAATGCGGCATTCCTACGGTATTTCTACGGCACGAATCACACCCCCTTTTTTTGCTACTGTAGCTACATGTATTTACATGTAGCCCGTTATTATAACACTAGAGCCGCCCGCAGCTCCAGATAATTCTCAAAGTACGCGTATACGATTAGTATAATAAATACATGTAGTATTAATATAACGGCCGGTCATAGCCATCTTAATTAAATTGCGGCTTCCTTAATCTACTCATGAATGTTTATTTCTGTTGAAATCGAGCGTCCTATGCTGCCTATTAGTTTGAGGTATACGTACGGACAGGATGACTACGGTAGGACGGGTTAGGACGAGTGAGGACGGGTAAAGAGGTTCGATGTCAATACTTACCAGGGTTGTGGTCAACGAACTCTCTTCTAGCTGTAATCAAGCACGAGCAATCAATAAAAAGCTATCATCGTTTCCAACAATTTCTATCATGATCGACGATCTCTTAGGCTTTCTTAAGGCTTGACCACCACCATAATTGAAAGTGATACAAAATTAAGTAGGACGTTGGCAGAGTTGGTATTAATTATACGTGTAGTAGATGTTCAAATATTGTTTATTGACGGAAAAAAGCGTGCTGCTGGGAAATTTCATTTTGCTACTGGAATTCCTAGGACGCGGGGATCTGAAATGTAGGTACATACAGTGAGCTGAAATTATTACCCAATAAAACTCTCCGGGGATATATGTCCGAGTAGGTATGTACTCGCAATTTCACAGCGTTTCCGGACGCAACTGCTATTGCATACACAGAAAAAACCCGCCAAGGCTATCTTTTGTATGGCATGCAATAGTGGTCGCGTCCGGAAACGTCAAAAAACTACGAGTATGTACTTTACCGCAAAGTGATATGTGACGGCCGCGGTTATACATGACGTGAATCCAATCTTTTACCCCAAACTAGATTTACCCTCCTTCGCTTCTTCTCAGCTAAACGCACCGGCCCAATATATACTCAGTAATATAACCATGACACCCACTTAGTTCGATCGTGGAAAACAAAATCTTATCATGTAAATTACTCATTTTAACAGTAAGATAAATTGATTTATCATATGCAGTACGTTAGCGCTATAGCTACATGTAGTGAATTAATTAGCTAGCCGCTGATACCTAGGCGACTAATAGGCGAGTGAGACCATATGATTTGAAAAGTCGCCGCATTTATCATAAATAGCCGCGCGCGAGGGGTTTTAGTACTCTGCTCGTCCCTCATGCTTAAATAATCAGCATGCTCAGATCCGAGTCAGAAGTCAACAGTTTAGGTCACCTATCCCAGCAGTTGGCCTAGGCACGTGGTGATGAAATCATGGACTTCTATACGTTGACTGTACCTACTATGTTTCTTTACGATATAGGCACATGTACATATGACGTGCACATATGGTGGTCTTAATGGGCTGACTTTGATTGGCCTTTAAGTCATTGCTATATTTATTTTTTTATTTACAGAGACGTTTGCAACTTATCATATATATAATTACGTTTGAACGCTATATATATATGCCTATAGTGAGTAATTCTAGATCTGTATATAAAGGAGATACCGACGGAAGGAACTTTTGACTGCTGACAGTTTATCTTTGTCTATAGGTAGTATATATATAAGTTGTGTCCAAAAAGTAATGATCCTGAATGCGGCTATCTCAATCCTACTACATACTCTAAATATATATATATTTACAGTGAAAGCTTCATCTAAGCTATATATATTGATTAAAACAATGCCATATTAGAATATATTACAGTATGTCTTTCCTTATACCAGTGCAGCCAGTACTCCAACGTCCATCTTGTCGGCAAGTAAGAACAAAATATCTACGTAAATTAAATAATATACAGCTGTACAGGGAGGTAGACCAAACATGCCATTGATACCCACATATCCCACCTGTGGCCTGGGGGGTTGGTCAATTGAGGGCTCATTCTTTACTATATACCTGAAGTCACATTATATTATGTCGAGCTTCAACCAAGACATTTCGCATATGCAGGGTCATTTTTAATCATGCGATCTCGGCTTTGATTCCAATATATGCATATGCCCATTTTTTCGATAGGCGAATGTTATGCCCAATCCACGGTGCTCCTCTGAAGATCGACGATCTTTCTCCCAGCTTGCGGAACATAGACCCGGAAAGGTACTTGGAAGAGTCCCATAGGATTGCATACCCGGTCTTGGTATATATTACTTTACCGGCAAAATCCTCAAACTACCGAGGATTTAAGACTTATGGTGTCTAGAGCTAGAGCAAGTTTAGTACGTCTAGAATACCTAGTGGTAAAAAGTCGAGTGAAGAACGGTGCAACGTGAGCTTATATCCAGTATTATAAGCGGCACCCTTTCACCCTGTCAGTTATCAATAAATTAGCACTAGCCCCTCCTTCTCTCGATTCCCAGAGCTTCACTCCTATTGTTAAGAAGTGCAAGTGAATTTTTAACGCACGAGATCATTTCATTGCTGCAAGGCGTTTCCGAACACAGCTTTGTCATGTTGGAGTAGTTCCGTGAAATATCTGCTCTACAATCATATCTATCCCCGGCTAATTCGTTGATGCGCGTTACATTATGCCCTCCTGATCCATCCAGGCCGCGGGCAAACCTGACAACATGGTGAACCAACAAATATTTTCGAAAAAGAAAGCTATGTATGAGCCACAATTATATAGACGCCAGGCGCCGGTCATGCTTAAGCCACGCATAACTATCTGTTGTACTTTGTGGTGCTGAAACAAGGATCGACGCAACAACATCGAATCCTAGGTCAATGATTGGATAGACATTAAATGTTGGTGTCTCTGCAGTGCAATCCCCGCAGCAAACCAAGCACCACTGAAGAAAGGAGAGCGAGCCTGCTTCATGCTTACTGAAAAAAAAAAGTTGATAACTAACGAGTACGGACCTATGTACATGTCATGTCATATGCAAGATGGTTCTGATTGGATTTAGTTGGTGGTTTAAATTATAAAGTAAAACTCTTCCGTCCCTGTCTATCAAGAAGCGAGGTCTCGATAACTAGAGCTGATCATGGCTACCAATAGGGCGGAAAGGAAAGAAAATTCAGGGTAGGAAGCACGTTGAAAGTTTTTCTAGCCAATGGATATGTTACAGAGGCAGTTCCGGACTGCAGGTTCTGGTTTAAACGGATAGAGCTAGAGTTTAAGGCCTAGATATATGTAAAGGACTCTACTCTAAATTAGAATTCGGTAACACAAGATATTTCTCAGACGTTAGCGTCCTTGATTCGATGGGGCGTGACAGCAACAGCTTTAGATTTGAGTTATCCTGGCATATATGGAGTGGATATTTACCAGTATACGTTACCTAATCCTCGCTGCATGAATAGGCTATAGCCGATTCGTAAATTTTTAATATATATATTTTACTCTGGGGGTTGTGATAACTAGAACTTTAGCTAGACCGCAGCCGTATCGATCCCCAATTATAAAGAGTTCAGCATTCTTAGATCCCCGATATGAATATTAAAAAATATCACAGCTAGCGCCTGCAGGGGCATATATTTTCTTGACGTCTACGATATATACATGTACTCGTAAACTTCTGACGTTTCTGAACGCGACTGCTATTGCATCCCGCCGGTTTAAAAACGTTTAAACGTCAGGAAAATGCGAGTAGATCAGTACTGATCTAGTAGAACATACATGTAATACATTGATATATTGTATATGTACTAGGCCACGAGCTTCGACGGGAAAATAAATTCAGATCGTAGGAGCCCGCAGGAGAGCTACCAGATCATGCCTGGCCAGTTTTCATACGCACACAGTACAATTCTCTAAACTTTAGATTCGTAGTCTATCTAGGAAATTTGGGCGACGCCTAAGTAGACCCCTTCATTGGGGTATGGTGCAACTACGAACGTCAAAAATGAGCACGAATATCCCAAATAAAGACTTCTGCTGTCTTGACTTTCCTACTTTCGTCGATTCCTTCTCGCAATAGAGGAAAGCACCGTACCCTCGTGAAATCGTGCATCTTGGAAAATCGCTATATGGGAAAAGAATACTACATACACATGCCAAGGTATGTCCATGGGGCTGCACATATTGTGCATACCTATAGGTATCTGTTAACCAGCACCGGTATCCCAATGTCCAATGCTTTATGTTACTGGTTGTGCATCTAAACCGCAAATACGCCTAGATATGCACAAAGCTACATGTACATGTAACTCTGTTTTCAGACAACATTCTGGGGGGGTGACGTACGTGACTGCAGCTGACTATAATATGTACTCAAGTTGCACATTGTCAGTTGAAATGCAGAGACGGCGGACCCATCCTTTAAACTCGCGATAGTGTAAATATCCAATATATTGCTCCCACGTACAAGTGTCTTTTTGGGTCATAAATAGAGTACCGCTAGCAATTAACTAAGGATGATTCAGTATTCGAGTGATGGTGCATGATGAGTACACCTGATATATATCCTCGACTCCCATACAAAAACTATTGTCCCGGCTTTGAGAAAGCAACATAAATCCATAACCCCTTCAACGCTTTAATTTGACCAATGAAAAAGAAAATTGAGGAGCTCGCTCACGCTATCAAAATAAACAAACAGGTAATACGTAATGAAACTAGAAGAAAGGAAGTCATCATTTTCAAGTCTTCCCCTACAATTCACCGTCAACAGAAGTCTTCGGTTCTACACCCTCAGGCTTGGCAGCTTCCGTCTCTTTGATGCTAGCACTGCTGCTGACAGCTTCAACTGGCATAACTACCTCCTCTTCGACAAGGCCCGTCTTCTCAATGATTGATGGAACCCGCTTCGTGGGCCACAAACTCTCCTTAATGAGCTTTTTATATCCCGCAACAGCCTCAAAAAGGTCAGACTTAAGAACATATTCGTTGTCAGAGTGTGCAGTTAAGATGCTACCAGGTCCATAAAGGTATTTCTTATGCTCTCCGTGAAGGTTGGGGACATCAGTGCCGTATGAGCATACGATGGTTTGGAAACCTTCAACTTCATAATCAAGCACCTGTGGCCCATAAGTGACGCCTAGAAATTTTATCTCCACAGGAAGATTCCGAACGCTCTTCTGAATTACGGCAAGAGTTTCGTCGAGATCGCCGGCAACTCTGACAAGTACAGATGCTATAGCGTGAGGAGAGATCACATTAGCGGCAACGCCGCCCTCAATCTTTCCAACATTCATAGTCGATTCTCCAAGGAGATCAGAGGACGGTAGCTTCGCGTTTTCGAGATTATATAGCGCACGAATGAGATGGCTATTTGCATTGACCCCTAACTCGGGATATCCTGAGTGGCTTGCTCGACCCTCGGCGATGACATCAAACATGATTATTCCCTTGTGCCCAACAGCGAGCTTATTTTCCGTGGGTTCGCCAAAAATAACCGTTTTCCACGTGGGGCCGAGTTCGTTCGCTGCCTTCATGCCATCACCAGTGGTCTCCTCGCCCACCACAAATAGAAGGGAGACATCGCCTTCGTGGATTGTAGATGATGCAATCAACTCTTCGACGGCGGTTATTTGTGCAGCAACGCTTGACTTTGCATCATTTGAGCCGCGGCCGTAGATGCTCCCCGATGAGACGCGGTGGGGTATATAAGGCGGGACGGTGTCTATATGGGAGGTTACGAGGGTGTGAGTTGTGCGGTTTTGACCGATATACGCGAAGATATTGAACCTTTCGCCATCTTCTGATACACTTTGTGTTTCGACTGTGAAATTCTTCGAGATGAGATAGTTTGAGAGCCATTGTCCGACCTCGCGCTCGTTGCCACTGATAGATGGGATATCGATAAGGGATTTGTGCAAGGAGAGCAGCGGAGAAGTTGAGATTGGGTCTGCATATTTCTTGATGAATTGTGGGAGCTCAATAGATTCAAAGCGCGTCTTGATCGTCTCAAGGGTGAATGGGAGCTTGAAAGCACTCGATGCGAGAGGGAAGAGAAGAAAAGCTAGAGGGGTCGAGGAGACCTTCATTATTGCAAACAACGTAGGAGACGCAGTATGGGAGGATTTGGAGAGGCGATTGTGGGTGTAAGTGGGTATAGATAGGTGGTGAGGCAAATACAGAAATATCAAGGCACAGACCACTCTCAAAATACAGGATGACGCTGCCAAGTTTCCTCCCCAACATTTCTCGTCCGGGTAATACGTCACGTCTCCCCGCAGTTTCTCCACACGCGTTCACTCCTCGCGTCCCTGCCCCCACGCGGCAGCTACTTCAAAATGGATATCGATGACCTCCTCCAAGAATTCGACGATAAGAGTGTTCCTGCCGGAACCCGTGATATTAATGACCTCACGCAGGCATGGATTGCAGAACGGACGGCCCCTGAGATTCTGCCCTACCAGAATGACCTACTCGAGAGGCTGATGGAGCGGATACGGGCGCAGGTACGGTAGTTCTAAGAATGGATGAGGGATCAGGGGCATGGAGGAAAAGCTAACTTACTCCACGTCTTACTTTTCTCGTTGAGAACAGATTGAACTAGTTGAAACTCAAACGGGAGACCTGGACCCAAAGACGAATTTCAGCTTAATCCTGATCCAGACAGAGCTCGAAAGAGTCAAATTCCTCGTTCGTAGCTACCTGCGCGCGCGTATTCATAAGGTATTCGTACTTCTCCACTGCGGTTCATCCTTCCAAGCCTTGCTAATTACCCCACTAGATTGACAAGCACGCAATTCACATCCTCACCACGCCTACTACTCGTGGTAATCTCAGCGCCCCTGAACTCTCATATCTGAAGTCCCACCTCGCCATACTCAACTCCCATTACCTGTCATCCTTCCTCCGTAATTTCCCCGAGCAGCTGCGCCGCCTTGACGACAAAGCTGGAGGTATATCTATGGTTGAGGAGCCTGACCTTGACGGCGCAGTATTCTGTAAGGTTGTACGAGATGTCGAAGATCGGACAGTCAAGATTCTAGGGACAGATGCCGAGTTTGAGCTCAAAAAAGGGGATATCTATGTCGTTAGATACTCGGCAGTTAGGGAGTTTGTATTGAACGGGGAGGTGGAGCTTATTTAATTCTGGGCACTGGCGTTATGGATTTCTTTTCCTGACATCTTCTAGTAAATATTTATCAATTGGTCGCAGTTCTTTATTCAGATATATTTTTTCGTTGGGTGAAAATTGCAGGTATGAGATCTTTTAGTCATCAGCATTTTTAGTCATCAGCATTTTTAAACCTGGATCATGTAATATCACTCGCTCAGTATCGTTTTCCGAAGTTGTTGATTGATTTGGTTGATTTGATTGATAATTCATTCGTGTCCCTGACGTTGTTGTTAATTCCTTGGTTGTATGGGGGTTGTTTGAACAATTACTGCAGTAGCTTTTGTAGTTGCCCTGGATGGAGTGAAGGGTTATGGGTAAGAGCTTATATCGCTGATCTCTGGTTGGCTACTCCGCTGGACAACAACCCTAACCCAAAATAACAATATTCAGTAATATGAACCCCCCCTCACCTTACGAGCGAGGAGAAATCAAGCATCGCGCAAGGATGCGGGGTTCCGACTACGAGCTAGGAGGCGTTTGTTTATAAATCATTTTAAATCCTTCGTTCAGGGTATACGACTACCCCTAGAATAAAGTCAGAGTCCGGGGCGTCATGCCTACATGTAGTATACATGTTTTGGGGACATTAAAACCGAGGGTCCTTGGCCATCAGAAGAGATAGAACTAGATGCGATATCAATCTAGTCTCGTACCCATCCCCTACTTAGCAGCATCTCGCTCTCGCTGGAAGGATGGAAGCAGGGTTGGGGACGAGCCTGGTGTCGATCGTGTCGACCACCATAATGGGGCGCAAACTCGCTACGCCTTAAACCGAATAATTGAGGTACTTATCCTGGAGAAAATGTTCTTGATCTCTCATGAAGTCTTCATCATTCTCGAACCACAATTATCAGTATACTAATATAATACATACCGTCTCAGGATCCCCAACCCCATTTTGATGCCACTGTAGCCCGCCTCATGACCCTCATTGTCCCCATTTTAAACCCTTCGAGAAACAAGATACAATGCCCGACATAGCAAACCTGAAGAAAAAAAAGAAGAAAAAAAGAAAAAACTAAACCGCTTCCGACTCCTCCCCACGTCAACGTGCCGTTTATGGTGTAACACCTTGAATATGAAAGCGAAAATGTCGACGCAGAGCAGACATATATCCATCACAATGTGGAATGGGCAGAGTGGCGACGAAAGGGATCCCCAGAACACAAATGACATAACTCCATGACAAAAAAAAGCAGTAGAAAACAAACCATAAGATACATTGAAAAGATAGATGAGGGCCTTCCCTCTTCCCCGGCCCCACTCAAACCTGCCTACCTTACTGGCGGAAAGACTTCCGCATCCATCTAATTACACAAACATACTTTTTCTTTTTTTTTTTTTGGGGGGGGGGGGGGATTCACGCCAGATTGAGACCAATGATCAAGAGGTAAAATAAAATAATAGAAAGAAGTTCCGCAATGTAATTGAACCGATGAAGCATGATTTACTGACGGGGGGGTGACGAAGAGTTGTTGATGTGTTGGAACAAAGCTCCAAATAGCCTTTCAATCTGTCTCGGGGGTCAGCACAAGTACATGGGAAAAAAAGAAAAAAAAAGGAGAATTCGGTACCTCTGGTGCTGATTTGATGAATGGTAGGTTCCAGAAATCATAAGTTGGATTCTTGAGTAGCTCAAGCAAAGTAATGATCAGTCCCCATGGATGTGGTCGATGAACAATCAACCTTTCCAACAAAACACGCGTAATTTGCTGGCGAACGTCTGACTCGGTAGACTTGTTCTGAACAGGCCCGAATAAAAACAATAGCAGATAACTGAAGTAATGGGTATGGCTGTTCGGATAGCGAAGATGGTTCGCAATGGCACTTAGGAAGAAATAACGTGCTTGGGGACTCAGATCTGCAGCTAGTCTTGCGAATAGAGCAGCATGGGGACTTGCCGTCTGAAAAGATAAACCCTTCGCGTTCATATCTTTAATCGCCTCCATACCAACATATAGAACAAGACTGTTGAGAATGCTCGAGTTGATAGTGACAGTGTTAAAGCCTAGCCCTGCTTCTTTCCTTGGTTCGGTTTCGAGCCTCTCCAAGATCCCACGAACTGCGGTGTTACTGGGCCCATCGGTAGAAGCTAAACAAGAATCCACCAACTCCTTAACTCCACTTTTGACGAGAGGTTTGAGAATATCCCCACAAATCTTCGGGGCGATCCGAATTTCAGGAAGGCGGTCCACTTTCAAGCCCGCAGTAAACGGATCTGGGAGGTCCGAAAGCGTGGAGGGGTATGCGCTTAAGATGAGATTGCGCAGCTGGGTGCAATGTACTGGAATGACCTCGCAAATCGAAAAGTGCCACTCAGCAAGGAACTCCGGGAAATCGTGATGCAAGACCAAAAGAATCCTGAGAACACCCCTGTAAAGAAGTTTGATGACCGGAGGAATGGGCAATTCCTTTAATAGAGTGCCGATGTATATCAACATCGTCTCTAATATTTTCGCAAATGTAGAGCAGCCTTTATCACCCTCCAGCGTCAGGAGCTTTGGCATAAAATACCGATGGCAAACCAGGGTCATCCAATGGAAGCTGAACATTGGGAAGAAAGCTGGTTGAATTGTCAAAAAACACTCCGAAAAGACCATTAATATCCTTTCTTGATATGCTCCCAATTGGCTTTCGATGCAATGATATTCGTACAGCATACTTGAAAAAAATCTGAAAAAGACCTTCTGAGAGAAATGCTCCCCGCGAGTCTCATGGTGGAAATTAAACACGAAGACGACCAGAGCTAGGATGCTGTTGAGATAATCCGCCTTGTCCAAGAATTGGCCCTTTGAATCGTCCTCCACCTGATATTTAACCAGTAATATGACTAGCTTCGCTAGTGCATCAATAGGAATATAGCAGTTGGTTTGGATGCTTCCACCATTGACGGTAGTCTGCTCGTACTCGCCGATACAGAATTCAATACAGGTTCGGAAAAACTCGCACGAAGATGCCATGTCGGCAAGGACCTTGCCCTGATGCAGTTGCATGATGAACGCTGAATAATTTTTCTCCGTCGTAGAGAGATGTTGACAAAGCTGCATCCATTCAGTGAAAATGTACTCCATCTGATCTCTCTTCTCGCGATCCTCCAGATCGAGCTGATCCTGTTCGTCCTTTTCTTCCGGCCCTTGAATTTCTCTGACCAGATCTAGAGCAACCTTATTTGTTGGCTCCTGTTTCAGCCAATGGCCCAAAGCATCAAGAGATGCCGCGAAATCGGATCTCAGGACCAACGGGTTTGGGCCCAAAACTGTTTCTTTCATCACCCTTGACAAGAACTCTAGCGTACGCGGTCTTCTGGTGTTGAGAGATTTGGCAATGGTGGTATCTAGATGTGTAACCGAAATCAAATCCGTCTTCAGGAGCATGACTGTAACAGGGGCGTTAAAGAGTCGCTTTACATTATTAGCCAATATCATCTTAAACCTGATCGAAACTCATACCTCGTCTTCTCGTGGCTGAGCAAGCCATAGCACAACATCCTGCCTGGTACTCGCCGATAGCTCACACACTTTCCGCAGGAGATAAACTAACGCTTCCACTTCTAGCTGAGTCTGATCCTGCCCATCGGTGAATAGGATTTGACAAATTTGAGAAGCCACTGCTGAACATAAACCATCTTTCACAGGGCGCGTGAGAAGTGGGTGGTTGGCAGAGATACTCTGCAGAATTGCATTGCAGAAATGGAAGATAAGGTGTTCTGTGCTGATGTCTTCAAGGTGCTCTTCATCGCTGCTTCGAGCAGCTCTTCGCATTTCGCTTAAAAGGGACTGTAATTGTTAGTATTTCCCAAACATTGTAAGCAAAGACTTAAAAACTGCTTACCCCAATTTTAATGTTTAGCTCTTTCGGATCAATTTGAAGTTGCTGATGAACACTGGCAGGTTGTTCCTGGGCCCTTTGTATGTCAACGATCCCAGTTGATTGCGCCCCACCTGACATATACTCTGACGGGAAAGGGTCCGTGAAGGAATTCCTTGCTGCTGCCTCATGACTTGCTATCCTCGAACTCCGGCCGAAATCATCGTAGACACTCATTTGCTGTGGTGTAATTCCCCCAGGCTTTAACCTAAACTGATCCGGGAGGTGGAAGGCGATTCGAGGAATATTTGCCGCCATGAACGGGTGCTGAAGCCTTCTTTCCCGATGCTGCTTGCGCGTTTGATAGGCTTGAGCTAAGCTATCATCAATTTCAGGGATCGCTCGATCTTGCGCTGTTTTTTCAATAATATTACAAGCGAGATCAATATTGTCGTTAACGCACATGGTGACTGTTTGATCTGAAACCGATGCCTCGTTATATCCGTTCTGAGCAAGTAGTGAACGGATATTGTTCGTCATACTCATGCGTAGTGGATCTTTGCAAGTTACGTGTGCAAGACTACCAGCGAGATGTCGGACCAAATTATGCGCGGCACCCCTCATCTTGCTTTCATCGCCTTCCGTAGCATAGTCTTTCTGAATAAGCTCTGAAGTTGAGATACTGGCAATTGTAACAGATCTCTCAACGACTGGCCCGATGATTTCCCTAATTGCGCGGTCAATTGCAGTCTGCAATATCCTTTTTAAAGCAGGATGCTGGATTAGAGAGTTTATTATAACTTCGTCTGCGTATCCCGAAGGAACTGGGTCGGTGATCGGTGCGAAACCTTGAGGCGGCTGTAAAGAAAGATCTTCTATTGGCGGCAACGTCTCCTCTTCTTTCACAACAGGCCTATCTCTAGTCTCTCTAATATCGGTTGCAGGCTCAATTGTTTTGATGTCTAACCCCAGGTTTTTGCAGAGAACTTCAATCTCAAACCTTGAGTTAAGTTTGAGTTCAACATGCTGATAAAGTTCTGCTAGGAGACGAATAATAGCCATCAACCAAGGGTTCGGGGGTTTAAACACTGTGGATTTTGTCGATTGCTCAAGAACCTTGCGTGTGAATGGCAGAACGACACTGAGTCTCTCAGTGATGTACCCCTCAATAATGAGGTCCTTGAAAGACACATTCTTGAACTTTATGGGTTTATCCTTCGCAATTGTCAATCCTCCCAACCAACTCGCAAGTTGTTTCAAGTATGTCCTCTCGCTGGCATTTTGCATTGTGGCTTCTGCGTTGAGCATTCCAATGATATTGATGTACGTCTCCCGCAGAACTTCTGCCATCAATCCCTTGTGACCGAATTTGTCCAATAGATCCAGGTACAACGGGTGGTAGTTAGGTTCCATCTTTGCGCGCTTGACAACTAAGTAGTCGGCGAACCACTGGTGGTGTTCCTCCTGTAAAGCGTCTTTGAGATCCTTGAGTTTACTATCTAGGTTTGTATGTGAAAGGTTGTTAACAATAAACAAGACCTTATCCTGCACCTCGATATCTGGGTCCTTGTACAGTGACTGATCGCGAAGTGGTGGGTCTGCATTTACAGACTGGAAGTGCGGGTGGGATGGCTGGACGGGAGACGGGGGTTGAACAGAGGAATTGCCGTTTGTCAAGGGAGGAGCAAGGTCATCAGAATCTGAACTTCCGTTAACAGGTTGTGGGTCAACCTGTCTATCAGCTGTACCCGCGATGACGTCTTGTACAATATTCCAGATATCTGTCCCCTGGAGACCGGGAACTTGTGCCAACAATTTGCAGTACTCCTTCCATTCTTTCAACCGGTCCTTGAAGTGCAAGAGTGCTTGGAGACCAAATTTGTACATTGTAGACGATGGCTCGTGATCGCGTACAGCTTGCCATACCATTGCCAAAGCAACGCGCAATGGAATACCGTCGATCAGCTTGTATAGAATGATACTCCCAAATAAAACAGAGGTTGTAGCAAGGGCTTGAAGGGGGTACGAAGGGTAACAATGGTATTCGTCAAATAGACCGTGAATCATACAAGCAAAGAGGTCCTGTTCTTGAGGGACAACGGAGATCTTGAGCTTTTGAAGATATTGGACTACTTCGTTGAGCTCAGTCTCTTGACTATACATCATTTTGTAGTTCTGCTGCATATCCTTATCAACGTGAGGCGGAAATCCATTGCTTTCAGCGTTATTTTGCAGGATAATGGCGTCCAGTCCAGAGCCGAGGTTTATTAGACGGGGATAAGCTTGGATACAAAGGCGTTGACATTCTGTAACCCGCTCCTGATGCTCTTGGGTCATCGGTGGTTGACTAGCAGAACATTAGTATAGTTGATATAAGGGGTGCCAATCTGTGAAAGGGCTTACTTTTTGTCAAGCAATGTAAGAAATGTATGCACAGGTCCTACACGGAGACTAACCATGGTTGGTTTGCCACCTTCTCTTGCTTGGGTATATTCTGCATCGGCCTTTATGTGTAAAAATCTATAACACTGCATCACGAATTCCCCCTCATATTTGTTGATCATTTCCTGAAGCCACTTTTCCAAATTAAGATATTCCCTCCTAGCCGCCAACGACGCAACATCCAATACAAATATGGCATTCTGAGCTTCTAAAAGGTCGCTTAGACATCGCAGATCTTGTGAAATATCGAGAATCCGGGTGATATTTAAGTTGTTGGCAGCATGATATTCAAGGAATCGATTAGTGACAAATGGTTTATCGACTTGCCACAATCTCCAAAAGACTAGCTGGTGACTCGTGTGCCCTTCAAAGAAAATGTCAAGCAACTTTGAAACTATGCGGTCAAGCGTTTGGGGCCAGGGTTTTGGGATCATCAAGGCTCCACAAAGCAGAAGCTCTGGCGTGAATTTTGCAGCTTTCTCCATTTCTGCTTGTGCTGCTTGTTGTATATCCCGGGGAATAGTTTCATTTAGAGCCAAATAAAACAGAACATCGACAGCATCAAAGGAGATGAACTTGTGAGTTTCGAAGGTAGCAACCATGAGTTTAAGGGCACTACTAGCCGTGGCGAAATCCGCAGAGGAGAAGACTTTCCTAATCCCAGGAATCCTCGTAACATCCAAAGTGTCCGCCTTGATATAGCCTCTTAATACCGACCACTGCGCCCGCGGATGCTGCCATCGTCCGCCCCAGAGCTTATAAATTGGAAATTCGACACTGCTAGTTCCATGCTGCAGAGCGCTCAGTATGACATGCAGCCCCTCTGGGCCTTCCAAGATGAAGTCCTCCCGATCCAAACCTTCAATAACTCTCTCCCAATCAAACGATTGAGCCAGGTTCTCCTGCTGTAAAGCCTGCACAAAAATATCGGCATGCCAGGCAATTGCATTTCGGCTTGTGGCCATGAGGACCAAAACGTCTGTGACTTCGCTCTCAGAAATTTGGACCCTCCATTTCCGCTTTAACACCTCCCGGCACTTTTCTAGCGAGGCTGTACTCTCAGGTCCTATTTGCTGGAATATCTGAACTAGGGATTCTTGCTGACGAAGCTTTTCGATAGATTCTGTGATGTTGAAAACCTCTTGAGGCAATGCGGTGTTCTTGTACCGCGATCTTGCGGCGTATGAAAGGTTGAGTTTTTCAACATTATCAAGGAACTGATAGGCGGGTTCCGAGAGCATTTGCTCGACAAATAGGGCAACCGCTTCGGGTGTCATCTCAGGATGCTTAGAGGGATTTGCAAGGATCTCAAGCATTGACCGAAATGATTTGCTCACGATATCGTGACCTGTAGCACTAAAATTAAGAAAGAATAAAGATAATGAAGAGACAAAGTCCTAACCTTTGTTCCGCAAATCAACTCGGGGACTAGATTTCAAACCAACAGCCAATATACATTTCTGCAAGGAGTCCAGGCCGAAATGGTTGAAAAACGTAGATACGTCGAAATCTCTAAACACCTCTCCATCTGGGGTCACCGGCGTGATCACATCAACGAATTTATCCTTAACCTGGTGTGGTAAGCTAGCCAACTCCTTAATTCCCTCTGCAAGCATTCGATGACTGCTGCTAGGCGAGTTTTCGAAAGACCGACTACTCGAAGATGACATAATGTAAGTGTAATTAGTCGTGATGATTCTCCGCATGACTTTCTGATCGATCTCCATGCTTTCGTTTCGGAGCTATCATGTCAATTCTTGGTTAGCAAATGAGTGGCTGCAGGTAATGTCAATAAGTACATGACAGCAGGATAAACACTAAGGTCTAAAGCAGAAAGGTAGCGTCAGTAATACACACCTTCCGTATCTCCTTAATGTTCACGTCGTAATTCTTTTCGTTCGTAGCAGTTATCAAAAGATTGAGCTGCGCAATAGCTAGATTGTTCAAGTGCGATGACCCCGCACTCCCACTTCCCGCACCGCCTCCAGCGGGCTTCGCAACCGAACCCGGAAAAATATTTGATTGTGGCGTCGTGAAGGACGAGGTGGGCAGCAGCTGAGATGATAGATGCTGCTGATGATGGATGGGGTGGCTAGAAGTGGATGAGCTAGTAGAATGGTGCCGTGATGTTGGCTCAGCGGATGAAAATAGCGAGAAGGCAGAGGAGGAGGACGGATTGGCAGAGGAATATGATTGACGGAGGTCAGAGTTACTCCGGTGACTGGCGTTCCTGTATTGCTGGGACAGAAGAAGATGAGAAGATCCACCGGAGGTGTGGTCGGATATTGTCTGCGGTTGTGGTAGTTGTGCTATGTTCTGATGAGGGTAATTGTGGGTATTAGAAGTGGTATTATTACTTGGAGGCGTGGAACTATTCTGCGCTGTCATTCTATTGGCGACAGAGAGGTCCGATGCTCATTATTCGCAAGAGCGGACAGTAAATGCAGGATGGGGAGTATGCAAAGGGATGAGACGAGGACAATGTGGGTATGGAAGGAGCGGGGTTAGAGGAAGTGGGAGAGTAGAAAGCGGGACGAGTGAGGTAGGCTTCTAGGGAGGGGGGAGAGGGGCGCCGGTAGGTAGGTTCGTACGTCTTTAGAATTCGGAATCGTTTTCTTTCTCTTCCTCTCTTTTTTTTCTACTACTGAATCTTGTCACGATGTGATGTGAAGGTCAACAGGGATTTCCGTGTTGGTGAGAAGACAAGACAGATCTGTGAAGAGATAAAGGTGAGTGTAGACAGAGGTAGGATGTGATCGAAATGACAAAAGAGAATAAATAAGGAAGCGAAGCGATGATACAGTGCTGAGCCTTCTTCACCTTCTCCCAGCTAGTTTGCAGCAGGGCTTACTGTGTAGCCTTTCTTTCTCTTCTTTCTTACACTGAGATTGAAACTGGCACTTGCTCTTTACAATCTTTGCATTGCGGTGGTGGCGTCTTGTGGCTAGTGTTATTCTGGCTTCTACTCATGTAAACAGTATAACGCATACTGTGTGCGTTTTTGAAGCTGAAGGAAGGAAGGGCTGAAGACATCCCCTACTCATAGTAGCTCGACGTTTCCACGGCAACATCACCAACCTGTGTGGCCCAGGCTGCAATCATAGGCGATAGGCAGTAACATCTCAACCGCGAACCACAACTTAGCTCTTGGGCCTCGCTCATCTCTCTTCAGCCCTATTGTCCCTCTTCCCCTCAGTGCGATCGTGTCCATTTAACTAAGAGTTCTGCTACAAACGCTTCATATACCTGGGGCATTTCTTCTAGTTCTCTTGCTTGGGTTTTACTACGATATCCTACTCCTTACTTACCTTATTACCATTACGACTGTCACGATTTAACGTTTAAACGCCATCAGTACTAACCCACAGACATCCTGCACAAGTCTTGCGCTATGTCTATTGCCCCAACAGAATCAACCACCCTATCTTGTGCGCTTCCCCTACCTCCCTCGAGCACATTGCTGCCTGTCAAGATCCTAACATCTAACAATTCCTCATAGTTGCGAATAACTTCTGGGGTAAAGATGACGCTGGCGTCGGTCCTCTCTTCCAGCGCATGCATGATGCCAAAACTACCTGCGACGAATTGAAGACTTTCTACACAGGTAACCGTTAACTCCAGGATTTTCACCTGTATTGAAAATTACCTCTGACAGATTAAAGCCCGTGCGGCTATTGAGGAGGAATTTGCCAAAAAATTATTGGCTCTTGCTAAGAAGCCTTTAGGCTCTAGTGAAACTGGAACCTTGAAGGCATCCATGGATATTTTGAGGTTGGAGGTGGAAGGCATGGGTAAAGCGCACCAAAGTATCGCGAGCCAGATGAAAACGGAACTAGAAGAACCATTGACGGCATTTTCCAGTACGATGCGGGAAAGGCGGAAAATTGTGCAAGGAGGTTGTGAGAAGATTCTAAAGCTTAAGATGCAGCAAACCCAGCAAGTAAATAAGGTCATTCGTCCCATCGCCTCTCGACAGCAGACAGCAGCACTAATATTATAATAGACAAGAGATCGTTATGAGCAAGATTGTTTGAAGATCAAAGGATACCTTGCCCAAGGGCATATGGTTATGGGCCAAGAAGAGCGGAAGAATAAGGCTAGACTTGAGAAGACCCAAGCTGCACTGGCTGGCTCAAATGCAGAATACGAAGCCGCTATCAAGGCGTTAGAGGAGACTACCACGCGATGGAACAGGGACTGGAAGGCTGCTTGTGATGTGGGTTCAGCATTATCAAGTGTTGGACTTTATTACTAATATTTGTGGATAGAAATTTCAAGATCTCGAAGAGGAGAGGATTGATTTCCTCAAGGTTAGCCTGTGGAGTTTCGCGAATATATCGTCCACTGTTTGTGTTCATGATGATGAGGTAAGTGCCGAAACAATCCTTTAGTTTAGACTTGTAACAAGATTACGCTGACCGCAAACAGTCTTGTGAGAAAGTCCGAATGTCCCTGGAAGATTGTGAGGTTGAAAAAGACATCACTTCCTTTATCTTGGATAGGGGAACTGGACAAGATATCCCTGGTAAGATAGACTTGCCTAACTCAAAGCCGAATACTAACAGAACTAAGATGCCCCCAAGTATATCAACTTCAGTCGTGGCGATGTCTCGGACGATGATATTTCGGAAGCTGGGGGGGAAAATTACAGCGTAGCTCAATTCCCTCGAGCAGGAAATCCAGCATATAGATCCTCTTCCCCCAACCCTTCAATGACGTCCTCTTCTCAGTCTGGATCTACACCACCATCCGAGGTAATGTCCCGTATCCAGAGCAAATCTACCCCCGAGCTACAAGCCCAGTCTCAAAGCGCTAGATCTCGAGATAGACAGCGTCGTGAACATGAGCGTCGAGAATCTGAACGGCAAGAGCTAGAAAGGAAAGATCTTGAGCGACGTGAACTTGAACACCGGGAACACAGCCGTCGTAATAGTCGTGATCAACGTCTCCGATCTGCTGAACCGCTCACTCCGCCTGCCAACCGAGAGATACTTCAGAACGCAACACCTTCTTCAAGGTCTCGCCGTGATACACAATATGCTCTGAGTTCATCTACTGCGTCAAGATCTCAGCAATACGAAAGAGAAAATTCACAACGTCAGTCAACACCCCATAATGAGTATCCTCTGGACGGGATGACCATGTATTGTCGCCCAGGTGCCCTTGTTTCTGACGCTGCCAGCTCGAGTGGAAGTCCAGTTGCCCGACCGCCTAGTAGTCATGCTTCAGGAAGCGACTATTCGAATCCAACGTCCGTTTCGAGCCTCGGCGATGTTGTACCTCCTCCTAGCATCGGCGGCGACCGAAGAGGGTCTCCGACAAAACAACAACAAATCACCAAAGACGACCCTACACAAAAACGCAGGAGCGGGTTCTTCAGTAGCGGTGGCCCATTTAGAAGGAAGAGCAAAAGTGAAAAGGAATCGAATCGCCAGATACAATTACAGCAGCAACAGGTTCAACAGCAACAACAACAGGCTCAGCAACAGCAGGCTCAGCAGCAGCAGCAGGTAACTCAACAGCGCCGCATTGAGGCTCAGAGACAACAAGAACAGGCTCAGAGCAGGCCCACGGGTTCTGCAAGTGCGAGGAGCAATCGTAATACTTGGGCACCAGGGACAATTACTAAGAACACGATCGCCTCACAGAGTGGTCAAAATAGGGGCGGATACGAAAGTGGCTCTTCTAATAGACGCCAGCAGGAACTTTTGATCGGTAATGATCGTCATGAGAGCCCTGAACCTATTGACCCTAGGGCCAGTTTAGCATTGAATGTTGGGGGTAATGTTTTTGATGTGTCAACGCCCGCGATTAAAGATAGGAGTTTGCAAAAGCCACAGGAGGAGGAGGAGGAGGTCCCAGACCTCGACCCTATTGCACAAGCGTTGGCAGAGTTGAAAGGTGTGACGAAAGGTTCAACTAGCAGTAGAAATACTGCAGATAGATATTTTGGGTTGGCCACTCCTACCCCAGGCACGATTCCCACACCAAATTCGAATCCTGGAACGGCTAGCTCTCAGCGCGGAACACCTCTCCCAGGATATGCCCCACCAAAATCAAGTGCTCTTGGTCTTCCACCGCCAGCTTTCACTTCTGCTCAGATGATTGAGTCAACTAAAAGATATGTCAATCAAAGAGACCAAATGCTTGATGGGCCCCCGCAAATGCCTGCTGCAGCAGCAGAGAACTCATTGCGAGGGAATTCTGGGCGACAACGAGCAAATACCATGGATTATGCTGGCAATCGTGCACAATCCCGTCAAAGTTCCCATGATATACCTAGAAATCGACAGGAAAATAACAGATCGGTCAGCCCTGTTCCGACAAACCGAAGTGTTAGCCCACGCCCGCAATTATATGGAGACCATAGATATCGCAATACTTCACCTCAGCCTCAACCAATGAACAGTTACTCCCGTGGAAATTCTCCAAACCCTTACACACAATCTCGCCCAGGCACAGCAAACTCCAAGGGCCAGTACACTGCCTATTCGCATCGTTCTATGTCACCAATGCCATCTGGACAGGAGGTTGCTCTTAATGGTTTTAGAAACCATTCACCTGCTCCAAGTCATCACAGCAGAAATGACAGTTACGGATCAAGAGGGAGGAATGCGGAGAGTGTTAGAGGTGGTTATGAAGGGAATACCTCAAGGCAAAGCTACTATGAAGGTAGTCAGGGTGGAAGTCAGATAGGAGCTGTTTCGGCATATCAGGGACAGGTCGCTCGGCCTAGGAGTAAGAGCGTTGTCGATACTAGCAGAAAGTACACTAGAGAAGGAAGGCTTGTCTTACATTATGGTGAGTTATTTAGATTCTCTGGGTAAAGATCTTGTTACTAATTCCTTACTATAGCGAGAGCAATATACCCCTACCAAGCTACCATTGACGTAGAATTATCTTTCGCAAAGGGTGATATATTGGCCATTTTAAACGAACAAGAAGACGGGTGGTGGGAGTCGGAGATTGTTGGTGTTCAGGGCAGAACTGGTTTGGTGCCAAGCAATTATCTCCAAAATTGCTAGGTGGTTTAGCGTGAGAATACGAATACACCATTTTGGGATACAGGAGCATGAAGATATTCTGGTTGAATACAATTCCATATCTTTTGATGTGAGGGTTAGGTTTTCCTTGTTCGGTGTGCAGTGGGCGGCGGATGGGTTTAGCGAAAACAAGCGCAACCAGTTTATACATACATGTACTCACAAAGATACATGTATCTACATGTAGTAGGGCACTACGTTTCAGTCCTTTTTTTCTTTCTTTTGAACATGATTGTTAGCGTGTTTTCTATTCTTTACTTCTTATATATCCTTCATATTTCTTAGTCTTATGCGGTTTACATTCACTCGGCGTGTACCTACCCTTTTTCTTCTATCTCCATTGCCTCTGCTCAATCAAACTACATGTACTCGACGCGGAATGTCTTCCTCGCTTAATGATTAGTGGGTCAATGATCAAATTCCCTTATTATATTCAACGGAGCCTGGAGGAAATAAATCGGTAAATATCTATTTTCTGATCATGATCATGACCCAAGTAATCACATAAAGCTCTCTTTTTTGCTATAATAAGAGGCGGGAGATTTTTTGGTCTTCACTCGAAATTCAAGTTTGTATTGTTTGGCAGACTTCCCCTTTCGCTTCAGGGCCAGCTGGAGATGGAGAGGTAAACTTTGGTTTATTCCTAGTCGGTAGGGTGGTTGATGAGCAGGCTCAAGTTGAGCTTTCACCCTACATATGTAGCTCGAGCCAAAGTCAAAGTTGTTTTATCCAAATTACCCCAGGATTCATATAAATACTTAGGGTTAGGCATCTCATAGCTGTACCAGGCAATATGTTTTAAGGCAATTGATGTACGGTAGCTAAATACCAGTGATACCACAGTAACCCTTACCTTAGAGGTTGTCTATCCGATATATACAAAGTAGCAACACCGCATGTGGAAAAATAATGGGACGTGGACAATTAGATACATGAGAAAAAGCTCGCAATATACATACATACATGTAGGTACTGTATTCTTGTAGGTTTAATTTAAAGATGTCTACATGTTTATGCTAGTTTAGATGGAAAATAAAATCACGTCATGGTACATATTAGCCACTGGCTACCACATAGATGACAGCTGCTGTGCATGTTTGTGTTTCATGACAAGAATGGAGCAAAAAAAAGTTTAATGTGTTCAAGGTACCTGAGTTAATCACAGCAGCTTGGGTGGGAAAATAGCCCCCACGGACACCCGCCCGGTTCGATCCAACTCGCTCTCTCTGTACCTGAACCCCGCAATATGATGAGCGGGTAAGACATGCATCTGAGCCCGTCGAGACAGCTAACCCCGCATACAAGCTGGGCCTTTCGACACAAAAGGAGTTTTTTTTTTTCAACGGACAGCTCTTTTTCCCTGGGGGCACTCGACACGATCAGGCTTTAGCGCCCGTCCTAGGCCCCTGAAGATCATAGAATGGCTGAAGCTATAGGACTTGCGTCGGGCATCGTCGGCCTAGCTACAGTTGCTGTGCAGGTTACCGAAATAAGTTACAGATATTATACAGGAGTGAAGGGAGCGCCAACGGAGATTAAGGAGCTTTTGGATGAGCTGAACTCACTTAGCCAGGTACTTAACGCTCTGAAAGAGGTGGCCAAAAAGAGCCCACACTCAACGGCTCTGCGGAAACTCAGTGAAAGCATCAATGGTGTCGATGGACCTCTTCCACAATGTCTCGATATGTTAAATGATCTCAAGACTAAGTTGGAGCGTTCGAAGTCTGAACAGGGACGATGGAGAAGATTCTTGCATCGTCTCAAATGGCCACTTGTACAAGGAGACACCCAGCAATATATAAGTCGAATTCAAAGACAGAGGAGTCTTTTGACCACAGCTTTGAATATTGACCATCTGTGAGTTAGGGGGATAGAGGTCGGGAGAATAAACTTATACTAATACCATTAATCCAAGGTCGTTATCGACTGAAATCAGAGAATCTGTAGGCAAAACGGAGATAGCCATCCGAGACCTTCAAACCCAGGCGGAGGAAGAGAAAAAAGTCCGCTTGGGTAAGAACCTGTATTTTAGTGTGTTTACTATTAGAACTTCCCTGCTAATACCAGTACTTGCACATCAGCGGAAAAACAGACTAAAAAATATCAAAAGACTCTCCACTGGTTGCACCCTTATGATACAGTCACAAAGCAGATTCACATTACTAGCAGGCGACATCCGAACACTGGGGGATGGATCTTTGAAACGCCTGAGTTTAAAGCATTTGAGAAGGCGTCTAGTCTAGGATCTGGATCTCAACTACTCTGGGGCTATGGCATTCGTATGTTTGACCGACTTGAGCATTTTTTGGAGACGGCTATTGACTGGAAGCGCAATCGTTACAGCTGGAGCTGGTAAATCGTTTTTGAGGTATGCGATAACAGCTCTTCCTGAGTTTCTTGCGACTAAAGCAATTGCCATAGCTCCTTTATAATCGACTATTTCCTGGGTAAAGCAGCGGCACAAGATTATGGAGTAGCCTATGTATATTTTGATTTCAAAGAGAAAGATACGCAAACGCCGCTGCACACCCTGGCTAGCTTGGTCAAACAACTTGCATCTCAAACCAAGACTCTCCCAGCAGAGCTCGACAAGCTCTATGATAGATGCATGGATAACGCGGTTGAGGGCAGGCCAACGTTCGAGGAACTCTACAATATCCTCAACATTCTTTTTAAATCATTTAACCAAGCTTTCTTGATCTTTGATGCGTTGGACGAGTGTGACCAAAGGGAGCAGCGGACAGAACTTCTTAAACTGATTCATCGTATGAGGAACGATGGAGCTAACATGTTTGTGACGAGCCGCCAGCACCCAGGTGATATCCAAGAATCCTTTCGTGAAGCTCAGAAGATTGAACTGTCAGCACACGGTGAAGACATTGCCACCTATATTCGCCAGACCATCAACAACGATCTGCAAGCAAAGCGTCTTATTAAACAGGCAAAATGCGAGAAACGGATTGTGTCCGAGCTTACTGAAAGTGCACACGGGATGTAAGTAGTTTTGTTTGGATGTTGGAATTCTGCTGGGCATTCTCATGCTTTGTCTTAGGTTTTTGATGGTCCATTTCCACGTTGAGTACTTGTGCCAGCAAACGACTGGGAGGCAGATACTGTCCGCTCTTGAGAAGCTAAAAACATCTTCGGCCGATGGGAGACCTTTAGACAACACATACAGAAGAGCTATGGAGACAATTCGCGGGCAGACTCTTGTACGGGCAAAGCTAGGGATGGACGTGCTCTCGTGGCTGGTCAACTCAAGGCGCCCACTTACGCTGGAAGAACTTCGAGTTGCAATATCAGTAGAGCCAGGACGGTATGAGCTCGACGATCTAAACTTGCTGGTAGAAATGACAACGATTCTCGATGTCTGTGCCGGTCTTGCCATGTTTGACAAAAACGGCAACACTATCCGTCTGGTCCACTACACCGTGGAGGAATACATCTTGGAGAACTCAGTGCTCCAGGGCGCAGAATTCACACTTGCCATGGCCTGCACTACTTTCCTGTCCTTTGATATCCTTGCAAAAGGGCCCTGCTCGGACAAAGTCTCGTTTATGGCCCGGGTCAAGTCGCACCCTTTTCTCCTCTATGCAGTGCGCTATCTACGCCATCATCTTGTGCAATGTGACGAGACCTTGTCGGTTGATATGGTCCTCAAGCTGTGCGAGAGCCCCGGCAACGTTTCTTCCTATTACCAAGTGGAGGGCTGCTATGATGAGATTGAAAACTTTTACCTCAATTTCTATCTCAACTGTCAGAACTATCCAAAGGACGTTCCATCTCTTCATCTGGCGTCCTCACTGGGACACTACCAAGCAGTTCAAGCTCTACTTAATAAAGGAGCGGATATATCATTGCAAGATAGTAGCGGCTTTACAGCGCTGCATGCAGCAGTTCGTGATGGTCCAGCTTCAGTAGTACAACTACTCATTGATAGCGGGGCCGACATACTAGCCCAAGAAGAAGAAGGATGGACTGCCCTGCACATAGCTGCCTTGTGGGGCAATTACGATGTAGTGAAACTGCTTCTTGATAACGGGGCCGAAATATCGACCCAGACCCACGAAGGCCACACAGCGCTCCACCAAGCTGCTAGGGTCCAAAGCTATGAAGTGGTGAAGCTACTCATTGAAAAGGGTGTTGATATATCTGCCCAGGATGATACTGGATTCACTGCATTACACCTAGCAGCTAACGAGGGCTATGACGAGATAGTAAGACTGCTCATTGAAAAAGGAGCGGACGTCTCTACCCAAGCCAGAGAGGGAGAGACACCTCTGAATCTAGCCTCCAGATATGGCCATGAGACGATTGCAAAGCAACTAATTCAACACGGGGCCGATATAACAGCCAAGGACAAGCACAGCCGCACGCCGCTGCACAGGGCCGCCCTACACGGCCACACCGCCGTAGTAAAACTCCTCCTCGACAGCGGCGCCGACATCACCACCCGAAACGGGAACGAATGGACGGCGCTGCACCTCGCTGCAGACGACGGCCACACTGCCGTCGTCCGACTCCTCATCGACCGCGGCATCGACATCTCCGCGCGCGCCGAGTTCGGCCACACAGCGCTCGAATTCGCCGCCACCAACGGCCACGCCGAGGTGCAGCGCGTGATCGTCCAGAAGTTCGCCGAAGAATCGCTCACGACCGACGGCGGCAGCAGCGGGCTGATTGAGGCCGCCATCCACGGCTGCGACGCTGTCGTAAAGATGCTCATTACCAGCGGCGCCGACATCGCTGCGCGCGACTGGGACGGCTCCACTGCGCTACACGGCGCGGCAAGAAACGGCCATACAGACATCCTAAGACACCTGCTCCAGTGCGGCGCTGACATCTCCGCCGTCGACACGGACAACCAGACGGCGCTGCACTCCGCCATCTTCGCCGGCCAGCGCGCGGCCGCAAAGCTCCTCATCGACAGCGGCATCGACATATCTGTCCAGAACATCCTCGCCGAGGCCACGGCGCTCCACCTCGCGGTCGAGGACAGCTGCGACACACTCGTCGCCCTCCTCCTCGATAAGGGCGCGGCCATCAATGCGCAAAACACCTTCCAAGAAAGCGCGCTGCACCTCGCCTGCGAAGGGGGCCGCGACCCCGTAGCGGCCATCCTGATCGACCGCGGCGCCGACATGGCGCTCCGCGACAACCAGGGCCGCAGTGCGCTGCACCGCGCCGCGCAGAACGGCTGCGAGGCCGTCGTGAAGGCGCTGCTGGATAAGGGCGCTGATATCGGGGCGAAGGATAAGGGTGGCGAGACGCCGCTGCATGTGGTGGGCCATGTGGCGGTAGCGAGGTTACTGGTAGATGGGGGCGCGGATAGAAAGGTGGGGGATGGGAATGGGAGGACGCCGGGGGAGGCGGCGGGGGAGAGGGGGCTGGCGAGGGTGGCGGCGGTGATCGATCCGATGCTTGTGCAGCCGGTTGCGGGTCGGGGTGGTGGTGGGGGGAGGGGGAGGGGGAGGGGGAGGGGGAAGGGGAAGGGGAAGGGGAAGGGGAGGGGTGGCAAATAGATGTGGGGCGGGGGAGGGGGAGGGGGAAGGGGAAGGGGAAGGGGAGGGGGAGGGGGAGGGGTGGCAAATAGATGTGGGGCGAGTGAGAGTTTGTGATTCTGGGATTGGTTATTGTGTATTTGTAGCGGGTGTATTTGGAGTTTGTTTTAGATAGCGCTCTTTCGGTATGCACTTCATAGACTAAAGAAAACATACACACACAGTGGGAGTAAGAGCACACACACATACCAGAGATAGAATTACCAAAGCAAGCTGGTACTCAGCCCAACCAATTGAATCACAATCACTCACTCGGCCACACTGCACCCGCGCCGTACACGGTACTACATGTAGTCTCGTACCCATCCGCTTACATGACCCACCAAGCCGGTAAATACTATAAAAACAACAGATAACCGCCCATCGTAAAATAGCCACCATCTGAGTAGATTACTAGCTAGGGTTTATAGCTACAGATACCGCTCCAACAGCTATTCCCTTCTCTTAATGAATTAAACAAAACAAAACCAATATTCCCTTCTCTCTTCTTCTTGATTCTCGTAGGGCGGGCGGAGATGGCGATGGAGAGGTGGGTGGGTTGGTTGATGAGCGGGTGAGTGTTTCAAACAAAGCAGTGGGTACATATATAGATAACCATTACGTCGCATCCGCAGCCGCAGCCGCAGCGCGGAAAGCAAAACCAAAGCAAAACCAGAAAAACAGCAAAACAGCAAAACAGCAAAAAACAGCACACAAAAAGCACTAATAAAAAAAATACACCCCTCCGCCCTCCGCCCTTCCCCCCTCCTTCCCCACACACACACCTACTGAAACCTCCCCGCCAACGCCCTCAGCATCGCCATAGTCCTCTCCTCCTTCACGCGATGCATCGCCATCCGCTCCTCGCGCTCCGCAATCCTCGCCTGCAGCAGCTGCTCCTTCCGCAGCTCCCGGTCGTTCTTTTTCCGCTCCAGCGCCGCCTTCTTCTGCTTGAACCCCTCGGTGCCGCCGCCGTCCTCGCCGCCCATCAGCGTCGCGTCGTCGACCTCGAGCCCGGGCGACTTCTCTTTGAACGACGACAGCTTGGCCGTGATGTCGGCTTTCTTCTCGAGACGGCGGGCGTGTGTGCCGGCGTCGGCGCGCGGCGCGAGTTCGTCGAGGAGCGCGGTTTGGGCGCGGCGCTCGGCTTTGCGCTCGTGGCGCACGTCGGCGTGGGCGAGGGCGGTGGCGGCGGCGGTTTGCTCTGCGGCGTGTTAGTATCCTAGGGCAGGGAGCAGGGAAGAGGGGGGGGGGGGGGGGGCAGGAGGGTACCTTTCTGCATCTCCAGATCCTCAAACGTTGGTCGTGCGGCGCCGAGCTTGCGGCGCTTGTGCGGCTCCTGGCCCGGTAGGAAGGGGCCGACGATCTCGTCTTCGCTGGTGTCGGCCTCTTCGGGCGGGGGTGGGGTTGGGTGGCGGGGTTTGCGCTTTGCGTCCCCGCTGGGTGTGCCGGTGGTGCTGGTTGGGTTGGTGGTGGAGGGAGGATTGGCGGCGGTACTAGAAGACTCCTTCACGGCGCGCTCATACCACCCCCGCGCGAGCTCTCCACGATTACTGCCAATTAGTCGCTGCGGTACACTACGACACCCCTCCCTTCGAAGAAAGAGCGGAACACATACTAGTGGCTCACAAAGCGCTTATACCGTCCCTTCAGCTCGCGCGTCGACAGGCTGTCGAGATACAGCCCCTTCTGGATGTCCAGGTAGTCGCTGAAGATTGCGCGCACGTGCGCCGCGCCCAGGCCGTGCTTGGTGAGCGGGGGCGCGTTGAACGGGAGCGGTGCCTGTGCGGCGGGTGCGGCGGGTGCGGGGGAGGGCGAGGGGGTGCGCGTGCGTTTGCGGCGCCGGGGGGAGCGCGAGCGGGTGTGGTGACGGCGGGAGTGGTGCGTGGGGGAGCGGGAGCGGGAACGGGGGTGGCGGTGGGAGCGCCGGTGGCTGTGGGAGGGGGACTTGGAGCGGGAGCGGGTGTGCCCTCTGTCGCGGCCCCGGGTGCGGTCGGGGCGGTGGTGGTGTGGTTTGTCCATTGTGGCTGTCGGGGTTGTGGTTGGCAGCTGTAGCTGTAGCTGTGTGGTGTGTCGTGAGTGTCTAAAGAAGGGGAAGGGAAACGCTCCCTGCTGCTCTGAGCCCTCCTCGCCAGTTACCCTGCCTGCTGCCCACGCTTCCCTCCCTTCTTCCCTGTCCGTCCGCCGAGCTCACGTCAATGATCATTAGCGAGACCCGACACTGCAATTCACAGCCTAATCGACCCGCAACCGAAACAGAAGAAGCACTACAGAGAAACCTCGCCTCATGAGCGCCACACCGCCGCCGCCGCCGCCGCTAGACACGGCCGGAAAGAAGGGCCATGTAAGGAATACGCCCTCGATTGACGAGCGCAGAGGTGAGTTCGAGCTGGGGAGCCGTGGGGGAGCTAGCTGTGGGAGCTAACGGAGCTGTGCTGAGCAGTTGCGGTGCCGCGGAGGAGAACGAAGGGGCCGTTGGACTTTGAGGAGAAGTAGCTAGCCCTCTCTCTCTCTCTCTCTCTCTCTGTCTGCTCCCTACCTGTGAC
The DNA here is from genome assembly GCF_020137385.1 of Morchella sextelata. NCBI lineage: Eukaryota > Fungi > Ascomycota > Pezizomycetes > Pezizales > Morchellaceae > Morchella > Morchella sextelata. The sequence goes on from NW_025408636.1 coordinate 500,100, forward strand.
TTGTAGCGATTCTAACACACCGCAGCCCACCCCCGAAACCCTCCGACCTGCTCTCCCCCACCTCGCCCACCACAACCACAACCACAACCCCCACCCCCGTCTCCCCCTCCCCCTCTCCGACCCCAACCCCCATCCCCAACACACCCCTCACCCCCGCCAAAGACCACACCTTCCTCCGCCACCCCCCCCTCTTCCACCCCCTCCCCCCCACCCTCCTCCCACCCCCCTACCACGCCCTCCCCGCGCCCCCACCCACCACCCCCCTCCCAACCCTCATCACATCCGGCCACCTCCGCTCCGCCGCCATCTCCGCTGCCACCACCCTCGCAGACCCCACCATCCCCCTCACACCCGCCGAGATCTACAGACTATGGTACATCCGCCTCGCCACCCTCACCCTCCTCTCCCTGACGCCCACGGCCGCGCAGGAGGTCCGCGCACTGAGTGATCTCAACTCGTCGTTCTACAAGGACCCCGTCTCCGGCGCGTGTCTGCTGCCGTGGGAGCTCCGAGTGCTCGCGGTGCGCCTGCAGGCCGTGGCCTACGGCGACTGGAGGAGGGCCGTCGCGATGTACTATGAGCTGGGGCGGGAGGCGCGGGGCGCCGTTGTAGCCGCGGGGGGTGGGGAGGCGGCGGGGGTGTGGCGGGAGCGGCTGGTGGAGCTGGGCGTGCGGGTTGGGAGCGCGTTGGTGGAGATGGGGGATGTGGGGGGCGCGGCGAGGCATCTTGTTGGTGTGCGGGGGGGCGGGGAGGGGGTGGTGGTCGCGAGGGCGCTGCTGTGGGTGAGGGCCGGGAATGTGGATGCTGCACGGGGGTGTCTGGGGGAGTTGGGGGAGGGGGCGGCGAGGGGGGTGTTGGCGGCGCTGTTGGTGATGGCGGATGGGCGGTGGGGGGAGGCGGTGGAGGCGTGGCGGGGGTTGGAGGGGGTGGGGGCCGTGGGCGAGGTGTGTAGGAGGTGTAATGAGGCGGTGTGTCTGCTGTATACGGGGCGCTTGGAGGAGGCGCGGGGCGTGCTGGAGGGGCTGGTGGATGAGGGGAGTGTGGCCGCGGGGGGCGTGTTTAATCTGGCGACGGTGTATGAGCTGTGTAGTGATGCGTCGAGGGGGTTGAAGATGCGGCTGGCGGAGAGGGTGGCGGGGTTGGGGGTTGAGATGGTGGGTGCGAGCTTTAAGATGTAGATTGTGGTAGTGTTGGTACTTGGGTTGGGGTGGTGGGGTGGTGGGGTGCGATGGGAGGGGAGGGGATGAGTGGGGATTGGTCCGGTACCTCTGACTTCTCGTTCCTCGTTTGTCCTTGGCGTGAACTTCAGTTCGGCGTTACAGCAATAAATGTATCTATTGCCAACGGTTGTTGTTGATTTGTTCGTATTGTGCGCATCCGTCATGGGCTGTCACTCGGTGGCAATGACCGGTTGTGTAGTTTTTTGGGTGTGGGGGCTCCTTAGTTTAGCCGGTAGATAGGTTGGGACATGGATGCTAACGGAATATATTATCTTGCACATCCATGGATTGGGGCGATGTATTAGTTATTAGTTATTAGTAGCAACCGGGTTTTGGTGAGTGATTGGTACCGGTAAAATGCATTAGTATGACCGTTGTTAATAATAGCTGCATGTATACTAGTGATTGCAATTTATATCTGGAGTGGTTGGAATTGCTATAGTGAACTTGACAGCGCTCGAATGTTTGTGGAGTGTCCAGTTAGGACCTTGGATTGCTATGATTTTTAGCACTAGAAATACAGCTGTTGGAAACTACGAAGAAAAGAAAGAAAGAAAATGAGTAATATACGTCACTTGCTGTATATGATTACATGTAGCCACACCGATCCGATATCATCATGAGGGGAATACACCCTTCCAAACAGCAAGAAAAAAAACAAAAAGCAAGAAAAAAAAGAAGCCAACATTCACGAAAGAAAAAAAACGACTAAACGCCAGATATCCCCCCCCCCCTTTTTCTCCCCCTCTCACTACCTCGCCGCCGCCGCCGCCGCCGCCGCCTGCCTCTCAGCCCTCTCCCTCTCGGTCCTCTCCACCACATCCCTCCACCTCCTCGCAAACTCCCACACCGCCTCCTCGCCCTCCAGCCCCACCTCCACCACATCCCTCGGCAACTTACTCGCGCTATACTGCTGCGACGCAAACTGATACGCCTCCGGATCATCCCTTCCCACCAGCCGCATCTCCACCTCCCTCGCCCCCTCCCCCTCCCCCTGGCCCCCCGATTCATCACCGTTGCGCAGCCGCAGCAGCTCAACCCACGAAAACAGGATCGGGTCCGTGCGCGGCGCAAACGGGTTGATGTCGATCAGCCATACGCGCAGCGGCGTGGCGTGCGGCAGGTACACGTCGAAGACGAAGTCGGGGTCGGGGAACGTGGGGGCGAGGTGCTCGGTGAAGAAGGCGGCAATGGCGGCGGTGAAGGTGGGGCGCAGCGCGGGGAGGAAGTCGTAGTGGTTGGGGTCCCGCTGGGTGATGGCGAGGATGCGGCGCGAGGAGACGAAGACGCGGAATTCGAGGGAGGGGTTGATGGCGAACCATTTGCGAAGGACGAGGTGGTAGGGGATGGTTTCTTGCGTGAGTTTTGGTGGTGGTGGGGAGTCTGCGTTGGTGGTGGTGACGGTGGCGGTGGTGGTGGTGCTTGGGTCGGCGGCGGCGGCGGCGGCGGTGGTGGTGGTGGGTTCCTCGTCGGCGTCGTCGGAGTAAGGGTCGTCGGCGCAGTCGCGGAAGGCATGCTCCAGGTCGTGCGTCACAAAATCAGAGCTCTTGAGCAGCAGGTAGACCTCCCCAGGCGTGCGACACTCCAGCGTATTCGTCGCCGTCATGAACGCCGCATCCTTGGGCGCGCTCCAGTTCAGCTTCGGCGCCACGCTGCCGCCCAGCTCGCGCATCGTCGTCTTGATCTTCTGGTGCAGCTCTGGAAACCGCTGCGTTGGGTTGAGCACCCTCTGCGGCGGCGCCTCGCCGTCCCCCTCGTCGTCCTCGGTCTCGTCGTCGGACTCGGTGTCGGAGTCGGAGAGCGTGGTGATCTGCTCTTCGTCGTCGGGGAGCACGATCCCGTCTTCGCGCAGGTAGGACATGAATTCGGAGGTCAGCGGGATTGTGCGGGCTTTGGGAGTGATGGGCCGGTAGATGGGGTGCCAGGTGGCGAAGGCGCAGTTCATGATGTGGGATTTGCGCACGGGGGGGAAGATGTCGAGGAGGGACTTGGGCGCCTCGAGGGTGTCTGGGGTTGTGGAGTGGGCCATTGTGTTTGGTGGGGAATTGAGGGGTTGGTGGATTGGTGGGTTGGTGGTGTATGTGGAGGGGAGTAGGTTGTGGAGTTGGTGGGAGAAATGGACGGTGTTGAGCTAGCTGTGTATAAAATTGTATTTTTATGCTTGTGTGCCCTTTGGTGGGGCATTTGGCGGGGTGAAGAGGCCGGGTAAGCGGGGTGACCCAAGCGTCATAGCATATCACTCGCTATATCCTACCCAGCTACGCAGATCTAAAGGCCCAATGGTAAATAGAATGGATAAAGATACATGTAGTTCAACTATGGCATTACTTCCCATTTTCTTGATGTATACGGTGTGCATGTGCAGGAGTATACTCTATCTAAACAACAAAACTTAAATCTCACCTCATGGCCTGAAGCAAACTGACCCTTGTGTTCCGATGTTTGTTTTTAATTTTTGTCTTTTTTTTTTAATTCATTAATTGTATGCAGACCGTAGTCTAGGATAATATCGCACTACCACAGAACTTCCCAACCTCTTCCTCCACCTCCCACACAGTAGGAAAGTAAATAAAATAGAATAAGATAAAGAAATAGTCGCGAAAACAGTAGGCTAGTGGCCTGTCCGGTCCCAGATGGGAATTTGTGAAATAAGAAATAGTAGCTTATGGAAGTTAATTTTTGTCTTGAATTGTATGGCGGATTCGGATTAAACAATATTTCAATACGCTGCATTAGAGAGCAACATAGATTGATAATGGTGAGTCAAAGCTTTAATCAGTCATCTAAGCTATTTTTGACGACAAACATCAATTGAGCAATTGACCCGGTATTGGTCATGATGTGCATGAACGTGCTCAGCCGTACACGCGAGAAATACAATATATCTGTATTGGAGATCCACTTTATGCGCTCTCGTTCTAACTCCACAGATCCGAATAGACGCAATAAGCGAATCATCCAGATCCATGAACACGATGTACATCTCCAAGCACTGGTCCCACTGTAATCGTGCCCCAGAAAGCCCGGCATTGGGAACTGTGGTATTGACCCTAGTTTGGCATTGGCCATTGCCCAGTCACAGTCTTAGCAACTCTTGGAACATGTTATGCGCCAAGCGATGATACCTTCTCACCAACAAGTGCGCCTAGTGTTATGTCCATACCAGAGTCATACCCAGAACTTCAATTGACCCAGATTGCAAATGTCGCTTGGTCGATGTCCAGTGTTACAGGCTCATAGCTAAAATCTTGCATCATTAGTGAAATGCTTGGTTATCTTTGAACGCGAGAATGAGCTGTGGTGCGGCATCTTTGGAAACTCAACTTGCAGTGCTGGGATTTAGTTTTGTGAATAGTATTAAGTAATTTGCAGTTAGTGTTTTTGTTGGTGTTTTTGTTTGTTGGCCTTAGTCAAAGAGAGAAAATTGTTTGCCCCTGTTGGAATTAGAGGTTTTAGGGAGATGAGAGGAATGGAAGAAATGAGAACGGTTGGAGATCTCGAGAGAAGGGGATGGATGACAGAAAGAAGAGGATGGATTTCGCCGTTTGGCTTGGGATTGGCCATTGGTTAATCCTAGAATCTCAAATAAGAGCCCAGATGCAATTTGAAAGTATAGAGTAGATAGGAGATCTGTCTAAGCTTCATGTAATGTGATAGAGGGCGGTAAGACCCAGATAATATTATCGCAGGGCCGTTAATAACAATAAAAAAAAAACTCGTTTCTGCAAATACTCTCTGAGCTGTATCATTAAAATGGCCTCCGAAAAACTTCTAGAGTCTAGCATCCATTATTCTAGGGTAGAGACGTTAGACAACGAACTCGTAAAAGGGCTTATTCGCCATCCTGCTAGAGTCACTATTGCTCTTCTGAGCGGCTGTGAAGACAACCAGCGAGGGACTGGCTAGTACACCGTTTTTTAATATCGGGCCTTATTAAACCACCTTGAATTAAGGGCCAATATGGTGGCATCGTTGATTATGGCTTTTGCCGCCCTAAAATCGTCGAGTGATAGCATATGATTTCATTGGGATGGCCCGTAAATCCACTTACCACTCGCTTGTGCGGTGATCGACTGATATCAAGTCTTGAAAAACGAAATCTTAGATATGTAGTGAGAATTTCAATCTCCAAAACCCGCGCGTAGCTGCAATAGACGCTGGAATGAAGATGCAGCGCTTGTCCTGCGGATAGTAGGGATTCATAGCCTCTGGCGGAGGTAACGATAGGTCGAATATGATATGTCCATTTCATCGATGTCATAATGTCTAAGGACCCAGGGGAAGGATATCCATGGATGACCATTGAGTTTAACTTGCGGGTGAGGTTGACGACGTTGAAAGGAAGCACTCCCCTAACCCTCAGATCCGAGCCTCACGTCTTGGCGCACCCGTAGATCTTCCTAGCAGTATCCTCTGATTGATCCTCTGTAAGCTCAAGGCTCCGGGCCAATAACTTCACTAAATCCTTTTTCCATTCTCAGTACGCTCACGTTATACGAGGTTATAACATTTTTACATAAAAGGCTGAGTTCTGTTTCTTTCACCCGGAAATTTCTGCTTGGGGTACCTACATGTAAGACCTGCTACTTCAACGACACCACGACCTAACATCTACCTCGAGACCAATTGAAGGAATTTTTTCAAAGGACCATGAGCACCACTACTCGCTCTAAAAAGAAAGCTTCTAAAGCTGGAGTGCGGGCAACTATAACCCCTCCCGTACCTGCTCCCCTTCGATCACATCTTGCAGCTCAAAAAACTGTGCCAGGGGGTTCTTTGCCAGCTGTAGGGCTGCCGATGTCAAGGTAAATTTCTTACTTTTTGAAATTTCTTCCTTCTTTGAAAAATCCACATTCCCTTTGATTCTTCGAGTTTCTACACCTGGAGAGGTCCGCACGGTGCTTCCATAATGGCAGTCACAGTTTTCATTGACTCTGGCAATGTACCTCTCACATTTGAATTTGTCTTCTATGCAATAATCCTCATTAAGACATATTACTAACCGCATTGTTGATAGAGCCGGCCAAAATACCCCACCAAAGCTTCCTACCCCTCCAAAGCCAAGAAACAAAGCACCGTTTATACTGGCAGGGATAGCAGCATACACACTGACAGCCTACGGAACCTACGTTTATTTTTCGCTCAAGAACGTTCCTGAGTACGTTCCACAGGAGCAAGATCAAACTGATAAGTCACACGTCTTTGAGGGCATTGCTAAGGATTATGATCGCGAAATATGGGCGAGCGAGTTTTTCATGGGCATGCCATTGTTGAGGAGGGCTTTGGGCAAGAGGGCTCAGGTGAGTATCCTTTGCTTTCCTTCATGATATGCCTAAGCGTTGTCATTTCCTTATTGATTATGAGGGATATATATTGGGGCTCTTAAGATCTTGCTAACATGATCTCACTCCACGATTGGGATTTCAAGGGCGATGTTCTGGAGGTCTCGGCGGGGACTGGAAGGAATGTTGATTATTATCCAGTGAAAAAATGCAGTTCGATCACTATGGTGGATACCAGTGCGAGTATGCTTAAGGAGGCAAGGAAGAAATTTCAAAGTAAGTCCACTTTCTATCTATAACAGCTAACCACATTTTCCTTCGAATATTATAAAATTTTCCGGTAACATATCACTGATGCATATACCGTATAGAGAAGTATCCCAAGTATAAGAACGCTTCATTTGTGGTCCAGGATGCTGCTGAACCCATCGCTCCGCCCCCGACAGGAAAGGGCTATGACACAGTCATTCAATCAATGGGCTTGTGTTCCCATCATTCCCCGGTGGACCTATTAAGAAATCTTGGAAAGATATGCAAAGACGACGGTAAAATTATATTGTTGGAGCATGGAAGATCACACTACGACTTGCTCAACAATGTCCTTGACTCTTTGGCCCCCAAACATGCCGAAACATGGGGGTGCTGGTGGAATAGAGACGTCGAAGGTATATTGAAGGAAAGTGGCCTAGTGATTGATAAGGTTTCAAGGTATCACTTTGGGACAACGTACTGGGTTGAGGCAAGGCCAGCTAAATCGTCGCCCCCGTAAGCTTATAAATGAAGGCAGCAATCGTTGACTCATAGGTTTTTGGTAACGTCTCCCGAATATGTATAATAACTTAAGGTAAGTTTTACACCAGGTGAAAATGACTGTTTGGTCAGGTGATCGGTTGACGGACGTTAACGGGATTCGCTAACATGTTTAGAAATAAAACACATTCTCAAAATCATTGGCACGTGAAGAAGGCAGAAAATAGACTTTCTTTCTTTACAGGGAAGCTGACAATGGGTCATTATGATATATTTCTGCCTATCAGGCAAAAGCACCAGCATGACGGTGTGTCCTCTTGGTTGTTCTGACGTCGGACTTTACCTGGAACAAGCCCCCAGAGGATCTGTGGTGGCGATCTATACTTTGCCTCGGTAGGGAAGTGATAGTCGTGGCTATCCTCTCCCCCCGCGAATTTAGGGGCGCTTTCGTACTTCATGGGTCACCGCACAAATACACGCGCCGATTTATTTGGAGATACGAAAATAACTTTTTGGACCTTCTACTCCATGCTCCCCCCCCCAAGGTGTGTTTGATAAACATAACCGATGGGGCAGGCTTATCGCATACCAAAACAAGGGGCACCACAGCATGGAGGAATCAACAAACGAATAAATCTGACCCAACGGCAGGTTTGTTCTAGGGTTTTGAACCTTCGGCACGGGGCAGTTTGCGACGCATGCAGCACTTTAACGACACAACAACAACAACCGCCTGGAATGCGCGATATCGGGCCATCCCATATCGAGGTAAGGTTGTGGGGGTGACAAGCTAGGCAAGAGGGTAACTTATTTTCCGATATGAGCGGAGAAGCATATTTTCGGCCTTTCCGCATTTAGGAGGGTGTAAGTTCTTTGAACCATGCATGACTCCTCACCGACAGGGGCCACGTCACCTCTGATTGGCTACTTGTTTCGCGGTTGCCTTCTCGCAACTGGCGGCCGGAAAAGGCAAACGGCGGTCGGTCTCAAGGTTGCCGGGGCGGCGGTCGTCTGGCGGGAGTTTCTCCAGAACTTTGAGGCTTTGGGTGTGGTGGGTTCTGGCGTGGGTTCTACGACTGGGGGTGGTTGCTGGGATGGAAAATTCGGTTTACCGTTGGTCCAAGGAAAAAAACACGGTCAGAGGGGGAAAAGGGCCAAGCGGCGTGACACCACGAAACAGAACGACGGGAAAAAGAAAGTGGGAAGGAAAAAAGGAAGGAAAAAAACCTCAGACACCACCCCTCAGTAACCAAATCGATAATCCTGGCGATATCATTTGCTGCACGCACCCTGTTTTCCTCTGCGCCTCAAATCTCCAACCTTAGTAACGGCTCCAAAAAAATCCAAGATGATGTACTCCACCATCCGTCATCCTCAAATCCTCCTGATCAAGGAATTTACAGCAGCTCGTTCATTTCTCTCCCCCTCCGTTCTTTCCTACACTTCTCCACTTCTACGATACACACAATCAAACCCTCTACTGTCGGTTGGTTATCTCTGCAAATACTCAGATTATTGCCCGTATTGTCAGGCGGATTAAAAATTCAACAAGCATCTGCACAACATCTTCTTTCAACGATACTAGTATTTTCATATCGCACCTATTTGTCAACTGCCGGTTTCTCGCCGCTGTTGTCGCCAGTATTTCCTAGCGACGCCATTTTTTTCTCTTTGGGTCTCTTTTCCCTTTCCCGCGCCTAACAGGTGTTGCTGTTTACCTACAACATATTATTATTCTTTGTACCACCACCACACCGCATTTTTATCCGACTTACCTAGTCGGTGTCGACAGGCGTAATTGGCTGCTTTCCCCGATAGATTGTCTTCGTCAAAAAAAAAAAAAAAAAATAGCAAACCGCCATCTTTTCGATTGATTTCTTTACACTCATATTTCTTCCAAGTGACCGGTGATTCTTCGATTGTAAAAGGCTACATTCGACACTCGGACTCCACCACATTAATTTCATCCCTCTCCTACCAAAAAATACAATGGGTTACAATACTCGCAGAAAGTCGTTATCTCTACCCTCTCTTGGAATACAACTCCCCCAAACTACAGCATCCAGAAGACTCTCTGCCTCTCCAGCGAAAGGCGATTTACCCCTCCAGAAAAAAGTCAAAAGAGAATATTCCCCTCCAGCCGCTCTATCTCGTCAAGACCGCTATGGCAGTAACCTTCCCCCTTCACCGCCACCAGAAAATAGAATCAGTCGTGAGGGTATCAATGATGATATTGTTTCTGGGGTTGTAGATGTCCTTGAGCGGACAGGAAATCGGCCTCATACAGTTAAAGAATTGGCTGCCGAACTTGCGGGTGTTGTTAATATTGTTGAGAAGTAAGTTCTGCTGAGTGTGTTCTGAGTTTTGGTGTTCATGCAATGCTGACGTTCCCCACAGTTCGGCTAATCCCCACGCGATCATTTCCTCGCGATTAAATTCGTTTCTCAAACGCGACAAAACACCCTCGACGCCTTGTATCATCGCTAAACAGCTAATCACTACTCACCCGAGGCGCATCTACTTCTACCTTACTACCTGCCCACATCAACCAATCCCAAAACATGAAAACGACAATATTCCCGCAAGACGCAGTGTTGTCTCGCCCGCACTATCCGACGATGAAGACAACAGGAGAAGAACTGAGATGTCGCCTAGTCCGGAAATTGATTTGGGTCTACATGATGAATCCGATAACGAGTCTTCTGAGGAAAACAGCGGCACTCTGAGCACTTCTAGGGCTAGTATCATTGAGCGCGAGAGGACCACCTCTCCCGCTTCATTAGATAACAAAAGTGCTCTTTCTACACCAGTGCTCGAAGGCGATGAACGGGAGTTCAGCCAGTCAGCCATATTCATTGTGCGCCGCTCCGCCTCTAGGGAAATTGACCAGAACAAGGAGTCTGACAAAAAGAGATCACGGGGAGAATATGAAGCAGACGTGAGCGAAGACCGCCACATTGAATCTTCTACCAACGATGCAGCAGCGATGCTTTTGGGCTATGGAACTTCTGCACCGGCTGTTCCTGTTCCCACTAGCCCTATGGTGGTGCCTACACAAATTACAACAATAACTCCTAATATAAAGGTGGAGGGTGCCACTGGAGTAGATGCTGCCCAAAACCACAACCGGGATCAAGAGAAACCTAATAACGCCACCGATTCCGTCCTCGGTCTCGGGTTAGGCAACTGGGGCGGCGAGCTCGAGAGACATCTCGGTAGCCCAGAAAGCGTCGAACTTGACGAATTGGATGATCTCCTAGACTTTTGAAATCAATCTCTTATCCAAATTCAATCTATTTTTCCTATTTTAAATCTTTGGGTGGTTCTATCATGCTATTATGCGTTGCGACTTGAATTTTGTATATTTTGATGTCTGTCTTGTCTTTTTCCCCTTGATCATGCATAGATCATGCTCTTCTCTCACTCCATTTGTTCCACATGTACGAGTTTGGATCAGGCCAGTTATGATTGGCGGGTAATGATTCTTCGAGCGAACGACATAGCCTAGCTAGGGTCTCGCGCAGTGTATTATTTACATCTACTTCTTTTTGTCCCCCTTTGCCCTACTTTTAATTGAGTAGTTGGGAATGATTGCTGGTGCCCCTTACTGTTCTGTTTTCATTTTTTTCTAGATTGGGATCGCGATTGTACTACCAGAAGGAGGAGAAAAAGAAAACCGGCACGGGCAGAGCCCCGTATCGTGGTGTTCAAGAATGCTTTTTATTATTATCATTACTTTAGTTTATGGAGCTAGGAATGAAGAGGATAAAAAATTACGAAGAATTTGTCAGATCGCTCTGATGCTGCTACGTTGTTACTTATGTCTTGCACTGTTGCACTTAACGAACTCTTTATTTCCTTTTTTTATAGGATAACTCTGCTGTACTCAATTTTAGTATTCTTTGCAGGTGGGGTGGTTTTTCTTTTGTCTGTATGGGGACGCGCTTTTTTTTTTTTTTTTTTTTTTTTGGTGGAAGGAGGGGAACCCAATTTGATGGGGTCGGCATGTTATGTACGGCGTCTCAGATCTGTACTAGGTAGGCAGGGTAGAACTGCATGCACAGACTTCATTGACATGTACACGCGAACGCAAAGTAAACATGTGAGGGGCAGATAGATAAGTAGATGATGGGGTGCATCACCAGAAATCACCCCTCACGATCAACTTCGCTGGCATTATTATTATTTTTTTGGATTTTCTCCGTTTTTTTTTTTTTTTTTTTTTTTTTTTCGTCAAGCGTCACAACCTCCCACTTCTTGTTTTGATATTTGGGGACTAAACTGAAAACTCCATGATCCCGGGGCATTTTTCTCCGCACAGCACGGGTGGGTTTTCTTTCTTTGCTTTTCCGTCCTTGGAATTAAAATAAGGGGCGCCGTAATCATTTCCATGTTTGCTTTACTCGGTGATATCATTTTGGGGGAATTCGTATGGGAGTGACATGTCTCGGATCTGGGCCGAGGGGAACTGTTTCACAGAAACGGCAACAACAGCGCTCCCGCAAACGGCATTTCACTGGTTGAGCCCTTGAATTTGGACCCTGGTTTTCTTAACCGGTAGTCAACCGACCCCTCTGTAATTGGCCAACAGGCGTCATGAACCTGTTCAATTCGAAGAGGTTAGGTTAATCACCTCCTCAACGGTGTTAAGCACATCACCTCCTATTTATTTTCTAGTGCTTGTCTGCTTGGTCGGAAGGGTGCGCGTTCCCCCGTAGTAGTAGCGGTAGTTTAGGAAAATAATTTGCTCGACAACGCGAAAAAACTTCCTTCAGCGTGCTCTGTTGTTTGCAGGTTAGCATGTGTGTGGAGTAACTTTAGTTTGCATTTTTTATATGCGTACAGCACACGCCGCCCGATAGATGCCTGCTCGTCCATCGGGCTTCTAGATGTTCCAGGGGAGGACCCCATCAACCATCGCTAATTAAATAAAGCGCCCCTCGGAGTGGTCCAGATACTCCGTCAGTCCTAATTAAAACATCTCTTATCAGATCCCATCTATTATATGCAGCCGAGGAGGAACCTTCATAATATATCACTCGATATGATGTACGCTGCATGTTGTTGTACACCGTGTTAAATTCCGCCACATCGCGGATCGAAGCAACAACGACGAGGTCCTTTTAAAAGGTCCTCGGGTAAGCAACCCTTGACACCAGTTGAAGCGATGTGCCGTCCCGTTGCTGTGTCCCTGCAGTCGAATGGCCCAGCCCATTACTTACCTGGGCTACGTTACAGAGTGCTGTTTGTACCACTCACGAGTATGCACCAAGAACTGTTGTTGTTGTCTTTGAGGATCGACCCTGTGTTGACCGACGGCGATAACAGATGTTTCGGGCACTGTATTTTGCGGGAAGCACGGACACATCTTAGGTGACTTAATGGAAGAGTGTGATGTAGTCTTCGGATGGATCTCGTACCCGGTTGTGTGCGTCTTGTTTTGAAACATATAGGACAAAGAGAGGGGGCAGTCATCGATATGACTGTATGAGCGATCAGATAATCGTGTCAGTTATATTACAAACGGTGACGGCCATATTGAAAGGGTAATGGGTGATAACAACATGCCCGTAACCGGGAGAATACTATGAAAGGCTTTATTAGATCGATGGAATAATACTGAAAGACCTCGCGACTGATTTTTGAGAAAGAAATAGGATGGTTTGTTAGTGATGATGGTAGTGGTGTTGGAAGATGAAGCGGTGAAGCTAGAGGGAGCATGTAGAAGTTGTGGTAGACGCAACCACCCGCTGTGACTGTTATGTCATCGTTTCTCTGGTAGAACAAAACCATGTATTATCACTCGTGCAATGTTTGCTCATCACTGACCTTATATCTTCCTTTGCATTCGATATCCCTTGGGGACGCTCAAGTGAATAAGTAATCCCTCTTCAAATATTTAGAAAGATAAAGATCGACAAACCACAAATAGACACTATGTAACAGTAGTAATTTCGTCTGAGATATTGGTCACGTGGGGGTCACATAAGGCATAAAAAATGGCGCAACCAGAGGCATTACCACCTAGGCCTCTCCTTTCGATTTACTACATACCATTGCAATAGCGATGCGGCTGATACCTTGCGTGAAATGCTAATAGTGAAGGTGAAAGTCAAGAGCCCTTGATTGAATCATAGACTGTCACTCACCACGGGCCACACAACACGAAATAGCTTAATATGATTTTTATATAGCATGATACCGTTAGCTGGAGTCTCACTGGAGAAAAGATATTTATTGATGAAATAAAGGAGTCCTGTATGTACAAACAGCTATATATATGTTTGGTTTTGGCTCGCTTCTTTCACTATATAGCTGTTTCTTCCGACCCTGCACAATTAATTGGTCTTATTTCAGTCATGCAACTGAAGCCAGCCAGCAGTTCGGTGTATTCATGACCGAGGATATAGTACCGAGTGACAGATGATGAATATAGTAGTTGTTCGGGAACGACTTTATCCCGAGATGGTATGATATGATACGAGGTAGAGATAGCAATATACCAGCTTACCGTAATCGTTGGGAATGGTAGTCTATCTTCGTTTGAGAGGATGAATTTGAGAGGAGAATTTGGCCTGAATGACTTGAAGGTTGTTTACAAAGACCAGGGTTAGGTTTTGTAGGAGCCCCTGACGTATTCGAGTGCGACAAGGAGATCCTTGGAGAAAGAGTTTCGAGCACTTGTTACCTATTTTGCTGCTTCTTCTCGGTCTTTTAAATATCCGTCTCTACCTAGGTACGTGGACTAGGTACACAGATCTCTTTTCTTCAAGTACTCTCACACGCTGTGTTACAATATCTCTATCCTCATTGGCTAATCTTGAATGGTAATGGTGCCAGATGTGGGGGATCTCGGAGAAGGGAGTGGGGATGATTCAAGGTTAAGTGTGGCTATACCCGGCTCACATGTGCCCTGACGTGCGCGATGAGGAAAAGAGAAAAAAAAAACACTCCAACCCAACAAAAATCCGCGAACCCAAACACCGAGCGAGAGATTGTGACTCAGTCTTTACCGAGGGACACGACATACAAAACCAATTGATACCCGCTCCCCCTGTGAATTGTGTATTCTAGTGTTGTTTCGTTCAATTCACACTATTCCACAAAATGGCTGCATCACGAAGAGTTTCTTCTCTACTCATTCGACGAGTCGCGAATTCACCAGCACACTCATTACTGTCGATACCCCGCCAAATCCCCCGACTACGCTCTTCGCTCCCTACTGCTGCCGCTTCACGACTTCCAGCGCTACGCTCATTCCACGTTTCCTCATTACGCTTTAACGATGCCCTCCACTTCGAGCGTGAGTCTGACGAAGTTGATGTCTGCATTGTCGGTGGTGGCCCTGCCGGTCTCTCAGCTGCAATTCGTTTGAAACAACAAGCCAATGCCGCTGGCAACGAAGACTTCCGTGTTCTCCTGCTTGAAAAAGCGGGTGACATGGGAGCGCACATTCTCTCTGGCGCCGTGATTGAACCCAGCGCCCTCAATGAGCTCCTCCCGGACTGGAATAGCCCGGACAACGAGAACGGATTCAAGAACGTCACGGCGGTTACGTCGGATCGCATGCGCTTTCTTACAAAGAACAAGGCTATACCCATGCCTGGGCCTCCGCAGATGAACAACCACGGCAACTACATCGTTTCTCTCAATGAATTGACAAAGTGGCTGGCTGAACGTGCTGAGGAAATTGGTGTGGAAGTGTACCCTGGGTTTGCGGCGAGTGAGGTCCTGTACGCCCCCGATGGGAGTGTGAAGGGTGTGGCGACCAACGATCTCGGTATCGGGCGTGATGGGAAGCCGAAGCCGAGCTTTGAGCGGGGTATGGAGTTCCATGCAAGGTGTACATTGTTTGCAGAGGGGTGCCACGGGAGCTTAACAAAGAAGGTCATTAAGAAGTTCGACCTGAGGAAGAACTCTCAACCGCAGACATACGGTATTGGACTGAAGGAGGTGTGGGAGATCAAGCCCGAGAACTTTGTTAAGGGTCAAGTCAGCCATACCTTGGGGTGGCCACTTCCGACAAACACATATGGTGGCAGCTGGATGTACCATTTTGGGGAGAACAAGGTGTCGCTTGGGCTCGTCGTCGGTCTTGTATGTTTCCTTGAAACTGACGACAAACCCAGCAATATGCTAATGTGACGCAGGATTACCCTAACCCATACCTATCGCCCTATGGCGAATTCCAACGTATGAAGCACCACCCATTCTTCGCCTCTGTCCTTGAAGGTGGTCGCTGTATCTCATATGGTGCCCGCGCTCTCAACGAGGGTGGATTTCAGTCCATTCCCCAGGTTACCTTCCCCGGTGGAGCTCTCATCGGTGACACCGCCGGGTTCCTTAACGTCCCTAAGATCAAGGGAACCCACACTGCCATGAAGTCCGGAATGTTGGCTGCAGAGGCCTGCTTCGATGCATTGGAAACCAACAAGACTGGCGGAACAGTCATGCTATACAACTACGAAGACGCATTGCGCAAGAGCAGTATCTGGAAGGAGCTCAAGGAGGTTCGCAATATGCGACCCAGTTTTCACTCCCCTCTAAAGCTCTTCGGCGGGATTTTGTACTCCGGGCTTGAAGCCTATGTCCTGAAGGGTCGCGTTCCATGGACTCTCAAGCACCCGGGCCCCGACTACGCCGCCACCAAGACCGCAGACAAGTCAACTCCCATCACATACCCCAAGCCTGATGGAGTGTTATCGTTTGATATCCTCACTTCTGTCTCGCGGACTGGCACGAACCATGAAGAGGATCAGCCAGTGCATCTGCAGGTTGCGGACTGGGACAAGCATGCGGAAAAGGAATGGCCACGATTCAAGGGTGTAGAGAACAGGTTTTGCCCGGCCGGGGTGTATGAATATGTAGAAGATGCGACAAAGAAGGATGGCGTGAGATTCCAGATCAACGCGCAGAACTGTATCCACTGCAAGACGTGTGATATCAAGGCACCAAGTCAGGATATCAACTGGACGACGCCCCAGGGAGGAGAAGGACCGAAGTATTATATGACTTGAGCTCAGAGATCGAGAGTAAATTCTTAGATGAGAAGAGGAGTGGAATGTAGGACACGAAGCGCGCTGGGTTTGGCCTTATGGGTGTTTTTAGATAGACTACTCATTGAGACTTGGGTTTAGCTGTCTTCTCGAGGTTGTATAAGCATGCATGTTGTATGGGCGCTTGGTGTAGATTTTTTTATTTCCTTTCTGTTTCTTTTGTTGGTTTTCTTTTATTGTGCGTGGTTTGCGAGAACATAGGTGTCGAGAGCTGCGGGCCATGAGGCTAAGCTACTGAGGACGATTAAATTCATAATATCTCAAGCTTAAGCTTCCACAAGATATCACTGGTTAGAAATTATTGGGGGAGGGGGCGGGTGCGGATATAGGATATACATTTCCAACTACAGCTGAATCAGATTATATCCTGTGAATTTTTGAGTTGTGTAGTAGACTTTTAACCTTACTCTTTGATCCATGGTGTTTGGAAATCAGCCTGTCAAGCGTTGCCAAGAATCGGGCACGAACTTCCCAACTTGCCGGACTTTAGAGGGCTTGGTGGTAGACACAGTTTAATGGCGCATAATCAAGTAGGTAAACTACTTTGGGCGATTGGTTTGGTGTGGTGAGCCACTGATAGCCACAAACCCTGAAAACAGAAGAACGGATCATTGACCCATAACAGGGACCTTCCATTATTACTACTACTTTACTACTAAGTCAACCTTACTGAAATCGGCACTAACTACATGTAATCAACTAACTGCTGGGTACCAGCCCAATTAATAGAAAAATATTAATAAAATAAAATAAAACGAACGAAACAATTGAAATGAGCAAAATAAAATCCCTTCAAGTGTCGTCCTTATTGCAGTATACTTTAAGCCTTGATAGCCTTCGACTTTCTCGCGATTCTTGCCTTCGCCTTCGCGTTATGCTCCCTTAGCTCCCACTGGCCCGCATGTGGATTACTCTCCACCAAAGCCTTCGCCACAGCCCTCACTTTATTTCTCCACCCTTTCCCGCACGCCAACCGCCAATACTCCACCCCGCCCCTAAAACCTACTTGTACCGGTGGCCTCTCATCGTAAAACTTGCCCTCCAACTTCCCCACCAGCCTGCGCTTCTGCAGAAACTTAACAACCTCTGCATCCTCCCTATACAGAGCCAGCTCCAACGCAGTATCCCCACTATATCTCCTTATTGTCGCCGACGCCCCATGATCCAGCAGTATAGCCAGCATGTCGAGATTTCGCCGCATCACAGCGTCGTGGAGTGCTGTGGTCCCTAACTCGCCGTAGCGGCTATTGATATTGGCGCCAGATTCAATAAGTAGCTCAAATACTCGCGGGCTCCAGTGCGTGTTTGCTAGCCGTGAGCTCGATGCTAGTAGTGCAGGGAATGACCGCCCGTCAAGTCCGTTTACGTCTGCGCCCCTCTCAATCAAGAAACGCGCAGCGTCCTCATGGCCACCGAGAACGGCAAAGTGCAATGGCGTACACCCATCTGCGCTATCCTCGCGCTTGTTGAGCTCGTCGGCGAAGCTAGCGTGGTTGAGGAGGTACGTGATGATGCCGACGTTTCCGCCGAAGGCGGCAAGATGTAGGAGCGGGGTTGTAGCTTCATGACGGCGGCAAGGTGGGCGATAGTCTGCGATGAGGAGCCTGAAGAGGCCGAGGTGGCCACGGAGGACAGACCAGTGGAGGGTGCAGGAGATTGTTGCTCCAGCGTGGGTGAAGGTGCGGTCTGGGGGGATGAACCTTTTGAGAGATGGGGTGAAGAGGGCGCAGAAGCGGCGAGAGGTGCGGGCTAGGGCGCAGACGGAGGCGCCGGGGAGGTAAGTGGGGATTTGGAGTAGGAGTTCGATGGGCAGGGCGAGGAGGGACATGGACCTTTCTGCAAGGTTCGTGGGGGTTGCGTTTCTTTGCTTTTCTGCCGGTCTCACTATGTAGGTACTTCACAGCTGAAGGAAAGGCCCGAGAGTGCGTTGTTTTGGGGATGGGTAGGCGGGATGTGTTGTGGGGATCGGTTGGGGAATCATGGTAGCCAATGATTTGGAATAACCAATCATGACATGGCTGGGCATTGAACATGGGTTTTCGAATTAATGGTATTTTGTTTTTAGAGTTGTGCTAACTTTTATAAGGTCAGTCTTAAGTTTATCTCAAGTTTGAATTTGTTACTTGTGTTTATACTAACTTCTTGCGGTTGACGAGATGATATAAATAGTTGGAATTTTGAAGTTAGTGTTAAAGACTTCCTGATATCAACGCAACACAACAACTGGGCCCAATCCAAACACATCAAGACTTGAACCACAAACCAGGATGATTGAAAGTATAACAGACCTTGTCGGATTCTTTAGTCATCCTTTGGGTTTCGAATTGTGTGTGAGGGCCGAGTTTGATAAACATCCGGTTGTAACGATTTCACGAGGCCTTAATGAGTGCCTAAATAACATGCGTCTTTCAGAAACCATATGACGAGGAGGGAAATGTGATGTTTGATCATTGACAGTTGTCGAATGCTTAGCGGCTACGCAGTCAATGAAAAGTACCACAATAGAGACTATCCCGGAAGTCGTGTAGGGTCAGTGATCCGGAAATCACTTTTTGAGTAGACTCGACCAATTTGGACAATCCCACGGTATTCCTGTAGCACTACGTATTTGAGGCTAGATTGACTTTTGCAATTTGCACTTTCATCTGACATTATATGCATGTAGTACATACATGCTCTATGCCACTGTTGAACTAAATCTTTTGGATTCTTCAATCAAAGTACAAACTACTGACTACTTAGCTTTGGACATGTAAATACAATCCTCATGGTTTCATAATACTTATAGCTCTCTAGCTTATTTCTCCACCGTAATGGTCTCCTAACTGTTCCTTAACTCTCCTCGCAACGAACTTTTTAAGTTTTCTTTTCCCCCTGCGATCGAGCCTATTGCCACGTGCACCAAAAAGCTTGTTTAAAGCGTCCTACATCTCTTCATCGTCAGTTTCGTCGCTTGAACTTTTATTGACGACGGGGCCATCTGAATCCCACTCCCAAGCGTTCGGGTCCAGCTTGTCTTTCTTTTTTTTATTCTTCCCCCGAGTTGTCTCCCAGGGTTCCTTGCCATCATCGTTGTGAATATATATTACCACTGTTCTCTCCGCTCTCGCTTGAGCTGTCAGAACTATCACTGCTAGGAGTACTACTTTCCCCCTCAGTCCCGCTTCCACTCTCGTCCTCGTCATCACTTTCGCTTTCACTATTGTTTCTACTGCTTATCACCCTTCTCCTCTTTCTCTTTCTCTTTCTCCTTCGTTCGTCCGGGTCGGTAGTGTCACTTCCACACTCCTCACTATCATCCTCGTCGCTATCCTCTCGAGAAATAATGTCTTTTACGCAATTCCCTATATGGGTTGCTACCGTGCGATAATCTTTATCTGCCGCAGAGCTGAATTTGACCATTTCCGTATGGTTCCGTGAAATAGGAATCGGAATCTCATTCCTCAAATGCAACAGAGCCGACATCTTCTTTACCATCCCCACTGCCTTTCCAAACCTTTTCCACTCGCCCGCGGTAAGCTAGAGAGAAAAAAAGTCAGCTCTCAGTGTACAAGGGAAGATTTCCAGTATGTTTACCTCTTTTTGGACGGTTGGCGTCTTCCCAAGTTCATAGAAGCTGAAAACTTTCAAAGTGTCCGGATCCCAGATATCAGTCAGACCATCTCGCAGAGTTGCCAAAAACTCAGAATCCTCGGTGAGGAGACTGAGAAGCTTTATTCTGCTCGAAGGAGTTCCATGCCCTGACATGTCTCGAACCATGTCCATCAGTTCGCTGACTCCATTGAGGCCCGCGTGCGGGGTCCCAAAGAATAGTATGGCTTCGGTAGAGTCTAGGATGTGCCCGTGGAATCTCGGCCTATTCTTGGCTTGACTTAATGCCTGATAATACTCTTTATTAGCCCCAGGCGGGATCCAATTCATAATCCTTGGCAATTGGACTCACCTGCAATATCACAATACCACCAAGACTATGCCCTATGAATATGATAGGCCTTTCACTCTCCTGAATTTCGTATGGGACCGTTAGCATCAGTCAACTGTTGCCAATATTCGTTTGCTAATATAATAACCTCTTCCGAGTTTCTAGCATTCTCAAGTTGCTGGATAAAATTTCTCCTGTAATCCAAGAACGTGTCGTCCACCGTGCCTTTCCCAACGAGTTTGGTATTATACCCGTACGAAAGAATCCTGACATTTTCGCAGGAGGCCTCTCTGGGGAGAAAATCTTTGAGCCACATTGCGTGAGTTTCTCTATGCCTCCAGGACCCGAATGCATGGCCGGCAAGGCCGGTCACTGCGACAACACTTGTTCATACACAACGACGTTAACTTCTTTACTAACCACATTACTTCAAGTTTATAACTAGAGCAAAGATATGGAACTAACTCGGCCACAATTTCTTCTCCTCCAGTTGGTGTGTATAGTGGCGTCAGATCATAGAAATTCGAGTCGATTTCAAGATCAACTTTTTTCCTTTCTGAATCATTGGATACTCGCAGTCTCATCGAGTCTTGGCCTTCAGGTCATCGAAGGCATGCAGGTGTCTCCTCCGGATAGAGTAATGCCGTCTGTGTCGGGCCAGAAAATGCAGGGCAGAGCGAGATATCACTCTCATCTAAGCTTTGGAGCGACTCATCAGCTCTCCGAAGGAAGTCGAGTAAAATGTATTTGCTCCATGCTGGTGGCACGTTTTGGATTCTGAAGCACTGCCCGGTTGTCTTGGTGGCTCTAACGATACTCACATCGCTGTTTACTGGCTGCGGTTCCGGTACATCTTCCGGGTGCTCTGATACGTTTTCTGGGAGTCCTGGCTCCACGCCGGTAGACTCTAATGGGGCCTCGGCCTCCTCCGAGCTCTTCTGCTTCTTTGCGCTTCTTCGTTTCAAACGCGTATCGTTCAGCTTGGTGGGAGATTTGGGACCGAGCTTTCGCATCCACGCTTTGCGCGTTCTCCCAAGGACTCCTCCTATTTCTTCGCCTGGGAGCTTTCGCTTTTGTTTCGGCTTCGGCGCTTCATTTGAGAGTCTTCCCTGTCGTCGCGGTTTTTGTTCATCCATGGACGCATGCACTAGGAGCTGCGTTTGGGAGGACCGGAATGCGACGTCTTGATTGAGAAGGGGTAAAGTTCCGCGTCTACGAGGGAAGGCTGTGGATTTAAGGGAAAGAAAAAGCAAAGAAGAGTGGTATTGATAAATACTGAGAGGTAAAGTGAGAAGTGTTAAAGCTGCCAATCATTTCCCCATCGGATACTCACGGCGCATAAACATATCCCTGTCTTGTATTAGAGCATCCAATTGGATACTCTTGTCTCAACTCCTTACCTATGGTTCACTTCTCAGCTGTATGTTGTCTAGAATTATACCGACAAGTAGTACTTAGAAAATTACTAGTGTGGATATCACCCAAAGTTCGAAATGTCCACTGTACAAAAAGGGGATTATCCTCTTTGGGGCCGGGTATACATGTACCCAGCGTGTTGGAAAGTGATGCACATTTTAGCCTAGCAACGCCCAATTACCCCAAATACCTATATTTTGGCACAACGCAACACGCTTCCTAAATTCAAGCTTCGAGTGTAGGACATCTCGGTAATGCCTAAGAATATATTTAGTCTTATTTAGATGTGAAATAACCATTCTTCAGGCAAGAAGTCACTACTAGATAGCCAAAACCAGTAAAACCCCAAAATGTATCAATGACAGACCCTCCCACCCATTTTTCATTATGAAAGAAATCCGCACACTTAAATTGACCTCAAGATAGACTTTTGTGAAGGTTAATTCTCTCATGGTTGAGATATCACCAAATGTGCATCATTTTCCGACACCCTGGGTACATGTGTACAGACACAGTAGAACGACAATGATATGGAGATACCGGTTGATTTAGTATACTCTAGCTACTAGGTCCCATACTATATTAATGTAGTAATTGCATCATCCTATTTTAAAATTATTCTTCATTTAGTAAAAATTAGCAGTCATGACTATGCAGTAAAAACTCATCTTCTTTTTCCCCCTGGTAGGACCAGAGATGTTCTATACAAGGGCCTTTAATGCGCATGGGGAAAACCGGGGCCATTTTGGGTGTTTAGTCGATTTGATGTACAAGTAACCATGACGAGAGCTTGGGTGTATGTTTTATCGAGCCCTATCAAATAACATGAGGAAAGGAAGTGCGGAGGAGGCCGCAAGGTCATGATGTGTACATTTTAGAAGACTCTAAGGACAGAACAATACTACCGGTATTAGTCTCTATACTTTCCCTTGAGAACCCTTAGAGAATCTCCTATGATCGGGAATATGTGAGGGGTTGAGGTTCGGTGGGTGGGCTGAGATTTCCGAGGCCACTTTGGTGAAAGCTGTCTTTAATTAGAACACAAAAACGTCAGTGATCTACTTCAACTTATGTGTGTAGTGTATCCTTTTCCCGAAGTGCTTAAAAGGCTTAGATTCGTCCCTATAACTCGATTAAACAAAAAAAAATCCCTACAACTTGATATCAATCATAGTAGATCACTCGGTAGAGCTCGCGCACCGCCACACAATAGTATGCGCCACAAAAGACCCTGCCTCGGCAAGCTCACCAATAACTTTACCCGTTCCACCGTTACCTGACAAGTGCAACCAACCATACCTACCAGGAATCCAAGCCAACCGCGCAGCACCTCCCCACCAGACTAGTAGTCGTCACCAACTCACCTCCACCTCCTCCAGCCAGAAAAGTAAAAAAACCGCCATTTCTCCCTCCCCCTCAGCTAGCTAGCTAGCCAACTTCAAAATGGATTTCGCGCCCTACCAATCCGAGTCCCCCGAAGCTTCCCGCTCCTACAATCGTCCGCTGTCACCACCTGTCAGAGCATCGACGTATTCACCGCTGCCAGCTTCGTCGCAGCTGCCGCCACCGATATTACCGCCTGGAGGTGGCTACAGACCGAGTGGATGGGGCTCCGGGGATAGGGAGACGGTTAATCAGTTTGAGACCAGCTTGCCGATACGGTAGATAACCCCTTAGTATGGAAAGGCTCTCGTGGGGTGCGTTCTGATTGATGGGGTGGAGTACTGACTTGGGGCGAATAGACTTGACTGGGAGGCTGTTATGGCATACGTTTTGTTACCGCCTGCAGGAGGCGTGTTGTTATTGATCATGGAGCACAAGAGCGACTATGTTAGGTGTGTCATTGTCTCCTTTCTGATAGCTTAACCATGAACTGTGCTGAACCAAAGGTTTCAACAGATTCCACGCATGGCAGTCATCACTACTCTTCGCGGCCCTTGTGGTAGGTCCCCTTAGTATCTGCTCTAGCATGGATGAGAAGCTTATTGAATAGATTCTGCACGCCCTCCTCATGTTCTCGGCGTTCCTGTCGTATACGCTGCTGCTCGTCGACCTGGGCCTCATTGCGTGGTTGAGTTTGCACGCGTATAGAGACGCGGATACATTGGATAGGTTTCTACACCCCTTTACCCCCCCCTCCCATCCATTGACTGAATGGCCGGCTAACGAGTGGGCTTAATTGCTGGTTTGGAACAGATGCGAAGTACCTTTCTTCGGACCGCTCGCGAGCTCAATTCTGGACGATGAGTGAGAGATGACGCATTTCCTTTTCTCTCTCTCTCTCTCTCTCTTCTTTCCTTCGTTTCTTTTTTTCATTCAAGTCTCTGCAAATCAATCTCTACCTCTCCTTTGTTGTTTCATTTTCAATTTTTTTTTTTGCGAGGGAAAAAATAATTCATAATACCATGCGCGCGAATAATCTAATGGTACGTACGGGAAAAAACTAGACCGTGAAGGTGGTCAGTCAGTCAATGGAATGAAAAAAAAAACCGAAGCGGACCTCTACCGGAGCGGGAAGGTATTGAGGGGAAGGGGAAGTTTCCTGTAAGTGGAATGCGGGGGAGAGGGAAGCGGGGCAGAGGTAGAGGAGAGGAGGGTTCATGGACACTTGTTTCTTGGGAGGGGTATAGTCAGGTCTTGTCTTCTGGTTTGGTTCTGGTTTCTCTTTTGTTGTTGCGGCTCTTTTTTCTGTTCTGTCTGTCTGTCCGGGGCCGGGGCGGGGGGATCTAAATGGCGTACCTATGTGATTAATTTCTCTTGCTTTCTTTTTTTGCTGCTTAATCCTGACGGTATATAACATCACACACGGAGCGGGCGAAAAACTGGGAAGGTAATGTTTACTCTTTTGGTTTTTGTTTGCGCTTGCTTGCTATTATTGGTTGTTTCTTTTGTCCGGTTCTATATTAGCTATCCATCTCATCTCTGTAATTTGCGCCACACCACCACCACTCTCCATAAGTAGAATATACATCATACACATACGCACTTTGCTATATTCCCCCCTCACCGCAGCTCCCACACCGCCGTTTTGGGCCGTTACACGCGGATCATGATCAGATGAGATGTCGATGCAATGCATGGCGATTGATGATGTGATGGGTGCAGCAGCAGGGCAGCCAGCTACTCTGGCGGGGGGCACCGTTTTAGTTTCAAAACGGAAGGTCGAGTGACTACACGTGATGTGCGGTGTGGGGTGTGGCTGCGCCTGATCATGAGCGCGATAAGAGATAAGGAGCTTGGTGTGGTCGGCGTGTGTCAATGATTGCGGAGCCTGCTTTTTTTTAGGGTAGTGGAGGGGTCACATGATGCGGTACTAGCTTGGAATGGCCGGGGTGAGGTGGGAGACGGGGTTTGAGAGATGTTCCGGGGATGGGCCGCCTTGGCCGGTCTCTTGGACTTCCCGGGATTCGGTATCTGGTCTGGTCTGGATTCTGGGCTGTTGTCGGCATGGTGCTCAGGTGTTTAGCCGTGTACGTTGATGGTATGTAGTTCACTCGGAAGTATTCGAATTCCCGACGAACCAGTTTACCCAGGGACGACTTGCGATTCCGGATATGCCTCTCATGAAAAGCCTCGTTGCCAATAGTGTAATATGGTCAATTGGCAAGGTCCACTCAAGTTCGAGATGCAATTTCTTAGGCCCAGGCCTTAAGGACAGGTTACGAGACTACCGATAGCGTTAGTCAATAGCTTGTAACAGTGTATCCATAGCTAGAAGAGAACACCGGGGACTGTACAAGTAGAACAGATATAGATACCACTTAGCTGGTATATATTTCCGGTTAGAGGACTCTTCCTCTTTAATCACTGAAGTCATTCACATTACACCAAGCGTGACTTTCACAGGTCATACATCTAACCCAGGAATTATCGGGGGTGTTCAAATAACACAAACACATGCAAGACGGTCCGTTGGGGGACATTCATGTTCACCGAAACTGGATCTGGAACAGCAGCATAATAGCTTTCTTTCTGGAAGAGAAAGTTAGATGAATACGAGACTATGAAACCGGAGAATTAGAAAAAGCTTCCTTTCTATATTCCGACTAAATTGAAGCCGTCTTATACCCTCCGACTGAGAGAGATACAGCCTCTCAATTAGATACAGCCTCTCAATTAGATACAGCCTCTCAATTTCGAGCTGCCATTGATACCCAGAGCCCGTCCTGTCCAATTTAGCCGTTTCTGGCGAAATCGGCCCTCTCTCACATGCATTCTTGAACCCGATAAACCCTAACCCCACCCAATCGGCATCACGTGCAAGGCAACCACCCTAGCTCCGACGTCACCCATTCATGCCGCATCACTCACTCCACTCACTCACCCGCCCCTCACTAGATATCACCCGGTCACCAACGACGAACATCAAACAACATCATAGCAACAAAAACTCGATACAGCTATGGTAAAGCCTACTATTCCCAATTGATATTACGATTGACTGCAAGCTAACTGGGTGAACAGGACACACTGTTGGCTCCGCTGAGAGTTGCGAGCTCCAAGCCGGCGAGGAGGGCGTATATCACGACGTTCTTGCTGACGACGTCGGCGACGTTTTTGCTCCTGGTTGCTGCCGCGACTTATGTGGCCTTTTATATGAACTATATACCGGACCTGAGCCATAGGCATATGCTACATTTGCAGTATTCGTTTGTGCCCCCCCTTCTCTCTCCTTCCTCTTTCCACCCCCCCCCCCCCCCCCCCTCCTTAAGCTTCCTCCGCAACTAGAACTAAGAACTAACAACTCTCCAACAGCCCCAACAAGCACCCCACGGCTCTCCTAAAGCTCCCCCCCGCCACCACAAAGGCAAACCAACACTACATCATCACCCTACACCTGCACCTCCCCACCACGCCCTCCAACCTCGCCCTCGGCAACTTCATGACCTCCATCACGCTGCTCAGCCCCACCAACGCCGCCATCACGACCTCGCGCCGCCCCACCACGCTCACGCACCGCACGCAGCTGCTCGAAACACTCGACACGCTGCTCCGCGCGCCGCTGTACCTCTCGGGCCTGCAGTCGCAGTCGCAGCGCCTCGCCGTCACGCTCGTGGACGGCAGCTTCCCGCAGCAGATTGCGACCGTCAAGGTCGTGCTCGAGGCCGAGGGCGTCGGCGTGTATGGCGCGGAAGTGGAGTTCACGGCGCAGCTGGAGGGCCTGCGCTGGTGGATGTGGAATAGGAGGGTGCTGTCGTTTTTGGTGGCTACGGCGCTGTTCTGGGGGTTTGAGGTGGGGGCGATGGCGGTGGTGTGGTGGGCGGCTTGGGCGTATTTGGGCGGGGGCAAGGCGCAAGTGGAGGAGAAGGAGGAGAGGGTGGGTGAGGAGGGAGAGGCGGAGGGGGAGGAGGTGTATGCGGATGATGAGGAGACGGAGACGGAGGGGGAGATCAAGGTGGAGGAGGAGTCGGGGAGGGAGGTGTCCGTGGATTCGGGGCTGGGGAGTATGAGTGAGAGTGCGAGCTCGTCGAGGGCGAGGGCTGCGGAGGCGGGGCAGAGGAGGAGGAGGAGTCGGGGGAAGGATTAGGGTTCGTTTGGTAGTAGGTAGTTAGGTAGTTAGGTAGTTAGGTAGTTAGGTAGGCAGATTAGGTAGGCAGATTAGGTAAGTGGGTAGGCTAGGTAGTTAGATTTCCATATGTAGAATTTGTAGGAATTGAAGCCTTTCGGAATATCGAGTGCACATCAGTATCAATTGGAATCAGAGTGCGCAAAACTAGTAGTTAGAACCCCATAGTGCACAGTACCAGTACTAATCGGAACCCCAGCGTGCACAGTACAGCACAGTACTGGTAACTAGAACCCCAAAGTCCACAAAACTATCAAACAGAAAAATGCACAAGTTCTATATTCGTCTATAATGATATTCCGATGCTTCATTGCGGCAAAAACAAACATTTATAAGTACATGTATGCTACATTGCTACATGTCCGCTCGATCCCGCCTGCTCAATGATATATATGATATGATATGCCGTGTCATTTTATCCTCCCTCCCTACGTCTCCATAACGAAAAAAAGCCAACAAAAAAAGCAGAAAGAAAAAAAAAAAAAAGAGCAAAACTGGGGGAAAAAAACCGCACATATGGATTATAATAATGACAATGACCAAAAAAAAAGCGTCCTCAAACCACACACAAAAACCAGCAAAACATCATCCTACCCTCCTCCTCCTCTACCCACTACTCGCCCCCTCCCCCTGGCTCTCTGGCGCCGGACTCGCCACCGCCGCCGCAGCAGCCTTATTCGCGGCGGCCATCTGCCACGCAGGAATCGCCGGGCGACTGCCCACCCCGCCAAACGGCAGCGGCGCACTCCCCTTCGCAGCCCCCAAGCCACCCAGCGCATTCCCGCCCGTGCCCAGCGCCTGCCCCTGCCCCCCGCTGCCCCCGGCGCCATTCACGACACCGCCGCCGACGCCGGGATCCAGCGGCGGCGTACCGCCAGCCACGCCGCCGGGCGGCGCGTACTGCGCCCGCCCGGCGCCCGTCCGGTTCATGACGAGCTGCTTGAGGCTCTTGAGCTCGCTGCCAAGGTCCTCGAGGGCCTTCTTCTGGCTCTCCTTCTGGCCCTCGAGGGCCTTTGGGATGAGGTCGCGGAGGCCGCGGACCTCGTCGCCGACGCGCTTGCTCTCGTCCTCGCGGCGCTTGCCGGCGTCCTTGAGGGACTGGATGACGGACTCGACCTCGGCGAGGGCGGCGTCGACGCGCGTTTTGCGCTCCTCTTCGGCGGTCTTGAGGGCGCTGGTGTCGGTGCGGAGGGTGTCGAGGAGGGTGAAGGCTTTGGCGAATTCGGCGTCGATGGCGGCTTTGTCGGTTGCGAGTTGCGGGGGGGTGGGCGGGGCGATGAGGGGGGTGATGTAGCGGCGGGCGAGGTGGTAGAGGGTTAGTGAGGCGGTGGTGGTCACGGTGGCGAGGATGAAGTAGTCGCGCCAGTCGCGGGCGCGCGGGGGGAGTCTGGAGGGGGTTAGTTGGGTGTCTGCGGTGGGTGGGTGGGCTGGGGGGTTAGGGGGTGGGGATTGGGACATACTCTTGTGGGGCATAGCGGTAGGGGCTAGCTTGTGGGGCGAAGTAGCCACCGGGGGGGTAGAGGCCGCCGACGGGCGGTGGGTGGGGGGCGCCGCCGGCAGGGACGAGGGCTGATTGTGCGCGGAGGAGGGAGGCGTCGATTTCTTCCTGCGTCAGGTTTTTGGACTGCAGGAAGGCGATGCGTTTCTCGAGGGGTGAGGCGGCGATGGCGGGGTCCGACAGGACTGTTTGGGGTTGTTAGTCTAAGCTGGATTGGAATTGGGGGGGGTGAATTGGGGGGATTGGGATGTTGTGGGGGGTTCGGGGGTTGGTGAAGGGGGAGCTTGATATTGATCTGCACTTACAGTTGACCTGTGATTGGTTGGCGAGTTAGCGTGTGTGTGGTAAGCTAGGGCAAGGGAAGGGAAGGGATGGCAGTGAGGAAGAGACGACTTACGGCGGAGGCAATGAGGTCTTCTCGCATGGTGATGGTTGGGGGTGTGTAGGGGGCTCTAGAAGAAGCTCTGGAAGGTGTCTTTGAGGAGTGTGGACAGAAGGGGGTCCAGGGGGTCAGGAGTGGCAGTGGAAGGTAGCAGATAGCAGATAGCAGGCACCGGCAGAGAGGACGACTGTATTAATGGAGAGAGCTTAACAATGCAGTGATATATATTCCTCGGTCCGGGAGAAGAAGAAGAAAGAAAGAAAGAAGATGGTGATAGAGAAGGAACAACAGAAAGAGAGCAGAGGAACCCCAGCAAGGCAAGCAATTAAAACCCCCGTGCTGTGATCTGTGTCTGTGTCTGTGTCTGTGTCTGTCTGTCTGTCCCGAGAGAGTGAACACAGGCCGAGCCGAGGTTGCTGGCTGCAAAAACACCTGGTCGACGGTGAGAGGGCAGGGCGAATATGCACACAAAGCGATTGTGAGAGCTTGGCCGTGCGGGAGATGAGATGTGCAGGCGATCTAGGGCCTGTCGAGGGTGTTTTGTGTATATTCGGTGGTGGTGGTGGTGGTGGTGGTGCTGTGTGTGTGTGTGTGTGTGTTTGTTTTGGTTGCTGCAATCTCCCTTATCTGATGGAGATGATGGAGGGGAGAGAGAGAGAGAGACAGAGAGACAGACAGACACACACACAGACACACACACAGACACAGACAGACACACACACACACTGACACACAGCCAAACATCCCCCCACCACTCACTCGCCACAACAACACAACAACGTCTGTCCGTCTGTCTGCCAGCCAGCCAACCACAACCGCGCACTCGCACTCGCACTCGCACAAAGCTTGACGACGCACAACGACAGAGCATCACGACCACCACCACCACAGACAGAGAACAGTACAATACTATAGCAAGAGGGTAATACTACAGCAGGCAGACACTACTACATACATACACTGTACAGACATCACAATGTCTCAAGACCCGAACCTCTTCAGCGCCTTCAAGCGGCCCAGAGAAGTAAGAATCCCTTCCTTCCACCACCCACCACCCACCACCCACCACCCACTACCCACTACCCACTACCCACTACCACCACCTCTCCCCCAATGGCCCACCTACTAACCCCCTCCCCCCCGCACCCCCCGCCAGACCCTCTCCGGAATCCCCACCGCCTCCCAGAGCTCAAACTTCTCCTCAATCCCGCAACCCGCCTCCGCCCTGCGCCGCTCAAACTCCAAATCACGTCCCCCAGCCTCCAGCAGCCGCATGTCCCTCGCACCCCCCGCAACCTACTCCCGCCCCTCCGACGCGGACCTCATGTCGACGGCCCGCCGCGACCCCCGCTCCGCCCGCCAATCCTACGCCCCCACCTCCTCGCAGCCACCCCCCTCCACCGCCCGCCGCTCCTCCGTCATGCGCCGCTCGTCCGTCGGCGGCGCGGCCCTCGGCGCCCTCAACAGCTTCTTCACCTCCTCCACCAGCGCCATCCCGCAGCGCGACCCCCGCCCGCTCAAGGACCGCAGCTTCCAGGCCAAGATCGGCCAAGAGATCCACGAATACCTGCTCACCAACGGCTTCGAGCTCGAAGCCGGCCACTCGCTCACCCCCACGGCCCTCAAGAGCCCCACGCAAAAGGACTTCACAATGATCTTCCAGTGGCTCTACCACCGCCTCGACCCCAACTACCGCTTCCAGAAGCCCATCGAGCAGGAGGCGCCCCCGATCCTCAAGGCGCTGCGCTACCCCTTCGCCCAGAGCATCACAAAGAGCCAGCTCACCGCCGTCGGCAGCGCAAACAGCTGGCCCAGCTTCCTGGCCATGCTGCACTGGATGCTCGAGCTCATCGTCACCGTCGAGCGCTACCAGAGCGGCGCATACGACGACGCCGCCGCAGCGGAGGGCATCGACGTCGGCGCGGACCGCATCATCTTCCGCTACCTCGTCAGCTGCTACCGCGCGTGGCTCGCCGGCGACGACGACCACGACGAGTTCCTCGACGAGATGTCGGCCGCCTTCGACGAGCGCGCCGAGACATACACCACGGAGCTCGCGCGCCTCGACGCCGAGAACGCGGCGCTCCGGGAGCAGCTGGCGGCCCTCCACGACGGCGAGGAGCCGCTGAAGAAGGTCGAGGACTCGCGCACGCTGATCGAGACCGACACGAAGAAGTTCCTCGACTACTGCAGCCGCATCGAGGCGCGCATCACAAAGATCACGGCCACGAACGCGAAGCTGCGCGACGAGATCACGGCCTCGGACGCCGAGCTGCAGGCCGCAGAGGAGGAGAAGGCGGCGCTGCAGGCCGCCGTCGACCGACAGGGCCTCACGCCCGCCGATATCGACCGCATGACGACGGAGCGCGACAAGCTGTCCAAGGGGCTCGCGGCCATCTCCGCGCGCGTCGCCGAGACGCGGCAGAAGCTGGCGGAGCGGGAGGGCGCGGCCACGAGTGCGCTGGAGGCGCTGGAGCGCGCTGTCACACGCTACAACACCCTCGCGTACCAGATTGGGCTTGTGCCGGCGTCGGCGCCGAATGCCGGGGGGAGGGAGTTTGAGGTTGCGGTGGTGCCGCTGGCGGGTGGGGAGGAGGCGAGGCTGCTGGTGGATGCGGCGACGGGGTGGCAGGCGGGGGCGGTGGTGGGCAGGGATTTGAGGCATGAGGTGAGGCCGGCGCTGATGGAGCTGCGGAGGGAGATTGCGGGGAGGATCCATGAGGCGCAGGATGAGGGGATACGCACGCAGGAGGCGATTGATCGGGTGACGGAGGCGCTGGCGGAGAAGGCGGATGAGGTGGATACGCTGCATGCGAGGGTGCAGAGCGCGGTGGGCGAGTATCAGGAGATTAAGGATAATATTGCGGTCGAGGGGAATGCGAGTAATGCCGAGATTGAGAAGTTGGAGAAGGAGCTGGCGGGGATGAGGGTGGGGATGAGGGAGGGGGTGCTGGCGGTCGAGCAGAGGGTGCAGGGGGTCATGATTGAGTACGTATCTTCCTTCCGTTTCTTGGGTTTTGGAATTGTGGTTTGGGGTGGATTGTTTGCATTGGAGGTTGGAGTTGGGAGCTTGGCTGTGGGAAACAAAATCACTAACAAGGCCAATGATAGACGCGACCAACTCGCCCACGCCGCCCAAGCCCTCCGCGAACGCTTCCACGGCGAGGTCGACAGGATCCTCAACGAGATCATCAAGTTCAAAGTGCACATCCAGGACACCCTGCAGGGCTACGAGCAGCTTGTGGAGGGGGAGCTTAGAGGCAACGACGCCCTCATGGAGGGCTAAAAGAACAATGGGAGGCTTTTTTTGTTGTTCTCGTTTTTTTATATATTCATTATATAACGTCCTCTTTTTTTTTCTCTCTCGCTTTTTTTATGGGCTTCTTCTTGTGGTTTGGTGGGTTTGTGGTGGAGCTTTATTTGTTAATTACTACTAGGGACGGGTGTTACGGTTTCTGTTCTTTTGCTTTTGCTCTTTTGTTCCTTTTTTTTTGTGTGTGTTTGTCTTGTGGTGGCCGTGATGTAATGTCAGGATGTGTGTTGAACGTTTCTTTCCACGGGTCACGAAAAGGTTTGGATACCCTGTGTAGGCAGCCAGGCAGGCAGGGCTCTTGGGGGCGTTTTGCGTACCTACCCGTTGTAGCAGTAGATACTGGATGTCCTTTAGCGGTTAGCTGCAGATAGATAGCTTGAGCGCATACCTGTCTGTCTTGTCTTATCGGCATATGTAACCCAGAACCGCATCCCCTGGACCGGTCCGTAATCCCTGGCCCTGTCTGGAGGGGTAGATGGCATATATAGCGTCCCCCTCCCCTCCCCCCCCTCAATGACAGAACCCACAATGGCACCATCCTCAATCATCATCATCGGCTCCGGCGTCTTCGGGCGTAAGCATTCCCCCGAGCACCCCCAAACTCTAAAGATACCTCTCCACTGACGGACATAACCTCGCAGTCTCGACCGCCCACGAACTCTCCCAGCGCGCCACCTTCTCCAGCACGCACATCACACTACTCGACGCCCACCCCTTCCCCACCCCCCACGGCTCCTCCATCGACTCATCGCGCATCATCCGCTCCGACTACAGCGACCCGCTGTACGCCGCGCTCGCCGCCGAGGCGCAGGCCCACTGGCGCGCCGACCTCGGCGCCGGCGGCGTCTACACCGAGAGCGGGCTTGTGCTCGTGGGCGACGACTCGGACTACGTCGCAAAGAGCATGCGCAACGTGGTGGCGCTGTTTGGGGCGGGCAAGATACGGCCGCTGACGGATACCGCGGCGATCCGTGAGGCGTGTGGCACGGGAGGGAGCACGGGGGAGAGCGGGTATGTGAATAGGGTGTCGGGGTGGGCGGACGCAGAGGCGGGGATGCGGTATCTGCGTGCGCAGGTGGAGCGCAGCGGGCGGGTTGAGTTTGTGGTCGGGGAGGTGGTGGGGCTGCTTGGTGGGGGCGTGGTGGAGGGGGTGGTGCTGAAGGATGGGAGGGTGCTGAAGGCGGAGCTGACGGTGTTGGCGGCGGGCGCGTGGTCGCCGGGGTTGGTGGATCTGGGGGGGAGGGCCGTGCCGACGGGGCAGGTCGTGGGCTATGTTGACCTCACAGAGGAGGAGCAGAGGCGCTATGAGAACATGCCCGTGATACTGAACTTCACCACGGGCCTATTCGTGCTCCCCCCGCGCGGGCGGGTGCTGAAAGTCGCGTGCCACGCCCTCGGCTACACGAGTGCCAGCGGCCCCGTCACGGGCCGCGGAATCCCGAAGGACGGGGAGGACGAGCTGCGGTCGGCGGTGGCGGAGATGGTGCCGGGGCTTGCGGGGCGGGCGTTGGCGCGGACGAGGCTGTGCTGGTATACGGATACGCCGACGGGCGACTTTTTGGTGTGCCATCATCCGGAGCGGAGGGGGCTGTTTTTGTGTACGGGGGGAAGCGGGCATGCGTATAAGTTCTTGCCCGTGCTGGGGAGGGAGGTGGTGGATGTGTTGGAGGGGGTGGAGGGCGCGAGGTTTGAGGCGAGGTGGGGGTGGAGGGAGAGGGTGTGGGAGGTGGTGACGGGGGATGGGAGTAGGGGCGGGGCGGGGCAGGTGGCGTTGGAGGAGGCGTGGGGTGGGGCGAGTGATGGCGTGTGATTGGGGGGGGGGGTGTGTGGTGTTGTAGATGGTTTCTTAAGGTCTTCCTTTGTGTATATACTTAGAAGCGAATTAAACGTGCGTAGTGCTGTGCCCAGATATCAATTGAAACAGCACAAACAAGGATATCTAGGCGCAGAGATTGGTTGGATGAATAGAATGAATTCAATAACAATTGTACCGCCATTACCGGCACATGACTACATGTAGGCAGCAGTTCAAAAGACGCCGAAAACAACATTTTCTGTTTGTTGTGCTGTTACCCGCCTGTCATTCTTTTTTCTTGTATTCCCGTCTTCCCGTCTTCTCGTTCCTCCTATCTTCCCATCTTCCCATCTTCCATCTTTCTATCTTTCCAATCTTCTTGTCCTTCTCATCTTCCTGTCCGTCCCATCTTCTTGTCTTTCTCATCTTCTCGTCCTTCACTTCTACCTGTCCTTCCCATCTCCCTGTATCTTGACGAAAGACAGCACTATCCCCGCGGGAAAGTCTCGACCGAAGATGTTTTGGTAGTGGCAGATGCAGCTGACTTGACAACATATCACCACGGCCACCAAGAAGATCTTGATGGCACATGCAGAGACATGCCATAATAAATAGATGGATGTGATTCTATTATCCACAGTTGATATCGGGCTACTAAGATCGCCTTGATACCAGCAGCAACCAACCACAGAGACCGTTAGGTCTGTTAGAATCAGGGGCCTGCGATGAAAGGATAACAATCGCATATTACTAACTTACATCAGACGCAACAGGAAGTTGTTGGAAAACCACGCTGTGTAAAGCCAGTGAGACATTAACCGCTAAAGAAAACTTTTCGGCCACAGGGCCTCGATTATGAGAGTAGCGCCGCAGAGGTTCTACTAGGCAATACTGACAAGATTAAGGCCATAGAGGCCGTTCGAGGAGTAGCAGTGGTTGTTGGTTAATATCACAGCAAGCCAGAGAACCATCTTGGACAGAGGAGATCACCGACAGCATACCAATTACAGGGAATACTTGACCTAAGAAATCTTTTCGGCGACAGGGCCTCGATTATGAGAGTTAAACCGTAGAGGTTCTCCCAAGCAATATTGGTAGAATCAAGGCCATAGAGGCCATTCTGCACAGTGGTAGTAGTTAATTAACACCACATCAAGCTAGGGTTCTAGGGATCTTGGACAGATGCAATGCTATGGAGGCCACCGACAGCATCTTAGCTGCAGGGAATACGTATGAAGATTTCGACCTTATTCAGCGCGGCAAATACCAGGATAAATCAACATAGCTGCTATACTTTCGGCCGTCACCATGAAATGTATTTAAACGAAAAGGGGTCCAACTCCTACTTAAATGTTACCGGGATCTTTATAGGGGCAGCGAACACATAACCTTGGATGTATATGCTATGGAAAGCCGAGTCTATGATCACCGAAGCAGTCTAAGAGTCAATGATGAGGAACTTCAGATTCTAGTCTCTATATCACAACACAAGCAGCCATGGCTAAGAAATAAGACTACAAGACTAAGCCCTGTACTACTTCAGTATCAAGAGATTCTCTTCATAATAACTGGTACAAGGGTCACTCGAAGGATATAACTCAGTAAACACAGCTCTGGTCTTATCACTGAACATGTGAGTTATTTGGATGTTCGTTGCGCTCCCCTGGGATCATCGGAAGTTCGGAACCTGGCAAATATCTAAGGTGGGGGAACTTAAACCCATCCAGCACAAATTTATAAACAGGAAACCATAGAAACTTTGATGGTCTCGCGGTTGCATGGATACTGGTTTCACGAGGTCTACTATATGAACTGCACAAAGAGCCTAGTCAGGAATAAGTGCGGTGTATTGACTATGTCCAGCACCGCGTCTAGTCTACACATAGCTGCATGCACGAAAATACTAGCTTTGCTGTGGTAAACTCGACTAAGTAACGATTCAATTTCTAAGGAATATATACTTAGGCGGCGGGACTTTGGTTTTTGTGGAGGTTTGTATTACAAACTTGCCCCCGCTAGTAATCTCCGGACTACAGCCCGTAGGTTATTGCAATCGCTACTCTTCTGTGCGATGCCAACTTTGCCCATAAAATCGAGGAAAATTGGTTTGCGATTATATAGAGCTTGGCTCCCTCATTGAGGTTGGCATGCAAACCTATCGTTATTAGTAAGCTACACGCTAGCTACCGAGTGATATTTTATGACGAAAGGCCATACCCCAAATTAAACTAGGCCTGAATCAACCATACATGGAATAGATACTGGGACACATTCACATGTTATAATTTATTCGGCTCTCTCCTTACCCATCATTATCTATCACAACATACATCGACTCTCGCTCTCTAGGGGCCTATCTTGTCACCGTAACCTTAAATGTCTCGAAATGTACATCCCGACATCTTCACCGCCACAGCCTGTTTCCGTTCAAGTACTTTACCTTTCAGCTAAAGCTTGCGTGAGGGTACGACTGTTACTAGAACTGACTCCATCAGCCGATTCCCTATAGATGCGCCCGAAAGCTCCGCAGTAGCCGGTGGAGGAGCATACCCTAGTAATTCGTCTCAGCGGACGGTTACACAGACGTCGAAGTTGCCTTTTACAGCGCGTATGAGGGAAGATTAGGGGGGCGTTTTCAAGTGACCAGATCAAGGAATTTCAATGTCAATGTGAGCGTCCGCTGAGATGAATTACTGTGGTAGTTCGAAGTTCTGTTCCAACTCTAGCTAGAATCTGGTTAAGAAGTGGGGCTATGACTAACCGCACTCTATCTCGGTATGAGGGAACATCGAGTTGCGAGCTTGGAAATCCGTGGGCTCTCTATCTTGAGGATGTTTCTGTAGCCGCCAACCACCATGTTTTAACAACTTTGGAGAAGTTCCTTGCAGCTTACAACGTGACGCTCAATGGAGCGATCTGGCTTTAAGACCCGGAAGGGCTGGATAAAGCAACGTAGTTGGTCTATTCAAGTGACGTACGCCGCTGGATAAAGATATAAATACATATAGCCATCGTTCCTTCGAGACAAAATTAACAATTTCACTCCTTTCATCGGGTTGGTGTCTGTTCTTGACATCACAGGCACCGAGGCTCGGATGCAAGGGATGTATGTCAACCATAGACATGTTTCCCACGGAGTCTTTGGGTTTTGTAGCAGGGCCAGTATGCTTGAAATGTATCACACTAACAGTAGAACAGGATAAAAGCTACCGGGTAGTTTGCCTTTAGCGTTTCTGGGGGAGCCCAGGGGACACTTTGCCAAGCCTAAATGGATCTCTACGCTATCACGGGGTATCACTCGCTTGTCTACCTGAATTGCAACAACCATCCCCAAAAGAAGAGAATGACAATCAAAGTAAGTGGGTTCCAAAACTGACGTTCCCATCTGAAGTGAGACATTGCTGATCAATATTTCACATCTCTTCTCCCAAGCCTCCCGATTGATAATAACCGAACGTTCCAAGCTCAACACTGGCAACCCAAAGCGCAGCCAGCGCTCCAGAACATCCACAGAAGAGCTGCTCCAAACTCCGAGTGATTCGAAAAAACTCATTGACACACACGCTAGCGCTAGTCAGACGCTATAACTGGGGGGAGAGAAGTGAAAGATTCAAACAAGCAACATAATGCCGCTTTCCACATTGACAGTATTGCCTACCGATCCCAGCAGGCTTTTCTTTCCCCACTCACAAGGCTATTCTTCCCCTCAATCCCCATCGCCGGCACTCCCAAGCGTCAGTCTCGGAATCCGGAATCTAGCAGCAGACGCGGATATGGGATGCCGGAGACGCACTGGGTTTCAGTGATCCCTGCGCCTGGGCGGCGGTCGCGACAAGCTTTCCCCGTTGTCTCGGCTCGCTTCCCGAATTGCTTGGAATTCCTTCTGTTTCTTGGGGAGGTGACACAGCGCCTAAGTGCTCGAAACGCCCCTCGCAGTCTACCTGTAGCTTTCGCCAATAGTTGTGGGCGGGCGTGTAGGGCGTTGCCAAGGAGGTGATATAGTTGCGACTTATGCAGTACCAAGAGTTCAGACGACATCGAAACACGGGTCCTTACTACTACTGCTACTGACTACCGCCTGTGACCTTCTTTGTCTACAATACTTAGCGAGGGTAGATACATTGCTGCAGTTAGCTCGATGGTTGGAAGTGGGTTTAAGCTACATCTAACTAACAGAATTGATAGAAGAACCGTGCCCATGTAGGGATATGTTAACCTAAACGCTTACGGGGTTGGATGGAGGGGGAAGGGGAGTTTGACTCTTTTTGTTACGAGGGTAAGTATTCCGAAAAAGAGAACATCTACTAACATGTGGTAGTACAGTGCTGTAGTAACTAGAAATAAACTGCTACTGCATGTACTATTAACCAGCTCTCCATAATTATAAGTAGAGGGTTTTTTCCTTCCAATAGTTATTCTCTCCAGCAGTTCTCCAGTTCTCTTTCTCATTCCATCATATTCCTTTCTTCCCAAGAGGTTTGTTTTTCCCGCTTCTTATTGATTGATATACAATTCTAGCCATTGATCACTAACTTTTTCTAGCTGTGCTCATTTTATATTCTCTTCTTCACCCATTCTTTTAAACAAAGTCTTTGATAGACATTTATCTTTTTTTCCTTTGAAAATATCCATCATGAAGCTCACGCTCGCCCTTTCCGCCCTCATGGCCTCGGCGGCCATGGTCTCCGCCGTGCCCATGCCGCACGTCCATACCAACAACGCCCAAGTCAAGCGCGCACCCGAAGTCCACGCCAAACGCGCACCCGAAGCCCATGTGCATACGCACAACAATAACAATGCCCAGGTCAAGCGTGCCCCCGAAATGGAAAAGAGGGTCCCAGAACCACATCGTAGACGCAAGTCGGCGTCGGCGTCGGCGACGGATGTGGCTGCTACTACTACGGATGCTGCAGCGGCAGATACGACGGCGGTGGCAGATACCACTGCTGTCGCGGATACTACTGCTGTTGCGGATACTACTGCGGCAGCAACAGATACGGCAAGTGCGGTGGTTAAGCGTGCCCCGGAACCTCACAAAAAACATAGTACCGCAGCAGCTGCAGCAGCCACGACAACTGCAGTAGTCAAACGTGCCCCAGAACCTCACAAGAAGCATAGTACAGCAGCAGCAGCAGCAGTAGCAGCCACAACTGCAGTAGTCAAACGTGCTCCAGAGCCTCACAAAAAGCACAGTACAGCAGCAGCAGCAGCAGCTACAACTGCAGTAGTTAAACGTGCTCCAGAACCCCACCGCAAGCACAAGTCCGCCTCAGCAGCAGCAGACACCACCGCAGTGGCCGCAACCACCACAGCCGCCGCAGCGGACACCACAGCAGTAGCAGACACAACCGCCGCCGCAGATACAGCAACAGCAAGTGCAGTAGCCAAGCGCGCCCCAGAAGCTCATGTCCATACACACAATAATAATAAGCGTCAAGCTCTGGATTTTGGCTCCTGCTCCGACCCAACCATCATTTTCTCCACCGGGCTCGACGGCCGTAAAGAGGCGTCATTTGGGCCCGCTTCAAGCGACTTCAACCACGGGTCAGCCTTGAAGATTGGCGTTATTGCGGACTTTATCTGTAGCCAGCTGGCAAGCTCCTGCAAAGCTTCAGATGCCGCAGTCGCAGCCTGCAAGTCAGGCGCAACTGCAGCCTCGGCGCTCACTGGACAGGCTGCTGCAGATGCGTTTAATGCTGCTGTTGGCGGTGCTGGTGTTTCCACTGCTTCGGTTGATACTGCGGCCGACCCTTGCGATGATGCTTCTGCGACTGTTGCGGCGGCCGCGGCCACTGCTACTGATCCTTGTGACGAAGCTACTGGCACTGTCGCTGCCCGAGCTGTGACTGATCCTTGTGATGAAGCAACTCCCACTGTAGCTGCTAGAGCTGTGACAGATCCTTGTGACGAAGCCACTGCCACTGCCACTGTCGCCGCCCGAGCAGTCACCGAGCCCTGTGACGACGCTACTGTGGCCGCCGCCGCAGCCACCACGGACCCTTGTGATGAAGCCACAGCTACTGTCGCCGCCCGAGCCATGAGCGAACCATGCGATGACAGCACCGTAGCTGCTGCCGCTGCCACCACCGACCCCTGTGACGAGGCCACCGCCACTGTTGCTGCCAGAGCCATGAGCGAGCCTTGCGACGACAGCACCGTAGCCGCGGCCGCTGCCACCACTGACCCCTGCGACGAGGCCACCGCCACTGTTGCTGCCCGCGCAGTCACCGAGCCATGCGACGATGCCACTGTGGCCGCTGCTGCAGCTACCACCGACCCTTGCGACGACTCCACCGCAACCGTCGCAGTGGCTGCCGCAACACCCACCCCACCCTGCGACGAGGACACCACTGTTGCCGCCGCCGCAGCCACCACCGAGCCCTGCGCAGACGACGTCGCCGCAGCAGCCGTCGCCGGAAGCAAGAACCTCGACTTCGGCATCTGTACCGACCCCACGATGAAGTTTGGCGGCGGCTTTGACGGCCGTGCCGCCACCGAGAACTCGTTCCTCCCCACAAACAGCGACGGCAAGTTTGGCGGCCAGTCGAGTGCGCTGAACCCGAACATCATTGCGAACTTTATCTGTGATAATCTGGTGAACACGTGTAAGGCGGGCGCGGACGCGCTGGCGGCGTGTCAGGCGGCGAAGGCGGTGGTGGCGGGGTTGAATGTGAGAGATGCGAGTGTGGCGGTGAAGTTTAATGCTGCGCTTGGGTTTTAAGTTTAGTTTTGGGAATATGTTTTGTAGTGTAGTGTGGAGGGTGGAATGGGAATGATTTGGGATGATGTAGGAGTAGAGGCTGGTCCTTTGGTTAATGTTTATGTTTATGTATACGAGCTTTGAAGTATTTGGAATTGATAGTCGTAGAGAGTGGAGTTCTATAGGAATATAGTTTTTAAGCCTATTCAGTGCGCCCATCATACAAATCCCAAGTAAACCTCATCATCTCCTCTCAACCATCCTTCCAAAAAAGGCTTGGCTATCGAGTGATCGCCCATGATTCACTATCATTCCTAGCCATTCATCGCATCCTGTAGATAGGACTAATCTGTATAAAGATCCAATCATACTCTCAAAGCCATATACTCTAACTGTTATATGTACGAGACTCATGCGCTCAAGTCGCCT
The DNA here is from genome assembly GCF_020137385.1 of Morchella sextelata. Taxonomy (NCBI): domain Eukaryota; kingdom Fungi; phylum Ascomycota; class Pezizomycetes; order Pezizales; family Morchellaceae; genus Morchella; species Morchella sextelata. Next base: position 541,429 of record NW_025408636.1, read on the forward strand.
CTGTCGGCACTCTAAACATAAAACGAGGTTTCTTGGCACCGAGTGATGGTTCATGATTACCACACCGCCGCTGCAGTTCAATGCCGCAGCCAAACAATGCAGTCCTACCTACAAACTCAACTCCTCGCCACAAGGCCAAGCCCCGACTACCTCTAACCGTCTCGTCGTTAAAACGGCCCTCCAAGCCAGCCGCCTTGGCACCATTCTATCGACACTAGAAATCACTAAATCCACATCCACACTGCCAACTAGTCCGGGGCTTGGCCCGCCCCAGTAGGTCTATTCTCCTACAATCTAGAGTCCCAACAACTCTGGGAGGGGTCTCAGACGGAATACTTACTGGAGACGTCGTCAGCCCAAGAGGGAGAATCCAGGCGAGGGGGCGAGGTTGGGGGGTGAGGTGAGGACGAATGAATGGCTTTGATCTAGCTTGCGTTTGCCTTTCTACGGCCGCGGACTTTTTTGGGTTGGGGTTTTTGTCTTCTTGCGAGGGAGTGATGTGGAAAGAGTCTCTGTGGGTTTGACGGCCGGTCCTCTAGCTCTCTGCGCTTTGTCTCTGGGGGTAAATGGGGGAAAGAGTGTGGGCTTGGGCTTTTTCTCTGTGGGTTTTTTGGGTTTTTCTTTTCTTTTTCTTTTTTTCTTTTTCTTTTTGGGCTGTCCCCTCTGGCTCTGGGGAGCTCGGGGGGACGATGAAAGAAATGGTGAGAAATGAGGATCAGTAGGCTTATCTACTGGTGCTTTCTTGCTCGTCCCCTAGCTTCATAACGAGAGGACGAGAGGGAGAAAAAACTGCGGGGTTTGGCCCCCTCTTTCCTATAGGCCTCCTGCTCCCCCAATCTCTCTCCTTCTATTTCTCAACAGCTCAAGGAAGAGAGATGAAGGAATATGAGTGAGCTTTTTGGTTTGTCTTTTCGCCTCCCTCTGGCTTCTCGGCGAGGGGACGACGAAAAAATGCCATGAGCTTATCTATTTTCCTCTCCGTCGTTCTCTCCCTCCAGGCTAGCAAGAACAATGAACTTATGGGGTAAGTTCATGATCATGACCGTACATATAACCGTGCTTCATAGATGGACAAGACGACAGTGGTGGGAAACAGAGCTATAATACTGAAGTCCGCTCGGATAAGCGTAGATGTTGGACGGAAGTAACGAGTGTCTTGGCAACCATACTATGGAAAAGAAGCTGTTTAATATAAGTTCAGAACCCAGACTTGTAGTTATTATACAGGGCCGGATAATGGAAGACGGGAAAGAGAGACAAACCAAAATTGTCAGAATAGTTACAGTTGTTTAGTTTTTCCTCGTTTGAGAGTATTGGTACCGGTTAGATGGGTGTTCTAGGGACGAAATATTACAGTTATTGTTATAGCCTTCGATCGGTCAATGGTAACAAGTATCGAGTGATAGCCCATGATTATGCGCTGTTTTTTTTTTTTTTTTTTTTTTTTCTAATTCATTAATCGTATGCAGACCGTAGTCTATGACGATTTATGCGCTGTGTGCGATGTGCCTCACCGACGTAATCTCAGCTGCTTTTGTCACCATCACTTCCTGTGAGCGAGACCGGGGCGTGCTCTCACTCGGTTATGATAGTATGGTTCTGGGGAATCTTTTATATACTACCAAAGCCAAAGCAATATACGATGTTTTAGTAGGTACATGTATCTGCGTGAGAGTGCGGGTCCTGCTGCCAGGGTTTATTCTCTTAGTACATACTATGCTGTTTAATTCGTGTTTCCAAAGCGGACAACAATCCGCTTGGTGAATACACTATATATGAATAACTATTTTAATCTTCACTTTTATTAAGCTTGGGGAGTTTTCTCAAACTTATAAGATATGAATATTCCCACATTTAATGTTTGGAATTTTGAAGCATCAGTCTGATAGGATAAACTCGGATTTTGAGTATTCGAAAATCAGGGCGTCTCATGTCTAAAGGATCTAGCAAGTAGATAAAACAAATGTAATATATGGCTACATACATACATACATGTATACACTGCATCTATCCGTGGCCTTAATTCACATCAATGCCCTCCAAAACAGAGCCAAAGGTAGAGAGTACTTTTTTCTAAGATCTAGCTAGTTGAAGGATTTCGGGGGCGGTTTTATTCACTTTCTTACAGTTGGAAAAGACAATAGGTACATGTAGTATTGTCCACTCCACTAATTCTGTCAATTGAACCTAATAAAAACATATAACAACGCATTCATATCTTTTGTGGAATAGCCACCCACTCATTTCGGGTCAAGAATCACCCCCTCAAACTCCCTTGATGCAATATAGTCCAAAGTTCTTTCAAAGTGCTTCCTCGGCGTCTCGGTCGTGGAACTGTCGTTCGCACTAAGGTTGCTCTGGATCAACTCAATGAGACCATTGAGATATTTCACCGTGACCTATAAAATCCGCCCTGAATTAGCATTTACCCCTCAAATTCCTAAGAGAGATTTCTTGACTTACGGCCTCATTCTGTCTGTCAAAGTAGTACACATAACGATTAAGAATCTCTACAAATAACTCTACACTAACTGCTGTATCCATGCACGCATCTGCAACCCTGAGCGCACGTTGGAGGCACTCAAGTACTCTCTTTCCATCCCGGTATAGTGGCGTCTTCTCATCTTCATTTCTAGCCGCGATTTCGACAGCCCACCAGAGGTGACTAGCAAGGTACACTGCACGGCACTGGTCTGGTTTCTTCAAAAGCTTACTGCCATATTGAGCACACTTTGTGATGAGTGTATCGTAATTCTCTTTTGAAAAGTTTCTTGTCGAGTGTAGAGCATTCGCAATGACGCATACCGCCTGGAACTGAGCGCGAGAATCGCTGATAGCTTCCTCATAAACAGTGAACGCTTGCGCAAAAAACTCATATGAAACTTCCTCAAACTCAGTTTGGTCTGCTACTTGTCCGCAGAGGAGGAACAAGCGGAGGCACAGATCCGGAATACCAACTCGGGCGTAAAGCGCAGATACACTCTGGTGGAGAAACTTATAGAGTGCAGCCGACATTGTCTGCCATTCATCGTCGTAATGCTCGCGGGTCTTATAGCGACGGGCGAGCTTGATGCCAGCGGTGATGAGAGCAGGGGTTGTGTAGCGCACTCTTTCACCACCTTCAGCGAAGGCCTTTTTGGCGGCTTGGAGGAGCTGAAATTGATTAGCACAACTTTAGGTGTATTGTAAGAATAGTACACACCTTAAACTGAGTGTCATTGTTCTCGTTGTATAGCAGATGAACAATTCTTGCTAGTCGTCCTTGCTCTTCTACCGTCTCATCGGTCTCGGCCTCTCTCTTTCGAGGGGCTTGAACTCCAGGGTATCCTTGAGCTTGTTGGGCACCTTCACGGATCAAAACGCGTAAAAGTTCGAACACTCCTTCAGCATGCTCAGGGGTAGAAATCTGGGTTTGGTTTTTGAGTATGTTTTGAGCGACTGTGCCAGCGACTGAGCGTCGAGTGGGGTAAGACTGTGCGTGTAAGAGGGGGACATAGCTTGGTAACGCAAGCACGGTAAAAAGAGATGCGTATGACTTGACTGGGGCAAGCATAATGCTAAGAATATTCTGCTGGCATGGTGCAGAGTGTAGATCCGCACTGTTGGCCATTTCAGACACCTTTTGATGGGTGTATCTATGAATAATTAATATTATGTCTGAAATGTTTGGGATTGGACTTACGCTAAGATCTGATCGACATATTCTGCGTGAAATATTCAGTTAGCACAATTAAAACGAAAGATAGAAATGCAATTCATATACCTAGTTTGTCGGGATAGACATTCAATGCCAAATTCGATAATGACACCAGAAGCGCTGTAATATCTTGAATTGGTAGGTTTTGGGCCTTCGAAGAAACGTGGAAATCAGCCGAACTCGAACCGGAATTAAAACTCCTCGTGTGTGCCCTTACATTCACCAGGTTCAAAACCTGCTCGTAGAAGATCTCGTAAAGCTTTACGTCTTCCGGTATTCCCCTTGCAGGTTTACCGGATGCTGACTCTGTGTCCTCACCATCATTCTTGCCCTTGTCCTCGCCTCGAGTTTCCTGATGCTCATTACCTTCAGATGCAGCTATTGTTGTCTGATCATCATCCTTCAAAGCCAGAGTTGCGTCATCATCACCATTTTCCGCGGCAGGTTTTGTATTCCCATCAACTTCTGTGGAAGCCTTTTCCTCGGCTTTCTCTGCTGCTTTGAGACTTAGTTTTTCAAGCAATCTCACAGCAGCTTCCTCTTCTTTCCTTAGTCTCTCTTCGGGAGTTTCGGATTCGGCTTCCCGAGCTGCATATGCCGATAAGCGATCCATAATACCAATGACAATAGCTTTAACATTGACATTTGGGTTGAGCCGTGCTGTAGCGGAAAGAAATTGATCCAGAGTGTGCAAATGAAATTCATCAGGGAAAACCTGAGTAATTACTATAGAAGCTCAGAACTTGCATCGTTTTTCCCATACTCTCTTGGAAATGATACATACCTTCAAGGAGATATTCTTGAGCTAAAACATCACGGCACTGTACAACTTGCTCCAATAATGGTGCTAAGATGATATTTTTGTAAGTCTCAAGGTCCACAAGCTGGCTTAGCCTGACCAAATTGCTTCCAACAAGAAGCTGAAGCTCTTTTCTTTCTTGGATTCTCTTATCGCGTTCCCGGGAGTGCCCCTGGTGTTGTAAACGGACCCAGAGCTTGTTCATTTCGATAAAATTAGTAATAATAAAGGATATAGAATCCTGAAAATTTCCTTCCGGTCTAAAGATAGTTAGTAATTTGGTGCGTAGCTGTGGAGGCTTTCTGTGAGTTCTAACCCTTCACTTGTCCCTGTGGGAAGAGAATCACGTGATTGTCCGGATAGATAATATCTCAAGAAAAGCCCTCTGTTCATGTCAGACAAAATCCGCAAGAGGACCAAAATCGATATCCGAGCTCGTACCGGATAGGGTGCTGTACGCCGCGGCTCATTTCCATCATATCCTTCATTATCTCCTTTACCGGCGCATCCTCAATCGACATGTATACTCTATGGAGTTTTTAGCTTTATTAAACAGTAACGGTTTAGCTATAAACACTTACGTCCCGACGGTAATCATAAGATACAAACGTGGAACAATGTTTCCTATGCGTTAAAACATTAGAAATCTGAGATGACCTTCCAATGTCAAGCGAAAACCAACCGGCATACTGTACAAGCTCATATAGATCTGCCAGATGATTCACCGGGTGACTCTCTTTTAGGTAAACTGAAAGATGTCTCAGAGCATCAAAGACAGCCATATAGAGCTCGTAATATTGTTTCGGCCCCAGGGAGCTAGTCCTCAGTTCGGAAACTAACGTTGAGCTAATCGCAACCCCATTCACACTGTCAGCGCTTCCAATATCTCAAGAGACGGATTTCCAATTGCGCACCTGCATTTAAGGGCATCCATAAGCTTCCCCGGAGTTTCGAGGCATTTGCGCATCAGGGCCGTTTGCTGCCGCACGACCCCGAGAGCATCTTGAAGAAGGCCCGCTTGATCCTCCATGAGTAGACCGTGCGAGAAAGGGGTGGGAGGAGTGAGATGCGGGGGATTGATGAGAGGTCGAGGCGAGGTTTCAGTTTGGAAGAGTTGATGGTCGCTAATCGATGGAAGGACAGGTGTGATGGGTGACGGATGGGGAGTTGGTTGAATATCTGTGTTAGGAGGGTCGCAACACAAACCGCAGTAGCGATTTTAGAACAAGTAGCGATGACGCCTCGGTGGATCGGCAGGGCAACCAACCCGACCCCTTCACAACTTATCACTCTAACCACGTTGCCATGAGGTCCTGACAGACGAGCTTGCTTTTTTAAAGTGCACAGCTCTTCATTTCCTTGAGTTTTGAAGTGACATCGCGTCCAATACTGATCTCCCAATAATACACTCCTATCATCCTATTATGCACCATGTACAAGCTCTTTCGGAAAATATGTTTCGCCACACGAGGAGCAGTGTTTTAGAAATATTAAGATCACGTGTCTTTCTATATTGAATACCTTTTCTAGACCCTAACCCGTGAATTGAAGTTGCAGGTTATTTGTACACCCCTAGTACATCGATAGAGTTGTGGGTTACAGGTACCCTTTTTTTTAGATAGAAATGCAAGTGTGTATACTGGGCATAGAGTTTACGAGTGATCAGCTGTGATCATTCGATCCATAACACAGGCAGTAGATAGCGGCAATCAGTATTTAGATGGAGAAATTCTTAAAGCTATGTACATCGAGTTTTTCAATATATAATTTGCAACATATTTCCCCCCTTAACGGTTGGGATAAACGATAATATTCGGGTTTGGATGCGGTACTAGATCTAGGATTATGCCCTTGGGCAGAATGGCAGCCTTCTAATATCCGACTCCACTGGTTATGTATGGTAGGCGGCCAGTTTGATTCGGGAATTGGACCCATCTGAACTGGGCTACAGGGTGAGTACATAGTTGGCCCTGATTCTCTAGGTACCTCTCCAGTTCCTCAAAGAAACCATACACGTCTCACAGCGTATCTAGGACCATCCTATCCCCGCTTGAGTCCCATGCAATCAATGTTCGACTAGATCACGCGAAAGATAGCCCCAGATATGGCCCCCTTATATGTGTTTAAACCTTCCTAAGATCATAGGTAGTGTATTACACTACAAAGCGATCGTAGTCAACGCATCGTATGTAGTCCTGCATTATCGTACTTTCTCTTTCCCTCTTTTGGTGATAATATTCCCAATCCCTTCACATCTATCGTTTCCTAAGCCTTGGTGCTTCCAGATCTGACCAATGTTTTCCTTGGACACACGCATGTGGGCACATAGCGAGTCCACACGTTTCAGGAGCAGATACGATATATATCTTTAATAAGCCAGCCCAGTGAAAGCTAGGCAGGCAGTCTTGAATGTCTCAACATGTATGCGGGCTCGAGCGCCATGCATTGATGTCCTGATTGCGTGCTGGCTAGTTTGGCTTATCTCGTGGTTTTTCCGGGTAGATTTGGTATTTGGTTTTTCCAGGCTTTGAACGATTCCGTTTAAATAGGTGATAGGTTAACGATAGTAGGTCAATAGTTGTAGCCGTATTTAAGTAGTGTAAGATCCAAGTGATATATGTTGCACAGTCTTGAGTACTAAGTTTGATGGCCCTCTGCCCCTCTTCTCAGCGGGAAGATCAGAAAGAAAAGGAGATGTTTATGAGCCTGGTATGTGATTTCATTCCATGGTCCAGGGCACGCGTAGCCAACAGCAAGAACGTTCACAACAACAACTCAGTCAACTCAGTTATGACCAAGAGGGAGGAAAAAAGAATGAAATAGAAGATAAACATGCCGACAGCGGCAGTTAGGGATAGATAAAGACTATCGCCAATACTTCTGGTAGTTATTCCGCCCACTATCTGCAAGGCAACCTCAATAAATAATTGAGCATGCGGGGTGGGAGAGGAGAGGGGGGTCTTATGTTTCTATGTTTATGTTTGTTAGTTGGATTGACGCGCATCTCGGTTCTGTGGCTTGCAACAGGGGACAGCGGTTGGTCAGATGAGGGATTATCTTCGACATTTCTTCGTGGATCGACGAAGAAGGCTGAGATAAAGAGTTAGTAGAAGATAGTATGGTACTCATACACCTGGATGTTAAAAGAGACGCCTCTAGAGTAGATAGATTTGAGTGAGGGAAGCGCATTATAAATCAAGGACAGCATTTTAAATCCAATACAGTAGGGGGGTAGTCGTATATATACTTTGCATCTTTGCTACAGGTTTGTACATGTACCTAGGTAGGTACATGGTGATTTAACAGCTTTGGAATGTCAATTCAACCTTCACGCAGGCTGCAAGTGGATCTGAATATCTTACTTTTGGACCGTGGTAACTGCTTCTGTATCTGCAACATCGACTGAGAACATGGGTAGACCAAATCAGATTTTGTTGTCAACAATAAATAGAACCAGTCATAACTTAACAATCTATGGTCAACTTTACTCACCAGGACAACTGGTAATTTGGCTCGTGATCTATGTATGTACTGTATTTGGAGCTCGCGAGATACTTTCGATGTCCAGCATGCATTAAGAAGATAGAGCAGGTACGTGTAGTGACTACATTTCGGTCCTAGAGGCCAAGGCACGAGCCGTTTAAAGAGAAGCGGCCGTCTCTCGCTCGACGCCTTCCCCGCTTTAGCCTGTTCCTCGGGGGGAAGAGCCACAGAAGAGCCAGTGCTTTCCCATAGAGCTGTTGTGCTCAGTTTGCGTCGTGTTGCGTTACTTGTAAGTTGCTGCATGTGAGTGCGTGCCTGCTCGCCTCGCCTCGTAGTGTATGTATGTGCATGTATGTCTATTCCTCGCCTCATCTCTCTGTCCATAGGAAAAATAAATTAAAAAGGTGTTCCAAATTCCGCAAGGAGTGTGGAGTGGGCACCCCCTCTCCAAGACATCGTTTATTTGGTAGTAAACCAGGCACCAGTCATCAAGAGTAAGAGAAGTGAAAACTGTGGAGTACCTGGCGACCTACATACAATATCTGCGATAGCTGTGGTATATATAAGTGTTCCCGAGTCCCGACCCGTTCGTCAGCCCCATCCGTTTGCCTCCTCTTGAGTTCGCGTCTCTCCTCTCTGGCTGCCTATTTCTCTGGCTGCTGTGGTCGCCGTCGATCTCATCACATCCATCATCATTGTCGCTCCCTCCCCTCCCCCAAAAAACACACAGACACTCACGCATCACACATCCCTCCACTTCACAACCATCCATTGACATCACCGATAAACATCAACTCCCAAATATCAAAACCAGTCTGCTGTAATCATCATGGCTGAATATTCGGGAACTCGCCTCTACTTGGGCAATCTTCACAAAGATGGTATGCTACTCTCGCTCTCTTGTCTCCTTCACTTTGTTCGTTTCGTTTCACTCAATGACATCTTTGTCGTCGCTTTGACCGCCCGCCACTCATGATGATGTCTTTCGCGCGAACTTTGTTCGGCCTAAACCCTCTTGATCATCGCTCTTCACTAACATGAAAAATAACAGCCAGGAAACAAGAGGTCGAAGATTTCTTCAAGGAACACGGCAGTGGAAACATCGTTGAGGTTAAACTCATGAATGGCTTCGGCTTCATTCAGTACGATAACGAGGCTGACGCGAAGGATGTGGTTCCTGGTGCGCATTCACCTCTTCCTTTCTCTATTATCACATTATTTCATCGGCAATTTCTATCGCTTTGGCTGTTTAACAAGCTAACATTTTCTCTCTTGAATCTGTAGCCTATCATGGGCGCGACTTCAAGGGCCAAACTCTTACTGTACAGTTTGCCCGTGGTAATCGTCATCAACCTCGCCATGAATATACTGGTGGAGCGGATCGCAGCTTCCCACGCCCCAGGCGCACTGCTTTCAGAATGAATGTTACTGGCCTTCAACCCGATACGAGCTGGCAGGTGGGCGCACTCCTCATTCCTGCTGCAACATAGGCTTTCGTGACTCCGATTCAAGTCTTTTTACACCCACCCCTCTGTCCATATTTTTATCCTTTGCCAGTCCTGGCTAGAAAACATTCCCTGGTCCCGATGGAATTTGCTCCGTGGCCTCTATATTGCCTGCTTTATCCCAGGATTTGGGCGTCCCAATTGTTGGAGAAAAATAACTTCCTATTATTATGGCTTGGACTGTCGTATCGATCTTTATGTATCCCAATGAGCCAGGAACCCATTTACCCCCCGACATTACCTGCCAGATCTTTGTCCAGGAAAATATTTTACATGCGCGTCTGCTTTTACTGGAGGAGCCACAGGCCCACAAGAGTCTTGTTTCGGATTTCAACTCATACGAACGTTCTCTTCTACCTAGGATCTCAAAGACTTCGCACGCAGGTCCAATGTCGACGTTGTATTCTCCGAGGTCAGCCGTGACCGTGATGGCCGTGGGTAAGTTAACTTTTCACTCTTCCCTATAGAATTAATAGAGGGTTTACTTATAATGTTATAGAATGGTCGAATTTGAGACTTACGAAGACCTCAAAAGAGCTGTCGGTTCTCTCGATGGCACTGACTTCAAGGGCGCACATGTGAACTGTGTCGCCGATGTATTTCCCACCCTCCTTATTTCAGCTAAAAGATATTGTGCTGACTTAAACTAGCCGGACCATGACGCACCACCACGCGGCGGTCATGGACCTCCTCGTCGTTCTGTCTCTCCCCGAGCCTACGGAGGCCGCCGCTATTCTCCAGGCCCCGGTGGCCGTTACCACTCCCCACCCCGTCATGGGCGTCGTTACGATTCACCCCCATCTCGTTACCGTGAGCGTTCCCCCGCTCCTCGTGGAGGTGGTGGAGGTCGCGAACCATACTATGGTGGTGGTGGCGGCCGTGACAGGTCCCCCCCGCCTAGGCGCGCACCTCCAGCGGCCGACGAATACCCACCCCCGCGCGGTGGAGGATACGGAGGCCGCGATGACTACCCGCCCCCCAGGCGCTACGATGACGACACATATGCCGGAGGTGCCAATGGAGGAGGAGGTGGAGGTGGCAGAAGGCATTATGATGAACCCCACAGAGGGCGTCCGGTGAGTCCTCCTTATAGAGGCAGGAGTCCACCACGAGGGCCACCACCGAGGGGTTATGATGAATACGAAAGACGTCGTTTTTAGGTTGGTAGTTTGCTGCGCTATTTGTTGCTAATGGATTTGGTGTTGCGATTCTAAGACTAGCTAGCTGACCAGGTTACACTTCGACAAAGGGTGGAGGGGTTGATGGGTGGGGGAGGAATGAAAAAAAGGAGTATGATTAATGTTTCTTCCTTAGTGGGGCTCTACTCTATCTGTTCTTCTGCCTAGGTTGGTGCGGTTTCCTTCAATAGTTAACAAACAAATAAAACGGGTTCTGGGGTAAAACGTGTCGGAAATAAAGAAAAATTGCGAAAGAAGGTAACGGACGTGTGCGTCGAATGAAGCTTGTCAAATGAATACTTCATATGCTATTATAATCATGTTTTTTTGTTTCTTTTGCGGCTAATCTTGCTTGGTGGATGAGAGAATGAGAAAAGATTGGCTGGCAGATTTAAGTCCATGGATGTTTGCTGGCAATTTCCTATTTCTGCACATGAATTTGAATATGTAGAGAATCAAATGGGTTGAAAAAGGCATGCTGTGAGCGTGTCGACAATGTGACTTCTCCCTGGGTTGCACGAGTGATCCCGCATGACGCCGTTGCGGGTGAGCTAGTTACTAAATAGGTATTGTATCCTTTTCGACGTCGTTGGATTGCTGGATGAGCTGCAGTGCACTGCAAGCCATCAATCGTACTCTAAATAAAAAGTAACAGCTACATACATGTATGTATCTCGGTCTATTATTTCGCCCCCAAGCATCCAAGCCTCGGTTTATTGACTTCCACTTCCATAAATATCCACATTTTTCAGCTGGCGTCGCACTCGGCCATTTTGAAATCTCATTCAAGAGGAAGGAAGAGGGTGAGTGAGAAATGGTGTTTAAAAGGAGTAAGCACACCGAAAGCCGTGCAGTACCGACATAATAGAGGGTTGAAAAGGTGTTGCATGTCAAAACTCGCGTACATACATGTTGAAGGAAACGAGGACCAAAATAAACTTTTGATGAGTGATCGACTTGCGCAACCCGGGGCCCCTTCCAATGAAAGTAACACATCCCTTCAACCATCGCCCCCATGTTACTGATTTAACCTAAGCCCAACTATCATACATCCCATCCCCTATTCTTTCATCACTTTCAATCCCATCGATGGATTACCAGCCGAACCGAACCGAACTAGGAGAACTTTCCTCTGCAGTAACAAGACAGATTCTGTTCAAGAAACTACTAAAATTCTCACATTTTCCTGTTTGAGTAGAAGAACCCCTCCCCAAGCCCCTACCGATTTTCCACCTGATCCAACCAGCCAGTAAACCCGGCCCCACGCCAATATCAAAAGAATAAATTTTTCCCGGTCTAAAAAAACCACCCAATCCAAATGAGCAAAGAAAACGGAGCAGAAAAACGAATGCTAGTAAAACAGAAATAACAGTAGCAGCAACAGAAGAGAAAAGCAAAACAGCCCTTTCACAAATCCACCCACTCCCAAGATAATCCTAAGCAATTAGAGAGGACGGAGACTAGGAAAAAGTACAAAACAATCAAATCGCTGAAAATATCAGATTAATAACTCGAAAACTCGGAGTAAAGAAAGACCTGGGAAAACCACCCGGATTAAGGGAAAAAAAAAAAAGCAGGGAGAATTTAGGCTTCCTTCACACGAGCTTGGAGAACAGATGCAATAGACAACTGTTGAATATAGGAAATTAATGGAGAAATAAAAAACAGAGTATGTGAGGAGAAGATGAAACCTATTATGGTACACCAGGCTGGATTTTGAGGCCCCTCATTCCAAGCTCTCGGCGATGATTCGTAAAATGGCGTGTTCGTAGGATTTCATTCTGGTTCGGATGCCTGTAAACCACTACTTCCTCCAACTTCCCTTCGTTGATAAAAAAAATCGATTGGTCGACTAAATCCGGAATGAGTGCCCATTTGCTGTATCGTAGTATCGTTTCATGGATTTTCTTCATCCCCGTCCCTCGTTCCATCGGTACTCATGTGCATTTACAAGATGGTGCAGCACCCGCCACCACGCTCCTTCTCAAAAGTTAACAATGCTGCCCTGGTGGCAGCCTCAAACACATCGTCCACACCCTCCCCGGTCAAACTGCTGCACTCTAGGTATTTCCTTGCGCCGACCTGTTTGGCGATGGTCTCGGCGTAACTGGTTTGCACGAAATGCATTGACTTCTTGCGCATTTCCTCCCGAGCATTGGCATCTTCGCGGAGGTCCTTCTTGAGCCCAACAAGTATTTTGGGAACGCCAGGACAGCGTTCATGGGCTTCCTCAATCCACTACACAGGTTTTCTTTTAGCAAGTCTACCAAAAACGTACTAACAGGCCATGATGAAATTTACTTTATTGGCAACGTTCTCGAGCGAATCGGGTGTATCAACGGCATATCCAATTAGAATGACATGGGCTTTGGCGTAAGCTAGTGGCCGCAGTCTCTGGATTTTGAGTTTTAGCAGAATCCTTCAAAGTCTCGGACTATTAAAGGAATAAAGAAACAGAAGAAATTACCTCATAATCTTCTTGACCGGCTGTATCCCATAACGCCAGCTGAACAGATTTCCCATCGACCTGTTGATTATGTTAGCAGATAAATGAGAGTATCCAAGGCGCGGAACATACTCTACAATCTGTAACATAGTTCTCAAAAACAGTGGGTACCTATATTTGGTTGTTAGAGAATATCTAGTTGAGGCTAACGCTCAAGGCTCATATAGAATTAACTCACGTAATGCTAAACAGGAACGTCAGTACGAAAAATCTTCATTTTGGCAAAGCAGACTAGGAGCAATATAGCGCCATTTATTTGAAAGCAATTCTAGAGGAACCTTTAACATACCGTAGGAAAGTATCCCAAAGTAAACACACTTAGTAAACTCGTCTTCCCACATGCGCCGTCGCCGATGATCACCAACTTCCTGTGCCAAAAAGAGTTCAATGTTAGCTAAAACTATAAAAAGCTTTGCGGACATCTCCGACGACCGGGAGATGAGCTGAGATCGAAGATTTCAATCCAAATTGTCTAGGGGAGGAATCTAAATTTGGTAACCACACATCATGTCATGGTGGTGTAGCGATTCCCAACATGGATAGCTCCCGAAGCGAGCGGAAACAATAAAATGAGAGTAACAACGGAAGGATAATAACCGAGGGTGAGGAGTGAATAGAGTACCTTCGAATGACGTTCTGGGCGTTGTTCTGAGCCATTGTTCTGTTAGGAAAGTTGACAAGAACAAAAGTGAAGTGGTCGGTAACAGCAGGGGTGCAAGACGATTCTGTCGCTTGAGGCTGAAGATTGGATAGAGATTGGATACGACTCGTGGAGCTGGTTGGCGAGTGTGATCAAGAGAGAGGCTACTATGAAGGGGGTGGGTGTAAGATTGTAGCAGAAATGGAGGCGAGGGAGAGGGAGATATTGGAGGGTTAAAGAAGAGGGTGGATGAGCAGCAGTAGCTGTAGTAGTAAAGAAGGGGAAGGCGAAGCAGAGAGGTAGGTAGGAGTAAATGTCTCGGAGCAATTAGAGCAGAGCGGAAGAAGGCCGGGAACGACAAGTGCAATAGCGAGGGTACGATGTCTGGTCGCGGAGACGGCACGGAGGAAGCTCAGGCGAGAACGGAGGAGGGGAAGGGAGAGAGGAGAGAAGAGGAGAAGAGAGAACAGAAGTGTAAGGCTTGCTGCCCAGTAGGTGTTGCGGCGTATGTGAGCGAGTGAGTGAGAGGGTGAGCAACGAAGTCTTTCTGCGCTCAAATAAAGCGTGCGTTAGTTAGGGCCATAAGACGACAGGGTGAGCCTTGCGCCTGTACTACCTGCTGCTTACACGTACTTCTTCTCCCTTGCCTTCTAAAGTGCCCCTCCCTACCTGCTCCCCGCGCAACCCAGAGAACTGACTGACCATGCAGACTGTCATGTCAGCGAGACGTTGGCCGCGGAACCAACCAGCACTCTGGAAAACATCCTATGAAGGCCCTTGTCAATAGACTCATATACTGAACGGAGTGAACGCTCTAACACAAAGGAGGTACATACATGTAGTGCTTCATACGAATAAACACTGCATACCACCAAGGGAACATTACAACTGTTCCAAGTGTCATTGGCCCCCGTAATTTGTACATGTAGTGGCCGCTAGCACTGCCACAGTGCCACACCGCTAGCACCACCCCAACGGTTGCTAAAGCTGCTTTCCAACACCGTCCCGCCCATTTTGCTCACTGGACACCCCACTACTTGCCCGCCTGCCCGCACGCATCACTTATTTGAACATTTATTTTGGCCGCTGTGCACTGACCGCCCGCCACTATTACCACAACCTCAATCGGCACTACCCGGACCTTCGTGAGGCTCTGCTCCACCAACCACCATTTGCCGCTTACATCACCTGTCACATCTCCGCGCAGACGACCAAGCATCTCTCTCGCACATACATGCCTGTGGGTCTGAGTTGACATTGTTGCGGCTCCTCATCCCTCTCTCAATTGTTGTTGAACGGGTACCATTCCCTTTTCCTAACGCCAATCCTTCTCCCATCTACCACTCGCCTGGTAAAATCTACCCAATTCCACTGTCGTCGATCGGATCTGACTACCACTTGTAAGTCCTTCCACAGCGTTAGTTGTACCTCCCCAAGCCAAATTCAGGAGCAGAAGAGGGCAGACTTCCTGCATCTACCCGCCCCCCGCACCCATACACACCCTTCTTTTGACCCTTCACCCCACTTGCCCACTTGTCCACCCCCGGTTACGTCTTCTGTTGCCGAGCATTCTTTCCCGCCCCACCATGTCCGCTGAATGTCCCATGCGCAACATACCATCAACTACAGACATCTATCACCGAAAGTCCCTCTTGTCTTCTTCCAATAGCAAGGCAACCCACATACGCAACAAGGACGGTGCAGAACTGATTACCGTGCCTTCTAGGAAGGTGTCGAATCCCGATCCCAGATCACTCAGCAATATTAGCAACAGCAGCAGCAGCACTAGCACTAGCAACGTTATACCCACATCAACTGCTGCTACTGCTACGACCAACAACCACTCCGCCCAAATAACCAATCAGCTGTCACCCACAGTGCCCTCCGCATCTATGGATTTCCCCCACAACACTGGCTCAAACAATATCGGCGGCAAGAAGAAAAAGAAGAAGAAGGGAAAGCAGCAGCAACAGCAGCAGCAGGAACGGCAACAAGAATCAGATACACTATCTAATAACCACAGTCATACTCACGACCACGATAGTAACAATCACAAGGACCATTTACATGATGGCTATTACAACGAGGCCCGCTATAACCATGTTAATGAAAGAGTTGGCCAATATCAAAAGGATATTAAAACTAATAGACCCGATTATGACGACCATCCCTCGGAAACTATCCCGGAACTTGTTGATCCAGAGGAAGAGGGGGGATACTACAGTCAAGGATATGACGATGAGGATGATGATTCTTATACCCCACCAATTCAAGCTCCTGCGCCCCTGACCGGCAAAAAAAAGAACAAAAAGAAGAAAAAGAAGGGGGTAAATAGTACTCAGGAAGTTTACCAGAGCTCCGAAGTATCGCCTGTGAGACAGCTTGGTGGGCCCTCAAAAAAAAAAGACCGGATCTGGAATACATCGACAAATGAGGAACGTGAAAGGATCAAGGATTTTTGGCTTTCTTTGGGTGAAGAAGAACGCCGCTCTTTAGTAAAAGTAGAGAAGGAAGCGGTCTTGCGGAAAATGAAAGAACAACAGAAGCACTCCTGCTCATGTAGTGTTTGCGGAAGAAAAAGAACAGCCATTGAAGAAGAGCTGGAGGTTCTGTACGATGCATACTACGAGGAATTGGAACAGTATGCTCATCAACAACAAAACTCAAAGTACGCTGCTCAGATACCTCATAGTCACCCCCCCGGATCGTATTCTACCACCAGAATACCCCCCCCTCCGCCTCCGCCAGGTCCTCCTCCGGGCAATCATCTTATACATCTTGGGCATCATCATCACAAACATCAAGGACATCGCGTTGAGGAGATTGACGATGATGAATTTGAGGATGATGACGACGAAGATGAAGAATATGATGAGGACGATGATGTTCTGGATGAACCTTTGCCGGAGAACGATCCTCAACCTGACTTCTTCAACTTTGGGAACAGTCTCACTGTTCAAGGTGGGGTCCTCTTTGTTTTATGATAGGCATTCGAAAATATACGGAGAGAGAGTATACAGCTAACGTTCCTTACGGATATCAGGTGGCATTTTAACTGTAGCTGATGATTTGCTCAAAAACGATGGTAAAAAGTTTATTGAAATGATGGAACAACTTGCAGAGCGCCGAATGCAACGGGAAGAAGAAGCAAGTGCTGCTTCCAGTGGTCACACATCCCAGAGTATGTCGGTAGGGCAAACTCATATAAGCCATACCCATTCGCAAACAGACTATGATGATGAGGATTATGACGAAGATGACGAGGAGGATGACGGAGAGTACGATGAAGAGGAGGAGGATGAGCCCGTGGGTTACTATCATGTATTATATTACTGCCAATCAACACTGACACGATTTAGGACACCATGACTGAAGAACAGCGCATGGAAGAAGGCCGTAGGATGTTCCAAATATTTGCTGCCAGAATGTTTGAACAACGTGTTCTTACCGCCTATCGAGAAAAGGTTGCTCGGGAAAGACAGGATAAGCTTCTTGAGGAATTAGATGAAGAGGACCAGCTCCGAGCGGCACGTGAGGAGAAGAAGGCCAAAGAGAAGGAGAAGAGGAGGGAAAAGAAGAGACTGCAAAAGCTTGCCAAAGAAGATGAAAGAAAGAAGCGGGAAGCCGAAAAGGCCGAGGAGGAGGCTAAACAACGGGCGATTGAGGAAAAGAAAGCCGAAGAAGTAAGGAGACGGAAAGAGGAGCAGCGGATGAAGCGGGAAGCCGAAAAAAGGGTTCAAGAAGAAGAAAGACGCCGTAAGGAGGAGGAGAGAAAGAAGAGACTCGAAGAAGAACGAGAGAGGGATGCTGAGCGTGAAAGAAAAAGGAAAGAGAATTTGGAGAGGGAACGAAAGAGAAAGGAAGAGCTTGCAAAAAAAGCTAAGGAGGAGAAGGAGGCTAGGGAGAAGGAGGCTAGGGAGAAAAGAGAGCGCGAGGATCGTGAGCGAAAAGAAAAGGAAGCGAAAGCCAAAAAGGAAGCGCTGGAACGGGAGCGTATAAAGAAGGAGGAAGAAGCAAAGGCCAAGGCCGAGAATGCGGCAGCAGCGGCGATGGCAGCAGCTGCTGCAAAAAGACCCCCAGTCTCAATACAGACGTCCATATCCGTACCACAACATCCTCATGGAGTTTATAATAGCTCGCCCCATCTCTCTGTTGCAACACCGGCAATGCCTAAACAGTCGGTGGGAAACTCACCTGCTCGTACTCGGAATGCCTCTCAGCAAGGATCAATACAAGGATCTGTAGCTTCTTCCCCAAAGACCCCTCAAGCTGCCCCTAGAATAGGGTCTTCAGTATCCCCAAATACACCCATTCTACAACAAAACATTCCTGGTCCAATAATCCCCCCGAATAAAATATTTCAGTATCCGTCACATATGCCCACTTCACCATTACCACATCACATTGCCCCTCCGCCAGGTGTACCGCCGCTAGAGAATGCTTTTCATATGATGAACCAAATGGGAATGGGTGGCCCAAGTCCAATCCAACCGTTTCTTGCCGGAATGCCTCAAAGACAGCCTTTCGGAAACGGGATGCCGATGTATGCACCAACACAAATGCCTCTGGGTTCGAGCCCGCAATATCGGGGGTTTGCAGCCCCAAACGGTATGTCAATGCAGGGCCCCGCTCCTCTAGGAATGCGCCCAATGCAGCCACAAGGTCGTGGGATCTTTATGGGCGAGCTTGCGCCCGTCATGCAGCATCAACTCCCTCCGGGTATGCCTCTCGGCATGCCACCGGGCATGCCACCAGGTATGCCACCAGGCATGCCACCAGGATCGCCGTTCATAGGGAATCGAGTGGAACCGGTACCTATACCCGGTGTACATTCCCATACACGGGCGTTGTCAGGCTCGTTCGAACCTATTCAGCGGCCCACACCAATTCAACGCCCCTCGAGTGTAGCTCCACCTAGAAATCTAGAGGATGGGACAAATAGTGTTGATGAGCTTTCCAAGGTCATGGGTAGCCGTGCACTGCTGGAGGACGATGAAGACGACTCAATGCTGGAAGCACAATCGCCGAATCGAAGAGGGAGCAGTGTTATGGGATTTTCACCAAGACCAACTAGGGGATTACCGGCTGGATCCCCTTTATTTATAGATCCTACTATGTCTCGTAAGTTATTGATTTCATTTGGCCATTACGCTTCCTATAAACACACTAACAATCCGCATATTAATGATAGACATGGGATTTCCCCAGCCTTCATGGTCTAATCCTGCGCCATTGGGAACTCCATTGGGAAATATCTCAAACTCTCTCCCAACCTCCACTTGGTCAGGAGCAGGTATGTCCAGCATATTCACTTCATTATGCTTATATACTAATGAAGTAAGGCTGGTCTGAAACTGATGCTGCTCGAAGTACATTCAACCGCCGGCGGCCGAACAGGCATGAACAGATTCGCAGCCTCGCCACGGTCAAGTGCCGCGAGCTTGGAGGAGAGAATAGTAGCTTTGTCGAAATATCAACGCTGCATCGGGTTATTGAGCAGTCTGTGCCCGAGATGGTAGTCACCATTAAAGAGGTAATGGATGTACTTGATGTCGAAGGAGAGGCTCTGAATGGCGGTGGAAATTTTATTACCACACACGATACCAACGGAAGGACATTGGTCAAGTTCCAGGATGATGAGGAAAAGAGTGCGGATGGGAATTGTATATATCAAAACCCTGTGGCACCCATCGGACATCATAACCACCACCTTCATCCAGGGGAAATTGGGTCACCGACAGGCGGTGGCTTTACACATCCGTTTAAAGCGGCTGTAGGGCCTCCGCCTGGGATAGCCACTAACGGGTTTCCTTCTTTTTAAATCGTAGTGCAAGAAAAAGTTTCTTCTCGGATTCAGGGTTGTGTTGGGCATAGTATTTTTATTATTCTGTTCATTTCTTTAAAGGGTGCTACATCTGTATTTCACTTTACGCATTTCTTTCTGCAGAGCATGTGTTACATGCTGTATTGACGACTTGGGCGATTCGGTGAATTATGTTGGGGAATCATGGTTCAGAGGAGCATCGTATTTGCTCTAGAGCTTGTCAGGGCTACGCACCTCATAGTGCTCACATCATCACCGCTATCATTAGCTTACTTTGTTTGCGGTTCTACATATTCCTTTATAAGGATGAAATACCCACTTTTTTTTTCTCGCTTTTCTGTCTGTTGTGATTGTTGTCGTGAGGAGCTGCTAAAGAGATTCGGTGGAATCTTTAGAGATTTCGGGTGCACAGCAAATTTCTGTTCTTACTAGAATAGCTTTTTGTGAATTTAATCCATCAATAGTAGATAAATACTGCTAAGTTGTAATTTAATGCTAAACATGAAGCTTTTTTTCTGCTAATGGCTTTGACTAGACTTTAAGAATGATGCACTGAGGCAGTTACACTTCTAGGGGGTCAGACATCTTCTGGCTACATAGCTCTACTTAAGTTGAGACTTTCGTTTAGTATGTATTGGAAAGTTATTTAAACCAACATAGTCAATTCACGGTCTCATCCCCGCTTCAATCTGAGCCAATCTCTCACTTAGAATATCCATCACTGCTTTTGACCCCGCCACAAAGGGTCGGCATTTTGGTGACAGCTCGAGGGGAGTGTTCAAGACACAATTAATAGGTATAGCCGGCCGTCGATGCGGCATACAAGGCGCTCAACCTTAGTCTTGTCGGTCCTTTATATATCCCGGCCTCGAGATGTCGGCAAGGCTCTTTGAGTAAAGAGGTGTGTATGTACATGTATCGATGCTTGGTTTCATATAGGTGAGCTGGCATTTGGGTGCTTGGAGGGAAACACATACTCGAGACGCCTCAAATCAAAGCAATCTGATTGCCTCGAGGTATTATAATTCGCCATTGTGAGCCCTTTACCTTGTGGATCACCGCGGGAGAGAAATCGTCCTACGTGTGCTCGAACTATTCCCACTTGAAATTCTCGATGCTATATAGTAAATGTCAAGGTATAGAAGATACCAAGCTATAGTAAATATTATGGTGTAAATTAGAAACTATTGTACCTATATGAAACCACGAAACAGCGTAATGTAGCTTGAGATGTTCAGCGATTCTCTGTCATGGATCATCACTCGGATAGCCATGCGCACGCAACACGATGCAACCCAACTCAACAACACAGGTCCGGCTTCTTCCATATCTCTTCTCCTAGTACCAGAACATTAAACATTCCACGCCCACGCCATAAAGTGCCCCGAGATAAAACATCAAGAGTGCCGGCAGGTTAAAGCTTAAGTGAACGCCCACCCTATTGCGGAATATACAGCATGACCTCTCCTCCCACTCCTACTAGCCGATTCCCCGTCATTCCTGTTATTATTTGGGGTGCCAGTTATTTAGGCCGCGCGTACGGTTGTTGCCCAGTAGGACTGTTGCCGGTATATCCGTAGCTGACTCCCAATATGCTACATCATCTTTCCGCCCTACATTCGGGTACCGTCGGTCCAGTAACGGGTCTAGTGACACCTGGCTATACGGCATAGGCCGCATTAGCGAAGGACTTTGTGCATATCTCCCGAGCGATTCTGTTCCTCCAGGTCTCGAGGTGGTATCTCACGGATGGAACTTTTGCTGCTTGAGCACACCGGGGCCATCTACATGTAAATCTACCTGCCAGCCCGTAGTTATGTGATACCAACACACAGTCTGTGGCCATCAAGCCTGTCTCACTTCCTAGACCATCACTGGTGGTATAGGTACAAAAGAAAAGAAATACTGAGTAACAAAAGACTTATGTGATGAGTGTCATCCCTCAAGAGCGTCGCTACCATGTTGGGCATTCTCATCACTGCTTCCATCCTGGGTTGAACCAGAGATGTCATGCAACGTAGTAGAGGCTATTACCCCTCGACCACGCCACGATGTCTTCAATGGGGCTCGGGTCGTATATAAGCGGCTGGACAGCTACACAGAGCCCCCAGGACGGGTGAGGAGTTGGTATACACACAACCAAAGCCAAGGGTGCCCCAGATACCGAGGACAGCTACTCCCGCTCACAAGTATGGCCCAGAACCTAAAAGCTACAAGATGATCTCGGGGTTGGTTGTACGTCAATGTGTTTCTGCCCTTATCCGTTCTAGGGAGCCGGAAAGTTTAAATATCTGGCCCCCCTCTGGAGCCTAGACTAGCCAGAAATTCGGGCCATCCAGGAATATTATGCGTAACAAACCTAGGCTACTCAGGGAGTAGTTTTCTTTCTATTGTACTGTACTATCTATATACTTTCTCCCTTTGGGCCTATTTAGAGTGAGCGGCGTTGCCTGCATGCAGCAGCCCTTTTACGTCCTGGGTCTTTGATGGACTAGCTAATATATGGCTACCTTGGTCGGATGTATGCGGCTATGTGTCTAGACGATTTTCATGATAGAGGCCTGTAGATCGTAAAATTAGGTTCGACAGCCAGTCGGGATAATCCACTGGCAAGAGGTTCTCCTCATCGTAAGTCCGGTCATGAATTATCACTCGAATAGTACACATCCCGGTAATGCTAGATAAACTGTAAAGTCATATCGATAATTTTGTGTACTCAATCTACAAGCAGAGCTAGCTGGGTCTCCAGACTTGTGTTCGTGTACTAACTATACTACTTCTCAATCTTGTCCTTTTTCAATAGATCAGTCTGGGTAACAGCACCAACTTCACCCACTTCACCAACATCGTGAGGTGCCCTCGTTCTACCCACATCCCACGCACGTACTGGCTTGAATATATCGATATAACAGGGTATAACACTCTTGGAGTACTACTACTAACTTATCGACCATCTATCAGCTCGGAACAGCACCAGTCTAAGAAACGCACTTGCAATTGAGGTGTCTACACATAAAGATCTATGGGATACATACGCCAGCCATGCAATGATCCTATCCGCCAGCGGGGGGCCCAGCGAAGAGAGCTCGCCTCGGGAATTGCACATCAATATTAGATGGCACAAACGACGCGAAACCTCTCGCATACCGCATGGCACTAGCTAGCTACATATTCCACCCCCTTTCCAATGGATGGGTAGAACGGAGAGCCATCGCTCTGCCGGTTCATGGACAGACACGCGCGCGGCCGGCCCGTCAGTGAAGAAACGCCTAACCATCGGTGTTCACAAACGCCCAGAACTGCTTTCTACTGCAGCGGGAGGCAGGCGGCCTAGAGTAGTGGATTGGCTAATGCATGGCTGGCCATAAGAGTCTCGGAGAGCTTGCGGTTATCCTTGTGGCTGTTTCTATTCTTGGGCTGCGTGCGGTCGGCTGGCCGGCACGGATTGTGTGATACCATTCAAGAATTACACTATTAGAGAGAGCGGCCAAAGAAAGGCTGGGCGGCAACTGAAAGACGGATTATAAACGAATTCAGCATCGCATAATTGGGCTTGATAGGCCCGTAGAGTCAGCGTTAAGTCTGCCTGCCTGGGATATTGACTGAATATATGAGCCCGAGTAATGCTTATCGTCGAACAGATAAAATCAAAGCTTACTGCTTAATATTGATCTGAGATTTGACCTGTCTACAGTGGCTACGGTTGACCGTGGCGGCGGGCGGTAAAGCCAATAATCAGATCTCCAATGTTTCATGCATGAGTGGTGCAATCATAGGACATCACTCGGGAACGTATACATGTGGGTGAGTTCCTGGTGGAAATGCTACCCCCGTCACTAGTGTGGTGGCCGGGCGTGAACGATGGTTACAAATATGATAGTTGATGTCGCTACCGAAGTCACATTCTCCTTTAACTTCCTCGCCTGGAGCTAACTTACTGCTCGGCATATCCTACGAATGTTATGGCATTCCCATACGTTGCCAATGATACCTGGTTATTTGACAGGGCTTTATTCAAATATCGACATGAATTTAAACCAGCTTGGTTCTGAAGTTCTTCACTGGGCCCACTTTCCATGACTCCAGCCCACAGCAGACCATCTCACCAGCACCAGCACACTACCAGCACACACACAAACACACGTAACCTCTAAAATTCCCTTTTTTAAAAAAGCTCTATCCTCTCCTATCTACACCCCCCCCTTTCCTTTTCCCAATCTAAACCGCCCTAGTCCAGCCATGATTCCACCCCTTCATCGGCGGCGTATCCGTCGGAATCCTCATCTCGATCGGCGGCACGCCCACGCCCTTCTTCGACACGGCGATCCTAAACAGCCTCAGATCCGTCCTGCGCAGTTCCTCGCATGCCTCCTTGATCTTGTTGTACTGGCGCTCCAGCTCGCCCTCGCGCGCGCGCCGCATGTTGCGCTTGTATATCTGCCACGCCCGGTGGATGGCCCAGTGCCGCAGCATGCGCATCGTGCCGAACCGCAGCGGCCGTGGGGTGAGCGGGTGGTAGAGCGAGTAGCGGATCATGCCTGGTCACCCCCCGAGTGTGTCAGCAATGGCAGAGTGAGGGGAGGAGGGGGGTGGGGGAGAGTGGGGGGACACGGACGGACACGCAGATCTCCTTCATCCTTCCCGCCCTTCTTCCCCTTACTGCGGCCGCCGCCACCGGCCGCCATGCCGCGGACGTGCTGCTGGGCCCCCAGCGCCATTGCCAGCGCCGGGGGTGGTGCAAGTACCGGACGGCGGAGCAGGTGCTGCGCGCTAAAGTGCGGGAGCTTGAATGCTGTGAGGCCGAGTCTCGAGGATGACATGTTTGCGGGTGTGTGGTGGGTTTTTCGGTAGCAATTGAGTGGTGTCCTGTGCTGTGCGGCGGACGCGGGCGGGTAGGGTGGGGGACCTTGGTGATTATCGGAAGTGAGGTTGGAGAATCTTTAATTTGTGCCAAGATTTAAGATGGCGTGTGGGTTAGGGTTGTTTGGTGGGGGTGTGCTGGGGAGGGAGTTTTGGCCGGGTTTCCGACGCTTTGGGTTGCGAGTTGGGGCGGGAGATTGTGGGGAGAGGGCGTGCGGTGTTTGTACTTATGTGTAGGTTATGGTGGGTCAGCGTCACAGAATATGACTCGGTCATGCCCGGAGTCAAGAGATTGCCGAGTCAAGAGATCGTCGAGTGATTGAACGAGATAGCCAATATTATAGCTATTAAAAAATCGATATCTCGCTCGGATCGCTATCTTTATATACGGTATTCAAACCGCACGCCCAACGACTGCCATGCCCACTCTACAATGACGTCTAGATCTAGCTAGCTACCCATAAAAAACCGTCTACATCCCCGCACAAAGCCCCTCCACCGTCTTCCCCTCCAAGAACGCCGCACTCTTCACCAACCCCACCAAATGGCACGCCGCCGCCGCCACCACCAAAAAATGGAAAATCTGGTGGCTACTCCCCCATATGTCGAACCTACCGGGCGCCCACTTCTCGGGCACCCTCGCCGCATATAGGCCGGCGCCCGTGACATACAGCGCGCCCTCAGCCAGCATCCAGCTCAGCCCCATGCGCTCCTCCAGGTCCGCCCACCCGTACAGGCGCAGGCCGTGCAGCACGGGGACCACGCTCGAGCCGCCCATGGCCACGAACATGGCTGCGCGGAAGGGCCGCCAGGCGGGGGTGCGGAAGGAGGGCACTGTTGAGACGACCGCGCAGCCGGCGCCGAGGAGGGCAATCTACCGCGATTGTTAGTCCGTGCCGGTGGTGGAGGGGGGAGGCCCGGGGGGGGGGAGGGGGAGAAGGGAGTACCATGGACCAATACACCCACATGAGTGTCGAATCACAATAGAAGCCGTAATACACACTGGGTATGAAGCTGCCCATGATGAGGATGACGATACCGAGGTAGTCGAGCTTGTTGCCGAGCTTTGCGACCTCGTGGGAGTGGCAGGAGATGGTGTGGTAGGTGGCGGACATGCCGAGGCATGCTGCGGCGGAGAGGAGGAAGGTGCTGAAGGCGAGGAGGTTCGCGGTGGAGGGTGGGTGGTACAGCGTGTAGAGGAGGAGCGCGAGGTAGGGGATGGAGAGCGCGGGGAGGAGGTGCGAGTAGATGTTCACTGGGGAGGTTAGCCGGGTGCGGGGAGGAGGAGGAGGAGGAGGAGGAGGGGAGGGCGAGTTGGGGGCGGGCGGGAGGGAGGTACCAGTCTCGTTGTGCAGGTAGCCGAGTGAGATGAAGCATTTCTTGAATGAGAGGAATTCGGGTCTAGGCGGGTGAGTGCGGGTGCTTTAACGATATCGGGATGCTAGACAGACCTGTATCCGGAGAGGATATAATGGTTATCCCTAAGTAACAGCAGTACAGAGTCAGCCCACAGCTCCCTAGGTTCAAACAGCTACAACAAGAGCTACTCACTGCTGCCACAACGCTACACCGGTCCAAAAAACACAAAACTCAGTCAACCCATCCGATCCCATAAACACTCCAAACTTAGCTATAAATCAAGCACATACGCAGTTCGTCCCACATCACCGTAAATGCGCGCTCAATCTTCTCTTCCGCGCTCTTGACCTTCTGCGCTACTGTCTGCGGGGCTCGTTTGCGCACTGCCATTGTGATTGTATATATTGTCGTCTGTAGTCTATATGTGTTGATTCCAAGTAATGTAATATCAATGGGGGCGGATCAATGGCTCCCAATATATACATATACAGCGGGTGAATTGTGTTGGGAGCGAACCGCCAATTGTTGAACTGATCACCGCATTCTCGCATCCTCGGATTCCCTCCGCAGACACGCGCTATGGCCCCCACGTTGTTGCCAGATATGCTAGCCCGTCTCCCACGTGGTGCCGAGATTGTTAAAAAAATATTTGCCCTTTGCCCTAACTAACGGGCGGATGGAAGGAAGTGGATATGCGAGTGATGGTCTGTGACTCCAATTCTACGATGCAAAAAAAAACATGGTTGAGCGATCATTGGTGTGTCGGCATACTAGGCTGGAATGGTGGAGTTGTTACTATTCTGATCCAACCCTAACCAGAAACACAGCCAGTAGCGAATCGACTAGCTCGAGACAATAATAGTATAGTAGCCCAGAAGCGGACTGCTGCTACTATTGTAATAATTAGGAGCCTGGTGCTAGTTAAACTAAAGGCCTGAGGTTCGGGAAAGGGATCTACAGCTAAAAGATTGCTCATTCCTCGTAAATGCGTTATTACCCTGGTTTCTACCTAACAATACTAGAAGGGTAACTTTTGTTAGGCCCCAACCTGAGAGCCCCCTATCTTCAATCATCATCCCAGGCACTCCACCTCTTCCCCACGTCCACCGACGGCTCCACCGCCAACGGCTCTACTACCGGCTTCTGCACAACCGGCGCCTGCACAACCGGCTCCTGCACCGCCGGCTTCGCCCTCCCCTTCTGCCTCCTTACCGTCAGCACCTCCCCCTCCCCCATCTCCCACCCCACCGCAAACTCCCTCCTCACCTCCTCCCACTCCATCCCCATCACCGCCTCCACATACCCCACCTCCACCGTGAAATACGCCTTCCCCACACACTTCAGCGCCAGCACCCTGACCCTCTTCTCCGCGCCCTCCAGCAGCCTCCCCTTATACAGATCCACCTTGCGCTTAATCACCCTCCACCCCCAATAATCACCATGCACTAGCGCGCCCACCGCCTGCCTCACCCGGTAGTCCGTCACGCCGAACCGCACCCCCGCCTCATACGCCCCGGCGTAGTCCTCGAGCCCGCACGCAAGGTGCAGCATATGGTAGCCGGCAAACTCCTGCAGCTCCATGGGCGGCAGCGGGTGCAGCGGGTGCAGCGTGTACAGCAGGTGCAGCAGCGCCGGGTGGTACGACTCGGCGTGCGCCATGAGGATGCTGGCGCGGATGATGAACGTGTACGCCTGGACCGTGAAGGTGTCGAGGCGGGAGGAGGCCACAAGGCCCTCGCGCAGCTTGCGCATGGAGAGGAGGAGCGAGGCGAGCACGCTGTTGGAGGGGTCGGCGAAGCGGGTGTTTTTGGATGTGGAGGCGGCGGCGGTGGTGGGGTCGGTGTTGGGTGGGGTGGGGAGGATGAGGGCGGTGGAGAGGGCGTGGTCGAGCGTTTTGGAGTTGTCGGCGGAGCCGCAGAATTTTAGGTATTTTTCGACGATGGTGGTGTAGTATCTAGATAGGTGAGTGGGGGGTCCTATTTTATGGGATGATGCTGCTGACGGTGGGGACGGACTTCTCTTGGTTCTTGTGGTCTAGGAGTCTGTGTTTCCGGTTCCTAGGTTAGATACAGATACAGATACTGTTACAAGAGAGGCAAACGAACCTACTATCTCCTAATTACGACCTCCAGCGTTAGCCATACCAGCCGCCAGCGCTACCCACATATCTATTATGGGCGCCGTATACAACTGAAGCTACTGACCTTTACTCACAAACCCATAATCATCCGCCGCCGGCTTCAACCTACTGGATCGCCACGACGCCGTGCGCATGCCCATTCCACCGCGCGTGGGCGTTCGGTCGCCGCGGTCTCTCTTATCGGAGGTTGACATTGTGCTGATGTTGAGGATCCAACCATTAACAAGCTACAGGTACAGTACTAGTAGCGGTGGGTGGTGGTGGGGAACCCTTGTTCAATGGAGGTTGAGCCGCAGTGCACGGGCCCGGTCTGGCTGGAGCTTAGGGTAACCATGCTTGAGCTATGTATCTGGATATCGGACGACGACATCGAATGCCGGCAACGGCGGTCATTATAATGCCGGCAGCAGATGATTATATACTGGGGGCCATGCCATGCAATAACCGATCTGGAATGAAAAGTTTTGTTTTGTTTTAGGGAGTTTGCGGATCGAACCCCGATATCAGATTCGAACGGCGCATTGGGCAGAATGGAACATTAGTTATGGAGATCATGGACCGTGAGTTTACAGATATCTGCACGGAGGATATGTTCAATCTGGAGTGGCACTCCTTGTTTATTCCGCGCACGAATAGCTATCGTTCCTGCGACAGATCGGGTATGCATACATATAATGCCGATAAATATAGTCCGAAGCTCATCGCTGTGGGTAAGGAATAAATATATATCAAGACCAAGGGTTCATGCAGTCAATTACATGTATGCATACTTAAAAAAAGGGTATAATGACATGAAGGGCCTCTGTTGTAAAAAAAAAAAAAAAAAAAAAAGGAGAACCTAACAGAAGAAAAAGAGGTTACTTACTTAACGTTCTACGAATTTTGCTTGGAAGGCCTAGGTGAACTCGATCATTACTGACACCTCATTTGACACATCTAGGATATATGACTCTCCGGCGATGCATTATGTATAATGGAACACCAAGATCATGAATTCATATACATATGCCAGCGCGGGAGAGATCGAAACCAAGAATGTATACGTTCAATTATGCATACACTTCAAGCATAAGAAAAGGATATAACCAGATGAGGAACCTCCAGTGTAAGAAAGAGTTAATAGAAGGGAGAAAAACTGAAAAGGGAAATCATATTTTTATTTCGTCGATGTATTGTGTAATACACCGCCTCTATGATTGATCATTTCTTTCCAGACTTTTTGATCCCACCACCAGAGCCCTATATTCCGTCAGTATCTCGTGCATGATAGAGAGAGATCTGTGATCGAGCACGAGGAACCACGAGGGGTGCACAAACCAAAGGACCCTTCTGCTTTGCCTTCTCGGCCATAGCTTTACGCTCGGCAGCTTCTAGAGTGAACGTTAGAATCTTGCGTAAAAGAATACCCATCCCTCACACGCACGCGGGTCCGCATCATCGTTTTTCCATGCGCCCTGTGGTACCGGGAAATGCTCGGGCCTAAAAAACCGTACCTTGCTTCTGTCTTTCCTTGAAAGCCTGTTGACGTTCATCGTTAGCTCCCGTCCCTGATTTCCGCACGTGGAAGTGGTGTGTGTGTACCTTATCTTCATCATCATCCTCCTTCTTCTCCTTCTTGGGGGCCTTCAAAGGCTTCGCTTTACCTCCTGCATTCGTCCGTATATTTTAGCATGTATAATCTCTCCTCAAGAACACACGAGGCGCGGAAACAACAAACCTTGACGACCAGACATTTTGCGATAGCGTAGGGTATTGTGATGGGGGGATTTTTCGTTTCCTTCACGAAATTCGAGAAGTAGTCTACTGCAGTAGTGGGGCTGACGTGAAGTCGATCGAGCCGGTATCAACCATCCCTCTCAAGCCGGTACCGCAGCCTTCAGGCAGGGAGTGCATCTGGGACCGATCTAAACCAAACCCTAGCCTACTAACTTTCTAGTTGACTAGAATGCCTGTAAATTGACCCTGATATTTCGCTACTCCACATTTGCGGTATCATATCTTTTACAGCTCATAGATATCCTCAAGAGATCGCGAATATGATTCCTGGAGGTATGATGACGACGAGACAGAAGTGACAGACGCCGCAAACACATCGTTTAACTCAATGTTTCCCCCGCTTTTTTTCCCGTCTACATGTACCTACACCTATGAGACTTTCCCTAGAATCTACATACATGATACGACTAGATGCTCCGATCGTGAGCCAATATCTTACTGCCGTTCTATGTGACTGTATGTACGTACGGCTGTGCCGACATGTATTCCATCACAGGGTATCATATGATAGCAGTGAGCTAACCTACTCTCACGATGGTTGTCGCTTCTCTACTCCTCCACAAAGCTTCTCCTCAAGCTTCCTACATATCTACCTACCTCCATTTTTTTTTTCTTTTGCTCTAGAATAGGCGGCACGGTGGAAAAATGAGCTGTAACTAACAGGAGTGTAACTTAGAACGCATGCGCGTCCCAGACAGTGGCGATAGGTTATGTCACTTGTCCAAGCGACTCAAAAAAAAAGAAAGCAAAAGTCGTTGTCTAGAGGGTCTCTCTACTCTAGTTGAAATATGGACACTTGTTACAGATTAAGACAGCCTGCATACATACTCCTCCGATTTTTTTGACCCGAAAAAACTCCGAAGGCGGAAAACGACAAAACACCCTCCTCCTAAGAACTAAAAAAACGGACTAATACCACATGCCAAGGCTGTCGTTTGCTTGAGGCGAAATATTCACTTGGGGAAATCCTTTTCGGCATTTCGTCCGTATGGATGGTGCTCCACGGCCTCTTTGCTGTACCTACATGCATTGGGCTCGAATCCCATTTCCTGGTTATTTCCATAATCCATTCGCACATAGCTATGACAGCATCCTTCTAGAATTCTGAGGATTAAAATCAGACGATGCTATAGTTCCAAGCATTCAAAAAGCAAGGCGAACGGAAAACTACATGCATTGGATGGAATTCAGAATCGGGGGGTACATACAAGAACATGCAATTTCTAATCTTTGTAAAACCTCGATCACCTCGATCAACGACATAATGGTGTAGTGCGTCTTGTATTTTTCTTTTATTTCTTTATTTCTTGTATTATGGTGATCCATCGCTGAGACCACCCCCCCCCCCCCCCCCCCCCTGGATACTTCTCCGCTTTCCCCTCCCCATACACCATCTCGTTCAATTCGCGATTCGTCTAAATCATGGATCCCCCAACTCTCGTCTGACCGAACTCCCTGCCTTGCTGTGCTGGCACTCGACCCCCATTAGCCCTAGTCCAATGATCTGAGCTGGGGTCTAACTAACTCATCGGATGAGCTGCAGGCGCCGGCAAGCTTGTTAACCCAGGGTCAGACGCGTCTTTCCCTCGATAACCGGCCGCTAATCCAATCCTCAGACCTTGGTTAATATTCCGCACAGCGCAGGCCGTGGCCAGGACGAACCAGATCTGTTTTATGTCTGACATGCATATATTGGTGGACCGCCCATCTTTTTGGATCCCCTGAGGCTCCCTAAATACTGATCTAGTGTAGTATGGTTTATGACCTGTTTATGTCCGTATATGGC
The DNA here is from genome assembly GCF_020137385.1 of Morchella sextelata. Lineage (NCBI taxonomy): Eukaryota > Fungi > Ascomycota > Pezizomycetes > Pezizales > Morchellaceae > Morchella > Morchella sextelata. The sequence goes on from NW_025408636.1 coordinate 572,982, forward strand.
AGGAGGAAGGAAGGGCATAGGGCACTAGCAGTCGAGATGCACTGTGGCAATCATTCAAGTATTGCTTGCAAAGCTAGGGCATTATCTTGGTATGTTGTATCAGATAATTGTAAAGCAGAGCATCTTGGTTTCTACAGGAGATTCCTCGTAAGCTAAGAAGATCTTGTGGGTACTTGAGCCTAATAGCTAGATACTCTAGACTGGTTGACCAATGATCGACACGAGGCGAGTTTCTGGCGATAATATTCTTCACTCTACTCCACCAGCAACCGGAAATAAAGGGCAGTGGCTGGATTACAAAAATGCCTGGAGATTGCCAAACCCAGAAAAAATATGCCATTGCCCGCGGCCGACCTTCAGAAACCGACTATGCTTTGTGTTATTTAATAAAAGTCTCGGCCAACATACGACATTTACGGTTTCGTAAACCAGGTCTGGAAAAATTCTCATGTGTCCTGGGGACCTGATTCCCCGTTCCTGGAACATCGGCATGCCCTACCGGCTGCATCCGACATGAAAAAGGACCTTCTGTTCATCTCTTCTCGATTTCCCCTTACTTTTTCGTGGGGGGGATCGAGCTTTCTCCAGCTTTTTTTCTTTCTTTCTTTAACCTAGCATTTTGCGTTTCGAACGTTCCTTTTTACAAGCGGGTTAAGATCCTTTCTGTACCCCGCTGCTCAACGCCTTGTAAACCGATCGTGAAGTGTAGTGAAAATCGATGATTCAGAGATCGTCAGCCGTCTTTCGAGTATGCTTATTTCCTACGATTTTCGACAGTGCGACCCCTCCCCTTCAAGACGGATCCTCCGTGCAGCACCTACACTAGGTAGGTATATGTTATTGAGCTTGGTTCAGTCATCAACCAGTCCGAGTGAGATGCCATGACTCCGGACGACAGGAGACGCATTGATCTACAAGCATCACGTGACGCGGGAGGCAATTTTTCGCTCTCTACACAAATCATTGTTTCAGACTGTCTTGAGGCGCAAGCTGGGACCTGGGGACGTACGAGAAATGGAATAAGGGCGGGGTAGGTAGCCAGTGCGTTCGTTATCATCTGAAAAACATGGCTCAAGGAGCCAGTGAGAAAAATTTTGTGCACTCTGCAGCAGTGGAGATGCTCTTTATGGGACTCTAGGGAAAGTCCTTGCGCATGTTGACCGCGGCCGCTGTGCAGCATCTGTGCTGTGCAGTTGAAATGATGGCCTTTTGGAGCTAATTAGGTAGCTGTCGACGTTGGCCCATTGGGGGTTGCATCGAGGGCCATCAATAGACGTAACGCACTGTCCAGATAACGTCCTGGACCAGCTGTGCAATGGGGATGCCGGGCCACTAGCAGCGCTACACTTACTCTACTCTAGGATAACACCTCGAAACACAGTTGGATGAAGGATGAGGTTTCAGGAGTCCGATGCGTTGCGGCTCTCGTCGACATGCTGTTCTCGTGGTCATGGTGGGCCCATGGGCGGGTTTAATTGGAGAACAGGAAAACTTCGCGTGCTGAGGCACTTGGAAACGTATATGTACGCATATACTTAGAATACTATACATATGTAATGTACATCTGTCCAAAGTTGGAATTGCGGACGAATGTGTTTACTACAGTTTCCGGTAGAATTATTGCGAAAGTGGGTTCCCCGTGACCCGATAGTCCTATTGGCCCTTAAAAGATTTTTGCTACGAGCACAGACCAACAAAATCCACTCTTTTAGCTCTGACTTTCGCAATAATTCTACCGGAAACTGTACTCGCGACAGGCATGAAGTACCCGAATATGCAGCTGCAAGTTTTTGGTGTATTTTTGACTTCTACTCCAATGGAAATTGCAGATTAGGACGTGCATTTTCGGGTACTTGTTACCTGCTGCGAGTATATGTACATATATGTACATATATGGTTCGACAAGGCTTGAGTAGCCCAGTTCGAGATCTACCTGCTCTGGGGTTTGGATTAAATTCTTCCATGCGCACCTGTTTCTACAGCTGTGCATGAAGAAGGGTATCTGGACCCGTGGCTACTCTAACCACCTTCCCGGTTGATTTTCTTTTGATCTGCAATTTGCTGTTAGTCGGCCCGCACAGAAACCCCGGTTCGGGATGCGGATACATGATGGATATAATAGTCGGCATATTTCATTATCATACGTATATTACATGTTAGTACTTTGTACAAGTCACCAGCATAATTTTCTTAGATGCCCCGTCGCCGGCATTACAGTGCAAGCCCGACACTACATCGCGCGGTTGGTTTTTGAACTCGAGCTCCTGGCCCAACAAGTTTTTCTGAAATTAGATATGTAGGTAGGTACCTACATACTCTACCTACAGTAGGTACTTCGCTATCATAGAAGATAGTTACCCTTGGTGGTTAGAGAATTTGGAACCCGTTTTACCCGGAGATGCACATCAGGTCTAGGTACACCAAACATAGGCATACCACTATATACACACATCCAGCGTATAAACCATCGACATATATGTATATGTTCGCTAACAGAATGTTCCATCATAAATTTGGACTGAGGGCCGGACATCTTGCATGCATCAAAATTTCTGGTGCCTTACTTGAGACAAGGTACATAGGCCGTTTAAATCGCAAATAAACACCTATTTTGGTATAAAAAAAAAGTGATAGAAAAAGGGGTTGTCCGCGGTGATATTCTATCAACCCTTACCCCGGTTTCTTCCTGCAGGCTACTACCCAGTACTTGTCGGGCTGGATTCATACTCTTCTTCATCTGTCTACTCTGCCTCGAGTATCTGAATGCTTTACACACATGCATAAACTGCCATGTCTAGATCGGCCTTCCCAAGATATTCGCGAAACGATATTTACCGCATACATACTACAATATACATGCTTTATTTTATTTGGGTTTCTTCTACACATGGACCACAGCTCCGTCCCCGCCACCTTTTGACTACAGGTACTTTATAGGCAGGTGTAAGACACACACTCATACACATGTACATGTAACTTACACTTCAAAGAAATGGAGGCTGTACCTATGGTAAACAAATCACACTGTCCGACTCTGGGCTGTAATTGTCATAATGACTCCCAGAAACGAGTAATGATGACTCAACGGGTTGCTTTACTATCACAGCAGTCAGTTCAGTAATGATCACGATTGCAACCAAGAGTATGGGCGGACGTGTAAAGCCAAAGCCTCACGAGGGCAAGTCTGATTGCATCTACTTTACAAATGGTACAACAGACCAGTTTTAGATAGTCCTGAATTGAAGATCAAGTGCCTCTGTCCTGCCTATGGTATTGATTGATTGAGCTCTATAATATAAATACCTTTACGGCAAGGACAGTATAGTACTATTCGTACGGTGGTTGTTTCAAAGTCAAATATATCTCTAATCCAGCCACCATAAGCTCTCCAGACACGCACCACCACCACCGCCGGCCTACTGGTGTCTTGTCTTGATACACCACACGGTACATGAAATCCAAGGTTCCACCGGCAAAAAGACCGTGGTGCCTGCAATATGTAAACCTTCATTGGTCGCCTTGCCAATATGTCGCAACTCGACTCCGCTGCTGACGACACACCCGATTGTCGTTTAAATAAAACCCGCCGAGCTGTTCCATGAACATGTTTTCGGATTTATCCAGAATCACAAGGTCCGGGACCTGCAAATCATCTAGCCTTCTCCTCTCTTCGTCATTGTGCTTTGGGGAGCAGGCGGCGCAACGATTCTGGGTGTGGGCTTGCTTCTTTCTTTACAAGCCAGTGAGTTCAGAGTAATAATTAATACTCATACTTATTGTGGTTACTCGTTTATCTACTCTAGTTAGTTCATGTCTATTTCCTCTAAATTCAAAAACAAATCTAAGATCAAAAAACACATTACCGACGACTGCCGGAAACAAGACATTAAAAGAATGGTAAATAACCACCGGTACAGGTTTAATAGGATCCAACAAATACTGGGGCGTCCGTTGCACCTAGTTAAGGCAGATAGAGAGGTGATTGCAGCAGCATGAGCAGCCTTCCTTTCCATGTTCCATCCTTCCCTCACTCCTTCTCTTATACTCTATCAAGTAACCGCGCTGCCTGCCTCATGACAAGCATATGCATGTCCGAACCGTGATTCCACAAAATACATATCATACCCTGCCCTGTAGTTGCGAGGCTAACCATGTCCCTTTTTGTATTCTCAATATACGAGGCGAATGAATTAAACAACCGGATAGGTAGTTGGGGAAATAAATATGATAACCCCTTTCTCTAGTTTACTCCGCGAATGTTTATCGTAGCACGAAACAGCCCATCTCATGTATGTATATGCGTATGCGTATGTATAAGGGCATGCATGGGGAGTAAGTAGGGAGGGTTAAGTAGTTAGAGGAGTAGACATCTTCTACAAATCACCTGGATCGGCTGGAAGGCGAATAAGAAAACATCCCCTTCCTGTCGCAAAGCTTGAAGTATGAACTGGAGCGAGACAGGCAAGGTTGTCACCAGCAAACCCCCAGCAGCAGAAGCAAGCAGCCCAGCAAACCCCTTCCATCTTCCCTCGTGAATGACTGACAGTGATGGATTGTTGCCACGTAGCTGCCTAGTAGCGCAGTGCAGGTCGCCAAAGATGATGATTACGATGAAGTTGTTCGTGTAATATAACATTGGTTCGTTCGTTCAAACACCCCTCTATACTTTTAGGTGTTTCTGATGAGAGCTGACCCCTCTCCTAATTGCTTGCCCTGCCCTTTCAGCTCAAGCCCCAAATACGTACATGAATATGCTGAGCATACTTTTTTGGATATGACAAAAGAAAATGTGTTGCCCCAAGTAACCAAATCTTCATCATAATTCCTGCGCTATTGTGCGGAGAAGAAAAGGAACACTTCCGTATGTAATCTCCGTCACCGCTGCCCCCCAAGCTCCAGCAAACAAAATGGATGGGGTTGTAAAACACAAAACAAAAAACCAATCGAAAGTACATGCTTTATATGCAAGACGCCATGAACCGACCCTTCCCTCCCAAAAAAGTAAACACTGCGAGAGCGACCACACCAATCATATCAAAAAATAGACAAGCCTCTAAAGCTCTTTTATCGCACGTGAAAGATTTATCAGATCTCCACTTGCCTTAGAAGAGCAGTATAGGTAAAATAAGAACAGAGAAATATATATAAAATAAAAAGACCAGTAAACTCCTTGCTGAAGCCAACGCTATCCATGAAGCAGAATAAGCCAATAGAAACAATATCGCCCCACAGATGAAAAAATAAAAATAAAATAAAGATGGCAAAATTTTAAATGAAACCGTAGCGCGTCCGTGTGGTATTATCATTACCCGCCATCGCGGTGTATCGAAGCCCTGGTCCCGCCCTTCACTCACGAGTATCCACTCCGTGTTCAAAACCCCCCATCCAATGGCTAGTGAGGAATCGCCTAAAAGACAGGAACGCTCTGTGGAGCCCGGATAATCGATTGCTGTACTTTCTCAACATCGTCCAAGGCATGGAGAAAATGTGAGTGCCAGTTGTTCTGACTTGAAGGCGAAGTGAAATCTGTGGGGGACACGGGAACGATAATGGGACTAACATCTCCGGATGGAGAGTTAGTCTCGTTGTAAAATTGAGAATTGACCGAAGAAGATTCGGATGGGGGTGGTGTTGCAAGGGGCTTAGAGAATATGAAGGGGGTGGGCCTTGAGGTTTGTGTGGTTTGAGGTGTAGTGGAGGGGGTAGAATCTGGGGTAAAGAGACCGGCAGCTTTTGACTGATAAGGTGTGGCAGGGAGCTGGAAAAGCTCTGGCTCCACAAGATCTGTGCTGTTAGAAACCTCTGAAAGAGGTGGGCTATCCAATGGTCCAGGTCCAGTAGTAAACCTGTGACAAGACATAATCCGGTATCTCAGATCTTGAATGGAAATCCTTTTCTGGGGGTTGATCTCAAAAATGAGGCGTAAAATGGCATCGAGCTCGGAAGACAACGGTAGGATGGTCCTGAGCATGCGGGGATCCTTCAAGTATGCACGGAATGTACTGTCGGATGGGGAAGCGCGTTTCCAAGGGTTCCGGCCACATGTAAGGTTTACCAGGATAACTCCGAGAGACCAGATATCGTTGGGGGCGGATTCATAACAGCTAGAACTCCGGGGAGAAGATTGTTGGCACTCTATCACACAAAATTAGTACCTCGAAGAAATCGGAGAATTGTACCCTATCAATCGTACCAGGAGACATATAAAATGTTGAGCCACATCCAAAGTCGGAAGTGACAGCCTCAGTAGTTGCAAGGCCAAAATCGGCAAGTTTGACGGTAAGACCACCGTTTGTAACGAGAACATTTTCTGGCTTTAGATCCCGGTGGTAAATTCCCATGGAATGACAATGCTCAACGGCGTCCAAAAGTTGAAGGAAAACACGCTTGGCAAGAATATCATTCCCGACGTAATGGCCACGTTCCGTTATGTTGGTAAATAGATCACCCTCAGGGCAATACTCAATGATCACATAGGTGCAGTCGACGGTGTCCAGGACCTTAACTAGGGAGACAACGTTGGGATGAGCACTGGCCTTATGGTGAAGCGCAATTTCGCGCTGCTGAAATCGCTTTTGCCGTGCATCCAATCCGGTTTTCGACAAGGCCTTGACAGCGAACGGGGTGCAGGTAAAGATATCCACGGCAGTATAGACCACTCCATAGGCACCGAGTCCAAGTATTCCAGTGAGTTCTAGGCGTCCGGCCAATAATGATCCTATTCGGTCCTCCGGGCGGGTGGTAGAAGACGAACTCGAGTTTGACGATGTATTGCTCATGTTGAAAGATTGGGTAAGAGTGTTTAAGCTTTTAGATAATTGAAGGTAATTAAATAAATGCCAAAAAATAGAAAAACGAAAAAAAGAAGTTGAGTTAAAGTTGTTGGCTCGAATCCCTGATAAGACAAGACTGGCCTGGTATATACTATTAATATGATCGAAGATGATGTTGAAGCCGAGGCCGATTGAGTAAAGTGCAGGAATTATTATTGTATGCCACAAGGAGGGAGGGTTCGGTCGAGGTTTGAGCCTTTGAGCCTGATAGAAATCGAGGAACCAAGGGAGTATATAAAATACGAGTGATGTCGAAATGATGTTGCCCAGGTCGATCACGATGGCTTCGCCGGGTGACGGGGACGGGGGGGTTAGGGTGAATGTTTATAGGAGCCAACAACAAGGGCGTTCTGATGACGAGAGGCTAACTCAAAGCTGAGCCTTCTACTCCCAGTACTCTCTCTACACACCACCCACACACACTCGCCTGCATGGCGTGTAAGGTATGGTGAGGTGGGGGTGAGCAGTGAGGGGGGTACTGTAGTGGATAGGTGTAAATGCAGGTGTGTACCTATTGTACGTGGGAGCATGTTTGTAAGGGCATGTTACTCAAACCAAGAGGAAAGCGTAAGGGACGGGATAACTGAAGCTGGATGTGTCTGGCTGGCTATGTGCATATGTGAGGACAAGGACTATTGATGTAGGTATTCAAGAGTAGAGTAGAGTAGGTACAGTACGAGTCTAGGTACTCTTCCTAGTGGCTACAAGGGAGGAGGACGCGGCTGCAGTAGCATCGGCGGAGCGATTTGGCCAGATATTTTTGGGGCATAACTAACGGGCATTGGTTCCAGCCGCGCATGGATGAGAAGCCCATGTAACTCGAGTCGATAGAGATAAGTGTGGATAGTTGTGTGGTGGGTACCATGTACCACCACTGTACCAGACAACACATAAAGAGGGTCTCTAACTAGCACACAATCTTGTTAGCCCTGAGCCAGATGACAAACATGAGAAGTGATCAAGGGGCCAACACCAGGTCGTCTTTGAGGCGGGGGGGCGCAAACCAGAAGAGGGCGCAGACAGGCCTGCCATGCCAGCGAACGATGACGACTAGGATTAGTGAGCGGCCGCAGTTTGTGTGTATGAACAGCTTGAGGCGCTAGGTATGAACCAGCATAAAGAGAAAGTAATAATGAGGGTTCTATATTTTGGATGCCCAAAACAGTCCCTTTCTGGCTGGCACGGTAGGGTAGCTTCGCATACACTAACCTGACATACAGTAATGGGCCATGAACAGAGAACCGCTCCCGATGCAATGCTTCAAAAAAGGCAGAAAAATGGAAGAATTGGAAGATTAGAAATCAGATTAACAAAGCAGCTGTGTAAAGTAGAACTTCGAAAGTACATCACTAGGTAGAGACACAAGTATCTACTATTTACTAATGGAAGTTGAGCAAGTATGTACGTATATTAGTATATTACGGGCACCCGCAGCAAACAGTTCTGGCACTGCAGTTGCCAGTTGCATGGTGAACTTGACAACCGGCAACAACCATCACACCAACACCCTCGAAGACTTTTTGGTTCTGGGTCTGAGCGGGCACGGACTATCCCCTTCACCCTCGTAAACAGTTGTCCCAGAAATTGACAGCAATGCTGCGAATTAGAATTCCAAATATGATCTTTTAATAAATTCTGCAAGCGAAAGAACAGCATACTCCACTCTAGAGAGTACATGCACTCTACTCCATGTAGGTACATACTAAGTAGGTACTACTCCACATATACCGTATCTACAAAAAACTAAAATGGAGGGTGCTCAGATCGAAACAAAACTTATTATTCATGCAGTCATGAGGTGTGTACATGTACTCACATAGGTACAAGTATATTAGATGGTCTCTCATAATTCAAACTACACGTATCTTGATAACTTGACCGCGACAATATCTGCATATTTTATACCATTGCCTATGTAGTTATGGCATATGGTATTTGGGGAGACTCTAAATACCTGTTCCCTTTCAAAGTCAAGGCCGGTAAAGACATAAGCAGTTAGACTAGAAGTGCTGTGCCTGGCTCTTGTGTTGACACTAAATAAGCCGAAACCGCTACACTCCCGAGAAAATACCGTGATGGGTGCTAGTGAGCCAGTTGGTCGGGAGTGTGTGGGGCAGCAAGACCAAAAAGAAGCAAAACATGTTTTGCTATGTCCCGCCATCCCTTAAAACTTTTTCCAATAAATCTCACGATCCTCGTTCGAACTCTCCGGGACTCTCCCAAAGCCTGGGCTGTCTCTTTTCTGAGTGAGGTGGCTACTGTAGGTGCTCTTCTCTATCCATGTACCTACCTACTTGGAGTGCTCTACTTGTCTTCGGCGTCCCCTTCCGCCATCCAGATGGAGATGCTAGATCCCCTTTTAGGTCAGTTCTTGCGAAGGAGCTTATGTCGCCCCGAACGGCTCAACTCTTTCTTTCACCCTAATGATGCATGCTTTTTGGTTGGCAGCCCAATGATTTGCTCTTGTCGACAATTATTTTGAACATAGCGAGATGCCTCCAAGCAACAAAGCTCCTTCTATTGAGGAAAAAAAAAATACCTACGTGGCTCGTCTAATATCCTCTCCACCAGCTTTTCATCGTTCCTAGTAATTCCCACACTACTTAGTGAGTCAACCATTGACAGACACTTCCCGATTTCGATTCTGGTATGCCATATTGAGATCCATGCACAGTTGTAGAGTGGGGTGCATTCTTGAAGCATTATGGTAAACCGACAAATCAAGACTTTGTATTAAATTAAACAGAAGGTACAGTTTCCGGTAGAATTATTGCGAAAGTGGGTTCCCCGTGACCCGATAGTCCTATTGGCCCTTAAAAGATTTTTTCTACGAGCACAGACCAACAAAATCCACTCTTTTAGCTCTGACTTTCGCAATAATTCTACCGGAAACTGTAAATCTTCTGTGATAGGCTTGAAGCACCCAGTGTAAGGGTTCTTCAGTCAGTCTCGTGTTCGCGTGTCGGAGAAAAGACATCAGACCTGGCTTTGTCTTGACCCATGCTTTGGCTGCATCTAATCCCACGCAAACCCGAGGGTAGGCGAAGAAGCTGTCAATCAAAGCTGCAGACAAAGGTCGAACTAGACACACATACCGCTGTATTTGAGAAAATTCGTTGCGCTGCAGCAGGGGTGTTCTCTACCAAATCTTGCATATTGACGTCCAAATACTGCCTCTGGTTGGCCTATACCCCTGCTGCAGCGCAACGAATTTTCTCAAATACAGCGGTATTCATGGTAAATACCCCACAGCTACGTTCAAAAGAACGTTGAAAGAAGGAGCAGATAAACCACAAAGAGGTTTTCGGTCACTCCATGTCTCTATCGGTCCCGAGGATCGTGAACGGCGTTGCAGATCGCAGGCACAAGAAACTGTCAATTGATTCGCTGATGGATCCAATTATGGATTGGAAGTTCCCAACATGAGGGGTAGTTAAGGTAGATTCAAAACAACGTGCACTGGCCGGATCTTGGTATGTCCACAGGTCCCGGGCATGAAGCGCCTAGCAACATACCCCATAAGGGCAAGAGGTGGAAAAAAAAACCTCGACGTTGAGTGTGGTGTTCACCGGCCAATCCTATTTCCATCCATACCATTTTTCTTTTTGGCATACCAGGAAATGAACGTGATTATTATACGACACTTAAAAATCGCGATCGTTTTGTAATCGCAGTAGTGTTGTTTCCTTTTTGGATCGATATCAGTTATCTACATGACATTGGATGGGTTTAGTTGAAACAGCAAACATCCAAGGTTAAAGGGCCAATGACCGGAAATGATTTCTCTCGCTGCCTCAAATTTTGAAAGTTGGTTTCGCCGAGTTTCCGTTTTCGAGATTTCGCATTTTCGATGGGCATGGCCGGTGCGACTTGAAGTTTGAGCGGACCAATTATGCTCCGTATGCGCTCATACTGACACACGTTTAGAAGCCGCTCAAGGGTCTGTTTCTAGTAATTAAATGCTTGAACCATCAAATATGTTTTCTTCAGCCGCGCTTTGTGAAAATAAATTTCGAATTCAGATCTTTCTTTCCTAACGGAGATTCCGGGAGACAAACTGAAATTACACCCTTGAAGGTGTTGTGTGCGGCGTTTGTGTTTGTGTGTGATCGGCTGAAAGAGAAAACGTTTTTGCAGGGGCTCCTTGCAGAGCCCTATTTATATGCGTAACCGTAACTGTCTAACAGATTGCGCAGCCATGACGACCGTCAATGGCGCGGATGATCAGAGGGGGGTTCGAGTACCTTACAGGGTTATAGGAGATTCTAGAACATCTCAGGTCAAATGCTTTGCACCGTAGGGGATTCGGGTGAAAAGATCAAGCCTACGGGTGCACAAGTCTTCGTGTTTGACCAGCAGCTAGCTAAGCTTTGAAGCAGCACTCCATATCCATATCTGTACGAGTACGTCGGATCTGATAAGTCTGGGCCTCATTTAGGCATTAAGCTCATGTCACCTAAAGTAAAAGATAAGCTGTGGTACTGTATGCTTTACTGTTGATCTACTAGTTTAGAATGAAGAGTGGGTACTTTGGAGACAATACCATAATCCAGAGAAACTACTGCAGCGTGCCCGTGCGCTGTGAGATTAGTAACTCAGCATGATCGGTCGAGGAATTGGATGAGCTGTGGTTGTTTCGAGCTATCCACACGTTTTCATCTTGGAGATCGAATTGGCTGGAACCGCATACCTCCTTCCAGGCATGCAATAGGTAGTGCCCATCACGCGCAAGTGCATCTACGTACTTAATATCACTTGGTTCTGGAGCGGCGGGATCACCATTGATTGGTAGTGACGGTAATCGCTCACTGGAACTGATTATCTGTAGCGAATAGTAGGCAGAGGATAATATCTAGTAACCGATACGGTCTAGCCTGCTTCAGAAAGAATGCATCCCAATAGACAACGTACGTAAATACACACATGCCTTTTTTCTCTAACATGTGCACTTGTATCAATTATCATTACCGCCCAGTATCTGTGACTGTTTCCACGAAACTTGTTTGGGTAATTTAGGAACAGGATGCGCACTTCTACATAGCCACATGCATCAGGTTCGGAAGCACTTGATTGCGATAGGTACCTGGGTCACTGGGAATCTAGGTACATGTATCCTGCTATGAAAGGAAACGTGGTAGATCACGGCACTAGATACCTACATAAATATACCTATCGCTAGAGGAGATATCATAAGCTGAGACAAGGATAACTATACATAAAAGGTAGGTACGTATGTATAGCAGAGAGTCCACTGAGAGGCTGGGACCGATCTGAACGCGGTTCCTTAACATTGGGGGATCAAGATGGGCTGATCACGACGAACAGATTTCCTAAGCCTTGAGGATTTTTCTTTGCCACTAGAGTGATGAGATTGTGGCGTTGTTTCGGACATGTGATTCTGGACAGTGCTGGACAAGGCGCAGACAAGAAAACTGGGGCGACCAAACGATTTCATCCAAGCGTTATTCAGCACGTAACTACATACATGTAGAGGAAGCTTGCTATTATCAAATCAACCACAGAGAAACAAGTACCCGTGTCTTACCGTGGACCTTAGATTAAGTTATGGAACACTTCTTTTGTATTATTTACTGTACCCGATATTTGTGTATGTTAACTATTAGTACCTGGGATACGTGAGTCTTACAATCATAATCCATCACTCGACCATATATTCCTCCACGTTTATTTTCGCTTATAGGGTGTGCTTGCCATAATGCGTCACTTTATGTAGCAATGGCCACACGTGGAGCGTTTCGTTGTTGTGGACGCCTTCGCCGTCCTCGTTTGATGGCATTGCTCATCTGTCTTTTCCCGAGGTGTTGAAATAAACTTTTGTGTGATAGTGAGATTTCACATGAGACTCAAACCCGACCAATCCCGGAGTAAGCGGGATCCTACCAATAGAGCCTATGAACACGGACCCTACCTGCCACCGGGGAGATGATTTGCCTAGGCGGATGATTGATCCATGGGCTGCTTCCGGACTAAGATCCCTTGAAACATGCCCAGTCAACCTTTGTGTGTTCCACAGAGTGTTTTTCTAGGCCTGCCCGGGGAACATGCGGCGATAGGCGCACGTTCTAGTGCTGGTTATAGGAACAACCGTGTACATGCGCTTGGGAAGGAATTCGAGCCGGAAGTATGATTTTCAGTTCCAGTTCGATTTGGAGTGATGAACCACAGCCGACAATAGAGAGAGGGAAGGAAAAAAGAAAGACAAACGCCGCAAATGAAGGAATAGCTAAGCAACATAACCAACCAGAAACATTTTGCCAAGAATGCGGTGGCAATCCAACCAGCGTATCATGGGAATATAAAAATCCAACCGAGGCCATTAAATGAAAGTTTTACCATCAACAAATGTAGATAAAATGGGAAGGAGAGAATCTAATCAAACAAATGAATAAAAGCAATGAATAAAATAGGATAAAGTAAAATGATATAATTACAGCTACCTCCGTCCTGCGGCAGCCGCTTTCTCCTTCTTAACCTCGTTGTAGTTCATAACTTTTCGGGTGCGGAATTGTTGGGCTCGCTTGTACTTGCAGTACAGAGAAATGAAGTCCTATTGGTGGATCAACAAATACGTCAGAAAACAGAATCCCATCATGTGTGCGGCGCAGCAAACATCAAAGAAGAAACATAAATAAGATAACGTAAAGAAAGGGAATGAGAAAAACAGTATAACAACCAACATCCCTCTCGGCTCTTGCCGCACTAGCTAGATTGGCTAATTTGACCAATTCGACCAATCTGGCCTGACAGTTGATAATTCCCAATACCATTCTCAAGAAGCACGTACAACAAAAAGGGAATTTCGCAGAATCAAGTTTAAAGAATCTCTAAAAGCAACATACCTTCAAAACAACCGCTATCAAACCTCCAACAACGTTTCTTACGACTCCTTCTGGTAAGCATTTCCTTACAACATCTCCACCCCAAGCCTTGGGCCATTTCCCCAGAATGTTCTCTCCGACCATTCTGGCCACACTGGGCCATAGTAGAGCTCCCAGAATCATGTTTGTGATGTTGCTTCCCTGTACAATTATGTTGTGGTTCTCGAGGCGTACCTCACCGTCCCATCCGTTTACAACCTCTTCCCTCGGCGGAGCATTCTCAGGGCGTCTCTCCCGTTGCGCATTTGCATTGTTATTGTTCTCTGCTCGTCTTTGGTTGTTTTCTTGCTCCGAGTTTTCCAGAGCGTACGCTGGCGTTACATCTTTAATCCACCGATCCTCATAAGGCCCTATGAACCGATTCCAAAGGCTGTTGTACGATACCCTTAAATATGGTAGTAATGCTAGCGTGATGGCGGGTGATGGTGGAAATGAGATATAGAGTGGATCCGAGTGGCAGAAGAAGATCAATGGAAGAACCGGGAGTGCGGACTCGAATGTTCGTGTCCGCGAGGCCACGAGTACGAAAGGAATGAGGGGAAGACCAATGCCAAGCCCTGTATCTATTAGCTATATATCTGCATTACAGTGAACATTCAACATACTCCAGGTCCAAGAGAATTCCGAATCTGGCCCTAACAGAACCCGATTTGCGTATTCAGGTCCACAGACAGCATATATTGTATTTACTCCTATGAAGAAGGATTAGTCACTTGGACTTGAGTTCCAAAGACAAACCTGAAGGAAGTACCATAGACCGTGCAAGCTACAAATACTACCGAACCCACACCTGAATAGAACCGCAAGTAGGAGTCAGCACAAGTGCCCTAAAAATTTTGGTGTATCTATAGACAGGAGAAGCAAACCCGCAAGTATCAAGACCGGTACAGCTTTGCCTACGGCCCTACCCGCCCCCTCAACAACCTCCAATACCATGCTCCTCTTCTGCTTCAGTCGGATCTGTGTCTTACACTGCGGACAAGCAATCTTCCCCCCAGAGTTATTATTTTCTGACCTCTGGAGGTCTGCAATCCACTCAAGCAGGCAGGACTCATGAGCTATGAGGGTGCACCTGCATGGGGACTTCCAATCGCTCTTTGGTGCTTCCTCCTCGGCGTCGCTTGTATAGCATATCCAACACCGCTTCTCCTCCTCGTCTATCGTTTCTTTCTCCTTCTCTTTCTGTGGTAGTACGGAAGATTCAGATACTCGCGGGGTAAGTTGGATTAGTGAGGATGTTTGTATATCTGCAGTAGAGTCTACTGCTGCTGTAGTTGGCCTGACAAGCTCCCCCCCGGAAGCACGTCTCGGCTGTGGAACAGCCTGTAAATTCGACATGCTTTATGTATATCGCAGCCACCTAAGGATGAAGTCCAGCTGAAGAGATCTGTGAATTTCCTGATGGCGGGAAACAAGCAGGCTTGCGAGTGTTTGCTGTATGATTGAGGTCACTGGAATTCGCGTTCAGTTGTGTATGTACGGTGTCTGATAAGATGGACAAGATTAGATTTCGATGTGGCGTGAAGGCGACAACAAAGCGATTGTGTCACACCGCACGTCTAAAACAAAACTCGTGATCTGTATTTGTCTAGCAAATCTTAGACGACGAACGAGCGATAGAACGCATAATGCTTCCTTCGCGCATCCTGTTACAGCTCTATAAACCGAAGCGTCCATGGCCGCCAGACTTCTCATTACTGACACCTAAACACCAGTTCAGTCTGGAGCGACGGTATAGACGTCGTGCGAAGCTGAAGTGGGCAAGGCCAAAGCTACAAAAGTTTGTGAAGTCAATGCAATTGGGCAGTAGTGTCTGTTAGTTCCCCATTCATGTTTTATATATTTTGTTTTTCCTCTTAGTTGTGATTGACCTTGCCTCTCTTTTTGCTGGTGATCATGAACTCTAATCGCTAACGATAATGGTTGCAATAGTGGTTATATGGTATGCGGTATTCTGGGCTGACTGGGGAAATACCCATCCGTTTGGTCCAGTATGTTCTTTTCTACGCATTATCCACTCAATTTATTTTGCATCTTGCTTTGCTCATGGTAATGTTTTTACCTAGATACGCGAGTGGGCAGCGGACTTGAAGAGCTCATTCTGGTCCACTCCACCTCCACGCCCGGAGTTTTCTACCACACCAAGGGGGAGTTCCGAAAAAACCAGGTAACCATGTTTATAACCCTGGGTATCTGGTTCGGTAACTTTAGGAGCATACTTCAACGTTAATGGTCTGATGGTGGCTATTGGTATTAATATCCTGTAATAGCTCCTAAGGTTGATGAGTACTTCAGTAAATAGATCTGGATACATCATGTCGTGGAATTTACTTTGACAAAGAATGGTTTGATGAAGCATCGCATAAAAAACATATATGGAATTGGGTATGGCCAAACAAATCAATCAATCTTCGGGAAGAAAGATCGAAGGATGAGTAACTGGGTAATTCAAGTATCAGCGGGAATCCATCACTACCGTGCTAGATAATCAACTGCAATTAGTCTGAATAATGAAAAGATCATGTTGCAAAGGGTTCAATTGAAAAATTACAGTATTGTGTTACACCAGATTCGGGAATAGTCGATATTCTTGATACTCCATTTATCTTTCCCAATGAATGAGATTATTTTGAACTAGGCTCTGTACATTCTGAAAATTCTATGCTTCATCCATCAGAGGTCATAAGCTCTAATGGCCGTGGGCCTCAGGTTCAGCAAAGGTCAATTCCTCCTCAAACCAGTCCTCCTCAACGGCAGCCTCGGCCGGCTCACCGGCGGCGGCCTGCCCCTCAACCTCAACTTCCTGGGTCTCGTAAGCCTTCAACTGCTCAGCCAAAGAGGCCTCAGCCTCCTCAGGGCTCTTTGGGGCGGCGGGAAGAGCCCATTTCTTAACCTGGCCTTCGCTGTCTGAGGCCTTGGCAGTGGGGGGCTTGTAGGCTTTCAGTTCGCGGAGATATATTTCCTGGACAATATCGGCTGAAGAACACTGTCAGTTCTGATAAGTTGAGAGATAGTGAATCACAGGGGATGACTAACCCTGGCGGACAGCTGTTGGCGCGATGAATGCACGGGTGAATGTAGGCTGGCGGACCAGACAGCGGGTGAGTGAAGAGCGCTGGAGTGGCTGTTAGATTTTTATATGGCATTGAATTGGGTATCGGAGGGTATGGAGAACTTTACCGAAGCTCGGATAGACTGAACCAACATGACGGCAGAGAGCAGGTGGGATCTCAATTGAAGGCGGGGGAGAGATTTGGTGGTGAGAAATGGTGTTTCGATACAAGTTCGTTGTTTGATCGGGATTCGGGTGTTGTTGGGACGTTGCTTAGTCATACTAAAGCTTGGCGCATATTCACCCGCTATCACTCGAGGTGATTTCGAGCGTCACAATAGCAAAAATGTACATATATATTCATGATTATATGTAAAGAGCATTGTATCATATATCAAGATGTGGCTAATGTATTTGAACCGGTTAAGGTAAACCTTATGATGATATGGCATGGGGGTTGAAACATAATTACGTCCAGTGATCTGAACACTTTCTTAAATTTCATCTCTCCGAGCGAAACTCGCGCCAATACGTAACGAGATGATCATTTCACTGTGAATGCCCATCATTGATGGGAATTGTACATCTTATGTAAAGGTTCTTAGGTTCATTTATCGTATATATATCACTAGTATAGGCTGTCTGTCTGCTTGGAACGTATAATACCCCGCACCCACCGGCAATCTCGTAAAGAAAATCGAGTTTCCTAAAACTTTAAAAGCCTCCAGCAAATCTGTCTCTGGACTCTACCCGCGACGAGAAAAAAAAAAGAAAAAAAAAAGAAAAAGAGAAAAGTGGATATAGGGGATACCGCAATCTAATAAACCCACTCAATCCTATGATATGAGTTTTTTCAATCATGAAAACTTTTTTTAGCCAGGTCTCCACATCGGTACGGTCATAAGGAACCACAAACGTAGGATAGGTAAGTTACAAGAAGGTTGAAATAAATATAAGTAGGTTTCCGGGTAAAGTCTTATTTCAAGGGGGACAGAAAAGAAAGTCAAAACTCCAATTCGCCAAGTGCAGGACAGAAGATAAGGACGAATGAGACACAGGGTATCGACAAAAGAACAGGGAGCCCAAACAAAGCATAATAATACATGGCTTTTCCCTTTCACATCGAACCACCCCTTTCAGGCATTCGTATCTTCGCGTTATCAAGAAAAAGTACCAACCTTAAGATGCAAACAATCGCTAATCATCAAGTTCACCCTCCTCTAATTCACCGGACTCGTTTCTCGGAAGGGCGGGTACGGATTTTTCATCGTCAACTTTTCGCCTCGACTCGTCTCCGCTGTCTGTTCCGTTCATCACGGATAGGTCTTCATTGAGTCGGAGCTTCTTTCTAACAGCCTCATCGGGAACCTCACCCTCTTCGGTCCTGCTGCTGTCGTCCCTAGGCCTCTTCCCCCCTTCACTGCCCGATCGACTTTCAGTCCTGCTACTTCTAGACCCACTCTCGGGACTGGCATCGCTTACGGCTCTTGCCTGGGTTCTGTTATTGTCATCGCCGTTTTCGGGGGTTGCAACGTATTTGACTTCAGTTCGGAGCGGATTGTTCCTAATAAAAAAGGTCTTCATGAGTAATTCAAATTCCATTTTAAAATAAACGTGATTGTACCAGGCAGTTTTAGGTACTGCGTACTCATAGATCATAGCCATGTAATTACAGGCTTTCTTGATATCCCTAATCTTAACTCCAATGACATCCCACCATGGCCTCCCACCGTGATCAGGGAATTCTCTTTCGCAATGCTTGGCCGCACAGTAGAGGGCAGCAGCAGCGATTGTTTTGCTTGGATATAACACACATAGCATAGTGAGAGTTGAATCGTTTATGAAGGTCCATGCGATGCGAATAAGCTCGCGGTCTCGCACACCCAGACGTTTGGTGATCAGCAGAAGCATACTGTATGGGGGTTCAGTCTCTAAATCAAAACAAATTGATTCAAGTAGGTAATCCTCCTTTGTGAGGATGCAATCTTTCCATTTCCAAAACTCCTTGTCATCGCGATGCACCGGCATAGTGTGATTTTTCTGTGCCGCGCGAACACAGGCTGCGACAAGCTCGCCGAATTTGCGCATATTCTCTTCAACCTTAGTTGCGACAAAAAGAGCAGTAGCGGCAGTTTCCTGAAGTCGCAGCGTTAGAACCGTCTTCTCACGAATCGCATTGCCTGTCCCGGAGCATGAGAAAAGGAGGGACCAACATAGTAGTGGTGTTTCTTCAGCGAATTTTGCATGTAGAAACGGTGCAAGAACATGGAGGCTGTTGCGAGGGTAACTTGTGGTAACCTGAGCTGAATTCCCAATTGCACGATGAAATTACAACCCTTGCTACGTTGTTCGCGCTCTGCTTCAGGCGAGAGTCCGTCGAGAACCGAAGGAGTACGGAGTAATTCCTCCTCAGTGAATATCCACTGGCTCTCCGAGTCTGGCATTTCTGCGTAAAAGGATTTGGAGCGTGAGGGGGAGGAGGGTGGAGGGAGAGAAGATCGTTGCGGCGGAGTGCTAATGGTCATGCAAGCGTAAAGAGAGAAAGGAAAGAAAGAAAGAAAGACAGAAGGAGATATGAGACGATAGTGGGGGTGGGTGGCTCCGTGGACAAGCGGGGAGGGGGGGAGAAAAGGTGGTAATGGCTATTATTTGGGTTGTGGCGACGACAGTTATGCAGGAGGGTACCTGGAGAAGAAATAATGATTGAGAGGAAGAGAGGGTAAACGATTAATGTATTTACTGATGAGTGAAGAAGCTCGAGGAAGGAGCAAGGGAGAATAATATATGGGAATAGGGCAAGGAAGAAGAATAAGAATAGCAAGAAGGAAAAAGGTCAGGTTACAGCAAAGATGGGACGATCGAGAATTGTAATATGTTTAAATGGCGTGTGAACTACTCTAGCTAGCTAAGTATAAGTTGTACGCAATAATGATCTGTCCTCGCTGCTGTGGTAGGTGGTAAAGTAGTGGTAGCGGTAGTGGTAATAGCGGTAGTAGTAACTGCCACTGGAATGCTCAAAGTGGACGACGACAACCACCTCGAGTGAGAGTGGTGGGAGGAAAACGACTAGAGCGTGATGGATAGAACAATGGGAAGAATGGTGATGGATGGATGGATGAGTGGAAGGAAGGATGGAAAGAAAGCGTGAAAGAAGGAAAGAAAGAAAGGAAAAGAAAAAAAAGGGAATAGAAATAAATAAAGCGAACCCTCCTGGCCCGGTTCAGTATGGGAATGGATTCAACCCACCAGAAGTCTCTCACACACTTACTGTGTGTCTCTGCCCGAAACTTTCACTCCTGGCCCAGTTCTGTATGCTTACCTTGACGGATGAAGCGAGGAGTACCTTCTCGAGTACCTTCTCGAGCATCGCAGTACTCGTAAGTTCATAGCGTTTCCGAACACGACCAATATTGCATGACATACAAAAAGGTGGATTTAGCGCTTTTTATATGGTATGCAATAGCAGTCGTGTTCGGAAACGTCATGAATTTACGAGTAGGTATTGCAAGTATGTGCCTTCCTATCACCTCTGCGTGACTTGCTCACCTCCCCACCCCCGCCTGCCTAGGACCCAAACCATGCTTCAACGTAGAAAGTGTGTGGAACTTCGCCCAGACTTTTGGCTCCCGCTCGCGGCTCTTCTGTCGCCGTTGTTCCGTCGAGTCTTATTAATGCCGGCCATCGTCATCCCGATCGGTAGCAACTCCACGAACTAGTGGATCGTGATAGAGTGTGGACCGTTTCCTAGTTTACGCACATACTGATGTTCTCTGCACGATAATAATATTTCCCTCTTCTCCATACAGACCTACATGATTTATGCGGATTGTGCATACATATGTAAATAGATATGTATGTATGTAGGTTCTTTACTCGAGAATAGAGAAGAACCTGCTAGGCGCATGGCCAAGTCAGTAAATGGGATTAAAAACACCCTCATCCTACCTCCCCTAGGCCTATAGTGCTTACATGTACCTACAGGTATTGTATGTATCTACTGGTGTTAAGCTCTTCTTTTAATCCATGGCATGTTACCGAGACGAGTGCGAATCGATAATCGTTCGGGTCCTAGTAATTCCTTCAATCGTCCGAAATTGTTCCCCGGTTCTGAAACGGTGCGTTTGCAGTGGTGACCCCCTCCTCTCCGGGCAGAGCCCCAGACAGCTCACGATCAATACTGAAAAGAAAAGAAAAGAATGAGTGGACCTGACGACACGCACGTTTTGCAGGGTAAATACGTCACGGGTGCAAGAAAGTATTGTCTCCTGGACTATATTTGTTTTTTCCCCAACAAGTAGAGTTCTGAGTGGGATATAGACTCGTCTCCAAAATTTTCGATTCCTTGCTCCCTTGCAGCTTAAGCTTGTCATCCTTGAGGTAAGCTCTAAACTTCTTGGCATCAATGTGGCCTTGGCACGTGCAAGGGGGCTCTACACTAAAATCCTCGACGACATTCTAAGATTCAGTTATCAACACAGCAGTTGACCTCCAATTTATCCACCCCACACAGTTTATTACATCTTCAATACCCCACGATGGCTGCCAACAACGAGCAGTTCTATTTGCGTTACTACTCTGGGCACAACGGGAGGTTCGGGCACGAATTTCTCGGTATTTCCCTCTACCGCACGCCACCAATTGTGGTTGACAATTTCTAACAACTAAAATTATTCTAGAATTCGATTTCCGTGTTCTCGGGGATGGCCGCAGCGCGACAGCTCGATATGCCAACAACTCGAATTATCGTAATGACTCTTTGATACGCAAGGAAAGTCTGTTACCAATGATCCCCCCAAGCGGTCACACTTTGAACCAATATTGACTAGATGGAACTTTTAGTGTGCGTGAGCTCTCTCATGATCAAGGAGATCAAACGTATAATTAAAGAGAGTGAAATTATGAAGTAAATTTCCGTATAGAGCGTTCAAAGCTGTCATCAGAGTATAATTTAACCCGGGAACAACAGAGAAGACGACGCGAAATGGCCCCCAAAGAACAAGGATGGTCGTCAAGAGCTCGAGATTCGTCTCGGGAATGAACACATCTCATTCGAGGTTGGTGGATTTTTGAAGTCCTTATATCTAGTCCTGGTTGCTGATAATTATCTGCCCGACTCAAGACTGCCAAAATTGGCTCACTGGCAGATGTTCAAGAATCTGATGATCCGGAAGGTCTTCGTGTCTTTTACTACCTCGTGCAGGACCTGAAAGCACTTGTTTTCTCGCTTATTGCTCTCCACTTTAAGGTAATCACTTCCCGCTTGTTGACTATTTTTTCCAAATCCCCACCGAAAAGGTAAAGTAGTGGTTATCCATAAAACACAATGACTAAGTAATAATAGCGATATTGTTGCTCCTCTGTGTTGATTGGATTAACTGAAGCTCCTTGGTGCAGTTTTGATAGCAGTGACTGTAGGAGAATGAATAATAACGTTTGTTGGTGGATAGATTAAACCGATTTAGATGTGATGGGACTATGGCGTTAGTGTCGTGGTAGGATTCTACAGGCAGGATGTTATTTCTCCTTCTCCCAGAGTTGTACCCTTCTATTGTTGCTTTTGTTAGGCGTTCTGAATATCTTAGAGCCTTTTTTGGTTTGTCTGAACGGGTTTCCTTTCTTTTTTTCTCTCTTTTCTTTTTTTGACGTCACGACAATGACCGAGGATGGCTAGGTTTTACCAAGAAAAGAAACAATACATGTATCTATAAACAATTTGAAAGGTTAGCGGAATCAAGCTAAATTGTGCTGTGCTGTGGTACTAGCTTCACTTATCTTAGATCGTATTAGCTGATCGTGATGACCAAAATGTGCACTTCTTTAGCGTTGAATCGACTCATACGTGCCTTAGCAATATTTAAGAAGCATACATATATGTATTTACAATTGTTTAAGAGCCCAGGAGAAAGAGGAGGTAAAAACTTAAGCTATAAAATCAAAGCGCTCTTAAAACATCCTCTCTCTTCGAGTTTGTCATCATAAACCTACTCATAAAATCATCTCTACTAACATAGGCCCCGCACATCGTCCTCGACCCATCAAATGCCGCCCTTCCGTGAAGAACTCTCCAGTTATCAAATATCAACGCCTTTCCTGGCACTAACTGCTCCCAATACTCGCTCTCTCTGCGCGCGAGCACCTCATTCCAACTTCTAATTGCGTCATAAAATGCCTCAACCTCATCAGGATCATTCCATCGATCCATCGTTGCTCTATCATCGTTATTCCACCTTACTTGGAACAGCTCGCCATTGACTGGGTGGTGATTCAACACTGGGAAAGGCGCGTAAGGCTGTATCGAGATTCCATTATTCCCAGAGGAATGCGCTGGTATTCGTGTATTCGACAGAATTCTATACGAAGTAGGGTCTTCATCACGGAGGAGCTTCGCCGCACGGAAACCGTCAACTAGTAATGTTTGACCGCCAGTACCACCGGTGTGAGAGAGGAGATGGAAGAGTTGAAGACCAGCGGGACAGCTGAAATAGGTTGTGTCTGTATGTGCAGAGAGAGGGAGGCTGGTGTAAGCTGTATCTTTCGAAGCAAGATCTGATGTGAAGGACCAGAAACCTCCTGAAGGGAGTGTTATTCGTTAGCCGGCGGTTATGAAAAGCATAGAAAGAAGAAATATTGGAGAAAGATACCGTAGTGGGTATGCTGGATATGGGCTATTCGTTCGATGAGTGCTTTTGTAGCATCAGGGCTGACCGGAACCCCGTTTATATAGCAGAAGCCGTAGATGTACTGGGAATTTCTGGTTAGATTCCTTGACACCTCTTGATATAGGGCAACCCACTATCTTTCTTGTCCATTCAGCAACCCCTTTCTCCGTCTCCATTACCGATTCATATTCCACCTCAGGCGGACAGTCCGTAATTTCGGATCCCCAAAGTTTGAATCTTGGTCTCTTAGTTAGTATAATGATTCCCTACTCAAGAAATTGGTGATTTTGACACATACTGTGGCGACAAATATCTTTCGAGTCGTGGGTTGTAAGAATGTAGATGCAGCCATTCCCACGTAAAGAAACTCTTATGCCCGTTCTTCCCTGATATATACCACATAAGACATCATTCCACAGTTTTTTATCCATTAGGAAGTAAACTGAATCACTAACATGAAATTTGCATGCCTGTTTCAGTTGCCTCAACCGATTCTGGTCTAACATGGTTTGGAATCTACCGCCTGTTAGAAATACTAAATAGTTTTTAAAAAGTGCATTACTTACGGAAAATGTATTCAACAGTCGCTGTTTTGTGTCAGGGTGGAAACACTCCGGGCATTGACAATGATCCCTGATCCACAAATGTTGGCTAAGGACACTAGTTAATTATATCCAATGAATCAAGGGGTAGAAAATTATCAAGATAAAGAATCTCATACAAATGTGATGTCTTGCCCTCTTCCCACGGGACAGAGATTTTTTTGTCATCAAATAGTATCTTATGATGTTCTGACAATTTTGGTCTTGCATCGACTTTCGTGACATTATAGGTTTTTAGCGGAATATTAGTTGTGTTTTCCACGCCAAGAGGTCCCTTTAAAGGTTTCCTAATATCCGGAGATACATCTGGCTGGAGTGGCACCTGTTCGAATAGAGTTAAATATAATTGCAGGTATATATGGAGCGGAAAGGACTAGGGTTTGTGCGGGGTGGGATACACTGCTATACGGCCGGGAGTGCATAACAGCTAAAATTCCATTCAAATTCAGCGGCCAACATTTTGATCTATCCAGCAACTTCCTGTGTCGCAGATTAGCCTTCGATTATTGGTGCTCGGGAGATGGGCAGATAGCACACGGTTTCAGGAGAGATCCGAGGACACGCAGGGATGTGCGGGAAAGGTTCGCCATCGAGTGAAGCAGACTGGAGGAGCAAACGAGAAAATAAAAGAAGTGGTTTCGATGAAGTGGGTGGGGGGGGGGGGGGGGGGTTGCTATGGTAGAGCTATAGTACTTTAGTTTACTCTACCTTAGGAAGGGTACTGCATGTATGTAGGTAATAACATCCGTTGATCGCATGACCTCAGGAGCTTGGTGATCGACAAAGGAAGCGGACGGTAGCCCGATATCCGGATTCGATTTCAGCCCAGTGAATAAAAAAACATTGTAAAGTTAAACGCACGATTTCCCAATATCATCAAATGGACCAATCGATCTCTCCTATCATGTTCATACTCTGCATATTCGTAATCATAGCGGTCGTGATTGTCGACGATGCAGGGACCACAGACGGACCCGTGCACTGGGCCGCCGGGATATTTCATCCCATCTTACTTTAAAGCGAACACGATCACAGAAAGCCCAATATCTAAAGAAGTCTAGATCTAGCCACCGGGGTTAGAAAATGCGGGAACGTAGAGTACAAGTAGGTACATACATACATCTACATCAATTTGATGCACAGTTCCGCACGGTATAGGCAGGTAACAACAGATTAGAATTAGCAAATGTACTTCTGCTTAAAGTACATGTGCATACTGGGACTACAGTAATGAATCCTATAAATGAGGCTGGCGTTAGGATCTCAATCGAGCAGGCCGCCCTGTATTTGCAAATCCAGCGTCTTTGATACTGCTCGAGCTCGAAAGAGGGTTGGTGTAAAAAGCCCTCTTTATGAAGCTGATGGAATGAGTCAAATCTGGATGGGAATGAGCTTCGACATTTGGTTCAAATATCCGATCGCTCGATAAGAGGAGAAGCTTGAGCACTACATTTAGTTAGACATCATGGAATTGAGCACCGGCCGATGCAAATACATATACCTATTAGAGTAAATTCTGTAATTGAATATATACTTGTAGCCAGATACCTCTATCTACAGATCTACAAGTAGATATTTAAAAGAGTATCATAGTACCTGGAAGTTTACAAACACTATATAATACATTGGCTAGCTAATCCTGCATTGATTGATTGATTAATTGATTGATTGATAATTCATCATTTGTGTATGCAGCCAGTGCTGACACTCAGCTAATCCTGCATGGTAAACCGGCCACTTAACGAAAAAGAGACAGGCGACTAACAAGTACTACACAGGGCCGCAGAAATATTAAGACATGTCGTTTGTTGTTACAAATCGAGTGATGAACTGTGACGAGTGAGGCTCGCCTCTCTCAATTGGCAACCTTCTGGTTAGATTAGCGCCCGTTTGAGTGCAATTAGTCTCTGACTCTAGCACTAACGATATTATCAAGAGAAAGAAATCAATAAAAGCTTTTCCATGGCTGGAACGCTGTCTACTGCGTGTTTGCAAGTGGTTGGCGGTTCAATCAAACAGCCAAGCCGCAATATTATCTATATACTATCTGTGATTATCCCAGAAAATCTCGAGGTAGAGAAAGCTTATATCTACAATAACTTTGTTTATATAGATCGCTAATTTTATGTGTGCTCAAGGCAAGGAGATAGGAATAGTCATCCTTTTGGAATGGTGATAGGTACAAGACGAGACAAGACGAGACTTGGGAAAGTCTCGTCTCGTCTTTATTGTTTGGGTTGGGTCTTGAAGATCTCGGGACAATGATCTGGTCTCAAAGTCTCGAGACTTTTAGTCATGTAACTTTGTTACTCGGAAATTCCTACAATTATGTTAATGAATATAAATGAAAAGTTAATTTTTTTTCGCGACCAGGCTGAGGAGCATATTCAGGTGGGAAAAAAGTCAAAAAAGTGTGGAGAGTTAGTCTCGAGACAACTTGTCTCGTGCCCATATGCATTACTATTTTGGAACGAGACCATAGAGGCAATGACCGGTTTGAATTCTATTAGCGATTGAATTTGTTGGTGGTACACTCTGACTCGCATAGAGGAGATTCAATACTGGTAGAGGCATCATGATTCCAGAACTCCAGATATCATGGTGAGCCATAAGTGAATGTAATATGTTGTTTATTCATTGTGGGATTACTCATTGGAGCGCCAAGTTACACAAGAAGCTGCCGAGTGATATCCAATGATTTTGATGTTGTTAAAAAAAATTTTTTTTTTTTTTAATTCATTGATTATAAGCAAACCATAGTTTATGACAATATCGCACTACCCAAGATCTACTCATCTGCCTCCATCATCACTTAAAAGTAAAGAAAGGAAAGTAACTATTTAAAAATAAAATGAAGAAAATTGACTATCTTATTCTAACAAATTTGACTCTATCCCTCATTCCATTTTCTCTGCTGGGACCATATACAGCGGTGGGTAATAAGTCATCAGATGGAATTCCACCAAAATACGCGTTTTGTGAGGGATGCGTACCAGACGACAGGAGTACACTACGCAGAGTTCAGAGTTCGGCTAACAGCTACAAAGGCAGAAGTCTCCAAGGTCTCTTCAATCAACGTCGAGTATGATTCTCCTTGATCCGATACGGGTCCCGCGAGCTACGTTATCAACAAAGATTCACTAGAGTTAGCGGATGGTGTTCGTGTAACGTGGGTCTATGGACAAGAGACTATAGTGCCAAGGAATACAACCGAGGCGAGAACGTAGTAGAGTATGTTCGTGACTATGGACTATGAGATGGTTCAATCCTGATCGGAGATCCAAGATGAGCCCTATGACATAGCGTAGAACAAAAGTAATATTTGTGGAGTAGAATACAGAGGTTGGGTAAAGAAGAAAGGAAAGAAGGAAAACAGATAAAATACAAGACAACGCCCCCTTATATATCCAACCATAGTCCAATGATGACTAATACCTTCGCGTAACAGAAACAAAAAGAATATAACAGAAATCCTCATTACAAATCCTAATTCAACTACACAATACCTCCTTTCCTCGTTCCAGTTTATCACCTAACCAAAATACATAGCTGCCATTACAGACCACGCCCCCCTCTAAGGCCTACCTCCTGGTATGCTTAGGTTTCTCTGGATAACGCTCATGGAATCGTTTAACGATATCAGGTGAATGCTCAAGGTCCGATAGGGGTTGCCAGGAGGCTTCATCATATCCCATATATCATACCAAATACTCAAATCTTCCTCTTTGTTTCCTCGAATCCAAAATATTTTCGACTTCCCATTCTTCCTCTCCTTCAATTTCGACCGAAGGTGGCGGCAATTGTTGTTGTCCCGGTAAAGGATCATTCGCTTCGGGTGATAATAACGAAACATGAAATACTGGATGAATTTTCATTAACCGGGGAAGTTCCAACTCGTAAGCGTAGGGATTGACAATGCGTTTAACGCTATAAGGTCCAATACGTTTCCAGTCGAATTTCTTGGAAGGTCGCTTGGTTAGAATATGACGGGTCGATAGGAAAACTTTATCCCATAAATGGTACTGAGGAGCTGGAGTTCGATTCCTATTGGCTGATTCTTCTTATATCCTTTGTGCCCGAAACATCTCTTCTCTGAGGAAATCCACTACATCCTTCATTTCTCTTGCAATACAGTTCGCTTGATCTTCCCCCGTCGTTCGACCATGTTCCAAAGGGCCAAAAGTCATTCTTGGATTTCTTCCAGAATTGGCATAGAACGGAGAGACCTTTGTTGTTTCGGAAGCATGATTGTTTGTCGCAAATTCAGCCATTGGTACCATTCGAGCCCAATCATCCTGTTGATAGGAAACATAGCTTCGGAGGTACTGTTCCATTACGGCATTGATTCTTTCCGTTTGTCCATCTGTTTGAGGGTGAAATGCGGTGGAGAATTTTGGTGATATTTCCAACCGATCACAAAGCGATTTCCAAAATTCCGCAACAAACTGTGTTCCTCGATCAGATACAATGGTATCAGGTAATCCGTGTAGCTTTCAAACGTTATTGATATATAGCCTTGCTACTTCCTTTGAATCTACCTCTTTAGTCGTTGGTATTAGATGCCGCATTTTGGTTAGTCTATCCACCACGACCAAAATCGCATTATACCCATCACTCTCAGGAAGATCAGTCACAAAATCCATCGAGACGTCTGTCCAGGGTCCATCGGGAATTGGCATGGTGCGAAGTACTCCATAAGGTGCATTGTGTGATGCCTTGCTACGGGTACACACATTGCAATTCCTAATATACTGATCGACGAACTTCCGCATCTGTGGCCAATAATATCCTCGACTTAGGAGCTCCAGAGTCTTCGCTCTACCCGGATGTCCTGCAGATGGTTCATCATGGTATTCTTTTAAAAGCCTTAGTCGAAGGTCATCGTCGTCTGGTACATATAGCATGCCTCGATAAAGCAGCCGACCGTTATTATCTTCCGTACATTCGGCGAGCGGGATTTTGTTCGAGTGGCGTATGCTATTCCGAAGCATATTGAGGACCTTGTTTGGGAAACTATCTACTTGGTAAGCTTTTGAAAATAACTCCTCTACAGTGGACGCTCCTTCAGCGGATTCATTTGACAAAGAACCCGCGAACAAACTTAGCTTATTATCCAAATTTTTTCGCTTCAGAATCACTTGACTCTGATGCGTCAACCGTTCATCCCCCTCTTTTGGTAGGTCACCTGACCTCCTAGTCAATGCATCTGGTTTTGTTCCTTGTTTTCCTGGCCGAAATTGTATAACGAAATCGAAGCGTGAAAGAAATTCAGACCAACGGGCTTGTCGACGATTTAACAATTTTGTTGTCATAAAATATTCAAGATTCCGATGGTCGCTAAGAACTTCAATTGGAAATTGAGCTCCCTCCAGGTGATGTCGCCATTTTTCGAAACATCGTATAATTGCTAAAAGTTCTTTATCATAGATTTCGTAGTTGCATTCTGCAGGAGAATGTTTCTTGGAAAAGAAAGCGACTGGATGTAGGATTCCTTCGTTGTCCCGTTGAGATAGGATTCCTGCTGAGACATAGTCGGATGCATCGGTTTCTATCACAATTTTTCGATCCGGATTGAAATGAGCTAGGATTGGTGTCGTTGTAAACATCTTTTTCAAAGTTTGAAATGCTTCCTCCCTTTCATCCGTCCATTCTGTAACGGGGGTCCTTTCTAAGAGAAATAGATTGGTATAGAATAGAGACGGCCGTGCAAGATAGACAATCAGGTTGCAGATTATTCAAAGATACTATCGCTAGAACTCAATAATCTTTAAGGGCTCTGCTACCGATAAGAACTTGGTTTTTCTTTCTGATGAAGACTGGAGAGAATCGGACTGAAGGGCGAGAATGAACCTGAGTACTTATACTCCGAAGGCCTCTATTGTCTGCTCCTAATTCCTTTACTAAGTTCCGGTGGGCCTTCCCTCAGTACCGGAAACAATACCACCGCTACCCCGCTTTTCTCTAAGCGTCAGCAGGTGCTTCCGATACCCAAGGCAACCACCTTTAGTCAAAGCCTTTTGTAACACCTGCAGCCTTGGTTGCCACACAACCGAGGACCTGCATGAATGAGCTGCCGCTCAGGTGTAAGCTTAATCATTGCTGTAGAGCTTTCGCTTATTGTAGACTTCCCTAGCATAGTCCCTGCCCTTCAGGTGGACTTACAATGCTCCGAGGATACAGTGGATCACCGGACAATCAGAGCTTCACTCTGGCCGGTCTTCTAGACACTGGCAAGGCATAGACTCGTCAGTCATTGCTTCCATGAATAGATCCCCTTCCTAGCGCCCGGAATGTAGTTACTCTAACAGCTGGTAGCTAACCACACTGCTGGTACTTGCATATCACCGTGCAACTGGCTTCTAACAATAACTCTCAGCATGTAACCGGGCCCTGTGTGTACTCATACACCAGACAGTTGAAATGGCTCCGTTACACCACTCCCCTCTTCCAGGATCTTGGTCTCCGAGATCTATAACCATTCTATTACCATCCAATCTATATGACAAGAAACTCCGTGATATGCAAGGAAATGAAAACCCAAAGGAACAAATCTACATCCCAACAATCCGCTTGTCCTTGGGTTTCTTAGGATACCTCATATGGAAATCCCGAAGGGCTTCTTCAGCACTCTTCTTGAGATGCTCCCAAGGTTCCCATGTAGCATCCTCGTTCTCATAACCTTCCCACAGCACTAGATATTCCACTCGTCTTCTCTTCTTATTGACCCGGCTATCAGCTACCTCTCGGACAACCCAGTTCTGTTCTCCCTCAACCTCTTCGGGTTCCGGTGGGGGAACTCTTCTCTCAGGATCTTCCGGTGCTCTGTAGGGTTCTAGGAGAGAGACATGAAAGACCGGGTGGATTCCCATCTGGGGGGGAAGAGAGAGCTTGTAGGCACGGGTACCAATAGCTTCTAAGACCTTAAAGGGTCCCATCTTCTTCTGATCCAGTTTTCCCAAAGGCCGCTTTGTTTGCACATTGCGCCGGTCCAACATAACTTCATCTCCGGGCTTGATTTCAGGTGGTGCCAGGGCATGAGCATCATACCACCGGGCCATCCTTAATCTAGCTTTACCCAAGCTGGCGTTCATAGCCTGCCAGATAGATTCCCATTGAGATATCATGACCTCGCTCGCTGGATTGTTCCATTCTACTCCTCCCTTTGGGGCCGGCCAGTTGGTCCTGGGTTCGTATCCATAGTTGGCATAAAAAGCCGATACTTTGGTAGACTCAGAGACCGCCGAGTTATATGCATACTCTGCCAAAGGCAACAGCTCTGCCCAGTCATCCTGTTGATATGAACAATAACTCCGCAAGTAATGTTCCAGGGTCTGGTTAACTCTTTCTGTTTGACCGTCCGTTTGGGGGTGGAAAGAAGTGGACATCTTCAGCTTCACATTGAGGAGGCTCATGAGAGATTGCCAAAAGTGAGAGATGAACCTGCTATCTCTGTCCGAGACTATGTCATCAGGTAAACCATGGAGTCTCCAAACTTCCTTCAAGAACAACTTAGCCAAATCTTCCGTTTTATTGAGGGTAGGAAGAGGGATGTAGTGTGCCATTTTCGAAAAACGGTCCACTATTACCCAGATCTTTGTAAACCCACTAGATTCCGGTAATCCCACAATGAAGTCCATAGAGATGGAAGTCCATGGCCGATAGGGTATCTCCAACGGTTGGAGCATACCAAACTTCTTGTGTCTTGAGGTCTTATTCCTCTGGCAGCTGTCACAGCTCCGGACATATTCCTCAACATCCTTATCCATGTTGGGCCAAAAGAAGTTGTTTTTCACCCGCTCAAGTGTCTTAAATTGGCCAAAATGACCAGCCACCTTAGAGTCATGGGTATCGGACAGTATTTCCATCTGAAGCTTCTTATCTTTGGGTATATACCATCTATTCTTGTAGAAGAGGAGACCGTTCTTGACCGACAAGTTCTGGTCCAAATTTGGTTTCCTTTCAACCAGGGAGCGGTGCAATTCCTGCCAGAAACTATCCTCTTTAGCAGCCGCATATAGGCGCTCCAAGAATGTATTCTGCAATTGATTCACCCTGACAGCCGCTAGCTTTGCAGGATCCAAAACCAATTGACCTGGCCTAAAAAAGATCTGTGGCTCCGGCTGCAGAGTTTCACCTCCCTCTCCAAGGCGGTGATCCCAGCGCCTAGATAGCACATCAGTCTTGCCATTCTTTTCCCCCGGTCTGTAGACAACTTTGAAATTGTAGCCTGCGAGGTCTTCAGACCATCTAGCTTGCCGCCTAGTGAGAACCTTGGTAGAATTAAAGTACTCCAAGTTCTTGTGGTCTGTAAAAACCGTGATTTCTTGCTCACAAGATTTGAGCATGTGTTCCCATTCCCGGAAAGAGGCTACAATAGCTCCCATTTCCTTATCATGAATGTCATAGTTGATCTCAGCAGGGGAGAACTTCTTAGAATAGAATGCCACCGGATGTAGCTTCCCATCATCCCCATACTGAGAGAGCACCGCTCCCTTGGCAAAATCACTGGCATCTGTCTCAACCACCGTTCTCCTACTAGGGTCAAAATGAAGGAGGATTGGAGCGCTTGTGAACAGCCTTTTGAGTTCTTCAAAGGCCTGCTCATGTGCTGCCGTCCAATACCATTTCTTGTCTTTTTGTAGGAGGTCAGTTAATGGCTTGCAAACCTTACTGAAGCCTTCAATGAAGCGGCGATAGAAGTTTGCAAATCCGAGGAATGCCTGTACTGCCTTGATATTCTCAGGGACCGGCCATTCCTTAACTGCCTCCACCTTGTCTTCTGACATAGATACTCCTTCTTCCGAGATGTGATAGCCTAGGTATTCTACTTCTCGGACATGGAAGGATGTCTTACTGATCGAGGCACAGAGCTTAGCTTCCCTAAGCTTCTGTAGTACCTTCTTGACCAATAGCTCATGCTCTTTCTCAGTCTCCGAGTAGATGAGGATATCGTCGATATAGACAACCACTCCTTCATCCAGTAGTTCCTTTAGCACATCATTGATCATTGCCTGGAAGGCGGAGGGAGCGTTGCATAGACCAAACGGCATCACATTATACTGATACAGTCCATAGCGGGTTCTGAAAGCGGTTTTCCACTCATCACCTTCTGCTATCCTGATCAAATTGAAGCCGTTCTTCAGGTCTATCTTTGTGAAGATCTTGGCCTTGAACAACCTGTCTCTGAGCTCACTCATGATAGGCAGCGGGTACTTGTCCTTGACAGTGACCTTGTTCAATCCTCTATAGTCCACACAAATCCGCAATGTCCCATCCTTCTTAGGAATGAACAGTATGGGCGCCGCAGCAGGGCTATTAGATCTAGAGATCTTTCCTGAAGACAATTCTTTGTCCAGGTACTCTCGGAGGGCCTTCAACTCTGGAGCGGAACATGGGTACAGCGGGCCAAATGGGGGAGCGGTGCCAGGCAAGAGTTTTATTTTCAAATCATTATGGGAATGCGGCGGCATTTCCTCAATCTTCTCTTGACTGAACACATCAGCCCAATCCCGGTATAGGTGGTGTATTTTCTCAGCAATATCACCTCCGTCCTCATCATGCCATACTGAACCAACCAATTGATAGACTGTCTCTTCTTCTTCCAACATTTGATATGGAGAGATCAGTTCAATCTTGGTGGCCGCTGGGAGACAATTCTGCTTGCAGTAGTCACTTCTCCAGCTCATGGTGTTGAGTTCCCAATTGATGTCCGGATTATGTTTCCTAGCCCAACTAATTGGCAGGTAACCGGTCATTCCTTCTTCCAGTGTAGCCACCTCCCATCGGAGTGTCTCTTTATGATCTCCCATAGTCATGCGGACCGGGTGAGTGTAATACTCGCCTCCTCCCATCATGACATCTCCTTGAGCATCAAACATTGTCAGAGGTTGATCCCGCCGCACTAAGGGAATTCCATGTTTCCTGACAAAACTCTGGTTGAGGATAGCTCCTGTACAACCGGTGTCAAACAGGAAAGATCCTTGGGCGCCTTCATCTTTCCCTTTGACCGTCCATGACAGTCCTGCCTTCAGTATAGGTCTTTTTCCATGTACTGGTAAGGAGGGAAGCCTCTGTTCCAACCTTCTCTGCTTAACAGCGGTTTCCGGACTCGTTTCTCTTTGTCTTTTCAACATAGCTAATAGCTTCGGGCACTACTAAGATCAAAGATCCTTTGGTTCTATTCCCAAGTAGTAATATAGCAGATGTATTGTGTAGTAGTCTTTTTAGCAGCGGTTTTGGAAGTGTCTTGGTAACAAATGTAACTTTGGTAGAGCACTGACAGACCAGCTGTTTCGGGTCTTAAACCCATCCTCAGAGTGCTTGGAGCAATCAAATAGGCGGAAACACAATCATAATTTATTCAAGAGACACATAGAAACCGAAAAACCCAAATAAAAAGAAAACTAGTAAACATAAACTCAAACAGACACTTTTCTACCAGAGGATTTCATTGTCCGAGTCTTGCTCAGGCTGCAAAACAAAATCTTCTGTAACCTCCGGGAGTACAACAAGTGGATCCTCTGCTACTACAGCAGCCACTTTAGCCTTCTTCTGAGAGTTGGACTTGCCATTCCCTCTTTTCCGCTTTTGTACTCTCACTGCTGCCACTCGGACAACAGTAGGTTCCTTTGACCAACAATCGGTCCATTTGTGTCTGGACTTGCCGCACTATTGCACAAGTCAGTCTATGCACTCTACCAATAGGGAGTACCGGAAGGTCATACCTTCAAGCATACTTCTGCTTTCCTTCTTTCTTCTAGAATATCCCCCGGGATACCCTTCAGTTCCACCGCTTTGTCTTTAGGTCCTGGAGTCTTCTGAGGTCCGGAGGAGCTCGCAGCTTCTCTTTTCCTCTTAGGCTGCTGGTCCTTCTGAGCGGGAGGATCTTTCTTGGTCCGAGGGTGCGCTTTCTCAGCTGCCATCCCTTGGTACCTCTCATGGGTATGCCCTAATTCTCTTAGAGCAGCTATCCGCTCCATCAAGGACTTTGGCTTAGGGTTGAAAAGAGCCCAACTCATGCCTAGGTCCGGGAGAAGGGAGTTATGGATCTTGTCATCCACCAACTGACCCTCATAGCCAGTCTTCCACATCAGCTGAATAATAGTATTCAGGAAGAGATCAATTCCTCCTCGGGCTGTGTGGGTAAGAGTATTCCATTGGGCTACAGCATCATCTCGAGAGATGGCTTCACCGAAGGCAGCTCTAAAAGCATCCACAAAGGAATCCCAGCGCTTCCATCTCTGATCCAACTGCACCGGTATTCCAGCAAGACGGTTGGCGGAGGCTTGATCAATTGAATTGTGGTATGCCTCATACCATCGGATCGCTGCCTCGCCTTCCATCAAGTTGCCTGCATATCGGATCTTAACCTCCTCAGAGGTAAAGGATAGACTCTCAATGGAGAAGACGTTCTCACATTGCCGGATAAAGGTCTCCACTTGCTCCGCCTTGCCCTGGAACTTGGAAGGTGGTGGTGCCTTTGGTTCTCGAGCCCTGGTGGAAGTAGAAGGGGGAGAGGCGGCCGGAAATCGGAACTGCTGGGATATCGTAGCCAACAGATCCTTCTGCTGCCTTTCCAACTTCTTCTTGAAATATCTCCGCCAGGCTCTTCTATCACCACCTTCTGGTTCCGAGTCTGAACTGTCTGAATCTCCAGGAGCAGGAGCTTGGGCCGCAGGAGGTGGAGGGTTCTGATTCCCACCACTTCCTCCCTGTGCCTGAGCTGGAGGGGGAGCGGTGGCCACAGCAGGAGGGGCCACAGGTGCTACTGGTGCCGGGTTGCTGGCCAGTGGTGAGGTTGCTGCTGGTTGCGCAGCCCCAGACATGGTGAACCTTCCTGGGTTCCTGGCTAGCGGACTAGGAGGTCCTCGGCCTGCACCTAAGAAGAA
This sequence comes from Morchella sextelata, assembly GCF_020137385.1. NCBI lineage: Eukaryota > Fungi > Ascomycota > Pezizomycetes > Pezizales > Morchellaceae > Morchella > Morchella sextelata. The sequence goes on from NW_025408636.1 coordinate 608,915, forward strand.
CTCTCCTTCATAGTCAAAGGATCGGTCGGCTCCTCCAAGGAGTGGATGTGTTCCACCGAAGCGGCTAGGTGGTAAGGGTGAAGCCCCCACCGCTGGCTGCACAATAGGGATAACTCTCCTAGTGGATCGGACCGGAAATGCTGCAAAGGGGCTGGTCTTCCGCTGCATTGTCCTGGTAGCTGCTCTGGAAGAGGACCTGGAGACTGAAAGTGGTGCCGGAGTTGCTGGTCTAGCCACCACCAGTCTTCCTTCATCAAGGGCTCTCTGTATCTCGGCCACAAAGTCCGGTGGAGTAGCCGGGTTTGTCCACTCAATCTCCATAGCATCGGCATTCAGCTCATCTTTCTCCACATACTTCCGGAGTTCTTCCTGAACAGAGTTGACCTCCATTCTCATGTACTCAAGAGCTTCCGCCATCAGAGCATTCTGTGCTGCCTGGCGCTCTTGTACCAGGAGTAGGGCCTGACTGCCCCGGGTCAACTGATTCTGCAGGCTGTGCTGGAGGTAGGTCTGGAGCTCTGTGAAGAACTGCTGGACGGAAATCTCGTCGGTATCCTGCCAAGCAGGCTCGCAACCGGGGATGTAGGTCTGTAAAGCGGTCCTGGGCTTCTTGACAAGCTGTGTCTGCCCGGTGGCATCAAGCTGGAGGGGCACCGGCTGCCATTCAATCTCCAGGGGCGCATCCGGAGCTGAGAGGGCGGACATTTTTGTATATAGGAAGAATAATCTGAAGGTGACTTGAGCCTTAAAGATTATCTGTAACGGGGGTCCTTTCTAAGAGAAATAGATTGGTATAGAATAGAGACGGCCGTGCAAGATAGACAATCAGGTTGCAGATTATTCAAAGATACTATCGCTAGAACTCAATAATCTTTAAGGGCTCTGCTACCGATAAGAACTTGGTTTTTCTTTCTGATGAAGACTGGAGAGAATCGGACTGAAGGGCGAGAATGAACCTGAGTACTTATACTCCGAAGGCCTCTATTGTCTGCTCCTAATTCCTTTACTAAGTTCCGGTGGGCCTTCCCTCAGTACCGGAAACAATACCACCGCTACCCCGCTTTTCTCTAAGCGTCAGCAGGTGCTTCCGATACCCAAGGCAACCACCTTTAGTCAAAGCCTTTTGTAACACCTGCAGCCTTGGTTGCCACACAACCGAGGACCTGCATGAATGAGCTGCCGCTCAGGTGTAAGCTTAATCATTGCTGTAGAGCTTTCGCTTATTGTAGACTTCCCTAGCATAGTCCCTGCCCTTCAGGTGGACTTACAATGCTCCGAGGATACAGTGGATCACCGGACAATCAGAGCTTCACTCTGGCCGGTCTTCTAGACACTGGCAAGGCATAGACTCGTCAGTCATTGCTTCCATGAATAGATCCCCTTCCTAGCGCCCGGAATGTAGTTACTCTAACAGCTGGTAGCTAACCACACTGCCGGTACTTGCATATCACCGTGCAACTGGCTTCTAACAATAACTCTCAGCATGTAACCGGGCCCTGTGTGTACTCATACACCAGACAGTTGAAATGGCTCCGTTACACATTCAAACTTAACATTCTTTTTCGTCAAGGCTGTAAGTGGGGCAACAATTTTTGAATATCCTAGAATAAATCGTCGATAGAAATTTGCAAATCCTAAAAATACTTGAACATCACGAAGGTTTGTCGGTGTGGTCCATTCTAAAACATCGATAACTTTCTTTGGGTCCATTCTATTTCCATTCGGAGGAAGGATTAAACCAAGATATTTCGTTTCCTGAACCATAAATTCACATTTTTCAGGTTTAAGGTGAACATGATTCTCATCAAGTACCTTTAAAACCTTTTGAATGTGTTCTTTATGTTCTGATAAAGTTTCGGAATAGATAAGGATATCGTCTAAGTATGCTGTTACGAATTGATCGAGATAGGGACGTAAAATATCATTGATCCAATGTTGAAATGTAGCAGGTGCATTAGCTAATCCAAATGGCATTACTGTATATTCGAAATGTCCATATCGAGTCCGGAATGCCGTTTTCCATTCATCTCCCTCCGCTATCCTGATTTGATTATATCCCCAACGTAAATCCAACTTGGTATAGTATTGTGCTCTTGACAGCTTAGCCAGGGTTTCCTTTAACAATGGTAATGGATATCGATTTCTGATTGTGATCGCATTTAGGCCTCGATAGTCAACACAAAGTCGAAGAGTTCCATCGCTTTTCTTTACGAACAGTATGGGTGCTCCCGCTGGCGATTCACTAGCCCGAATAAATCCTTTAGGTAAATTTTCGTCAAGATATTCCCGTAGTGCCTTTAACTTGATTTGCGATAATCTATATATAGGTCCATATGGTGGTCGTTTACTTTCTTCCAATACTATTTCGATATCGTGAGAAGATCGGTGTGGTGGAAGAATTGAAGCATCGTATTCTTTAAACATATGGAGACGATGGTGGAATTCCTTTGGCACTAGTTGTTCAATGTTGACAGTGGATTTTTCAGTTGCTGAAACGATGACCGTATGGTGTTCCGGTAAGGGAATCGAGATACCATGAACAATAACTGCAGTTCCATTGAGTGAACAGTATTGACAACAGCTTCGAGAGTCAAAAACAAGTAGATTCTCTTTCGGTCGAATCGTAACATCATGTCGTCGCATCCAAGGTATCCCCATCACAATCGGATAGTGTCCTAACTTCGTTACAAAACATGGCGCAACTTCCCGATGACCATGAATGTCTAGCGAGACATCGACAATATGGGTAATTTTTCCTGACTTAATAGGCCTTCCATCTATAACGTCTACATGGCGAGGTGTTTTAAGGGGGGTCATTATAAGATTGTTGTGGCGTACAAAAGATTCATCAATAAAAGCATATCCTGATGCTCCGGTATCAATAAGGGCGTAGGTAGGTATGAAAGACTTTTTATTCTGTGAAATCGAACAACTTACTACAAGTTGATTTCCATCCATTTCCTCCTCTGATACCGAAAAACCAGAAATACACATTCTAGAAAAATCCTTGAATGGTCCCTGGGCTAAGCCACTTAGTGCAGGGACAAATCTTTTACCGACTCGTTATCACTCCCGCCATTTTCTTCCACCGTCAACGCCACTCCTCTCATCACAGGCCTCCTTGGTTGATTTCCAGTTGCCCTCGCTTGGGGGCAATCTCTAACCATATGTCCAACACCGCCGCAATAGAAACATCGGCCCTCAACTAAGTGGGCATTTCTTTCGGCAGGGGTGGGGCGACGACGTCCTCCAGATAGATCCCTTGGTACGTCACCTCCTGGGCGGAACGAGGGATGATTTTCAGTAGCAGGTGCATTGGCGACCGGGGCGGCAACACGAGGAGCAGGAACAGGATTTGCTGGTAGGGGACGAGGGGCCGGAGTAGTAGTCCAAGGTTTTTTATTCCCTCGTTTAGCTTCTGCCGCTCGACGACGATTATCCAATCGTTGCAAAAGTGTCGCACAGGCATCTACCGTCGCAGGAGTGTCATGATGTATCATTGATTCATCGAGTTCCCCGTTAATACCTTCCATCAAAGCCTCAATCCGAGAGACTTCATCCATACCCGACTCAGCAGCATACCGTTGAAATTCAGCGAAGTAATCAGCGAAAGTTCGAGTACATTGTCTGATATTCCGGAGATTTCTCCAGCCATACGCATTCGATCGGGGTCCCCAAAAGCTGTATCTAGAATTTCATAAAACCGCGTCATAGAAGGTAAGGCAATACCTTCTTCTCCCATATACTGTAAGAACTGATTGGCAGCAGCGCCTTCCAATCTGCTGAACGCATACGATAACTTAGACTGTAGTGTAGGATAGCAATCTGTATTTCCTAATAGCTAGAGTTTCATTTGTTGCTTGAATAAGTGTAGTCTTTCTCGGTCGCGATCCCCCCTGAACACGTCGGGGTCTGGGAGTTTCTCCGACCGATAGGTGGTACCTGTAACTGGTGGTGCTAGGGGTACAGGTGGAGCATTGTTTCCAATAGGTTCTTCGTCAGGGGCCACAACCTCAACAGCAGTTCGTTGAGCTCGGGCAGCAGTAAGATCTCTGTGAGGGATGCGTACCAGACCACAAGAGTACACTACGCAGAGCTCAGAGTTCGGCTAACAGCTACAAAGGTAGAAGTCTCCAAGGTCTCTTCAGTCAATCATCGAGTATGAATCTCCTTGATCCGATACGGGCCCCGCGAGCTACGTTATCAACAAAGATTCACTAGAGTTAGCGTATAGGATTCGACCGTCTTCGAGGTAATAGTTCAGGTAGAGTTCGAAGTCACGATAGAGTAAAGTATTTCCAAAAGTATAGTCAAATAAAGTTGTAACTCGCGTATCAACGATTTATATTGTTAAGACTCTGATTTCGCCGATGATGGTTTGGCTAGTCAGTGAATGACACAGTATTTATATCCCTCGCTTATTTCTCCAGGACCCAATCTACTAATAATACAGAATACACTCGGGGCATGCCCGAGACCCTGAAAAACAACCAAGAACATTTAACTCCTAAATCCGTAACCCAAACTCCTAAACCCGCTGAAACCCCTCAACCTATTTATCCACTCTAATGCACGTTTCCCTGTCGATGTTTCTTCTCCATCGGCCGTCTGGTGGATAATCGTCAGCGTCGGCTATTCGGAGGTCTCGGACGGCAAGGCTACCTACTCAGGCCTCTTCCCACATCGCTTTCCCACATCGCAGAGTCCTCTCATGCCCACAGGTACCGCCGATAGGTACTCGGTCGGCTGGCAGCTTGCGCCGATTCGCTCCGAGCGGTCCGATCTTCGATCCGATTGATTCCAGCTGTCCCTCATATATCCACCGGTACCAAAACACTCCCCTCCGGCGGTTTGACGCTGCGGGAGTTATTATTGGGGTCGAAAACGTGTTTTTTAACTAGGAAAACCGCGACTCCGCATTTGGTCGCATATCGATCGCACCACACCTCGTGGGTGCGAACCGGAGTTGATAGTGATGTTGCCATTAGTGTACAGAGGGTATTGGGGTATCTACTAGCCTTTCTCTCACTCCCGTAAATGCTTGGCATGCCCGTAACAGTTTATCCCCCTTCCAGAGTGTCACGTCTCGGGACATCTTCTGACAGACTATGGTTCCAGTAAACCTGCTCCACATATCACCTGCGGTGTCTGTGGAGGGGAAGGACTTAGCCCCGTAGGGTACCTCTATAGTCTCAGGCGTTGGTCCTTCACGGCCTTGGGGTTCCTTCGATGAAAGTCGCGGACTAGATCAAGTACGTCTTCATTCACAACGTCCATGACTTGGTAAGTACAGTCGCTCATCGAATAGCCCCGCCATTTCACCAGGTATTCCACTAATCCTCTTCTACTCTTCCGGCTTCCCACAATACTTTCCACTTCATACAAAACCTCTCCTTCCTTATCGACCTCTTCGGGAGTCGGGGGACGCTGTTCGCGGCCTGGGATACTGCTCTGTCGGTAACGTTCCAAAAGTTCGATGTGGAACACTGTGAGGGATGCGTACCAGACCACAAGAGTACACTACGCAGAGCTCAGAGTTCGGCTAACAGCTACAAAGGTAGAAGTCTCCAAGGTCTCTTCAGTCAACGTCGGGTATGATTCTCCTTGATCCGATACGGGCCCCGCGAGCTACGTTATCAACAAAGATTCACTAGAGTTAGCGTATGATGTTCGACCGTCTTCGACGTAATAGTTCAGGTAGAGTTCGAAGTCACGATAGAGTAAAGTAATTCCAAAAGTATAGTCAAATAAAGTTGTAACTCGCGTATCAACGATTTATATTGTTAAGACTCTGATTTCGCCGATGATGGTTTGGCTAGTCAGTAAATGACACAGTATTTATATCCCTCGCTTATGTCTCGAGGACCCAGTCTACTAATAATACAGAATACACTCGGGGCCTACATGAGAACCTGAAAAACAACCAAGAACATTTAACTCCTAAGTCCGTAACCCAAACTCCTAAAGCCGCTGAAACCCCTCAACCTATTTATCCACTCTAATGCACGTTTCCCTGTCGATGTTTCTTCCCCATCGGCCGTCTGGTGGATAATCGTCAGCGTCGGCTATTCGGAGGTCTCGGACGGCAAGACTACCTACTCAGGCCTCTTCCCACATCGCTTTCCCACATAGCAGAGTCTTCTCATGCCCACAGGTACCGCCGATAGGTACTCGGTCGGCTGGCAACTTGCGCCGATTCAATCCGAGTGGTCCGATCTTCGATCCGATTGATTCCAGCTGTCCCTCATATATCCACCGGTACCAAAACACTCCCCTCCGGTGGTTTAACGCTCCGGGGGTTGTTATTGGGGTCGAAAATGTATTTTTTAACTAGGAAAACCGCAACTCCGCATTTGGTCGCATATCGATCGCACCGTACCTCGTAGGTGCGAACCGGAGTTGATAGTGGTGTTGCCATTAGTATTAAAGGGTATAGGGGTATCTACTAGCCTTTCTCTCACTCCGTAAATGCTTGGCATGCCCGTAACAAAGATGTTGGGGAAAGCGGAGTCGAAAGGAAGGGAGTCGAACAATGGTCGGAACTCGCGGCAGAAGGAGAAGGGGTTTAAGATCAAGGGGAGGGCTCAGACTGAGGAGAAGGAAAAAGGGCAAGATGAGAAGAGCACCAGCAAGAACAAGTCGGGGAATAAGCCAATATACCACGACTACGACGAAGCCACCAAAGGAGTTCCACAGCCGGTCCGAGAACAGCGAAAGACCGATGGAGCCTGTGTGCGATGTGGCCGAAAGGGTCATCTTTGGAAATGGTGTCGTTCAGATGCTAACAGCAGTGCATCTATCTCCTCTTTCTCCCGAAAGCGTACCCGCGATGACGATGGCGACCACGATATGGAACCACCGGAACTCCAACCTCAGAGAAAGCGCATGAGGCACCGTGCTAGGAAGCCGGCTGCTACGGCTGCGGCAGAATACACTGGTGGGCAAGCGTTTGTGCGAGAACGCGGATCGGAATCTGAGATGGATTTCGACGAGGATTTTTAAAAGGGGACTCTGATGAGTCAGGTCAGGAGTATCCCCAGATTGCTATGTTATCACTGACGGAAAACAATAAAAAAAATATGAAAAGAAAAAGGCAGGAAGGGAGAGCGCCCCAACTGGAGAAAAAACAGAAAATTTTGGAGGAACCTATTCATGGTCCTCGACCTATCGTTAATCAGCTCCTTTGTTTTGCGAAAAAATGTTTACCTTGTAAGGTGTTGTTGGATACTGGTGCAACTGGTCCTGTTTTGTCTGCTGTTTTTGTTGATAGTTTTGAGGTCCCGAAGGTGAAACGAGACGTCCCGGCCCGGGTATTTGGATTTACGGGAGAAGTTATGAAGGGCACGGGACACGCCTTTACACAACCATTAATTATAATGTCAAGGGGGCATCAAACACAGTTGTCATTCGAGATCGCCCCTCTCCCACTTGGCATCGATGCAATATTACCAAACTGGTGGTTGAAAGAACACAAGCCGGTTATAGGAGCAAATGGAGAAGTTTCCTACGATGGCGAGAACTGTAAGAGTCAATGCTTCACTGACAAGGAACCTCAAATAGAAATGGACGAGGGTGTACTGGACGATCCGGAGGCCCAATTCATCGGTAGCATCTGTCTCTTGGAAGATGAATCGGTTAACCTCCGTGAGACCCTTCCCTCTTGGCTCCACGGGTTCCTTAAAGTCTTCCTATCATCGGAAGCCGACAAATTACCACCGCATCGATCTTACGACCATGCGATAGATCTCGAACAAGGGAAACAGCCACCATGGGGACCCGTCTACTCCCTATCCGAAGTTGAGCTGAAGGTGCTTCGGGAGTACCTGGACAAAATGTTGCGATTGGGAAAGATTAGGCCGAGCAAATCCCCAGCAGGAGCCCCAATCCTATTTGTGAAGAAGAAGGACGGTAGTCTACGACTTTGCGTTGACTACCGTGGACTTAACCGTGTGTCCATTAAGAACAGGTATCCGTTACCGCTTATGGACGAGCTGCGAGATCCAGTGGCAGGCGCGGTTATCTTCTCGAAGATTGACCTGAAGGAAGGTTACAACCTTATCAGGATCAAAGACGGCGACGAGTGGAAGACAGCCTTTCGTACGCGGTATGGGCATTTTGAGTACCTCGTCATGCCTTTTGGGCTGGCAAATGCGCCGGCGACCTTCCAGAACATGATGAATGATGCGCTGAGGGAATTTTTGGATCAAGGGGTAGTAGTATACCTTGATGATATCCTAATATATAGCAAGTCTCGAGAGGAACACAGGGAGCTGGTTGGCAAAGTACTTAGCAGGCTACAAGAATACAACCTGGTCGCCAACCCGAAGAAATCATTCTTCGAGCTCACCGAAATCGAGTTCCTCGGATACATCCTTGCCCCAGCAGGCGTCACCATGGCACTGGATAAGGTCATATCTGTTACGAATTGGCTAGCCCCGCGCAGTGTTAAAGAAGTACAGATCTTCATGGGCTTTGCCAACTTCTACAGAAGGTTTATCCACAATTTCTCCGGGGTCTGTAAACCCATTACCGATTGTCTCAGGGGTGATGCTAAGAACTTTGTCTGGTCTATGACGGCCCAAGCAGCCTTCGAAAAACTCAAAACCCTGTTTACGTCTGCGCCGATCTTGGTACACTTCTCTCCAGATCGCCAGACTATCGTGGAAACGGACGCAAGTGATTTTGCTATCGCCGCAATTCTATCCCAGGTTATTGACGGAAAGACTCACCCTGTTGCCTTTTATTCTCGAAAACTTAACCCAGCGGAACTCAACTACGACGTCTGGGATAAGGAGATGCTAGGAATTGTGTCGGCCTTCAAGCAATGGCGTCACTACATCGAAGGACCTAGCCGAACGGTTCTCGTTTATACGGATCACAAGAACTTAGAGTACTTCTCTACAACCAAGGTTCTTAATCGACGACAGGCAAGGTGGGCTGAGTCTTTGGCGGAATTTGACTTCAAGATTATTTACTGCCCGGGAACCAAAAATGGGAAGGCAGATGCACTATCGCGACGGCCGGAGTACCGTCCTGAAGGGGGAGGCACGCTTGGGAAACAGCCGATAGATAGGTTCTTTAAGCCCGGACAGTTGGCGGAGGAAGAGTTTGTGGTATCAGCGGTGTCGCTTGCCTCCAAGGGGGTGATTGACTGGTCTAAGAACTTTCTGGATCATGTCAGGCAGGCGGCATCGGGAGACCCGACATGGGTAGGATTGAAAGAGAGAGTTGAGAAGGGAGAGAAGCTGGGGGAAATAAAGGATATCGCTGAGAAAGACGGGCTACTCTTCTATAAGAACCGACTCTATATTCCGGCAGACGACCGCATTAAGATCCGAATCGCACAGGCAGAACACGATTCGAAGGTGGCAGGACACTTTGGACAAGATAAAACTTTGGAACTCATCACGCGCAACTTCTATTCGCCAAAAATGAACGAGTGGATTGATGATTACGTTCGGTCATGTGACGAGTGCCAGCGCAACAAACCCAGCCGCCATAAGAAATACGGCGCGCTTCTACCACTGTCCACGCCTCATTCTGTCTGGCAATCGATATCAATGGACTTCGTCGTGCAGTTACCGGAATCAAAGGGCTACAACCAAATTTGGGTAGTAGTCGATAGGTTCTCAAAGATGTCGCATTTTATCCCCCTAGTAGCAGAAACGACCGCGCAGGATTTAGCGAAGATATTCCTCGGTCAAATCTGGCGACTCCATGGGCTGCCTCTTGATATAGTTTCCGACAGGGACGCCAAGTTTACTTCAAGCTTTTGGGCATCCCTTATGGAATTATTGGACGTGAGGATAAGAATGAGTACGGCTTTCCACCCTCAGACCGATGGGCAAACAGAGCGGGTTAATCAAACCCTCGAGCACTACCTACGAGCGTTCTGTAACTATGAGCAAGATGATTGGGCAGAGCTATTCCCGTTGGCGGAGTATGCTTACAACAACTCGGTTACCACCGCCACGGGCCAATCTCCGTTCTATACCAATTACGGTTACAACCCAAGAACCAACTGGCCGACGGAAGCCGAAGTGGTCAACCCAACCAGTGACCTGTACGCTCACTTCATTCGAGGAGTTCATGACTCTGCTCTCGCTCGTTTAACAGACACCAGGGAGAAGATGGGGAAATACTATGATCGGAAAAGGGACGAACCGCCGAACTTTAAGATAGGCGACATGGTCATGCTCAATGCGGCCAATATTAAGACCCGTTGCTCCACCAAAAAGCTCGATCATAAGAAACTCGGCCCGTTCAAAATTATCCGACTAGCCGGAAAACGAGCCTGTGAATTGGAACTGCCACCACAAGTCAAAATTCATAACGTGTTCCATATCGAACTCTTGGAACGGTATCGACAGAGCAGTATCCCAGGCCGTGAACAACGTCCCCCGACTCCCGAAGAGGTCGATAAGGAAGGAGAGGTCCTGTATGAAGTGGAAAGTATTGTGGGAAGCCGGAAGAGTAGAAAAGGATTAGTGGAATACCTGGTGAAATGGCGGGGCTATTCGATGAGCGACTGCACTTACCAAGTCATGGACGTTATGGACGAAGGCGTACTTGATCTAGTCCGCGACTTTCATCGAAGGAACCCCAAGGCTGTGAAGGACCAACGCCTGAGACTATAGAGGTACCCCACGGGGCTAAGTCCTTCCCCTCCACAGACACCACGGGTGATATGTGGAGCAGGTTTACTGGAACCATAGTCTGTCAGAAGATGTCCCGAGACGTGACACCCTGGAAGGGGGGTAAGCTGTTACGGGCATGCCAAGCATTTACGGGAGTGAGAGAAAGGCTAGTAGATACCCCAATACTCTTTGATACTAATGTCAACACCACTATCAACTCCGGTTCGCACCCACGAGGTGTGGTGCGATCGATATGCGACTAAATGCGGAGTTGCGGTTTTCCTAGTTAAAAAATACGTTTTCGACCCCAATAACAACCCCCGGAGCGGCAAACCGCCGGAGGGGTGTGTTTTGGTATCGGTGGATATATGAGGGACAGCTGGAATCAATCGGATCGAAGATCGGACCGCTCGGAGCGAATCGGCGCAAGCTGCCAGCCGACCGAGTACCTATCGGCGGTACCTGTGGGCATGAGAGGACTCTGCTATGTGGGAAAGCGATGTGGGAAGAGGTCTGAGTAGGTAGCCTTGCCGTCCGAGACCTCCGAATAGCCGACGCTGACGATTATCCACCAGACGGCCGATGGAGAAGAAATATCGACAGGGAAACGTGCATTAGAGTGGATAAATAGGTTGAGGGGTTCTAGCGGATTTAGGAGTTTGGGTTATGGACTTAGGAGTTAAATGTTCTTGGTTGTTTTTCAGGGTCTCGGGCATGCCCCGAGTGTATTCTGTATTATTAGTAGACTGGGTCCTCGAGACATAAGCGAGGGATATAAATACTGTGTCATTTACTGACTAGCCAAACCATCATCGGCGAAATCAGAGTCTTAACAATATAAATCGTTGATACGCGAGTTACAACTTTATTTGACTATACTTTTGGAATTACTTTACTCTATCGTGACTTCGAACTCTACCTGAACTATTACGTCGAAGACGGTCGAACATCATACGCTAACTCTAGTGAATCTTTGTTGATAACGTAGCTCGCGGGGCCCGTATCGGATCAAGGAGAATCATACCCGACGTTGACTGAAGAGACCTTGGAGACTTCTACCTTTGTAGCTGTTAGCCGAACTCTGAGCTCTGCGTAGTGTACTCTTGTGGTCTGGTACGCATCCCTCACAATCTTCATCTGCTCTTGATAAGCCTCGTGAGCCTTGCCGGCTTGTTCCAACTGTTGGATGTACTCGGAGTCGTCATCGGTTGGATCGAAGCGTGAGTGGCTCTCCCGGATTTTATTTGGTAGCCCTTGGAGCTGAGCGGCGCGATAGGATGCTCCTTTCATTTGAGCATGCTGGTTCATGATCTCCATTCTCATCAGGTAGTCCCCGATGTTGGCAGAGTACTTAAACTGCTGCATCTTCATCGCGTTCTCCATAGCCTCCTGAGTGCTTAAGAATCTTTTCCTGATCTCCTGACGGAACCGCGTCCAAGTAGCGTAGTCAGCGGCTGCCGGTCCTAGCATCTTGGTCTCGATATATTCCATAAACCATTCCTTTGCCAATCCACACGTATACGTCCCAGCGAACAGTACCTTGTTCCTATCTGTTCGGAACTTCTTGGGCTTCTGCTCGAAGTAGATCTCGCACTCCATGAGCCAATGCCGCAGGTTATGCTTCCTGGCATTATCGAACTCAAAGGGTATTTTGGCGAGCGAATCTACCATATCGTCGTTTTCAGGCGGCGCCGAATTCCGGTTCCCGCCTCGGTTCATTCTCCAATTCTTCCGACCATGCGACCATTCACTGTTATCGTCGTCATCGTCGTCGGAAGGTTCTGGGTCTCCCCCAACGTTTCCTCTTGGTGGGTTTTGTGGAGGTTGATTTCCACCATTCCCACCAACTGGAGTAGCTCCCACCGGTCCTCTGCCACTATTGCCCTGCACTGGGCCGGCATCCTCCGGTTGCCTGCCTCCATTTCCTCCTACTGGACCAGCGTTTCCTCCTACTCGGCCAGCATTTTCGGGTTTCTTACCATTGCCAACAGGAACCGTTCGGGGTGCATTAGGGTCTAAGGGAGCACTAGCCACGGAAGGTGCTACTGACAGATGTTGTCGCAGTAGTTCCTCCATCTCGGCTATCCGTTGGTTTCTTATCTCATCGGACTGCTTGAATTGTGCAAACATAGCCCGTTGTTCCCCTTTTTCCTGCTCCCGCTCTTCTCGTGCCATCCTCAGCTGTCGCTCCGCCTCCAACAGTTGGTTCTGGGTAATCCGATGGTTGCGATCCAGAACCTCGTGGTCGGCGGCTCGTGCGGCTTCATGCATTTGTTGGACATTGGTGACGAGCTCAAAGAGCGATTCGAGATGTTGTTTTTGGGCAATGGCTTCTTGTCGTACCTTCTTATCCAGGATTTGTCCACTCCCTTGGACTTGTTCCTGGAGGTTTTGTAGTTGCTGCCAAACGGCCTGTCCAGCTGAGCCAAGATACCTCATTTGCGCCTCATGGGTATCCAGAAACTCCTGCATGTTCCTCACGAACTGATCTTGAACAGAGCGTTTTTTCGATTGCCTAGTTTGTGTGGAGGGTCCGCCCGTAAGTAGGGGGTCTGGGCTAACAGCACTTGATATTACCATAGAATCTTCCCCTCCGGCCTCCTCAGTTGCGGCCGAGGTATCTATGAAATAATTATCCCTTCGGGTAGTCATTGTGATAGGGGATAATGATGATAGTTTTTCTTTTTGAGGTGACTTCGTTACTCCAAGTGAACTTGTGAGTAACAATATACTGTGAGGGATGCGTACCAGACCACAAGAGTACACTACGCAGAGCTCAGAGTTCGGCTAACAGCTACAAAGGTAGAAGTCTCCAAGGTCTCTTCAGTCAACATCGGGTATGATTCTCCTTGATCCGATACGGGCCCCGCGAGCTACGTTATCAACAAAGATTCACTAGAGTTAGCGTATGATGTTCGACCGTCTTCGACGTAATAGTTCAGGTAGACTTCGAAGTCACGATAGAGTAAAGTAATTCCAAAAGTATAGTCAAATAAAGTTGTAACTCGCGTATCAACGATTTATATTGTTAAGACTCTGATTTCGCCGATGATGGTTTGGCTAGTCAGTGAATGACACAGTATTTATATCCCTCGCTTATGTCTCGAGGACCCAGTCTACTAATAATACAGAATACACTCAGGGCATGCCCGAGACCCTGAAAAACAACCAAGAACATTTAACTCCTAAGTCCATAACCCAAACTCCTAAATCCGCTAGAACCCCTCAACCTATTTATCCACTCTAATGCACGTTTCCCTGTCGATATTTCTTCTCCATCGGCCGTCTGGTGGATAATTGTCAGCGTCGGCTATTCGGAGGTCTCGGACGGCAAGGCTACCTACTCAGGCCTCTTCCCACATCGCTTTCCCACATAGCAGAGTCCTCTCATGCCCACAGGTACCGCCGATAGGTACTCGGTCGGCTGGCAGCTTGCGCCGATTCGCTCCGAGCGGTCCGATCTTCGATTCGATTGATTCCAGCTGTCCCTCATATATCCACCGATACCAAAACACACCCCTCCGGCGGTTTGACGCTCCGGGGGTTGTTATTGGGGTCGAAAACGTATTTTTTAACTAGGAAAACCGCAACTCCGCATTTAGTCGCATATCGATCGCACCACACCTCGTGGGTGCGAACCGGAGTTGATAGTGGTGTTGCCATTAGTATCAAAGAGTATTGGGGTATCTACTAGCCTTTCTCTCACTCCCGTAAATGCTTGGCATGCCCGTAACAAACACATTATGGATTTTGATTTGTGGCGGCAGTTCCAATTCGCAGGCTCGTTTCCCGGCTAGTCGCATGATCTGGAACGGACCGAGTTTCTTATGATCGAGCTTTTTGGTGGAGCGAAGTGTTTTGATATTGGCCGCATGGAGCATGACCATGTCGCCTATCTTAAAGTTCGGCGGTTCGTCCCTTTTCCGATCATAGTATTTCCCCATCTTCTCCCTGGTGTCTGTTAAGCGAGCGAGAGCAGAATCGTGAACTCTTCGGATGAAGTGAGTGTACAGGTCACTGGTTGGGTTGACCACTTCGGCTTCCGTCGGCCAGTTGGTTCTTGGGTTGTAACCGTAATTGGTATAGAACGGAGATTGACCCGTTGCGGTGGTAACCGAGTTGTTGTAAGCATACTCCGCCAACGGGAGTAGCTTTGCCCAATCATCTTGCTCGTAATTACAGAACGCTCGTAAATAGTGCTCAAGGGTTTGGTTGACCCGCTCTGTTTGCCCATCGGTCTGAGGGTGGAAAGCCGTACTCATTCTTATCCTCACGTCCAATAATTCCATCAGGGATGCCCAAAAGCTTGACATAAATTTAGCGTCCCTGTTGGAAACTATATCAAGTGGCAGCCCGTGGAGTCGCCAGATTTGACCGAGGAATATCTTCGCTAAATCCTGCGCGGTCGTTTCTGCTACTAGGGGGATGAAGTGCGACATCTTTGAGAACCTATCGACTACTACCCAAATTTGATTGTATCCCTTTGATTCCGGTAACTGCACAATGAAGTCCATAGATATCGATTGCCAGACAGAATGTGGCGTGGACAGTGGTAGAAGCGCACCGTATTTCTTATCGCGGCTGGGTTTGTTGCGCTGGCACTCGTCACATGACCGAACATAATCATCAATCTACTCGTTCATTTTTGGCCAATAACAGTTACGCGTAATGAGTTCCTGTAACGGAGCTATTTCAACTGTCTGGTGTATGAGTACATACAGGGCCCGGTTACATGCTGAGAGTTATTGTTAGAAGCCAGTTGCACGGTGATATGCAAGTACCGGCAGTGTGGTTACCTACCAGCTGTTAGAGTAACTACATTCCGGGCGCTAGGAAGGGGATCTATTCATGGGAGCAATGACTGACGAGTCTATGCCTCGCCAGTTTCTAGAAGACCGGCCAGAGTGAAGCTCTGATTGTCCGGTGATCCACTGTATCCTCTGAGCATTGTAAGTCCGCCGAAGGGCAGGGACTATGCTAGGGAAGTCTGCAATAAGCGAAAAAGCTCTACAGCAATGATTAAGCTTACACTTGAGCGGCAGCTCATTTGTGCAGGTCCTCGGTTGTGTGGCAACCAAGGCTGCAGGTGTTACAAAGGCTTTGACTAAGGGTGGTTGCCTTGGGTATCGGAAACACCTGCTGACGCTTAGAGAAAAGCGGGGTAGCGGTGGTATTGTTTCCGGCACCGAGGAAAGGGCCACCGGAACTTAGTAAAGGAGTTAGGAGCAGAGAACAGAGGCCTTCGGAGTATAAGTACTCAGGTTCATTCTCGCCCTTCAGTCCTGTTCTCTCCAGTCTTCATCAGAAAGAAAAAACCAAGTTTTTATCGGTAGCAGAGCCCTTAAAGATTATTGAGTTCTAGCGATAGTATCTTTGAATAATCTGCAACCTGATTGTCTATCTTGCACGGCCATCTCTATTCTATCCGATTCTATTTCTCTTAGAAAGGACCCCCGTTACAGTTCCAACGTCGTGTCTTGTCCAAAGTGTCCTGCCACTTTTGAATCGTGTTCTGCCTGTGCTATCCGAATCTTGATATGGTCGTCTGCCGGAATATAGAGTCGGTTCTTATAGAAGAGTAGCCCGTCTTTCTCAGCAATGTCTTTTAGGTCCCCCAGCTTCTCCCCTTGCTCAACTCTCTCTTTCAATCCTACCCATGTCGGGTCTCCAGATGCCGCCTGCCTGACATAATCCAGAAAGTTCTTAGACCAGTCGGTCGCCCCCTTGGAGGCAGGCGACACAGCTGGTACCACAAACTCTTCCTCCGCCAACTGTCCGGGCTTAAAGAACCTGTCTATCGGCTGTTTCCCAAGCGTGCCTCCCCCTTCAGGACGGTACTCCGGCCGTCGCGATAGTGCATCTGCCTTCCCATTTTTGGTTCCCGGGCAGTAAATAATCTTGAAGTCAAATTCCGCCAAAGACTCAGCCCACCTTGCCTGTCGTCGGTTAAGAACCTTGGTTGTTGAAAAATATTCCAAGTTCTTGTGATCCGTATAGACGAGGACCGTTCGGCTAGATCCTTCGAGGTAGTGACGCCATTGCTTGAAGGCTGACACAATTCCTAGCATCTCCTTATCCCAGACGTCGTAATTGAGTTCCGCTGGGTTAAGCTTTCGAGAATAAAAGGCAACATGGTGAGTCTTTCCGTCAATAACCTGGGATAGAATTGCGGCGATAGCAAAATCACTTGCGTCCGTTTCCACGATAGTCTGGCGATCTGGAGAGAAATTGTTACGGGCATGCCAAGCATTTACGGGAGTGAGAGAAAGGCTAGTAGATACCCCAATACCCTTTGATACTAATGGCAACACCACTATCAACTCCGGTTCGTACCCACGAGGTACGGTGCGATTAATATACGACCAAATGCGGAGTTGCGGTTTTCCTAGTTAAAAAACACGTTTTCGACCCCAATAATAACCCCCGGAACGTCAAACCGCCGGAGGGGAGTGTTTTGGTACCGGTGGATATATGAGGGACAGCTGGAATCAATCGGATCGAAGATCAGACCGCTCGGAGCGAATCGGCGCAAGCTGCCAGCCGACCGAGTACCTATCGGCGGTACCTGTGGGCATGAGAGGACTCTGCTATGTGGGAAAGCGATGTGGGAAGAGGCCTGAGTAGGTAGCCTTGCCGTCCGAGACCCCCGAATAGCCGACGCTGACGATCATCCACCAGATAGCCAATGGAGAAGAAACATCGACAGGGAAACGTGCATTAGAGTGGATAAATAGGTTGAGGGGTTTCAGCGGATTAAGGAGTTTGGGTTATGGACTTAGGAGTTAAATGTTCTTGGTTGTTTTTCAGGGTCTCGGGCATGCCCCGAGTGTATTCTGTATTATTAGTAGACTGGGTCCTCGAGACATAAGCGAGGGATATAAATACTGTGTCATTCACTGACTAGCCAAACCATCATCGGCGAAATCAGAGTCTTAACAATATAAATCGTTGATACGCGAGTTACAACTTTAATTGACTATACTTTTGGAATTACTTTACTCTATCGTGACTTCGAACTCTACCTGAACTATTACGTCGAAGACGGTCGAACACTATCCGCTAACTCTAGTGAATCTTTGTTGATAACGTAGCTCGCGGGGCCCGTATCGGATCAAGGAGAATCATACTCGACGTTGACTGAAGAGACCTTGGAGACTTCTACCTTTGTAGCTGTTAGCCGAACTCTGAGCTCTGCGTAGTGTACTCTTGTGGTCTGGTACGCATCCCTCACACCTCGGCCGTAACTGAGGAGGCCGGAGGGGAAGATTCTATGGTGATATCAAGGGCTGCTAGCTCAGACCCCCTACTTACGGGAGGACCCTCCACACAAACTAGGCAATCGAGTAAACGCTCTGCTCAAGCCCAGTTCGTGAGGAATATTCAGGAGTTTTTGGATACCCATGAAGCACAAATGAGGTATCTTGGTTCAGCTGGACACGCCATTTGGCAGCAGCTACATAACCTCCAGGAACAAGTGCAGGGGAGTGGGCAGATCCTGGATAAGAAAGTACGGCAAGAAGCCATCGCCCAGAAGAAACATCTCGAATCGCTCTTTGAGCTCGTCGAAAATGTTCGACAAGTACAGGAAGCCGCACGAGCCGCCGACCACGAGGTTCTGGATCGTAACCATCGGATTACCCAGAACCAACTGTTGGAGGCAGAACGACAGCTGAGAGTTGCAAGAGAAGAGCGGGAGCAGGAGAAAAGGGAACAGCGGGAACTGTTGGCGCAATTCAAGCAGTCCGATGATGTAAGAAACCAACGAATAGCCGAGATGGAGGAACGACTACGACAACATATGTCGGTAGCACCTGTAAAAATATGGCATTGCGACATCGGTTATGTATGGTAATTACTCATGTATAAGGGATGACTCATAGTTGGAACAAGGAGGCTTAGCGCTAGGATTATGTAATCAGGGGATCACGTGGTACTAAGAACTATCTGTATATAAGGAGCAACAAACTCCCATAGTTGTTGCTGGAACTTAGCGGCGCAATAGTATCTTCTTTGCACTATAAACATATTCCTCACAAAGGTCACATGTTCAAACCCTCCACAAGTCGTCTATTCTCCCACACTCCAAATCACAGGTTATGAGCCCGGGTTCTGCCAAATAGAATCCGCACTACACCATCGCCACCTCGCTTAACTCAACAACACTTCATACAACATCATGCCTTCAGAAGGAGAATCGTCATCCAAGGCTGCTGAGATCAAACCCTCAGAGACAACAGCAAAACCGAGATAAAGAAGGCTCGTAAACAAATGCACAGCCTTCTCATCTCTGCTGTATGCGAAGAAATACAACCAACAGTCGTCTCCGCCGAAAATGCATTCTACGCATGGAAGGCGTTCAAAGACCTCTATGATAGTGTCTCACCCAACACCACGATCACCCTCCTCAGCCGCGTCCTAGACACGAAGATGCAAGAAGGCGGATCACTGACCGAGCATCTCACAACCTTCGATGCGAACTGGAATACTCTCAAGTCCAGATGCCAAAGCGCAGACCACAAACTCGCTCAGGCTCTCCTACCCCTCACCAAATCCAACGAAGCAATGGCGGCATTTCTGCTAAGCTCGCTACCCAAATCGATGAGCAACGTTGTAGACAACATCCAGACCAAACAGGATGTCACCTACGAAGACGTACGCCAACGACTACAGAACCTGGATGAGGTAGCCCCTCAAACAGGAAACAAAGTGCTCCATACCAGGAGTACCACAAGCGACAAGGAATGCACCTGGTGCAAGAAAAGGGGACAGCCTTACAAAGGCCACGAGTACACGGAGTGCAGAAAGCTCAAAGAACAGAACAAGAACAGAAAGGGAAGGAGAAAGGACAACTCGGCATCGGTTGTAGTAAATGACTCTACAACCACTAGCTGTATGGTACGCCACGACATCTCCCAACCCCTTACTTGGATCCTTGATTCTGGAGCGACCTCTCACGTCACACCTTTCCAAGACCAACTCATCGACATCCGATTCACACCGGCAATGTCCGAACAGCTGATGGAACCAACCACGCTGTCACCGGAATGGGAAGCGCTAGTTTCAGCTGCCACCTTCCCGATGGAAGCAGATCTTCCATACTCCTCACCGATGTGCTGTTGGTCCCAACCTTGGGTAATGTGGGATTGGTCTCCGAAACCGTGCTCGACAAAAAGGGATTTAGAACGGAGTCAGGAGGAGGAAACAAGTTGGTTACAAAAGAAAAGAAAGGAATAATTTGGGCAAAATTGGAGAAGGGACTTTGGAATGTACAAGTAGTTAGCAATACAGTTCGTTTGACCACTTACGATGAATGGCGTCAAGCGTTAGGCCACCCTGTGACACTAGAAAACTTGTATCACGACATTCAAAGGCTGCCTCCCAAACCAGAAAGATTCCACTGTAGTCAATGTGCACTATCAAAAAGCATACACTAGAAACCTGCACCAATTAGTACTAGATCCAAACGACCATTCGAACTAATCCACTCAGATCTATCTGGAAAGTTCAGCATACAGTCACAAGGAAAAGCTCAGTACTATATGTCCTTCATCGATGATTACACCCGCTTCGCATGGATATACTTCCTGAAACAGAAAGAAGACGCAAATAAGGGCATCAAGGATTACGTTACAAGAATCGAGAAACAGTATAGCACAACAATACTGAGATTCAGAACGGATGGTGGTGGTGAATACATCAACAAGGACATAACGAACTACTTCGATTCACAAGGAATAGTTCATGAACAGACTCCCCCATACACTCCTGAATCTAATGGAGTTGCAGAACGATTCAACAGGACGGTAACCACAATGGTCAGGTGCATGATCATGGACCACCCTAAGTCGTTATGGAGAGAAGCATACGCAACAGCTGTCTACCTCAAAAATAGGCTACCACACAGTACGCTTAAGGGAAAGACCCCCTTTGAAGCCCTGAAAGGAACCAAGCCAAGTATACAATACCTTCAACCATTCGGTAAAAAATGCTATGTCCACATCCCAGAAAACTCTAGGCCAGCAGGAAGCAAACTAGCACCCCGAGCATATGAAGGAATCATAGTTGGATACTCAGACAGTAGTAAAATATACCGTATCTGGATAGGAACACAACATAGGGTAATTGAAAGTCGGGACATCACATTCCCCCCTCCTGAATCAGGGGAAGTCTCAGTGGAACTCGACTTCATCCCCAGCCTGAAACCAGAAACGGCAAATGCACTATCAGACGACGGATACGAATCAGAAGACAGGTCTGATCCAGAATCCGAGTCAAATGCAATCGAAGAGAACCGTACAGAAATGCCAGGATTATTCCCGGAATCACCGGAGCAGGTTAGACAACCACTACCGGCTACACCACACAAGGGAAAAGAACCTGCCATACCTATGGGACAACCGCGAGACCCAAGAGATAACTGGGAGAAAATTCCAGCACCAGTTGTACCATTCAAAGGCTTCAAAATAAAACCTCTTGCGTCAACGACACCCAAAGGTACACCACCACAACCTCCAAAACGATCAGATCGAATATGCCAGCGAAAAAATAGAGCAATTGAAATGGAAGTAGGAAGGAAAGAGTATAACGAAAAGGTAGTAGAACAACAGAAGTTACTTTCGAGTTATATCGAAGATGTGAAAGAAAATGGCCCAGGAGACAAAGCCACTGAACAAGAATTAATCGATCAATACAAAGAAGACTTCAGACGTCATAGGGCTGAGTTAGATACGGAATATCGAGACATATCCGAACTCCCCCCGAACTACCAAATACACCTCGTAACAGCACCTTCCACCTTCAATCAAGCTATGCAGAGCGACGATCAACACCTATGGAAAAAGGCGATACAGACTGAGAAAGACGCCCTTAACAAAGCCCACACCTGGGATATTGTCAACAGACCATCCAACCGAGCAGTAGTCAAAGGAAAATGGGTATTTAAAGTGAAACACAACGCGGACGGAACAATCGAGCGGTACAAAGCAAGGTACGTTGCTAAAGGCTTCACCCAAGTACAGTACCAAGACTACGATGAGACCTTCGCCCCCGTTGCACGATATGATTCTCTACGACTCCTACTGGCACTAGCTGTACACAACGGTTGGATACCACAACAAATGGACGTCAAGTCAGCCTTCCTGTATGGTGTACTCAAGGAGGAAATCTACATGGAACTGCCTGAAGGCTACAGGCAGGACAACAAGGTTTGTAAACTTCGAAAATGCATATACGGACTAAAGCAATCACCCCGTGAATGGTATGCTTGCCTAGCAGACTCCCTTCAACGGAAAGAATTCGTCCCAGCCAAATTCGACGCATGTGTCTTCATACATAAGAACCACCATCTATATATATCGGTGTATGTAGATGACATCATGATATTCGGACCCGACTCCCCATTCAGAAAAGAAATCAGACAACTACTCAAGGCAGATTTCGAATGTACGGATCTCGGTAACTCGAAGTTCATACTGGGAATAGAAATAACGGTAACCAACAACGGTATCACACTATCACAACGCGCATACATCAACAAGATCCTGGATAGATTTGGAATGAGTAACTGCAAACCAGTTGGCACACCACTCGAACCGAACCTCAACCTTAACAAAGGCGAACCGGAAGACCAAATCGAGAAACCAACTGAGTACCAATCCATAATAGGATCACTGATGTACGCAAGTATAGCTACCAGACCTGATATCACCCATGCCGTTACCGCTCTCTCCCAGTACTCCTCATGTCCAACCGAGGATCACCTACGAGCAGCCAAGCGAACTCTCCGATACCTCAACGGAACCAAAGACTGGAACCTGTTCTACCCGAAGGGGAATACTAGAACACTCGACGGATTCTCAGACAGTTCCTACGCTTCAGATCTAGATGACAGAAAATCGTTCTCAGGATACGTGTTCAGACTAGGGAAGTCGGCCATTAGCTGGAGAAGCCGGAAGCAGAAATCAGTCGCAGTCTCAACAACAGAAGCCGAATACATGGCCCTGTCCCTCGCAGCTCGACAACTGGTATGGATTCGTAATGCCTTGCACGAACTCCAACAATAATACCAGTACTTCATACACGCCGACAACACAGGTTCTATTGAACTCTGTCGGAACCCACGTATCCACGACCGGTCCAAGCACATCGACGTTCACTACCACTACACACGTGAACAACTCGAGGCCGGAACCTTTGAAATCCTCTACGTCCCTACCGAAGACAATGTCGCGGACATAATGACTAAAGGACTACCAAACCCAGCTCACCAAAAATTGTCAGAATTGATACGATGTGGCAAGTGAGGGGAAGTGTAAAAATATGGCATTGCGACATCGGTTATGTATGGTAATTACTCATGTATAAGGGATGACTCATAGTTGGAACAAGGAGGCTTAGCGCTAGGATTATGTAATCAGGGGATCACGTGGTACTAAGAACTATCTGTATATAAGGAGCAACAAACTCCCATAGTTGTCGCTGGAACTTAGCGGCGCAATAGTATCTTCTTTGCACTATAAACATATTCCTCACAAAGGTCATGTGTTCAAACCCTCCACAAGTCGTCTATTCTCCCACACTCCAAATCACAGCACCCTCCATGGTGAGTATTCCCTTGGACCCTAATGCACCCCAAACGGTTCCTGTTGGCAATGGCAAGAACCCCGAAAATGCTGGCCCAGTAGGAGGAAACGCTGGCCCAGTGGGAGGAAACGCTGGTCCCGTAGGAGGAAATGGAGGCAGGCAACCGGAGGATGCCGGCCCAGTGCAGGGGAATAGTGGCAGGAGACCGGTGGGAGCTGCCCCCGTCGGCGGGAATGGTGGAAATCAACCTCCCCAGAACCCACCAAGAGGAAACGTTGGGGGAGACCCAGAACCTTCCGACGATGATGACGACGATAATAGCGAATGGTCGCATGGTCGGAAGAATTGGAGAACGAATCGGGGCAGGAACCGGAATTCGGCGCCGCCTGAAGATGAGGATATGGTAGATTCGCTCGCCAAAATACCCTTCGAGTTCGATAATGCCCGGAAGCGTAACCTGCAGCATTGGCTCATGGAGTGCGAGATCTACTTCGAGCAGAAGCCCAAGAAGTTCCGAACAGATAGGAACAAGGTACTGTTCGCTGGGACGTATACGTGTGGATTGGCAAAGGAATGGTTTATGGAATATATCGAGACCAAGATGCTAGGACCGGCAGCCGCGGACTACGCTACTTGGACGCGGTTCCGTCAGGAGATCAGGAAAAGGTTCTTAAGCACTCAGGAGGCTATGGAGAACGCGATGAAGATGCAGCAGTTTAAGTACTCTGCTAACATCGGAGACTACCTGACGAGGATGGAGATTATGAACCAGCATGCCCAGATGAAAGGGGCATCCTACCGCGCCGCCTTGCTCCAAGGACTGCCAAATGAGATCCGGGAGCGCCATTCACGCTTCGACCCAACCGAGGACGACTCCGAGTACATCCAACAGTTGGAACGAGCCGGCAAGGCTCACGAGGCTTATCAAGAGCAAATGAAGATGTTGGGGAAAGCGGAGTCGAGAGGAAGCGAGTCGAACAATGGTGGGAACTCGCGGCAGAAGGAAAAGGGGTTTAGGATCAAGGGGAGGGCTCAGACTGAGGAGAAAGAAAAAGAGCAAGATAAGAAGAGCACCAGCAAGAACAAGTCGGGAAATAAGCCAATATACCACGAGTATGATGAAGCCACCAAAGGAGTTCCACAGCCGGTCCGAGACCAGCGAAAGATCGATGGCGTCTGTGTGCGATGTGGCCGAAAGGGTCATCTTTGGAAATAGTGTCGTTCAGATGCTAATAGTAGTGCATCAATCTCCTCTTTCTCCCGAAAGCGTACCCGCGATGACGATGGCGACCACGATATGGAACCACCGGAACTCCAACCTCAGAGAAAGCGCATGAGGCACCGTGCTAGGAAGCCGGCTGCTACGGCTGCGGCAGAATACACTGGTGGGCAAGCGTTTGTACGAGAACGCGGATCGGAATCTGAGATGGATTTCGACGAGGATTTTTAAAAGGGGACTCTGATGAGTCAGGTCAGGAGTATCTCCAGATTGCTATGTTATCACTGACGGAAAACAACAAAAAAAATATGAAAAGAAAAAGGCAGGAAGGGGGAGCGTCCCAACCGGAGAAAAAACAGAAAATTTTGGAGGAACCTATTCATGGTCCTCGACCTATCGTTAATCAGCTCCTTTGTTTTGCGAAAAAATGTTTACCTTGTAAGGTGTTGTTGGATACTGGTGCAACTGGTCCTGTTTTGTCTGCTGTTTTTGTTGATAGTTTTGAGGTCCCGAAGGTGAAACGAGACGTCCCGGGCCGGGTATTTGGATTTACGGGAGAAGTTATGAAGGGCACAGGACACGCCTTTACACAACCATTAATTATAATGTCAAGGGGGCATCAAACACAACTATCATTCGAGATCGCCCCTCTCCCATCTGGCATCGATGCGATACTACCGAACTGGTGGTTGAAAGAACACAAACCAGTTATAGGAGCAAATGGGGAAGTTTCCTACGATGGCGATAACTGTAAGAGTCGATGCTTCACTGACAAGGAACCTCAAATAGAAATGGACGAGGGTGTACTGGATGATCCGGAGGCCCAATTCATCGGTAGCATTTGTCTCTTGGAAGATGAATCGGTCAACCTCCGCGAAACTCTTCCCTCTTGGCTCCATGGGTTCCTTAAAGTCTTCCTACCATCGGAAGCAGACAAACTGTGAGGGATGCGTACCAGACCACAAGAGTACACTACGCAGAGCTCAGAGTTCGGCTAACAGCTACAAAGGTAGAAGTCTCCAAGGTCTCTTCAGTCAACGTCGAGTATGATTCTCCTTGATCCGATACGGGCCCCGCGAGCTACGTTATCAACAAAGATTCACTAGAGTTAGCGTATAGAATTCGACCGTCTTCGACGTAATAGTTCAGGTAGAGTTCGAAGTCACGATAGAGTAAAGTATTTTCAAAAGTATAGTCAAATAAAGTTGTAACTCGCGTATCAACGATTTATATTGTTAAGACTCTGATTTCGCCGATGATAGTTTGGCTAGTCAGTGAATGACACAGTATTTATATCCCTCGCTTATGTCTCGAGGACCCAGTCTACTAATAATACAGAATACACTCGGGGCATGCCCGAGACCCTGAAAAACAACCAAGAACATTTAACTCCTAAGTCCGTAACCCAAACTCCTAAATCCGCTGAAACCCCTCAACCTATTTATCCACTCTAATGCACGTTTCCCTATCGATGTTTCTTCTCCATCGGCCGTCTGGTGGATAATCGTCAGCGTCGGCTATTCGGAGGTCTCGGACGGCAAAGCTACCTACTCAGGCCTCTTCCCACATCGCTTTCCCACATAGCAGAGTCCTCTCATGCCCACAGGTACCGCCGATAGGTACTCGGTCGGCTGGCAGCTTGCGCCGATTCGCTCCGAGCGGTACGATCTTCGATCCGATCGATTTCAGCTGTCCCTCATATATCCACCGGTACCAAAACACTCCCCTCCGGCGGTTTGACGCTCCGGGGGTTATTATTGGGGTCGAAAACGTGTTTTTTATGACTCTGGGTTTTTTGGTCGTAATTTGGTCGCACCACACTCCGCGAGTGTGGTCAAGAGTTGATATTAGCGTACAGAGGGTATTGGGGTATCTACTAGCCTTTCTCTCACTCCCGTAAATACTTGGCATGCCCGTAACAGCTTACCCCCCTTCCAGGGTGTCACGTCTCGGGACATCTTCTGACAGACTATGGTTCCAGTAAACCTGCTCCACATATCACCCGCGGTGTCTGTGGAGGGGAAGGACTTAGCCCCGTAGGGTACCTCTATAGTCTCAGGCGTTGGTCCTTCACGGCCTTGGGGTTCCTTCGATGGAAGTCGCGGACAAGGTCAAGTACTTCCTCATCCATAGCGTCCATGACTTGATACGTACAGTCACTCATCGAATAGCCCCGCCATTTCACCAGGTATTCCACTAATCCTCTTCTGCTTTTCCGGCTCCCCACGATACTTTCCACTTCGTACAGCACCTCTCCTTCCTTATCGACCTCTTCGGGAGTTGGGGGACGTTGTTCTCGGCCTGGGATACTGCTCTGTCGATACCGTTCCAAGAGTTCAATATGGAACACATTATGGATTTTGACTTGTGGCGGCAGTTCCAGTTCGCAGGCTCGTTTTCCGGCTAGTCGGATGATTTTGAAGGGGCCGAGTTTCTTGTGATCGAGTTTCTTGGTGGAGCGACGTGTCTTAATATTGGTCGCATTGAGCATAACCATGTCTCCCACCTTGAAGTTAGGCGGTTCGTCCCTTTTTCGATCATAGTATTTCCCCATCTTCTCCCTGGTGTCTGTTAAGCGAGCGAGAGCAGAATCATGAACCCCTCGGATGAAGTGAGCGTACAGGTCACTAGTTGGGTTGACCACTTCGGCTTCTGTTGGCCAGTTGGTTCTTGGGTTATAACCGTAATTGGTATAAAACGGAGATTGACCCGTGGCGGTGGTAACCGAGTTGTTGTAAGCATACTCCGCCAACGGGATTAGCTCTGCCCAATCATCTTGCTCGTAGTTGCAGAACGCTCGTAAGTAATGCTCGAGGGTTTGGTTGACTCGCTCTGTTTGCCCATCGGTCTGAGGGTGGAAAGCCGTACTCATTCTTATCCTCACGTCCAATAATTCCATAAGGGATGCCCAAAAGCTTGAAGTAAACTTGGCGTCCCTGTCGGAAACTATATCAAGAGGCAGCCCATGGAGTCGCCAGATTTGACCGAGGAATATCTTCGCTAAATCCTGCGCGGTCGTTTCTGCTACTAGGGGAATGAAGTGCGATATCTTCGAGAACCTATCGACTACTACCCAAATTTGGTTGTATCCCTTCGATTCCGGTAACTGCACGACGAAGTCCATTGATATCGATTGCCAGACAGAATGTGGTGTGGACAATGGTAGAAGCGCACCGTACTTCTTATGGCGGCTGGGTTTGTTGCGCTGGCACTCGTCACATGACCGAACGTAATCATCAATCCACTCGTTCATTTTTGGCCAGTAGAAGTTACGCGTGATGAGTTCCAGTGTCTTGTCTTGTCCAAAGTGTCCTGCCACTTTCGAATCGTGTTCTGCCTGTGCGATTCGGATCTTGATACGGTCGTCTGCCGGAATGTAGAGTCGATTCTTATAGAAGAGTAGCCCGTCTTTCTCAGCGATATCCTTCATTTCCCCCAGCTTCTCTCCCTGCTCAACTCTCTCTTTCAATCCTACCCATGTCGGGTCTCCCGATGCCGCCTGCCTGACGTGATCCAGGAAATTCTTAGACCAGTCAATCACCCCCTTGGAGGCAAGCGACACCGCTGATACCACAAACTCTTCCTCCGCCAACTGTCCGGGCTTAAAGAACCTGTCTATCGGCTGTTTCCCAAGCGTGCCTCCCCCTTCAGGACGGTACTCCGGCCGTCGCGATAGTGCATCTGCCTTCCCATTTTTGGTTCCCGGGCGGTAAATAATCTTGAAGTCAAATTCCGCCAAAGACTCAGCCCACCTTGCCTGTCGTCGGTTAAGAACCTTGGTTGTTGAAAAATATTCCAAGTTCTTGTGATCCGTATATACGAGAACCGTTCGGCTAGGTCCTTCGAGGTAGTGACGCCATTGCTTGAAGGCTGACACAATTCCCAACATCTCCTTATCCCAGACGTCGTAGTTGAGTTCCGCTGGGTTAAGTTTTCGGGAATAGAAGGCAACAGGGTGAGTCTTTCCGTCAATAACCTGGGATAAAATTGCGGCGATAGCAAAATCACTTGCGTCCGTTTCCACGATAGTCTGGCGATCTGGAGAGAAGTGTACCAAGATCGGCGCAGACGTAAACAGGGTTTTGAGTTTTTCGAAGGCTGCTTGGGCCGTCATAGACCAGACAAAGTTCTTAGCATCACCCCTGAGACAATCGGTAATGGGTTTACAGACCCCGGAGAAATTGTGGATAAACCTTCTGTAGAAGTTGGCAAAGCCCATGAAGATCTGTACTTCCTTAACGCTACGCGGGGCTTGCCAATTCGTAACAGACATAACCTTATCCAGTGCCATGGTGACGCCTGCTGGGGCAAGGATGTATCCGAGGAACTCGATTTCGGTGAGCTCGAAGAACGATTTCTTCGGGTTGGCGACCAGGTTGTATTCTTGTAGCCTGCTAAGTACTTTGCCGACCAGCTCCCTGTGTTCCTCTCGGGACTTGCTATATATTAGAATGTCATCAAGGTATACTACTACCCCTTGATCCAGGAATTCCCTCAGCGCATCATTCATCATATTCTGGAAGGTCGCCGGCGCATTTGCCAGCCCAAAAGGCATAACGAGGTACTCAAAATGCCCGTACCGCGTACGAAAGGCTGTCTTCCACTCGTCGCCGTCTTTGATCCTGATGAGGTTATAACCTTCCTTCAGGTCAATCTTCGAGAAGATAACCGCGCCCGCCACTCGATCTCGCAGCTCGTCCATAAGTGGTAACGGATACCTGTTCTTGATGGACACACGGTTAAGTCCACGGTAGTCAAGGCAAAGTCGCAGACTACCGTCCTTCTTCTTCACAAATAGGATTGGGGCTCCTGCAGGAGATTTGCTTGGCCTAATTTTTCCCAATCGCAACATTTTGTCCAGGTATTCCCGAAGCACCTTTAGCTCGACTTCGGATAGGGAGTAAACGGGTCCCCATGATGGCTGCTTCCCTGGTTCAAGATCTATCGCATGGTCGTAGGATCGATGCGGTGGTAGTTTGTCTGCTTCCGATGGTAGGAAGACTTTAAGGAACCCATGGAGCCAAGAGGGAAGAGTTTCGCGGAGGTTGACCGATTCATCTTCCAAAAGACAAATGTTACCGATGAATTGGGCCTCCGGATCGTCCAGTACACCCTCGTCCATCTCTATTTGAGGTTCCTTGTCAGTGAAGCATCGACTCTTGCAGTTCTCGCCCTCGTAGGAAACTTCCCCATTTGCCCCTATAATCGGTTTATGTTCTTTCAACCACCAGTTTGGTAATATTGCATCGATGCCAAGTGGGAGAGGGGCAATCTCGAATGACAACTGTGTTTGGTGCCCCCTTGACATTATAATTAATGGTTGTGTAAAGGCGTGTCCCGTGCCCTTCATAACTTCTCCCGTAAATCCAAATACCCGGGCCGGGACGTCTCGTTTCACCTTCGGGACCTCAAAACTATCAACAAAGACAGCAGACAAAACAGGACCAGTTGCACCAGTATCCAACAACACCTTACAAGGTAAACATTTTTTTACAAAACAAAGGAACTGATTAACGATAGGCCGAGGACCATGAATAGGTTCCTCCAAAATTTTCTGTTTTTTCTCCGGTTGGGACGCTCTCCCTTCCTGCCTTTTTCTTTTCATATTTTTTTATTGTTTTCCGTCAGTGATAACATAGCAATCTGGGGATACTCCTGACCTGACTCATCAGAGTCCCCTTTCAAAAATCCTCGTCGAAATCCATCTCAGATTCCGATCCGCGTTCTCGCACAAACGCTTGCCCACTGGTGTACTCCGCAGCAGCCGTTGCAGCCGGCTTCTTAGCACGGTGCCTCATTCGCTTTCTCTGAGGTTGGGGTTCCGGTGGTTCCATATCGTGGTCGCCATCGTCATCGCGGGTACGCTTTCGGGAGAAAGAGGAGATAGATGCACTGCTGTTAGCATCTGAACGACACCACTTCCAAAGATGACCCTTTCGGCCACATCGCACACAGGCTCCATCGGTCTTTCGCTGTTCTCGGACCGGCTGTGGAACTCCTTTGGTGGCTTCGTCGTAGTCGTGGTATATTGGCTTATTCCCCGACTTGTTCTTGCTAGTGCTCTTCTTATCTTGCCCTTTTTCTTTCTCCTCAGTCTGAGCCCTCCCCTTGATCTTAAACCCCTTCTCCTTTTGCCGCGAGTTTCCACCATTATTCGTCTCCCTTCCTCTCGACTCCGCTTTCCCCAACATCTTCATCTGCTCTTGATAAGCCTCATGAGCCTTGCCGGCTCGTTCCAGCTGTTGGATGTACTCGGAGTCGTCATCGGTTGGATCGAAGCGTGAGTGGCGCTCCCGGATTTCATTTGGTAGCCCTTGGAGCAAGGCGGCACGATAGGATGCTCCTTTCATTTGAGCGTGCTGGTTCATGATTTCCATTCTCGTCAGGTAGTCCCCGATGTTAGCAGAGTACTTAAACTGCTGCATCTTCATCGCGTTCTCCATAGCTGTGAGGGATGCGTACCAGACCACAAGAGTACACTACGCAGAGCTCAGAGTTCGGCTAACAGCTACAAAGGTAGAAGTCTCCAAGGTCTCTTCAGTCAACGTCGAGTATGATTCTCCTTGATTCGATACGGGCCCCGCGAGCTACGTTATCAACAAAGATTCACTAGAGTTAGCGTGTGATATTCGACCGTCTTCGACGTAATAGTTCAGGTAGAGTTCGAAGTCACGATAGAATAAAGTATTTCCAAAAGTGTAGTCAAATAAGGTTGTAACTCGCGTATCAACGATTTATATTGTTAAGACTCTGATTTCGCCGATGATGGTTTGGCTAGTCAGTGAATGACACAGTATTTATATCCCTCGCTTATGTCTCGAGGACCCAGTCTACTAATAATACAGAATACACTCGGGGCATGCCCGAGACCCTGAAAAACAACCAAAAACATTTAACTCCTAAGTCCGTAACCCAAACTCCTAAATCCGCCGAAACCCCTCAACCTATTTATCCACTCTAATGCACATTTCCCTGTCGATGTTTCTTCTCCATCGGCCGTCTGGTGGATAATCGTCAGCGTCGGCTATTCGGAGGTCTCGGACGGCAAGGCTACCTACTCAGGCCTCTTCCCACATCGCTTTCCCACATAGCAGAGTCCTCTCATGCCCACAGGTACCGCCGATAGGTACTCGGTCGGCTGGCAGCTTGCGCCGATTCGCTCCGAGCGGTCCGATCTTCGATCCGATTGATTCCAGCTGTCCCTCATATATCCACCGGTACCAAAACACTCCCCTCCGGCGGTTTGACGCTCCGGGGGTTATTATTGGGGTCGAAAACGTGTTTTTTATGACTCTGGGTTTTTTGGTCGTAATTTGGTCGCACCACACTCCGCGAGTGTGGTCAAGAGTTGACATTAGCGTACAGAGGGTATTAGGGTATCTACTAGCCTTTCTCTCACTCCCGTAAATGCTTGGCATGCCCGTAACAATAGCCTCCTGAGTGCTTAAGAAACGTTTCCTAATCTCCTGACGGAACCGAGTCCAAGTAGCATAGTCCGCGGCTGCCGGTCCTAGCATCTTGGTCTCGATATACTCCATAAACCATTCCTTCGCCAACCCACACGTATATGTTCCAGCGAACAGTACTTTGTTCCTGTCCGTTCGGAACTTCTTGGGCTTCTGCTCGAAGTAGATCTCGCACTCCATGAGCCAATGCCGCAGGTTATGCTTCCTGGCATTATCGAACTCAAAGGGTATTTTGGCGAGCGAATCTACCATATCGTCGTCTTCAGGCGGCGCCGAATTCCGGTTCCCGCCTCGGTTCCTTCTCCAATTCTTCCGACCGTGCGACCATTCACTGTTATCGTCGTCATCGTCGTCGGAAGGTTCTGGGTCTCCCCCAACGTTTCCTCTTGGTGGGTTCTGGGGAGGTTGATTTCCACCATTCCCACCAACTGGAGCAGCTTCCACCGGTCCTCTGCCACTATTGCCATGCACTGGGCCGGCATCCTCCGGTTGCCTGCCTCCATTTCCTCCTACAGGACCAGCATTTCCTCCTACTGGGCCAGCATTTTCGGGTTTCTTGCCATTGTCAACAGGAACCGTTCGGGGTGCATTAGGGTCTAAGGGAGCACTAGCCACGGAAGGTGCTACTGACAGGTGTTGTCGCAGTAGTTCCTCCATCTCGGCTATCCGTTGGTTTCTTATCTCATCGGACTGCTTGAATTGTGCAAACATAGCCCGTTGTTCCCCTTTTTCCTGCTCCCGCTCTTCTCGTGCCATCCTCAGCTGTCGCTCCGCCTCCAACAGTTGGTTCTGGGTAATCCGATGGTTGCGATCCAGAACCTCGTGGTCGGCGGCTCGTGTGGTTTCTTGCATTTGTTGGACATGGGTGACGAGCTCAAAGAGCGACTCGAGATGTTGTTTTTGGGCAATGGCTTCTTGCCGTACTTTCTTATCCAGGATTTGTCCACTCCCTTGGACTTGCTCCTGGAGGTTTTGTAGCTGCTGCCAAACGGCCTGTCCAGCTGCACCAAGATACCTCATTTGTGCCTCATGTGTATCCAAAAACTCCTGCATATTCCTCACGAACTGGGCTTGAGCAGAGCGTTTACTCGATTGCCTAGTTGTTGTAGAGGGTCCTCCCGTGAGTAGGGGGTCTGGGCTAGCAGCCCTTGATATCACCATAGAATCTTTCTGGCCTCCTCAGTTACGGCCGAGGTATCTATGAAGTAATTATCCCTTCGGGTAGTCATTGTAATAGGGGATAACGATAATAGTTCTTTTCTTTGAGGTGACTTCGTTACTCCAAGTGAACTTGTGAGTAACAATATACTGTGAGGGATGCGTACCAGACCACAAGAGTACACTACGCAGAGCTCAGAGTTCGGCTAACAGCTACAAAGGTAGAAGTCTCCAAGGTCTCTTCAGTCAACATCGGGTATGATTCTCCTTGATCCGATACGGGCCCCGCGAGCTACGTTATCAACAAAGATTCACTAGAGTTAGTGTGAGGGATGCGTACCAGACCGCAAGAGTACACTACGCAGAGCTCAGAGTTCGGCTAACAGCTACAAAGGTAGAAGTCTCCAAGGTCTCTTCAGTCAACGTCGAGTATAATTCTCCTTGATCCGATACGGGCCCCGCGAGCTACGTTATCAACAAAGATTCACTAGAGTTAGCGTATAGAATTCGACCGTCTTCGACGTAATAGTTCAGGTAGAGTTCGAAGTCACGATAGAGTAAAGTATTTTCAAAAGTATAGTCAAATAAAGTTGTAACTCGCGTATCAACGATCTATATTGTTAAGACTCTGATTTCGCCGATGATGGTTTGGCTAGTCAGTGAATGACACAGTATTTATATCCCTCGCTTATGTCTCGAGGACCCAGTCTACTAATAATACAGAATACACTCGGGGCATGCCCGAGACCCTGAAAAACAACCAAGAACATTTAACTCCTAAGTCCGTAACCCAAACTCCTAAATCCGCTGAAACCCCTCAACCTATTTATCCACTCTAATGCACGTTTCCCTGTCGATGTTTCTTCTCCATCGGCCGTCTGGTGGATAATCGTCAGCGTCGGCTATTCGGAGGTCTCGGACGGCAAGGCTACCTACTCAGGCCTCTTCCCACATCGCTTTCCCACATAGCAGAGTCCTCTCATGCCCACAGGTACCGCCGATAGGTACTCGGTCGGCTGGCAGCTTGCGCCGATTCGCTCCGAGCGGTCCGATCTTCGATCCGATTGATTCCAGCTGTCCCTCATATATCCACCGGTACCAAAACACTCCCCTCCGGCGGTTTGACGCTCCGGGGGTTATTATTGGGGTCGAAAACGTGTTTTTTATGACTCTGGGTTTTTTGGTCGCAATTTGGTCGCACCACACTCCGCGAGTGTGGTCAAGAGTTGATATTAGTGTACAGAGGGTATTGGGGTATCTACTAGCCTTTCTCTCACTCCCGTAAATGCTTGGCATGCCCGTAACAGTTAGCGTATAGAATTCGACCGTCTTCGACGTAATAGTTCAGGTAGAGTTCGAAGTCACGATAGAGTAAAGTATTTTCAATGTATAGTCAAATAAAGTTGTAACTCGCGTATCAACGATTTATATTGTTAAGACTCTGATTTCGCCGATGATAGTTTGGCTAGTCAGTGAATGACACAGTATTTATATCCCTCGCTTATGTCTCGAGGACCCAGTCTACTAATAATACAGAATACACTCGGGGCATGCCCGAGACCCTGAAAAACAACCAAGAACATTTAACTCCTAAGTCCGTAACCCAAACTCCTAAATCCGCTGAAACCCCTCAACCTATTTATCCACTCTAATGCACGTTTCCCTATCGATGTTTCTTCTCCATCGGCCGTCTGGTGGATAATCGTCAGCGTCGGCTATTCGGAGGTCTCGGACGGCAAAGCTACCTACTCAGGCCTCTTCCCACATCGCTTTCCCACATAGCAGAGTCCTCTCATGCCCACAGGTACCGCCGATAGGTACTCGGTCGGCTGGCAGCTTGCGCCGATTCGCTCCGAGCGGTCCGATCTTCGATCCGATCGATTCCAGCTGTCCCTCATATATCCACCGGTACCAAAACACTCCCCTCCGGCGGTTTGACGCTCCGGGGGTTATTATTGGGGTCGAAAACGTGTTTTTTATGACTCTGGGTTTTTTGGTCGTAATTTGGTCGCACCACACTCCGCGAGTGTGGTCAAGAGTTGATATTAGCGTACAGAGGGTATTGGGGTATCTACTAGCCTTTCTCTCACTCCCGTAAATACTTGGCATGCCCGTAACACAAACTACCACCGCATCGATCTTACGACCATGCGATAGATCTCAAATCAGGAAAGCAGCCACCATGGGGACCCGTTTACTCCCTATCCGAAGTCGAGCTGAAGGTGCTTCGGGAGTACCTGGATAATATGTTGCGATTGGGAAAGATTAGGTTGAGCAAATCTCCGGCAGGAGCCCCAATCCTATTTGTGAATAAGAAGGACGGTAGTCTACGACTTTGCGTGGATTACCGTGTACTTAACCGTGTGTCCATCAAGAACAGGTATCCTCTACCGCTTATGAACGAGCTGCGAGATCGAGTGGCAGGCGCGGTTATCTTCTCGAAGATTGACCTGAAGGAAGGTTACAACCTCATCAGGATCAAAGACGGCGACGAGTGGAAGACAGCCTTCCGTACGCGGTATGGACATTTTGAGTACCTCGTCATGCCTTTTGGGCTGGCAAATGCGCCGGCGACCTTCCAGAACATGATGAATGATGCGCTGAGGGAATTCTTGGATCAAGGTGTAGTAGTATACCTCGATGATATCCTAATATATAGCAAGTCTTGAGAGGAACACAGGGAGCTGGTCGGCAAAGTACTTAGCAGGTTACAAGAATACAACCTGGTCGCCAACCCGAAGAAATCGTTCTTCGAGCTCACCGAAATCGAGTTCCTCGGATACATCCTTGCCCCAGCAGGCGTCACCATGGCACTGGATAAGGTTATGTCTGTTACGAATTGGCAAGCCCCGCGCAGCGGTAAGGAAGTACAAATCTTCATGGGCTTTGCCAACTTCTACAGAAGGTTTATCCTTATCACGGGGACCGTAGGCGATAGACTGTGGTGCCAAGGAATACAACCTAGGTAGTGACGTAGACGTGGACGTAGACGTAAAGGTATGCTTTGACTATGGACTATGGGTGGCTCTACCCGGTATGATAAACCGATTGGAGCCCTATGACGTGGTGCAAACAAAGAATAGTATTCGTGGAATAAATACAGAAGAAGAAGAAACTTATATTGCTTAGAAGCCGAAGCTTATCGCACACCTAACTACCCGACTACAACCTCCACCGACTAACCCGAAAACAAAAACGAAGTACAAAAACTAACTACCGCAGCTACGAGAACTACGTACATAAAAAGAGAAAAAGAGCGCACGAAGAGGGCGCGAATAACAAGTGGTACAGGTGAATAGAATCTAAGCGACAACAAAGAAACCTTCCCGTAGTAAAATAAGTAAGAACCCCAAACTTCTCCGTCAACTGCATTAGCGAGCACAATCCTAAACGTAGTGTTCAATCGAAACGATATCATTACCAACGTTCCCGGTGTCATATCTGTGGACGAACCTTAACAGGACTGGGAAACCACGCGCACGAAGGCAGGAGAAGCCAACCGCAACAGCGTCAGGGTGGAAGCGAGGGGGGTGGTGTAAGAGTGGGTCCTCGGGCGTCTGGTTGTCAGGCAGCGAGGAGTTGAGGAGTGGTGACCGGTAGGTCAAGTAAGAATGGGTGGGGTCGTCGGTCCCTGGAGCAACGGCTAAAGACTGTGCCCGAGTCGTATTTGAAGTGGTGTCCTCTGGAGAGGACATGCAAAAAGGGTTGAGCCGAAGGCTCAGTATGTATGGGGGTCGCAATCGAAGGTGCCGACCGTGTTGTGTTGAGGGTGGTCTCGGAGACTGGTTGGGTTTGGGTGAGGGGAGCAGGCCGGCTCGGGTAAAAGTGGGTGGCCTGGTTAAGGCCGATAAAGAGGGGTAAGGTCAGGGGACCTCGGGTAAAAATTTGACGATAGTTTCGCGACCGAGAGGTCGCTAACTTCGCGGGCTGTCGAGCGCTTTGGCAGTAGGTTCTCGCTGACTGGAGATTACTGACAGTGTGCGTACCCGACGTGTGGGATCACTCGTGCGATGAGTGAAAATAAGGAGGGGCGAAGGCGGCTTTCGAGAGTAACCGCTGGTTTGTCGAGGGGTGAACGGTGGACGCGTCCCGTGAGGGCACTGAACGAGCAAAGAATGGGGGGTGTCGAGCGAGGGAAGTTCAGGGACCGAAGCAATTCGAGAATCAGTATAACTCCATCTCGGGGGGAAGAAATCCTACCGCGAGCCAGAGGCGAGCGGGTAGAATACAGAATAAGAAGAAGAAACTTATATTGCTTTGAAGTACAAGACTTATCGCACACCGACCCGACCGCCTAAAACACGAACCAAACAAAAGAACGAAAGGAAAGAAAACAACAAACGCTAACAAACAAACAAGAACAAAAACAAACACGAACGATCACGAGCGAACATCAACAAGAAATAAGGAAATTCCGGAACGACACTCAACCAGAAACAACCCAACGACAAGGAGAAATAACATATCTCAGCGAACTCGGGCGCTGGATCCATCAAAACAAAGTAAAACCAAAGTTAAAAAGGTAAAAGGAAACCACCCTTTCCTAATCCCGTCCCTAATCATTTTCTTCCATCCCCTCTTCTAGGTCCACCTCCGCTTCCGCCGACTCGTACCACTTCGAGAGTTGAGAATTTTTTGCAAATTGTAAGATAAGGTCCGTTTTCAAGTTTATAAACATCCAGTTTTCCCAGGTCATCGCTCCGGGGATCTTTTCTATCAGGGGGGCGCGGATTCGAGCCCACACTGGGCATTCCATAAGTGTGTGTTTCGCTGAGTTTTCCATACCACACTGGCATGGTTCGGGGTCTGTATATACCGCGTGTTTATCGATTCGGGTAGTTTGGCACCGGATTCGAAAAACTTTTTTCGCCTCCGTTAGGGTAAGTTTCGCAATCTTGGGAGGGGGGCGGAAATCCCCCCGGTGATGGTAGTCCGGTATTGGTTGTGTATTCCATTCTTCCAACAGGTGGTCGCGTAGCAGTTTGTTTTGATTCCACTTGTCTCTCGCATTTCCGGGGGTTTGATATGGGAGTAGGAGGGAAGCGATTCGGTGTAGACCTGTCCCTTTGATGTTTGCTTCTCTGTATGGGAGGAGCTCAATTAGGGATTCATTGTTGGGGTGGGTTGCCTCGGTGCAGAGTATTCTGGTTCCGTACTTTCTTGAGCGATATGTTAGGAGGTGTTCTAGGGGGGGTAGTCCTGCTTCTCGGAGGAGTTTAGCTCTCTTGGTCCATCGAGGTAGGCCCGTAATGATCCGGGCAGCTTCGTTGTATAGTGGTTCTAGCGATCTAATGATGTGGTCTGCGCCAGTCCACCAAGCCTCAGATCCGTAGAGCAGGCTTGGAAGGAAGCCCTGTGTTATTAGGTGATGAACTGTCTTGACTGTTATCCCTGGCAGGCGGGCGGTGTTTCGGATTTGGTGGAGGGCTTTTAGGCCTTTTGCGATTGCTGCTTCGATATGGGGCCGGAAGGAGAGGGTTGGATCTATCCAGACTCCTACGTATTTCAGCCTCTCCTTGGGGTATATATTGATATTGTTAACTTTGACTGGAAGTCGTGGTTGTTGTTTGGATGATGTGGTGGGCCGGAAGAAGATCAGATCGGATTTATCCGGGTCGTATTTGATTTGGAGTGGCTCAGCTTTAATTAGTCTTTCTCTCATTCGTTCCTCCATTCTCTTGATTGTAAAGCCTGGTGTTTTGGATATTTGCACCAGCGCATCGTCATCGATGTAAGTTGTGTCCATCTCTTTTGGGCTGCTAGTTGGGTCCAGAATTACTCAGGCATAGATCATGAATAGTACCGGAGATATGGGGCTACCTTGCGGCACTCCAGAATCATAGGGCTGTGGGTCCTCTAGCTCATGGTTGAATTGGAACTGTAGTTTTCTGCCGGTGTTGAATTCCTTGCACCATTCTGTCAGATAGGTGGGGAATTTTTGTTGGTGCATGATTTCCGCGAGGAGTAGGTGATCGACACAATTGAATGCTCCTTGGATGTCATTGGTTAGGATCGCTGGTCTATCTCGCCGAGCGATTCCGGTGCTGTTTTTTAGTAGTAGGTTTTGTTGTATTGGTGTCAAGGTTCTCAGGAGGGCATCGATTGCCGAGATGGTTGGTCTTCCTCCGAATTGGTTTGCTGAGAGTGTGCCTAGGATTTCTCCAGCGGTGCAGAGTCTCTGGGCCACTATCTTCTCCAGGATTTTGCTGAAACATTGTAGAAGGGAAATGGGCCGGTAGGCTTTTGCTTCATGATAATTTGCTTTACCGGGTTTCGGGATCGGGATACACTTAGCTATTTTCCATTCCGCTGGATGTACACCGTGCCGGAGCATAGCGGAGAACATGTCTTGGATTAGAGTTGTATTTGCTTTGACTATAGCTTTAATAAAGGTAGAAGGGATGCCATCCGGGCCGGTCGCCGAGTGCGCTGGACAGGAGTCGATTGCTTTGTTAAGTTCTTCGGGGGTGACTATGTCGAAGGTGTTGCTAAGGTCAAAAGAGGGGGGTCTAATGTTCAAGGGGGGATGGTCGGGGGACGTCCGTTTCGAGGGGAAAAGTTGGGCTCTTAGAGCTTGACACTTCCCCGCAAACGTTTCTTCACCTTGTATGGTTGGTATGATTGTGTCTCGTCTCCTTCCTGCGCTTAGGATTCTCCAGACTTCACTACCTTTCGCCTCGTTCATCGTCTTTTCCCGCTGGTCCGCTTTTGCTTTCCGGATCATGACTGTCCATTCTCTGCAAGCCTTCCGGTGTTCCTACACGTGATTGGGTTTCCCTGTATTTCTCGCCTTTCTTTCTGCTGCATTTACCCTTGCCTTCATTTGTTTCATTTCATCTGACCACCAGGAGTTGGCTCTTACCCCCTCCTTCGAAAGTGGTGTTACTATGCTGACTGTTGACCTGAACAGTTCTAGGAAGAAATCGACAGTTTGTTCCGTATGTTCCTTGGTTTCCCATGCCTCTGCAGGGATGGAAATGTTTGACATGTGGTTCTCCAATAGCTTCCAGTCTGTTTGTCACCACATTCGTCTTGGTACGAAAGGTGGTTTTTCCAGGTGTAAGTGGACGGAGGTTCTCCCGTGGTCTGAGCCCGCTCCATAGGGTTCAGTGCTCCATCGTAGGTTGTGGTCAAGTGTTGGGCCTTTTACAAATGCAAGGTCGATGGTTGTGGGCCTTTTCCCTTTGTCTCTGGGGAAGTGCGTAAAGACGCCTGGTTCGTTCAGGAGGGTCAGTTTCTGTCGGGTTATCCATCGTTTTAACCGTGCGCCGTTGACGCGGTCTGCTCGAATGTTGTTTCTGTATTCATGTGAATTTACTCCGTACCACATTTGGTGGTGGCAGTTGAAGTCTCCCATTACTAGACAGTTATCAAGGGTTTGGATTGTACTTGTTATTTGAGCGAAGGGGCCACTTCGGCCTGGGGAGTATATGTTCAGGATTTGGGTTTTCTTGTTCTGGATTTCTACCGTAATCGATACTATGAAGTTATCGTGTGTGTAGTGGTGTTTTGGTTTGAGGTTGGCATGTTTGCGGACGTATGTTGCACATTTTGTATTGGTGTTGCTGGCCGTAAAAATATAAAAGAGATTTGATTCTGGTGGGTATCCCCCTGCTGAGGTCCATGGTTCTTGTAATAATAAGAAATAAATACTAGAGTCTGTTTCCGCTTCTTCTACCGCCGCCTTGGTAATAAGATCGCTCCGTGCACAATTGAGTTGGTGTGAGAGCGCGGTGGTTCGAGGCCTAAGCATTATTTGTCATGTGTTGGTCGTCTTCAGGAACGGGTGTGGCTCCGACTGGGGCGGTGGCTGGTACTTGAACTACCGGAAGCAACTCTTGGATGGGTGCGGCCGGTGGGTCTTGAGCGGGTGGAGCGTTTTCCTTTCCTTTATTGAGGAAACGGCGTTTGACTCTTTCGGGGCATGCTGGATCGGAGGCCTTATGGATTCCTTTACAGTTCAGACATCTGATTGGGGTGTGGGTGCATCTATATCCTCCTTGGCATTGATTGCATGGGTGGAAGCTGGTGAGGTGATCTCCGGCACAATGACCACATCTCCCATTGTTTTTGCATTTCTCCTGGCGGTGACCGTATTCAAGGCACTTCGCGCACTGGGTGTCTGGGAAGGTTGGGAAGAAGGCCTCGATGTGACAGCTTCGGTTAAAGAGGGATAGGAACTTAACTCCTAGTGTTTCCATTGTAACTTGTCCTGGGAGCGCGATGACCATTGATGAGTGGGTTTTCTCCATTCGAGTCTCTGCTCTGGAGATCCAGCGGGGAACCTGGGCAAGTTGGAAGTTCTCTCCATAGTTGCTTCTAATTTCGGATGCCACCAGTTGTCCTGCCTCGACGCCTTCTCCGACCGTTGTGGGGATTCCGTGAATAAGGAACTTTGACCATTTGGAGTTTGCCCGGATGATGGCGACTGGTACTTGTAGGGTGAGGAGAGCCTCCTCAATTTCTTTGGCGTATTCCATTGCCTTTGTTGCTGGGGTGACAAACTTTGTTTCTAGGATAAAATTATCCTTGGGTGTTCTCCTTGCTGAAATGAAGTGGCAAGATTCGTCCTGAATTCTTGCATTGACTAGGGTCCTGATCTCGGAGGGATTGACGTCAGATGGAGCAGTGGTTTCAACAATGATTTCTCTGTTGATTTTGGTATATTCTGGCTTGAAGAGAGGGCCCGCTTTTGGCTTTGCGGGCTTCTTTCTTCTCTCAACAACCTGGAAATTTCCTTGAGCAGGACCGGGTGCCGAGGCCACGGCGGCCCAGGTGCCTGCTTTCCATCCACGGGGTGGGGCTTGTTGGGGGGGTACGGGTGGGGGGGCCTGAGGGGCTGCCTGAGGCACTGCTTGGGGAATTATTTGAGGGACCGCTGGAGGGGGCATTCTCTGTCCCTGCGGTTGTTGTTTTCGCTGTTGTTGCAGTTGTTGCTGTTGTTGGTTTTGTTGTGGTTGTTGCGGTTGCTGCGGTTGTGGTTGTTTGTTGAGGAGAAGATGGATCGCCGAGTGCATACTGGTGATCATAGTTGTCTGCGCCTCGATTTGGTGCCTCAGTGTATCCACTGTTCTCCGGAGTGTGGTCGTTTGCTCTTCGAGGATTTCAATCCTGTCGGTGGGTGGGCAGATTCGGCTGGTGGCATGTCTAATGGCCCAGGTAATATAGTTCAGGTCCGTCTGGGTGTGAGTGTCCTGGGGAACAACGCTTGGGTAGAGGTAGTCAATTCTCGGTTGGTATGGGTCGTTGTAGTCGGATTCTGTTGCAAAGGTCGAGGAGAATTCTTGTTCCTGAGCTCCGGATGGGGTTGGATCGGGGACCGGGGTATTCCTGTTCTGCGGAGGTGCTGTCCCTTGCTGGGAAGACTGGGTGAAAAAGGACTGGAGCGAGGCTTGTTGCGACATGATTGAATGTCCAGTTCTTCTGGCGGCGTAGAGTGATGTTTCGGAAAGGTTTCTTTTCCTTCCCTTTGGGAGGTCAAGGCTGGAGAATTCTTCGCTAGAAGCCAGTTTTCTTGGTGTTTCTTTCGCTTGGAACAACAAAACGTGACCGTACGATCAGGGACGAAGTGGCTCAACCTGGTATGGTATACCAGGGTAAACCGAGGGGAATAAAATAAAGTGTTTTTGAAGCGAGGTTTGTTATCAGGGAGTTCTTTGCGAGCCTTAGCGAGCAAGAGTAAATACAGAGAGAGAGAGAGAATCTTATATTGCATAGAAGCCGAAGCTTATCGCACACCTAACTACCCGACTACAACCTCCACCGACTAACCCGAAAGCAAAAACGAAGTACAAAAACTAACTACCGCAGCTACAAGAACTGCGTACATAAATAAAACAAAAACAGCGCACGAAGAGGGCGCGAATAACAAGTGGTACAGGTAAGCAGAATCTAAGCGACAACAAAGAAACCTCCCCGTAGTAAAAGTAAAAACCCCAAACTTCTCCGTCAACTGCATTAGCGAGCACAAACCTAAACGTAATGTTCAATCGAAACGATATCATTACCAACGTTCCCGGTGTCATATCTGTGGACGAACCTTAACAGGACTGGGAAACCACGCGCACGAAGGCAGGAGAGGCCAACCGCAACAGCGTCAGGTGTGAAAGCGAGGGGGGGTGGGTCGAGTGTGGGTCCTCGGGCTTCTGGTTGTCAGGCAGCAAGGAATTGAGGAGTGGTGACCGGTTGGTCAAATAAGGAGTGGGTGGGGTCGTCGGTCCCTGGAGCAACGGCTAAAGACTGTGCCCGAGTCGTGTTTGAAGTGGTGTCCTCTGGAGGGGACATGCAAAAAGGGTTGAGCCGAAGGCTCAGTATGTATGGGGGTCGCAATCGAAAGTGCCGACCGTGTTGTGTTGAGGGTGGTCTCGGAGACCGGTTGGGTTGGGGTGAGGGGAGCGGGCCGCCTCGGGTAAAAGTGGGTGGCCTGGTTAAGGCCGATAAAGAGGGGTA
This sequence comes from Morchella sextelata, assembly GCF_020137385.1. Taxonomy (NCBI): domain Eukaryota; kingdom Fungi; phylum Ascomycota; class Pezizomycetes; order Pezizales; family Morchellaceae; genus Morchella; species Morchella sextelata. Next base: position 652,426 of record NW_025408636.1, read on the forward strand.
AGGTCACGGGACCTCGGGTAAAAAATTTGACGATAGTTTCGCGACCGAGAGGTCGCTAACTTCGCGGGCTGTCGAGCGCTTTGGCAGTAGGTTCTCGCTGACTGGAGATTACTGACAGTGTGCGTACCCGACGTGTGGGATCACTCGTGCGATGAGTGAAAGTAAGGAGGGGCGAAGGCGGCTTTCGAGAGTAGCCGCTGGTTTGGCGAGGGGTGAACGGTGGACGCATCCCGTGAGGGCACCGAACGAGCAAAGAATGGGGGGTGTCGAGCGAGGGAAGTTCAGGGACCGAAGCAATTCGAGAATCAGTATAACTCCATCTCGGGGGGAAGAAATCCTACCGCGAGCCAGAGGCGAGCGGGTAGAATACAGAAGAAGAAGAAGAAGAAACTTATATTGCTTAGAAGCCGAAGCTTATCGCACACCTAACTACCCGACTACAACCTCCACCGACTAACCCGAAAGCAAAAACAAAGTACAAAAACTAACTACCGCAGCTACGAGAACTACTTACATAAAATAAGTAAACGACGCACGAAGAGGGCGCAAATAACAAGTGGTACAGGTAAGCAGAATCTAAGCGACAACAAAGAAACCTCCCCGTAGTAAGAGTGAACCCCAAACTTCTCCGTCAACTACATAAGCAAGCACAATCCTAAACGTAGTGTTCAATCGAAACGATATCATTACCAACGTTCCCGATGTCATATCTGTGGACAAACCTTAACAGGACTGGGAAACCACGCGCACGAAGGCAGGAGAAGCCAACCGCAACAGTGTCAGGGTGGAAGCGAGGGGGGTGGTGTAAGAGTGGGTCCTCGGGCGTCTGGTTGTCAGGCAGCGAGGAGTTGAGGAGTGGTGACCGGTAGGTCAAGTAAGAATAGGTGGGGTCGTCGGTCCCTGGAGCAACGGCTAAAGACTGTGCCCGAGTCGTATTTGAAGTGGTGTCCTCTGGAGGGGACATGCAAAAAGGGGTTGAGCCGAAGGCTCAGTATGTATGGGGGTCGCAATCGAAGGTGCCGACCGTGTTGTGTTGAGGGTGGTCTCGGAGACCGGTTGGGCTTGGGTGAGGGGAGCGGGCCGCCTCGGGTAAAAGTGGGTGGCCTGGTTAAGGCCGATAAAGAGGGGTAAGGTCACGGGACCTCGGGTAAAAATTTGACGATAGTTTCGCGACCGAGAGGTCGCTAACTTCGCGGGCTGTCGAGCGCTTTGGCAGTAGGTTCTCGCTGACTGGAGATTACTGACAGTGTGCGTACCCGACGTGTCGGATCACTCGTGCGATGAGTGAAAATAAGGAGGGGCGAAGGCGGCTTTCGAGAGTAGCCGCTGGTTTGGCGAGGGGTGAACGGTGGACGCGTCCCGTGAGGGCACCGAACGAGCAAAGAATGGGGGGGGTCGAGCGAGGGAAGTTCAGGGACCGAAGCAATTCGAGAATTAGTATAACTCCATCTCGGGGGGAAGAAATCCTACCGCGAGCCAGAGGCGAGCGGGTAGAATGCAGAAGAAGAAGAAGAAGAAACTTATATTGCTTTGAAGTACAAGACTTATCGCACACCGACCCGACCGCCTAAAACACAAACCAAACAGAAGAACGAAAGAAAAGAAAAACAACAAACACGAACAAACAACCAAGAACAAAAGCGAACACGAACGATCATCAACAAGAAATAAGGAAATTCCAGAACGACATTCGACCAGAAACAACCCAACGATAAGGAGGAATAACATATCTCAGCGAACTCGGGCGCTGGATCCATCAAAACAAAGTAAGACCAAAGTTAAAAAGGTAAAAGGAAACCGCCCTTTCCTAATCCCGTCCCTAATCATTTCCTTCCATCCCCTCTTCTAGGTCCACCTCCGCTTCCGCCGACTCGTACCACTTCGAGAGTTGAGAGTTTTTTGCAAATTGTAAGATAAGGTCCGTTTTCAAGTTTGTAAACATCCAGTTTTCCCAGGTCATCGCTCCGGGGATCTTTTCTATCAGGGGGGCACGGATTCGAGCCCACGCTGGGCATTCCATGAGTGTGTGTTTCGCTGAGTTTTCCATACCACACTGGCATGGTTCGGGGTCTGTATATACCGCGTGTTTATCGATTCGGGTAGTTTGGCACCGGATTCGAAAAACTTTTTTCGCCTCCGTTAGGGTGAGTTTCGCAATCTTGGAAGGGGGGCGGAACTCCCCCCGGTGATGGTAGTCCGGTATTGGTTGTGTATTCCATTCTTCCAACAGGTGGTCGCGTAGTAGTTTGTTTTGGTTCCACTTGTCTCTCGCATTTCCGGGGGTTTGATATGGGAGTAGGAGGGAAGCGATTCGGTGTAGACCTGTCCCTTTGATATTTGCTTCTCTGTATGGGAGGAGCTCAATTAGGGATTCATTGTTGGGGTGGGTTGCCTCGGTGCAGAGTATTCTGGTTCCGTACTTTCTTGAGCGATATGTTAGGAGGTATTCTAGGGGGGGTAGTCCTGCTTCTCGGAGGAGTTTAGCTCTCTTGGTCCATCGAGGTAGGCCCGTGATAATCCGGGCAGCTTCGTTGTATAGTGGTTCTAGTGATCTAATAATGTGGTCTGCGCCAGTCCACCAGGCCTCAGATCCGTAGAGCAGGCTTGGAAGGAAGCCCTGTGTTATTAGATGATGAACTGTCTTAACTGTTGTCCCTGGCAGGCGGGCGGTGTTTCGGATTTGGTGGAGGGCTTTTAGGCCTTTTGCGATTGCTGCTTCGATATGGGGCCGGAAGGAGAGGGTTGGATCTATCCAGACTCCTACATATTTCAGCCTCTCCTTGGGGTATATATCGGTGTTGTTAACTTTGACTGGAAGTCGTGGTTGTTGTGTGGATGATGTGGTGGGCCGGAAGAAGATCAGATCGGATTTATCCGGGTCGTACTTGATTTGGAGTGGCTCAGCTTTAATTAGTCTTTCTCTCATTCGTTCCTCCATTCTCTTAATTGTAAAGCCTGGTGTTTTGGATATTTGCACCAGCGCATCGTCATCGATGTAAGTTGTGTCCATCTCTTTTGGGCTGCTAGTTGGGTCCAGAATTACTCCGGCATAGATCATGAATAGTACCGGAGACATGGGGCTACCTTGCGGTACTCCAGAATCATAGGGCTGTGGTTCCTCTAGCTCGTGGTTGAATTGGAACTGTAGTTTTCTGCCGGTGTTGAATTCCTTGCACCATTCTGTCAGATAGATGGGGAATTTTTGTTGGTGCATGATTTCCGCGAGGAGTAGGTGGTCGACACAATTAAATGCTCCTTGGATGTCGTTGGTTAGGATCGCTGGTCTATCTCGCCGGGCGATTCCGGTGCTATTTTTTAGTAGTAGGTTTTGTTGTATTGGTGTCAAGGTTCTCAGGAGGGCATCGATTGCCGAGATGGTTGGTCTTCCTCCGAATTGGTTTGCTGAGAGTGTGCCTAGGATTTCTCCAGCGGTGCAGAGTCTCTGGGCCACTATCTTCTCCAGGATTTTGCTGAAACATTGTAGAAGGGAAATGGGCCGGTAGGCTTTTGCTTCATGATAATTTGCTTTACCGGGTTTCGGGATCGGGATACACTTAGCTATTTTCCATTCCGCTGGATGTACACCGTGCCGGAGCATAGCGGAGAACATGTCTTGGATTAGAGTTGTGTTTGCTTTGACTATAGCTTTAATGAAGGTATAAGGGATGCCATCCGGGCCGGTCGCCGAGTGCGCTGGGCAGGAGTCGATTGCTTTGTTAAGTTCTTCGGGGGTGACTATGTCGAAGGTGTCGCTAAGGTCAAAAGAGGGGGGTCTAATGTTCAAGGGGGGATGGTCGGGGGGCGTCCGTTTCGAGGGGAAAAGTTGGGCTCTTAGAGCTTGACACTTCCCCGCAAACGTTTCTTCACCTTGTATAGTTGGTATGATTGTGTCTCGTCTCTTTCCTACGCTTAGGATTCTCCAGACTTCACTACCTTTCGCCTCATTCATCGTCTTTTCCCGCTGGTCCGCTTTAGCTTTCCGGATCATGACTGTCCACTCTCTGCAAGCCTTCCGGTGTTCCTCCACGTGATTGGGTTTCCTTGTATTTCTCGCCTTCCTTTCTGCTGCGTTTACCCTTGCCTTCATCTGTTTCATCTCATCTGACCACCAGGAGTTGGCTCTTACCCCCTCCTTCGAGAGTGGTGTTACTATGCTGACTGTTGACCTGACCAGTTCTAGGAAGAAATCGACAGTTTGTTCCGTGTGTTCCTTGGTTTCCCATGCCTCTGCAGGGATGGAGATGTTTAACATATGGTTCTCCAATAGCTTCCAGTCTGTTTGTCGCCACATTCGTCTTGGCACGAAAGGTGGTTTTTCCAGGTGTAAGTGGACGGAGGTTCTCCCGTGGTCTGAGCCCGCTCCGTAGGGTTCAGTACTCCATCGTAGGTTGTGGTCGAGTATTGGGCCTTTTACAAATGCCAGGTCGATGGTTGTGGGCCTTTTCCCTCTGTCTCTGGGGAAGTGCGTAAAGACGCCTGGTTCGTTCAGGAGGGTCAGTTTCTGTCGGGTTATCCATCGTTTTAGCCGTGCGCCATTGACGCGGTCTGCTCGAATGTTGTTTCTGTATTCATGTGAATTTACTCCGTACCACATTTGATGGTGGCAGTTGAAGTCTCCCATTACTAGACAGTTATCAAGGGTTTGGATTGTACTTGCTATTTGAGCGAAGGGGCCGCTTCGGCCCGGGGAGTATATGTTTAGGATTTGGGTTTTTTTGGTTTGGATTTCTACCGTGATCGATACTATAAAATTATCGTGTGTGTAATGGTGTTTTGGTTTGAGATTGGCATGTTTGCGGACGTATGTTGCACATTTTGTATTGGTGTTGCTGGCCGTAAAAATATAAAAGAGATTTGATTCTGGTGGGTATCCCTCTGCTGAGGTCCATGGTTCTTGTAGTAATAGGAAATAAATGTTAGAGTCTGTTTCCGCTTCTTCTACCGCCGCCTTGGTAATGAGTTCGCTCCGTGCACAATTGAGTTGGTGTGCGAGCGCGGTGGTTCGAGGCCTAAGCATTATTTGTCATGGGTTGGTCGTCTTCGGGAACGGGTGTGGCTCCGACTGGGGCAGTGGCTGGTACTTGAACTATCGGAAGCAACTCTTGAACGGGTGCGGCCGGTGGGTCTTGGGCGGGTGGGGCGTTTTCCTTTCCTTTATTGAGGAATCGGCGTTTGACTCTCTCGGGGCATGCTGGGTCGGAGGCCTTATGGATTCCTTTACAGTTCAGACATCTGATTGGGGTGTGGGTGCATCTGTATCCTCCCTGGCATTGATTGCATGGGTGGAAGCTGGTGAGGTGATCTCCGGCACAATGACCGCATCTCCCATTGTTTTTGCATTTCTCCTGGCGATGACCGTATTCGAGGCACTTTGCGCACTGGGTGTCTGGGAAGGTTGGGAGGAAGGCCTCAATGTGGCAGCTTCGGTTAAAGAGGGATAGGAACTTAACTCCTAATGTTTCCATTGTAACTTGTCCTGGGAGCGCAATAACCATTGATGAGTGGGTTTTCTCCATTCGTGTCTCTGCTCTGGAGATCCAGCGGGGAATCTGGGCAAGTTGGAAGTTCTCTCCATAGTTGCTTCTAATTTCGGATGCTACCAGTTGTCCTGCCTCGGCGCCTTCTCCGATCGTTGTGGGGATTCCGTGAATGAGGAACTTTGACCATTTGGAATTTGCCCGGATGATGGCGACTGGTACTTGTAGGGTGAGGAGAGCCTCCTCAATTTCTTTGGCGTATTCCATTGCCTTTGTTGCTGGGGTGACAAACTTAGTTTCCAGGATAAAATTATCCTTGGGTGTTCTCCTTGCTGAGATGAAGTGGCAGGATTCGTCCTGAATTCTTGCATTGACTAGGGTCCTGATTTCGGAGGGATTGACATCGGATGGGGCAGTGGTTTCAACAATGATTTCTCTGTTGATTTTGGTATATTCGGGCTTGAAGAGGGGGTCCGCTTTTGGCTTTGCGGACTTCTTTCTTCTCTCAACAACCTGGAAACTTCCTTGAGCAGGACCGGGTGCCGAGGCCACAGCGGCCCAGGTGCCTGCTTTCCATCCACGGGGTGGGGCTTGTTGGGGGGGTGCGGGTGGAGGGGCCTGAGGGGCTGCCTGAGGCGCTGCTTGGGGAATTGTTTGAGGGACCGCTGGAGGGGGTATTCTCTGTCCCTGCGGTTGTTGTTTTCGCTGTTGTTGTTGTTGTTGCTGTTGTTGGTTTTGTTGTGGTTGTTGCGGTTGCTGCGATTGTGGTTGTTTGTTGAGGAGAAGGTGGATCGCCGAGTGCATACTGGTGATCATAGTTGTCTGCGCCTCGATTTGGTGCCTCAGTGTATCCACTGTTCTCCGGAGTGTGGTTGTTTGCTCTTCGAGGATTTCAATCCTGTCGGTGGGTGGGCAGATTCGGCTGGTGGCATGTCTGATGGCCCAGGTAATATAGTTCAGGTCCGTCTGGGTGTGAGTATCCTGGGGGACAATGCTCGGGTAGAGGTAGTCGACTCTCGGTTGGTAGGGGTCGTTGTAGTCGGATTCTGTTGCAAAGGTCGAGGAGAATTCCTGTTCTTGAGCTCCGGATGGGGTTGGGTCGGGAACCTGAGTGTTCCTGATCTGCGAGGGGGCTGTCCCTTGCTGGGAAGACTGGGTGAAAAAGGACTGGAGCGAAGCTTGCTGCGACATGATTGAATGTCCAGTTCTCCTGGCGGCGTAGAGTGACGTTTCAGAAAGGTTTCTTTTCCTTCCTTTCGGGAGGTCAAGGCTGGAGAATTCTTCGCTAGAAGCCAGTTTTCGTGGTGTTTCTTTCGCTAGTAACAACAAACGCGACCGTACGATCGGGGACGAAGTGGCTCAGCCTGGTATGGTATACCAGGGTAAACCGAGAGGAATAAAATAAAATGTTTTTGAAGCGAGGTTAATTGTCAGGAAGTTTTGCGAGCCTTAGCGAGCAAGGAGAATACAGAGGTTGCGTGAGGAAAGAAGAGAAGAAGGAAGACAGAGAAAAACACAAGACAACACTCCCTTATATATCCATCCATAATCCAACGATGACTAATACCTTCGCGTAACAGAAACCAAAAGAACATAATCGAAATTCCCATTACAAATCCTACTTCCACTGCACAATACCTCCTTCCCTCGTTCCAGTTTATCACCTAGCCAGAAATACCTAATTGCCGTTACAATCCTCAATTTCTCCGGGGTCTGTAAACCCATTACCGATTGTCTCAGGGGTGGTGCTAAGAACTTTGTCTGGTCTATGACGGCCCAAGCAGCCTTCGAAAAACTCAAAACCCTGTTTACGTCTGCGCCGATCTTGGTACACTTCTCTCCAGATCGCCAGACTATCGTGGAAACGGACGCAAGTGATTTTGGTATCGCCGCAATTCTATCCCAGGTTATTGACGGAAAGACTCACCCTGTTGCCTTTTATTCTCAAAAGCTTAACCCAGTGGAGCTTAACTACGACGTGTGGGATACGGAGATGCTAGGAATTGTGTCGGCCTTCAAGCAATGGCGTCACTACATCGAAGGACCTAGTCGAACGGTTCTCGTTTATACGGATCATAAGAACTTAGAGTACTTCTCTACAACCAAGGTTCTTAATCGACGACAGGCAAGGTGGGCTGAGTCTTTGGCGGAATTTGACTTCAAGATTATTTACTGCCCGGGAACCAAAAATAGGAAGGCAGATGCACTATCGCGACGGCCGGAGTACCGTCCTGAAGGGGGAGGCATGCTTGGGAAACAGCCAATAGACAGGTTCTTTAAGCCCGGACAGTTGGCGGAGGAAGAGTTTGTGGTATCAGCGGTGTCGCTTGCCTCCAAGGGGGTGATTGACTGGTCTAAGAACTTTCTGGATCATGTCAGGCAGGCGGCATCGGGAGACCCGACATGGGTAGGATTGAAAGAGAGAGTTGAGCAGGGAGAGAAGCTGGGGGAAATAAACGATATCGCTGAGAAAGACGGGCTACTCTTCTATAAGAACCGACTCTATATTCCGGCAGACGACCGCATTAAGATCCGAATCGCACAGGCAGAACACGATTCGAAGGTGGCAGAACACTTTGGACAAGATAAAACTTTGGAACTCATCACACGCAACTTCTATTGGCAAAAAATGAACGAGTGGATTGATGATTACGTTCGGTCATGTGACGAGTGCCAGCGCAACAAACCCAGCCGCCATAAGAAATACGGCGCGCTTCTACCACTGTCCACGCCTCATTCTGTCTGGCAATCGATATCAATGGACTTCGTCGTGCAGTTACCGGAATCAAAGGGCTACAACCAAATTTGGGTAGTAGTCGATAGGTTCTCAAAGATGTCGCATTTTATCTGTTACGGGCATGCCAAGCATTTACGGAGTGAGAGAAAGGCTAGTAGATACCCCTATACCCTTTAATACTAATGGCAACACCACTATCAACTCTGGTTTGCACCTACGAGGTACGGTGCGATTAATATACGACCAAATGCGGAGTTGCGGTTTTCCTAGTTAAAAAACACGTTTTCGACCCCAATAATAACCCCCGGAACGTCAAACCGCCGGAGGGGAGTGTTTTGGTACCGGTGGATATATGAGGGACAGCTGGAATCAATCGGATCGAAGATCGGACCGCTCGGAGCGAATCGGCGCAAGCTGCCAGCCGACCGAGTACCTATCGGCGGTACCTGTGGGCATGAGAGGACTCTGCTATGTGGGAAAGCGATGTGGGAAGAGGCCTGAGTAGGTAGCCTTGCCGTCCGAGACTTCCGAATAGCCGACGCTGACGATTATCCACCAGACGGCCGATGGAGAAGAAACATCGACAGGGAAACGTGCATTAGAGTGGATAAATAGGTTGAGGGGTTTTAGCGGATTTAGGAGTTTGGGTTACGGACTTAGGAGTTAAATGTTCTTGGTTGTTTTTCAGGGTCTCGGGCAGGCCCCGAGTGTATACTGTATTATTAGAAGACTGGGTCCTCGAGACATAAGCGAGGAGTATAAATACTGTGTCATTCACTGACTAGCCAAACCATCATCGGCGAAATCAGAGTCTTAACAATATAAATCGTTGATACGCGAGTTACAACTTTATTTGAATATACTTTTGGAATTACTTTACTCTATCGTGACTTCGAACTCTACCTGAACTGTTACGTCGAAGACGGTCGAACATCATACGCTAACTCTAGTGAATCTTTGTTGATAACGTAGCTCGCGGGGCCCGTATCGGATCAAGGAGAATCATACTCGACGTTGACTGAAGAGACCTTGGAGACTTCTACCTTTGTAGCTGTTAGCCGAACTCTGAGCTCTGCGTAGTGTACTCTTGTGGTCTGGTACGCATCCCTCACAGTATATTGTTACTCACAAGTTCACTTGGAGTAACGAAGTCACCTCAAAGAAAAGAACTATCATCGTTATCCCCTATCACAATGACTACACGAAGGGATAATTACTTCATAGATACCTCGGCCGTAACTGAGGAGGCCGGAGGAGAAGATTCTATGGTGATATCAAGGGCTGCTAGCCCAGACCCCCTACTTACGGGAGGACCCTCTACAACAACTAGGCAATCGAGTAAGCGCTCTGCTCAAGCCCAGTTCGTGAGGAATATGCAGGAGTTTTTGGATACCCATGAGGCACAAATGAGGTATCTTGGTGCAGCTGGACAGGCCATTTGGCAGCAGCTACAAAACCTCCAGGAGCAAGTCCAAGGGAGTGGACAAATCCTAGATAAGAAAGTACGGCAAGAAGCCATTGCCCAAAAACAACATCTCGAGTCGCTCTTTGAGCTCGTCACCCATGTCCAACAAATGCAAGAAACCGCACGAGCCGCCGACCACGAGGTTCTGGACCGTAACCATCGGATTACCCAGAACCAACTGTTGGAAGCGGAGCGACAGCTGAGGATGGTACGAGAAGAGCGGGAGCAGGAGAAAGGGGAACAACGGGCTATGTTTGCGCAATTTAAGCAGTCCGATGAGATAAGAAATCAACGGATAGCCGAGATGGAGGAACTACTGCGACAACACCTGTCAGTCGTGCCTTCCGTGGCTAGTGCTCCCTTAGACCCTAACGCGCCCCGAACGGTTCCTGTTGGCAATGGCAAGAAACCCGAAAATGCTGGTCCAGTAGGAGGAAATGCTGGTCCAGTAGGAGGAAATAGAGGCAGGCAACCACAGGATGCCGGCCCAGTGCATGGCAATAGTGGCAGAGGACCGGTGGAAGCTGCTCCAGTTGGTGGGAATGGTGGGAATCAACCTCCACAAAACCCACCAAGAGGAAACGTTGGGGGAGACCCAGAACCTTCCGACGACGATGACGACGATAACAGTGAATGGTCGCACGGTCGGAAGAATTGGAGAAGGAACCGAGGCGGGAACCGGAATTCGGCGCCGCCTGAAGACAACGATATGGTAGATTCGCTCGCCAAAATACCCTTTGAGTTTGATAATGCCAGGAAGCATAACCTGCGACATTGGCTCATGGAGTGCGAGATCTGCTTCGAGCAGAAGCCCAAGAAGTTCCGAACGGACAGGAACAAGGTACTGTTCGCTGGAACATACACGTGTGGGTTGGCAAAGGAATGGTTCATGGAATACATCGAGACCAAGATGCTAGGACCGGCAGCCGCGGACTACGCTACTTGGACTCGGTTCCGTCAGGAGATTAGGAAACGCTTCTTAAGCACTCAGGAGGCTATGGAGAACGCGATGAAAATGCAGCAGTTTAAGTACTCTGCTAACATCGGAGACTACCTGACGAGAATGGAGATCATGAACCAGCATGCTCAGATGAAAGGAGCATCCTATCGCGCCGCCCTGCTCCAAGGGCTACCAAATGAAATCCGGGAGCGCCACTCACGCTTCGATCCAACCGATGACGACTCCGAGTACATCCAACAGTTGGAACGAGCCGGCAAGGCTCACGAGGCTTATCAAGAGCAGATGAAGATGTTGGGGAAAGTGGAGTCGAGAGTAAGAGAGTCGAACAATGGTGGGAATTTGCGACAGAAGGACGAGGGGTTTAAAATCAAGGGGAGGGCTCAGACTGAGGAGAAAGAGAAAGGGCAAGATAAGAAGAGCACTAGCAAGAACAAGTCGGGGAATAAGCCAATATACCACGACTACGACGAAGCCACCAAAGGAGTTCCACAGCCGGTCCGAGAACAGCGAAAGACCGATGGAGCCTGTGTGCGATGTGGCCGAAAGGGTCATCTTTGGAAGTGGTGTCGTTCAGATGCTAACAGCAGTGCATCTATCTCCTCTTTCTCCCGAAAGCGTACCCGCGATGATGATGGCGACCACGATATGGAACCACCGGAACCCCAACCTCAGAGAAAACGAATGAGGCACCGTGCTAAGAAGCCGGCTGCGACGGCCGCTGTGGAGTACACCAGTGGGCAAGCGTTTGTGCGAGAACGCGGATCGGAATCTGAGATGGATTTCGACGAGGATTTTTAAAAGGGGACTCTGATGAGTCAGGTCAGGAGTATCCCCAGATTGCTATGTTATCACTGACGGAAAACAACAAAAAAAATATGAAAAGAAAAAGGCAGGAAGGGAGAGCGTCCCAACCGGAGAAAAAACAGAAAATTTTGGAGGAACCTATTCATGGTCCTCGACCCATCGTTAATCAGTTCCTTTGTTTTGCGGAAAAATGTTTACCTTGTAAGGTGTTGTTGGATACTGGTGCAACTGGTCCTGTTTTGTGTGCTGTTTTTGTTGATAGTTTTGAGGTCTCGAAGGTGAAACGAGACGTCCCGGCCCGGGTATTTGGATTTACGGGAGAAGTTATGAAGGACACGGGACATGCCTTTACACAACCATTAATTATAATGTCAAGGGGGCATCAAACACAGTTATCATTCGAGATCGCCCCTCTCCCACTTGGCATCGATGCAATATTACCAAACTGGTGGTTGAAAGAACACAAGCCGGTTATAGGGACAAATGGGGAAGTTTCCTACGATGGTGAGAACTGCAAGAGTCGATGCTTCACTGACAAGGAACCTCAAATAGAAATGGACGAGGGTGTACTGGACGATCCGGAGGCCCAATTCATCGGTAGTATCTGTCTCTTGGAAGATGAATCGGTTAACCTCCGTGAGACTCTTCCCTCTTGGCTCCATGGGTTCCTTAAAGTCTTCCTACCATCGGAAGCCGACAAATTACCACCGCATCGATCTTACGACCATGCGATAGATCTCAAATCAGGAAAGCAGCCACCATGGGGACCCGTTTATTCTTTATCCGAAGTCGAGCTGAAGGTGCTTCGGGAGTACCTAGACAAAATGTTGCGATTGGGAAAGATTAGGCCAAGCAAATCCCCGGCGGGAGCCCCAATCCTATTTGTGAAGAAGAAGGACGGTAGTCTGCGACTTTGCGTTGACTACCGTGGACTTAACCGTGTGTCCATCAAGAACAGGTATCTGTTACCGCTTATGGACGAGCTGCGAGATCGAGTGGCAGGCACGGTTATCTTCTCGAAGATTGACCTGAAGGAAGGTTATAACCTTATCAGGATCAAAGACGGCGACGAGTGGAAGACAGCCTTCCGTACGCGTTACGGGCATTTTGAGTACCTCGTCATGCCTTTTGGGCTGGCAAATGCGCCGGCGACCTTCCAGAACATGATGAATGATGCGCTGAGGGAATTTTTGGATCAGGGTGTAGTAGTATACCTTGATGATATCCTAATATATAGCAAGTCCCGAGAGGAACACAGGGAGCTGGTCGGCAAAGTACTTAGTAGGCTACAAGAATACAACCTAGTTGCCAACCCGAAGAAATCGTTCTTCGAGCTCACCGAAATCGAGTTCCTCGGATACATCCTTGCCCCAGCAGGCGTCACCATGGCACTGGATAAGGTTATGTCTGTTACGAATTGGCAAGCCCCGCGCAGCGTTAAGGAAGTACAAATCTTCATGGGCTTTGCCAACTTCTACAGAAGGTTTATCCACAATTTCTCCGGGGTCTGTAAACCCATTACCGATTGTCTCAGGGGTGATGCTAAGAACTTTGTCTGGTCTATGACGGCCCAAGCAGCCTTCGAAAAACTCAAAACCCTGTTTACGTCTGCGCCGATCTTGGTACACTTCTCTCCAGATCGCCAGACTATCGTGGAAACGGACGCAAGTGATTTTGCTATCGCTGCAATTCTATCCCAGGTTATTGACGGAAAGACTCACCCTGTTGCCTTTTATTCTCGAAAACTTAACCCAGCGGAACTCAACTACGACGTCTGGGATAAGGAGATGCTAGGAATTGTGTCGGCCTTCAAGCAATGGCGTCACTACATCGAAGGACCTAGCCGAACGGTTCTCGTTTATACGGATCACAAGAACTTAGAGTACTTCTCTACAACCAAGGTTCTTAATCGACGACAGGCAAGGTGGGCTGAGTCTTTGGCGGAATTTGACTTCAAGATTATTTACTGCCCGGGAACCAAAAATGGGAAGGCAGATGCACTATCGCGACGGCCGGAGTACCGTCCTGAAGGGGGAGGCACGCTTGGGAAACAGTCGATAGACAGGTTCTTTAAGCCCGGACAGTTGGCGGAGGAAGAGTTTGTGGTATCAGCGGTGTCGCTTGCCTCCAAGGGAGTGATCGACTGGTCTAAGAATTTTCTGGATCATGTCAGGCAGGCGGCATCGGGAGACCCGATATGGGTAGGATTGAAAGAGAGAGTTGAGCAAGGGGAGAAGCTGGGGGAATTGAAGGATATTGCTGAGAAAGACGGGCTACTCTTCTATAAGAACCGACTCTACATTCCGGCAGACGACCGTATCAAGATCCGGATAGCACAGGCAGAGCACGATTCAAAAGTGGCAGGACACTTTGGACAAGACAAGACGTTGGAACTCATCACGCGCAACTTCTATTGGCCAAAAATGAACGAGTGGATTGATGACTACGTTCGGTCATGCGACGAGTGCCAGCGCAACAAACCCAGCCGCCACAAGAAATACGGTGCGCTTTTACCACTGTCCACGCCACATTCTGTCTGGCAATCGATATCAATGGACTTCGTCGTGCAGTTACCGGAATCAAAAGGATACAACCAAATCTGGGTAGTAGTCGATAGGTTCTCGAAGATGTCGCATTTCATCCCCCTAGTAGCAGAAACGACCGCGCAGGATTTAGCAAAGATATTCCTCGGTCAAATCTGGCGACTCCATGGGCTACCTCTTGATATAGTTTCCGACAGGGACGCCAAATTTACTTCAAGCTTTTGGGCATCCCTTATGGAATTATTGGATGTGAGGATAAGAATGAGTACGGCTTTCCACCCCCAGACCGACGGGCAAACAGAGCGGGTGAACCAAACCCTTGAACACTACCTACGAGCGTTCTGTAACTACGAGCAAGATGATTGGGCAGAGCTACTCCCGCTGGCGGAGTATGCTTATAATAACTCGGTTACCTCCGCCACGGGTCAATCTCTGTTCTATACCAATTACGGTTACAACCCAAGAACCAACTGGCCGACGGAAGCCGAAGTGGTCAACCCAACCAGTGACCTGTACGCTCACTTCATCCGAGGAGTTCACGACTCCGCTCTCGCTCGCTTAATAGACACCCGGGAAAAGATGGGGAAATACTATGATCGGAAAAGGGACGAACCGCCGAACTTTAAGATAGGCGACATGGTCATGCTCAATGCGGCCAATATCAAGACACGTCGCTCCACCAAAAAGCTCGATCATAAGAAACTCGGTCCGTTCAAGATCATCCGACTAGCGGGAAAACGAGCCTGCGAATTGGAACTGCCACCACAAGTTAAGATCCATAACGTGTTCCACATCGAACTTTTGGAACGTTATCGACAGAGCAGTATCCCAGGCCGCGAACAGCGTCCCCCGACTCCCGAAGAGGTCGATAAGGAAGGAGAAGTTCTGTACGAAGTGGAAAGTATTGTGGGCAGCCGGAAGAGCAGAAGAGGATTAGTGGAATATCTGGTGAAATGGCGGGGCTATTCGATGAGCGACTGTACTTACCAAGTCATGGACGTTATGAACGAAGACGTACTTGATCTAGTCCGCGACTTTCATCGAAGGAATCCCAAGGCCGTGAAGGACCAACGCCTGAGACTATAGAGGTACCCTACGGGGCTAAGTCCTTCCCCTCCACAGACACCACGGGTGATATGTGGAGCAGGTTTACTGGAACCATAGTCTGTCAGAAGATGTCCCGAGACGTGATACCCTGGAAGGGGGGTAAGCTGTTACGGGCATGCCAAGCATTTACGGAGTGAGAGAAAGGCTAGTAGATACCCCTATACCCTTTAATACTAATGGCAACACCACTATCAACTCCGGTTCGCACCTACGAGGTACGGTGCGATCAATATACGACCAAATGCGGAGTTGCGGTTTTCCTAGTTAAAAAACACGTTTTCGACCCCAATAATAACCCCCGGAACGTCAAACCGCCGGAGGGGAGTGTTTTGGTACCGGTGGATATATGAGGGACAGCTGGAATCAATCGGATCGAAGATCGGACCGCTCGGAGCGAATCGGCGCAAGCTGCCAGCCGACCGAGTACCTATCGGCGGTACCTGTGGGCATGAGAGGACTCTGCTATGTGGGAAAGCGATGTGGGAAGAGGCCTGAGTAGGTAGCCTTGCCGTCCGAGACTTCCGAATAGCCGACGCTGACGATTATCCACCAGACGGCCGATGGAGAAGAAACATCGACAGGGAAACGTGCATTAGAGTGGATAAATAGGTTGAGGGGTTTTAGCGGATTTAGGAGTTTGGGTTACGGACTTAGGAGTTAAATGTTCTTGGTTGTTTTTCAGGGTCTCGGGCAGGCCCCGAGTGTATACTGTATTATTAGAAGACTGGGTCCTCGAGACATAAGCGAGGAGTATAAATACTGTGTCATTCACTGACTAGCCAAACCATCATCGGCGAAATCAGAGTCTTAACAATATAAATCGTTGATACGCGAGTTACAACTTTATTTGAATATACTTTTGGAATTACTTTACTCTATCGTGACTTCGAACTCTACCTGAACTGTTAGGTCGAAGACGGTCGAACATCATACGCTAACTCTAGTGAATCTTTGTTGATAACGTAGCTCGCGGGGCCCGTATCGGATCAAGGAGAATCATACTCGACGTTGACTGAAGAGACCTTGGAGACTTCTACCTTTGTAGCTGTTAGCCGAACTCTGAGCTCTGCATAGTGTACTCTTGTGGTCTGGTACGCATCCCTCACATTATCCCCCTAGTAGCAGAAACGACCGCGCAGGATTTAGCGAAGATATTCCTCGGTCAAATCTGGCGACTCCATGGGCTGCCTCTTGATATAGTTTCCGACAGGGACGCCAAGTTTACTTCAAGCTTTTGGGCATCCCTTATGGAATTATTGGACATGAGGATAAGAATGAGTACGGCTTTCCACCCTCAGACCGATGGGCAAACAGAGCAGGTTAATCAAACCCTCGAGCACTACCTACGAGCGTTCTGTAACTATGAGCAAGATAATTGGGCAGAGCTACTCCCGTTGGCGGAGTATGCTTACAACAACTCGGTTACCACCGCCACGGGCCAATCTCCGTTCTATACCAATTACGGTTACAACCCAAGAACCAACTGGCCGACGGAAGCCGAAGTGGTCAACCCAACCAGTGACCTGTACGCTCACTTCATTCGAGGAGTTCACGACTCCGCTCTCGCTCGCTTAATAGACACCCGGGAAAAGATGGGGAAATACTATGATCGGAAAAGGGACGAACCGCCGAACTTTAAGATAGGCGACATGGTCATGCTCAATGCGGCCAATATCAAGACACGTCGCTCCACCAAAAAGCTCGATCATAAGAAACTCGGTCCGTTCAAGATCATCCGACTAGCGGGAAAACGAGCCTGTGAATTGGAACTGCCACCACAAATCAAAATCCATAACGTGTTCCATATTGAACTTTTGGAACGTTACCGACAGAGCAGTATCCCAGGCCGTGAACAACGCCCCCCGACTCCCGAAGAGGTCGATAAGGAAGGAGAGGTTTTGTACGAAGTGGAAAGTATAGTGGGAAGCCGGAAGAGCAGAAGAGGATTAGTGGAATACCTGGTGAAATGGCGGGGCTATTCGATGAGCGACTGTACTTACCAAGTCATGGACGCTATGGACGAAGGCGTACTTGATCTAGTCCGCGACTTTCATCGAAGGAACCCCAAGGCTGTGAAGGACCAACGCCTGAGACTATAGAGGTACCCCACGGGGCTAAGTCCTTCCCCTCCACAGACACCACGGGTGATATGTGGAGCAGGTTTACTGGAACCATAGTCTGTCAGAAGATGTCCCGAGACGTGACACCCTGGAAGGGGGGTAAGCTGTTACGGGCATGTCAAGCATTTACGGAGTGAGAGAAAGGCTAGTAGATACCCCTATACCCTTTAATACTAATGGCAACACCACTATCAACTCCGGTTCGCACCTACGAGGTACGGTGCGATCGATATGCGACCAAATGCGGAGTTGCGGTTTTCCTAGTTAAAAAATACATTTTCGACCCCAATAACAACCCCCGGAGCGTTAAACCACCGGAGGGGAGTGTTTTGGTACCGGTGGATATATGAGGGACAGCTGGAATCAATCGGATCGAAGATCGGACCACTCGGAGTGAATCGGCGCAAGTTGCCAGCCGACCGAGTACCTATCGGCGGTACCTGTGGGCATGAGAAGACTCTGCTATGTGGGAAAGCGATGTGGGAAGAGGCCTGAGTAGGTAGTCTTGCCGTCCGAGACCTCCGAATAGCCGACGCTGACGATTATCCACCAGACGGCCGATGGGGAAGAAACATCGACAGGGAAACGTGCATTAGAGTGGATAAATAGGTTGAGGGGTTTCAGCGGCTTTAGGAGTTTGGGTTACGGACTTAGGAGTTAAATGTTCTTGGTTGTTTTTCAGGTTCTCATGTAGGCCCCGAGTGTATTCTGTATTATTAGTAGACTGGGTCCTCGAGACATAAGCGAGGGATATAAATACTGTGTCATTCACTGACTAGCCAAACCATCATCGGCGAAATCAGAGTCTTAACAATATAAATCGTTGATACGCGAGTTACAACTTTATTTGAATATACTTTTGGAATTACTTTACTCTATCGTGACTTCGAACTCTACCTGAACTGTTACGTCGAAGACGGTCGAACATCATACGCTAACTCTAGTGAATCTTTGTTGATAACGTAGCTCGCGGGGCCCGTATCGGATCAAGGAGAATCATACTCGACGTTGACTGAAGAGACCTTGGAGACTTCTACCTTTGTAGCTGTTAGCCGAACTCTGAGCTCTGCGTAGTGTACTCTTGTGGTCTGGTACGCATCCCTCACAGTGATGTACCCATAGACCTGTCTGGAGGACGTCGTCGCCCTACCCCTGCCGAAAGAAACGCCCGCTTAGCTGAAGGCCGATGTTTCTATTGCGGAGGTGTTGGACATATGGTTAGGGATTGCCCCCAGGCGAGGGCAACTGGAAATCAACCAAGGAGACCTGTGATGAGAGGAGCGGCATTGACGGTGGAAGAAAATGCTGGAAGTGATAACGAGTCGGGAAAAGATTTGTCCCTGCACTAAGTGGCTTAGCCCAGGGACCATTTAAGGATTTTTCTAGGATGTGTATTTCTGGTTTTTCGGTATCAGAGGAGGAAATGGATGGAAATCAACTTGTAGAACCTTGTTCGATTTCACAGAATAAAAATTCTTTCATACCTACCTACGCCCTTATTGATACCGGAGCATCAGGATATGCTTTCATTGATGAATCTTTTGCACGCCACAACAATCTTACAATGACCCCCCTTAAAATACCTCGCCATGTAGACGTTATAGACGGAAGGCCCATTAAGTCAGGAAAAATTACCCATATTGTCGATGTCTCGCTAGACATTCATGGTCATCGGGAGACGACGCCATGTTTTGTGACAAAGTTAGGACACTATCCGATTGTGATGGGGATACCTTGGATGCGACGACATGACATTACGATTCGGCCCAAAGAAAATCTACTTGTTTTTGACTCTCGAAACTGTTGTCAGTACTGTTCAATCAGTGGAACTGCAGTTATTGTTCATGGCATCTCGATTCCCCTACCGGAACACCATACAGTAATTATTTCAGCAGCTGAAAAATCTACTGTCGACATTGAACAACTAGTACCGAAGGAGTTTCACCATCATCTCCATATGTTTAAAGAATACGATGCTTCAATTCTTCCACCACATCGACCATCCCACGACATCGAGATAATACTGGAAGAAGGTAAACGACCACCATATGGACCTATATATGGATTGTCTCAAATTGAGTTGAAAGCACTACGGGAATATCTTGATGAAAATTTACCTAAAGGATTCATTCGAGCCAGTGAATCAACAGCGGGAGCACCTATATTGTTCGTAAAGAAAAACGATGGAACTCTTCGACTTTGTGTTGACTATCGAGGCCTAAATGCGATCACAATCAAAAACCGATATCCGTTACCATTGTTAAAGGAAACCCTAGCTAAGTTGTCAAGAGCAAAATACTATACAAAGTTGGATTTACGTTGGGGATATAATCAAATCAGGATAGCGGAGGGGGACGAATGGAAAACAGCATTCCGGACTCGATATGGACATTTCGAATATACAGTAATGCCGTTTGGATTAGCTAATGCTCCTGCCACATTTCAGCATTGGATTAATGATATTCTATGTCCCTACCTCGATCAATTCGTAACGGCATACTTAGACGATATCCTCATCTATTCCGAGACCCTATCAGAACATAAAGAACATATTCAAAAGGTTCTAAAGGTACTTGATGAAAATCATGTTCACCTTAAACCTGAAAAATGTGAATTTATAGTTCAAGAAACGAAATATCTCGGTTTAATCCTTACTCCGAATGGAAATAGAATGGACCCAAAGAAAGTTGTCGATGTTTTGGAATGGACTACACCGACAAACCTTCGTGATGTTCAAGTATTTCTAGGATTTGCAAATTTTTATCGGCGATTTATTTTAGGATATTCAAAAATTGTTGCTCCACTTACAGCCTTGACGAAAAAGAATGTTAAATTTGAATGGACGGATGAAAGGGAGGAAGCATTTCAAATTTTGAAAAAGATGTTTACAACGGCACCAATCCTGGCTCATTTCAATCCGGATCGAAAAATTGTGATAGAAACCGATACATCCGACTATGTCTCAGCAGGAATCCTATCTCAACGGGACAACGAAGGAATCCTACATCCAGTCGCTTTCTTCTCAAAGAAACACTCTCCTGCAGAATGCAACTACGAAATATACGACAAAGAACTTTTAGCAATTATACGATGTTTCGAAGAATGGCGACATCACCTGGAGGGAGCTCAATTTCCAATTGAAGTTCTTAGTGACCATCGGAATCTTGAATATTTTATGACAACAAAATTGTTAAATCGTCGACAAGCCCGTTGGTCCGAATTCCTTCCATGCTTCGATTTCGTCATACAATTTCGGCCAGGAAAACAAGGAACGAAACCAGATGCATTGACTAGGAGGTCAGGTGACCTACCTAAAGAGGGGGATGAACGGTTAACACATCAAAGTCAAGTGATTTTGAAGCGAAAAAATTTGGATACCAAGCTAAGTTTGTTCGCGGGTTCTTTGTCAAATGAATCCGCTGAAGGAGCGTCTACTGTAGAGGAGTTATTTTCAAAAGCTTACCAAATCGATAGTTTTCCAAATAAGATCCTTACTATGCTTCGGAATGGCATTCGCCACTCAAACAAAATCTCGCTTGCCGAATGTACGGAAGATAATAACGGTCGACTACTTTATCGAGGCATGCTATATGTACCAGACGATGATAACCTTCGACTAAGGCTTTTAAAAGAATACCATGACAAACCATCCGCAGGACATCCGGGTAGAGCGAAGACTCTGGAGCTCCTAAGTCGAGGATATTATTGGCCACAGATGCGGAAGTTCGTCGATCAGTATATTAGGAATTGCAATGTGTGTACCCGTAGCAAGGCACCACGCAATGCACCCTATGGAGTACTTCGCCCTTTGTCGATACCTGAGGGACCATGGATGGATATATCAATGGATTTTGTTACTGATCTCCCTGAGAGCGATGGATATAATGCAATCTTGGTTGTGGTGGATAGATTAACCAAGATGCGACATTTAATACCGACGATTAAAGAGGCAGATTCAAAGGAAGTAGCGAGGCTATACATCGATAATGTTTGGAAGTTACATGGATTACCAGATACTATTATATCCGATCGAGGAACACAGTTCGTTGCAGAATTCTGGAGGTCGCTTTGTGATCGGTTGGAAATATTACCAAAATTCTCTACCGCATTCCACCCTCAAACAGATGGACAAACGGAAAGAATCAATGCCGTAATGGAACAATACCTCCGAAGCTGTATTTCCTACCAACAAGATGATTGGGCTCGAATGTTACCAATGGCTGAAATTGCGACGAACAACCATGCTTCCGAAACAACAAAGGTCTCCCCGTTCTATGCCAATTCGGGAAGAAATCCAAGAATGACTTTTGGCCCTTTGGAACATGGTCGAACAACAGCGGAGGATCAAGCGAACCGTATTGCAAGAGAGATGAAGGATGTAGTGGATTTCCTGAGAGAAGAGATGTTTCGGGCACAAAGGATACAAGAAGAATCAGCCAATAGAAATCGGACTCCAGCTCCTCGATATCATTTAGGAGATAAGGTTTTCCTGTCGACCCGTCATATTCTAACAAAACGACCCTCCAAGAAATTCGACTGGAAACGTATTGGACCTTATCACGTTAAACGTATCGTTAATCCCTGTGCTTATGAGTTGGAACTTCCCCGGTCAATGAAAATTCATCCAGTATTTCATGTTTCGTTGTTATCACCCGAAGTGAACGATCATTTACCGGGACAACAACAATTACCACCACCTCCGGTTGAAATCGAAGGGGAGGAAGAATGGGAAGTCGAAGATATTTTGGATTCGAGGAAACGAAGAGGAAGGTTTGAGTATTTGGTACGATATATGGGATATGATGAAGCCTCCTGGCAACCACTATCCGACCTTAAGCATTCACCTGATATCGTCAAACGATTCCACGAGCGTTATCCAGGGAAACCTAAGCCTACCAGGAGGTAGGCCTTAGAGGGGGGCGTGGTCTGTAACGGCAGCTATGTATTTCTGGCTAGGCGATGAACCGGAACGAGGGAAGGAGGTATTGTGTAGTGGAATTAGGATTTGTAATGGGGATTTCTGTTATGTTCTTTTGGTTTCTATTACGCGAAGGTATTAGTCATCGTTGGATTATGGATGGATATATAAGGGGGTGTTGTGTCGTGCTTTTGTCTGTTTTCCTTCTTCTCTTCTTTCCTTACGCAACCTCTGTATTCTACCCGCTCGCCTCTGGCTCGCGGTAGGATTTCTTCCCCCCGAGATGGAGTTATACTGATTCTCGAATTGCTTCGGTCCCTGAACTTCCCTCGCTCGACCCCCCCATTCTTTGCTCGTTCGGTGCCCTCACGGGACGCGTCCACCGTTCACCCCTCGCCAAACCAGCGGCTACTCTCGAAAGCCGCCTTCGCCCCTCCTTACTTTCACTCATCGCACGAGTGATCCCACACGTTGGGTACGCACACTGTCAGTAATCTCCAGTCAGCGAGAACCTACTGCCAAAGCGCTCGACAGCCCGCGAAGTTAGCGACCTCTCGGTCGCGAAACTACCGTCAAATTTTTTACCCGAGGTCCCGTGACCTTACCCCTCTTTATCGGCCTTAACCAGGCAACCCCTTTTTTACCCGAGGCGGCCCGCTCCCCTCACCCCAACCCAACAGGTCTCCGAGACCACCCTCAACACAATACGGTCGGCACTTTCGATTGCGACCCCCATACATACTGAGCCTTCGGCTCAACCCTTTTTGCATGTCCCATCCAGAGGACACCACTTCAAACACGACTCGGGCACAGTCTTTAGCCGTTGCTCCAGGGACCGACGACCCCACCCACTCCTTACTTGACCTACCGGTCACCACTCTTTACTTCCTCGCTGTTTGACAAGCAGATGCTCGAGGACCAATACTCAACCCACCCCCCTCGCTTTCACCCCTGACGCTGTTGCGGTTGGCTTTTCCTGCCTTCGTGCGCGTGGTTTCCCAGTCCTGTTAAGGTTCGTCCACAGATATGACACCGGGAACGTTGGTAATGATATCGTTTCGATTGAACACTACGTATAGGATTGTGCTCGCTAATGCAGTTGACGGAGAAGTTTGGGGTTTTATTCTTACTACGGGGAGGTTTCTTTGTTGTCGCTTAGATTCTGCTTACCTGTACCACTTGTTATTCGCGCCCTCTTCGTGCGCTGTTTTGTTTTATTATGTACGCGGTTCTTGTAGCTGCGGTAGTTAGTTTTTGTACTTCGTTTTTGCTTTCGGGTTAGTCGGTGGAGGTTGTAGTCGGGTAGTTAGGTGTGCGATAAGCTTCGGCTTCTAAGCAATATAAGTTTCTTCTTCTTCTTCTTCTGTATTCTACTTGCTCGCTAAGGCTCGCAAAGAACTCCCTGATAATCAACCTCGCTTTAAAAACTTCTTATTTTACTCCTCTCGGTTTACCCTGGTATATCATACCAGGCTGAGCCACTTCGTCCCCGATCGTACGGTCGCGTTTTGTTGTTCCAAGCGAAAGAAACCTACGAAACTGGCTTCTAGCGAAGAATTCTCTAGTCTTGACCTCCCGAAGGGAAGGAAAAGAAATCTATCCGAAACATCACTCTACGCCGCCAGGAGAACTGGACACTCAATCATGTCGCAGCAAGCCTCGCTCCAGTCCTTTTTTACCCAGTCTTCCCAGCCTTCCCAGCAAGGGACAGCCCCCTCGCAGAACAGGAACACTCAGGTTCCGGACCCAACCCCACCCGGAGCTCAGGAACAAGAATTCTCCTCGACCTTTGCAACAGAATCCGACTACAACGACCCCTACCAACCGAGAGTCGACTACCTCTACCCGAGCATTGTTCCCCAGGACACTCACACCCAGACGGACCTGAATTATATTACCTGGGCCATTAGACATGCCACCAGCCGAATCTGCCCACCCACCGACAGGATTGAAATCCTCGAAGAGCAAACGACCACACTCCGGAGAACAGTGGATACACTGAGGCACCAAATCGAGGCGCAGACAACTATGATCACCAGTATGCACTCGGCGATCCATCTTCTCCTCAACAAACAACCACAACCGCAGCAACTGCAGCAACCGCAGCAACCGCAACAACAACAACAACAGCAACAACAGCGAAAACCGCAACAACCGCAAGGACAGAGAATGCCCCCTCCAGCGGTCCCACAAACAGTTCCCCAAGCAGCGCCACAGGCAGCTCCTCAGGCCCCCCCACCCGCACCCCCCCAACAAGCCCCAACCCGTGGATGGAAAGCAGGCACCTGGGCCGCCGTAGCCTCGGCACCCGGACCTGCTCAAGGAAATTTCCAGGTTGTTGAGAGAAGAAAGAAGTCCGCAAAGCCAAAAGCGGACCCTCTCTTCAAGCCAGAATATACCAAAATCAACAGAGAAATCATTGTTGATACCACTGCCCCATCCGACGTCAATCCCTCCGAGATCAGGACCCTAGTCAATGCAAGAATTCAGGATGAATCTTGCCACTTCATTTCAGCAAGGAGAACACCCAAGGACAACTTTATTCTGGAAACAAAGTTTGTCACCCCAGCAACAAAGGCAATGGAATATGCCAAAGAAATTGAGGAGGCTCTCCTCACCCTACAAGTACCAGTCGCCATTATCCGGGCAAACTCCAAATGGTCAAAGTTCCTTATTCACGGAATCCCCACAACGGTCGGAGAAGGCGCCGAGGCAGGACAACTGGTAGCATCCGAAATTAGAAGCAATTACGGAGATAACTTCCAACTTGCCCAGATTCCGCGCTGGATCTCCAGAGCAGAGACTCGAATGGAGAAAACCCACTCATCAATGGTCATCGCGCTCCCAGGACAAGTTACAATGGAAACACTAGGAGTTAAGTTCCTATCCCTTTTTAACCGAAGCTGCTACATCGAGGCCTTCCTCCCAACCTTCCCAGACACCCAATGCGCGAAGTGCCTCGAATACGGCCACCGCCAGGAGAAATGTAAGAACAATGGGAAATGCGGCCACTGCGCCGGAGATCACCTCACCAGTTTCCACCCATGCAATCAATGCCAGGGAGGATATAGATGCACCCACACCCCAATCAGATGTCTGAACTGTAAAGGAATCCATAAGGCCTCCGACCCAGCATGCCCTGAAAGAGTCAAACGCCGATTCCTTAACAAAGGAAAGGAAAACGCCCTACCCGCCCAAGACCCACCTGCCGCACCCGCCCAAGAGCCTATTTCAATAATCCAAGTACCAGCCACCGCCCCGGTCGGAGCCACACCCGTTCCCGAAGACGACCAACCCATGA
This sequence comes from Morchella sextelata, assembly GCF_020137385.1. Taxonomy (NCBI): domain Eukaryota; kingdom Fungi; phylum Ascomycota; class Pezizomycetes; order Pezizales; family Morchellaceae; genus Morchella; species Morchella sextelata. The sequence goes on from NW_025408636.1 coordinate 677,859, forward strand.
CGAATAATGCCTAGGCTGCGAACAACCGCGCTCGCACACCAACTTAACTGTGCACGGAGCGAACTAATCACCAAGGCGGCGGTGGAAGAAGCAGAAACAGACTCGAGCATTTATTTCCTACTACTACAAGAACCATGGACCTCAACAGAAGGATACCCACCAGAATCAAATCTCTTTTACCTTTTTACAGCCAGTAACACCAACACGAAATGCGCAACATACGTCCGCAAACATGCCAACCTTAAACCGAAACACCACTACACACATGATAATTTCATAGTTTCGATTACGGTAGAAATCCAGACCAAGAAAACCTAAATCCTAAACATATACTCCCCAGGCCGAAGTGGCCCCTTCGCTCAAATAGCAAGTACAATCCAAACCCTTGATAACTGTCTAGTAATGGGAGACTTCAACTGCCACCATCAAATGTGGTACGGAGTAAATTCACATGAATACAGAAACAATATTCGAGCAGACCGTGCCAACGGCGCACGGTTAAAACGATGGATAACCCGACAGAAATTGACCCTCCTGAACGAACCAGGCGTTTTACACATTTCCCCAGAGACAGAGGGAAAAGGCCCACAACCATCGACCTTGCATTCGTAAAAGGCCCAACACTTGACCACAACCTACGATGGAGCACTGAACCCTACGGAGCGGGCTCAGACCACGGGAGAACCTCCGTTCACCTACACCTGGAAAAACCACCTTTTGTACCAAGACGAATGTGGCGACAAACGGACTGGAAGCTATTGGAGAACCACATGTCAAACATTTCCATCCCTGCAGAGGCATGGGAAACCAAGGAACATACAGAACAAACTGTCGATTTCTTCCTAGAACTGGTCAGGTCAACAGTCAGCATAGTAACACCAGTATCGAAGGAGGGGGTAAGAGCCAACTTCTGGTGGTCAGATGAAATGAAACAAATGAAGGCAAGGGTAAATGCAGCAGAAAGGAAGTCGAGAAACACAAGGAAACCCAATCACGTGGAGGAGCACCGGAAGGCTTGCAGAGAATGGACAGTCATGATCCGGAAAGCAAAAGCGGACCAACGGGAAAAGACGATGAACGAGGCGAAAGGTAGTGAAGTCTGGAGAATCCTAAACGCAGGAAGGAGAAGAGACACAATCATACCAACCATACAAGGTGAAGAAACATTCGCGGGGAAGTGTCAAGCTTTAAGAGCCCAACTTTTCCCCTCGAAACGGACGTCCCCCGACCATCCCCCCCTAAACATCAGACCCCCTTCTTTTGACCTTAGCAACACTTTCGACATAGTCACCCCCGAAGAACTTAATAAAGCAATCGACTCCTGTCCAGTGCACTCGGCGACCGGCCCGGATGGCATCCCTTATACCTTTATTAAAGCAATAGTCAGAGCAAATACAACTCTAATCCAAGACATGTTCTCCGCCATGCTCCGGCACGGTGTACACCCAGCGGAATGGAAAATAGCTAAGTGTATCCCGATCCCGAAACCCGGTAAAGCAAACTACCATGAAGCGAAAGCCTACCGGCCCATTTCCCTTCTACAATGTTTCAGCAAAATCCTGGAGAAGATAGTGGCCCAAAGACTATGCACCGCTGGAGAAATTCTAGGCACACTCTCAGCGAATCAATTTGGAGGAAGACCAACCATCTCGGCAATCGACGCCCTCCTGAGAACCTTGACACCAATACAACAAAACCTACTACTGAAAAACAGTACCGGAGTCGCTCGGCGAGATAGACCAGCGATCCTAACCAATGACATCCAAGGAGCATTCAATTGTGTCGATCACCTACTCCTCGCGGAAATCATGCACCAACAAAAATTCCCCACCTATCTGACAGAATGGTGCAAGGAATTCAACACCGGCAGAAAACTACAGTTCCAATTCAACCATGAGCTAGAGGAACCACAGCCTTATGATTCTGGAGTGCCGCAAGGTAGCCCCATGTCCCCGGTACTATTCATGATCTATGCTGGAGTAATCCTGGACCCAACAAGTAGCCCGAAAGAGATGGACACCATATATATCGACGACGATGCACTGGTGCAAATATCCAAAACACCAGGCTTCACAATCAAGAGAATGGAGGAACGAATGAGAGAGAGACTAATAAAAGCTGAGCCACTCCAAATCAAGTACGACCCGGATAAATCCGACCTGATCTTCTTCCGGCCCACTACATCATCCACACAACAACCACGACTTTCGGTCAAAATTAACAATACCAACATACACCCCAAGGAGAGGTTGAAATATGTAGGAGTCTGGATAGATCCGACCCTCTCCTTCCGGCCCCACATTGAAGCAGCGATCGCAAAAGGCCTTAAAGCCCTCCACCAGATTCGATACACCGCCCGCCTGCCAGGAATAACGGTTAAAACAATCCATCACATTATAACACAAGGCTTCCTCCCAAGTCTACTCTACGGATCCGAGGCTTGGTGGACTGGCGCAGACCACATTATAAGATCCCTCGAACCACTATACAATGAAGCGGCCCGGGTCATCACCGGCCTACCACGATGGACCAAAAGAACTAAACTCCTCTGAGAAGCAGGCTTACCCCCCTTAGAACATCTCCTGACATATCGCTCAAGAATGCACGGAACTAGAATACTCTGCACCGACGCAACCCACCCAAACAACGAATCTCTGATCGAGCTCCTCCCATACAGAGAAGCAAATATCAAAGGAACAGGCTTACACCGAATCGCCTCCTTACTACTCCCATACCAGACCCCCAGAAATGCGAGAGATAAGTGGAACCAAAACAAACTACTACGCGACCACCTATTGGAAGAATGGAACACACAATCAATACCGAACTACCATCATCGGGGGGAATTCCGCCCCCCTCCCAAGATAGCGAAACTCACCCTTACGGAAGCAAAGAAAGTATTTCGGATCCGGTGCCAAACCACCCGAGTCGACAAACACGCAGTACACACAGACCCCGAACCATGTCAGTGTGGGATGGAAAACTCAGCGAAACATATACTTATGGAATGCCCAGCATGGGCTCGAATCCGCGCCCCTCTGATAGAGAAGATCCCCGGAGCGATGACCTGGGAAAACTGGATGTTTACAAACCTGAGAACGGACCTCATCCTACAATTTGCGAAACAATCTCAACTCTCGAAATGGTACGAGTCGGTGGAGGCGGAGGCGGACCTGGAAGAGGGGATGGGAGAAAATGACCGGGAACGGGATTAGGAAGGGGAGTTTCCTTTTACTCTTTAAAATTGTTTTTATTCTTTGATTTGATGGATCCAGCGCTCGAGTCCGCTGAGATATGTTATTTCTCCTTGTCGTTGGGTTTTCTGGTCGAAGTGTTGTTCTGGATTTTCCTTGTTATTGTTCGTGCTCGCTTGTGCTTGTTTTGTTCTTGTTCTTGTTTTTTTGTTTGTTTGCGTTTGTGTTTGTCGTTTTTCTTTCTTTCTTTTGTTCGGTTCGGTTCGTGTTTTAGGCGGTTGGGTCGGTGTGCGATAAGTCTTGTACTTCAAAGCAATATAAGTTTCTTCTTCTTCTTCTGCATTCTACTCGCTCGCCTCTGGCTCGCGATAGGATTTCTTTCCCCCCGAGATGGAGTTATACTGATTCTCGAATTGCTTCGGTCCCTGAACTTCCCTCGCTCGACACCCCCCATTCTTTGTTCGTTCGGTGCCCTCACGGGATGCGTCCACCGTTCACCCCTTGCCAAACCAGCGGCTACTCTCGAAAGCCGCCTTCGCCCCTCCCTACTTTCACTCATCGCACGAGTGATCCCACACGTCGGGTACGCACACTGTCAGTAATCTCTAGTCAGCGAGAACCTACTGCCAAAGCGCTCGACAGCCCGCGAAGTTAGCGACCTCTCGGTCGCGAAACTATCGTCAAATCTTTTACCCGAGGTCCCGTGACCTTACCCCTCCTTACCGGCCTTAACCAGGCAACCCTTTTTACCCGAGGCGGCCCGCTCCCCTCACCCCAACCCAACCGGTCTCCGAGACCACCCTCAACACAACACGGTCGGCACTTTCGATTGCGACCCCCATACATACTGAGCCTTCGGCTCAACCCTTTTTGCATGTCCCCTCCAGAGGACACCACTTCAAACACGACTCGGGCACAGTCTTTAGCCGTTGCTCCAGGGACCGACGACCCCACCCACTTCTTACTTGACCAACCGGTCACCATTCCTCAATTCCTCGCTGCCTGACAACCAGAAGCCCGAGGACCCACATTCGATCTACCCCCCCTCGCTTTCACACCTGACGCTGTTGCGGTTGGCCTCTCCTGCCTTCGTGCGCGTGGTTTCCCAGTCCTGTTAAGGTTCGTCCACAGATATGACACCGGGAACGTTGGTAATGATATCGTTTCGATTGAACACTACGTTTAGGATTGTGCTCGCTAATGCAGTTGACGGAGAAGTTTGGGGTTCTTACTTATTTTACTACGGGAAGGTTTCTTTGTTATCGCTTAGATTCTGCTTACCTGTACCACTTGTTATCCGCGCCCTCTTCGTGCGCTGTTTTTCTTTTATTATGTACGCAGTTCTCGTAGCTGCGGTAGTTAGTTTTTTGTACTTTGTTTTTGTTTTCGGGTTAGTCGGTGGAGGTTGTAGTTGGGTAGTTAGGTGTGCGAGAAGCTTCAGCTTCTATGCAATATAAGATTCTCTCTCTCTCTCTCTCTGCATTCTACTTGCTCGCTAAGGCTTGCAAAGAACTCCCTGACAATTAACCTCGCTTCAAAAACACTTTATTTTATTCCTCTTGGTTTACCCTGGTATACAATACCAGGCTGAGCCACTTCGCCCTCGATCGTACGGTCGCGTTTGTTGTTCCTAGCCAAAGAAACACCACGAAAACTGGCTTCTAGCGAAGAATTCTCCAGCCTTGACCTCCCAAAGGGAAGGAAAAGAAACCTATCTGAAACATCACTTTACGCCGCCAGAAGAACTGGACACTCAGTTATGTCGCAGCAAGCTTCGCTCCAGTCCTTTTTCACTCAGTCTTTCCAGCAAGGGACAGCCCCCTCGCAGAACAGGAACACTCAGGTTCCCGACCCAACCCCATCCGGAGCTCAGGAACAGGAATTCTCCTCGACCTTTGCAACAGAATCCGACTACAATGACCCCTATCAACCAAGAATTGACTACCTCTACCCGAGCACTGTCCCTCAGGACACTCACACCCAGACAGACCTGAACTATATTACCTGGGCCATCAGACATGCCACCAGCCGGATCTGCCCGCCCTCCGACAGGATTGAAATCCTCGAAGAGCAAACGACTACACTCCGGAGAACAGTGGATACACTGAAACATCAAATCGAGGCGCAGACAAACATGATCACCAATATGCATTCGGCGATCCATGCGCTCCTCAATAAACAACCACAACCGCAGCAACCGCAGCAACCGCAACAACAGCAACAACAGCAACAACAGCGAAACCACAACAACCGCAAGGACAGAGAATGCCCCCTCCAGCGGTCCCACAAACAGTTCCCCAAGCAGCGCCACAGGCAGCTCCTCAGGCCCCCCCACCCGCACCCCCCCAACAAGCCCCACCTCATGGATGGAAGGGAGGCACCTGGGCCGCCGTGGCCTCGGCACCCGGTCCTGCCCAAGGAAACTTCCAGGTCATCGAGAGGAAAAAGAAGTCCGCAAAGCCAAAAGCGGACCCCCTCTTCAAACCAGAGTACACCAAAATCAACAGGGAGATCATTGTTGAAACTACTGCCCCATCCGACGTTAACCCCTCCGAGATCAGGACCCTTGTCAATGCAAGAATCCAAGACGAGTCCTGCCATTTCATCTCGGCAAGAAGAACACCCAAGGACAACTTCATCCTGGAAACAAAATTCGTTACCCCTGCAACAAAGGCAATGGAATATGCCAAAGAAATTGAGGAGGCTCTCCTCACCCTACAGGTACCGGTCGCTGTCATCCGCGCAAACTCTAAATGGTCAAAGTTTCTCCTCCATGGAATCCCCACAACGGTCGGGGAGGGCATTGAGGCGGGACAATTAGTAGCATCAGAAATCAGAAGCAATTATGGGGAGAACTTCCAACTTGCCCAGGTTCCCCGCTGGATATCCAGGGCAGAAACTCGAATGGAGAAAACCCACTCATCAATGGTCATCGCGCTGCCAGGACAAATTACAATAGAAACACTAGGAGTTAAATTCCTATCTCTCTTCAACCGAAGCTGCCATATCGAGGCCTTCCTCCCAACCTTCCCGGATACCCAGTGTGCGAAGTGCCTCGAATACGGCCACCGCCAGGAGAAATGTAAGAACAATGGGAAATGCGGCCACTGCGCCGGAGATCACCTCACCAGTTTCCACCCATGCAATCAATGCCAGGGAGGATATAGATGTACCCACACCCCAATCAGATGTCTGAACTGCAAAGGAATCCATAAGGCCTCCGAGCCGGCATGCCCTGAAAGAGTCTAACGCCGATTCCTCAACAAAGGAAAGGAAAACGCCTCACCTGCCCAAGACCCACCTGCCGCACCCGCCCAAGAGCTACTTCCAATAATCCAAGTACCAGCCACCGCCCCGGTCGGAGCCACACCCGTTCCCGAAGATGACCAACACATGACGAATAATGCCTAGGTCTCGAACAACCGCGCTCGCACACCAACTTAACTGTGCACGGAGCGAACTAATCACCAAGGCGGCTGTGAGGGATGCGTACCAGACCACAAGAGTACACTACGCAGAGCTCAGAGTTCGGCTAACAGCTACAAAGGTAGAAGTCTCCGAGGTCTCTTCAGTCAACGTCGAGTATGATTCTCCTTGATCCGATACGGGCCCCGCGAGCTACGTTATCAACAAAGATTCACTAGAGTTGGCGTGTGATGTTCGACCGTCTTCGACGTAATAGTTCAGGTAGAGTTCGAAGTCACAATAGAGTAAAGTAATTCCAAAAGTATAGTCAAAATAAAGTTGTAACTCGCGTATCAACGATTTATATTGTTAAGACTCTGATTTCGCCGATGATGGTTTGGCTAGTCAGTGAATGACACAGTATTTATATCCCTCGCTTATGTCTCGAGGACCCAGTCTACTAATAATACAGAATACACTCGGGGCCTACCCGAGACCCTGAAAAACAACTAAGAACATTTAACTCCTAAGTCCGTAACCCAAACTCCTAACGCCGCTAAAACCCCTCAATCTTTTTATCCACTCTAATGCACGTTTCCCTGTCGATGTTTCTTCCCCATCGGCCGTCTGGTGGATAATCGTCAGCGTCGGCTATTCGGAGGTCTCGGACGGCAAGGCTACCTACTCAGGCCTCTTCCCACATCGCTTTCCCACATAGCAGAGTCCTCTCATGCCCACAGGTACCGCCGATAGGTACTCGGTCGGCTGGCAGCTTGCGCCGATTCGCTCCGAGCGGTCCGATCTTCAATCCGATTGATTCCAGCTGTCCCTCATATATCCACCGGTACCAAAACACTCCCCTCCGGCGGTTTGACGCTCCGGGGGTTATTATTGGGGTCGAAAACGTGTTTTTTATGACTCTGGGTTTTTGGTCGTAATTTGGTCGCACCACACTCCGCGAGTGTGGTCAAGAGTTGATATTAGCGTACAGAGGGTATTGGGGTATCTACTAGCCTTTCTCTCACTCCCGTAAATACTTGGCATGCCCGTAACAGCTCACCCCCCTTCCAGGGTGTCACGTCTCGGGACATCTTCTGACAGACTATGGTTCCAGTAAACCTGCTCCACATATCACCCGCGGTGTCTGTGGAGCGGAAGGACTTAGCCCCGTAGGGTACCTCTATAGTCTCAGGCGTTGGTCCTTCACGGCCTTGGGGTTCCTTCGATGGAAGTCGCGGACAAGGTCAAGTACTTCCTCATCCATAGCGTCCATGACTTGATACGTACAGTCACTCATCGAATAGCCCCGCCATTTCACCAGGTATTCCACTAATCCTCTTCTGCTTTTCCGACTCCCCACGATACTTTCCACTTCGTACAGCACCTCTCCTTCCTTATCGACCTCTTCGGGAGTTGGGGGACGTTGTTCTCGGCCTGGGATACTGCTCTGTCGATACCGTTCCAAGAGTTCGATATGGAACACGTTATGGATTTTGATTTGCAGTGGCAGTTCCAGTTCGCACGCTCGTTTACCGGCTAGTCGGACAATTTTGAACGGGCCGAGTTTCTTATGATCGAGTTTCTTGGTAGAGCGATGAGTCTTGATGTTGGTCGCATTGAGCATAACCATATCTCCCACCTTGAAGTTAGGCGGTTCGTCCCTTTTCCGATCATAGTATTTCCCCATCTTCTCCCTGGTGTCTGTTAGGCGAGCGAGAGCATAGTCGTGAACTCCTCGGATGAAGTGAGCGTATAGGTCACTGGTTGGGTTGACCACTTCGGCTTCCGTCGGCCAGTTGGTTCTTGGGTTGTAACCGTAATTGGTATAGAACGGAGATTGGTCCGTGGCGGTGGTAACCGAGTTGTTGTAAGCATACTCCGCCAACGGGAGTAGCTCTGCCCAATCATCTTGCTCGTAGTTACAAAACGCTCGTAAGTAGTGCTCGAGGGTTTGGTTGACTCGCTCTGTTTGCCCGTCGGTCTGAGGGTGAAAAGCCGTACTCATTCTTATCCTCACATCCAACAATTCCATAAGGGATGCCCAAAAACTTGAAGTATACTTGGCGTCCCTGTCGGGAACTATATCGAGAGGCAGCCCATGGAGTCGCCATATTTGACCGAGGAATATCTTCGCTAAATCCTGTGCGGTCGTTTCTGCTACTAAGGGAATGAAGTGCGACATCTTCGAGAACCTATCGACTACTACCCAGATTTGATTGTATCCCTTTGATTCCGGTAACTGTACGACAAAGTCCATTGATATCGATTGCCAGACAGAATGTGGCGTGGACAGTGGTAAAAGCGCACCGTATTTCTTGTGGCGGCTGGGTTTGTTGCGCTGGCACTCGTCACATGACCGAACGTAGTCATCAATCCACTCGTTCATTTTTGGCCAATAGAAGTTACGCGTGATGAGTTCCAGTGTCTTGTCTTGTCCAAAGTGTCCTGCGCCTTTTGAATCGTGCTCTGCCTGTGCTATCCGGATCTTAATACGGTCGTCTGCCGGAATGTAGAGTCGGTTCTTATAGAAGAGTAGCCCGTCTTTCTCAGCGATATCCTTCAATTCCCCCAGCTTCTCCCCTTGCTCAACTCTCTCTTTCAATCCTACCCATGTCGGATGTTACGGGCATGCCAAGTATTTACGGAGTGAGAGAAAGGCTAGTAGATACCCTTATACCCTTTAATACTAATAGTAACACCACTATCAACTCCGGTTCGCACCTACGAGGTACGGTGCGATCAATATGCGACCAAATGCGGAGTTGCGGTTTTCCTAGTTAAAAAACACGTTTTCGACCCCAATAATAACCCCCGGAGCGTCAAACCGCCGGAGGGGTGTGTTTTGGTACCGGTGGATATATGAGGGACAGCTGGAATCAATCGGATCGAAGATCGGACCACCCGGAGCGAATCGGCGCAAGCTGCCAGCCGACCGAGTACCTATCGGCGGTACCTATGGGCATGAGAGGACTCTGCTATGTGGGAAAGCGATGTGGGAAGAGGCCTGAGTAGGTAGCCTTGCCGTCCGAGACCTCCGAATAGCCGACGCTGACGATTACCCACCAGACGGCCGATGGAGAAGAAACATCGACAGGGAAACGTGCATTAGAGTGGGTAATTAGGATGAGGGGTTTCTGCGGGTTTAGGAGTTTGGGTAACGGATTTAGGAGTTAAATGTTCTTGGTTGTTTTTCAGGGTCTCGGGTAGGCCCCGAGTGTATTCTGTACTATTAGTAGATTGGGTCCTCGAGACATAAGCGAGGGATATAAATACTGTGTCATTCACTGACTAGCCAAACCATCATCGGCGAAATCAGAGTCTTAACAATATAAATCGTTGATACGCGAGTTACAACTTTATTTATACTTTCTGAAATACTTTACTCTATTGTGACTTCGAACTCTACCTGAACTATTACGTCGAAGACGGTCGAACATCACACGCTAACTCTAGTGAATCTTTGTTGATAACGTAGCTCGCGGGGCCCGTATCGGATCAAGGAGAATCATACTCGACGTTGACTGAAGAGACCTTGGAGACTTCTACCTTTGTAGCTGTTAGCCGAACTCTGAGCTCTGCGTAGTGTACTCTTGTGGTCTGGTACGCATCCCTCACAGTATATTGTTACTCACAAGTTCACTTGGAGTAACGAAGTCACCTCAAAAAGAAGAACTATCACCATTATCCCTTACCACAATGGCATTTCGAGGGGATAATTACTTCATAGATACCTCGGCCGTAACTGAGGAGGCCGGAGGAGAAGATTCTATGGTAATATCAAGGGCTGCTAGCCCAGATCCCCTACTCCAGGGAGGACCCTCTACACACACTAGGTCGACGAAGAGAAACTCTGCTCAAGCCCAGTTTACGAGGTCCATGCAGGAGTTTTTGGATACCCATGCGGCACAAATGAGGTATCTTGGTGCAGCTGGACAGGCCGTTTGGCAGCAGCTACAAAACCTCCAGGAACAAGTGCAGGGGAGTGGGCAGGTTCTGGATAAGAAAGTACGGCAAGAAGCTATCGCCCAGAAGCAACATCTCGAATCGCTCTTTGAGCTCGTCTCCCATGTCCAACAAGAACACGAAGCAGCACGAGCCGCCGACCACGAGGTCCTGGACCGTAACCATCGAATTACCCAGAACCAACTGTTGGAGGCGGAACGGCAGCTGAGACTTGCAAGAGAAGAGCGAGAGCAGGAAAAAAGGGAACAGCGGGAACTGTTGGCACAATTCAAGCAGTCTGATGATGTAAGAAACCAACGAATAGCCGAAATGGAGGAACGCCTACGACAACATATGTCGGTAGCACCCTCCATGGTAAGCATTCCCCTGGACCCTACTGCACCCCAAACGGTTCCTGTTGGTAATGGCAAGAACCCCGAAAACGCTGGCCCAGTAGGAGGAAATGCTGGTCCCGTAGGAGGAAACGGAGGCAGGCAACCAGAGGATGCCGGCCCAGTGCAGGGAAATAGTGGCAAGAAACCGGTGGGAGCTGCCCCCGTCGGCGGGAATGGTGGAAATCAACCTCCCCAGAACCCACCAAGAGGAAACGTTGGGGGAGATCCAGAACCTTCCGACGACGATGACGACGATAACAGTGAATGGTCGCACGGTCGGAAGAATTGGAGAACGAACCGAGGCGGAAACCGGAATTCGGCGCCGCCTGAAAACGATGATATGGTAGATTCGCTCGCCAAAATACCCTTTGAGTTCGATAATGCCAGGAAGCATAACCTGCGGCATTGGCTCATGGAGTGCGAGATCTACTTCGAGCAGAAGCCCAAGAAGTTCCGAACGGACAGAAATAAGGTGCTGTTCGCTGGAACGTATACGTGTGGGTTGGCAAAGGAATGGTTTATGGAGTATATCGAGACCAAGATGCTAGGTCCGGCAGCTGCCGACTACGCTACTTGGACTCGGTTCCGTCAGGAGATTAGGAAACGCTTCTTAAGCACTCAGGAGGCTATGGAAAACGCGATGAAAATGCAGCAGTTTAAGTACTCTGCTAACATCGGGGACTACCTGACGAGAATGGAGATCATGAACCAGCATGCTCAGATGAAAGGAGCATCCTATCGCGCCGCCCTGCTCCAAGGGCTACCAAATGAAATCCGAGAGCGCCACTCACGCTTCGATCCAACCGAGGACGACTCCGAGTACATCCAACAGTTGGAACGAGCCGGCAAGGCTCATGAGGCTTATCAAGAGCAGATGAAGATGTTGGGGAAAGCGGAGTCAAAAGGAAGGGAGCCGAATAATGGTGGGAACTCGCGGCAAAAGGAGAAGGGGTTTAAGATTAAGGGGAGGGCTCAGACTGAGGAGAAAGAAAAAGGACAAGATAAGAAGAGCACCAGCAAGAACAAGTCGGGGAATAAGCCAATATACCACGACTACGATGAAGCCACCAAAGGAGTTCCACAGCCGGTCCGAGAACAGCGAAAGACCGATGGAGCCTGTGTACGATGTGGCCGAAAGGGTCATCTTTGGAAGTGGTGTCGTTCAGATGCTAACAGCAGTGCATCTATCTCCTCTTTCTCCCGAAAGCGTACCCGCGATGACGATGGCGACCACGATATGGAACCACCGGAACCCCAACCTCAGAGAAAGCGAATGAGGCACCGTGCTAAGAAGCCGGCTGCGACGGCTGCTGCAGAGTATACCAGTGGGCAAGCGTTTGTGCGAGAACGCGGATCGGAATCTGAGATGGATTTCGACGAGGATTTTTAAAAGGGGACTCTGATGAGTCAGGTCAGGAGTATCCCCAGATTGCTATGTTATCACTGACGGAAAACAACAAAAAAAATATGAAAAGAAAAAGGCAGGAAGGGAGAGCGTCCCAACCGGAGAAAAAACAGAAAATTTTGGAGGAACCAATTCATGGTCCTCGACCTATCGTTAATCAGTTCCTTTGTTTTGCGAAAAAATGTTTACCTTGTAAGGTGTTGTTGGATACTGGTGCAACTGGTCCTGTTTTGTCTGCTGTTTTTGTTGATAGTTTTGAGGTCCCGAAGGTGAAACGAGACGTCCCGGCCCGGGTATTTGGATTTACGGGAGAAATTATGAAGGGCACGGGACACGCCTTTACACAACCATTAATTATAATGTCAAGGGGGCATCAAACACAGTTATCATTCGAAATCGCCCCTCTCCCACTTGGCATCGATGCAATATTACCGAACTGGTGGTTGAAAGAACATAAGCCGGTTATAGGGGCAAATGGAGAAGTCTCCTACGATGGCGAGAACTGTAAGAATCGATGCTTCACTGACAAGGAACCTCAAATAGAAATGGACGAGGGTGTATTGGACGATCCGGAGGCCCAATTCATCGGTAGTATTTGCCTTTTGGAAGATGAATCGGTCAACCTCCGCGAGACTCTTCCCTCTTGGCTCCATGGATTCCTTAAAGTCTTTCTACCATCGGAAGCAGACAAACTACCACCGCATCGATCCTACGACCATGCGATAGATCTTGAGCCAGGTAAACAGCCACCATGGGGACCCGTTTACTCCCTATCCGAAGTCGAGCTGAAGGTGCTTCGGGAGTACCTGGACAAAATGTTGCGATTGGGAAAGATTAGGCCGAGCAAATCCCCAGCAGGAGCCCCAATTCTATTTGTGAAGAAGAAGGACGGTAGTCTGCGACTTTGCGTTGACTACCGTGGACTTAACCGTGTGTCCATCAAGAACAGGTATCCGTTACCGCTTATGGACGAGCTGCGAGATCGAGTGGCAGGCGCGGTTATCTTCTCGAAGATTGACCTGAAGGAAGGTTATAACCTCATCAGGATCAAAGACGGCGACGAGTGGAAGACAGCCTTTCGTACGCGGTACGGGCATTTTGAGTACCTCGTCATGCCTTTTGGGCTGGCAAATGCGCCGGCGACCTTCCAGAACATGATGAATGATGCGCTGAGGGAATTTTTGGATCAAGGGGTAGTAGTATACCTTGATGATATCCTAATATATAGCAAGTCTCGAGAGGAACACAGGGAGCTGGTTGCCAAAGTACTTAGCAGACTGCAAGAATACAACCTGGTCGCCAACCCGAAGAAATCGTTCTTCGAGCTCACCGAAATTGAGTTCCTCGGATACATCCTTGCCCCAGCAGGCGTCACCATGGCACTGGATAAGGTCATGTCTGTTACGAATTGGCAAGCCCCGCGCAGCGTTAAGGAAGTACAGATCTTCATGGGCTTTGCCAACTTCTACAGAAGGTTTATCCACAATTTCTCCGGGGTCTGTAAACCCATTACCGATTGTCTCAGGGGTGATGCTAAGAACTTTGTCTGGTCTATGACGGCCCAAGCAGCCTTCGAAAAACTCAAAACCCTATTTACGTCTGCGCCGATCTTGGTACACTTCTCTCCAGATCGCCAGACTATCGTGGAAACGGACGCAAGTGATTTTGCTATTGCCGCAATTTTATCCCAGGTTATTGACGGAAAGACTCACCCTGTTGCCTTTTATTCTCGAAAACTTAACCCAGCGGAACTCAACTACGACGTCTGGGATAAGGAGATGCTAGGAATTGTGTCGGCCTTTAAGCAATGGCGTCACTACCTCGAAGGACCTAGCAAAACGGTTCTCGTCTATACGGATCATAAGAACTTAGAGTACTTCTCTACAACTAAGGTTCTTAACCGACGACAGGCAAGGTGGGCTGAATCTTTGGCGGAATTTGACTTCAAGATTATTTACCGCCCAGGAACCAAAAATGGGAAGGCAGATGCACTATCGCGACGGCCGGAGTACCGTCCTGAAGGGGGAGGCACGCTTGGGAAACAGCCGATAGACAGGTTCTTTAAGCCCGGGCAGTTGGCGGAGGAAGAGTTTGTGGTATCAGCGGTGTCGCTTGCCTCCAAGGGAGTGATCGACTGGTCTAAGAATTTTCTGGATCATGTCAGGCAGGCGGCATCGGGAGACCCGATATGGGTAGGAATGAGAGAGAGAGTTGAGCAAGGGGAGAAGCTGGGGGAATTGAAGGATATTGCCGAGAAAGACGGGCTACTCTTCTATAAGAACCGACTCTACATTCCGGCAGACGACCGTATCAAGATCCGAATCGCACAGGCAGAACACGACTCGAAAGTGGCAGGACACTTTGGACAAGACAAGACACTGGAACTCATCACGCGTAACTTCTATTGGCCAAAAATGAACGAGTGGATTGATGACTACGTTCGGTCATGTGACGAGTGCCAGCGCAACAAACCCAGCCGCCATAAAAAATACGGTGCGCTTCTACCACTGTCCACGCCACATTCTGTCTGGCAATCGATATCAATGGACTTCGTCGTGCAGTTACCGGAATCAAAGGGATATAACCAAATCTGGGTAGTAGTCGATAGGTTCTCGAAGATGTCGCACTTCATCCCCCTAGTAGCAGAAACGACCGCGCAGGATTTAGCGAAGATATTCCTCGGTCAAATCTGGCGACTACATGGGCTGCCTCTTGATATAGTTTCCGACAGGGACGCCAAGTTTACTTCAAGCTTTTGGGCATCCCTCATGGAATTATTGGATGTAAGGATAAGAATGAGTACGGCTTTCCACCCTCAGACCGATGGGCAAACAGAGCGGGTCAACCAAACCCTCGAACACTACCTGCGAGCGTTCTGCAACTACGAGCAAGATGATTGGGCAGAGCTACTCCCGTTGGCGGAGTATGCTTATAACAACTCGGTTACCACCGCCACGGGTCAATCTCCGTTCTATACCAATTACGGTTACAACCCAAGAACCAACTGGCCGACGGAAGCCGAAGTGGTCAACCCAACCAGTGACCTGTACGCTCACTTCATCCGAGGAGTTCATGATTCTGCTCTCGCTCGCTTAACAGACACCAGGGAGAAGATGGGGAAATACTATGATCGGAGAAGAAACGAACCGCCGAACTTTAAGATAGGCGACATGGTCATGCTCAATGCGTCCAATATCAAGACACGTCGCTCTACCAAAAAGCTCGATCATAAGAAACTCGGTCCGTTCAAGATCATCCGACTAGCGGGAAAACGAGCCTGTGAATTGGAACTGCCACCACAAATCAAAATCCATAACGTGTTCCATATTGAACTTTTGGAACGTTACCGACAGAGCAGTATCCCAGGCCGTGAACAACGTCCCCCAACTCCAGAAGAGGTCGATAAGGAAGGAGAGGTTTTGTACGAAGTGGAAAGTATAGTGGGAAGTCGGAAGAGTAGAAGAGGATTAGTGGAATATCTGGTGAAATGGCGGGGCTATTCGATGAGTGACTGCACGTACCAAGTCATGGACGCTATGAACGAGGAGGTACTTGACCTTGTTCGCGACTTCCATCGAAGGAACCCCAAGGCCGTGAAGGACCAACGCCTGAGACTATAGAGGTACCCCACGGGGCTAAGTCCTTCCCCTCCACAGACACCACGGGTGATATGTGGAGCAGGTTTACTGGAACCATAGTCTGTCAGAAGATGTCCCGAGACGTGACACCCTGGAAGGGGGGTAAGCTGTTACGGGCATGCCAAGTATTTACGGAGTGAGAGAAAGGCTAGTAGATACCCTTATACCCTTTAATACTAATAGTAACACCACTATCAACTCCGGTTCGCACCTACGAGGTACGGTGCGATCAATATGCGACCAAATGCGGAGTTGCGGTTTTCCTAGTTAAAAAACACGTTTTCGACCCCAATAATAACCCCCGGAGCGTCAAACCGCCGGAGGGGTGTGTTTTGGTACCGGTGGATATATGAGGGACAGCTGGAATCAATCGGATCGAAGATCGGACCACCCGGAGTGAATCGGCGCAAGCTGCCAGCCGACCGAGTACCTATCGGCGGTACCTATGGGCATGAGAGGACTCTGCTATGTGGGAAAGCGATGTGGGAAGAGGCCTGAGTAGGTAGCCTTGCCGTCCGAGACCTCCGAATAGCCGACGCTGACGATTACCCACCAGACGGCCGATGGAGAAGAAACATCGACAGGGAAACGTGCATTAGAGTGGGTAATTAGGATGAGGGGTTTCTGCGGGTTTAGGAGTTTGGGTAACGGATTTAGGAGTTAAATGTTCTTGGTTGTTTTTCAGGGTCTCGGGTAGGCCCCGAGTGTATTCTGTACTATTAGTAGATTGGGTCCTCGAGACATAAGCGAGGGATATAAATACTGTGTCATTCACTGACTAGCCAAACCATCATCGGCGAAATCAGAGTCTTAACAATATAAATCGTTGATACGCGAGTTACAACTTTATTTATACTTTCTGAAATACTTTACTCTATTGTGACTTCGAACTCTACCTGAACTATTACGTCGAAGACGGTCGAACATCACACGCTAACTCTAGTGAATCTTTGTTGATAACGTAGCTCGCGGGGCCCGTATCGGATCAAGGAGAATCATACTCGACGTTGACTGAAGAGACCTTGGAGACTTCTACCTTTGTAGCTGTTAGCCGAACTCTGAGCTCTGCGTAGTGTACTCTTGTGGTCTGGTACGCATCCCTCACATCGGATCTCCCGATGCCGCCTGCCTGACATGATCCAGAAAATTCTTAGACCAGTCAATCACCCCCTTGGAGGCAAGCGACACCGCTGATACCACAAACTCTTCCTCCGCCAACTGTCCGGGCTTAAAGAACCTGTCTATCGACTGTTTCCCAAGCGTGCCTCCCCCTTCAGGACGGTACTCCAGCCGTTGCGATAGTGCATCTGCCTTCCCATTTTTGTTCCCGGGCGGTAAATAATCTTGAAATCAAATTCAGCTAAAGACTCAGTCCACCTTGCCTGTCGTCGGTTAAGAACCTTGGTTGTTGAAAAATATTCCAAGTTCTTATGATCTGTGTAGACGAGAACCGTTCGGCTAGGTCCTTCGAGGTAGTGACGCCATTGCTTGAAGGCCGACACAATTCCTAGCATCTCCTTATCCCAGACGTCGTAGTTGAGTTCCGCTGGGTTAAGCTTTCGAGAATAAAAGGCAACAGGGTGAGTCTTTCCGTCAATAACCTGGGATAGAATTGCGGCGATACCAAAATCACTTGCGTCCGTTTCCACGATAGTCTGGCGATCTGGAGAGAAGTGTACCAAGATCGGCGCAGACGTAAACAGGGTTTTGAGTTTTTCGAAGGCTGCTTGGGCCGTCATAGACCAGACAAAGTTCTTAGCATCACCCCTGAGACAATCGGTAATGGGTTTACAGACCCCGGAGAAATTGTGGATAAACCTTCTGTAGAAGTTGGCAAAGCCCATGAAGATTTGTACTTCCTTAACGCTGCGCGGGGCTTGCCAATTCGTAACAGACATAACCTTATCCAGTGCCATGGTGACGCCTGCTGGGGCAAGGATGTATCCGAGGAACTCGATTTCGGTGAGCTCGAAGAACGATTTCTTCGGGTTGGCAACTAGGTTGTATTCTTGTAGCCTACTAAGTACTTTGCCGACCAGCTCCCTGTGTTCCTCTCGAGACTTGCTATATATTAGGATATCATCAAGGTATACTACTACACCTTGATCCAGGAATTCCCTCAGCGCATCATTCATCATATTCTGGAAGGTCGCCGGCGCATTTGCCAGCCCAAAAGGCATGACGAGGTACTCAAAATGCCCGTACCGCGTACGGAATGCTGTCTTCCACTCGTCGCCGTCTTTGATCCTGATGAGGTTGTAACCTTCCTTCAGGTCAATCTTCGAGAAGATAACCGCGCCTGCCACTCGATCTCGTAGTTCGTCCATAAGTGGTAACGGATACCTGTTCTTGATGGACACGCGGTTAAGTCCACGGTAGTCGACGCAAAGTCACAGACTACCGTCCTTCTTCTTCACAAATAGGATTGGGGCTCCTGCTGGGGATTTGCTCGGCCTAATCTTTCCCAATCGCAACATTTTGTCCAGGTATTCCCGAAGCACTTTCAGTTCGACTTCGGATAGGGAGTAAACGGGTCCCCATGGTGGCTGCTTTCCTGGTTCGAGATCTATCGCATGGTCGTAGGATCGATGCGGTGGTAACTTGTCTGCTTCTGACGGTAAGAAGACTTTAAGGAACCCATGGAGCCAAGAGGGAAGAGTTTCGCGGAGGTTGACCGATTCATCTTCCAATAGACAGATGCTACCGATGAATTGGGCCTCCGAATCGTTCAGTACACGCTCGTCCATCTCTATTTGAGGTTCCTTGTCAGTGAAGCATCGACTCTTGCAGTTCTCACCATCGTAGGAAACTTCCCCATTTGTCCCTATAACCGGCTTGTGTTCTTTCAACCACCAGTTTGGTAATATTGCATCGATGCCAAGTGGGAGAGGGGCGATCTCGAATGATAACTGTGTTTGATGCCCCCTTGACATTATAATTAATGGTTGTGTAAAGGCATGTCCCGTGTCCTTCATAACTTCTCCCGTAAATCCAAATACCCGGGCCGGGATGTCTCGTTTCACCTTCGGGACCTCAAAACTATCAACAAAAACAGCAGACAAAACAGGACCAGTTGCACCAGTATCCAACAACACCTTACAAGGTAAACATTTTTCCGCAAAACAAAGGAACTGATTAACGATAGGTCGAGGACCATGAATAGGTTCCTCCAAAATCTTCTGTTTTTTCTTCGGTTGGGACGCTCTCCCTTCCTGCCTTTTTCTTTTCATATTTTTTTTGTTGTTTTCCGTCAGTGATAACATAGCAATCTGGGGATACTCCTGACCTGACTCATCAGAGTCCCCTTTTAAAAATCCTCGTCGAAATCCATCTCAGATTCCGATCCGCGTTCTCGCACAAACGCTTGCCCACTAGTGTACTCTGCCGCAGCCGTAGCAGCCGGCTTCCTAGCACGGTGCCTCATTCGCTTTCTTTGAGGTTGGGGTTCCGGTGGTTCCATATCGTGGTCGCCATCGTCATCGCGGGTACGCTTTCGGGAGAAAGAGGAGATAGATGCACTACTATTAGCATCTGAACGACACCATTTCCAAAGATGACCGTTTCGGCCACATCGCACACAGGCTCCATCGGTCTTTCGCTGTTCTCGGACCGGCTGTGGAACTCCTTTGGTGGCTTCGTCGTAGTCGTGGTATATTGGCTTGTTCCCCGACTTGTTCTTGCTGGTGCTCTTCTTATCTTGCCCTTTTTCCTTCTCCTCGGTCTGAGCCCTTCCCTTGATCTTAAACCCCTTCTCCTTCTGCCGCGAGTTCCCACCATTATTCGATTCCCTTCCTCTCGACTCTGCTTTCCCCAACATCTTCATCTGCTCCTGATAAGCCTCATGAGCCTTGCCGGCTCGTTCCAACTGTTGGATGTACTCGGAGTCGTCCTCGGTTGGATCGAAACGTGAGTGGCGCTCCCGGATTTCATTTGGTAGCCCTTGTAGCAGGGCGGCGCGATAGGATGCTCCTTTCATCTGAGCATGCTGGTTCATGATCTCCATTCTCGTCAGGTAGTCCCCGATGTTAGCAGAGTACTTAAACTGCTGCAGCTTCATCGCATTCTCCATAGCCTCCTGAGTGCTTAAGAAGCGTTTCCTGATCTCCTGACGGAACCGAGTCCAAGTAGCGTAGTCCGCGGCTGCCGGTCCTAGCATCTTGGTCTCGATGTATTCCATGAACCATTCCTTTGCCAACCCACACGTATACGTTCCAGCGAACAGTACCTTGTTCCTGTCCGTTCGGAACTTTTTGGGCTTCTGCTCGAAGTAGATCTCGCATTCCATGAGCCAATGCCGCAGGTTATGCTTCCTGGCATTATCGAACTCAAAGGGTATTTTAGCGAGCGAATCTACCATATCGTCGTCTTCAGGCGGCGCCGAATTCCGGTTTCCGCCTCGGTTCATTCTCCAATTCTTCCGACCGTGCGACCATTCACTGTTATCGTCGTCATCGTCGTCGGAAGGTTCTGGATCTCCCCCAACGTTTCCTCTTGGTGGTTTTTGTGGAGGTTGATTCCCACCATTCCCCCCAACTGGAGCAGCTCCCACCGGTCCTCTGCCACTATTGCCATGCACTGGGCCGGCATCCTGTGGTTGCCTGCCTCTATTTCCTCCTACTGGACCAGCATTTCCTCCTACTGGACCAGCATTTTCGGGTTTCTTACCATTGCCAACAGGAACCGTTTCGGGTGCATTAGGGTCCAGGGGAATACTCACCATGGAGGGTGCTACCGACAAATGTTGTCGTAGACGTTCCTCCATTTCGGCTATTCGTTGGTTTCTCACGTCATCGGACTGCTTGAATTGTGCAAACAGTTCCCGCTGTTCCCTTTTCTCCTGCTCTCGCTCTTCTCTTACAACTCTCAGCTGTCGTTCCGCCTCCAACAGTTGGTCCTGGGTTATTCGATGGTTACGGTCCAGAACCTCGTGGTCGGCGGCTCGTGCAGTTTCTTGCATTTGTCGAACATTTTCGACGAGCTCAAAGAGCGATTCGAGATGTTGCTTCTGGGCGATGGCTTCTTGCCGTGCTTTCTTATCCAGAATCTGCCCAGTCCCCTGCACTTGTTCCTGGAGGTTTTGTAGCTGCTGCCAAACGGCCTGTCCAGCTATACCAAGATACCTCATTTGTGCCTCATGGGTGTCCAAAAACTCCTGCATGGACCTCGTAAACTGGGCTTGAGTAGAGCGTTTACTCGTTGACCTAGTGTGTGTAGAGGGTCCTCCCTGGAGTAGGGGATCGGGGCTAACAGCCTCAGATAGTACCATAGCGTCCTCTGCGGCCTCGTCTGTTACGGCCGAGGTGTCTACGAAATAATCCCTTTGGCCAGCCATTGTAATAAGGGATAATGATGATAGTTCTTCTTTTTTGAGGTGACTTCGTTACTCCAAGTGAACTTGTGAGTAACAATATACTGTGAGGGATGCGTACCAGACCACAAGAGTACACTACGCAGAGCTCAGAGTTCGGCTAACAGCTACAAAGGTAGAAGTCTCCGAGGTCTCTTCAGTCAACGTCGAGTATGATTCTCCTTGATCCGATACGGGCCCCGCGAGCTACGTTATCAACAAAGATTCACTAGAGTTGGCGTGTGATGTTCGACCGTCTTCGACGTAATAGTTCAGGTAGAGTTCGAAGTCACAATAGAATAAAGTATTTCCAAAAGTATAGTCCAATAAAGTTGTAACTCGCGTATCAACGATTTATATTGTTAAGACTCTGATTTCGCCGATGATGGTTTGTATCACGGGGACTGTAGGCAATAGACTGTGGTGCCAAGGAATACAACCTAGGTAGTGACGTAGACGTGAACGTAGATGTAAAGGTATGCTTTGACTATGGACTATGGGGTGGCTCTGCCTGGTATGATAAACCGGTTGGAGCCCTATGACGTAGTGCGGACAGAGAATAGTATTCGTGGAATAAATACAGAGGTTGCGTAAGGAAGAAAGAGAAGAAGGAAAACAGACAAAAGCACGAGACAACGCCCCCTTATATATCCATCCATAATCCAACAATGACTAATACCTTCGCGTAACAGAAACCCAAAGAACATAACAGAAATCCCCATTACAAATCCTAATTCCACTGCACGATACCTCCTTCCCTCATCCCAGTTCATCACCTAGCCGAAATACATAGCTGCCATTACAGACCACGCCCCCCTCTAAGGCCTACCTCCTGGTAGGCTTAGGCTTCTCTGGATAACGCTTATGGAATCGTCTAATAATTTCAGGTGAATGTTCAAGGTCCGATAGCGGTTGCCAGGAGGCTTCGTCATATCCCATATATCGTACCAAATATTCAAATCTTCCTCTTCGTTTCCTCGAATCCAAAATATCTTCGACTTCCCATTCTTCCTCCCCTTCGATTTCAACCGGAGGTGGTGGTAATCGTTGTTGTCCTGGTAAAGGATCATTCGCTTCAGGTGACAATAACGAAACATGAAATACTGGATGAATTTTCATCGACCGGGGAAGTTCCAACTCGTAAGCATAGGGATTAACGATTCGTTTAACGCTATAAGGTCCAATACGTTTCCAATCGAATTTCTTAGAGGGTCGCTTTGTTAGAATATGACGGGTCGAGAGAAAAACCTTATCTCCTAAATAATATCGAGGAGCTGGAGTTCGATTCCTATTGGCTGATTCTTCTTGTATCCTTTGCGCCCGGAACATTTCTTCTCTTAGGAAGTCCACCACATCCTTCATTTCCCTTGCAATACGGTTCGCTTGATCCTCCGCCGTCGTTCGACCATGTTCCAAAGGCCCAAATGTTATCCTAGGATTCCTTCCCGAATTAGCATAAAAGGGGGAAACTTTTGTTGTTTCGGAAACGTGGTTGTTGGTTGCAAATTCAGCCATCGGTAGCCATCGGACCCAGTCATCTTGTTGATAGGAAACATAGCTTCGGAGGTATTGTTCCATTATGGCATTAATTCTTTCTGTCTGTCCATCTGTTTGGGGGTGGAATGCAGTAGAGAACTTTGGCGAGATTTCCAATCGATCACAAAGGGACCTCCAGAATTCCGCGACGAACTGTGTTCCTCGATCGGATACCATAGTGTCGGGTAATCCATGTAGCTTCCAGACGTTATCAATATATAGCCTTGCTACTTCCTGTGAGTCCGCCTCCTTTGTCGTTGGTATCAGATGCCGCATTTTGGTTAGTCTATCCACCACGACCAAAATCGCATTATACCCATCACTCTCAGGAAGATCAGTTACAAAGTCCATCGAGACATCTGTCCAGGGTCCATCGGGAATTGGCATGGGGCGAAGTACTCCATAAGGTGCATTGTGTGATGCCTTGCTACGGGTGCACACATTGCAATTCCTAATATACTGATCGACAAACTTCCGCATCTGTGGCCAGTAATATTCTCGACTTAGGAGCTCCAGAGTCTTCGCTCTACCCGGATGTCCTGCAGATGGTTTGTCATGATATTCTTTTAAAAGCCTTAGTCGAAGGTCATCATCGTCTGGTACATATAGCATGCCTCGATAAAGCAGCCGACCGTTGTTATCTTCCATACATTCGGCAAGTGAGATTTTGTTTGAGTGGCGTATGCCATTCCGAAGCATATTGAGAACCTTGTTTGGGAAACTATCCACTTGGTAAGCTTTTGAAAATAACTCCTCTACAGTGGACGCTCCTTCAGCGGATTCATTTGACAAAGAACCCGCGAACAAACTTAGCTTGGTATCCAAATTTTTTCGCTTCAGAATCACTTGACTCTGATGCGTTAACCGTTCATCCCCCTCTTTAGGTAGGTCACCTGACCTCCTAGTCAATGCATCTGGTTTTGTTCCTTGTTTTCCTGGCCGAAATTGTATAACGAAATCGAAGCGTGAAAGAAATTCGGACCAACGGGCTTGTCGACGATTTAACAATTTTGTTGTCATAAAATACTCAAGATTCCGATGGTCGCTAAGAACTTCAATTGGAAATTGAGCTCCCTCCAGATGATGTCGCCATTCTTCAAAACATCGTATAATTGCTAAAAGCTCTTTGTCATAGATTTCGTAGTTGCATTCTGCGGGAGAGTGTTTCTTGGAAAAGAAAGCAACTGGATGTAGAATTCCTTCGTTGTCACGTTGAGATAGGATTCCTGCTGAAACATAGTCGGATGCATCAGTTTCTATCACAATTTTTCGATCTGGATTAAAATGAGCTAGTATCGGTGCCGTTGTAAACATCTTTTTCAAAGTCTGAAATGCTTCCTCCCTTTCATCCGTCCATTCAAATTTAACGTTTTTCTTTGTCAAGGCTGTAAGCGGGGCAACAATTTTCGAATATCCCAAAATAAACCGTCGGTAGAAATTTGCAAATCCTAGGAATACTTGAACATCACGAAGGTTTGTCGGTGTAGTCCATTCCAAAACATCGATAACTTTCTTTGGATCCATTCTATTCCCATTCGGAGTAAGGATTAAACCAAGATATTTTGTTTCCTGAACCATAAATTCACATTTTTCAGGTTTAAGGTGAACATGATTTTCATCAAGTACCTTTAGAACCTTTTGAATATGTTCTTTATGTTCTGATAGGGTCTCGGAATAGATAAGGATATCGTCTAAGTATGCTGTTACGAATTGATCGAGGTAGGGACGTAGAATATCATTGATCCAATGCTGAAATGTAGCAGGGGCATTAGCTAATCCAAACGGCATTACTGTATATTCGAAATGTCCATATCGAGTCCGGAATGCTGTTTTCCATTCATCTCCCTCCGCTATCCTGATTTGATTATATCCCCATCGTAAATCCAACTTAGTATAGTATCGTGCTCTTGATAACTTAGCCAGGGTTTCTTTCAACAATGGTAATGGATATCGATTTTTGATTGTAATCGCATTTAGGCCTCGATAGTCAACACAAAGTCGAAGGGTTCCATCGCTTTTCTTCACAAACAGTATGGGTGCTCCCGCTGGTGATTCACTGGCTCGAATAAATCCTTTGGGTAAATTTTCATCAAGATATTCTCGTAGTGCTTTTAACTCAATTTGAGATAATCCATATATAGGTCCATATGGTGGTCGTTTGCCTTCCTCTAATACTATCTCGATGTCATGGGATGGTCGATGTGGTGGGAGAATTGAAGCATCATATTCTTTGAACATATGAAGACGATGGTGAAATTCTTTCGGTACTAATTGTTCGATATCGATAGTGGATTTTTCGGTTGCTGAAACGATGACTGTATGGTGTTCCGGTAAGGGGATCGAGATACCATGAACAATAACTGCAGTTCCACTGAGTGAACAGTGTTGACAACAGCTTCGAGAGTCAAAAACAAGTAGATTTTCTTTTGGTCGAATCGTAACATCATGTCGTCGCATCCAAGGTGTCCCCATCACAATCGGATAGTGTCCTAACTTCGTTACAAAACATGGCGCCGTCTCCCGATGACCATGAATGTCTAGCGAGACATCGACAATATGGGTAATTTTTCCTGACTTAATAGGCCTTCCGTCTATAACGTCTACATGGCGAGGTATTTTAAGGGGGGTCATTGTAAGATTGTTGTGGCGTGCAAAGGATTCATCAATGAAAGCATATCCTGATGCTCCGGTATCAATAAGGGCGTAGGTAGGTATAAACGAATTTTTATTCTGTGAAATCGAACAAGTTACTACAAGTTGATTTCCATCCATTTCCTCCTCTGATACCGAAAAACCAGAAATACACATCTTAGAAAAATCCTTAAACGGTCCCTGGGCTAAGCCACTTAGTGCAGGGACAAATCTTTTGCCGACTCATTATCGCTTCCATCATTTTCTTCCACTGTCAACGCCGCTCCTCTCATCACAGGCCTCCTTGGTTGATTTCCAGTTGCCCTCGCTTGGGGGCAATTTCTAACCATATGCCCGACACCTCCGCAATAGAAACATCGGCCCTCAGCTAATCGGGCGTTTCTTTCGGCAGGGGTAGGGCGACGACGTCCTCCAGACAGGTCCATGGGTACATCACCTCCAGGACGGAATGAGGGGTGATTCTCAGTAGCAGGTGGGTTGGCAGCAGGGGCAGCAGGACGGGGAGCAGGAACAGGATTTGTTGGTGGAGGGCGCGGAGCCGGGGTCGCAGTAGTAGTCCAAGGTTTTTTACTACCTCGCTTAGCTTCCGCCGCCCGTCGTCGGTTATCCAATCGTTGCAAGAGTGTTGCACAACCATCTACCGTTGCAGGAGTCTCATGGTGTATCATCGATTCGTCCAGTTCCCCATTAATTCCTTCCATCAAAGCCTCAATCCGAGAGACTTCATCCATACCCGACTCAGCAGCATACCGTTGAAACTCAGCAAAATAATCGGCAAAGGTTCGAGTGCGTTGTCTGATGTTCCGAAGATTTCTTCTAGCTGTACGCATTCGATCGGGGTCTCCAAAAGCTGTATCCAGAATCTCATAAAACCGTGTCATAGAAGGTAAGGCAATACCTTCTTCTCCCATGTACTGTAAAAACTGATTGGCAGCAGCACCTTCCAATCTGCTGAACGCGTACGATAACTTAGACTGTAGTGTAGGATAGCGATCGGCATTTCCTAATAGCTTAAGTTTCATTTGTTGCTTGAATAAGTGTAGCCTTTCCCGGTCACGATCCCCCCTGAACACGTCGGGGTCTGGGAGTTTCTCCGACCGATAGGTGGTACCGGTAACTGGTGGTGCTGGGGGTACAGGTGGAGCATTATTTCCAATAGGTTCTTCGTCAGGGGCCACAATCTGAACAGCAGTTTGTTGAGCTCGGGCAGCAGTAAGATCTCGTTCAAACATTCTTCTTGCCCTCTCAGCCTCCGCTTCTACCTCTTGTAAATCCGTTGCATATTGAGTAAGACCATTTTGACACTGTTGAAGAAGCGCATAAGCTTCAGCTCCGACAACATGATCGACCTGTGGATGCGCTTCAAAAAATCTTTGGAGGTTATCGTTGAGTTGTTGATAATCGACATGGACATGTTCCGACATTGTAGGCTATGGTGTTGTATTGGTTGGCGATAGAGGACGCAACCTACGTATCACGGGGACTGTAGGCAATAGACTGTGGTGCCAAGGAATACAACCTAGGTAGTGACGTAGACGTGAACGTAGATGTAAAGGTATGCTTTGACTATGGACTATGGGGTGGCTCTGCCTGGTATGATAAACCGGTTGGAGCCCTATGACGTAGTGCGGACAGAGAATAGTATTCGTGGAATAAATACAGAGGTTGCGTAAGGAAGAAAGAGAAGAAGGAAAACAGACAAAAGCACGAGACAACGCCCCCTTATATATCCATCCATAATCCAACAATGACTAATACCTTCGCGTAACAGAAACCCAAAGAACATAACAGAAATCCCCATTACAAATCCTAATTCCACTGCACGATACCTCCTTCCCTCATCCCAGTTCATCACCTAGCCGAAATACATAGCTGCCATTACAGTTTGGCTAGTCAGTGAATGACACAGTATTTATATCCCTCGCTTATGTCTCGAGGACCCAGTCTACTAATAATACAGAATGCACTCGGGGCATGCCCGAGACCCTGAAAAACAACCAAGAACATTTAACTCCTAAGTCCATAACCCAAACTCCTAAATCCGCTGAAACCCCTCAACCTATTTATCCACTCTAATGCACGTTCCCCTGTCGATGTTTCTTCTCCATCGACCGTCTGGTGGATGATCGTCAGCGTCGGCTATTCGGAGGTCTGGGACGGCGAGGCTACCTACTCAGGCCTCTTCCCACATCGCTTTCCCACATAGCAGAGTCCTCTCATGCCCACAGATACTGCCGATAGGTACTCGGTCGGCTGGCAGCTTGCACCGATTCGCTCCGAGCGGTCCGATCTTCGATCCGATTGATTCCAGCTGTCCCTCATATGTCCACCGGTACCAAAACACTCCCCTCCGGCGGTTTGACGCTCCGGGGGTTATTATTGGGGTCGAAAACGTGTTTTTTAACTAGGAAAACCGCAACTCCGCATTTGGTCGCATATTGATCGCACCGCACCTCGTGGGTGCGAACCGGAGTTGTCATTAGTGTACAGAGGGTATTGGGGTATCTACTGGCCTTTTCTCTTACTCCCGTAAATGCTTGGCATGCCCGTAACAAAAGTATTTCAAAGGTATAGTCAAATTAAGTTGTAACTCGCGTATCAACGATTTATATTGTTAAGACTCTGATTTCGCCGATGATGGTTTGGCTAGTCAGTGAATGAAACGGTATTTATATCCCTCGCTTATGTCTCGAGGACCCAGTCTACTAATAATACAGAATGCACTCGGGGCATGCCCGAGACCCTGAAAAACAACCAAGAACATTTAACTCCTAAGTCCGTAACCCAAACTCCTAAATCCACTAAAACCCCTCAACCTATTTATCCACTCTAATGCACGTTTCCCTGTCGATGTTTCTTCTCCATCGGCCGTTCAGGCCTCTTCCCACATCGTTTTCCCACATAGCAGAGTCCTCTCATGCCCACAGGTACCGCCGATAGGTACTCGGTCGGCTGGTAGCTTGCGCCGATTCGCTCCGGGTGGTCCGATCTTCGATCCGATTGATTCCAGCTGTCCCTCATATATCCACCGGTCCAAAAGCACTCCCCTCCGGCGGTTTGACGCTCCGGGGGTTATTATTGGGGTCGAAAACGTGTTTTTTAACTAGGAAAACCGCAACTCCGCAGTTGGTCGCATATTGATCGCACCGCACCTCGTGGGTGCGAACCGGAGTTGACATTAGTGTACAGTGGGTATTGGGGTATCTACTGGCCTTTTTTCTTACTCCCGTAAATGCTTGGCATACCCGTAACAGTAAGGGTATTCCATTGGGCTACAGCATCATCTCGAGAGATGGCTTCACCGAAGGCTGCTCTAAAGGCATCCACAAAGGGATCCCAGCGCTTCCATCTCAGATCCAAAGACACCGGCATTCCAGCAAGGCGGTTGGCGGAGGCTTGATCAATTGAATTGTGGTATGCCTCATACCATCTGATCGCTGCCTCTCCTTCCATCAAGTTGCCTGCATATCTAATCTTAACCTCCTCAGAGGTAAATGACAGGCTCTCAATGGAGAACACATTCTCGCATTGCCGGATGAAGGTCTCCACTTGCTCTGCTTTGCCTTGGAACTTTGAGGGTGGTGGTGCCTTCGGTTCTCGGGCCCTGGTGGCTGAGGAAGGGGGAGAGGCGGCGGGAGGACGGTACTGCTGGGACATCATAGCAAACAGATCCTTCTGTTGCTTCTCCAGCTTCTTCTTAAGGTATCTCCGCCAGCCTCTTCTATCACCACCTTCTGGTTCCGAGTCTGAGCTGTCAGAACGGTCTGAATCTCCAGGAGCGGGAGCGCGGGCCACGGGAGGTGGAGGGTTCTGATTTCTACCGCTTCCACCCTGTTCGTTAGCTGGTGGGGCAGCGGTGGCCGCAGCAGGAGGGGCCACAGGTGCTACTAGTGCCGGGTTGCTGGCCAGTGGTGAGGTTGCTGCTGGTTGAGCGGCCCCAGACATAGTAAACCTTCCCGGGTTCCTGGCTAGTGGACTGGGAGGTCCTCGGCCTGCACCTGGGTAGAGTTCTCCCTCATAATCAAAGGATCGGTCGGCTAATCCAAGAAAGGGGTTTATTCCTGCGAAGCAGCTAGGAGGTAAGGGAGTGTAACGGAGCCATTTCAACTGTTTGGTGTATGAGTACACACAGGGCCCGGTTACATGCTGAGAGTTATTGTTAGAAGCCAGTTGCACGGTGATATGCAAGTACCGGCAGTGTGGTTAGCTACCAGCTGTTAGAGTAATTACATTCCGGGCGCTAGGAAGAAGATCTATTCATGGGAGCAATGACTGATGAGTCTATGCCTCGCCAGTGACTAGAAGACCGGCCAGAGTGAAGTTCTGATTGCCCGGTGATCCTCTATATCCTCTGAGCATTGTAAGTCCGCCGAAGGGCAGGGACTATGCTAGGGAAGTCTACAATAAGCGAAAGCTCTACAGCAATGATTAAGCTTACACCTGAGTGGCAGCTCATTCATGCAGGTCCTCGTTTGTGTGGCAACCAAGGCTGCAGGTGTTACAAAGGCTTTGACTAAGAGTGGTTGCCTTGGGTATCGGAAAACACCTGCTGACGCTTAGAGAAAAGCGGGGTAGCGGTGGTATTGTTTCCGGTACTGAAGGAAGGCCCACCGGAACTTAGTAAGGAGTTAGGAGCAGAGAATAGAGGCCTTCGGAGTATAAGTACTCAGGTTCATTCTCGCCCTTCCGTCCGATTCTCTCCAGTCTTCATCAGAAAGAAAAAACCAAGTCCTCATCGGTAGCAGAGCCCTTAAAGATTATTGAGTTCTAGCGATAGTATCTTTGAATAATCTGCAACCTGATTGTCTATCTTGCACGGCCGTCTCTATTCTATCCGATTCTATTCCTCTTAGAAAGGACCCCCATTACAGGGAGATGCTCCCACCGCTGGCTGCACAAGAGGAACAACTCTCCTAGTGGATCGGACCGGAAATGCTGCAAAGGGGCTGGTCTTTCGCTGCATTGTTCTGGTGGCTGCTCTGGAAGAGGACCTGGAGCCTGGATTTGGTGCCGGAGTTGCTGGTCTACCCACCACCAGTCTTCCCTCATCAAGGGCTCTCTGTATCTCGGCAACAAAGTCTAATGGAGTAGCCGGGTTTGTCCACTCAATCTCCATGGCATCGGCATTTAATTCGTCTCTCTCCGCATACTTCCGGAGTTCTTCCTGAACAGAGTTGACCTCCATCTTCATGTACTCAAGAGCCTCTGCCATTAGAGCATTCTGTACTGCCTGGCGCTCTTGTACAAGGAGTAGGGCCTGACTGCCCCGGATCAACTGATTCTGCAGGCTGTGCTGGAGGTAGGTCTGGAGCTCTGTGAAGAACTGTTGTATGGAAACCTCGTTGGTATCCTGCCAGGCAGGCTCACCACCGGGAATGTAGGTCTGTAGCGCAGTCCTGGGCTTCTTAACAAGCTGTGTTTGCCCGGTGGCTTCAAGCTGGAGGGGCACCGGCTGCCATTCAATCTGAAGGGGTGCATCTGAAGCCGGGAGCGCAGACATTTTATATAGAGGAAGAATAATCTGAAGGTGACTTGAGCCTTAAAGATTATCTGTAACGGGGGTCCTTTCTAAGAGAAATAGAATTGGATAGAATAGAGATGGCCATGCAAGATCAACAATCAGGTTGCAGATTATTCAAAGATACTATCGCTAGAACTCAATAATCTTTAAGGGCTCTGCTCCCTATAAGAACTTGGTTTTTCATTCTGATGAAGACTGGAGAGAATAGGACTGAAGGGCGAGAATGAACCTGAGTACTTATACTCCGAAGGCCTCTATTCTCTGTTCCTAACTCCTTACTAAGTTCCGGC
This sequence comes from Morchella sextelata, assembly GCF_020137385.1. Taxonomy (NCBI): domain Eukaryota; kingdom Fungi; phylum Ascomycota; class Pezizomycetes; order Pezizales; family Morchellaceae; genus Morchella; species Morchella sextelata. Next base: position 709,184 of record NW_025408636.1, read on the forward strand.
GGGCCTTTCCTCGGTGCCGGAAACAATACCACCGCTACCCCGCTTTTCTCTAAGCGTCAGCAGGTGTTTCCAATACCCAAGGCAACCACCCTTAGTCAAAGCCTTTGTAACACCTGCAGCCTTGGTTGCCACACAACCGAGGACCTGCATGAATGAGCTACCGCTCAGGTGTAAGCTTAATCATCGCTGTAGAGCTTTCGCTTATTGTAGACTTCCCTAGCAAAGTCCGTGCCCTTCGGCGGACTTACCTTGCTCCGAGGATACAGAGGATCACCGGGCAATCAGAGCTTCACTATCACGGGGACTATAGGCGATAGACTGTGGTGCCAAGGAATACAACCTAGGTAGTGACGTAGACGTGGACGTAGACGTAAAGGTATACTTTAACTATAGACTATGGGGTGGCTCTACCTGGTATGATAAACCGGTTGGAGCCCTATGACGTAGTGCGGACAAAGAATAGTATTCGTGGAATAAATACAGAGGTTGCGTAAAGAGGAAAGGAAAGAAAAGAAAACAGAAGAAAACCGAGACAACACCCCTTTATATATCCAGACCTCAACCCACAATGACTCATCTTCTCGCGTAACAGAAACAAAAAGAACATAATAGAAACTCGCTTAACAAATCCCACACACACTACGCAATCCTTCCTTTACATACTCTGACACTTCACATAACCGAAACGTATGGCTGCCGTTACAGACCACTCCCCCCTCTAATACCTACCTCCTGGTAGGCTTAGGCTTCCGTGGGTAACATTCGTGGAATCGTTTAACAATATCGGGCGAATGTTCGACGTCCGACAATGGTTGCCAAGAAGCTTCATCATACCCAACATACTTCAGTAGATATTCGAATCTCCCCCGGCGCTTCCTTGAATCCAAAATATCTTCAACCTCCCACTCCTCCTGTCCTTCAATTTCAACTGGGGGTGGAGGTAGTTGTTCCTGACTGGGCAAGGGATCATTGGCTGCGGGCGACAATAACGAAACGTGGAATACTGGATGAATTTTCATTGATCGGGGAAGTTCCAACTCGTAAGCATAGGGATTGACAATACGTTTAACGTTATAGGGTCCAATACGTTTCCAGTCAAATTTCTTGGAAGGTCGCTTGGTTAGGATATGACGGGTCGATAGGAAAACCTTATCTCCTAAATGGTATCGAGGAGCTGGAGTCCGATTCTTATTGGCTGATTCTTCTTGTATCCTTTGCGCTCGAAACATCTCTTCTCTTAGGAAATCCACTACATCCTTCATTTCCCTTGCAATACGATTCGCTTGATCTTCCGCCGTCGTTCGACCATGTTCCAAAGGGCCAAAAGTCATTCTTGGATTTCTTCCCGAATTGGCATAGAACGGGGAGACCTTTGTTGTTTCGGAAGCATGGTTGTTCGTCGCAAATTCAGCCATTGGTAACATTCGAGCCCAATCATCTTGTTGGTAGGAAACATAACTTCGGAGGTACTGTTCCATTACTGCATTGATTCTTTCCGTTTGTCCATCTGTTTGGGGGTGAAATGCGGTAGAGAATTTTGGTAATTGTAACGGGGACTATGGGCGTAGGAACTATAAAGCCAAGGAATACAACCGAGGCGAAGACGTGGACGTAGGAGGTTCGTGGACTATGGACTATGGACTATGGGGCCGAAGGGTACACCTAAGGCAAGAACGAGGACTGTGGACTATGGACTATGGATGGTTATACCTGGTCTAGTATACCGGGTAAACCCTATGACGTAGCGCGAACCAAATAATATTCGTAACTGTGAAGTACAGAGATTGCGTAAAGAGAAAAGAGAAAGAAAGAGAAACAAGAAATCACAAGACAACACCCCCCTTATATATCCATACCCTATTCCAATGCTGACTCATACCCTCGCGTAACAGAAACAAAAAGAACATAATAGAAACCCGCTTCACTAAACCCAACCACACTGCATAATCCTTCTCCCTTATACTCAGACAACTCAAATAGCCAACCCGCCTAGCTGCCGTTACAGACCACTCCCTCCTCTAAGGCCTATCTCCTGGTAGGCTTAGGCTTCCGTGGATAACGTTCATGGAATCGTTTGACGATATCGGGCGAATGTTCGATATCCGACAATGGCTGCCACGAAGCTTCGTCATAACCGGCATACTTAACCAAGTATTCAAATCTTCCCCGACGATCCCTGGAATCTAAAATATCCTCGACTTCCCACTCCTCCTGTCCTTCAACTTCGACCGGCGGTGGTGGTAACTGTTGTTGTCCTGGTAAAGGATCGTTTGCTGCAGACGACAATAAAGAGACATGGAATACAGGATGAACTTTCATAGAACGAGGGAGTTCCAACTCATAGGCATAAGGACTAACGATCCGCTTCACGATATATGGTCCAATGCGTTTCCAATCGAGTTTCTTCGAAGGGCGTTTAGTGAGGACATGGCGTGTTGATAAGAAAACCTTGTCTCCTACCCGATAATGGGGGGCTGGAGTTCGATTCGAATTGGCCGATTCTTCTTGAATCCTTTGCGCTCGAAATAATTCATCCTTTAGAAAATCCAATATATCCTTTATCTCCCTTGCAATACTATTGGCCTGATCCTCCGCTGTCGTCCTACCATGTTCCAAAGGGCCAAAAGTCATTCTTGGATTCCTCCCTGAGTTGGCGTAAAATGGAGAGATTCTCGTCGTTTCCGAAGCATGGTTGTTTGTTGCAAACTCGGCCATTGGCAACCATCGAACCCAGTCGTCCTGTTGATAGGAAACATAACTTCGAAGGTATTGTTCCATCATAGCATTGATTCTTTCCGTTTGTCCATCCGTCTGGGGGTGAAACGCTGTAGAAAACTTTGGCGATATTTCCAAACGATCGCAAAGAGACCTCCAGAATTCCGCAACAAATTGTGTTCCTCGATCAGATACCATAGTTTCAGGAAGTCCATGTAATTTCCAAACATTTTCGATATACAGCCTCGCTACTTCCCTCGAGTCTGCCTCCTTAGTCGTTGGTATTAGATGTCGCATTTTGGTTAGTCTATCTACCACAACTAGAATCGCATTATACCCATTGCTTTCGGGGAGATCGGTGACAAAATCCATTGACACATCCGTCCACGGTCCATCAGGTATTGGCATGGGACGGAGTACTCCATAAGGCGCATTACGTGTTGCCTTACTACGGGCACACACATTGCAATTCCTAACATACTGGTCGACATACTTTCGCATTTGTGGCCAGTAGTATTCTCGATTCAAAAGCTCTAGGGTCTTTGCTCTACCAGGATGTCCTGCTGATGGTTTGTCATGGTGTTCTTTAAGAAGTCTTAGCCGAAGGTCGTTGACATCCGGTACATAGAGTGCGCCACGGTAAAGTAGCCGACCATTATTATCTTCCATACATTCGGCAAGCGAAATCTTATTCGAGTGACGGACGCCGTTCCGAAGCATCGCGAGTACTTTGTTCGGGAAACTGTCAACTTGATAAGCATTTAAAAACAACTCTTCTACAGTGGACATTCCTTCAGCGGATTCATTTGAAAAAGAACCCGCGAACAAACTTAGCTTTGAATCCAAATTTTTTCGCTTCAAAACCACCTGGCTTTGATGCATCAACCGTTCATCCCCCTCCTTAGGTAGGTCACCCGACCTCCTAGTCAATGCATCCGGCTTTGCCCCTTGTTTCCCTGGTCTAAATTGAATAACGAAATCGAAACGTGAAAGAAATTCCGACCAACGGGCTTGTCGACGGTTTAATAGCTTTGTTGACATAAAATATTCGAGGTTCCTATGATCACTGAGGACTTCGATTGGATATTGTGCCCCTTCTAAATGATGTCGCCATTCCTCAAAACATCGTACGATTGCCAGAAGTTCTTTGTCATAGATCTCATAGTTACATTCCGCAGGGGAATGTTTCTTAGAGAAGAAAGCAACTGGATGTAAAATTCCTTCATCATCACGTTGGGACAGGATTCCAGCAGAAACATAGTCGGATGCATCGGTTTCTATTACGATTTTCCGATCCGGATCAAAGTGCGCTAGGATGGGTGCTGTGGTGAACATCTTCTTCAATGTCTGGAATGCTTCCTCCCTTTCATCCGTCCATTCGAATTTAACATTTTTCTTTGTTAACGCTGTAAGGGGAGCAACAATTTTTGAATATCCTAAGATAAACCGTCGATAGAAATTTGCAAAACCCAAAAATACCTGAACATCATGAAGATTCCTTGGTATAGACCATTCTAAAACATCAACAACTTTTTTCGGGTCCATCCTATTCCCATCAGGGGTGAGAATAAGGCCGAGATACTTTGTTTCCTGGACCATGAATTCACATTTCTCAGGCTTAAGGTGAACATGATTCTCATCAAGTACCTTCAAAACCTTCTGAATGTGTTCCTTGTGTTCCGACAGGGTTTCCGAATATATCAGGATATCATCCAGATATGCCGTTACGAATTGGTCAAGATAAGGTCGTAGGATATCATTGATCCAATGTTGGAATGTGGCCGGAGCGTTGGCTAATCCAAATGGCATTACTGTGTACTCGAAATGTCCATAACGAGTCCTGAACGCCGTCTTCCATTCATCTCCCTTAGCTACCCTGATCTGATTATATCCCCAACGTAGATCCAACTTGGTGTAGTACTGTGCCCTTGACAGTTTGGCTAGAGTTTCCTTCAAGAGTGGTAACGGATACCGATTTTTGACCGTGATTGCATTTAGACCTCGGTAATCCACACAGAGTCGAAGAGTCCCATCATTTTTCTTCACGAACAATATGGGTGCTCCCGCCGGCGATTCACTGGCCCTGATAAATCCTTTTGGTAGATTTTCATCGAGGTATTCCCGTAGCGCTTTTAATTCTATCTGGGACAGGCCGTATATTGGTCCATATGGAGGTCGTTTACCTTCCTCCAATACGATCTCAATATCATGGGACGGTCGATGTGGCGGCAGGACAGAAGCATCATATTCTTGGAACATGTGGAGACGATGGTGGAACTCCTTTGGTACTAGCTGCTTGACGTTGACGGTGGATTTCTCAACTGCTGAAACGACAACAGTATGATGTTCCGGTAGAGGGATCGATATTCCATGGACAGTAACTGCAGTTCCACTGAGTGAACAGTGTTTAACACAGTCCCGAGAATCAAAAACAAGTAGATTATCCTTTGGCCGAATGGTGACATCGTGCCGTCGCATCCACGGTATTCCCATCACGATCGGATAATGTCCCAACTTTGTAACGAAACATGAGGCAATTTCTCGGTGGCCATGAATATCTAGTGAAACATCGACAATGTGGGTAATTTCTCCTGACTGGATAGGTCTTCCATCCATAACATCTACCTGGCGAGGTTTCCTAAGGGGGGTCATTGCAAGATTGTTGTGACGTACGAAAGATTCATCGATAAAAGCATATCCTGATGCTCCAGTATCAATGAGAGCGTAGATGGAAATGAAAGAGTCGGGATTCTGAGAGACCGAACAGGTAACAACAAGAGAGTCTTCGGACATCTTATCCTCAGACACAGCAGCAGCAGCAGAGAGAACAGAAACAGGTGGCGGGGCTGGCCCCTTTGGTTTGCCATTTTTTACCAAAGGGGCTAACCTTTTAACGCCGGCTTTGGGGATCCATTTTCAAGTGGCCTTTCTCGCCAATTGCTAATGGAACGGGGATCTTTGGTGCGGGGAGCCAGGTAACGAGGCTTGGAGACATGGCGAGATTTAACTGTAGCGGTGGAGACGGAGATACGAGAACGAAGGTCAGCAATAATGGCATTTGCTTGAACCTCCCAGGCCTTTGCAACAGAGGTGATGTGAAGAATCTCATCTTCAGCATCAGCGAGGTTCTCATCGGCGATAGCGAGACTTTCCTGATGTAGTGCCAGGCGATACCGAAGCTCCTCCTCTTCGGCCTTAGACTCCTCCAGCTCAATCTTCAGAGCAACGATAACCTCGTCGCGACCTCGGATGATCTCAGTAGAATCTTCCTGGTTATCGCACAAGGTTTGCCAAAAATCGGCAGCCTTTTCGTTGGCTGCTTCTAGTTCTGTGGTGAGGCTGGTAATAACCTCTTCCTGGGCCGTATCGATAACGGGTTCTGATGGCGTGGGGGTGTCGAGAGGCTTGGTGAGAGCCTCCAAACACTCAGCAATAAGGCCATGAACCTCGGTAAGTTCTTCGCCGAAGTCTATATCGGCTGGGAGGGGACCATAGGTGATCAGAAATTCTGAAAGACGCTGTAGCAGCGTATCCTGAGTGCTGTCGGACATAGTCGCCACCAGAGTTAAGCAAGGTGGTGTTGTATCGGTTGGCTGTAGAGGACGCAATCTAAGTGTAACGGGGACTATGGGCGTAGGAACTATAAAGCCAAGGAATACAACCGAGGCGAAGACGTGGACGTAGGAGGTTCGTGGACTATGGACTATGGACTATGGGGCCGAAGGGTACACCTAAGGCAAGAACGAGGACTGTGGACTATGGACTATGGATGGTTATACCTGGTCTAGTATACCGGGTAAACCCTATGACGTAGCGCGAACCAAATAATATTCGTAACTGTGAAGTACAGAGATTGCGTAAAGAGAAAAGAGAAAGAAAGAGAAACAAGAAATCACAAGACAACACCCCCCTTATATATCCATACCCTATTCCAATGCTGACTCATACCCTCGCGTAACAGAAACAAAAAGAACATAATAGAAACCCGCTTCACTAAACCCAACCACACTGCATAATCCTTCTCCCTTATACTCAGACAACTCAAATAGCCAACCCGCCTAGCTGCCGTTACAGTAATATTTCCAACCGATCACAAAGCGACCTCCAGAATTCTGCAACGAACTGTGTCCCTCGATCGGATACGATGGTATCTGGTAATCCATGCAGCTTCCAAACGTTATCGATATATAGCCTCGCTACTTCCCTTGAATCTGCCTCTTTAGTCGTTGGTATTAGATGTCGCATCTTAGTTAATCTATCCACCACAACTAAGATTGCATCATATCCATCGCTCTCAGGGAGATCAGTGACAAATCCATCGATATATCCATCCATGGTCCTTCAGGTATTGGCATAGGACGGAGTACTCCATAAGGTGCATTGCGTGGTGCCTTGCTACAGACACACACATGGCAATTCCTAACGTATTGATCAACATATTTTCGCATTTGTGGCCAATAATATTCTCGGTTTAGAAGTTCCAATGTCTTTGCTCTACCCGGATGTCCTGCGGATGGTTTGTCATGGTATTCTTTCAAAAACCTTAGTCGGAGGTCATCGTCGTCTGGTACATATAGCATGCCTCGATAAAGTAGCCGACCGTTGTCATCTTCCGTACATTCGGTAAGCGAGATTTTATTTGAGTGGCGAACGCCATTCCGAAGCATAGTGAGGATCTTGTTTGGAAAACTATCGACTTGGTAAGCCTTTGAAAATAATTCCTCTACAGCGGACGCTCCTTCAGCGGATTCATTTGACAAGAACCCGCGAACAAACTTAGCTTGGTATCCAAATTTTTTCGCTTCAGAATCACTTGACTCTGATGCGTCAACCGTTCATCCCCCTCCTTAGGTAGGTCACCTGACCTCCTAGTCAATGCATCTGGTTTTGTTCCTTGTTTTCCTGGCCGAAATTGTATAACGAAATCAAAGCGTGAAAGAAATTCGGACCAACGGGCTTGTCGACGATTTAAAAATTTTGTTGTCATAAAATATTCAAGATTCCGATGGTCGCTAAGAACTTCAATTGGGAATTGAGCTCCTTCCAGGTGATGTCGCCATTCTTCGAAGCATCGTATAATTGCTAAAAGTTCTTTGTCATAGATTTCGTAGTTGCACTCTGCAGGAGAATGCTTCTTGGAGAAGAAAGCGACTGGATGTAGGATTCCCTCATCATCACGTTGAGATAGGATTCCTGGTGAAACATAGTCGGATGCATCGGTTTCTATCACAATTTTTCGATCCGGATTAAAATGAGCTAGTATCGGTGCCGTTGTAAACATCTTTTTCAAAGTTTGAAATGCTTCCTCCCTTTCATCTGTCCATTCAAATTTAACATTTTTCTTTGTCAAGGCTGTAAGCGGAGCAACAATTTTCGAATATCCCAGAATAAACCGTCGATAGAAATTTGCAAATCCTAAAAATACTTGAACATCGTGAAGGTTTGTTGGTATGGACCATTCTAAAACATCGACAACTTTCCTTGGGTCCATTCTGTTTCCATTCGGAGTAAGGATTAAACCGAGATATTTTGTTTCCTGAACTATAAATTCACATTTTTCAGGTTTAAGATGAACATGATTCTCATCAAGTACCTCTAGAACCTTTTGAATGTGTTTTTTATGTTCTGATAGAGTCTCGGAATAAATAAGGATATCGTCTAGGTATGCCGTTACGAATTGGTCGAGATAAGGACGTAAAATATCATTGATCCAGTGTTGAAATTTGGCAGGGGCATTAACTAATCCAAACGGCATTACTGTATATTCGAAATGTCCATGTCGAGTCCGGAACGCTGTTTTCCATTCATCTCCTTCCGCTATCCTGATTTGATTATATCCCCATCGTAAATCCAACTTGGTATAGTATTCTGCTCTTGATAACTTAGCCAGGGTTTCCTTTAACAATGGTAATGGATATCGATTTTTGATTGTAATCGCATTTAGGCCTCGATAGTCAACGCAGAGTCGAAGAGTTCCATCGTTTTTCTTTACGAACAATATAGGCGCTCCCGCTGGTGATTCACTAGCCCGAATAAATCCTTTAGGTAAATTTTCATCAAGATATTCCCGTAGTGCCTTCAACTCAATTTGCGATAATCCATATATAGGTCCATATGGTGGTCGTTTACCTTCTTCTAATACTATTTCGATATCATGAGGCGGTCGATGTGGTGGGAGAATTGAAGCATCGTATTCTTTAAACATATGGAGGCGATGGTGAAATTCCTTTGGTACTAGTTGTTCAATGTCGACAATAGATTTTTCGGTTGCTGAAACAATGACTGTATCGTGTTCCGGTAGAGGAATCGAGATACCATGAACAATAACTGCAGTTCCATTGAGTGAACAGTATTGACAACAGCTTCGAGAGTCAAAAACAAATAGATTCTCTTTCGGTCGAATCGTAACATCATGACGTCGCATCCAAGGTATCCCCATCACAATCGGATAGTGTCCTAATTTCGTCACAAAACATGGCACCGTCTCCCGATGACCATGAATGTCTAACGAGACAGCGACAATATGGGTAATCTTTCCTGACTTGATAGGCCTTCCGTCTATCACGTCTACATGGCGAGGTATTTTAAGGGGGGTTATTGTAAGATTGTTGTGGCGTACAAAAGATTCATCAATGAAAGTATATCCTGATGCTCCGGTATCAATAAGGGCGTAGGTAGGTACGAAAGAATTTTTATTTTGTGAAATCGAACAAGTTACTACAAGTTGATTTCCATCTATTTCCTCCTCTGATACCGAAAAGCCAGAAATATGCATCCTAGAAAAATCCTTAAACGGTCCCTGGGCTAAGCCACTTAGTGCAGGGACAAATCTTTTGCCGACTCGTTATCACTTCCATCATTATCCTCCACCCTCAACGCTGCTCCCCTCATAACCGGTCTCCTTTGTTGACCTCCTGTTGCCCTTGCTTGAGGGCAATCCCTAACCATATGCCCGACACCTCCGCAATAGAAACATCGGCCCTCAGCTAAGCGGGCGTTTCTTTCGGCAGGGGTAGGGCGACGACGTCCTCCAGACAGATCCATGGGTACATCACCTCCAGGACGGAACGAGGGGTGATTCTCAGTGGCAGGTGGGTTGGCAGCAGGGGCAGCGGGACGGGGAGCAGGAACAGGATTTGTTGGTGGGGGACGCGGAGCCGGGGTCGCAGTAGTAGTCCAAGGTTTTTTACTACCTCGCTTAGCTTTCGCCGCCCGTCGTCGGTTATCCAACCGTTGCAAAAGTGTTGCACAACCATCCACCGTTGCAGGGGTCTCATGGTGTATCATCGATTCGTCCAGTTCCCCATTAATTCCTTCCATCAAAGCTTCAATCCGAGAGACTTCATCCATTCCCGACTCAGCAGCATACCGTTGAAATTCAGCGAAGTAGTCAGCGAAAGTTCGAGTGCGTTGTCTGATATTCCGGAGATTTCTCCTAGCCGTACGCATTCGATCGGGGTCTCCAAAAGCTGTATCCAGAATCTCATAAAACCGTGTCATAGAAGGTAAGGCAATACCTTCTTCTCCCATATACTGTAAGAACTGATTGGCAGCAGCACCTTCCAATCTGCTGAACGCATACGATAACTTAGACTGTAGTGTAGGATAGCGATCGGTATTTCCTAATAGCTTGAGTTTCATTTGTTGCTTGAATAAGTGTAACCTTTCTCGATCACGATCCCCTCTGAATACGTCGGGGTCTGGGAGTTTCTCCGACCGATAGATAGTGCCTGCAACTGGTGGTACTGGAGGTACGGGTGGAGCATTGTTTCCAATAGGTTCTTCGTCAGGGGCCACAACCTCAACAGCAGTTCGTTGAGCTCGGGCAGCAGTAAGATCTCGTTCAAACATCCTTCTTGCCCTCTCAGCCTCCGCTTCTACCTCCTGTAAATCGGTTGCATATTGAGTAAGACCATTTTGACACTGTTGAAGAAGCGCATAGGCTTCAGCTCCGACAACGTTGTCGACCTGTGGATGCGCTTGAAAAAATCTTTGGAGGTTATCGTTGAGTTGTTGATAATCGACATGGACATGTTCCGACATTGTAGACTATGGTGTTGTATTAGTTGGCGATAGAGGACGCAACCTACGTATTACGGGGACTATAGGCGATAGACTGTAGTGCCAAGGAATACAACCTAGGTAGTGACGTCGACGTGGACGTAGACGTAAAGGTATACTTTAACTATAGACTATGGGGTGGCTCTACCTGGTATGATAAACCGGTTGGAGCCCTATGACGTAGTGCGGACAAAGAATAGTATTCGTGGAATAAATACAGAGGTTGCGTAAAGAGGAAAGGAAAGAAAAGAAAACAGAAGAAAACCGAGACAACACCCCTTTATATATCCAGACCTCAACCCACAATGACTCATCTTCTCGCGTAACAGAAACAAAAAGAACATAATAGAAACTCGCTTAACAAATCCCACACACACTACGCAATCCTTCCTTTACATACTCTGACACTTCACATAACCGAAACGTATGGCTGCCGTTACATTCACTCTGGCCGGTCTTCTAGTCACTGGTGAGGCTTAGACTCGTCAGTCATTGCTCCCATGAATATATCCTCTTCCTAGCGCCCGGAATGTAGTTACTCTAACAGCTGGTAGCTAACCACACTGCCGGTACTTGCATATCACCGTGCAACTGGCTTCTAGCAATAACTCTCAGCATGTAACCGGGCCCTGTGTGTACTAATACACCAGACAGTGTTTGGGGAGATGCCAATGCTAAGCGATAATTCTGTAGCTTTTAAACTTATAATATTGTAGACCGGATTCCGCTCGCTGAGTGACTGATGATGCCACTAAGACGAGGCGGAACCCTTCCCTATTTATACATATTGGAACCTATGCCAAGGCCCGCTTTCTAATACTAATGAGATAACGATAATAGAATAAGACAATCAACCCGAAGATAACCCTAATAGAAAAGCGCCCCCGCATAGTTCCGTTCCTCCATTCTAATTCCGACACGTAACCATGAACCCCGCAATTGCCAGTAACCGAGCTGTATCATGCTATTGTCCTAGAGCAACTTCCCTAAGTAGAATGGCCTGCAGCCATAAGCCCCGCTTCTATTCCGTTCCTGGTGAGACACCCGATAGTAAACGTGCCCTCACAACAGCCTAATACTAGTGTGGTTGCACCCGGTGCCCCCACACCCCTCGGTACCTTTCTATGCTTGTTCCCTCGTTACCCGACCGTACTCACATCACAACCCATCACTCGTATTATCCTTGTTCCTTGACTTAGGAGCAGTGTTCGTATTTCCTGTAACACTACTCCCCCTTCCTAGACGTCGCCCTCGACCGTTAAAACCTCTCTATGATAAAAACCCTTTGGGAAAAGTCATAGAGTAGGAAAGGTATCGAGCTAGTCTTCCCTAGTCCGCTGTCGTTTCAGAGGTCGTCTCGAGTCGGTGACTGGCCCTTGACTCCGCGTATGGGGCCGAGTGTTGGTAACCGGTTTGAAGTTCTCATCTAAGAGTGCCTCTTGAGGGTCGGGTGTTGCGAGTCGTTTTCGTGTGTTCTGTTGCCTGCCCATGTTGGGCTCCTCTCGATAAGGTCTTAGCAACATCTCGTGGAATACGTCATGAACCTTCCATTCTGCCGGAAGATTCAATCTATAAGCCCTGTTTCCTACAGCCGCGGCGACCTCGAAGGGGCCTGTAAACTTGTCCGACCATTTATTGTAACCACCGAGGTTCCGAGTATCCAGCAAAACCTTTTGACCGATTGTGAACCGCTGAACTGCTGGCCCTGGCCTTGACGCCATCCTGTCAAAGGTCTTCTGCAGCGTGTCTCTCGCTGACTCATGGGCTAGGAGAAGGTCTTCCAGGTAGGTGCTTCCCTTGGCATCCAGCTGTCCGATTTTCGCATCCGTTGGCCAATCTGTTCGCGGGTGGAAACCATAGTTACAGTAGAACGGCGATTGTCCTGTCGACGAGTGTTTCGCATTATTGTATGCATACTCGCAAATCGGTAGTAGGTCCTTCCATTTCTTTCCTGTTCCTGCGGTATAGGCCCGGATGTAGGATTCGAGGTGCTGATTGGTCTTTTCTGTTTGTCCATCCGTCTGTGGGTGGAACGAGGTCGAGAGTCTTCTACGAATCCCTAGTCGTTCTGTGATCGCAGCCCAGAATGCCGATACGAACTGTGTTCCTCTGTCAGAGACAATGCTTCTAGGAAGTCCGTGAAAGCGCCAAATGTCCTTGACAAAGGCGTTAGCGGTCTGTTCCGCATTGATTCCCGTCATTGGAATGAAGTGAGCCATTTTCGTAAAACGGTCCACAACTACCAATACGTTACGGAACCCTGATTTCTCCTTTGGCATTTCTACTACGAAATCCATTGAGATATCAGTCCAAGGTGTGGTGGCTAACTCTAGGGGTTGAGGGAGTGACAAGTGTCTCCGGCGTTGCTTGGCTCTCTGGCACACGTCGCAAGTCTTGACGAAGTTGGCTACATCCGTGGACATTCCTGGCCACCAATAGTTCCTATCGATCAACTCGAGGGTTTTATCCCTTCCTAGATGCCCCGCTACGGGTCTGTCATGATGGTCCTCAATGACTTGTCTGACCGCGTATCCTGGCACTACCCAAGGGCCATCGTGGGTGGCCTCATTCGATCCCGGGGTCCATTCAGTGGCAAGCTCCGTTATTACGGCATCAGCTTCCTCTGTCCCGAAGACTTCAAGGTTTGCGTCAGGGAGAGGTTCATCCCGGAACACTCTCCGAACCCATTGTCTATCCTGTTCATACCAGTCTTGTAGTGGCTGAGGCAGCTCAGTACCTGGTATGTCGTACCACTGATCCAACGGAGTCCATTCTTCTTCGGGGTTGCCAATGATTTCAGGGCCAGTTTCTACACTGGTCCGTGATTTCCTGACAAATTGTTCTGCGCTGAGCAACTGTTTTACGGGTTGTTCACGCATTACTCCCCCTTCCATAGCGAACTCTGGGCGCCTTGTAAGTGCATCTGGCTTGCCATTTTTTTCGCCTGGTCGGTAATGAATCCTGAAGCGAAAAGGTGCTATCTTTTCGGCCCATCTGGCTTGTCTTCTCGACAACTTCTTGGTCGTTGTGAAGTACTGTAGGTTTTGATGATCCGAATGTATCTGGATAGGAATGTCCGTTCCTTCCAGCCAATGTCTCCAAGTCAAGAGAGCAGAAACTATAGCGAGCATCTCCTTGTCATAGATCTCGTAGTTTACCTCTGCCTCGTTGAACTTGCGAGAGTGGTAAGCTACCGGGTGTAGAATACCATCCTCGAACACCTGAGAGAGTACCGCGGCCTCAGCCCAGTCACTCGCGTCAGTTTCTATGATCGCTTCGCGGTGTTCGTCATAGTGTCGTAGTATTGGGGCAGACGTAAATCTCTCCTTGAGTTCGTCGAAAGCACTTTGCTGTTCACTGCTCCATCGCCATACGGAACCTTTCTTCAGGAGATCGGTCATTGGTCGGCAAACCTCGGAGTACCTGTGGATGAACCGTCGTAGGAAGTTGGCGAATCCGAGGAAACATTGAAGTTCCTTGATCTTGGTGGGTGGTAACCATTCTGTGATTGCCTTTACCTTCTTAGGCGAGACCTGGTTCCCTTTCCCTGATAGTACAAATCCCAGGAATTCTTCCTCCTGTTTGTACCATTCCCTTTTCTCGAGGTTCCCGTATAGATGGTTTTGCTGCAGTCGCTCCAATACCTTTCTCACAAGAGTCGTATGCTCTTCCTTAGTCTTTGAATATATTAGAATATCATCCAAGTAGACTACGACGCCTTGATCTAGAAGATCCTTGAATATGGTATTGACCATGACCTGGAATGACGCCGGTGCATTGGTTAGGCCAAAAGGCATTACCCTATATTCGAAGTGGCCGTACTTCGTTCTGAAAGCTGTTTTCCATTCCTCGCCAGCAGCAATCCTAATCAAGTTATAGCCATTTTTCAGGTCTATCTTGGTGAAGAACTCTGCTCCTTTCGTTGAATCGGCCAACTCTGTCATGAGTGGAAGGGGGTAGCGATTCTTGACCGTGATAGCATTTAAGCCACGAAAGTCTACGCATAACCTCAGTTTTCCATTGGCTTTCTTCACGAACAGGATCGGTGCTGCTGCCGGGCTGGTGGAGGGGACTATTTTGCCAGAGACTAGCATTTCGTCCAAGTACTCCCGGAGTGCCTTTTGTTCCACTGGGGAGAGCGCATAGATCGGTCCCCATGGGGGCTGCTTTCCTTCCATAAGGGGAATGGTGTGATCCCATTCAGAGTGATCAGGTAGTCGATCGGCTCCTTCCTTAGAGAAGACATCGACGAAGTCCTGGTACTCCATTGGTATAGCACTAGCGAGAGCCTCGCCTACCAATGCCCTTGCCCAGAAGGGGTGTTGCTCGATCATCATCTGTGTCTCGGGTGACGACCTCAACAGCCTGATGACCAGCTCTTCTGGGTCTTCTTCGTATATATCATACATGGTCCTGAAGCATCCCTTCACTTGACAATTGATGTTGTCGAAGGTGACCTTATTCTGACCCCAATGTATGGTAGGTTGATGCTCCTTGAGCCATCGATGTGGTATGACGAGATCTTCTCCTGCGAATGAGCCAACCTCACAGACGATGTCTCGGTCTAGATGGTTGCCGACGCGGAGGGTAAGAGATTTGGTGATGTAAGTGCCGGAGTTAGGCATAGGGGTGCCGTCAGCCTGTCTGATGATGAGGGGCTTGGGTCGAGGTTGAGTTGGGATCTTTAGACGATGGATACAGTTCCAGGACATAACCCAGTCCTCTGTTCCGCTGTCTAGGAGTGCGTTGACTACTTCTGCATGTTGGGTACTAGTTGCGGGGTGGTTCCAAGAGATCTCAATCTCAAGGCGGGTTCTTGGTGATGTGAAGACATGTTCGTATGTTTAAGAAGTGTAAGGTAAATTGTCCTTGGGTATGAGTGGATTGATGTTGATGGTTCTTGTTCTGAGCGCGGGGCGAGGGAGTTTATATAGAAAATTCGAGCGTTGATAAAGATCATAGTACAACACTTACGCACCAGGCGTTTCGGAATGTGACCCCGCTTCTCGAGTGTGTGTAAAGAGAATTTAAATTGCGCAAAATAAAAACCGATAGAACATAACACAACCCGATCCCTTAGAAAAGTCTTCCTTTCAAAACAGAATAGAAAAGCCGTAACACAACATAGAATGAAACACCGCAAAATAGAAATACCCAATCAATTTAGTCCTCCAAATTCGTAATCCTTGCCCTAAATGCCTCATTTTGTTGCCCCAATTTTCGTTTCTTATCACCCTCCCTTCCGTGGTCCTTTCTCCCGGAAGGATGCTCTCTTCTCTTCAGGTTCGTTAACCTGACCTTACTCGTCGCCACGCAATCCTTTACGAAGTGGTTATCTCTACCACAACGGAAACACTTTCCTTCCTTCTGCCATTTCTCCTTCTCTTCTTTGGTAACACCTAAATCATCCGAGGTCTTGGAGTTGTTGGCTGATGCGGGAAAAGTTTTCCGAGGATTTGCATTGTTGCGCGATTTCCGCCGTTCCGTTTTTTCCTCGCGAGGTTTCACAGTGTCCTTACCTCGCAGGATTTCCTTTCGAGCCTTTACCTCGTGGTCCTTGCGTCCGACTTTTCGTACCCAGGCTAACCAGTCCACGAAATCACTAGGTTCCTCAATCGCATTGGAGAGCCGTTGTTCCAGCGAGGAGTTTATTCCTGTTAGGATCATGGATCTCATGACAACTGGTCCAACTCGTGCGTCCCATTCTAGGTTCTGCATCTCGTTGATGTAGTCGTCGATTGGGCCAGTTTGCCGGAGTCTGTCCATCTTCTGCTTGGCCTGTTCCTGACTCGTGCGGTTGCCATATTGAGTGCGAAGTTCTTGCTTGAACCGTTCCCAGGTTCCGATGCTGCTATCCACAGCTAACCTCTCCGTAAAATTCCGCCAAAAGTTCGCCGCACTACCGGTAAACTCGAGGGATGCCCACATGATCTTAGTGCCGTTATCCCATTGGACCTTCTTCTGGAGACTGATTAGGATTTCCATCTGATCGATCCAGAGTCTTACGTCTTGATCGGCTCTTCCGGAGAAGGGAATGTTGGCCTTTTTGGGTGCATCACCTACGGTGGCGCGAGGGGGGTGCGAGAGTTCTTGCTCTCGTTGGCGCCTTCTTTCGTGTCTTCGTTTCTTACGTTCCAGCCGCTTGCGGCGTTCGCCTTCCGAATCTGAGGAATCCGATGGGGACGATCCTGGTGCTTCCGGGGCGTTACCTCCCTTATTGCCATTTCCGTTACCTCCACCTTGTGCTCCTTGACCCCCTTGCTTCCCTTGTTGGCTACTACGCTCAGGGTTGCTTTTTGGTGCTAGGTTTTGACCTTCGGGGTCCTCACTGGATTCGGAGCCAGCTGGAGGGACGACTGGTTGTTGGGGAGGTGGTTTGGGAGGTGGGCCTGATCCGCCGCCACCTGTCTCTGGGGCCAGTGGTTTTTCCGCAGCCGCTTTACGGACTGTTTCCTTCATCTGCTCCATCATTTCTTCTAGAGCCGTCCTTGTTCCAGAGAACCCATCTACCAAGGATACCTGCTGCTGCATGGTCCTCTCCAATTGTGCCAGTGTAGCTGCTACGCCGTCTGGGACTTGGGCTGGGCCATCTTTCGGCAGTCTTTGAATCCAGTCAGCCAGCATGGTTATGTGCTGGGCCTGCTCTTCCTGCCGCTGTTGGTGGGCCCTAGTAGTGGTGACGATCTGTTCCAAGACTTGACCGAGGTTCGTAGTAGTTGCGGCTGTCTCTGCCCGTACTTGCGCGAGGATGTACCCATCTCGGCGCTCCCGTTCTTCTTGGTCCTGGTTGAACTTCATCTGCAATTCGCGGATGAGTCTGGTCTGCTCTTCGTGCTGCTGGGTAAGCTGCGCCGTGTGCTGCCGAGTAATTTCCCTGATTGCGGGGAGGTCTTGGACGCTCACAGTGAGGTCTCCAAGTCCGCGGCTCAGCTGCTGGACCACTGGGGCTCCTCTGCGTTCGATTTCCTGCCCGATGATTTCTCCAAAGGGGTGCTCGATACGGCGTTCCTCTACGTCCATATCCGTATCCTCGTCCTCGTCCGTTACCCTGGGGACCGAGGGCCTCGGAATAGAAGACCTCTCTCTGATTGGCGTTTTGTACGGGGAATAGTCTCGATAGTCCCCTTGCCTGCGGGAGCGGGGTTGACCATAGGATGCGGCCGGCTGAGTCGATCTGAAGAGGTCGCTGATTGGCATATCCAGATCCCTCCTGTGGCGCTGTCTCGCCTGGGTCTCGACTATACCTCGATCTCTCACGGTGATCGAGCTCTCCATGTTGTAGTCTTCCTCCATTTGTTGCTGATGACCCCTTGACATCGCTAAGTTGCTCGATTCTGAGTTGTGGCTGTCTTCTACACCAGGGTTGAACGACGAACCAAGGGACGGAGTGAGCTAATCCGTGGGATTGCTGACTGAGGGTGACTTTAATGGGGAACAGCTCGGGATAGTTGAGGATCTCCGGGTCGTGTTCTTCGAACGTGCAAGTAGTACCTGCTTCGGCAAAAAATCCGGCGTACTCAAGGTATCCGCAATAGAGGTGTTCGGCACTGCCTCTGCGAACGACAAAAGAGGTGGTGCAAGTAAAGTTGTTGATAGCTGCTGTTGCTACTCGGGGATGCATACGGTATCAAAGAGTCCTCCTAATAGACTACTTTCTTATTCTTCTACTTGAGCGCACGGTGACTATCCGCCACAAACAAAATACTCTCAAGTATTGGTCTAAGCAAGTAGTTGTCTTATCGGGACGTTGATAATATGCGATCGATAAAATAATAGCGTAGTGGATAAGGTACAATATAGTGTTTGGGGAGATGCCAATGCTAAGCGATAATTCTGTAGCTTTTAAACTTATAATATTGTAGACCGGATTCCGCTCGCTGAGTGACTGATGATGCCACTAAGACGAGGCGGAACCCTTCCCTATTTATACATATTGGAACCTATGCCAAGGCCCGCTTTCTAATACTAATGAGATAACGATAATAGAATAAGACAATCAACCCGAAGATAACCCTAATAGAAAAGCGCCCCCGCATAGTTCCGTTCCTCCATTCTAATTCCGACACGTAACCATGAACCCCGCAATTGCCAGTAACCGAGCTGTATCATGCTATTGTCCTAGAGCTACTTCCCTAAGTAGAATGGCCTGCAGCCATAAGCCCCGCTTCTATTCCGTTCCTGGTGAGACACCCGATAGTAAACGTGCCCTCACAACAGCCTAATACTAGTGTGGTTGCACCCGGTGCCCCCACACCCCTCGGTACCTTTCTATGCTTGTTCCCTCGTTACCCGACCGTACTCACATCACAACCCATCACTCGTATTATCCTTGTTCCTTGACTTAGGAGCAGTGTTCGTATTTCCTGTAACAGACAGTTGAAATGGCTCCGTTACAGTATTGGGGTATCTACTAGCCTTTCTCTCACTCCCGTAAATGCTTGGCATGCCCGTAACAGAAGTCTACAATAAGCGAAAGCTCTACAGCAATGATTAAGCTTACACCTGAGCGGCAGCTCATTCATGTAGGCCCTCGGTTGTGTGGCAATCAAGGCTGCAGGTGTTACAAAGGTTTTGACTAAGGGTGGTTGCCTTGGGTATCGGAAACACCTGCTGACGCTTAGAGAAAAGTGGGGTAGCGGTGGTATTGTTTCCGGACCGAGGAAAGGCTTGACCGGGACTTAGTAAGGAAGTTAGGAGCAGAGAATAGAGGCCTTCGGAGTATAAGTACTCAGGTTCATTCTCGCCCTTCAGTCCTGTTCTTCTGAGTCTTCATCAGAAAGAAAAACCAAGTTTTTATCGGTAGCAGAGCCCTTAAAGATTATTGAGTTCTAGCGATAGTATCTTTGAATAATCTGCAACCTGATTGTTGATCTTGCATGGCCATCTCTATTCTATCCAATTCTATTTCTCTTAGAAAGGACCCCCGTTACAGCTTTGCCCGATCCTTTCTGATTGCTTCCAGCTGTCTCTCATATATCCACTGGTCCAAAAGCAGTACCTTCCGGTAGTTTGACGCTCTGGAGTTTATTATTGGGGTCGAAAACGTGTTTTTTAACTAAGAAAACCGCAACTCCGCATTTGGTCGTATATTGATCGCACCACACCTCGTAGGTGTGAACCAGAGTTGATAGTGATGTTCCCATTAGTATTAGAGGGTATTGGGGTTATCTACTAGCCTTTCTCTTACTCCCGTAAATGCTTGGCATGCCCGTAACAGGGTTCGAGAAGGTGCCCATTTTGGCCAATTTTGGTGTATTTTGCTTCAAGTTGGTAACTTATGTCATGGTACTATACATGTAATGAACCCTTGAGTTTATATTGAAGTATTTAGTAGGTATTGATCATTGCCTGTAGTGACATAATTCGCCACTGCCCAAAATTGATGGTTCAGCAAACCGTCAGTTATAAAATACATTCTAATCAACCGTTTTGCAGAAGAGCTACTAAGTTTTATATCAAAACCCATAACTTCTCATTCTTGCTGATTTCCAACTTCTATAGAAAACAACCGGACTCTGGAGGAATTTGAGCCATTGACATTGACAACAGTTGAATCAAGTTCAGAACAAGAATCGGGTGAGGAAAGCGAATGAGAAAACGCAGTTGAGAACGGGTTTTTTTATATTTATTTTTGTATGGACATTGTTAGTAATTAAAGTCACTATTTTCGGGGTGGAATCTTTTTTTCCACATTGCCGCTCGACAAAAAGCACACATACTCGTACTATAGGGAATGATTTCAATTTTCAATTTGTTTCTTAATTAATATTTTATTACTCTATTCTCTCTCATTTATTCGGCTTTTTTTCACTTCGTTCGTCGTGGTTGTTGGTTGTGTTGCCCCAATACATTATAATGGATGTAGATAGATCTGTTGCAAACCCTATCATGATACGCGTATATTTAGGTACCAGTTCAACTCATGAAGCCGTAATTAGTTATAGTGATTGAAGACAATATTCCTAGACGAAATCATATTATTCAATTTTTCTCTTTTTCCTTTTCATTTCTTGCTTCTTCCTTTATATTTAAAGCACGTTTCTATTGGTGCCTACCAGTTCTGGTTGTCTGAAACGAATGTCTGTGTAACATCAACATTCGTTCCTCGCATCCTCTCAAGGACGCAAACCTCCCCAGTCGTCATGTCAACTAGAAATGAGCTCCCACCACGGCGAGACAGTCACCAGTAAATCCCTCGTTCCCTCTCCCCTGCCTTATACGGGATTATGAAATAATTGAGATTGTAGTCCCCTGCGACTATTCGAGGCAGCGAAAGCGGTCAACCGACCATTATTTATACAAGCACCCATGGTCAGGTAACTCATTTAAACGCTTGATCAATCATTTTGATATAACTTTCGTTGATTCCTATGTAGATACAGTAAATTGCCCTTTCGTACATTGATTAGAGAATATGGAGTCGATCTTTGCTATACACCTATGGTTAGTTATCTTTCTACCTCTACGGGTTGATAATGTAAATTGAGACTGATAAGAACGTAGATACTTGCAAAGGAATTCGTGAGAAATCAATCTGCTCGTCTTAGTGGTACATGTTATCTTTCCAAAGTAACGGACACATTTTGACCTGACCCGAATGATTAGATTTCAGCACCAGCTCAGAAGACGGGCCACTTGTTGTCCAATTTGGAGCCCATACAGTTTTGGATTTTGCCAAAGCCGCAGAACTGGTACAGCCCTACTGTGATGGTGTGGATCTCAATTGTGGATGTCCACAAACGTGGGCCATTCAGGAGGGTATTGGATGTGGGCTCATGCGAAAGCCAGAGCTTGTAAGGGATATGATCTTGGCTGCAAAAGAGAGATGCGGGCCGCAATTTTGTGTTTCAGTAAAAATACGAATTCACTCTGATCTACAGCAAGTGCCCCCTCTTGATTTCCACCTTCACCTGCCCCCCATTTTTCGCCTTCAGTGGGTGCCGCCATACTCATAATCATTAGGGAGACTGTAAGATTCGTTGCCATAGTCGAATCTGGTGGCCCAGATTACATCACTGTTCATGGACGGCGGAGATCCCAAAGATCAAGTGAACCTGTAAATTTGGAAGCAATCAGACTCATCAAGTCCGTCGCGAAGGTTCCAATCGTTGCGAATGGTGATGTTTTCTGCTTGGATGATGTAGATAGGATTATCAAAGCAACTCGGGTCGATGGTATAACAAATTCCAGCTCGCCATATAATAATCCATGGATAAAGAGCTTACAATTGCTAGGCGTTATGGCCGCTCGTGGGTTAATGGAAAACCCTGCTCTCTTTGCTGGTTACTCGACGACACCCTGGGGCGCCGTCGAGAAGTTTCTTCATCTTAATATGACTCTTGGACCACTACCTCATCAACTTACAGTACACCATGTTGGGGAAATGATGCTCAAGATGTTAAACAAAAAAGAGAGGTCGAGCATGGTTGACAGCTCCTCAAACACTGTAGAGCTCTTGGACTGGTTAGATGAGAGATTCGTTTTGGCAAGGCCATCTGATGAAGGGTTTGGAAAGGGCGTTCATGCAGTGAGGATTGTCTAGTGAAAACATGTATCTATTCCTTTTATTCATGAACTCTCACTCGGTTTTTGAGGATGTTGTTCTCCCTTTTATATCCTTACTCTCTCAATACTACGCCCCATCTCATGCGGACACAACAAATCCGAGTGTAAGATTAGCCAGAGATTTCTCAATGGTACCAGCCACGATCTCGGCTTGCATACAGTGAGAGGCAGCATTTATTGACAGTGAAAGGGATAGCGGGGAACTCTATACCCTATATTCAGTCGATATCCCCTGAATTACCTCTCAAATGTGGGAATGTGGTAGGGAAATAACTACATACTCCCATGCCCATTTCTTCGCCATGATACAGCAGCACCATCATAGGGCGTGTGCCTTTATAGTCGGGGTAGGTCTATACCCACGAAGCATTCATCTACCCTCTGGCCAGAGACCCGATAGGAACGTCTTGCGCATGTAGATTAAGACATGGTTTATCACTCGAGGCCAGCTGAACATCAATCGTGTCGCGGAATGATGTTGTTAATTCATTTATTGCATGCAACATCGTGTCGCGGGATTAGTACAGCGAAAGCTTGCTATAACGATACCTTCTATAAGGGTAATCTCTCTATAACGGTAGCACTTCTCGGTCCTTTTTGCCCGGATTTCAGCACAATCACCTCTTATATAAGGGTAATCTCTCTATAACGGTACCAAATTCCGGTCCCGAGCGTACCGTTATAGCAAGCTTTCGCTGTATGTAGGTGGGTGTTTAAATGGACACAAGGGTCCCAAATGTTTGATCCGTATGCTTTGTTTAGACGCAAACTTGCTGTCAAATCTTTTTCAGCTTGATATCCCTAAAAGCTACTTAAGTTACAACCCATCCCGTATAAATGAAAATATTACAACGTAGGATGAAAATACAATGCACCACCCCTACCCTAATTTTTGTTAGTCCCAGTGATTTTTCCCACATACTACGAAACGAGGACGCGCTGTCCGGCCCAGTCCTCTAAGAAAAATAAGGAAAGAAAGTTAAGAAAGAAAATCGACTTGATATGCAAGAAAGAGCCTCCCAAAATGCCGTAGGTGCTAAAATGAAGAAAATCTACCCACAAGAGACGGCTAGAAAGGTAGAAGAAACGGATTCATGGAATGGGATATGAACCACAAATGAGAGACCTCCATATAAAGAGTGAACGCCGTATAAAGTGGCCTAAATATGATCCACCAACCAAAATACAACTGACAAAGGAATAATCCACCGTGATAACCACAAGAAAGCTGCCGAATAGCGGTTTGCTCAACTCTTTAGATATAAACCGAAACGACGGGGATTTAAGCTCGGTCATTAGTTTTATAGATACCCCCTAGAATTTTCGCGCAGAATCAACTCCGAGACTCGGCGTCTCTACATCCTTGTCACACTCTTTACCTTCCATTTTTCGTCTCTCAAAGAAATTTTCATATTCGACTACCACCAGTATCCATTCCGCTAAAGCACGCCCAGCATACGTCCACTGGCTTCCATAAGAGTGGCATCCGGACATATCGATTTCAAAGGACTTTTTCGAATTTGAATCAAGGAATGTTTGGGCTGGTGCTGGTAACCTGGGAAGTCCCAACTTCCGATCTCGGTTTCCATATGGAGGCCTCTCCATCCACTCTATTGAGAATTTGAAAGTCGTTTTCTTTTGTGGGACTGGTAGTTTCGGTGGTGTGGTTTCACGCTTAGGACTAACATTTGTGGATGTAAGGCTAGAGGTTCTTTTCCTAAAGGGTGGGGTCTCGGGTGAAGTTGGTTCAGGTGTAGATTCTGATTGAGTAGCTGCCGAACGAAAGCCAATGACATTTCGTATCTGGCTCCATCTCCTACTGAACGTGGATATGACTGTTTCCGTTGATTGCGTTGTTTCGGTCGATGTATCTGAAAGGACCGATTGTGCATCACTTATAGCAGATGACACCGAAGAAGTCGAGGAATTAGACCGCTTCGCCGGCTCCGGGTTTAAAATCGGGATAGCAGTCGGAATGATCCCATCAAGTAGCACACCCTGAGGAGTGGTCATGATATCATTGCGAAGGATAACAAGTCGACGACAAGGCGCCGGAAGACAAGGTGCAGTAGATGGCAATGCCCCGTTTTTCATTTCTGCCGTGTCTCTCAAACGCTGGTAATGAGCATAGCTTATTCTTAGTCTGAGTAGCAAAGTCTCCAAAATCTCCCTGAGCATTTGATCAGTTCAAAGCACCGCAACTAAGCTAGTATTATGGACGGGAACCCACTGATCTAGCGCACTTTCACTCCCTTCGCATCTTGCCAGCCTCCAGCAGACTAGCCTCATGAAATATGCTCTCACCATTGGACACCAATGGCAGAAAAATCTCTCCCACGTTGGTTTAGATAACAGCCACTCAAGGCAGAGAGCCCGCTTTCGCTCTTCATCCTCCACAATGACATCCCACGATGTGTAAACAAATGCCACTAAACGTAGCTCAGTCATGTTATTATGACTTTCTGACATTTGTTTCACAACGTCCATCCAGAACGGCCAATCGACCATTTGTGCACCAGAGATCATTTCGGCTTGCGAGAATATTGGCAAAACTTCCTCCATGAGGTCACATAAAGTAAAGCACGCATCTGCATCGAACACTCTTGTTTTTTTTACCGCTGCCTTAAGCATACCCATGAATGATTCTGCATATAGCTCGCGACATTTGTCTGAACAATTCGTTTTATCCGTCACCATGTCACGTAAAAGCACAACCATCTTGTTCTCGGCCATTGTGCGCAGAATATTTCGAGCAGTCATTGGAATCGCAGCTGTGGCATTCGCAAGCATATCCTCGAAAGTTGTCGAGGCTGATGGTTCTGGTCCGGATGCCGGTTTCCGATGAATGGTCGTATCGAGAATCGACAAAATATGAGCATGTACCAGAACATAGCCTGGAGCGGCAATTCGGGCAGTCGCTGAGATGTTTGGCGGCAAATAGTCGCACAGGAGGATGTGATAGTATTTTAAAAAGACGAAAAGCAAATCCGAGTCGCGCCCACACCAACGATTTGTCCAGGGTCCGTACCAGTCAACCTGACTCCCTCCAATTGGCAGCTTTGTTGGTTGTTTCATTTGCCGTAAGGTGGATGCTAATGTGGTAAAACCCAATGATTGCAGAGTCTCTGGAAAATCTGCGATTATACCCTCTGCAACTCCGCTGAGATTGATACCTCTCCCGACTCCGAACTCTGGTAAAACCCTTCTCACAGTAGCAGCTTGAATTCCCAAAAGACGTATTAACATTTCCGCAACACCGGAGCAGAAATAAAAGGCGTAGGCCAAAACTTTCCCGCCAAATGCTACCAAACTCGGAGGGACAGTTCTCAGACCCATCTTCTCAACAGTGTAGGCTAGAGTATCAAATAGGGTGCGTGTGAAAAGGACTTTGATGTTATGTTGGACTGATTTTTGGACCGAATAAGCAGAAGATGTAGAAGCCAAGGATGATGTGGACTGTGATTTCGAACTTGAAGGACATTTCAGCGACAAGGGTGCAAATGATGAAGGGGCAGCTCGCCACTCAGGGCGAGACATTAAACCGGAGATTCCCTCGAGATACGCTGGCCTGTCGGCCCCGGCAATGGCTTGAGAGTTGCGGTTCCGGAGTTGAGCAAGAAGTCCAGTCCACCAGCGGTGCAAAGAGCGCACTCTTTTATCAAGCTCATCGGGAGAGATATTTACTGAAGATTGTTGATGATACTTGCGCAGAAAGGGCAAAAGAGATTGTCGGAGAACGTTTGCCTTCTGGACGCTAGATTTACTTTGGAATCTACTCATACAGATTAGACAAAAGAACGTTCCCTATACCTGGACCGCATAGATACCTCTGAAAGTCATTCTCAAGTAATCTGAAAGCTTCGAAAATTTCATCTTTAACCTTTTTGTTGATTCCAGCCTTCTCCGCCATAATACTGAGGTTGTTAGTTGAGTTTGTTTTGGGGCTTATTAAGCGACTCCACTTACGGTATAGAAGGCTCAGATGCAGAAGATTTCATAAACACACTCAATGGTCTCCTTGTCACTTTACTCATTGTACTTGGCGTCCGGGACAACCCTGGCCTAACGGGAAGCTCGTTTTTGTCGGAATTGAATTCATCCTGCTCACCCGAGTTGGTGGGGCTTGAGGAAGATACAGAGCTTCCTGTCACATATTCCTCCTCATCCCTGCTATTCCTCCCATCCCGGCTACCTGGAGATGTTGATCTGGAAACACTAGGAGAGCTCCAAGAACGGCGGAACGTCTCAGAAACTGGACGGGTGTTTAGATCTAGGAGATCCGGCGCCGAACTGGAAGATGATAAAGCGGGATGCTGATATGATGTGTCTTTTATGACATCGGGGGACTTAAGAAATGTTGATATCGTAATTCGCGGTTGTCCCTTTTCTGTGGAGGTATCGACTTCAAACGTGGCAGAAGGTTGTAGAGATGGGGTATCTGCCACCAATTCGTCGAGGGTGGTCAGGGGCGTGGACGATGGCTTCTCGGACTGTTCGAAGGGATTTTCATTTGTGGTTATGATAGCTGTGGGGATTTCCTTCACGAAGTCACGGGACTTGAGTCCGTCAATAGATGAAAGAGCAACTTGGGTGGAGGAGCTGAAATCGCCCGTGTCCCTCCTTGTTTTCGATGGAGATCTAAAGGACAGAGAGAGACGGGGTGGGGGTCCTGTATGGATAGCAGGGGGTGCGGAGGTAGAGGCAGTAATTGGCAGCACTGGGATTGGGGGAAGTACTTCAGGCGGAGGAGCGGGTGCTTTCGTTTTGGACAATGACAAGCGCCGTGATGCCCGTCGGAACGAAAAGCCGCGTTGTGGTACTGCTGCCGTCTCTGCTACGGCGGGCGAGCTGGCGGCCATCGTCATGTAAATTTGACGAGAGAGAGCTCCTACTACTAGACTGTCGGACCAGGCAGTTTGGTATGCAGGTGGGCAGGAGGGTAAGGTACAAGTATATATATAAATGTGGGGTTATAAAATATCCCCTCCCCCCGGTATGGTGCTCCCTGTTCAGACAAGTAGTTCTACGAGAGCCGCACTTGCCGGTCGAAGAAACGGACGAACCGGCTTTCTTACACGGTTTAACGACACTGAATTGTATGTCGTTTTCTCTCTTGAGTGTTGTCCGAAGATCACGATATCGATAAATGGTTGTAGTTTGCTTTTTCTTACTTCGAAGTACTGGGGTGGGGGACCTCCGGAGAGCTTGGAGAACTTATCAAAGTTGAACGAGATGTAGCTGGATTGAATGGGCGTCGGTAGGGTCGAATCAGCCGAGAATGCTTCTTGACCAAGCTGACTGAGGCGTGAACTGGAACGCCGTAAACGACTGTAGGCCAGTAACTGATAGCTGGGCTTCAGACAGAAATAAGAAAATAAAAAACGAGCGGTAGAAAAGAAGGCGAACAACGACAGTTAACGTGCCGGAATAGAAGAAGTCGGAGATAGTTAGTACTTGAGTAAGTCCGTCCTCCCTTCAAAGGAAGTAAGGAAAGGGTGAGAAAAAGGAGCCTGGGGTTGGCAATAATAAAAGCCACAAAAGCACAAAAGCACCAAGCGGGACATGTCTTTGAAGGTGATTTTACTAAACCCTTCCTTCCCTTCCCTCAATGACACTGACCCAGCCTCGTATCCCTGCCAGTTCTTCCAGATCTATCGTGGAACACCATTCAGGTGGTGGTGGTGGTGGGAGGGGGCCCAGGAAAGGCTGTGAACATCCACACAACCCACCTAAACGTACAGATCTTTGTCTCTTTACATCACTTTCTATTTTCCACACCCAGACCATGCTGTTGGTTGTTGTCTTAGCCAGACTTGTCTTCCCCGTTTGGTAATTGTGGTGCCCAGGCACACAAAACACGGCCCAAGAATATTCCACAGCTAACCGGCCCGATCCCCCTCCCAACTGTATGTAGTTGGGTTTTACCTCCTTGAGAAATAGCGAGAGGCCGCGCGACTAAAGAACTTAAATCTGTCTCTCCGGGCCATTTCTCTTGAATTTCGTTCGTTGTCGTCCTCGTCTAACCTTCGGGTCCCCCAACATCCGATCCTTGTCCAGGATTAGTGGATGCAAGCGCTCAAGTGTCAGTCATTATTCACCCTTCTCTCTCTCTCTCTCTCTCTCTTTCTATCTGATCTATTGCAGATCTGATCATGACTGCCAGCTGCGCATGCGCAACTACAGATAATAATTATTTTTCCATCTCACACCCACTCTGGTACCACGACAAGTCCATGCACCTACGTCCTGTATGCAGTGGGAGTACTCCACCCAAACACAGGGCAGTACATCCTCCCCTGACCTGTCCTGTCAATGAATTAAATACATGTATTTACTCTGCTCTGCACACGCCCTGTATGTAGAATAGATACATGTATTCTTTAACACTAACATGCGCTGGTAGGTTGCACGAGTAAGGCGAAAAGCCAATTCTCCATGTAGAGCAACGACGGTCAGCCACCTACCTAAGTACCTACATGTACATGTACCTACATAGTGGTACAGAGTCCCCACGCACATACCTACCCGAAAACCAATCATTCCGGAACATGCTGGCTCCCTAACAAACATATTCCGAATTGCCGGTGGGTTGCAGGTTCGAGGCTTTTCGTCTGAACTTTTGTTCCTAGAGTACATAGTATTCTAATTGAGAATTATGCAATGCAAAGTTCAGAAAATTCTCAACTGCCTTTAGCATATTCCGGAGACTTTGCGAGTACCTGCCTATACAAGCTTTTTTCTCTTCGTTAAAAATTTTTCCCCATCATAGCCCCCCAGAATCGCGTGTCTTGAAGACACCGCCAATCATAAATGATCCTAGATGAGGCTGAAATGTGTTGACTTGCAAGGCTAGGCGACCCGCATACGCCCCTTCCAGAGGACCTCTCTGATGTCAAAAGACAAGGGGTTGCGTTGTCCAGAAAAATGGCAACCCCACTATTACAGTACCTATTTGCCTAAGGATGAATCTGGTAGCATAGTATCCATGGGCCTTCCAGCCTTGCACTCAAAATATTAACAGTTGGAGTCAAATGGGTCTATTACGGCGTAAGTATGCATGTATTTCGGGCTGAACCTCTTGCCGCGCTGAGAGACTTGACAAATAACTAGAAGCATGCAATACAGAGGCCGGGGAAACAGGTTTGCATGCGACTACTCTACATGTAGGTACCTACCTCTGTATGGTGTTTTTCCTCGTCTCTCCTGCACACCTGCCGCTTTTTTGAGACTCAAAATGTGTATTTCAAGGAGAACAGCTTTTGATTTAGATTTTGTACGCTGTTGTCTTGTTGTCTCTCAACACGCTACAACACCATATTTATCGGCCGAATCGGACAGTACAGTTGCCCTACTTTTGCACTTTCAGCTTTGAGGCGATCGATAGGGTAAACACAACCATTTACATATTGCATCCTCGTAAGCTGAATACATCCGGCCATTGTAATGATACAAAAAGGTAGAGTACCTCTCATCATGCTGCGGACCTTCACAAGTATGTCCCTCAGACAACTTTCGCAAATAATACAAATTACGCGTAGTATTAGTAGACAAATCGAGCTATTTGAAACTTTATCGTCTCATCTACTCATATATAAACGTTTGTAGATAATGTACCAGTAATAATGGTCTCTGGCTCTTTTGCAGACTGGTTAATATGATATTTTCAGCGAGAGAGCTCATAACCAATAGGACTCAAGGTATATAAAAATCAGCCGAGAACCGATCGTTGATCGTCACGTAGAGGATTATAGCTGGTTACGCTCGCTCTCAGGTCTTCCGTCTGGGTACATGTACTCAACACACATTGGGCTCTGCGAAAGTGCAGCATCAAAAGTTGAAGGGAATTCTTACAGAACTATCTTGAGTTCATAAAGAGACTAGTAGGTACACTAGAGCTCTGCTGGGTTCGAACGTGATCCTAAGGTGTGCCGGGCGATCGGATTGAGGTCTGGTTACAGAAATTCGAAGGAAGCTCCATATGATTGGCTTTCATATCCTTCTAGGCCTCGCTAGGTGCGTGTTTTGTATGGAGCTTGAAAACAGAAAGAGAGAAAAGCCTTGAGAACCAAGAGTTGAGGGGGACGGGGTACTGGGATATTCTTATTCTAAGTAGGATGGATGTTAAGCAGTGCTCTACTTGAGTACATACATAGGCCACAAGCTTGAGACCAGCAAAACAATTAAACTGGAGGATATTTCGGTAGTAATGGAGTTGTGAGAAGATGAGACGTTGACGACATTCTAGAGTGTTTCACAGACTATCCGCATTGCATCAAGCGCATGGTAATCATTCCTCTCTGGAACCTTAGCGAGACGCAACTAAGTGCCAATCCCGCTCTTAGCGGCTTCGTTAAAGTTTCAGTAGTCCCTTCTCATGGTGCTCTCCTGTTAGAGCCCATGCATCATTGTGTTCGTGTGCTACATATTGTCATAGACTTTTTCTTTTCCCGACTCCATGTTCGTAGACTGGAGTAACAGGTGAACCACGTGTAGATACATCATCATGTATACATACATACATGTATCTCACTTCCCTCACTACATATTATAATAATTATTTCTTTCTCTTCTGTTTCTTTACTCTACTTTCTTCAACAGCTGGTACTGTTTCTATTCGGCTGTGCTTGAAATTTTTTTTAATTATTACTACGGTTATCTACTCCATATACCCATATCAGAACCTGAGATCTCGTAAAGGTTTACTTGGTCAACGGGATCAATTTCAAGACGTACTCACGGAGAAAGGCCTTGTTGAACTTCCCTCTAGTGAACACCTCTGCTTTGATATACGGGAACTGGGACGAGAAAAGATCGAAAATGCCTATTCCAGCGTTTAACCGGACGACGGCCGTATCACAATGGACGTCCTTCAACATCACACAGGCACAAGTCAAAGGAATCCCCAACTTCTTCTCCAGATCCATGTTTGGCAACACCACCGAGCTTAAATCTGCAGCGCAGTTTATCGTAGTATGGGCGGTGGTAGCAGTGATCTTGAGGATATTTTCACGGCGAAGACTGAAGACAAGGATTGGTTGGGACGATATTTGCGCGATGGCTGCCGTGTTTTTTTTGGTCACTAATCAGATGATATTCTCCATGATAGAGTTTCTTGGTAGTTCTTTCTAATCTTCATCCTCTGTGGGACCTTGTGGTTGCTCTGATAGATCAAGTCCTAATATGTGTTTCTAGGGAAATCCAGCTTCGCTTTTGTTGGAAGGGCAGATATGGTAGAGGAGATGAAAAGGCTTTCGAAGATTGTGATAGGACTAAAGCTGAGCCTGGCATACGAAGTTATGTACCTGATCAGTATATTTCTTGTCAAGTTCAGCATGCTGTTTCTTTATAACCGGTTTGCGTGAGTTTGCGCCTCCCCGGAAATATCTTTTAGGCACCAAACAGATTTTGATTATTTGGCTTTACTTCTTTAGTCGCCATACAACACATATCACTCTTTATCTACGGGTCACCCAAGGGATATGCCTCCTCACTTTTGCAATCTGCATTCTGTCTCTTTTCCTCAGTTGTATCCCAATTAATATGTTTTGGAGCTTAAGCAACGATAATGGTAAGATCGAGAAGCCTTTCTTATGTTTACGACCACCTGCAGTTGCTTGTATATATTGGTCGTAAAGATGTTGAGAATTTTAACTAACACCCCGCCATCTTTAGAGCAGTGTACGAAAAGAACTCTACTTACATTTACCTCCGGGATCTCGAACATTGTTACAAACACATTAGTATTAGCAGTTCCAGTCCCGCTGCTCGTCCGCGCAAACCTCACTTTACGACAACGAATCGGGGTATCCGTCCTCTATTTTTTTGGAGGTAACTCAAAAACAGCCATACACAAGCTAGCTAGTGAACTTAACTTACTGATATCAATGTGTAGCATTCGTGATCGTCGCCTCCGCCCTCCGCTTCACAACCCAGCTCCTCGACGTCTCCGTCCCGCAAGCCATCGGCTGGTCTCAAATCGAAGTCTCCCTAGCCATAATCCTAGCCTGCGCCCCCATGTGCGTCAAGCTGCTCATCACGCCACTAATCGATCCGCGAGAGTTCGAAAAAGCCACAGACACCACGCAGTTTGTCGAAACGCCCACGTCCCTCACTGGGCGCATGATCTCAGAGAAATCGCAGCACGTGTATTACGAGAACCAGTTACGCAAATCGTCAAATATGCGGCCTCACCAGCAGCAGCATACGTCCCGACTTGCGCCGTTTATCATGTCCGGGAAGCGTCCGTCCAACGACGGGAAGGTGGCGTCGTTGTTCTCCAGGTTCACAGGGAAGGTACCGATCATGGGTCGGCTGAACATTGGTGGGTCTGCGCAGGTGGAGAGCCCTGGGAACATTAACACGCGGGAGTACCAGCGACTGAAGATAGTAAGGGCAGAAGTGAATGGACAATCTATTTGGCGGGTGAGTAAAAATCAATTGGTCCTTTGGATGGAAGAAAGTTTAAGCTGATTTACCGTTTACTTCAGGTCCGCCCAATATCGCCGGCATCTCCCTCAAAGGTTGCACAACAAGCCGAGAAATGGCCTCTGTAGAATTTCAGCTATGTTTTTGAGTCAGTGGGTTATTTGGCAATTCGGTTATTGATGCTTAATGAGATTCTTGTAGCCCGCCTTAATGTATATTTCAGAGAATATGAATGATTATGAGTAACTTCACATGTCATGTCACCGATATCCAGGCCCATGTACTTGGGCAATATCGGGCATTCCGCCAGTTACCGAGACTCAAATGTAACGATCTCTCTGTTTGATGTGCAACGCTATCCGTGATAGATAAGGTGCAATGATAAGCAATGCAGGTAATTGACAAAGCGAATGCACATACCACGCGATACGTCGATCTCAAATTTAAAAAATATCTTTCTACTGCTACATAACGGAGGGGTAGGGGAGAGGAAACGGCGTATTCGCCAAGGCCAAGCAAGCTACGGTCTAGAGCACCCTAGGTATGTGCCTACATCTTTCAGCCCTGAAAAACGAACTTTTCTGTGATACCATCGATAGTATACCATCATCGACGAAGACACAATAACCGAACAGAAGATTCCTGCCCACGGATTATGCCCATTGCATGTTGAAACCCCCACAGTGTCAGGGATCATCATAACCATAACTCTGGTTTCCGGAAATCTAGAACCCCTAGCCCTGTCACCGTTTCAGCTCCATACACGATGATACAAACCATCGCTTCTTGAATCGTGCAGCTAAAACACGCGGGGTATGTAAGTAGTATGTAGTACTTAGGGCTACATACATGTAGACGCCTATAACTGTGGCGCACAGCAGGCACGGTTGGAAATTAAACCTGACGTTACACTGACTGAGGCGGCGACTTGCCGCCAAGCAGGCGCTAGGAGCCGTGAAGATCCTACGTTTGTAGATATCTTTAGAAAATTCCCGTACCTGTCCAGCCAGCCATGAAGAGCGGGGTGAGCATCTTAATTTTGGACCGTTGATCTGGAGCTGACTGTGGCTTGATTCGCACAAAGCTTGTTTTGGGACTGGCCTCACCTCACTCAGCCAGAAAGTCAGGTCCGGTCAAGCCAGCCCAGGCCCATCTAGAACATTGAGCCACATAGCGGTTAATAGAATAGGTTCTTATACGTGGCGTCTGTCTGGCGTCTGTCTGGGAGTGGGGTGTATCACACACTATCACTCGACACCCGCATGCGCAGGAAATCATTTCCCGCCAACATTGGCTCTAGAGCGGTCGGGGTTAGCGGGCTTGGCGTGCGCCTTCTTTGGTTTCGGGACTAGCGCTGACACAGCGATCTTGCACTTTGGATTCTTATTGCGCCAGAAGCAGAACTCCGTGTGCAGATACACGTAGAAATGGTTGTTTGGTGCATGCATTGGCCGGCTTTGATCGCGACCGGCCTCTGTGTTGAGTAGGCCGAGCCCTGTTTACTCGGAGCTTGAGTCAGTCTCGGGTACCGAGTGATACCTTGTGTTCGATAACCGTCGGCCGAATAGATGGTGGGAGCAGGAATGTGCACATTACATTATTCCTGGAGCATACGAAAAGAACGTTGGACGAGAGGTCTTACACTTCAACTGTTATCGGGCGGGGAATTGGACGATGTAAAGTGTGCTCCACATATACTCTGGGTTGCCCCGGGTTGAGATTGGGCTTCACCCGGCCGAGTCGAGGCAGAATACCGCCCGGCCCGACCCATTACCGGATACCCGCACCAGAAATCCGGGTGTTCCGGTGTATCGTTTATCAATGTGGCAATGAGGGAGCGATATCTAGGAAATATGAGGATCTATCTTGTAGTTTGGGTTCCTTTCGTGTGATCATCTCCCATCACTCGACCCTTGGTTTTGGTGGTGAAACGGCGCGGGCCTCTCTCGCCCGGGCCGACGCAAGTACATATATCCTTACCCACCGGTAGTTGTCAGGCTCGCCCACCCTCCTCGATGATTTCGTGCAGCTCTATGGTACGCACGGTGGATAGAGGGTCAAACATCCTGCAAGTTAGGGCTTGAGCTTGGGGAGAGCCAATCCGGTGTAGCGGCCCATTGACGAACACAGACCGGGATATCCACGGGTACAGTGCAAGAAGATAAAGTTTAGCGGATAACTACATGTAATTGTCTTGATGATGATGAGAAGAAGAGGAGCGCTTCCCACGAATAAACACAATCTAAGCCACCCATGATAAAGACAACATGCGGTAGTCCTAATATATCACTACATGTAGTCTAACTATGTCAATTCTTATTATCATGACAAGCACTAACTAGGGTTAGGGGTAGGCCCCCGCATAGAGCCCTGCACTGTAACCCCGGAGGCCAGTTGTGAGAAGACCGGTTGACATCTGTTACATACATATAGCTCTCGCTTCATTCAGCACGTAACGTTCTTACAGCTAAAGGATGTCTTAAGACTCATGGAAGGTCGGAATCGAAGGCCAGAAGCATCTATCCTCATACGTTACATCTTGATGTGACATTTGAGGAAAGGGATACCCTTTAAAAACTACATACATGTAGCATTCTTTCTCTCGAATTGTATGCTTTGCATTTTACACCGCAGCCCAGACACAGCCTATCAAGCTGAGTTATGTACTGTGTCGACCTCTGTGCGTGTACAGCCCGCATTCATAAAAACAGTACAATACGAGCTCCCAATCACGCCATCGTCCACCCCGCAGACCCTACATGCCCCAGACCCTGCACGCCCCACGAACTCATCACACCGGGCGAAAGCTATGCTCGGGCATAACTGCCGGGCCTTGGCATGGTCGGGTGGAGCGGACCAGGTGCAGATGGCTACAATCCATTTCGGGACTTGAGGCGACCTCAAGTAGTGCCTGTCTCATGCTAGGTCTGCATAGCGCCGCTGCTGCATAATGCAGGTGCTGTGGCTTGTATCCCCGATTGTGAACGAGGTGCGTCATGGAGGATCACTCGGTTATCTCTACGGATCTAATTTTTGATACTACCCTGCCACAGTCAGGTAAGTAGTTTAAAAACAGGGTATATCAATGGGGATATAGCTGATACAGAGTAGATGGGTGAGTTCTGATGGAAATTTGTGGAATAGCGAAGATTACGTTGAAATCCTCGTCTGAGTCTTGTTACTGCCCAGGGTTGATCTGATCACACAAACACTCGTATCGAAATGCGACCCAGAAATCAGTTGGGACTCAAAATTGCCTGGTTGGTGTCATACCAATGAGCACTTGTGCTTCCTTGAGGGTTGGAGGGCATCACTGACGGTGACGGTGGTGGTGACTATGGCAGTAATGTGCTACCAGGCATTACATGAATCAATTATCTCATGCCCTCCGCTCAAGAGAAAGTAAGTTTGGAAGAAACAAGTGGTATGTGGTATTATGTGTTTTACTCACTGTGGGAAGCGATCTTGGCGTGAAGAGGAGGTTCCGGCGACGAGGACACTAGCTAACCTAGGCGGGTCCGGGTGGAAGAGCAACTCTGCAGTACTGCTACATACCGGCCACAATATAGGTTGACTTATCTTATCAATACTATCTACTCTATACCTTACCCTTGACATATTGCTCTGCTGATATACATTCAAGTAAATCCGTGTAGTGCTCCGGGCGGAGGACAGTCTACTAAAACAACAATTTTGGCAGATTTCTTGATTCTTGAGATAGATCTACCCCCCGCGCCCAGAATAAGCACTCACCAACTCATATGTGAAGTTCTCTTTTCATAAAGTGTAAGGTGTTTTGGATAAGAGCGCATGAACGGTCTTGTCTTTTTAACTTCTGTCAAGGGCTCTCCGCTTGTGGATGCGTCTACTTCATAGAATCTCACTCGCATATTTATACCAGTCTAGTCTGGAGTTACTCTCATAACCTTTAATTCTCTACGTGCCGCTCACGTATTTAATCTCTCTCAGCCTGGGACGTATCAACCAGCTAACTCCCATTTGTGTATTGGATTTGCGTCAGCCCAGTGGATCCCCGAGGCTTGCCAGATGGGATTTTGGGGGCCGATTTCTTTACGATCACTGGGACTAAGACCTGCTATAAAAATAAGCATGGCAGTAAAGATTCAAAGCAAAGTTAGATTTTTATCTATCCCGTTGCCTACCTCCCCCAGGGAGTGGGTATTAGTCTTGTTAAGAGTATTAAAAAAAAGAGAAAAAACCAGCGTCTTCCCTCCACCCAACCGCTTATACAGCCCTCCCCCTCCCAATCCCCGCCCCCCTCGTCGTCCTCGATGCCGGCACCCCCCTCGCCATCGGCGGCGGCGCCGCAATCCTCGACCCACCCCTCGAAGACCCCGCGGCCGATCCCGTAGTCCTCACCGCCCTCCTCAACCCTCTCGTACCTCTCGTCGGCGTTGGCTTCTTCTCCGCCGCATTTCTCCTCGCCTCCGCTTCCGCGGCGGCCCTCTCACGCTCCGCTATCCTCCCGCGCTCGGCCTCCCTACGGCGCTCCGCTTCCTGCGCCTTATTCGCCGTCTCCGCCTCGATGTCGTCGAGGTCCTGCGTCGCGCCCTGCCAATGACCCGAGAGGAGGAGGCGCTGCGTGTGCTCTGTTTGCGAGAGGATGCGGATCCACAGGTCGAGGAGTGTGTTTGCGTTTGCGACTGTTTGCGAGACGGTCTGTAGCACGGCGGCTTGGTTAGCTTTTTCGCCAATCTGCCTCTGGGAGCTGGAAGCTGGGAGCTGGGGACGGACCTCCATGTTGTCTTTGGCCTTGTCAAGGGATGCGACGACGCCCTCGATTACGCTGTTGATCTTGCGGACGCCCGCGAGTTCGGCGCGGAGGGCGTCGTCGCGGGAAATTGTGTCGACGCGGGGAGCATCGGTGGGGCGGGAGCTGTCTTCTTCGGCGGACATGGTGGGATTGGGGGTATTGGATGGGGGAGGTGGTGGGGTGCTGGGGAGGTTGCTTGGGGTGGAGGGGCGGGCTTGGCGAGGCTTGGCTTTAGCTCTATCTATGCGCATATGGGGAATCAACGGCTGAGCAGATATGAAGATTGAAGCATTGGGTGATGAAGCTTGGGTTGATGGTACGAGTGATCTCCTATGAGGAACTACTGTGATCTGTGTTGTCTTGATTAGCGGTAAAGCTATGAAACGCCCCTCAAGCATTCTACATGTTTCGGTCATGGCTTCTCAACAACAACCGAGTGATACATGGTGACGCATCTACTCATTTTATTTCTCTAAATGACGAAGAAAAGGAATGTTGTTGAGGAATCCGGTCATTTAGAACCCCCAAACACACTATGCTGAGCCGGAATGCACCTCAAATCAAAAGCGGGTGTTTGGCATGTGAAAATCTTCTGCAGCTGGATTTACTTGAGCTCCCCTGGCTACGCTCTCCTAGCTTCACTTACCTACATGTAGTATTTAGGTCAAAACGGACGGAAGTCGGGTGAAATTGACTATTGGAATAGGGATATCGAGAGCCTGATAGAGCTGAGATCTTGGCATCCAATCCTTATATGGGTTTGCGCAATCGCTCACAGAAACGATTCAATTGAATTTGAGGCCTCTTTGGTCAAACCAGTTCAAATAATTCCTAGATACGTACTAGAACGTACAATGGCTGCTTCGGGTACAGTTGAGTGGGGGGCATTTATCTACTTAGGAATCAGTTGTCTCGTTGCCAGCGGGGGTTTCTTTTTGGTCGTGGTTGTATCCTCTAGCTTAGCGATGTATATTTCCACACCGCAATAAACATAGGTGGCACGAGACTAGGTAGGAATTTATCTTGACATAGGTATTGCAATTAAGAATATAATTTACCAGGAGCGAGATATCTTCTTCATTTCCAGTATTTTTAATTCCCGGTTCTGCATAAGAGAGCCGATATCCCCCCTGCACTCCGTTTGGCTGTTGTTCAACTGCAGGAGAGCGTAGCAACAAGTTGCCAACAACAACAGAGAACCCTGCCATGCCCACTCCCACTACTTTACACTCGCTTCATCCAGCCAACCAACACTTTGCTTGTTTCTCACCACACCCCCTCCTCTCCTCACCCTCTCTCTGGAAGAAATCCTCCTAGAGTGTGCTCATTTGCTTCTACATCAAACTCCCTGTACCTCCTCATAAAATCTATCTACTTGCTCGATCGATTGCACATCGTCGCTCCTTTTTTTATCATCTTTTTTTTTGCTGCAACGTATTTTTTTTTTTTTTTTTTTCAATTTACGCGTGTAATCCAATTGGCTTTCTCCGCGCGACCTAGTGCCTGTGTTTACGGCCCTACCATCACTCAGGGGATTCGCGTCTCCGTCGTTCCCCTCAACTAAACACCACAACAAACCCACCTCTCAACAAGCCCACAGACAGACCACAATCTCCACAATGAACACTCCACCCCGCACACGCACCTCGCGAGCTGACCGTGTCCCCCCAACCCCGCTCCACGGCGCTCGGTTCGATTCCCCACCTCCGACTTCCAGAAAGCAGAAGGGCAAGGGCAAAGCCGGATCCTCAGCATCGTCATCCACATACTCCACAGCTACACTTTCACCACCCCCTTCATCTCCTCTGGGCCCAGATGACTCCGCATTGCCGTTCGAGCCAACACGTAAATCCCGCAAGAGGCGGGCATCCGTGTTCGATGATGTCGTTGACAAGCCGGTAGAAGTTGAGAGTGAGGGATGGAAGGAATTGGAAAAGATGTTCGGGAAGGACTTTGGGAGGGGCCCTACAGCTGTTCCTAGTGGCGTTGGGCTCCCTACGCCGTCAAAGACTCCTGCCAGGAAAAGAAAGCACTTCTCAATCGATTCAGTTGCTGGCTCTTCAAGGAGGCTATTTGGATCAAAGAGCTTCACACCAGCTCCCACTGTCTCTACCTCGAAGGAGGATATCTTTGGCACCACCATGAAGACAGGCAGTAAGAAGCGTGCCGGAAGGTTGGATTTGACGGGAGAGGGCGAAGATAATGGTAGCCCCATCAGTATCTTTACCGATAACAACGCCAGAATCCCTAAATATGATCCATGTCCAGAGAATCCGTTTGTCTCCCAGAAGGATAGCAAGAAGAAGAAGGAAAAGAAGACTGTCAAGGAGGTTGACACACTAGGCGAGGATGGCAGAAGGGAGGACGGAATGGTCTATATTTTGTGAGTTTTACTTTTTTCTTGCCTTTTTTTTCCAACTTTTTGATGTTGCTCATCTTTTGATTTTTCAAATTCCTAATAATTGTAATTTTATATAGCCGTGGAAAGAAGATGTTCCGCAAATTCACCGACATGGATGACCCTGACGAACCACTTCCTAAGGCTGCTTCCCCGACTCTTGAGAATTCTGTCGGAGAGGAGGAAGAAGAAGAAGAACAGGAAGAGGAGGATGAGGAAGCGGTGGTAGAGGAGGCGAGTGAGAAGGAGGAAGAGAAGGAGGGGGAGGAGGAGGTAAAAGCCAAAGTCAAGCTTAACCTGGAGCTCGTGGG
This sequence comes from Morchella sextelata, assembly GCF_020137385.1. NCBI lineage: Eukaryota > Fungi > Ascomycota > Pezizomycetes > Pezizales > Morchellaceae > Morchella > Morchella sextelata. The sequence goes on from NW_025408636.1 coordinate 749,433, forward strand.
ACAACCTGGTGGAGATAAAGCGGAAGGAGACGAATTAGAGGAGGAGAAGGAAGAGGAGGAGGAGGAGGAGGAGGAGGACCTCGAAGAGTTCGAACTGGAGGAGCAGGAAGAAGAGGACGAATTCGAGGAAGAGGAAGATGAGGAAATCAACGCCATTTTGCGCAAGCGTTCCTCAATCCGTCCTCGCCTCCTTTTCCCCTCCAAGGACGTCGAAGAATCTGAAGACGACGAGGAGGAAGAGGACGAAGAGGAGGAGGAGGAGGCCGAGACCGATGTCGAGGACGTTTTTGCGGCCATTACTGCCGAGATCATCGAGAAGAAGAAGGGCAAAGATGATATCTTCTCCAGGAGCACCATTTCTCGTCTAACACCAGAATCCGATGACGATTTTTCATCAGGCAGTAAGAAGAGCGGCGCCAAACTCGATGACAGCGTTTTTGGCTCTCATGGAGATATCCCAAAGAGCACCCGCAAGAGGTCATCTCTCTTTGATAAGCCAATAAAGAGACCTGGCAAGGGGTTGTTTGAGGATCTTTCGGAGGGAGCAGCAGTTGGAGAGAAGCGTAGCAGGAATGATGCTTTTGCTGGAACCTTGAGTCCTCCTAGGACGAGCAAGAAATCAAAGGGTCCCATTGCCTAAGGGGTTTTGACGGGGGATAGATACAATAGATTGTATTGCTTTTGGCTCTGCTGATCATTGGCCCTTGAGATATCAGTGGTCATTACATGTAGTAACACTAGCATCTTTCTGTCTCTCCGAGTGTGCTTTTTTTGTTAAAGGTCGAAATATCATTCGACAGTTTTCAGATTGTTCTTTTCTTACTACTAAGCGGCAAAGGCTTGCCTCATCATTCTCCTTTTCTTTCTGGCTTTCCTTTTCCTTTTCTTATACACTGGCGGTTTTGTACGATCAACTTTTATTACTTCTCAACTTTTGTTTCCTTACCTCTCTTCTTTTTTCGTTTTCATGAAGCATATTTTTTAGTGTCTCCTTTTTTCCTCCCGGCTTTTAAAAGAATGCCATGGTTTTTTTCTTTTTATTATTATCGGCAGCCAATCTGCCTGGGTTCTGTAGGGAAGTGAATAGTCGGGATTGTCTTTCAGGAACCCGGAGGGTTCAGAAGCATGTGATTTGATCTTCCCAAGTAAGTAGCAGTTGTTTTATGTTATGTAGGTTGTTTTACGGAGAATATCATTCAAGAAAGACCATTGGGATAAAGGCTTGGGATGCGATGATAATAGTTATGTGTAGTGATGTGACGATGATTGTTTGTATATTTTGGGCTTTGGAGCTTTGGGGTTTTTGATACGGTATGTCACTCGGAAGTGATATTTTTGAAGGCATGGAGCGTCCTAGATGAAATGCGGGGTGATAATGATAAGGTTTAAGGCGTAAATGCTTGTATGGTTCAGATGCCTTTGTGATACCTATTGGACCACCTATCACGTTGTAAGCTGAAGTTACATGGACACTTAAGCTGTCCTAGCCTGAAGCCATCAAAACATCTTTATCTGATAGGTATTAGAGTTTAACTATAATCTAGATTCCTACCTCCGTTAACTGAACTGTAATGCTCCGCTCCAAGGTCTAATAGTTGTTCTCCTGCCGTGGTGACTTTTCATCTGCGGTGGTGACTTCATGTTTACCCAGCCAAGACTCACCATGGCGAGAATTGGATTGTTTCGAGCTCGAGGAGATTGCACGATCCTCCTGCGCGAAATCGGCCAGGCACATGAAAAACTGTACCACATGGACATCTGACAGGTACTCCACATGTAGTTAGAGTAGATCTCCGGATCAAAGGTAGCTCAAACTTCTTCACCTCCCTTCCTCTTCACATCCCCTTAGTTAGGCCGGTCTGTGGTTCTCTCCAAATATTTATAAAACTTAACTTGAAGTAAAGCTTGGTTTCGTGCTTCTTGCATGTTGTGTTCCAGGACCAGTAGGTCATTGATAGGTTGCTTTTGAAAGTTGTTCGGGCCGTTGCAGGGGATATTTCGTCCCAAGACTTCGGTAACCTAAGGACAGTCGAGTACGCGTTGTCCATATTTGGCAGATGTGCTTCGCCCCCCAGGCATTAAGCAATCAGCACGAACATCTTCATCATCCATCCCCTCCACCACCATCGCCATCTCCTGTATCAGTCTACTGTTGATCTGGCTTGTAACCGTGCCACAATCACAATAAACACCCTTTTGTCCCCTCGTTCAGTTTCCCATTCTTCCAACCCGCATCTCTCTCTCGGATCCTTATCAACTTCCTGCCGGATCAATTTACACACTGGATGGGTTGTCTGTGACACGCCCCCAGCGGTTTTCATTCTCTACAAAGCCCCACCCCCCCTCCCCTTTCCTTTCTCTTGTTTATAGGTTTCTCTCACTTTCGTTGCCGTAATCCTTTCGTTACTACGTTCACATAGCTGCTTTTTCGGCCACTGCACATACCGCCCAGCACACAACAGCTTTAAGTTACCCCTAACACCCCCCGCGGGGACCACCTGCCCGATGAGCGACGAGAAGCGTTCTATGCTAGCTCTCGATCCTCCGATCCCGACCTACGAAGAGACTATCGCTTCCCGTGCACCAAGCGATGTCGGCGAACACGCAGAGACCTCGCAATTGCTTGGAGACCGGAGGAGTGGTACTCGAGGCTATCGACAACCCACTGTTGAGAGTGAACGGAGCTCCTTGGAAAGCTCTTTCTTAGATGATTTTGCGTCTAGCCGGGGGTCCGGGGATGGTCTGGAACCGGAGATAGAGCAAATGGGGATTTTAGATCCGGGCGAAGATGAGCACGGTAATGATCGGAGTAGGAGGAGGCCTGGGAGGTTACGACAGAATATAAGCAAGCGCATATCCTCGATAACAATGTCGTTGTCATCGATAAGCTTACCGGATTCTTGGAAGGTGAATCCGTTTAAAAAATGCTTCCCGCGGTTTTCAATACCTGAGGTCCCTTGCTTCAGTGCTGGGCTGATACCGGTGTATCGATTCTTGGGTGTTGTGGTAGTCTTGATAGTGGTATATACACTACTTGCAACAGATGCCATCAGCATGAACGGCCCGGGAAATCCCGCGAATGGGTTGATTAGCTTTGACCCGGAGATAGTAAAGCAGTATGTGAAGGACACATTGGACAAGGACAAAATATCACATTACCTGGAGTATTTGACCAGTTTTGATCATGTTGCCGGCACACGGGGAGACCTCGTGCTAGCAAAATGGGTGGAAAAGGAGTTTAGGAGCTTTGGACTAGAAAGTGTTGAATTAATAGAGTATAGAACCCTAACCTTATTTTCTAGAGTACATTGCGCATTAATCTAATGACTGCTTCAGATATTTTGCCTACGTTAATTATCCAAAACCCGGAGGGCGAAAAGTTGCGATAATAGACCCCCCATGGGAAGCAGTTCTGGAGGAACCAAAAACTGAAGGAAAAGAAAACACACTTGTTTTTCACAGTCACTCGAAATCAGGCAGTGCGACAGGTCCGCTAATATACGCCAATTATGGGTCACGAGAAGACTTCTTCGAATTGGAAAAGAAGGGTATCGACTTAAAAGGCGCCATTGTCCTGGTTAGAAATGGTGGAACACAGCCAGATAGATCCCTCAAGGTCAAGGCTGCCCAGGACAAGGGTGCAGCTGGATGTATTATATTTTCGGATCCTAAAACGGAAGGATGGGATCTACCCGGGGATGCGGTACAGAGAGGCGGTGTTGGTCTGTCGAACTGGCTTGTCGGAGATGTGTTAACACCGGGGTATGCTGCGGAAGAGGATTCTGTGAGGATCAAGAAGGAAGATAGTCCTGGACTTCTGGAGATTCCTTCGTTACCATTATCATGGAATGATGCACAACATTTGCTCAAGTCACTCAAAGGCCATGGAAAGAAGGTTGAGGGGTCTTGGGAGGCTGGTAATAATTTCAACGAGGAAATCTGGACAGGTGCTATGGATTCCTCGCCGAAAGTTCAACTCGACAATCTTCAAAACGAGGAGGAGAAGCAACCAGTGTTCAATGTTCTAGGGTTGATCAAAGGTTATGATGACTACAAGAAAAGAATCACTATTGGAAATCACAGAGACGCTTGGTGTTTTGGCGCCAGTGATCCAAATTCCGGAACTGCTATCATGCTGGAGGTTGCTAGGATTTTTGGACAAATGGTGGAAGTGGGGTGGAAGCCTAGTAGAAGTATTATCTTTGCAAGCTGGGATGCCAAGGAGTATAATCTCATTGGCTCAACGTAAGTTTAAACATATACTCCTCCCAATTCTCAATTGCTTAGAGATATTGATGTCGCGATCTACAGCGAGTACGTTGAGGATAATATTGAGTCTTTACGCCTTCATGGAATGGCGTACGTCAATCTTGATACAGCCATAGCTGGAACCAAATTTTCGGCATCTGGTTCACCACTCTTACAAACCGCACTCATGAATTCTTTGGAAATGGTGGATGATCCCCAGACCAGCGAATCGCTGAGGAAGCTTTGGGGCGATAAATTTCTCCCTGGGCTAGGTTCCGGGGGTGACTGGGTAGCATGGCAAGATTACGCGGGAGTTTCTTCAATTGACCTAGGTTTTACTGGAGGAGGGTTCCCGCACCATAGTTGTTACGATAGCTATGAATGGATGAAAACTCGTGGCGACCCAGACTTCAACTATCATAAAGCCATGGCTCAAGTTCTTGCAATGCTCATCCTTGAGCTTGCAGACACTCCGCAATTACCATTCAACATGACAAATTATGCCGTTGCCCTCGACCGCTATACCCAGGACCTTGAAGGATTCATCGATAAGAAGGCGAAAGCCTCGCCATCTCAAGACTCTCACGTTGATTTAAGTAAACTGAGAGAAGCGATTACAACAGCTCATTCGAGACTTTATGAATTTGATACTAAGCACGAACCGTGGATGGATCAAATGGGAACAGTCATGGGGGGTCTAGATAATTATGGGACTATTCATCGGAATAGTCGAAATGCAAGGATGAGCAATTTTGAGGAGCATCTCCTAGATCTGGATGACGGTGGTGGACTACCCGGCAGACCGTGGTTCAAACATGTAGTCTTTTCGCCAGAGGTACGTTTGAATGCAGTGATACCACACAAAAGAGGTACTAACTTGTATTAATAGGCATGGGGTGGGGCAGAACCTGGCTACTTCCCTGGTATCCGAGATGCTGTGGATAAGGGTCATTGGAAGCTGGCACAGGAGCAGGTCGAAATAATAGCGAAACGAATTGATCGGGCTAGCTGGAAGCTTCTTAATTGAGGGGCTAGATCATGGCATTAGCGCATTTTATTTTATTTTATTTTATTTACCTCTCGTGGTCCTAGTGTAGGGTACGATCTTGAGGAACTTTTCTTTACCTTTTATATCGCATGGGTGGGGCTGGCTATGTATGCCATCTATATACCCTTTTCTTACCCCCTCTACCTCCCCATTGTTTGCTTTTTTTATCTCTTTCAGGAGTTTGTTTGGCATCTTTTCTATTTTACCTACCTCTTTCGTGGCTATCTTACTATTGTTGAAACATAGATGTCCGAGGACTTGCCCGAGGGTGTGTTCTAGCTAATTCCTACCGAAAACTTGTTCGATGGTAGTGAGACAGGACTGGTTGTACGGATAACTATTGCGTCTCGGTATGGGTAGACATGCGGAGATAGTTTTCTTCGTGGCAAAGCAACTATGGCTGTGTCTTCTTGACTGTAATTTTTGTATATATCGGTTTTGTTTATTTCTTTGGGGAAAATGGGTAGTGGGGGTCGGTGGGGGTTGGTGGAAGGGGCTAATCATACATAAGGCATTAACATTGATGGAATTAGGTGTAATGGTATGAATCGTATCATGGGCAAAGATCTCTAGCGCCATTGATGTTTGCGGCAAAAGAATGGTATTGCTACACCTCTATTGTATGGTTTCTGGTCACTAATTTAGTGAGAGTTCCGTTTTAAGTACATATACGTACACTTTTGAGTACATGTGTATGTCGTGTAGAGAGAATGTCTAGGTCAGTAAAACAGGTACGGTAACACCACACCATATAGCTATGCTTTCAGATTCCCCGAGCAGATAAGATCTCGACCTTGATCGCTATGACCCAATTGCAATGCCGTCCGTCCCGTTTGTCCGTTTAGTGACGAAAGCCAACCAACACTTTATGGCCACAATGCGGAAGACCATACTCCTAGACACATTAATGCCCTTAAGCTCTGTCCCAAACCATAATCCAATCCCAACCCAGAGTTGTGCCCGGGAAATCATCATGGTATTCACCTCGACCGTGGTCATAGCCCAGTCCCAGTATTCATGCCAACAACTATCTATGAATCGCATTTCCCGTGCGATATCTGCTACCCACCCCGAAGTATCCACGAATTCAGCGTCCATACTCCAGCCATTTCTAGCACATGGACTAATCGCGCAGTAGAATATCTACAGACCAGCATCGAGTAGCCCTCTACCTGTAGTCAAAGTCTTATATCACCGGGCACAATTCTCAATTCTCTATGCTCTTGAGGAGAGGTCATGGGCTGACAGGATCAAAAATGGAGACTGAAGCGTCGGAATTTACGATTGTGAATACCTGTATGAAATTCCGGGTTGCAGGTTTTCGATTGCTTTGTGTTGTTTGTCCTATCGGACAGCAGATCGGGGGGGAGGAATAACGTTGCTCCCAGGCATTCCATTCAGAGAGCATGAAGATATTACGCATCACGACCAATCACTCGCAATCCACCCCGCGCGCGCCCATTCTCAAAGCCTGCACAACCCACCACCCACAACCCACCACCCTGCGTGGCCCCCAAAACCCCACACCACCCACCAAATCTTACAAACGGCGGCAAGTAGACAACCGCGAGGACAGCCAGTCTACACGCCCAAATAACGTGTTTCGCACGAAACAACCCGCCTTATCCCACAACCCCGGTACCCTGCCTGCCCTGTCTTGCCATGTCTTGCCTTGTTGTTGCGAACTTAGCCGTATGACAGCAACCCGGGATAGTCTGTTTTACATTACCGTAAGCGTAAAACAAGCGTACGAGCTTTAACTTAAAGCCTTATGTACATTCTTAAGTGCTGACTGACTACGTGTTGTGGGTAGAGTGTAGGGCCAGGGTCTGATTCTGTCACCCTAGGTTAGAATTCATAAGCGCAGATGCGGAGGGTGGGTGGTATGACTAAAGGAAACTGAGTGATTCTGTTTGTTTCTGCGTTCTAGCTATATGCTAGGCTAGGATATCGCGGGTTCTATCATTGGCAAGGCATTGAAGGGGGCAGGATGACTTCTACTAAGCCGGACGGATACGCCGTAGTGAGAAGAAGAGGCAATTGGTTGCTGTTCTTTTGCATAATCGAGACAGAAGTAAGATGTCTGCCCCCGATCGATTTTTGAGCTTTTTCCAGAATCACTGCGCCGGACATGAGATATCACTCGTTATTTACCCTTAGGTTTCCATTCTGGGCTATATATTTATCTTGGTAGGCGATTGGATGGCGATATGTGCGCTCGGCCAGGTAGGTAATATGGTGCACACAAGTGCGCATCTCGATTCTCAAGGGGAAAGATGTCGCGTGGTGCAGAAATTGATTCTTATCTTATACCTACTGACCAATATCATTATGGTGCTCAGTAGTTTGATAGATGGATATCTACGTGTGCTGCGAGAATAAACCTCCACGCCCCGTTTCAACCCCCAACAATTGGGCGAGAACCACGCAAGTCGATCGAACCACTCAGCTGCTGCACTTCATGGGAGCAGCTACGTAACATACGTAACCAAGACCGCAGCCGTCCGTGACACAGAAAGCCAGCCTCAGCTCGCACGTAACTAAGTGCACACCTGGAACCAGCCAGCCGGCCAGGTAGTCACACATCAGCTCAAAAAACCGCCATGGCCAATGATCACATCCTCCGGGAAAACGCCACGAGGGGAATACCGCGCGGGCAGGGCGCAGATCTTCATTAAAGCCCCGGGTGGTGCGCGTGCGGGACTGGCTTGGGGTTTGGGGTTGTCTGAGATGAGAATTCGAGGGTGCCGCTAGGATTGAGGGTTAGGTGTAGTAAAGTTAGTAGTTCGGGGATTTTAAGATCGATCCTAGGTTAGTTAGGGCAGATATCTAGAAGGTATATACTCGGACAGAAGTTTTAGTAATATACCCTTTTTACAGCCAAAGTAGCCATGTTTAGCTACCCAAAACAACCAACTAACCTCATCAAAAAAATTCCAACTCTTCAAGGGCAGTTGGAAATTATCTCACGACGGAGTTCAGAGAATTCTAGAATTTTGAGTCCATTCTTCAGGCGTGTGCAATCTAATTTTTACCAAAACTTCTGTACCCCGACTGTACGTAGCGTAGTGTTTGAGAAGAGATCAGGAAAGGTAAATGTAGCTAGCTATTATCGATTCAGTAGAGAACGAAGATGGAGGTGAAGTCATCCCGTAGAGCACGTACAGTACGTACTCTACTGCTCTGCTTCGTAACGCGGCCGGTGCCAAGCTATGTAGCTCCGAGAGCGGAGAAAAGGTTGAAACGCAGCGTAAACTTAGCCTAACGTCGTCGTCGGCAGTAAACATCCAGAAGCAAAAAGAAAAGAAAAAAACCTCCCGCGTTTCCAGGACCAGGCGCCGTATTTCGGAAGACAGCTCTTGCTCCGAAGGAAAGCTAATCCTGCCATCTAGAGTACACTCTGCAGGCAGTTGTGTAGCTAAATTCACCGACTATCACTACGACTAATGTCTCTCTATTTCTGCGAGGGGGATATGTATGTATAGTACTAGGACAGAAGTTTTGGCGATTTTTTCAATCGCCTCGTTGGCAACCACAGGCGATCCCTCAACCACCTGTTGTGTAATCACGAATAGGCCTCAGAACCACTTCAAATTTTACGAGTGAATAGTTTATATCTATATTGTAAATTCGATTTAATTACATCCATGTCATCTGAACTCCTTGCCATCTAATACTTTGTATACCATCCTTCTGCCTCTATAAGAGCCTCTACTCGATCCACCATTGATTTTGTCAAATTCTCAAGGAAATCCTGTTCTATTCCTTCCCACATACATGGAAGAACTTCAGCAAGCCTTGCTCTAACTGCTTCTGGACCTCCTCTAGTATTTGCAAGGTTTGGGTAGGATGTGTGAAGCCTATCCTTAAGGCGTTTCCAGACATGCTGGATAGGGTTCATATCAGGTGAATAAGGAGGCCAGTCTTCCAACTTGATATCATTTGCCGTCAACCAAATCATAGGAGAGTATGCCTTATGTACCGGAGCATTATCCTGCATGAATGTTGCATCGCCCAGTGTGTCTTGTACTCGTTCATAGACCGGTTTCATGCAGGTGTCGAGGAGGCGAGTATAGACAAACTGATCTATAGATTTGACGACAATAGGAACAAAGGTACCACAATTCCTCTCCCAAAAACAGCCTCAAACCATCAGTTTTACCACCCCACTCTTTTGTTTGGGGTTAATACAGTCATTTTTCCATTTTTCCCACCAAGAACGAAATACCTATATTTGACCGCCATGTCGGCATTTTTCTACCGAGCATTCATCACTCCAGATGACCTTCTCCCAGTCCCCTACCGTCCAATGCCTATGTGCAAGGGCCCAAGCAAGTCTACTAGCAGCATGTTCAGGTTTTAAAAGAGATCTGGCTGCGGCTTTCCACTTGCGAATACCTCTTTTCTGGAGGTAGCGTTTTACGGTCCTAGTTGAGACCTCAGGTGCTAGATTGTCCCATAATTGGCGAACAGACTGGGTTCTGTTTTCTTTTGCATCAGTAAAAACCCGATTTCGGGTCCTAAGATTCATCTTAAGAGGTCTTCCAGGTGCAGGTAAATTTCTCGTAGAGTTGCGAGCTTGGTAATGACGGATAAAATTTCGTACCGTACTCTCTGAGCGGGGGTGTGTCAAGCGAGGGAGGATTTTGGCTACGTGACCAAACTCCTGCCAAAGAGCAACTATTTGGCCTTTTTCAAAGTCAGGTAGGCGACCCTGTCCTTCAGTTCTGTCTTCGTCCGGCATCTCTGTATTGAGCTGTGGTGATTTGAAGTGGGGTCGAAGTTGTGAAAAGTTGGGGTTTGCGGGCATGTTTCATCTACGGGCTTGCTGCTAGCAGGGCGGGCGGGGCAGGGCGGCGTTTGCCGATATGTTGAGCTTATTTGCTCTGTACCGTGGTACCTGGCAGGGTGGAGATAAGTACTCTACTCTAGATAGAGTAGTATGGAGTAGGAGCCTGCTGTGAATCTGTAGACGGGGGCTACTTGTAGTACTCACGGTAACTGCCTTAGTCGTTAAGTTAAATAAGTAAAGTAAATGTACTCTACGGTGCATAGGCTGTTTATGTGAAATTGATCATTGCATGCAGAGGCTAATAATCGATGGACGGAGATCCCCGTACTATGGAGAGCGCAACAGACAGGGCAGGGAACCGGGTACCAGAACGAGATTTGACATTCGCTCTCACCCGAGATTGCGTTGACAGCTTTTTTATTATTATTGTTACTCGTATGGAGAAATCGGTTTTTAGATTGAGATCGTTGCCCACTTCAATTCATCAACACTCAAAAACCCAGTCGCGAAAATCCCCAGCTGCTGGTAAATAAACCATAATGAATTGCGGGACGAGCAAAAAAAAAAAAAAAGGACAGTATTAACTAAAGCCTACAGCTAGCTAGACGCAGCAATTTCAATTCCTCTCTACTCATCCTTGGCCTCCTCGGCCTCCTTGCTACCCTCCTCTACCAGCTTCCCCACAAGCAGGTACTTGCCCTCGAAATGGCTCGCCCACCCGGCCAAGCTCTCCTTCTCCTCATCCGTCAAGTCCTCAAGCTTATCAATCGGTTTATCCAGCGGCGTCAGCACATCCTCATCGAAGCTATTCTTCGCCAACCCTCGTGACGCATCGCGCCCCGCAAAGTTCGAGTACGGCCCGCCGGGGCCATAGAACGACTTTCCGGCCGTGACGTCAAAGACACGACCCTCGACCGCTAGGTAGACGCTCGGCGACTCCGTCCCGTTGTAGGGGCTGAGCGTCTTTGGCGTGAAGGTGCGGAAGACCCGTGGGGCGTCGTGTTTGATGTTTGAGGGCGGCGCGGGGCGGAGGCGGCTGTAGATTATGTAGACGGCCAGGGAGAGGAGGATCAGGTTCACGGGAGTGAAGATTGACAGCCTGGTTCGGTCGCCGCCGAGGTGTTAGTAATGTGGAGCTTCTTGGAGACGGGGGAGAACCTGGGATGGAGACGGACGCTTGTGCCTCTACGGCGGTGGGTTGGTGCGGCATGGTAATGGGTATTTATTTATTTTACTGGCTCAATTCTGTTCTCGGTAAGTGGACGGGATGGTAATAGAGTGGATCCGAAGAGGTGAGAAAGTTGTTGTGGTGGTGGTGGTGGTTGAGGAGGCACTGATGATGGAAGATGAGTTGAGGTTGATTCCGGTGACGTTTATTGGATTACCTAGACCGTAGGTGACAGGTGTTCTGGTTCTGGTTGCTACGCTCTCGGAACGGAGTCAAATGTCTAGAGTTTGTCATCCTAGAACACTTTGTGCCAGGGACGGTGCAATACTAATTGCTAGCGTACCCGAGATCACTGGTAGGGGAATGAATAACGGTGCATGCTACAAGAGAAGAGCTTTGATACAGTGCTCTATAGACATGCATCCAATGCCACAGTGCTTTGCACTTTGCTGCAAATTATAATTATAATTACATTGCATTAATTAACGAGAATTATTAGATGTCTCGGTATCGGTTTGGTCCCTGCCTGTGCAGCAGCACTCTATCACCCGAGTTGAACATCGCCAGTGCCAGAGTGGATCCATCCAGCCAGCAACCGGCAAGTGTTCTTCAGCCCAGCATTGCATGTCAATGATAGTTATTATTGCCCTGAAACGGCTTCGCTTGGCACCAGTTATGTGCTTTGGGGAATAAATAGAGAGGGGCAGCATATTCAGGTATATGTATACAGCTGCTCTCGTGCATTATCACCAGCATCATCATGGCAGTGTTTATCAACATGTGAATCGTATAAAAAGCTTAAAGCCCATGCAGAACGGCCAGGCAGAGCACCAACTAGAACTATCCAGGCCACGCGAGAATAACTCTAAAGCTCAAACACCTGCAGAATGTAGGTACAGGCAGGAACCCTTATCGTCTGGGCTAAACTTGTCACCTCGAGATCTCTCTGAAAATTCCGAGCAGGGTTATCGACATTCTTCGATGGACCACGCAAGGGGGGCGATGTTTCATTCCTTTTTAGAGTACCTAGAAGGGCTGTAACGCCCCCCCTCCCTCGCCTGTCGCTAAACACCCCAAACACCCGACGCCCCGGGATCACCACAATGGCACAACCTCACCCCTGGTCAGCTCATTACTATTCTGAATTGAAGGCATGTACTGGTCTGGTGTTGAAGTGCAACTCGCTGTGTACTGGATAGTAGGCATGCCACGCGGAATTACGCACCAATCTGGTGGAGATTGGAACCTGAGATGCTTGGATGAGCCATTAGTTTTGATAGGCCTGTCTCAACGTCGAAGCTATTCTCTGTCAATTGTATTGGCCGGCTTGGTCGTGGCCGTACGTGTTCTAGAGTCCGAATTGCAGTCAGACAAGTCCGTACCATATATCACATCGTATTCGAGAAACCGGACTCACATGACTGTGCTGCGGTCCCATTTCCCCTTCACTTCCTTTTCATTCCCCCCCGCCCATCCCGCGCGCTTCCCCTCCATGGTAACTACTCTCTACATACATAGGTAGAATTGCATAGCACACATCCCACCGGTAGAATTGATTCCCCAGTCAACCCCAGCAGCGATATTCCAGTACCTGCTCCTCCTCCGTTCTCCTCCTCTCTCCTCCACTAGGGTGCATTACTTTGTTCCCCCCTGCGCCGTGTTTCTATTTTAGAACTCCATCTACTCTACCATTGCCAAAACCACCGAGGGTAAAGCTGGGGAGATCTCTCCTGAATAATAAACCGTGAAGATAATACATAGAAAATCCCAGCTAAAAAAATTCCAAGCAGTCATTTTTCCCAAGGCCTGTTACTTCTGCCCAGTCTACTTATTCCCCGTGACGATCTAAATTTCTCCTTATCCCATCTTTTTTGCACTTTTTTCCCCTTCACTCCCACACACTCTCTCGCACACCCACTCGCAGCACAATACTCGTTCGCACCACACCCTCGGAGAGACCGCAGCAACTTCCTTACTACGAAAAAGGTAAATAAGTGTTTTTTTTCTGGCTAGTAGTAGCCAACCAAACCAAACCAACCAATCATTGTATGTACAACATCACTAACTAGACCATATCTCGGCCACTGTACTGATCAAGAAGAAAGAACGCACTGACAGTTATAAAAAAAGATCGCATACCGGTACCTTATCTCGTCAACTGAACCCTTGACCAGTACATACAGTGCAGTGCAGTGCAGTGCACATCCATCCGACAGGTGATCTAACCCCGGTCCACTGTGGGGAAAGGGAAAACCACCACGTCCATAGGGCAGGGAAAGTTCCGATCGTCTCCTTTAGAGACAAATACAGAAGAAAGGGACAAACATCAGTTCAACTATTCAACACCGGACGTTGTTGTTTCTGTTGGCTACATTCATACCCGCATCTCTACTAGCTCTACTGGACCAGAGCGGTTATCGATTCTCGAAAAAGATATTTTGCTTGGCCTCCCGTGCCGTGTGTCTCTCGCTGTACTATCCCTTGCGTCCCTCACGAGTGCTTGCTGCTAGTAAGGTAAGGGAATAGTTAGGCCGCCGTTAGGATTAACATATCTTGGGTACGTTCGAACGCCTAAGCCCTCCCTTTCTCTCCCCCACCCCCCCTTCTGTGCACTTCCTCGAGTTCTTTGGTCCCTGGACCCTTCTTCTGTTCCCTACACCTACATACCCTACATACCCTCTGCTTTGATTCACTCCCTATTGCTTGTTTTTCTTTCCTTGATTCACTCCCTTCTTTCCTGCACAATCTCATCATTGCATATACTCTACCATTCCCACTTGACTACTACTGCGACTACTTTCAAATCATTCTTGATATTAATCTTAAATCTTTTTTCTTTCTTTCCCTTTCTTCTTACTTGGTACTAAATACCTACTGTAGTGCTGCTGCAATTACAAGTCTTCTTTTTTAATTCCTGGAGTTCTATTTTTGCCCCGTTATCAGAATATTTCTTGATTTCGCCTATTCCCTTAAGCTTGTACAACCCTTTATTTGAACAAAACCCGCCCATCATCAGCATCATCATCATCATCCCGCCTGCATTTAAATTAAACCCATCCCATACATATACATATATCACCGCCCCCCCCCCACCATCCCATACCACATCACCACCCGTAATCACCGTCATCGGTGAACTACATTTTCTTCAGTGAAGAAAAAAAAATTATAAAGGGGGGAATCTCTAGACTAACACCTTCGCCATGACGACGCTCACCAGCACAATCACGACGATGTTCAACAGACTACCCATCTACACGCGGCCCAAGGAGCCGGCAATTGGCTACCCGACGCTGACCGAGAGCACAAACACGCATCTGACGGGGCAGATCTTGGGGCTGGATGGAAGGCCGATACCGCTGCCAAGCATCGGTGGGAACCCGTATACCATTGGGTATAAGATTGCGAGCTTTAAGGGTTTGCCGGACATTCCGAGCGTGTAAGTTGGCACCGTTTTTTTTTTGTCTGTTCGTCACTCTCTATTCTGTGGAGGATGTTCCGTTGGGTTTGGTGTTTGGAAGGTACCTGGTGATCCCTACTGGGGATGGATAGTATGCGCACCATGGACATTGTATTTGTATGGGTGGGCGCGGTCCTGCAGGTTTCGTGTAGATCAGGAACCAACGGTCGTTGCTATCAATTTGATGCTTGAGTGGCATTGAATATCTGTAACTTGTCTACTTGAAACACATACTAACCCTTGGATTTGCGCTCATTATATAGAGGATCCAGCCTGCGCGACGACTCATACGGTTCTTCAGAAGACTCTGAAGAAGAAAGCCTGCGCCCACCCGCCCCTCTGAAAATCAAAAACCTCAGCACTTCCACTGCATCTTCCTCAGAATCAACACTCACCCACAAAAAGACGGAAAGCATGTCATCCTCAAACTCATCCCCGCGCCTGCCCCCACCGCAGCAGCAGCGCAAAGGAATCCACCGCAAGCCCGCCCCGCCTACAAACCCCAACTTCTCCATCAGCGCCAAATCCTCCGCCGAGACGATCCGTGGCAAGTCCACTACTCCAGAAGGAAGCTCACGCAGAGGCTTTGGGCTTGGGAATGTAAAGGAGAAAGTTTCTGGGCGCCGCAGGCCGGTGGAGACCCCATCATACTCGTCGGACCACCACAACAGCGACATCCTGGACCCGCTAGAAGCGCCCTCCCCCATCGCTCTTGCAAAGCCGCCAAACTTTGTCTCGATTGATGACTGGTTGGACACACGTGAGCGGGAAGGCCTCCATAGAAGGAGCAACACCGTCACAACTGTCAACACTGTAGCGACTAGATACAACGACCCCATCCGGCTGCATATCCGCCAGTCCACCTTTGAGCCGCTCCCAACACCGCACGAGCTAGCACTGTCAGAGAGTATCCCATCGATGCCGCAAATTCCGAGCCAGTATAAATCGGCCGTCAGCAAGATCAGCATCCCGAGCGCGCCGCTACCAACCCAGGAGGTCAGGCGCCCAAAGACGCCGCCGCCGCAGCTAGAGGAGGAGGAGGAGAAGAAACCAAGGGGTCATATCGAGCAGCTGGAGTGTGAGCAGGATAAGCTCGCGACGAGACGGTCAGATATCAAGCGCGAGATTTGGGATATCAAGCAGCTGCTGCCGCCGAACCCAAGTACGCATAATAGGAGTGCGAGGGAGGATATGAATAAACGATTGGCAGAGCTTGTCCAGCAACTGGCAGATGTGGAGAAGGAGGTGCATGAGAATGGCATGAAGTTGCACAGGGCCTGGCGAAGGAGGGACAAGAAGATGGGCATTGAGGGACCTACGCACTTGTGGGTTAGTCGTGTCAGGGAGTAAGCCACGCACCGATCATGATTATGGGTGATGGATGAGTGGACTGGGCTAGGCTGGTCGGCTTAGTTGGTATTTTTCGTTTTGTCTTACCATATTTTTTCTTTCTTTTTTCTTTCGCCTTGTGGGCTTTTTTTTTCCCTCTAGAGCATCTTTCTGCCATTTCTCCCCTCGTTGAAGACTTATCATTGATCTGTATATGCCCCTCCACCTCTTGGATATCTTATCTGTGGATAGTTAGCGCCCTTTTTTCCTTTTTCCTTTTCTTATATCTTTTCTTTCGCTTTTGATTATATCCCCTGAGAACGCGGAGTTTATGTGTTGCTGATGGAGTTATTTTTTTGGTCTCTTTTTGGCTTATGTCCCTGGTTGCTACAGCTTCTTACTCGCTATTTTAATACCTTTACTGTGTTATTATATATTCACTCGTTATTTTTAGGTGTTTGGTTTTGCTCGGTCTTGGTTTTTTTTATTTTCTTCTTTATCATACCTTCTTACACCCTCGTTTTTCATTGTATTTAACTACCCGCTCGCTCACTCGCTCTCTTTCTTCTTCATAGAGTAGTAGTTGTAGTATTAGAGCTTTCCATGACTTATTTGCTGTTCGGTTCAGGTTACCTATCCAGGAGGAGGAGAAGGGGGGGAGGAAGGAGGAAGGAGGATGAGGATTATAGGATAGAAAATCCAGGAATGAGATACAGCCATAGTTTATGTGCCCAGTTTTCGTGCATGAATGTGCTTGACACGTATGGAAAACATTCCGGGAGCGGCGTTAAGCATGAGCCAGCGCAGCGGGATTTATTTTAGGCTTGCATTGCAGCATGCACAGAAAACAGGAAACATTCGAATTTCCCCGGGACGGTCGCTGTCAGGCGGATAGGCTGGCCCGAGGAGGGGGTGGAGGAGAGAATATACAGCCGGGTCTGTGGGTGTGGTTGTGCTGAGTGGGCTGGCGTCGTTGGTGGGGTCGAGTGATGGTTGGTGATGGTGATGTGTGGTTGACTGGTCTTACTTATATCGCCTTGGGCGCTGCAGCGGATCGTGCTTGTATTGTCGCATGAAGTATGCCTGGACTTGCAACGAGAAATAACTCTAGAAAGGCTAATAGACTCACCAGTTGAGCGGGCGCACTAGCTGTCCGGAATATGGACACTTGGTGATGGGTGTCCATCATAGCATTCCTTTGACCCTCTTTTCTTAGGCTGTTATCCATATACACTCTCTGGTAATATCAATGCTCTGATTCGCAAGAGATTCTCATTTCCGCTACTGGCGTTACGAAAAGATGGTAGGCGTTGTTGAAGGCAGGAGCGCCGAACTGCAGTGATGCCGGTAGTGATCGATCCCATCCTATGTTAACTCAGGTATATCAACTCAGGTCGGTGGCCAAATACATACATTTCATTGCCAGTGCTGTTTTGGCTTACTTGTCTTCGTCTCATGGACGCCCCCGGGTGGTGCATCGTAGGAGCAGGTTTCTGGGTGCGGAGCTGCCAAAGTCATGGATATATCTGAAGCTTCGAGGTCCAACTATATCGAAGAGAGACTGTTACGGTGGGATATTTGGGGCTATATTATAATATTGTGTAGTGCTAGGGCCATCACTTACAACTTATGATGCTTGAGTTGAGCTAGATTTGTAGCGTCAAGGATCGAGATGTTTCTCGCCTGAAGTTCGGCTGCGTAAACCAGCAAGCTACCGCGTGCAATTAATGAAAGAAAAACCTACCACGTAGTTGGAATGTCAGCAGAAGGACAGAGTACTATGGGAATACACACGTAGTCTTGTGCCTATCCGGCGATCCCTTACAAACAGCTTTTGAATTTTCTTAACACTACTGCAGCTGGGCTTCACGACAACTGCAACAGTAGGGACTGGTGGCATTTTGGCCAGAGTAACAAGGCAATATCGTGGCCTCGCAGCAGCATTCAATTCATATGCAGTAGTGATACTACCCAGTTGTAGTTGCTAAACAGATTGGAAATCGAACAAAAACCTCATGAATGTGGATCACCTACATGTACTAACTACTAAGTACTACTGAGACAGAGCTAACTAATCATGGTGTTGGTACTGCTCCAGCAAAGAATGGCATAGCACGAATCGATCTGCCGGCATGAGTGAGACATGCATATGCCAAGTGTACACCGCGATCGAATACGTACCTGATCCTTAATAATCACTGATCTTCAAGTAATAGGTGGGATGGCACTAGTGGAACATCACAGGCAGGTAACTCTAAATCACTGGTATCTAATAATTCTAAGACCCGACTACAAACACCTCTTGCCCAATGGTCGTAATTGCCGTCCGGCCCTAAGGTTAAGCAGCTGAGATATATCCCGTCGGGCATTCACCCAAAAGTAGAAGTTTGAAGCACTAATACTACTTCAAGAACCCTTACCTCAATCGCATAAGTATCCATCTAATCCTATGTCCCATCGTCTTCAGCTCATCCAAAGTCCTCCACCATGGCTTCCGTTCTGCGTACGTCTAAGTTTGCCGCGATCTTCTTGCATCTCCTCGTTCCCTTCGTAGTATCTCTGAACTTCACAGCATCATCACAGCAAGGCGTTTTACACAATTATGTAAGGATTCCCTGTTCCATATATATATACAAATTACACAAAAGCGATCATGACCTCACTGTGCGGGGGAAAAAGGCGTATCACCTAGTGGCATTTGAACATAACCCTCCAACCTGTACAAACAGCTCAGACCGTGACACCCTACTGTTCATGGGCGGCCTCGGTGAAGGTTTCACCACAGTCCCATATGTTTCCGGGCTTGCAGACGCGCTTGAAGACTGGAGTGTGGTTGAAGTTTTGACCACTTCGTCATACTACGGCTGGGGCATGGGGAGCCTAAAGCGGGATGTCGAGGAGCTTTCTCAAGCCGTGGCTTACATCAAGCAAATTCGCCCCCACGGACGTGTGGTTCTGCTGGGTCACTCCACAGGTAAAGAAAAACACTACCCAAAAATCATTTCCAACTCTAACTTTCCGTGATGCAAAAAAAAAGGCAGCCAAGACGCCATTGAGTACATTTCAAAACCCGCCGCAGGCGCCCCAGACCTCGATGGTGCGATCTTCCAAGCCCCAGTTAGCGACAGGGAAGCAATGCGCTATCTTATGGGAGATGAATCGTATTATGAGGCCCTCGATTTTGTTACGAAATGGGTTGCGGAAGGCTTGGGCGAGGAAATAATCCCAATCAAGTATCGTGGGCCATTTGCAGCTTACCCTATCACTGCTCGTCGATGGTACCTTAACCCTGATCGACCTCACTTGCTTTCTTATATGTAAAGGCTGTGCTGACCTTTTGTAGGTACAGTTTGCTTGTTCCATTAGGTCCCGATGGTATCCCACGAGGTGATGACGATTATTGGTCCTCAGATATCAGTGAGGATGTTGTGAGGTCCGTGTATGAAAGAGTCACAGCTGAAACAAAACTACTCTACCTGTTCTCGGGAGACGATGAGTATATGTCAAGCAGTCTCGATAAAGAAGCGTTGCTTCAAAAGTGGTACCGTGCTGCAGCTGCAGCTGGAGTAACTGTGGATACGGAGAACAGTGGAACAGTGGCTAAAGCAAACCATCGGTACGAGGATGTACCCGAGGGGGTAACTCAAGACCTTTATGGAAGAGTGAAGAGATTCTTGGAGGGGTTAGGTAGCGATTTAAAATAATCGTGGATCAGGTCCTATTACTTTGGGTCTTGGGCTAGGAGCTCGTTTAGTCCTACTGAAACATGGACTTCTTCTACGAGATGCATTCATTCCAGCACGCTGATATCACAATACGAGTGATTGTTCATGATCACAAGGCACTTCTTCTTTATCGTAATTTATTCCGTCTTTTGTAAAGTCCTAAAAGCGTTGCGACACTAAGAACCCTTCCTGTTGTGTTCACAACTCATACGACCAAAAAAGCAAAGAAACAAAATCGATTACCATGTAAAACCCATACTAGCCAGCTATTGTTCTTTTACAACTGGTTGGCAGTGTTGAAGTCAGTCAAGGCCTCCTTGACACGGGCAGTCATGGTCTTCTCTCCCTCACGGACCCAGACGCGGGGACTAGTAAAGTATCTTGTGTTAGATCCCAACACTCATTGGGGGGGATTTATTAAAAGGAAGCTTACTCGAAGTATTTCTTGTTGGGCTTGTCATCACCGTCAGGGTTTCCGACTTGCTGCATCAGGTAATCCTTCTTGTTGAGGACGTAATCACGGATACCAGTCAGGTAGGCGTACCTTTTTACTGGTGAGTAAAAGACTCTATACACTCTCTCATAGCGGAACAACGATAACTTACTGCAAATCGGTGTCCAAGTTGACCTTAATAACACCGTTCTCAATTCCCTGTCTGAACTCCTCCTTGGAGGAACCAGAGCCTCCGTGGAAAACAAGGAACAATGGCTTCTCCTCGGTACCGCCGATCTGCTGCCTGGTGTAGGCCTGGTGCTTTCCGAGGAGCTCGGGGTGGAGCTTGACGTTACCGGGCTTGTACACACCGTGAACGTTTCCGAAGGCGGCAGCGATGGAGAAGTACGGGGAAACAGAGGATAGAGCCTTGTAGACCTCATAAATGTCCTCGGGTTGAGTGTACAGGGCGCTGTTGTCGACATCGGTGTTGTCAACACCATCCTCCTCACCTCCAGTGATTCCAATTTCCTATAATAATAATTAACTAAAGGCTCGTTTAGATTTACTGGATAAAACCACGAACCATCTCAAGCCACTGCTTCATAGGAGCAGCACGCTCGGCGTACTTCTTCGTAATAGCAATGTTCTCTTCCTTCTCCTCCTCAGACAGATCGATCATGTGAGATGAGAAAAGAGGCTCTCCATGCTCAGCGAAGTACTTCTCGTCAGCATCGAGCATTCCGTCCAACCAAGGAAGGAGCTTCTTGGCGCAGTGATCGGTGTGGAGAATAACTGGGATGCCGTATGCTGGGGCGATTGAGCGGATGTAGTGGGCCGCGGCGATGGCACCGGAGATAGAGGCGAATTGGTCAGTGTTGGGGACGCCCTATATAGAAGTTATGAGTTGAATGTTCAATATCTGGAGCGAGTACGATACGAACCTTTCCAGCGAAGTAGGCAGCACCACCCTGAGACATTTGGATGATGATTGGGGACTTTGCATCGCGGGCCGCCTCGAGGGAAGCGACTACCGTTGAGGAAGAAGTGACATTCTATTTGTTATCTGTAAGTTAATAATCCCTCCAACGGTTGTAAAAAAATGGCGAGAGAAAGGAATGAGTAAACTCACGATGGCAGGAATGGCGAACTTGTGCTCCTTGGCATATTTGAAAAGCTATTTTTGCAGATTATAGTCAGAATAATCCGGGTAAAGCAAGTACATGTAGTTATCCAATAACGTGGAGTGAAAACGTTGTATGGCGGGGCATTTAGACTTACGTTCAAGACGTCATCACCAACGATAACACCAGACTTCCTCTTAAGAACTTCGAGAGCACCCATTATGATAATTCTAATAAGGAGAGGAGAAGTGTTAGTTGATGAATTCCCGATCAAAATTTCAAATGGAGATTTTGATTCTTTGAAGAGGAATAGTGGGGCAGCTTGAGAGTATCCTTAAGGCGACAATCCTAGGCAAGTACACAAGGTAAATGAGGGGGTTGATGAAGAGCTCACCTAAATTTGACGAGGGCGAGTCTTTTTCTGTGTTTGTTTGAGCAGTGTTGCTTTGCAGTTGGAAGATGAGGGGGATAGGGTGGTTTATGTAGACGTTGATTTCTCAACAAACGGAGAGAACACCACTTTTATTAATGGCGGGGTTAATTCGCACGGCAGGACAGATAGACAGGGATGTTGGTGGAAGTCTCAGAGATACCGCCTCTGTGGAGTTTTCTTTCTATATGACGTACTGAAAACTTGAAATATCTACAATTATATTTTGCGGCGCATACGGGATGATTGCCGTACTGGCAGTAGTACCCGGCCGAGCCCTTTACTCTTGTTAAAATCGCGAATCGCGATGAATGGAGTACCGATACTTTTTTTCTTATTCCGGTTCGCTGCAAAAACGTAAATGATCCTGCTAAATAACATATACAGCCCCCCACGTGGAGGATGGGTGGGAGGGGAATGGTAAAATATACAGAGAAAGAAAAAAAAGCATCCCACAATCTAATTCTTTTTACATCTCCCTTTCATAAATGCCCGGTTGCATAGATAGATAGCTTTATTTCCCTTTTGACAGCTGACGCTTGCTGGTGATCGTACGCATATCGAAGAGTTTTTATTCCGAGATTCGGCCTTTTTTTTGGTTATGCAGCTCTAAACCTAACCCATTCCCATCTTCTAATGTATTTCCTGCCTCTGGACTGTAGCCCGTCTTCTGACGAAATCATTGGTTCCCTTCATCTTGATTTCAAACTGGTATTCTCCAATCATTTTGATCTTGTCACCATCAACTCCTATCAACTCAATCTGATCAGGTGTGATAACGACCCTCGATCCCTCCTCTCCGTTCGCGGCAGAGACCATTTTAATTGCGTTGGCAATATCAACTGTAGACACCGATCCGTGAAGGGAGTGGTCTGTTGGAGAAATAGTTGCGCTGGAGAACTGGAGGGAGGGGGGGAGCAAAGCCTCGAGGATAGCGATGGTTTGCGTGGGCTATGGTAAATATTAATAACGCTGTGATTATCCTAGGATGGATCGAACGCACAGAAAGGAGAGAAACGGTGGCCCTTTGTTTCTTTTTACCGCCTGTAACAGTGTCGGCGAGAAAGAAGAAGTCTCGTTGGGGGGCTTCACCGCGCGGTATCTTCTTTAGCTCTGTGTAGTGGACATAGTCTGCTACCTTCTGAGGATACCTGGGGAGTGGATTAGTATGTTCTCGGAATTTTCGACATCAGATTGCCATATATAGGGATATGATTGTGCATAGATTCTGCCTCACACAGAAGTGGCATGTTAGACATACCATATGCCTAAAGTCGTCCAGTTAGTAAAAATGGTTCACAAACAAAATTAAGAAGACTCACTCCTCATTCTTCCCTTTGCAACAGGAATCAAGGTCCCTATTATCCCGGACACATCAGAATCTCAGGTCCCCAACAATGAACACATCAGGTAACTGGACGACCATCATACCAGCTGGTCCATATTTTGGCACATCTTTTAGCAGCCTAACCGTGACCGTGGGGACCTTCACCATCTTCTTATTCCCTCGAATTTGCTGGAAGGCACCGCCGGCGAGTTGCCGGATACATGACGGACACTTTGGAGTGCTGAATAACGCCATTGGGACCCTGAATGGCTCTGTGGTAAACTGTTTGTTGGTGGTTGTTCCTGACTAGATTTGCGATTCCGAGAATCTTGGACTAGAGCCGCTTCAACGCGCGGGGTGTGATACATGGGCAACACACATGCCAAAAATCATATATATTATAAAGCGTGCATCATAATAAACGGTGGTAAAGATTTGAGTACCAGCTTTACATCTCACTACAATTTTGTTACTGGAAATAAAACACTGCATTGGAAGAAAAAAAAATGACCGGACCGAACTCTATTATCTTCCGGCTGACAAAGGACTTGCGCACCCCTCCAAGACAAGACATCCTGGGGTGTAGCCCCTCCTCTTTTAGGTGTCTTTACCTACGACTTTGCCCACGCTATCACCCGGTTAGAAAAAGTTGAACAGACATCATCGCCATTCTGTTCTTTTGTTTGTCGTCAACATAACGCAACCACAAAAAAAAACTAAAAGGAGCCTCAATTCAGATACGGGAAAGGAAAGGAATATCGTCAGACATAAACTAAGCAGACCATCAGTCACTTTTCTACTGTACATATCTCAACATAAATTGGCGGTGATGAAAGTCCCTCACTCTCGGCTCTCTTTCTCGCCATAGCTCAGAAACAAGTCCAAAAAGGAATCCGGAATGCCGGCGCCAAATAACAAGCAGCTCACGATCGCCTATGCTGCTGGTGCATCCCTCGCTGCTGTAACCCTCGTCTATGTTTTTGGCCCTACATGGTTTATCGATTCAAACCCTTCCTCATCACAGCGGAAGAAGGGAGTGGTGGGTCTTGTCAACACAGCCAATGACTGCTTTGTATGAATGCACCCACGTCCTACTCAGCCCTATGGACATTCCATTAATCCCATAAACAGATAAATTCAATTCTACAATCCCTTGCAGGACTAGGAGAGCTCAGGGCATATTTGGTCAGACGGACAAGGGCGGCAAAGGCCAACGGGGAATTTATCGAGGGTGATGAAAAACCGTTTCTGACCGCAGCTTTAAAAGATATATTAGATGGTGGGTTTGGATATCAGCGGATTTCGGAGGTGAGAACTGATGAGTTACAGGTCTTAACGAGAGGCCATTATATAGGAAGACGTTATCTGCACGACCTTTTTTGACTGTTCTAGAGAGAGTATTCCGGCAGAGGATTTCCCGCAGCCAACAGGACGCCCACGAATTCTTGCAGGTTGTTGCCGAGACAATAGCGGAGGAATATCATAAGCAGAAAAAGTCAGTGAAAGCAGCAAAAAGAGTAGTGAAGGAAAAGGATTTAGAGGACGAAAAGGCTCACGAGGAGGAGGAAGAGGCGGAGGAGAGAAATATTCTCCTCAATGTGGGTGAGGCTGATGGGGAGAAAGTAGAAGAGGAAGAGGATGGGGTCATCATTAATGTGGAACATTCGGATTCAAATTTAGATGACGAGACAGAAGACGAAGCCGGGATGCCACTTGAGGGGAAAGTTGAATCGGAGATAGAGTGTCAGAAATGCCACTTCAAGCCAAAACCTACAGTTTCCACATTCGTCGTTTTGACATTACCGGTTCCTCAAAAGGTGCGTTGAATCTACTTTTATCGAATTTCTTTAGCATGAGCAATACTCTAATAGTCTCTTTACAGAGTAGTACAACCCTCTCAGACTGCATTAAGGGTGTTCTCTCCACAGAGTACATAGACGATTTCCAATGCGCAAAATGCAGACTTGAACATGCCATAGCAACCCTAACCCGTAAAATTGCAAGTACACCTGTCACAAAGCAAGAAAAGATTCAAGAGATAATCGACACTCTCCGACAAACTCTTGAAAAAGATCCTGAAAAAATTCCTGAGGGAATCGATATACCACCATCTTCCTCGGCCCCCAAATCCCGTATAGCTCGTAGGACCCGCATGTCGTCCCACCCCCGAATTCTCGCTCTCCATCTCTCCCGCTCTATCTACGAGGGTTATTCATCGTCGAGAAAGAATAGTGCTCGGGTTTCATTCCCAGAAACCTTGCAGATGGGCGGTATCATGGAGAAGCATGAATATAAACTTCTCTGCATGGTGACACACAAGGGCGGCCACGAGAGTGGGCATTATGAATGCTTTAGGAGGCAGATTGTGTCCCCGCCGCCCTATTCCACACCTACGCCCACACTTGCACCTTCTACCCCTGCAGCAAGTGGTCAAGCGTCACCGATTGGTGGTTCGACTCCAGGATCCACCGTTCGATTGGTAGACCCAAGGGAACCGGGCGTAGACTCCCCTTCCTTATCACCTTATGCTGCATCGTCCAATATTCTACCCTCGGATGCATCGTCCAATTTATCAAGCTCGGATTCAAAATCTACACCGTCCCCTTCTCTGTTGACACCCGATATTTCTTCTATCCCGGAGGCTGGCCCGGGAACCGCAGCAGATAGTGCTTTTGAAAAAAAGGCCCATGTTCCGAATAAAGTCAGAAAGAAGCACGGCAATAATAAGTGGTGGCGCATAAGCGACGACAAGATCAGAGAGACGAAAACTGGGGACGTCCTTGGTATGCAAAAGGAGGTCTATTTGCTATTTTATGAAGAGCAGAAACCGGAATAAATTTTATCAGCATACTGCATAAAACAAAACGAATACCATTTTATACGTCGATTTTTTTCTATCTTTTACTATTTATGCTTCATTCATAATGTGGGAACTGTAGAGTACTGCTAGAAGTACGGATGGGCATTGTTTGGTTTAGAGGCATTTTTCCACTGGTCACTCAGGGTTTGGCTTAAACGTGATAGTAGGCTTTGGAAGAAAGAACATCGACATCATAGGGGACTCATCAGGTATTATGGGTTTTGTTTTATCCTTTAATCCCCTCTCCCTTGGCTTGGAAAAGACGTTAGATTATGGAAAATTTGACATCCAGTTTTTTACTGTACAGTATCATAGCATGGCAATATTTCCTCAGAGAAACACATTCATATTTCAATTCTGGGCTACGTTGCCGATGTTCTACAATGCATTCGCAATATTTGCGAACATCATGATATCAGGTCGAGCAACTTTTTTTATTACCCTTCAAAAAAAAGATAACTTTAACTTGAACCTCGCTATTAAGCGCCTGGCACATTGAAATCCAAAGGGAAAAAGGGGGGAGAGGGAATCCGAACATTAGAGATTCATTTAAGAAATACACGGGTTATACCATTTACAAAACAAAGATGCTGCTTTTTAATACTGCAGCTCCAGTCTGATATAGTCAGATACTACGGGCAATTTTTTTCTTTCCAGTTTTAAACTCCTGGACATGAGGACATCAGCTATGGCTCTTGCTTGCTATGAATTTTGACTGATAATAATGGTCGATGGTTAGCCTACCTACCAGAAATCAGATTGCGGTCACCAGGACGGACAATCTAGGCCTTTGAACGAGTCCTTTGTGATATTTTCTCCGCACCGCCTGCACCGGTTTCAAGTTTTGCTGCCTCCTCTTTTTTCCTCGCTTCGATTTCGGATTTCTTGGGGCGACCTGGTCCACGCTTCTTTGGTGCAGGAGACTTCTCGGCGTCACCTGAGTCGGCTTCTTCGGACTTCTTTGAATCTCCGTTGCCGTTCTTTTCCTTGGCGTTTTCGTCGTGGAGCTTGGGCTTCTTAGCTTCCTTGCCGGTCTCTTTCTCGACTTCCAGTTGCTCTTCGGCCGGTGATTTGCCATTACCATCAACGTCGGCCTCCGAGCGGTCTCGCTTCTCGCCAGCCTCGGCTTCCTTCTTTTCGGCTGCCGCTTCTTTCGCTTCTTTCGCTTCTTTCGCTTCTTTCGCTTCTTTAGTCTCTCTCGCTTCTTTCGCTTCTTTAGCGGCCGTCTTCTTGTCTTTCTTCTCGGCAGGAGCTGCAGACGACTCCTTGGTGAGCTCGCTTGCACGCTTAACAACGTCGTTGCCTTCACGCTCTACGTGCACTGCAGGGTTGTCAGGGTCAGCGTTCTTGTGTACTCGTTTACCCTTCGATACGATCTCGAGGGAGCCGTGGTTCTTGATCTCGGCAACGGTCCCCGAAGGATGACCAGAGCCCCAATTCCAGGTGACTGGATTCGGGGGGCTTTATGAGCACCAATCCCTCTCTTTTTGCGAGTCAATTTATGGAAATATCAGAGGGGTCCTACCTTCATCGCCCTTCTTGATGCTCTTATCAGTCATTTTGGAGTATGGAGGGATTTTTGTTTTTGTATGTGAGAGGTGAGGTTGGTTGAGTAGTTTACGTTTGAGTAATACAAATAAGTAGATGGAAGCTCAATGAGAACTGAAATACGATGGAAAAATTGCTAGGTGTTTGGATTGGAAGAAGGAGGAAGAAGGTATAAAAGTGTGATGGAAAGGAGAGCGAGGAATGGCTCTCTTAAATAAATTCAGGACAACGTGCAATAGACTATCTAAGCAATGACGCGCAATAATCAATTTTGGGGGAAGGACGGGGGGAACCATAAAGTTGGCTGATGCATTTTTCGTTCAACTTTGGCCGCCGCCTTCCATAGCAGCATCCATACCCCCCAGGGGAGAGAGCGAGGCAAGGTCAGGTACATACCTACATTCTAATGGATCAGCAAAATACCCCAACAAAGTAACCTCATATAATACTCAATTGTCGTACACCCGCCCCCTCCCTTTCGCGAAAGCAGGTAAAATGGAGAGACAGACCCCCCCTCCCCTTTGAATACATGTACTTATTTGATACAGGTAGTACCGGAAGACGGGGAACTTTATTTATGGGGGTGTACTTTATGTAGGTATGTAATGTATCTTAGGTGCGAGGTAAGGCAGGTGCGGTTACCTACATTTGGCGCAAAGCAAAAAAAAAAAAAAAAAAAGAAATAGCGGCTGCAAACCAGACTGTGGGGATGAATATCAATGGGGGGATAATGTGCGACACAATTAGTAGTATGGCTGCATCCAGAAAGAGCTGAACTTTCAGTGGTGGGAGCTTCAATAAAACGGCAAAATTAACACGGGGCTAAGATAAGAGGCTATTGGCTGTATTGGGTTATAATACATTGAATGTTTCTACCGACTTCTATGAGATTGAGACAGAAAATTAGTGGGAGAGGTTTCAATAATAAGTAGCAATTGGGTGTTTATGCTTCACGAGAAATTAGACGGCAGTTGGCAGGTCAAAGTAGGCCAATTTTCTAAAGGCGCAAGGAGCGATAAAGCATGGTTGTGGTAACCGATCCTTGATCGATCCATGAGGCTGTTAATGGTAACTCATAAGAACATATTTCGTGCATCAGATTCTCTACTTCCCGGTTAGAAACTCTGTGACGCAGGAGAAGAAACCAGAACACGGGGCGCGGGCACAGGGTATAGGGTATGGGGCTTAGGGTTTCTAGCAAATCTCCGCGGTTCCATAAAGCACGAGCCCGTAGTGCAAAAAACTATTTATATTGGAGTTGGAGACGGATTTCTTTGGGTGCGCACCAGCAGATAATTTCTTTCAACATGTATATTGAGAAAGAGCGAGTTAACTGTTTGTAGATGCGATATGTACTTCCACCCCTAACCCTCACCTCGCCTAGCTGTCGACTGCTGTTTAGGGATGAAGAGGAGGAAATCAAGGTTATCCCCCCAGGATCTCTTGGCACCTGCGTTTGCGCAATGCGCATAAACCACACCCAGGGTTCCAAGATTCCGGGGACATTCCACCGTGTCCGTGCCCATTAATTGATCTTGATCCATTTTGGAGAACGAAACTGCCTCAATTATCACCTATCAGTAAGCTCTAGAGCTCGGGGGTGCCTAATATACACAACTTTCCAGCGATTCCCATCTTGACGATGCTTATTGTGATCGGGGCTGGTCCGGGGGTTGAACCCAGTTCGGTGCACGAGGCTCTTTCGACATGTTGTTTAAAGCTAAAGACTTGATACCATGTACCTACCGTTCTGCCAACACCATCTCTCCAAACTTAGAGTATGGAAGCGAGGTCACCAATAGCAGCTGTGTGGGAAACAGGGCGCTGGGGCTGTTCTTGGAGTAAGCCATCGACAGCGTAACTCATTTGTAGTTATGTGTGTGTGTCTTATGGGTGCATAAGTGATTCATGCCATACTATGGAGAGAGCTCTATTCTTCAGAGGTACTGGCATTATCTAAGCTGTGGATACATCTAGCCATACTAAACAGGCCTCCACCGAAGTCTGTGGTTAGTCGTCCCTTACAGTAGAGAGATTGAGAGTAGAGTAGCATGTACCTACATATATAGCCTTCTTAGGCATTGAGTTGGTTTCATCTGTATTGTAGTTGCGCAATACCGGTTTCACCCCACTACATGTATGTACATCAGCAGAGTACAAGTACATACATGTACATGTACATATACGCAAAGTAAATGCCAGCTAGAATGATCAATTAGACCTTTGAAACTGTTGAATTCAAACCTTTACGGAGATGGCAATCGAGATATCGGTGCTGGCTATCGGGGATGTTCAATCAAAATCATGTAGCCTTTTACTGAAGGACAAGGTCACCCGCCACTTGTCCTTCCTCCATCCATCCCTCTCTTCCAATGTTCATCTCTCTTCAGCTTTTTGATCTCACACCCTCCTCAAGCCCGGACTGCTTTGCTGTACAAAAAAAGAGCATACATACATATGTAGATTAGACACATACATGATATCGTAGAGCTGTTTCAATGGATGCCAACCAAAGTGGCGGGGTCAGACGGCCGTAAGTTACGTAACCAGAATGTACTTACATTCAGAATTACAACGTCGGAGAGAGTGAACCCTAGCCACAGATTAGTCCATTAGCAGCGCACCGTAAGCCAGGCAGACGTTGGTTGCGTGTGTGTGCACAGTGCAACAGCCCCGGTCACCCCTTCTCCAGCCCCAAGAGAACACTCAGAAAGAGTAGTCCTCCCCCATTATCGTCAATCCGTCCAGATCCTCTTTAGAACACCACCTCCACCACCTCTACCTCCCCCCTCGACCGTCCCCCTTTCATCTCCATTACACCTCCATCTTCTCAATCTGATCCCTCATTCACCAAATATTTTGTCAGCATCGTCGGTCTTCATCGGTCGGTGCTCTCGCTAATTTCATTTTTCGAACCCTCTATCCGGGTTTCGCCTTTTTGGCATTCTATTCTTACTGTCCGTGCTCATCCCATCAATCAATCTGCTGCTTCCTCCATCTATCTATCTATATTTTCCTTTCTTGCTACAGAGGCTCGGCTAGGAGCCTCTTTCAAACTTCATCTTTTCATACCATATCATTTGGTATTATATTCTAACTAAGTTTATTACAGTCTCACACACATGTCTGAAGTTCATCCACGTATCCCCTATACCCCTCGTGGCGGCGGTGGTAGGGGTGCTAGTCGGGGCGGCCGTAGCGGTTCTACTGGCACCCGGGGCGGATCAGCCCGTTCAGTCCGTAACTTAAATGGCGACATCAATACACCTTACAGCAACGAAGATGAAGGTCAATTGAAGACGAAATACCCCAAAGCACTGTTACAACTGGAAGAGATGTTCGAGAACCAGGCTTCTGAAGACCTCATCTCCATTCTAGAAGAGTGCGATGGTGATCCTAATATTGCAGCAGATAGGCTAGCTGAGGGTCCGTTCTCCTATCTTCAAGCTCTTCTTTTACATGTTCACTATCTTCCCGCTGCTTTGCGGCTCTTGTTGTGTAACCTTGTGTAGCAGCCTAGCTAAAATATATATTTATGCTTGTTCAGGTCGGGCCCGCCAGTGGGTGGTACAGGGGGGCCATAAACCTCGTCCTAGCCCCAAGCCTAAGGCTTACGACCGCGCATCAACTGGAGCTGCCACTGATTCTGGTCGTGGTCCTCGTGCGAGGGGCAACTCTGAGGCTGGCCGCTCTCGTGGCCGAGTAACAGGGCCGGAGAACCGCAATAACCCAAGCCGTGCACGCCCCGGACCCCCCCCTCCAAACGGTGTCGCACGTCAACCCGAAGACTTGGGCGGGTGGTCTGCCGTTGGGGAGACTGTTCCGACAACTGAAGCTGAGAGCACAGGGGACGCAAAGAAGAAGCCCGATTCCAGTGTAACTTCACCTCCAACAACCACTAAAGCTGCCCCATGGACCAGCCTTTTCAAACCTGCTCCTACTCCTGCACCGGTACCGAAAAGGGTCCCCAAACCAGTTTCTCTTCCACCTGCGCCTACTCCTGCGCCTGAAACAAAAGCTGCTCCAGAACCAAAAGTGCCCGAATCTAATGTCGAAGCTGTCCCACCTCAAGAGCCCACAACTGAGCCGCTTGCCGAACCTTCTGCGCCTCAAGTCGAAGCTCCAGTTATCACTCCCGTCGCAGAGCCAGACCCAGAGCCAGAAGTAAAACCCGAGGTCCCCTCGGTGGTCCCTGCAGTTCCACCAATTCCAGTAACCTTAGTAACGCCAGCAGTTCCAGTAGCTCCTGCGGTCCCAGCTACACCAGCAGCTTCAGAAAGCCCAGTGGCTCCCATAGCTCCCGAAGCTCCCGCAGCTCCCGCAGCTCCAGAAACACCAGTAGCTCCAGAAACCCCCGAAGTTATTGAGACTATCCCCTCCCCCCAGCCTCAACAGCCACTTACAGAAGACAATTTGGAAAAAATTGAGGATGTTGCCCCACCTGCTCCAACAGGTACCCAGGCAAGCACAATCGCGTCACCTGCGCCTACTCCTAGTGCTATTGGTGTCAGCATTGCACCCCCACCCACCCAGCCCGTAGCAACAACACCTAGGACTGCGTATGCCGTGGCTATACCGAAAAACACCCCAAGATCAAAGTACCGGACCTTAACACAACAGGAACCTGTCATTATGCCCAGTCCTATAACTCATAACGCAGTAGAGCACCCAACCCTTCAATTCGGCAGTATGGGTCTTGGTGATGAAGATGGCGATGAAGCTGAGCCAGTCGAGACTGTGTCGCAACCTGAGCAGCCGTCTCAAATTGCTCAGCCAATTTCTGCACTTCCTCCGACTGGCCCTGCCCAGGCTCCAGTCTCTCAGCCACCCGTTACGGATGCACTTCCCACCCCTCGACAGGCCCCTGGACTACCTGTGCACCCCCAGGTTGCCCCTCAGCAACCTAGCCCGCAGCCGCCCCTCGCCCCCCAGAGTATGACGCAACAGCACCTAAACCAGCATATGCAATACAATCGCTACGAAATTCCTAATCCCCAACAACAGCCTCAAACCAAGCCATTCGACACTTTTGGACCACCCGCACAACAGCAACCAGCACCCCAACCTCAAAACCAACCACAACAATCACAGGTGCAACCACCTCACAGTCAACCTCAAACCTACACTGGCTATGCTTACTCCCAATTGCAGCCTCATCAACAGCCTTCGCATATTAGTGTAGGTCTTTCAACAACCCCAGACCACCAGTACAATAACTACTACGATCGCACCCAGCCTCCTGGATTTGGAAATCTTTATAACTCCACTTACATGCAGCAAGGTCAGTCTCAGCAAGATGCTGGCGCAAACCAACAACGTGCTTCAAGCGGTCTTGGTGGTGCTGGAGAAGCTCTTGGTCAAGTTCCCACCTCAGCGCCTGTGTCCGGCCAAGTACAGCAACCCACTTCAAGATACGGCGCGCAGACCGGGGAGCAATCTAGTGGGCATGGAACTCCAAGCCCAGCAATCACTGCTGCTCAGCAGACATCTCAGCCCCACCAGCCAGGTCTAGCTCAATATCCTGGAGGAATGCCGTCGTACGGATACCAGCAGCACCCCTACTACAGTCAATTTATGCATCAGGTATGAATGTCTTCATTGAAAATAATCTAACAACACTGACTTAAAGGTGTTACAGAGTTATTACAACCACCCCAATCCTTTCGGAAAGCACCAGGGAATGTATGGATATCCTCAGGCCTATATGTCTCCTCAATACTCAGATCATTCCTCGAGCCCAGCGGGCCTTGGTGGGTTTGGTACACCTTCGACACAGGGTCGTGAAAGTGTTGGACTTGGCGACTACGGTCGCATGAATGCAACTGCATCGCAGCAACAGCAGCAACAGCAGTCACTTCCGCAGCACTCATCAGCCGGTGCCTACGGTAACAGCAACGCCATACCAAACTTTCTGGGCAGTCGTGGTTTGCCTGAGCAGCAGCAACTTGGCAGCGGCGTTGGTCAACAACAAGTTACCCAGCAAGCCCAAAACGATGATTCTATGAAGTTTGGTGAAAACAAGCCCCCGACTGGCCCCTCATCCACCCCGTCGATCCAAGGACAGCCTGGAAGACCGGGATCAGCTACCAGTGGCGCAAATATGGGGCCACAGCACGGAGCACAGACCCCAGGAAGCATGTATGGTGGTACCCATTTGAACCATAACTTGCACCAAGCCCAGCAGAGCCAGTATGGCGTTGGGCAGGGCCAGACTGCTACAAGCCAGTATTCCATGTATGGGCACCCCCATTACGGACAGTCTACTCAGAGGCACAACAACGCCGGTGGTTGGGGTACTGGGTATAGTCACTAGGTATTCTGTACGAAGTGATTAGCAGTTATTTTTTTCACGAAATGACGAGCATGATGCGAAAATGATGATGTATCATGGGGTAATTTCTCTACCTTCAGTGATGTGGGCCGAGCTGTGATGGGTCTCTTCTGTTTTTTTCACTTCTTTGTTATATCGTCAACTATTTCTTTTTAGTTTCTTGGTCATCTTTGGTTTGGTTTGGTATTCGTTTTTCCAGCTAGGGGGCAGTTAGGGGTAGTTATGCATTATTACCTTTCTTTCTTGTGGATCTTTTTTTTCGTTACCGAGGGGTTATTACCTTTTTGTATTCGCATCTCTTTTTCAATTTTTCCTTTCCACTACGTTGCTTCCTCTGATGGGATGGTATGACTCAATCTACCCATTCATATTGTCAATCGGTTCTTCATACTATTTCTGGGGTTGGGCGGCACAAAAAAATTCAAATCAATAAGGGCTGGGGGGGGTCTGCGGGTTTTTTCTGCTTTCAATTCTTCTTTGGGTGCGCCGAGGTTGTCTTTTGCGTTCCCGTACTTTCAAAAAGGAAAAAATGGAGTTGCCTGTTTATTTCTCCTTCCTTTGCAACATTCTTGATCAGATCTTGCATCTTCGTGATAGATGAACGAGTGCCGAATGAGCATTGCAATGCTCATTTGGCAGTAAATACATGTATTTCTGGTATTCCGAGTACATATAGCGTAAACTTGTGTTTTTGTCTCGATCTCACCATCATGCTCACGTGAATATACATGTGTGGAAAGGGTTTAAAATGACAGCTTTCGGTACACTTGATGTATGATGACACATAGTGCGAGATATCACTTCTTTAGCCAACTTTAAACGGCAGAAATCCCTTTTTATCTTGTAACTACATGTAGGGACCCACCTAAGAAGTATTAGAAGTATAAAAACCCGTAACTACATGTAATCACCGAATAAGATAAGAATTCGAACTGCCCCTTAAAACACGCAACATTGCGCTGTTGCCTGATGAAAACAAATTCGGGAGTCGCTTGAACGATAAAGACGGTTCGTTCTATGAATGTTGAACTTTCTCTCTTTGGATTGTGGTAGTGTCAATTTAGATCATAGAATTGTGTTATTTTACGTCATGTGTTATTTTACATCAGGCGTTTCGAAAGTTGTATCATTGTAGTAGACCCCTAGGCCTTTCGGCATATTAATACGTATGTATGTATTGAGAAATTTGGTCATGCTAGAACATTTCAGAGGTATATGATCGTATGGCATATAATTGAAGTTATAAATGTCTATATTAAGCAAAATCATGGGACACGCTTAGTGGGGGCATTGGACCCTTAGATAGTGTTCTACGCTGTATAAGAGGGGGTGAGTGAGAATTGGTGCAAATGTGACCATGGTAAGCAAAAGAGGTCGCGTGCCGGTAGCGCTACACAACCACGTAAATAGGCAAAATTTGATACGAGCACCAAGCATTCAAAGTCTATTCCTGGAGCACAGGATGGAGAAATGATCAGCTCCCCTCCGTTATTTGGTAAAATTTGTACATGGGCGGCGAAATGGGCAGACAAAACTACAAATAAGCTGTTGAGTAATCCAGTCGACAAAGGAGGTCAATATCGATAGTCATCACTTTAAGCTGCTGTGTAAGACGTCGAATTTCTTATGTTGACTAACCTGGGATTGTCGTGTTTAAATACATGTAATCCCGAAGCATGGTTGAAACTGCCACGTATGGTGGAGGAGCTTAAAGACGACGTCCTTTTGGCGAAAAGTTTGTCCAGGGTTCAGA
Source organism: Morchella sextelata (assembly GCF_020137385.1). Lineage (NCBI taxonomy): Eukaryota > Fungi > Ascomycota > Pezizomycetes > Pezizales > Morchellaceae > Morchella > Morchella sextelata. The sequence goes on from NW_025408636.1 coordinate 785,009, forward strand.
ATACTAGGGTCTCTGCAAAACCTGGGAAGAAAGATATTTGCCCATGGGTCTTTCCTGCATGTTTACGGCGCCACACCTGCCCAACCAGGCGGAGATTTTTCGGCCAAAGAGTTGCGGACGTCGTGTCTATTTGTGAACAAGCTTCCTGTTGTGGAGGGGGAGATCTGGAGGAGTGCACCGAGCTGAGCTGAGCGGTTGATTAGATTAAAGCTCTCGGATATGTTTAATCTTGTTCTTCTCCGGGATTTTCGGATTTGGGAAACGAAATGTTGCTCATATCAAGACCTAGGTGGGAGCTCAGATAACAGAGCGTAAAAGTCATGGCAAGCCTCCCGTGGTGCGTAATCAGTTGCTCGAGTCAACCTGGCTGAAAATAACCATAATATTGTCCGAGGATGCAACATAAACCATCCTGAATCACCGAGGAAGTAGAAAAAGACCCGGTGGCTTTCTGAGCGGGGGATCTTGACTTGATAATTTAAAGAGTCTTTTTATGTGCCGTTGTTCTAGTGTTTCCACAGTATATCTAGGAACGGTAGATCTGGCACGGTAATGTACATATCCACGGTGTACATCGATGTTGCGTACATCGATGTCTGGAGTACACCGTAAACGGTGCCGGTGGACCCTGACCGTTGCTTTCTGGAAGGCTGGAACCCCAACAGCGCCTAACTACATAAGGAAAACTTCCCTGAAGTAAGGCTACCGATGCGACAAAGGGCAGTTTCAACGTCCTTGCATCTCAACTCTGCACATTGTCCCTGAACCGTTTGCGAGATCTGTTGCCTCAGTGGATGGAAAAAAAGAGAGCTCTGAATATTTAAACATGACATAATAAGACCAATCCCTTCGAGAAAAGCTCTGGAGAACGTTTGATGAGCCGCCACAGGCCTGGAAGATCTCTTTCTGGTGTGGATGCCCAGGGATCCTCCCGATGGCCGAGACAGCTGGTGTTTCCCAAAATAGTGGATCCGTACAGGACAGGGGGTAAGGAGAGGTAGGGATTTCCGGGTGGAAATCTTGAAAGGACCAAAAGGATGCCGTAATCCTTCTCTTGGGCTTGTTTCTCCAGGTTCTTGGACAGAGAGTGTGAGTGACAGACCTCTCTATCTAATCTCTGCCAATGGTTGGAGAGAGACTCTCGTCTTATCCTTCTTTCATTCGTTCTTCTATCCCTTTCTATTGTTTGTCACTCACAATTGAAAGGGAACATTCTCTCCTTAACTCCCAATAGCTCCCATCAGCTTCCCGAATTAGCCGGTCTACCTACTGCTCTCCCCCCACTACTTTCCCTCTTTTCTTTTTTCTAAACTCTTGTGATCTTGGGAGCCACTGCAGCTTTGTGCGGGCCAGGAAAAAACATTCCTTGTTGAGAAAAGGGAAACCTTGAAGTGGGCGTCACACGACACGACGTACCCAGCTCCGGTTTTTTTTGACAGGACATAATAGCCACACTGCAGGGCTGTATTACTTTCGGCAGCCACCACCTCCGTCACAACTTGCGTTAAATATCTGCCCATCCTCGCCAAACTTGCACTTACACTCCCCCACAAATATCTAGCACTCGCAACATTCGTTTTCTTGTCTACGCCTCACCTAGCCTCCGTCTCAACTTTTTGAGACTCGTCATTCGTTTTTTCAGTCATTCGTTACTACTGTGCGCAATATGGGTACCTGTCTAGTTGACGGTGTTAATCACCTATTCCGGCGTGAAATGGACCAGAAGCTTTCGTTGTTCCTTAACATGGTTCAGTCTCCCTTCCGGCAGGAATTCAGTACAGACGCTTTCTTTGCGTCTTTGGGATCGTCTTTGGGAATATCAGCAGCGATACTATTAGCATGGTGTTTAGTCAGACCCTATAACTCTGTCGTTTACGCTCCAAAACTACGGAATGCAGACGAGAAGCACGCGCCCCCGCGGATAGAGAAGGGATACTTTGCATGGCTTACGCCACTATTGAAATGCCACGAGGCGGATCTCCTACCAAAGCTCGGGCTTGATGCCATCGTCTTTCTGAGGTTCTTACGAATGTGCCGAAACATATTTTTTGTCTTGGCCATTCTTGGTTGCGCGGTCATGATTCCAGTCAACGTCAGCTGTAACCTAAAGAATTCTTGGACAGATGTAAATGGGACTTCGAGCTCGAGAAAGTGGTTTGTCCTTATGAGCCCTAACTACACTTGGGGCAATTGCATGTGGGCCCATGTCATCGTCGCTTGGGTCTTCAACTTTATCATTATGTACTTCCTATACACAAATTATGCCGCTATTACAACTATGCGTAAGAATTTCTTCGAGACTCCCGAGTACCAGGCGTCACTTCATTCGAGAACATTGATGGTACGCTCCATGTTTGGCTGGTTGCTAATCAGTGAAACCAAGCTGACAATATGGTATTAGATCACGGATATCCCAAGCTCATATCGTTCCGATGATGGCCTTGGCAAGATAATTGGAACACTCAGTGTTCCTCACCATGGTGACGAGAGATGCGCTATAGGGAGAAACGTCAAGGATCTTCCGGAGCTTATTGACGAACATGGGCAAGCTGTCAGAAAGCTTGAAGGGTTTCTTGCAAAATACTTGAAGAATCCCGATAACCTCCCTGCAAGAAGACCTGTTTGTAAGCCGCATAAAAATGATAAATCGGTCCCACAGGATTCGGATGTGGATGCTATCGAATATCTTGGTCAGAGGATCAAAGATTTGGAGAAGCACATTTATGCCATCCGGGATACAATCGACAAACGGGATGCTCTGCAATATGGATTTGTGTCGTTTCCAACGATCTCAAGGGCTCATATAGCTGCCAAGGCCACTCGAGGGAAGCACCCTAAGGGCACTACTATCAAATTAGCCCCGAGGCCTAATGATATCATTTGGGATAACTTGACGTACGTGCTTATCTTGTGCCCGTAATATAGCAATAGTAACTGATATATAATAGTCGCTCAAAGAGTGCAAGGCGTGGGAACAAGATGATTGGAAATTTCCTTTTCGTAATGCTTTCAATCCTCTTCGTAATACCCAATGCTCTTATTGCGGTGTTTCTGTCGAATCTTCACAATATTGCAGCTGTAAGAAATCCTTTGCGATGTGAGTGGACGTTTAATGATCCTAACACATAATAGATTTGGTTTGAGTTTTCGGTATATTTGAACCAACATTACAAAGCATTCGCTATAGTGTATGTAACCGCTTTCCTAATCGCCATTGGAGTTTGATGCTTACAGAAACGGAATTGTCCTAAATAGTCAGGGTTTCCTTGCACCGACTATTACATCAATTATTTATCTACTTCTTCCCATTGTTATGAGACGTATCTCAGCATGGCAGGGCGATGTCACGAAAGCTTCTCGTGAGCGGCATGTCACCAGCAAGCTGTACTTCTTCTTTGTGGTCAATAATTTGATCATCTTCACTTTGTTCGGAGTGAGTACTTATTGTCCATTTTGAAATATGAAATTACTAATTTGAGGGGAGGGCAGACTCTCTGGACCACCATTCAAACTTTGGTTACAATTTCGGATACTGCGGGGCTTACCTGGGACGCTGTCAAGAGTATTGGGATAGCAACGAAAATTGCTATCGCCATGTTCGACGTCTCGACATTCTGGATAACCTATCTCTTACAAAGAAATCTTGGCGCCATTCTGGATATTGCACAGCTAGTCTCATTAGTCTCGAAAAGTCTTTACAGGCGATTTGCATCCCCAACCCCAAGGCAGATGATTGAGTGGACTGCTCCGCCTGCGTTCGAGTATGCAACATATTACAACTACTTCCTTTTCTACGCCACGATTGGCTTGGTATTTTCGACAATCCAGCCTATCGTCCTTCCGATCGCATTTATATACTTTTTGGTTGATAGCTTTCTCAAGAAATACTGTCTCATGTATATATTCGTTACCAAGGTTGAGAGTGACGGGTCGTTTTGGAGATTACTCTTCAACAGGTTCTTATTTGCAACTGGCTTTTTCAATATCGTGGTAGCTCTAGTTGTCTGGGTAAGTTTGCGATCCATTCCACGTTTGCTTATCCGTAACTAATGGTACGTAGGTACGATACACCTCCCAAGCAGCGTTTTGCGTACTTCCTTTGATTGCATTCTTGATTGGATTCAAGTTTTATTGCCGCAGAGTCTTTGATGTTCAAATTCGTTATCATACCAAGGGTACAGACCGGGAGAGTATGATTAGTGCAGGCAAATTCACACGTAAAGACAAATTAGACAAGAGATATGGCCATCCTGCACTTTGGCGCCCCTTGATTACACCAATGGTAGACGCCAAGGCGAAGCACGTTTTGAGCCAGGTTTACTACGGCAGAATCAACTCGGAGCAGCACAAATCAACCTATGGAGACGTCGGGTTGAGTCTCATGCAGCCAGGACAGGCAGGGAGAAGACAACAAGACCCACTTGCTCACCAATTTGAGATGGTCGATGAGGCAGACATGGACTTTCAGAATTTCAAGCATCGCGCCGAATTCGCATCTGAGCACGGCGGAAGCAATGCATATGGGCCTAATTTTGATGCATACAGCGACGCTGGAACATTTACCCCACCACCTGGATTCCAGTCGCCGGCAAGTTCCAGACCTGGTACCCCCACCGGAAGACCAAATCCTAGTCCCTTGTCATTATCCATGATAGGGTCGGACTACCAACAGGTTCCCAATCCTGCGCCTCCAAGTTTTCGTGCGCAGAAACGCTCCGAGAGCCCATATCTTGGCGACAGAGTCAGCATGATGAGTCCAGATGGAGGAGAAGCCACGGTGGATTGGAGCATACATGACGGTCGCAGCGAAACGGGCTCAGTTACACATCTCTTGAAGGATCAAGGGCAGCATCACTACGTACCTGGGCCATCTTCGCGGCGAGGCCCTCAATATCCACAACAGCCTTACGATCATGAAGAATACAGGGGGGTTCCGAGGCGGTAAATGGACATATCCATTTTTATCGGCTGGAAGTTTTTAGATGAGATATTAGCATGTAGCATTTGGCTTTCGTTAATTTTCTGATTTCGAAGGGCAATTAGCCTCAAAATACCCCTTGTCTTTCTTTTCTCCACAAGATTGTTGGCATTAGGGTATCGTTTTTCTTTTTTGGTTGCGGCTTATTTTTTTTATTTATTTTGTATAGAGTTTTGGGCCACTAGGGTGTTTTTTTTTTATATTATTCTTGTATCATGCATGGCTTTCTTTGTCTTTGGGTAGGTGTTGCTTCCGGGGGTCTTTGGTGCATCTGTAAACTATCACGAACCATTGGTTTTTCGTATAAATAATCGGGATCTGTGTTATAATCTTCTCGACCTGCAAACTAATACGCAATGTCGCGAGTTGCGACAGTCGTTCATGGTCGCCCCTCATCACCGTCAGACTATATCCCGCCCTTCAACGGGCACCTTCCAGTTGACCCGAGAGGTCAAAAAAAAATATCGCAACTCAAGCTCTGCATATTGCAGAACCAGAAACCGCACGTAGTAAACCAGAGATTTTAAGTGTCCTCGGAGGGAGTCGAACCCTCGACCTTCGGATATCTGATTCTAAGAACCAGTCATAGTGCCATATGAGACCGACGCTTTAACCAACTAAGCCACAAAGACAGTGGCTAATTGTGTTTGCGGTCCTTTTTTTTTTTTTTTTTTTTGCCCCGCTAGTACTGGGCTACTACTACTAGTGCCGCTGCGGGCTGTGAACCTTGTATAGGGTTCTTGGGATGGTGTTAAGTGCATTAGTACGTAGTAAGGTTTTGAAGCGGAAGGTATTTTTCTGTATGTGTGTGTTGATAGAGTAGGGAATATCGGAGCTGATGTTTCCTACTCGGTGGTGGTGTGAAAGATATCTGTTGAAGAGGCGTTCCGGTTGGTTGGCTCATTCTATTGATCTGGTTGGCTAAGAGCTGCCAAGACATTAGTACCCAGTACGGCACAGGTACTAACGGGTCATGGCGTGTCACTCGGCGGTGTTTTGCACGTGGTGGTCAAACATTCCAAACTGACTACTACGCTCGTGATCTCCCTATCAGCCCCGGCGGTGTCGGTGGGCTGGTAGGTCGCTTGATTGATGGAACACATGGGTCACTGCCTTGCCTTTGAGTCTGTAGGTACAGTCGCAGTCGTACCGTCACCGTGCCTGGCTGGCTGGCTTGGGAAGGGCCGTGGTACACTACTTACCGTTCAAACCTACCAGGATTAAGCTTGAAGAGTTATGCTGATTTAAAGGTAGAATCCGAGGAAAGGGTAGAGCTCAAGCTCAAAGTTGCGATCAGAAGTAAAAGATAGACTAGAACAGAGTGGGCCCTAGGTGAAGGAGGGGGTGGTGGGGGTTTATGACTTGGATATCAACAACAGCTCATCCCAAATTCTGCCTGTCGGGGTGCAACCGAGAGGATAGGCTGGTGGAGTTCAGGCTATGGCGATAGGCACCATCTTGGAGTACTTATTCTAGTAGGTAGAGTATTATCTAGTTGGTATCTCATGTAGGTACAGATATATCGTGGCCCGATGACGGGTTTCGATGACGGGATTCGAACTTGATTTTCGACCGCAGCAGCTAGAGTTAGAAAAGAGAGGATCAATCAGTCAATCAGTCAGTCGGTCACTTTACGTAACACAGCACCTCCCTCCTCACTATTCCCCAGCGAGACTCGAGAGACAGTAAACTGCTGATTACTTATTCCCCCTGCCTACTAGTATTGACGTGACTCAAGAATTAAACCCAAACCCAAACCCAAACCCCCATCATGAGAACACTCCCCAACTCAACTCCCCACTAATCCAGCCCCAGCCACAAACCCCCGCCCTAGGCCTTCTACCCCTTCCGCCCCTACAACCTGCCAATCCCAACGTCATACCCTGTCAATCAGCCTCACGGACAAACCACCCACTAACCCCTACCCTACATGTTTACCCTGTCCACCTTACACCGACTATTGGATGGTGACACAGGCACCACCCATCCCTTGCGTGTAACCGTCTGTCAAGGCAGACAACGACAGACACGGCAGAAACGATAGAGAGAGAGGGAAACTCTAAATTTATTTTCCTCTGTGATCCCGCGGGTGAGACTGGGATCGTCGTACAATCACAGTGAATCAGCCTTGGTTGGTGGTGGTGGAGGAAAGTAAGTAGTTGGGCAGGCAGGGCACATCATTATTAGTATTGTTACTCTACTTACCTTAGTATACCCTACTAACTGAGCCACCGGCGATTGGCGATTGGTGATGATCGGGGGTGAGTGGTGAGTGGTATGATGACAATTATACGAGAAACACACGTGAATGACCACCTATTGCAATGCAGTGTCCATCGTATCTGGGGACGTAACTTGTTTTCTATCTTGCGTGAGAGGAAGGCAGAGATAAATACCGGCCTGGACCGCTGGTTTCTTTTATATTTCGATCAATCACAATAACCATCCTCTCACAAGAACACGAGAAATTCGAGTCATCATCCTATAACTATCGCATTAAGAAAATCCAAACTCAAGTCATAAGTAAATCCTCCTCTTATACCAACACCAAACCACACCAGCGAGCGGCACTACGAGCTGATATCCAGTCTAAAGACCAATAAATCCGTACTTTGTGCTATACCTACATCGTGTACCCACCCATAAACACAAACACCCAAAACCACAATGTGTTTCGGCAGAAAGCCTAAACCCTCGGACCACACGAGTTCTCTCGGTCCCCGGAAGCCAAAAGCCAGCAATGGCTATAGCGGGGGCTACAGTGGTACAAATACCCGTGGTGGCGGTCACCGCGGCAGGCACAATGGGGGAGGGGGACATGGCGGCGGTCATCATGACGGGGGAGGGGGACATGGCGGCGGTCATCATGACGGGGGAGGCGGCGGTCATCATGACGGGGGAGGCGGCGGTGGATGCGGTGGCGGCGGAGGAGGAAGTGGTGGGTGTGGCGGGGGTGGCGGGGGTGGTTGAGGTGGGGGTGGGGGCGGGTGTTAAGAACCCCTTCTAGAATCATCAATTGGGAGAGTTGGTACTTTGTGGGCGGGTGTTAGGAACCCCCTTCAGGAATCATCGATTGGGAGAGTTGGTACTTTATGGGTGGGTGTTAAGAACCCCCCTTCTGGAATCATCAATTGGGAGAGTTGGGACTTTGTGGGCGTTTCTTTTGTTGTCGGGATGTTATGCGGGATTCTGTTGTTTCTTTCCTTTCCTCTTTGTCTTGGTTTGGTAGACGTTGTTTGTAGTAAGCAGGAGGTTTCGTTTGTGTTAACAGGTAGACCAATGCCACAATACCGAAATACAGTTATTACGGTCAAGTGAATACTTTTTCTCATCGGTGAAATTGCTCCCCCACACAACGAACCGTGACTGCATGTTCCCCTGCACATTCAACACTTGCCAAAACACTTTTATTTTCTTATCTAGTTATTTCTCATGGTATACAGCATTTTTTAAAAAGGGCACCACAGCACACTCTACGCAGAGTTGATGATATCCACAACTGCACACACACACACACACCCCGTTAGCCAACAAACCCCACACAAAGCGCATTCCGGGGAAAACTCACAGGCCGGCTTCAAGCTGGCTCCACCAACCAAGAACCCATCGACATCCGGCTGCTGCGCCAGCTCCTTGGCGTTCTTGTCGGTGACGCTCCCGCCATACAAGATCCTCGTCTCCTCCGCCGCCTTCTCCGACACGTTCTCCTTGAGCCAAGCCCGGATGGCCGCGTGGACCTCCTGGGCCTGCGCAGTCGTCGCAACCTTCCCGGTGCCAATGGCCCACACGGGCTCGTATGCGATCACAATCTTGCTCCAGTCGCTGACCTCCTCCGCGACGGCCGCAAGCTGCGAGGTCACGACATCGATGGTGACGCCGGCCTCACGTTGCTATCACCCGCCCGGCCCCGCCATATCAGCAAATGCCCGACCCGGCCCGGCCCGGCCCTGAGTATAAGAAGAAGACGCGGAACAAACCTCCAAGCTCTCGCCAATGCACAGAATGACGCTCAGGCCCTGCGCGAGTGCGGCCTTGGTCTTTGAGGCGATAAACTTGTCGCTCTCGCCCAGGAGCGCGCGGCGCTCAGAGTGGCCGATGAGGACCCAGTTTATGCCGGCATCCTTGAGCTGCTCGGCGCTGATCTCGCCGGTGTAGGCGCCGTTGCCCTTGTCGTAGACGTTCTGGGCGGCGATGGCAATATCTTTGCGGGTGATCTCCCTGGCGAGGAGGAGGTAGAGGGCGGGCGGGGCGATCACGACCTCTGTGGAATGCACCCGGGGAGGTTAGTATTGGTATGGGTTTGAGGGCGGAGGGGGAGACGGACCAACGTTAGGGTTGAGAGTGGCATTGTTGAGGTGCTCAATAATGGATTTGATTGAGGCGACTGTGCCGTTGCTCTTGAAGTTTCCACCTACGAAGAATTTGCGTGCCTATTTGTTTTTGCATATTAGAATTCCGGGTTTTGATCATATATTAAATAGCATAGCAGGGCACCAACACACCATGTTGATATGTTATATGAGGAATGTGCTGGAGTTTTCGCGGTCGTGGTGCTTGCAGGACGGTTGAAACAATTGAAATATCGTGCCGTCTTTAAAAGTTTGGTGGCCACCGCGGGGGTGGTGGAGGAGGAAGGACCACCGATAAATACTCACACCACTAGATCGCATCATTATTACCCACGAAAACAATTCGTATTAATCGGCAGGTGGAGATCACCACCGAATTTTTCTGAGAGGAGGAGCTCTTTCCGGCAGCAAGGACGACTGTAAAAAGAAAATATCTCTCAATAAGGTGTTGATCGGGTACTTGATCCGGGAACTATCGCCAAGATCGGGTTCAATACCGACTGCAAGGAAAGCGATGTATCCGAATATAAACCGAATTCGAGCCGAGTTGCAGTTTATGTGTAACTGATGAGAGGATGTTCGACTTGTTTGCGGTGAATTGTAAATTTCCAGGTTGCGGGTTATTCGGACAATCTCGGAGTGGCTTCATGGGCGGTCACTCGCACCAGGATGCTACTCCAGAACGACAGTCCGCATCATGCCATCCGGGTACATGGAATAGCCATTATACCATATCCGAAGCTGATGTTCCTTGGAACCCCACGCCTAGGAATTGGTTTGTTTCGGTGCCGGTCCTAATTTGGCAACTTAATCCAAAGGCTACTAATTAATTGCTGGTATTGATGGAACTTCTTTGGGTGATTAACGCTAAGAAATCTGTTTATGCACTGGATCATTAGGCGATACTCGCCTCGTCTTTAATTTCTCTAATAACTTGTAAAAACCCGATGGATACTTATAGATCCCATATCTGTATATAATTTCTTTGCGTGCGATATTGCGGGAGGCGTGACTTGCCTGACTTTATCCATTCAGCAATGACTCCAGGCTCATCCGGAGCTTGTCCCCAATGAGACAATCTGTTCGATAGCAAAGATTGGAATAATAAGGAATCATATAATTAAGTTGGCAAATCCTGTGATTCCAAGATCTTTTGAAGTAAATAACGCGATGGGCAGCATGGGAATGAAAAAGGTCGTTTTATAAGAAATGAAACAGCCAAGATAACAGATACCAAACAACAGAACAACATGCGCGCCATAATACCACGTATCAAAAAAAGTACATCTTCAAGGAAATTACAGGTTACTGTGGTCAGATCTATCCACTGTAAGACAAAACTATCACCACTGCAACACCTTATCATTTGACACCCCATTTCTCCCCCACGGTTTCTAAAGATCTCAGTGATATCTTGAAGCTTTGAAAAGCTTGAGCTTTCCGGTACGCGGTGATATCGGGCCAGCCAACTCAAATCTCAAGCACCGAGACAGGATAATCATTGACCCCAATCGCCAGCCAGTTCGTTGACATGAATCAATGTCGTCATATCTACTTTTCTCCAGGTCGCTATCTATCCACTATCAAGCCAAAAGAAACACTGGAGAACGGTTTCGCACAACGAGGGCTCTGTCTACTGGCAACCCCCCCCACCCCCCCCCCCAAACTATAGTAGCTCTATCGATCGGCCACAAACACGTGGAACGGGGCGCCCCGGCCACTAACCTACAGAGAAGGCTACTATTCGAAGCCGAAAATTGAACTTACATGATCTCTTTACAGGCTCTAGGCTCTAAGGATGTACGTCTTCTACAAATCTCAATCTTGGTCTGTGGGGGTTTAACAGCGGAATATCCTACGTACCTTTCCATGGCCAGCCAAACAGGAAGAAAAGAAAGAGCTAGGGCAGTACATCCTTATTCTAACCCATCCCGCTCCATCTTGACCGCACTCGACCATTAATTGAATGGTCGGAATATTTACTAAGGGTAATATAGTTACAACGACATCCGACCATTTAATGAACGTGCGAGCAATCCGCCTGCGGACCTAATCGAATATACCGAGTGATCTCTCATGACGCACATCACTCGTACCTCTTCTCCCTATTCCAGCAGGCAACTACCATGTACAGTCAGATACGACACTACAACACGTCTAGGCTGAATACCAATGCTTCTACTTCTAGTTTGGAGATGTAAATAACAAATGTTATTGGTCTTTTTATATTTGCGTCCGCCCTGTTGGCGAACGGGTGCCACCTTTCCGTAATATACATTGTGTTCACCAAATGTGCTAGGATTTAGTTAAGCGTGGGTCATGAACTATCACTCCGTTTCATATAGCTCGAGAGCCATTTCACAGCTCCGAAAACATCACTAGAACCCAAGTAGAATAGCAACCCAGATTTCATTAAAATACCACACACCCACACCTCTCCTCTCCTCTTCTCTCCTCACATATCCTCACTCACTCATGAACATACATAGCATCTCAACCATGAACTTTTAATGCCGCGCCACGCCCGGGCCTACAATATATTTTCCACATACTCTCACACACAACACACGCACATATTCAAACACTTCCATTCAACCCCAAGCACACGCACGCACACGCACACGCTACAAATGCACAACCACAAGTCCCTCTTCCTGCCATAGCAAGAAAAAATCCATATCACAAGTAAAGTAAAAAGATTTAAAAAAAGAACATATAAAAAAGCCACTACTACTTTAATAAAAAAAACGCAAGCTCCCCTATCCTATTGCCACGCTACTTCCACCCTGCCAAGCCCGCCCACGGATCTCCCTGCTGTCCCTGTTGCTGCTGCGACTGTCCATACTGCTGATACGCCTGTCCCTGCTGCTGCTGGCCGGGCGTGCCTGGCTGCTGCTGCGGCTGGTACACTGTTTGCGGTAGGGCCGTGAAGCTCTGTCTCTGGGCCTGTCCGGGAGGTGGCCCAGGTGGTGGTGGTGGCGGCACATATGTCTGCGGGTTATACGGGTAGTTCTGAGCTGTACCTCCGCCGGTATACATACTGGGAGGATTCGAGAAGTGTCCAGGATGATACTGCTGTGGCTGTGCGCCAGATGGCGGTGGAGATGTGGGCAGCTGAGAGTCCCGGCGGGCCATTGGTTGTGCCTGCTGGTAGCTATCGCGTCTGGGCAGCCCCGGGAGCTGGCCGTATGACTCGCGGCGCGGATAACCGTTGGGCGGTGGGGGGTACTGGTACCCTGTGTATCCAGTTGGCGGGGGCGGCGGGGGAGGTGGCGGCGTAGGTGTCGGGTATCCGCTGTACTGGTGTGGTGCATAGCGGGGAGTGCCAGGTGGACTTCCTAGAGCGCCGGCGGAGGTAGGGTGTGGAGTGTGTGGGGAGACGTTATTTGATAATGGGGCGGGACGCTTCGGCGGGAGTTTTGCCGACCCAGGAGGCTCGGATTGGCTACCGACGGTCATCCGCTCCATCATTCCTTGGAGTTTGCGCTGGTCGATGTCTGAGCCCTTTTGCTGCTCGATTTGGCTGAGGAGTTGAGCGCCCTCAACACGTCGATTGGAGACGAAGGTCTCAACGTTCTTGTCGAGGCTCTCAGCGGTCTCCATCATTTCTGTGTAGAATTGTCGGGCTTTATCGAGGCCAGCCCAGACGTCAAGGAAGGCCTGGTAGGTCTTTTTGAATTTTGAGAGAACAGCATTTCTCTGGCGTGACAAGGCCTCGTATTTCGACTGCTCGGCCCTGATACGCTTGTCTTGTAAAAGGTCACCGTAGGCGGCAGTAAGATCCTTCATTAATGCCGACTGCTTATGAGCAGCCTGCAGCAGGCGGTTCTGATGCGGCCTAAACTTTTCCAGCTCTGTCGCAAACAGCTGAGGTTCTATATTCTGTATAGCTTTCTTATTAAGGATCAGAACGTTTGATATATCATCGTTATGAATCTGCCTCACACACGCCATTAGCTCTTAATCGCCGCCACCACCAACATAACTCTCACCTTATCCTTCAGATCCTTCAAGACCTGTGCCCGCTCCCTCTTGATCATGTTCATCCTCTTAAGCAGTTCCTCCACCCTCTCGATTTGCTCCATGACCGACGTCCCGCTTTCACCATCATCTACATCCAGCAGGGTCTCCCCACCCCTATTATCATAACCATTACTCTGCTGGCCCCTAGCCTTTGCGATCCACAGATCGTCTACCGTGCCCTCTTCGGCCCTCTCTCCAGCAATCCTCATTTCCTCGATATCGTCCCTGACTGTGCGGTACTGCGAAAACAACTGATTATCGCTCCCGATGGCCGCCTCAATCGCCTCTCTATAGCTTCTGATATCGCCTCTTAACGTTTGTGTTAATCGGCTTGAAGGCTGCTGCGTCCAGTCGTCAAAATACTTCGCCCTCATCCTCTCACAGACACTCTCCTCCTGGTCCAAGCTCTTCCATGACCTATCCAGCACTTCAACAATGCGTTTCTTGTCACGTTTAAGCCCCGCAAACCGGGCCTCGAGGCTCTCGGGCTTATTCGCGATGTCGTCGCACCACGTGCGGAAGTCATCGTCAACTTCAATTCCATTCTCATACCCGCCCTTGAGCAGCTTAAGAGATCCAGGCAACTTCAGGTAGTCGAGAGCTGCGACCATCTCCGCGTTTGCCAAGTCGCACTTCTCGGTCTCGGCACGGACTAGCTTAGCCTTTTCCTCGTCGTAGAGCGAGGCACTCTCGGTAACACTCATAGGCACGATCTTCTGGAAGATATCGGGGCCGATGATACGGTTGATGTCCGCGCCGGCGTAGAGCTCCTGGACGGGGATGGCCTTTGCCGCGGGCATCTTGGGGATTACTGGGATTGAAGTCTCTGCTGGAACCGTCTGGTGGTAGATGTAGTCGTTGTCCTTGACAAGCTCCATGAGCTTCTCTTGCAGCTGCGAAAGATGTCTCTTCGTCATTTGTACCAGCGCGGGGCCGGTCTCGGCGGACAAGTTAGATGTCGCCGACGGTGAGTTTGGGAACGACTGAGAAAACCGTTGCGCATCCTTTGCTAGGTCCTCCGCAAGGTGCAGACGCGCAATTGCAAGTCCGTAGTTTCCATTATCCGTATCCGCGAGGGCCTGTAGATGCTGCGAGAGCGACTCCATGTAGCATTGTTTTGCCTATCCACCCTACACCGTCAATTCCATCCCGCCACCCACCCCAAAAACCAAACAGCAGCACATACCTGAACAACAATCAACCACACCCTCTCAAACACGCCTTTCGCCGAATTCTCCTGGACGCCCTCCACCGCTTGGGAATACAACAGTCCGGCCTGTGCTGCGAGCTTTGCCAGCATCCCCGGCTTCTTCCCGTCCGCAATCTGCTTTTCCAAAAATACCTCCTGCGCTTGCGCCAGCATGATGCTAATCAGCGTCTTGACCGTCTCCCTACTCAGATCCGTACTGGGCGCATGCAGAAAGTTCTCGTTGATATACGTAAACATCCCCGCCGACGCCTGGAACGAGTGGAAGGCCGTCTTTATCCCAAGCTCCTCAGACCTATTCTGGTTTGCCGCATGACACGAGTGTACCGCCGAGATATTAAATATGATGGATGCCTTCTCGAACGCGAGCGAGAACTGCGAAGTCTGCTTATGTGTGAACGCATCATACCTATTACCCATGCCCGCGCGCAATCACCAGTCAGCAAAACCCCCGTCCTCATGCCAATTTATTTATTTTCGTTTAAACATCAATTTCATTTCTCATTTCCCACTCACCAGGTAAAACCCACCCTGACGCCTCTTTCCTCGACGGGGAACCTGAGGTCCAGCAGCTCGAGCTGGCCGTAGTAGCGGTAGAGCAGATCACGGCCGGCGGCGGAGTCGCGGCCGGCGCCGCGCATGTCCTGCCGTAGCCGGTTGAGCGTTGCGCATTCCTCGCTGTACTTCTCGGGATCGCCGTAGGTTGTGCGGATGTAGGATTTCAGCGGGGTGATCCAGTCGACTTCCGTCGTTGTCTGTTACGATGACGTATGAGCTGGCTGTGGTAGTAGAAGAGGGGGTGGGGGAGGTAGGGAGGGGGTAGGGGGTAATGTAAGTAGCAGCATCAGCAGTAGGAGAGTAGAAGTGCTTGATGGGGGGAGGGGGGGGGGAGAGGTATATGATGTGAGAAGCGAGGTCCTCGAGGGGTCAGGTCGGAGAGAGGGGAGGGGCTGCAGAAGGTCTATCTACCTTGAGAGGGCAGCTAATTGTCGGAGACTGCTGCATGATCTTCTAAATATGCTCGTGACGGATTGGGGGGTCTCTCTCTCTCTCTCCCAAGCGTTGTTGTGAGAGTGGTGTGTGCGAGCGAGCAAGCGTGCGTGCGAGCAGAGCAGGAAAGCGTCAATGTAGGTATGTGTATGTAGGTATGGTAGGTATGGTAAGGTAAGGTAAGGTAAGGTATTGAATTGCACTAAACTTGTATGGTGAGATATAATTATCGCAACGTACGTATGTTTCGGCACAGACAACAAGTCAACTTCGATTTCTTCTTGCTCTTCTTTCTCGTTCTCGTTCTCCCTCTTCTTCCACTCGCCTCTTTCCTTCTTTCTCCACAACCAAAACTGTTGAAACAGAGGTCCGGAAAATACTTGTTATGCAGTTGTTAAAATAAAAAACACACGCGCACAACAGCAGCAGCAGCAGCGGTTCAGCAGAGACGGACAGAGCAGAGCAAAGTAGAGCAGAGAAGTGAAGATTAAAGAAAGAAAAGATATCCTAATCTCCCCTCTCTCCTCGCACGTAGCTGAAAAAAAAAAGCGACAAACACAAGCAGAAGAGGTACAGCGATTTTCACCCCCTGTCACAGGAAGGGGTCGTTTCGCACTACGGTAGTGCCACTGCCTGACCTGACCTGCTCTACGATTGATGTATGGATATGCCCGCAGCTTACGGGTAGGTGGTAACTGTGGCTCCTGCTGGCGGGGGTGTGTGATCCAAGCGAGTGGTTGGTGGGAGGGAGCACTGCAGAACGGCTATGTATGGATGGGCAGAATGGGGCAGCAGCAAGCAGGCAAGATGGTATGGGGGTGGAGGGGGGTGGTTATTGGGGGGGAGGGGGGCGGCGTTGTTGTGTGTGGTGGGCTGGATATGGAGATGGATTGATTGACGTCTATGAATAGATAGATGGCAATTAGGGTAGCAACAACAATAGCAAACGGGTAGACTGGTAAATAGAGAGGAGTAGTGAAACGAAAGGGGGGGGGGGTGGAAAGGGAACTTTGTCGACGAGAGAAATGGCCCAAACAGAGTGGACACAGGTATGGAATAATTTCAGCAGCACCACAGCAACAACCCAGAAGAAACAAGCACCACAGCAGGCACCTCTGCAACCATGAGCGCACGGAAGTGTGATCGCTACCAGAAAAACGGCAGGGCAGCAGACCAACCAGAAACGATGCTGGTTAAGCGCTGTACCTAGCTGCTGCGTCCGTTCTCTTTTGATGGGGGGATGCAGCCGACGGATAGGATGAGGATGTATCTGTATTTATGTAGGTACCGATGGGACGCTGCTCCTGTGGTAGGTAACCGTGGGATCTCTGCGGTGACAGGTCTACGTCCTAGGTATCTGGTCTGTCTGGTGTGAGTGAGTTGTGGTGATGAGAATGATAACGACGGAATGCGGAGATTCTACGTCCGTACGATATTGTTGTGCAGAGACAAGAACAAGAATGTAATAGCAGCAGTATTGGCGGCAGAAATGTGTGTGTGTACATGTATGCACATAACAAATGTTTTATTTCCCTTCTATCTTTTCCTTCAATCTCTCTCTCCTCATCTGCTCCAATCTTTATTTCCCCTGTCTCTTAATTAGAAATTGTATCAAACTGGCGGCAGAGCTCGTGACTGAATCCGCCTTAGTGCTCAATTGTACCCTGCTCAGTCGTAATCTATGTAGCTGTTGGCTTTCTGTTGGTTTCGTTCGTTGGTTGTCGATAAAAGCTGTCTGTCCCTGCCTGTGTTACGAGGAGAGAGAGCCCGTCTTGGCAGGTGTCTCTTCATTGCTTCTGCACTTCGCCGGATTGGCCTGTCTGACGTCGGCAGGCTGAGACTCACGCCCACGCGACCATCGAAACGGGTAAGGCCCCCGACCGTTGAAGGAGCACAAACAAGAGTCTTATCGATAAACGCGGGTCACTAACGAGCCTTTCCCTTAGCTCAGTGGTCTAAGCATGACCTAGCAGCTAGAGCATGCAGTGAACTCCAACTTAACACAACTACAGTCCTCCTCTTCCTCATTCTCCTCCTCCTCATCACTTTGCCTTCCTCCCCTTCACTGAGGCCCTGGAAATTCAGGATGAGGAGACAGATACGAACAGGTCTAGGGTAGATTAAAAAACGATTTACCCGCTGACCGACTCCTCTCTCAGCTGCTCATGCTCCTGAGGAAGTAGAGTACTTACTCCAGTCGAGCGATCCTATCTTGTTTTGTGGTACTCGTAGAGTACCGGTAAGCCTCGACACTGGGATATCCTTCCCAGAACTCTCCTCGTAAAGCCCTCCCACGGGAACAGGATAGATATATCCAACACCCTCCACATCCCCTCCCCCTTCGTCAGTTATATAGCTCATCCCGCCCAGCTATGCGGCCGTTTGTCTCATGCGGGCATCTCCATCCACCGCGACTGACTGGATTGATCGACCGATGAGAGACGGTCGTACCAGATAAAAAGGATATTCGCCTAGGATTAATCTAACGTCGCTTACTTTTTTTTTTTTTTTTGCACCAGGATGTTAACGTTGCAATGTGGTAGGTGCTCGGTGGGGCTTTTTTGTTGCGAGTGTGGTGAAAGCTTAATTCAGCTGCCACCAAAAAAATAAAAAATAAGGAAGTGAGGGAGGTCTTATCTCACCTCACCTCACTCAGCACTCTATGTGCTACCCGCGGCCGGAAGGCTAACCTCGGAGCGAGAAGTGGTGGAGTGCCTTTGTGCCCTCAAGGGTACATAAATTGAGTGCACGGACCTGCAGCTGGCGAGAGAAACGACCGTTATCGGGGTTGATAATGGGGCGGGTATAGGACCAGGATGTAATAGAGGTCCTCTGAAACACAGAGAGACCCATATAAATAAGAGAGAAAGGACATAGTCCTTTATAAGAGAGGCAGCCGCTTACAATAGATAAGAAAACTACTTATCACAACAACCCACAGAATAACCTAACAGTAACCCTCACCATGAATTAAGAACGGGTCAAAATCCTGGTAGCCCGTCAAGCACGAGTGATATTTCATGACCGAGCAGCATGCAAGGGAGGATCACGTTACCCCGACCACAGCGCGTACTTGGAAGCAGCTTTGCGGTAACGTACCTGCATGATGCAGGCCCACTGGCGTATTTCGACAACGTGAAACTTAGAGGCGCAGAAAAAGTGATAACCTTATTTTGTTCACAAAGCCCCATTCAGCTGTCTCTTAGTGCCCTGCATATATATGCCTGATGATAATCAAAAATTGGATATAGGGTCGGCGATTACAAACCTGCTCTTCCTCTTCCCATCTTTTTTTCTCACCTGCACTCGCCCGTCGCTGGTGACCTAAAAGCACTGGATTCGAATAGATATGAATCATAGCTAATCAGTGGAACCCCTCCCCTACATAGGCGTGGATGAGATCTCGCAGCTCAAGTGCCAACGATCCTTTGAGATTGCGGGCAGGTAGGCGGCACTTTACAGCACCAGAAATATGGGATAGGCTACAGCCGTCCTTGACAACATGAAGCGGTGCAAGCACCGCACCCTCATCCACAATGCGGGCTGTTCGCACAGCTTGGCGCACATATGGGTACCAAATTCTCGGGCTGACGAAGGTTACAGGAAGGCCAGTCACCACCTCATGTGGTCAATATAGCAGATGGAGAGGGGGTTAGTGGGGCAAGATGCGGCGCTAGTTATGTATAGCTTCAATAGCTGCTCGATCTAAGATGGAAATGATCATCATGACATGAACTGGCCCTTGTCAAAGGCGTTAGGTCGCGCACGTGCAACCATTCTTTCGACTGCCTGGATCGAGCCTGGCTTTATAGATACGCCTCACTTCTCTTTGGACCTTCTTTATCTGATCACCTTTTCGATGGCCTGTGGGAGAGCTAAAGTGTCCTTTGCCAAATTATCCAGCTGTTTCAGGAATTAAAGACACTCAAGAACCACCGGCTTGATCAATTGAGTGGCTTCTTAGACGTCCATCAATATTTTGAGCAGTATTAGTTTAACTATAGGCCTCATCCCTCCAGGAAGGAACGACCTTTGATTATCCATCCAATGGTCCCAGTCGTATTGATCGCGGAATAGGCCCCTCCCGACGTCACCAGGCGTGGATTAAGTCAACAACCTTGAGATCTCGTCAAGTGAGAATCTCAAGTAGTCTTGTTTTAGCGCTGACAACGGAGCTGATGCTCTCTGCTTTAAAGCCTATCAATCGTCTCGAATCCTTCGCTCGATAGACGGAGATATCAGCACATGAAAGAAAATGTCAAAAGCCCCCCCCCCCCCAAACGCAGGTATAAATACTCTCTAGCCCCAGTTGGGCCCTCCCCCGCGTTATAGAGTTCACATATAGCTAGGCTGCACAATGTCGATGATCTTACAACTTGTCTCAGTAGCCCTTGGAGTTATACTGATATCAGCCTAGTACTTTTGGAATAGCTTAGTCCGCCAGCGAAGCTACTGTATATCGTCAAATTACCGATGAAACATCCCATAGATACAGCCCATTGGAGTAAGAGGCGACTAAGTTCAGTCATCAGAATCACATTGGCACAAAGGTGGCCGGTTGTGCTCTACAATTGATCCAAATAATCTGCATCAATCATAATTCTGTGGTAATGTTTGCATCCTGTCTTTTTCTGGCATACTAGAAGAAGCTTGAGAGGTGGTTTCTGAATGAGGGGGCCTAGATATCGGGTTTGTGGTCCAGCACAGGCTATAAGATTCTATTCCTGGCCTCGCTGGTCTGGTCTGGCTTGACCCACAAACAGCCCCAAGAGGCTATCTAACGGCCTGCTCGAGACTTTATTAAGCCTTTCGATGAGTTATAAAAGTTCTCAGCTTCCCCAAGAAGCTTCTCTACCGACTCGAGACTAGCTAACGCCCAGGCTGTGTAATCGAAAGCCGTGGAAACAGTTTAGGTTTTGGTACACTGTCGTAGCTGTGTCTTCTCCCTCAGATGGAATTTGTTTCATGAACCTGTCCTTGATGGCATAATTTGTAGCCGAGATATCCGGAAAAACGATTCTGCGCTGTGAATTATAAATACATGTATACATAGTTAGATTGTCCAACTTGGTCGAAATGCCGAGAAAGTTTGTATTGATACCGGCCTACTAGGCAGGTCGGGATACCGAGTACCCGATTTGTAACCCACAAAATCCAAGAGAATGGCCACATAGCTATTTTTGAAAGCTAGTCCAAACATCTTGCCTAAGCGGCTTCCTCACGAGTTTGAAGGGGAAAGTTCTCGAATAGAGAGCAGTATCTTTGCGAAGAGTAAAGTTTGACCCTAGCCCTGGACGACTTCTAAAATAGTAAAAATTATGTAGAGGTCATTGCGTCTTGAAATATCACTCGGCTTTTCGGGGTGGTAACTTAAGTCGCCTCAACTATTGGTTCTTTATCATTGGTCTCAAAGTGTGTGATGTGATATTCTGGGTCCATGAGATCCTGAGAGTAATAATTCATTGGGTTGAAGATCATATATCTTTTGAGGTCGGTAAGTACCTATATGTAGGTCTGAGTGGGACACGCTTTCCCAAGAAAACTCCACTAGTATAACAGAGTATGACAATCTGGACGAGGATCCAGATTGGACAGTCACTTTGAGTTTTAAGACTTTTGAGACGTCCATGCCTTTGTTTCATGATGTCTGGAACCAAAGTCCCGTTTACCATAATCCCAATCCCAATACCAGATTATTGGTTGGTTGATCAGTTTGTCGGGGAACTTTTGTTTGGAGGCTCATTGCTTATGGTCCCGGCCCAGATTCCAGTTGGAGAGAGTATTCTTAAATACCCCCGGTGTGTGCAGACTGGTGGTAAAGCATTCGTTTAAACCCCACAGAGTGAGATCCAGTGAGCGAATAGCTGCGCGTGCAGTATGTCGTATGCACCTGTATGTGGTGTTCTGGGTGTTGGGTTATCGGGGTTAGATAAGCGAGGTTCGGAGCATCCTCGGTAGAGGCAACCCCAAGCGTTCCCGGAAGTGAGGAAGAAGAGAGAGGAGGCGAAGAGGCGAAAAAGAGAGGCGAGAAGGCAAGAGTTCGGCGGGGTTCTATGACTGACAAATGGCGGGGTGACAAAACCCCGTGCTGGGTTGTACGCCCCAGGTACCCGCCAAGGAACCCGCCGCACATGGTATGGGGTGGGAATATCGAGATGCAGGAATGAAGTCAGCGTTCTCGCAACTGGGTGGCTCAACAAGGCGATCAGTTTTTCTTCTTTCCTTCCCTTTTCTCCATCACATCAACACCCTAACTTGCCCTATCTGTACTACATTCGACAGTTGCTATAGGAGGCCCATCTTTTCTTTCCTGTTCTCTTTAATTGATTGCACTGTGAGTCTTATCTATTGCTACTCAGCATTTACTCTTCGGAGGGAGGTTTCTAATCGATTGTATTTTCTATCTACAGTAGCATTTACTATTTTGCATGGCTTGCGGACGAAACATAGCGTGGCGGGCCGCACTCCAGGGCAGGCTATTAAGAACCAACAATACAATCCCCACTGGAAGATACTACACGGTCGCCTCATCGGTTATAAAACGGAATGCATCATCATTCGCGTTACTTGAAGCTCGGAGACTGAACACTTCATCAGGACTTTCTCTCGCCACCTCCCCATCCACCAGGAAACTATGGCAGAGCTACGGTGAAGCCGCTGTGATACGGGGGTTCTCTAACTCTGCGCTGTTGGGCAAGGAAAGGCCGCCACCAAAGGATGAAGAAGAGGCGAAGGAGAAGCAACAAGAGAAGCCGAAGCAGGATGCTGTCGAAGAAGAAGTCGAGCAAGAAGTGAAGCGAAAAGAAGAGGGAGAGAAGGAGAAGGGCGGTGTGAAGGTCGACTCTGGGAAGGAGCGATCCGGAGAAGGCGCTCCGTATCCGGGAGAGATCCTAAAAGGTGGCAGAGGGGCCGCCGGGGGTGCTGGTGGCGAGAACGGAGGTTCAAATGGAGGAATGGGCGGTGGCAGGAAGAGAGGTACTTCTGACCGCGCATTGCAGAAACCTACTGTGCCGGACATCTACCCCCAAGTGATGGCTCTGCCAATTGCCGGACGTCCGTTATTCCCGGGATTCTACAAGGCCGTCACGATCCGAAATCCAACGGTTGCGACAGCTATTCAAGAAATGATGAAGCGAGGACAGCCGTACATCGGAGCGTTCCTGTTTAAGGATGAGAACGCCGATCGGGATGTAATTGACAGCTTGGATGAGGTCCATGATGTCGGTGTTTTTGCACAAATCACGAGCGCTTTCCCAGTCCACGGCGAGGAGGGGAGTCTGACAACCGTGCTTTACCCCCATCGTCGTATTAGGATCTCTAACTTGCTCCCGCGCGAAACCGGCGAAACTGATGGTAAAGGTGACGTCTCTGAAGCAGCAATTGAGGAGATCGACGAGATTCCAGAGCCCGAAAACAAGGGCGATGTTGTTGCCAGCTTCGAGGAGGAGGCGGTAGAGAAGAAATCAGCACCTTCGCCCAACGCCACTCATAACCCCTATGCCACTGCTTTCCTGAAAAAGTACAAAGTAAGCATTGTGGATGTCGAGAACCTCGTCGAGCAAAGCTACGACAAAAAGTCACCCGTTATTCGTGCAGTCACATCAGAGATTGTCAACGTGTTCAAGGAAATCGCCAACCTGAACCCCCTCTTCCGCGATCAGATCTCAACTTTCTCAATGTCGCAATCCGCCGGTAACGTCATTGATGAGCCAGCCAAGCTTGCCGACTTTGCAGCCGCCGTGTCCGCAGGTGAGTTCAAGGAGCTCCAAGAGGTTTTAGAGACTCTTCCAGTTGAGGAGAGGTTGCAGAAAGCACTGGTAGTACTGAAGAAGGAGCTCATGAATGCTCAGCTTCAAAGCAAGATCTCAAAGGATGTCGAGGCCAAGATCCAGAAGAGGCAAAGGGAGTATTGGCTTATGGAGCAGATGAAGGGAATCAAGAGGGAGCTTGGAATTGAGAGTGATGGGAAAGATAAACTGGTAGAGAGGTTTAAGGAGAAGGCCGACAAGTTGGCTATGCCGGAAGCCGTCAAGAAAGTTTTCGATGAGGTTTGTCTCTTCTTTTCCTCAATCCCGGGATCTCTTATCCATGTGTAAGGCTTAATTACTGATCTTGGTACAGGAACTAAATAAACTGTCACATCTTGAATCTGCAGCTTCGGAGTTCAATGTTACCCGGAACTACTTGGATTGGCTCACACAGATACCTTGGGGACAGCGTTCAACGGAGAATTATGACATCAGGCATGCCATGGGGGTCTTAGACGACGATCACCACGGACTCAAGGATGTGAAAGATAGAATCTTGGAATTCATTGCTGTGGGGAAACTAAGAGGCAGCGTGGAGGGGAAGATCATTTGCTTTGTTGGACCTCCAGGTATGTTCGGAAAATATTTTGTTTAACCCTGACACTCCTTGGGACGAACGGCGTTTTGCTTTCCGTTTCAAGAAATTGAGCTCCACGAATCGGTTCCAGTCCAGGGTGGCACGGAAGCTGATCATTTAACCTACAGGTGTTGGTAAGACTTCGATTGGAAAGTCAATTGCTAGAGCCCTGAATCGGCAGTTTTATAGATTCAGTGTTGGTGGTTTGACAGATGTCGCGGAGATTAAGGGGCACAGGAGAACATATGTCGGTGCTTTACCGGGACGTATCATCCAAGCTTTGAAAAAATGCCAGACGGAGAACCCCTTGGTTCTCATCGACGAGAGTAGGCCAATCACCCACCCCCACCTCGCTATCGATTGGTGAATATCCTTTACTGAGTGTATGAACGCAGTCGACAAGATCGGGCGAGGCCACCAAGGCGATCCTGCATCTGCTTTGCTGGAGCTCCTTGACCCGGAACAGAATTCTTCGTTCTTGGACCATTACTTGGATGTGCCCGTCGATCTCTCCAAGGTGTTGTTTGTCTGCACAGCGAACATGACAGACACAATTCCTCGCCCACTGCTAGATCGTATGGAAATGATCGAACTCTCTGGATACGTCGCTGATGAGAAGATGGCTATCGCGGATAAGTACCTAGCGCCACAAGCAAAGGCGATGAGTGGATTGAAAGATGTCGACGTGGTGTTGCAGAAGGATGCCATTGAAGAATTGATCAAATCATATTGCCGAGAGAGTGGGGTCCGCAACCTCAAGAAACAGGTAGGCAACCAAAAATGGCAGATCGCCCAGCCAGTGAGATCTTAATGCTTACTTTATCTTCCCTGAAAAAATCAGATCGAAAAGGTTTTTAGGAAATCCGCCCTGAAGATCGTTCAAGATCTGGGCGAGTCAGCCTTGCCCGAGGAAAAGGCAATAACTGAGGAAGGAAAAGCAGCACTCAAGGAATCCGAGAAACGGGAGGAAGCTGTCGGTAAGGATGAGAAGCCGACCACTATTGATGAGGCCGAGACAACCGAGAAACCACGAGTGGCTCTCCAGGTTCCGGAGTCCGTCCACGTCAGCATAACCAGAGAGAACCTGAAGGACTACGTTGGTCCCCCAGTGTTTACCTCGGACAGGCTGTATGACATTACACCTCCGGGAGTGGTTATGGGTCTTGCGTGGACACAGATGGGTGGGGCTGCGCTCTACGTCGAGTCGATACTGGAGCAGGCCTTGACGCCCAATTCACGCCCGGGAATGGAGCGCACTGGTAACTTAAAGAATGTGATGAAGGAGTCGACCTCAATTGCCTATTCGTTTGCCAAGAGCTTGATGGCAAAGGGCTTCCCCTCAAACCGTTTCTTTGAGAAGGCTAAAATCCATTTGCATTGCCCTGAAGGTGCTGTGCAGAAAGATGGTAAGCAGCAGTCCACTCATGTCCAGTTCACCCTCACTTTTCTGATTACACCCGCATCCTTTCTACACCGCTTACCCTTGTTCCTGCACGTGATGTTTTCGTACATAACATGTATTTTCGCTTGTTGGTCAATTACCCGAGAACTAATTTCCCATTGGTGCGGTTAACTAGGACCCTCGGCCGGTATCACGATGGCGACGTCGTTGTTATCATTGGCTCTCGATCACAAAATTGATCCTACAATTGCGATGACTGGCGAACTTACAGTCACGGGTAAGGTCTTGAGGATAGGCGGCCTTCGCGAGAAGGCTGTTGCTGCGCGTAGATCCGGGGCAAAGAGGATCATCTTCCCGGCTGACAACATGAGCGACTGGCTCGAGCTCCCGGCGGTATGTAGCCTTCCTAGGTTTTCTTTCGTTTTTCTTTTCTTTTTCCGTTTTTTGTTTTTAGTCTTTCCGGGGGAGGGTTGCCTAGCAGCACTTTCAAACCCCGCGTTATTTCACGCGCAACCGAGTGTTGTTCCTGCCATGAGGCTGAAACGGCGGCGGATCAAGAGCTTATTTTTACTACTGGACGCCTTGCTGACTGGGTTTTTTATAATAGAATATCAAAGAAGGCCTCGAAGGGCGCCCGGCCAGCTGGTATCAGGATGTCTACGATCTGGTGTTCAATGATCTTGATAAGAGCAGAGCTGCAGGGCTGTGGGCAGAACAGCTGAAGGAAGAGGAGGGGAAATTCAAGAGGGATAGAGATGAAGACGATGATTGAATTTTTGGTTAGCTGCCCGAAACATCAACGAATATTTATATGATAGGCCCGTGAGATTCTTTTTTTGTACTAATGAGGTTTTGGGGTTTTCTCGGGTTAGATGTATAAATTTCTTCTTACCCATGGGGTTTTTTGCACCTTTTATTTCTTTTCTTTGTTCTATACTTGACGTATTTGGGGAGACCATTCTAGACGTTTTCCTTTTGGTTTCGGTTGCTGGTTGGGGGGTATTTTTTGTCAGTAGTTATCTGTCCTGCCCTATCCTGTCTAGGGGCCATTGAACATCTCTGCTCTTCGCACTCATCATCTAGCATCTCTCTTCGAGCAGGCCTTGCATCTAAGTAGCGCTAACCTTAAGTCCTTGTCACATATTATTATTGTCTTATCTACCTTTATTTTTCTCTCTTTCTCCCATGCCTTACACTGAGTTTCCTCCTCTCTCGTTCTGCACTGTATGTCTAAGGCAGTGCATAAATCATGTATGTATGGATATAGGGAAGTAGTATATCCCCCGACACACCACGAGAGGCATCGTCATCAGCATCGTCATCCACTCCCACGAACGGGATGCAGTATCAAAACCGACTGAGCTGTTGTATGCCCTTCACTGCTGTTCGTCTTTCATCTGGTGTTGTGCCATCGAATTCGGATGCAGTATACTTATCTGAGACGGACAGCACATCATTCATCGTGATAGTTGTGGTGCTGATGACGACGGAGGAGGGAGGGGGGGGAGGCCAGCTGATAAAGACCACGTTCGTTGGTTGGGCGATCCATCCCGTGTATTTTTGAGTCCCAGCAGATAGGCAGGGAGGTAAGTAGGTAGGTAAGCGGGCGTCTCCATAAAATAAAATAAAACTATAATATCATTGTGGGGATCGAAGGGAAGGGAAGGGCTTGGGAGGTGGATCATCAGGGACGTTTTATCTATGATGAGTCTAGAGTACAGTGGTTGCAGTTGAGCTTTAGTGGCAGGCAGGGATGGCCTGGTGTGTTACTTCAATGTACAGTTTACTTGTTTGGCTTGTACACCCCAGATATACGATCCCGTTTATTGTAGGGTACTCCCGGAATACCTGTCCCACATGTGTATCTACTGTATAAGTCGAGACGGAATATGTAACTGTAACTGGGAGAGAGGACGTTAGTCTCTGAGTGACTGAGGTTACCTACATGTGCCTACATCATACAAGAAGTATATACACATAATGTACCCTATGTAACCGTTCTGATCTGATTAAAGTTTATGACGCCCAGGAAGGTAAGTACCTCCATATATACTCTACCTCCCAACCTACTATACACCCCACGATAACCCCACGATCTCTTCGCTTGGATCTGCAAAGTACCGATGCACTGTATTGTAGTGGTAGGATACATATCGCGTGGACAGGCTTAAGTACGGCGCCGCTATAGGTGCAAGCTACATGTAGTACTACCCTGTGGACCACAAGTTAAGTACATGTACTCTAGGCAGAGTAGGTACTACATGTACTACTATGTACATGTACCCACTATACTACACACATCTTACCCTTGTATCTCAAAGGTTTAGTATTTTTGCGACGGTAGTACTTTCTTACTATGTACCGAGAGACCGATAGGTTGAGTTGGGACGGTCACTGGCTGGCTGGGTGGGCTGATTGTTACGACTGGCACATGTTGTAGATTTGATCAGTATCATGGCCTAGATAGATGTGTGTATGTATGTACCTAAGTGATGGCCTACCGGCCTACATCCTACGATGGATGTGTCAAGTGTTTAGATGGCACATGTTCGTTGGCAACTGTGTGCTTTATGTATGGTAATGGGTAACAGGAAACACCGTCAATTGGGCAGGACGGCGATTATGGCATGTGCAGTACCTGGTAAGTAGAAAACGAGACTCGTCGTGAGATCAAAAAGGTGTGGTGAACTAGCAAAATAGGTACCGGGGAGGTGGGGCGGTAGCTCTACGGTTTGGGGTGGGGGCGTATGTGTGGATGTCGAGCTCTAGGTATGTAGCTACTAGCTAGAGTAAGGTGTTTGGGGATGATGGTGGTGATGATGCTGATGTTCCTCCTCTCGTCTCCTCTCACCTCCCCACGTTGTGGATTTGTTCCGAGACCTGCTTGTTGGTCTTACTCTGTAGGGTACTCTTGCTTGCAGCTGCATTCTCTCCGAGTGAACGAGCGAGCGCTTGCTACTAGAGTACTCTAGCTACAGCTACACCCACCTGCCTTAGTGTGATGCTGTACCTCTTCTCTAGTTCCGGGATTTTATATCGACTACCCTTAGTACATTTCTTGGCAATTGCGGAAGGGCATGATGAAAGCTACCTAGCTAGAGTAGAGCATCCTCATATACCTACCGTAGAAGATGATAGAGCTGGAGCAGAGGAGAAAGGGCTTTCGGGGCGGCGGCACTGAGAACCGAGACATTGCTGCTTTTTTCCCCTCTCCTTCTTCCCCTGGACTCCGCCTTATGGTGGGCCGTTTTATGTCTGTTTAAATCTCGATTGTTTCGTTGTCCGCTGTGTTGTTGATTGACATCCTGTTGACGTTGCATTTTGGCTGTGCCTCGATGCCAGCAGAAGCATCTCGTTTTTATTTTATTTTTTCCCGTCTATTATGATGATTATTTACCTTAATTGCCCATACGAGCAGTAGTAGCACTAGCAGCAGCGAACAGACTACTGCTGTGCGAGGGGACACAAGACAAGACAAAGACAGGTCAAGGTTTTTTTTTCCCACCAAGTTAGCACATCAGGGTTAACTAGCTCGGGGAAGCAAAACACGCGAGCGCACCTGATCCCCGCTCTGCTAAGAATTAGTTGAGCCTCAATGTCTAGCTGCCCCTCAGACTAGGCCCAAGTGCGTTTTTCTAACTCGCCTATGAAAAGTAGGCTATCCCTAACAAGGCAAATCTAACATCACATCACATCACATCACATCACACACATCAGGAACATCTTCCTTTTTGTTTATCCTTGTAACTGGTACATACAGGATACAGGACTGTAGTGTACCCGTACACATATGGGACTTCCCACAACCTTTTTTTTTTATCTACTCTACCTCGACGGCCAGGAACACGTCAACACAATTTTTTTTCCCACTACAGCACTTACCTACCTTACCTTCCCACCTTCCATCCCGTCCCCGTATGTTAAAACAATCTTATCCGTTGGTGGTTGGCTGGCCGATCCCCTCGTTTGGTGTTTGATAGATGATGAAATAGGGTGACACACGATGGAACCAGAATCAATCCCACCCCTTCAGGGATTGGGGAAACATAGACATACCGAAGAAGAAGGATGAGGTGGAAAAGACCTTCCACAGAGATACCTCCCTAGAGGGGCAAAGATTGACTATCAGAAACCCATTGCTGCCCTTCAGCTCGAACTGATGGAGGAGGGGTTGTCAACAAGGTTATCTATCATACCTATACAGTAATGTACTCTTCCTACAGACCGGTAACTACGCCGGCGGGCGCGTCTGTGGTGCCTGCGGGGTGATGCTGGGGAGAGCCCAGAACGGTTTTTATTGGTGCCAGCACTGCATCCGAACGCATGTGTTCATGCAGTAAGGGAATGGGTTATTCTCAACCCGTCGGCTGCATGAGAAAAAAGCTCGGCTTTTCTGGAAGCTCAACTTACCAGTAAGTATGTGCTACACACTGCTCACTTTTGAACACACTCACTCTATTTCCAAGTGAGTGAGAGTTTCGTAACTCTGACTACTACTGGCACCGACATCACCACCTCCACCACCACCACAATTGGCACCCACACGCAACCACACCACCACCGCACCCCACCGCACCGGTGGTTCTTCAATTCATTCAGTCAGACATACTGTACCTACCCCCATCCCGAACGGGCTTGTCAACATTCATAAACACACATCATGGTTTGACAGCACTGCAACCCTCTGTCGCTACCAAATAAAGGTGGCAGAGGCATTTATATAGCGGGAAATGAAAAAAACAAAAACTAAATAATAATATATTAAGAAAGAGAGAAAGGGGAAAGGAGAAAAAAATTGTTCCCAGTGTAGGAGGGGGGATACAGGCTGAACGATGGCGGATTTTATGTAGGGAAGCATTTCTTGGTACCAGAAGAAGAAGAAAAGGAAGCAATTCTTAAAGGCACACAATTCTTCTCAAACAACCAGAGAAAAAAAACATAATAATAATTGAAATCGATAAACGGAAGATACCCTTTCTAACTTTTCCTACCTTACTTTACCTTACCCACCGCTCTACATTTATCTCTACCTTACCTCTACCTACCTATTCGACTTACTGGACGAGAGCTCAGTTCGTTCACGGCTTGTAAGGATTTTGAGCGTGCCAGCTCACTCTGCAGAGAAAACCCTCTATAATTGGGCCTTCAGCCAGGCGATGAGGAAAGCTTGCATACGCTGGAAAAAAGCGTGCTTGAGTTAAAACCGTCGAGAAAAGAAAGGAAAAGCAAAGAAAGAAACACGGCGTCCGGTAACGAGAATCTCGTTGACCTTCACCCCGTCCTTCTCCCTCTCGCTCGTTGTCTGAACCAGTACCGTATCTTGTCGTTCATTTTTTTTTTTCCCCCCCCAAATACGGGAGGTTTTTTTTATATTGTTGTTTCCAAGAACAGCCTCGTCCATTCACAGCCCTCTAAGCCCGCATTGGCTCGTCTGAGCCTCTTCGATGATGCTACCATCCTGCCTTGGTTGAGCACGCATAACACTTACGTCCCTTTACATTCAGGCCTACATACATACATGCTCATACTAAATCTTCTCGATTACAGGCACTCTGCTCGTCTCTCCGGAAAAACACGAACTGAGGGCGGGGGAACCCTTTTATTAACGGGTACTTATTAAACACACCCTGTGCGCAGTGGTGTTCCAAAAACGAAAGGGCTATTTTTCCGCTCCAAACTTCTAACGGCGCTACTACAGTCAGTTCGTAAGCTGCAGCTTAATTCTTCTGATCCTCGTCCCCTCGTTTCTCCTTCAGCCTTCGCTCCTCCCACATCTCGTCATCAGTGAGTCTGACCAGACCAGACACCCTGGCGCTTGCTCCTCGCGCCCGGTACGAACATCCCGGTTGGTGGCGCCGCGCCTACGCCATCGCTTTTTCATCCGAAGACGATACAGGAAACACTCATCTGAGCCCTTCATCCACATATCCACCCAACAGTTCCACATCATATCCCAACCACACCTGAACGCCCGCGAACCATCCCCCAATTCTCCTCATACGAACATCATAACTAAACATCAACACAAAAGCAACCAAAAAAACATCTAGGGGACTGTAATAAGCAACTGAGAAAGAGAGAGAGAGAGAAAGAGAATCGCAAGGTGGGCAATTGGGGTTGGATGTTTGGACCAGACAAAATTTCCCCCAATTACGGTTAGATGACCCTCTGCATGGGTATGGCATCTGCTCATCCTAACGGACCGGCCGGCGCTCAAAAGGCCGACATCTTCACGCGAATCAAAAAAAAGTTTTTAGCATTCAAAGATGACCATCAACACGTCCTTGGTAGGCGGGGTGGGGGTAGTAGTTTATTGCCGGGGAAGCGCCCGCAGCAGCAGGTGGAACGCAGAGAAGTTCAAGTATCACCGAACGAGCCCAGGAGGACTACGCCCAACGGCCAGAGGCACCCGCCCGAAAATCGCCAGCATGTACCCTCCCGACCCAAGACCTTAACGGAAGAAAATTCTGATGGTAACGAGACAACGTCGTCATCGTCGTCACCGTCACCTGATACGGTCAGAGAGGGGGAAGGGGAAGCCGAGCCAACGTACACCGCACCAGCCCTAGAAGCAACCACAACATCTCCAGTATCAGCAACCCATAACGAGCTTCTTACTGCGGCGGGCGATGGCGAGCCACCCCATGAAGAGGAGAAAACCAGTAGCGAGTTGATTCGACAAGAAGAGATCAATAAGGAAATAGACTGGCGGTGGATCCTGAACCTCAGCATGCATTTCCGCGATCAATCTGACCGAGAAAAATTCTTCGTCACTTATGCCGAGACGCCGAACCTGCGCCGCAGGCTCACGGTTTCGTGCGACTACCGTGATGCTCCGGAGGGGACGTTGGAGCGAGAGTTGGCGGATATGCGATATCAGCGCGACAAGAGTGCGAAGATATACGAAGCTATCAAGGAATCGTTGCCATCGATACAGTTCTACGAGACCATCACAAATCTCAAATTGCAAACTAGCGGCGGGCGACTCCATGTCCACGTTACCGAAGATATACACGAAATCATCCCGTACCCCCCAGTAGTCGCCATTGCGCATCTAAGATGCCCGAAATATAAGGAGTCGGAGCTGGAATTCGAATCCCATCTTTCCGGGTTCGTTTATAAGGTCAAGATTAAAGACAAAGTTTATATCAAGAAAGAAATCCCCGGTCCCGATACTGTCGACGAATTCCTGTACGAAATCAACGCTCTTTACGCATTGAAAGGTTCTCAAAATGTCATCCGATTTGGAGGTTGCATTGTGGATGAGAGGCGGCAAAAAGTCAAAGGGCTCCTTATCAGCTTTGCGCCAAAGGGGGCTCTCATTGACATTATTTACCACGAAAAAAATCTCCCATGGAGGCTGCGGGAGAAATGGGCAAAACAAATCGTTTCGGGGCTTTCCGAGGTCCATGAAGCGGGGTATGTCCAAGGCGACTTTACCCTATCTAATATCGTGATAGACGAAAACGACGATGCGAAGATTATCGACATCAACCGCCGAGGTTGCCCCGTAGGATGGGAGCCGCCAGAGGTGACAGCGATGATTGACGGTCTGCAGAGAATTGGAATGTATATTGGTGTGAAATCTGATATATTTCAGCTTGGAATGGTGTTGTGGGGAATTGCGCACATAATGGATGAGCCCGAAGCGATCCAAAGACCTCTGGGTATGGATGGGGCACCAGCAGATGTGCCAGAGTACTTTAAGAATATTGTTGATGCCTGCTTATGTGAACGGCCCCAAGGCCGCATGTCTGCGAAGGATATCATCGCACTTTTCCCAAAGCATAATGATGGTTATGTACCCCGTCTTGGTGACGGATATCATGACGAAGATAATGCTGGAATTGAGGGTGCTGGTACTGGGAATGGGCACGGATATGTCATTGGGGAGCCTGATGCCGATGGAATTGTTGAAGTATCTCTCAATGGGAGACACGGCGGTCAAGCAGGTGAAAGCGGATACAACAGCGGGGTGACTGGGCTTTTGCTCAATGGAAGGGTAAGACTCACTTCCCCGTAATCTTTATGCGTCGTGATGGCTTACCATAGTGAAAATCAACTTAGACATCTTCAGAGCCAGACAATCATTCTAGTGAAACATTTACCCATCTATATCGGCCCTCCGAATCTGGCCATGGAAGGGATCATTCAGAAGGCAGCATTATAGACCGTGCTCATCCCGAACCTCACAGGATCAATACACAATTTAATTCATCATATGAAGATCTGCAGGTCATAACCGCTTCCCCGGGGCCAAGTGAATCCGGGGCTTCTGGAGACGAACCGTTTGCATGGCCAAGTATTCATGAGGCCGCTTTTGGTGCTGGAACAGGTCCTGGAGCAAGTGCCGATGTGGCATTAGAGAGTCCGGTATCTCCCACTACTGTACCGACTTCTCGGCTTAGTACTGCCGGTACACAAGAATCAATGGGCCAGGGCGAAAATTGGGTACTCCCCCCAGAGCCGAATAGAAACGAATACAACCCAATGGATCCATTACCCCGTCCTACGATGAATGGGCGAGTGGGGACCAGGGACAGTGAATTCGGCGAAAGATTCACGACTGCTAGGTCATCAATTGACACCAGAAAAAGTGTCGCTGTCTAGCGACAAGTCATCTTTAAAAAAAATATGGAAATATTGAATTTTTCGGGGGAGAAATTTTTGGGAGACCGTATAGACAATTCTTTTTTTGGCCGGGCGTAACGCAACATATTTAACTACTTATCACTTTTTTTCCTTTGTAGTGTTATTTTCTATCATTATTTCTCCCTGTTTTTTGGCTGGATTTTATGGCTAGTTATGGTGGTGGAGGAGATGCGAGATCAGATGAGGATATTATTATACCTTTGGGGATTTTTTGTCTATTTGGGAAGCTCCTTTTTTTTTTGTTGGACCGAGTTGTTGAAGTGAGCGGATTATTTTCTATTGACCTTTTTTTATCTCAGTGTTTTTCCTATGCACCGCTCCTTCTTAAACGCTTTTCCGATTTTTTTTCTTTTTTTTAATCCTGGAAATTCTTCAATTGTAGTTTATTAGCCTTTTTTTCTTAATATTCTTTTTTCATTTTTGGTTTCTGTTCGTCGTATGAAATATCCTCTTTGCTCTTATCTCAATATTTTTTTTTCTCACTCGAGTTCTCCGTTCTCCGTTCTCCGTTCTCCGTTTCTTGAAAGGGTCCGCGCGCCTTGTTTTTTGGACCGCTGTTGGTAATTTGCTGGTTCTTATATTCCTTCAAACTCTTTTGGCTGGCTGGCTGTTTTTATGTGATTCATCTTTGTTCTTTTTGGCTTTCGGGGGTCCGGTTGGCGGTGGGTATTGGTATTGGAAGGGGGTTCGTGGGGTTTGCAGGCTTGAAATGATACCAACACTTCAATCCATTGACACTGATAGTCACGGTTTTTGCTAACGGGTGAAAATAACGGCTTAGGGGGAACTACATGTGCAGTCACAGAATATCACTCGGCTGCAATCCGGGCCCTGGATGGTAGTATTCACCCGCTACAGCATCATGGTACCAGTACCTAGATAGTAAGGCTCTTTCTGTAAGTTTGGAACCACGAGTAGAGCATATAATTATGGTTATGGTGCTCAATCACTCAATCACGAACCTCACGAACCGTGAGGTTGCGCACGTTTGATCAGCATCATGCACAATTGATCAACGATCAATCAGCAACCAGCACCCAGTGATGATCGCCTGCTAGCCTTACGACTCTCAAAACATCTCGGTATCTTGCCCATCTCCCCCACTGGTCCCGCCCCCCCGTAGCTCCTCCCAAATTAATAAAAACTCACATCTACCATCTCCGCTCCTTATCCACTAGAATCCCACAAACCCACTATTGTGATTCTTGATTAAAAAAAGACCCATATGAGACGACATGTGACAGCGCGTGTATCCTCCCCACTCCCAACCTTTCCAATCCAAATCCTCCCCCCCCCACACAGACCTCCGCGACAATAATTCCCAAAACCAGGTTTTTTCCTCCGCCAATTAAGACATTTTTTTTTGTCCGCGGCCGGCCCGCAGCCACCACAGCACATCGATAAGGGAGGATCGAAAGGGCACATTTTGTCGAAAAAAGATAAAAAAGAAATTCTGGCGGCGGCTAAGATTGCGATCAAGAAAAAAAGTAGAGTACCCACATACGCACTGTCTGTGCGTTGTGCCCAGCACCGCACCATCCCATCATAGAGTAGGTACATATCGCACCGCACCGCACAGCACCCACAGACAGTCTGTGTGCAAAAGATATGTAAACATAATTAACCTCGCTCGCTCGCGTCTTAGCGAGCACTCGGTCATGCGACGTCCCCTTAGGTAACTCCCCCAGCTATGTCATATTCCGCCATTGAACCGCCCAGCTCGCACAGATGATATGCAACCCACCATCGCTCACCATCCTCCAACCGATCACTAAACATCACTCGAAGATCAAGGGGGTGGGTGGTACACTACTCTCGAGTTTGAAAGAAAAAAAAAAAAGTAAAAAAAATCCTCTGGGACCTGAAAAAGGTAATGTGAAACACGGCGGAAAAGATAGCTAGCATCCGTGGTGGTATGGAGTGGGCAATTCACAACGGAGGCCGGAGGAGGAGGGATGGGGGAGGGCTTTCAGGCTTCTATTGGTTCCCTGGATTCACGAATCCTTGACCGGTCCCATCCATCGGTCACTGTGAGGGAACCACGAGACCCCGCGAGTTGGGATTAAACCTGCCATGTTGGGTTCTGTGTGCGGTCCGCAATAACAGGGGGAAGAGGGGGGCAGACAGCACGGTAGATTAGAGCAGAGGAGGGTGTATCAAATCGCGCCGCGAACGGGAGAGTTACTGGTGATGTCGAATGGTATTTGGTCATGTGATTGGATGGTGGTGGGCTAGATAAATTAAATAAAAGTCTATTGATTCTAAAAGAGGGTGTGAGAGACATTAAAAGACGCGGGAGGGAATGAGGACCCTGCAATTAAGCTGTAGGGTCCAGTAACTGGAAAGGAAAAAATTATGACGACACCGACGAGATTCGAACTCGCGCGCCCGAAGGCATCCACATACACTTTCCTAAGAATAGCAGGCGAACGTGTTAACCACTCCACCACAGTGTCATTGTAAGACCTTGTAAAAAGAGTATTGTTATCAGCTTGACCAAGCAGGGATTATGACAAGGGGAAGCGGCAACGATTCAGAACTTCAAAGTGACCTATGGATTATATAAGCGTTCATGAACCGCAGGGTAAGAAGGAAACAACAGTCTTGAGCACCCGACTAAAACGGCGCACGACTAATAAACTTTAAATTCGCTGGCCCAAAATACTGAAACATTTCCAGGGTAGAGTTGAGACTCCAGGGGTGGTACTAAGCCGTTGCAATCACGGCGTATCACTCGTTTAGTCGGGACGTTACACCCGGCCCCAAACACAAATCGCGCAGTGAGAACGAACACGAGACTTGAAACCGATACAGGGGCCGAGGCACATATACACATAAAGTTAGCCATAGAATATTCATGTGCTAGTTACTCTTCTACCATATCTGGCTTTTGTCTCCCACCCACGATAAAACTTCTCTAATACATATATGGCCTTTCCACCGCGACAGTCAGCAATCGGGCACACAACCCGCCCGAAATCTCTCGGAGAAAACCACGTTTTCTCTGCTTCATGCATTATTAGCATGACGCTCTATAATACCCTCATACAAGAATACTGAAAATTTTGGCCTTGGACTCGAATCCGAACGGTACAGCTGTCGATCTGTCCTAGGATCCATTCTGACTCAGGTGTGGCGTTCTGTAAGTGTTCGCATAAAAACTTGCAACGTCGTCCTATTCAGGAGATATGGATTAAGGGATCCAGCCATCCGAACAGGAAGCTGAGGAAACGGCCGATTCAAAAGAACTAGTTCAGCAAACACGTCCATGTGCATGTGTTATCAGCAGTGAGCCGTGTGAACGACCCAGGTCGCGGCAAATCTACGACAACGGCCTGTCCCAGGAAACGGCTGTGATATTAGTCTAACGGGCTTAATATGTATCTTATGTCTCTGGTTTCTTTTGTACGATTTAAAGACTTCTTAGTCCACTAATTATCGAATAGGTTTCGTGGCGACTACCCGTGTTCTAACCTTCCAGTAATATGGTGTTTCCGCTCTCCGTCCCGTTTACGATCGTGCCTGGTAGCCTTTTTTGTTAATCACACTCAGTAAAAGACCTTTCCGTTGTACAGATGTAGTATCGGAATCCTTTCGCAAATTATCTCTATCCTTATTGGGTAAGTTCGACTCACGAAGTATCACTCGGATTACTTTTTCTTAGTTCTCTAGTGGGCATTAATTATTGACTGATAGTTCATTCGTTCTCTAACGGGCATGGGATGAGCCCATTTTAACTTCCTTGTAAAGATGTCAAGCGCCCTATGGTCTTTGATATCCACCAACACTGCAAGCTTCTCCACACGAATATCAGCCCCTTGGGTCAGAGCCACTACATATCCCCCATGTTAACTTTGCTCCAAGGCACGGATCCTACGGACGGCATACTAATAAGCAGCCGAAATTACAGCTATCTGTCTTTACGCGATTTTAGGGGCTTTCATCTAGCCCATTGGTGATGAATAGTATCCGTTCTATATTATATCGGTACCCACTACAGACTATAAACGGAGATCGGATTTATTGGATATACTACCTAGAACTTGGTCTTTATGGAAACGTGAGAGAAAGTCACTGTAGGCTATGAACGAGCGGTCATCATATATGGGTATGATGGTTTTACCATAAAACACGCGTTACTTCATAAGTACTCGCCTGCTTAACCCACGACCATAAAGCCAATATTTACCTATAGATTAAAGACTCTCATGGCAAGCAAGGCGGAAGCTCGTCTATCAAGAATTTCATATACTTGTATCTAAACCATGTCTATTAGAAGAATAAACTAGGAAATCAGGAACGCGCTGAGGGGCGGGTCATGGAATATCACTCGGTCACAATTTTCTTGCTAGGCATGATTGACCGACTGATCGATCGCCCGCTCGCGGCCCAGAGGCTATGAGAATAAAAAATGATACCCCAGGTCAGGGTCGAACTGACGGCTTTCGCATTGCATACAAGTTGGAATACTTAGTATAAGAACGACACGCTAACCACTGCGTCACAAGGGTATTCGATAGAATACTTGCATGAGGAAGTGTAAAAAAGAGAGGGGGGGTTGGGAAGAAGAAACCCTAACCCACCATGAATCGCCCTAACCGTAGCCTCGCCGACCCCTGTCTCTCTAAAATGGAAGCGGGGAAACCGTAGATAGATGTTCCCAGTTCCAAAAAAAAAAAAAAAAAAGTGGGACCAGGAGACTATTGGGCTTAGGAGAGGTAGGGGCGTGCTGTTGAGGGGTAACCCAGGCTTCTAGGCGACTGGCTCAGAAGCAGCACTATGGAGTTTTAAAGAGGTGGAGCCGAGAGACTGTATATTAAGGGCCCGTTTGGCAACAGGGTCGAGTTGTCGGATTTTGGCGTATTCTGGACTTTTAAAAAGTTTTGGCTGTTTGGCAACACATTTGGTCCAGTAGATTTGTCACCCAAACTCAATAAATCGACTGAAATATAAAAGCAGCTTCGAGCCTGCTTTTTTGTTTCCGTTGCAACGATATCACCTCCAACCCAACCACATTCGGTCAACTCAACCTAAACTACCAAACAGCAGGTAACCAAACTTTTCTGGAGAGCGACTTATCCTCTCCACATAAGTGACCCTTTGGATAAGTCAGTTGCAACGACTTAAACTGCCAAACGGGCCCTAAGCAATAAGGGACATTGCCGGGACGAGATTGTTCCGACCGAGCCAGTAGACGCATTCACGGGGGTATGACGTTTTTCCTCGACTATGAGAAAGACTTATCAGAGGAGTACATGTTATGTACAAATTTTTCAATGACAAAGCCCAAGTTCTCCCGTTAAAGGGAAGTCTCCAAAAAAAAAAAAAAAAAAAATATAGCGGTTCAAGTACTGTATCTAGACCGTGTTTACTACTTGGCAAGATGAAGTTGAGGGTGAATGCGCTACGGGTCATAACGTATCACTCGACAACAACAACTATTTCTTTCTTGCCGAGAAACGCAGCAGGTAAGGCTCGCACTTTCGGCGGAGCTGGGGTGTCCCCGGTGATCTGTATGCTCTACTACGATCAGAAGGGAAGGGGGGGCACTGATCTCGTGTTCCTGCGCGGCGAGAAGACCATCCGTAGGCACGGCGGAGCCTGGAAACCACGCACAGCACGCGCGTGCCCTAGACACAGAAGTACTGAAGAACCGCTGCGGCACGCTGAAGTTTGCAATTAACGGTCCACATTCCTTGGAAGAGATCAAACAATTCTACTTCTAACCTCACACGTACCCGTGTTTTGTTACCAGAGCGAGGTTAGTAGGGAGCTGGGAATCACATAGAGGGATCATGACCTATCACTCGATCACCATTTCTCTCGCCAAGAAAGGCCGCACTAGTGATGGGCACGAGACCTTTTGGCAGAACAAGACGAGACCTAGGGGCTAACACATGGGACGAGACAAGACAAGGTCTACTAGAGGTCTCGAAGACCTTTTTAACTTTCTTTCCCCCATCTAAAGATGCTCGAAAGAATTGCAGTGAAAGCACATAAAAAAAGGAAGAGGGATAAAAAGAAAAATGTAGCCTTATCCGGTGATCGAACCCGGGTCACTCGCCGTCGTACTCAGTTTCTATACGAGAGCATTAGCATTATGCTAATAAGACCCGAAAGAATAGATACCCGGAGAGATGTTAAACATGGCTTTCCGGCCCTCTAAATTACATGTATCTTTAATATACGTACTCTACTCTCAAGCCCCCCAAAATTCACATGACGAAAAGTCTCGAGACTTTGACCATTATGTATCTCGAGTTTTTTTTCAAGACTCGCTTTGTTGGATACAAGACGGGAAGAGGGTTTTTCCCAAGTCCCGTCTCGTCTCGCTCCCGCACATTCCGATTATGCAAAAAACCAAGAGCCAAAACCTCCATATAAACATCCCCTGACTAGACTATTGATTATGCTATACTTTGCGCAACCGAACACTATCGATTCCGGCCCCCCCTTCACAATATGCACAATAGTTCCCATAGCAAAAACCAGCGTAAAACGAAACCTCCAAGGACATCAAAACCTTCCCCCCACCCCAGAGCTCACCGAGCCCCCCATCCACATCCACCTTATAATAGCCACGGGTGCAGGAGGTCCCGAGACACTTGTGCGCTCGATTACGCGGAAAGTATGAGGGAGCACCCTCACTATCGTGCCCTGAACAGGTGGTGGGTTGGGGCCGCTGTTTTTATGCGCCTCCGTTCTTAAATCTGTGGGGGCCCTACGAAACTGGGAGGAGTTGGTTGGGAGGGGATATAGTAGCGGGCGAGATTGGGCAACCTAATGGTACTGTGAGGGAGGCGCTTGAATAGAAATAAAAGGTGAGAGGTCTAGCGAAAGGCTTGGTAGAGAGAGGCCATAGTGGGAGTTGGGGCAAGAACACGAAGGCGGGTGCATCGGAAGACAGTGGTATACATGTAGAATGAGAGAAGAGCAAGTGAGACACACGGCGA
This sequence comes from Morchella sextelata, assembly GCF_020137385.1. Lineage (NCBI taxonomy): Eukaryota > Fungi > Ascomycota > Pezizomycetes > Pezizales > Morchellaceae > Morchella > Morchella sextelata. Next base: position 825,948 of record NW_025408636.1, read on the forward strand.
CGAAGGCAGGGACCGTGGGGTGTGCAGCGGTGAAATGAAAAGACACCCAAGGGACAGAAAAGTCAAGATGAAGCGGGTAACGCCGCCCGGAAAGATATAGGGACCGGAAGGACGGTAGATGGGGTATAGAAACAGGCCACAATGGGCAACAGAACAGAACAAACACGGAAGCGAGAGGCCCGGCAAGCCACAGGATGCGCGGAACGACGACACTACCCACACAGAACAAAAGAAGCGCAGGGGAATGAACAGCGGTGAAGTTAGATCTAGAGTAGGCACCGATAAAGAACTAGAGACGGATGAAAAGGCGCGTGGGGGGATGATAGAAGTGGTGATGAGGTTGGGGCTGAGATCATATCAGCTAGCTACTAGGGCGGAATAAAGCCGGTGTATCGTTGAAGAAGGTATGTATAGGGAAGAAGTGAGGGGGCGTAGAGGAGGTGGTAGGGTGGGGCGGAAGTATAGGAAGCAAGAAGCTCTATAAAGCAGCTTTAATTGGCAGCTGGAGTGGGTAATGGGTGGCGCGTGGAGAACGCAGCAGAAAACGGACATCAAGGAAGACGAGGGTGTAGATAAAGGCGGTGCAGTGAGGAGATGGTGATGAGATGAAGATGAGTTGGTGATAGAAAGCGTGACCAACGAACGGAAAGAGTAGAAAGAGCAGAGAAGACGGGATGCGAAGAAGGAAGTGAGCAATCACAACTCATCACTCGCACCACGCTAGTCCACCCGTTGACCAACCACACAACCAACCCAAATCAACCCAATCTCACCCAAACTCCACCACACCACCGAATAGCTCTCCTACGCCAGATATGAAGCGACGTTGTTCTGTTTCTAAGGGTACGGCTGTCGCAATTTAAAGGCTGGGTACAATGATGTCAAATCATTACCAGCCCATTCTCAATTTCAATTTCAAATTGAATAGAAATTGCTCAAATCTACAGCGGGCAAAGCCATCGGAATAGAGGGCGGAGAAGCAGTCGCCTTAGCATGTATATATATATTTTTCCCACAGCCCAACCCACAAGCACCTTAGTACCAGCGCCCACCAAGCCCCTCGATCCTCCTTACCGCCCCAAAGCCACAAGTAAAAACCCCACAAAACAGCAAAGAAACAAGCAAAAGAAAACACCCCATCATTCCGCCCCCCGCCCTCCTCATTTATCCCCTCTACGCCAACAACCCCCTAGCTAACCAAGCACAAGCACACCAAGCCTCCGTAAAACACGCCCAACGGAAACACCGCCAGCCCCACGCGATTCCTCACGACCCCGCTGCCGCCGAGAATGCTCACCCCCGCCGCCAGCGACCACAGGAAGCACGCCGCATACACGGGCACGCGCACCACCGACGGCACGTGCAGCGCCGACAGCAGCGCGCAGATCACGACGGGGAAGAGCGTGTACCCGATGATCGAGACGGATGAGAAAAACGAACTACCCCCCCCCCCATGTTAGCACTCTAATGTCTGTTGTCTGTGGGCGCAACTCACATGTTCCCGCCCAGCAGCTTAATCTGCGCCGTCACCACCGCCTCCCCAACCCACACCATCGCAAACACGCCCGCAAACACCTGCGTCTTCTGCTCCGCGGCCGCCGCCATACTCAGCAGCGTGCTGAGCGCCAGGCAGAACACGAGCGGGCCCCACAGGTCCCACTCGCCCAGCACCCTGCTGCCCCCGCTGCCGCCGGACTCGAGCACGTCGTTGGCGTCGGGCCAGCGCTTGAACGTGAACTTGGGGTACAGGACGGCCTTCATCTTGGCCCACACGGCGAGGATGTCGCGCGAGAGCGTGTCCCACACGGACTCGTCGAGGGTGTTTGTGGGCGCGCGGCGGTCCTCGCCGGGGATGGCGGAGGTGAGGGCGGACGGGTTGAGCGGGGTGGTGGGGTTGTCGAGGGGGTCGTCGAGGTCGTTGATGTCTACTGTGGGCGGGGAGAGAGGGGGTTAGCATGGGGGGTGGGGGGTGGGGGGTTTTTTGAGGGGAGTGGGGAGAGGGGTGGAGGAGCGTACGGTCGTCGGGGTCGATGATGTCGGCGGAGATGCGGGTGGACTCGTAGTTGTCGTAGGGGTTCATGTGTGCTGAGGAGGCCATTGTGCGGGCAGGTCTGGCTGTGTGTGTGATTGTTTGTGAGGGTGAGGGTGAGGGGGGGTTGTGTATATTGTTCGTGATGTCTGATATCGCAGTGCAGAATAGAAGAGTAGCGGTTGTAGCAGCAGAGTCGCAGCAGAGTCGCAGTCTTGCCTGTAGCTGTGGTCGAGAATAGCAACCTCAACCTCAACCTCAACCTCACTCGCTGACACACACACCGGCAGCCAGCCCTTCCCGCATCGGGACGCGGCTGACGTCGCCAACCGAACCCCTGTCTGTCGCTAACCCTAACCCTCCGGGCCCCCGTGGGCTGATTTTGGAATTTTCACACCCGCAAGCAGCGCCGAACGTCACCCGACTCATTTCGAAGCACCCGACCTTGGAATTCAATTCTCCGACACAAGAAAGAGATGCTTGCACGAACGCTATTCCGCAGAGCCGCGGCGGCGGCGGCGCAGAGGCTCTACTCGACGCCGGCGCAGTCGTCGTCGCCGCCGTTGTTGGGCAAGATTAGGTTTGTGCTCTAGGACTCTCTGGTTTACGACTCTCTACGATTGCAATTGAGGCCCGGGCCTTGGTGGGATCAATGGCAATGGCAGTGGCAGTGGCAGTGGCAATGCATATACATGGGCTACTATCATGAGACAACTACAAGAAGAGATTTGATCGGAACAGTCAGACTAACTCTCCCCTCCAACAGATGCGACATGAAAGACGCCATGCGCGCAAAAGACACAAACAAGTGCGTCTCCCGCCTCCCCCCCCCGCACCCGCTCCTCTCCCGCTTCCGCACCCGCTAACATAACCCCCCCTCTCTCCTAGGCTCAACGTCTGCCGCGTACTTCTCCCCCCCCCCTCCCTCCCTCCCTTCCCCTCCCCTCCCCGCACACACTAACCCCTCCCGTCTAGTCACTCATCGCCGAGATCTCCAACGCCAGCAAAACGCCCGCCCCGCCAACCACCGACATCCACCTCCTCGCCATCATCACCAAGACGCTCGACAAGTCGCTCGCCAGCCTTAACGAGTTCCAGAGCGCCGGCCGCGACGACCTGGCGGCCAAGGAGGCTGGCCAGATCGAGGTGCTGAAGGCCTATGCCGCGCAGGTGGAGAAGGTGGGGCTGGACGAGATTGAGGGCGTCGTGAAGAAGGTGCTGGAGGGCGGCGTGGGCAAGATGGGGGAGGTCATGAAGGCGGTCATGAACCAGCTGGAGGGACGGCCCGTGGTGCAGGGGGATGTGGCGGGCGCGGTGCAGAGGGCGTTGAAGAAGTAGGCGGAGTAGAGGGATGGCATGGGGAGGTTAGAGGAGTGCTAACTAGAAGGACGAAGGTTTTCGTGTAAAATATATCATTACTCTAGGTATTCTTCGTACCGGCTGTATATACTATTCGTTTGATCCCCAATATAACCCAAAAACCCTGCTCCAGACAAAGGAAAAAAAAAAACCACAACCCAAAAGAGAGAAAAGCTAACAAGAAATAGTCTACAAAAGAAAATATCAAAAAAAGAAGAAAAAAACTGACAACCTCTAGCTCTATTACTCCCCCAATCACAACCTCTCACCCGCACAGTCCAATTGAATTCCCAACGCTAACCACCAAGCTAAAACACCCCCTCCACAACCTCCACCAAATACCCGCTCCGTACCACCACCTCCTCCACCACCACCCCAAACTGCACCTCCTCCTCCTCCCCCGCCGCCGCCTCCCCCTCCACCTTCAACCTTAACCCAAGATTCCCCCTCTCATCCAACCACACCATCCTGCCCTCGGCACACTTGACGCCCTCCAGCAGCCACGACCTGCGCACCCGGAAGAACGTCTCGCTGAACACGGGCCGCACGCTCGCAACCTTGGCGAGGAAGCTGCTCGCGCACAGCTGCGTGAAGAACTCGCCGGCCTCGAGAACAACGTCGGTGCGCGTCTGCGGGTGCGGCGTGAAGTGCGAGAAGACGCTGCTGGGGCTGGTCCCCGCGGGGATCGGGAGCGTGGGCGTCGGCGTGTTGGCGGTGAGGGTTGCGGTGCTGGGGTGCGTGCTCGTGTGTTTGCAGGGGTGGTAGGGCGCCGTGAACTGGAGAATTGACATGTTAGCTAATGAATGGACCGGTGGAAGAGAGAGGGAGAGGGCTTACGCGGTTGCTGGGCGGCGAGCATTCGATTACCATGGCGTGCCCGTCGAGCTCGGGGATGTGCCGGATGCGCTGGCGCAGGAGGTAGTCGGCGCAGTCGTGGATGGCGTGGTTGACGCTGGAGGCGTGCACGAGGTCTTTTGTGAAGAGGTGCGAGAGGACGCTGGTGAGGAGCTCGGGGGGAAGCGTGGACAGGCAGGAGGGCGTGGGTATTGAAGACATGGCTTTTGAGTGTGTGTGGATTGTAGGAGGTAGAAAAGGTAGGTTGTAGGTGGTAATGATATCCTCAATGTTCTTCTATGAGTGATATTGCGGTGGGTATATAGCTTGTAAAGACTTAAAGTCGAGCGTGAGGTAGTGTAAAAAAAAAACTGAAGAATCGGATATAGGTAAAAAGCTCTATGGTAGATCTAGCTCTATGATCTAATCTGCGGTAGAATATATTGCTGTTGCTGCTGCTGTAATACTGTAGAACACAATTGCTGAAGAATAATACTCTCTGCTCCCGGTGCGAATAAAGCAACCTTTATACAACAGGCCCGCCGTGCGCCGCCGAAACAAGAAAAAAATTAATCCGCCCGCATATACGAAATTAATCCGGGACACAATCTCGCGCTGACCATGTATGTGGAGTGACCTCACTCGATTCCTCCTGCCCACGCACCGCAGTCCACGGGTGCAACGGTACGTACGGGGGGGGGGGGGGGACGTACGAGAAAGACCCGTCAGGAGACAGCAGCAGCAACTCGGAGGCCCGAAGGAATTAACGGAGCTCTCGTGTGGGGGAGCTATATCTGGCTGGCCGGAGCTGTTGGGTTTGCTTATCCTGGTTGATGGTTGCTGCACGTCAGTTGGGAGTGTCTCTGAGTGTCTGACTGATAAGGAAGGATGCGCCCGTTGTTGCCTCTTTTGTGGCTGGGGGCCGCGCCGAGGTGTGAATAGTCATCATATATGGTAGGCTTGTAGCTGGGAGCTCCGTGTCTGGGGAGTCTAGATGGTAGAGAGGGGTTTTAGAGCTGCTATGGGCTCCCTCGAGCGGTCTTGAGTACTAGCTAGCTAGCTAGCTAATTGTTATTCAGAGTGCAGTTTTACAAAAGAGACTGAAGAGATTCGTATTGTATGATTGATGATTAACAAGAGCAGAAGAACAAGCTCCTTTTAAATTTAGAGTGAACAAAGACGTTGTAAATAAACACGTATTATCAAGACAACCAAACTCGTTGTCCGGACACAGTACTAATATCAGATAGCAATTGCAAAGACTGCAAAACACACTAATGATCTTAGAGTCCAAACCTCTCTGCTAGAAGCTAGAGTCGCCGACGTCGAACAACTACTCTACTCAAAACACTCGAACTCATGATCATATACTGAGTGAAATGGGATCAATTACCCCTAATTGGCAGTCTTTATATGCGGCAGCTATCAATTGCCTTGCGCACGGCGTAGCGTCGGGTCAAAACTTCCCAGTAGTATACTTCTAGGTCCTTATATCGGAGCACCGAGGTGGTATAGTAATTCAAATTACCCACGAGGCCAACAGAGTTGATCGCTGGATTTACGTTGGCAGCTAGCTAGCTAGTAAATGATCGACTCCGGGTGTGCGGCCTAGGGTAGGTTTTCGGAGGCCTAGGTCGAGGTCGAGGTTAATCGGGATATATGATATTACAATTAGCGGAACGGCGGATCCGAGCTACTTGGCTGGTGGTTAGCTATAGAGCTAAATGAGGAGAGAGAGTAGACTATTTGCCGAGATTTAGCGAGGAGTGGGTGGTGGTTTTGGGGAGTGAGATAGATGAAGTCCCTCTAGTCACTATGTCTGGATCTTTCTGGGAGTAAGTTTGCAATTGAGATGACATGCAACACGAAGTTGAAATCACGACGACATCCGTTACCGAAAGAGGAGCTGGGACGATGAAGACTCTCAATCTCAGATCGCCCAACTTACACTTCAGACGACCTCCCACCAAGAGTCAAGGCATCTGGCACAGCTAGACCCAAACACCCAAAACCCAATGGTACTCCAGCTCTACCCACCTTCAAGACACCACAACTGATCTGGTCTCCAGCAGTCACTCGAAAATACTCCGGAACATTACAAGCACAGAACCAGCAATGCTATCCCAAAGCATAATGAGGGATTATTCCATCACGCGCAGTCCCGGGGCTGAGCTGGGGCCTCCATGATCAGCTCAGATAGATTGCAGCCATACAGACGAGAGAGCACACTCACCATGGATTAAATTCCCCGGAACTCCCATAAACCATGGCCACATGGCTAACCTCGAACCAGTGCTGCTGCTGGAGGGGCTAGAATAACATTGGAGGAGGAGGAGGAGAAGGCGGGAAGTTGGAATGTTTTCTCATGCGACATGCGCGAAGGATGGCACCATGGCGGGAGAGCAGCTAGGCGTGGACCTAGCTAGCATCAAACAATCACCGGAATAGACATGGCATCGATCAGAGATAGCACCGGCGTGCAGCAAAAAAAAAAACCATCAATACGAAAATCTCAATACCTGAATCCCAAACTCCTAATCCGTCACTCTTCAAATTCCAGGTCACATTAAGGTTTCCACACAAACGTATACCGGCGTTCGGAGCTGTCTGTGCTACCTTGGCCCTGATCTGATCTGCCCAGCTGCTCGACTCAGTTAAATTCTCCTAACCTCCGACAGACCCGGCCGTTTCGCTTACTCCCGTGCGTAGGTAGCCTAGCACTTCGCATTGTGGCATGATCGACCGAATTAAACATGCAACAAGCCTTACGCCCGAACAGCGTCCCTCGGGTATGCGTACCTACCGCTACCTAGGTATTCCTTGTACCTGTCTAGCTATACCCAGGACACGGGTCTGCAGCTGGGATATATTGATAGATTTTTTATTTTGAAAAGGGGGGATAAACATGTGATGCCCGCCTGAGGTTTCCAAACCCAACACAAACCTCCAACTCTCTACAAAGAAAGAAAGAAAAATCTTTTTTTCTTTTTGCGAAAAGACCTCACTCAGCAGGGAGCACCCCAGCCCGCGCGGCCTATAGCTAGGGAATGAAATGAACGACATGGCCCGTTCGCTATCATAACCAAGGAAGAAATTTTCGCCGTTTCATCATACGGTCAGTCCACAAAGCTACATACTTGTTGTTGTTGCTGTACTTGCTATCTATGATGTTTCCGTGCCCGGATGGAGCTGCCTGTGGCGATATCAGCCTGATTGTGTCGAGGGTAGCCTGGTCATCAGTAATCACTCGTATCTTTGCGGGTTATGTCGTAAAGAATGGGGTTTTTTTTTATCTTGCTTGCGTTCTTTCTCGGGAAGATGCGGAATGGAAGTAGGACGATGTTGAGAGATCTGTTGAGAGCTTATCTTGCCAAGAAGATAGATGGGACCGTTTGAGGGCATGTTAGCCTAAGGGTGAGTCAACGCTCCGGTATATAACTCCCAGTTGTCCCCGACGGAGAGCCAGAATATCTGGTTGTGGCACCGGAGTGTAGAGGTGGAGGCTGAAAAGCCGGGTGGGAAGATCCGCGGTTTAAGCTTCTTGGAGATCATACCGGAGCTGTCAAGATATTGTGAAACATGCGGAAGGCATATTAAAACATTTCTTGATCGTACAAAGACATCCTGCTCATGTGTCACGGGATATTTGTATTTGCCTACGCCGCAAAAAATAAGGTTCTGTGAAATATATCTTCGGTAGGCGAGTTAGTCATGATATGATTCTGATATATACCAGAACAGTGAAATGAATCTTCTAATCTCGTTCAATTACAATGCGAATTCTCCTAGCTATTTACCCCTTCGATCGTCTGCAGTCAACTTTCCTAAGAAAATGCCCGCTCTTTTGAAGAAATCACAGTAAGAATGAAGTAATTAGCCCGAGATTCTCTGGCTCAGTTACTTTATCGGCATAGAAGCGATTGCGTAGTCCTAGTACATGTGGTTTCATCACTGAGACCCGAAGTCTCTTTAAGCTTTTTCGTCACACTAGCGCGTATTTCTGGCCGGTGTTGTTGGTTACGTGTGACTGGATCGGGGGACACGAGATAATAAGTTTAAGGCAACGATGTGAATATCGTATGGAGGGCAACGTGATGTGTGGGTATAGGGTGTATATATACCGTGGGAGTGGGCGCCCATCCTTCCCTTTGTTTCAATTCCATTCCCAATCATCAACACGGGTTGCGCAGTCCACCAACCAGCCTCCGGTTTCCAGTGTTGTTTAGTTCTGGAAATGATTATATTTCCAGATTCCCTTTGAAGCAAAGCTTTTGCCAAGAATTAGTTAAAAATTAGTACCCTTAGCGCTGTCAACCTAATTCAAGGGGCAGTAGAGCAGTGTTTCTCACTTCTCGGACCTCCATCGGAAAGAAACTCTCGGCCATGAACCCTAGCACCAAATACCACCGTCACCAAGAACGTTGAGGAACCCCAGCTCCCTATTCGGCGAATATATCCAAAGCTCTGCCTGTGCTCGATGGACGCTTCTAGAGCTACAATTGGAAAGAGGACCCCCCTAATCTCCATCAAAAGAGAAAGCTTGAGAGCTAACTTTGCGACCATCGTCGACCTAGAAACCCACCTTCCTCCATTCTGCAATTGAGCTGTGCTTCCACCCTGACCACGTGTATAGCTCGTGAAGTGGACAGGGGTGCGGCTTCTAGCGTCAAAGCTTGAGCTGTAAGTCCAAATGTAACTATCCCGCTAGTGTTAGCTGAGCGAACGGAGAATCCACCAGAGCTTTTTGTTCTTGTAGCGCATCCATCGTTTTGATTCTGCAAGGAAAGCTCTTTTCTCACCTTGCGGCAACGGACCGAGTGATGCGCTGTGCGTGGTACCCGGTGATGGCTAAACATTGAATGTACCGGGATATCTTCGTGAAAAAAAATTAGGATTTTTCTTCTTCCGCTGCTTCATTTTTATATCCGCACCACTCGTGTATCGTGCTTGATCTCCCAGCTGCGGTTGGGGAGATCCCGCCCCTCGGAAGAAACAAATCGGATGAATAGGGTGCATGGTGGAAACATCCGCATTGCCAAGACGGCGAAGCGTCATAGCAACGAACCCCTCCAACTCCACACTTGGGCCTCCACTTCAAGTTTGATCTGGCCCAGAGCCATTTAAATGTGATTTACCCCTCTTCCCGGCCCACCTGTTTTTCCCTCAGTTGCAGCAGCTCTTTATATTCGACATCTATCCCATCGAGAGCTTCTCTCTTTCCCATCCTTCTAATTGATTGATCGATACCTCTCTTCATCAGTATCAAATCAATTTCTAGAGTTATCTTCAAACATGAGCGTTTCCATCTCCACAGTTAAGACCAAGGTCTATGGTAGGTGATATCATTTCACACATCCTTCAAGGAACAAGAATTGCAGCTAAGTTACGTCAATTGCAGAGGGACAGAAGCCCGGAACGTAAGTTTGTCAATTAAATCTCAATCCCACCTTTATCGAATTCCATCCAATTGCTGAGCCAAAGCTAATTGTCGTAAATAGCTCTGGTCTCCGCAAGAAGGTGACTGTCTTCCAGCAGGAACACTATGCCGAGAACTTCATTACCGCCCTCCTTCTGTCCATCCCAGAAGGAGTTGAGGGATCGTTCCTCGTCATTGGTGGTGACGGCCGTTACTACAACCCCGAAGTTGTCCAGAAGATTGCAAAGATTGGTGCTGCCTATGGAGTCAAGAAGATGCTCATTGGCCAGAACGGCATTCTGAGTACTCCTGCTGCCAGTCATATCATCAGGAAGCGGAAGGCCACTGGTGGTATCTTGTTGACCGCCAGTCACAACCCCGGTGGTAAGTTTTTATGACTTTAAGAAACTCTAGAACGATTCTGATTTTATCGTGTTAGGTCCCACTGAGGACTTCGGAATCAAGTACAACCTTGCGAACGGTGCCCCGGCTCCCGAGAAGGTTACCGACCAGATCTACGAATACACCAAGACCATCCAGGAATACAAGATTTCTGACATTCCAGACGTAAGAAGAGCCATATACCAGCTATCTCAAAACTCCCGCTAACACTCACTAGATTGACTTGACAACAATCGGAACCAAGACCTACGGCTCCCTTGAGATTGAAATTATCGACAGCGTCGAAGACTATGTCCTCTACATGAAGGAGATCTTCGACTTCCCGCTCATCAAGTCCTTCTTCGCCGAGAACCCAGGCTTTAAGGTCCTCTTCGACGGTCTTCACGGTGTCACCGGACCCTACGGTATTGCCATCTTCCAGAAGGAACTCGGTCTTCCCGAATCCTCCACCCAGAACTGTGTCTCACTCCCCGACTTTGGCGGCGGGCACCCCGACCCCAACCTCACCTATGCCCACTCTCTCGTCGCCGCAGTCGACAAGGACAACATCCCCTTCGGTGCCGCCTCCGACGGTGACGGTGACAGGAACATGATCTACGGAGCGAACGCATTCGTCTCCCCCGGAGACTCACTCGCCATCATTGCGCACCACGCTGAAAAGATCCCGTACTTCAAGAAGCAGGGTGTCTATGGGCTTGCCAGGTCAATGCCAACATCTGCGGCCGTTGATCTTGTTGCCAAGAAGAAGGGCCTTGAGTGCTACGAGGTGCCGACCGGATGGAAGTTCTTCTGCAGTCTGTTTGACAGCGACAAGCTGAGCATCTGTGGTGAGGAGAGTTTCGGAACCGGCTCAAATCACATCAGAGAGAAGGACGGCATGTGGGCTGTTGTTGCCTGGTTGAACATCATTGCGGGTATCGCCAAGGAGTTGCCCGCCGGTGAACAGCCGTCAATCACAAACATCCAGAACGAGTTCTGGAAAGAATATGGCCGTAAGTTTTATATTGATATCTTGTATTAGTAAGGGGAGAATCTAATCTCTACAGGCACTTTCTTCACCCGTTACGACTACGAGAACGTTGACTCCGCTGGCGCCCAGAAGCTCGTTGACGGCTTCGCCGCCCACGTCGCCGACAGCTCCTTCATTGGCAGCGATGTCGCCGGCAAGAAGGTCACCGATGCTGGAAACTTTAGCTACATCGACCCTGTTGACGGCAGCGTGTCCAAGAACCAGGGTCTGTACGCCCGCTTCGACGATGGCTCTAGAATCGTCGTCCGTCTATCTGGAACCGGTAGTTCCGGCGCCACCATCAGACTTTACCTGGAGAGACACACCTCGGTATGAACAGATTCCCCCCCTCCCATCTATCTATTTCAGTCAAATGCTAACAAACGAAAAACTATAGGACGAGAGCAAGTACGCCCTCGACGCACAGGACTATCTCAAGGAGAACATCAAACTTTCTGTAGACTTCCTTGGCTTCCAGAAGCACGTCGGAAGAGTGGACCCGGATGTCAAGACTTAAGCGCGGTTTGTTTTTAGGGTGCATGCATTTTGCTAGTGGGGAGGTTTTTAGTTAGTTATTGCTGTGATGATATCTTGCGGCATGGGAAAGGCATTATGAGCACATGCATGGAGTTTTTTGTGATTGACATTTGAAGGGTTGAATACTTGAGCTTCTATAGGGGGATTAAAATAAAACTCCTCGTTTGCGAATTACCTTTGTGGCCCGAAAGTGGCGTGACGTAGAGGTCCGATTGCGTTTTCGGTATGTGACCGGCGAGAGTGGTTGCGGTTGTTATGTTGGTCGGTTGCCAGCAGGTGGTTGGCTAGCGTTTTGTGGTTGTTATCGGTCGAGTGATATACCATGACTCCACCACTCTACCCATCTCCCCCATCCGCCCCACCTTATGTTTCCTCTCATCCTCCAACCCGCCTACCACACTTCTCGTCGACGACTCTTCTCAACCTCTTCTAACCATCTCATCTCTCAATCTCGCCTTAGGTTTCATCTCAACCTTCAATTCACCGACAGACCTCAACTTCCCTCCTCGTAAGTCATTTTCGTCTACAACCAATCGAACCCCCCAGACTGCTGGTATCTACAGCACCTTCTCTACGCACGCTCATCAACGCTGTTCTCGTAACGCACATCTCCCCCTTCATGTTTCTCGCGCTGCTCCCTATCCATCAAGCTATGATCATTCTACAGCACCTTGCTATCCCCACTTATCAACGCTGTTCTTCGCTCTATTCCCTATTCCGCGGCCCACTTCTCCTGCTTCTCATCAGTCTCGATCGACCCTCGCTTTATCGGTACTGCTCCTCCTATCTTCCCCCTTATCACCTATCGGTGTACCTTTTATCTGCTTCTGCTCGTGGTGCCTTTTCCTCCGCAGCACACCCGCTCCATTCCCCGCTTCGCTACTTTCTCTCTGCATACCTACTTCTCAGCGGCTATCTACTGCACATATCCCCCTTCTAACACTCCTGTACCGCTGTCATCGGCTCCTATACCTGTTACCGGCTCTGCGTATGCGTATCTTTCATTCTACACACTATTACATCATCGGGAGATAAGAAAGTGCTGACGGTTTTTTTGTAGGGTCAAAGACGAGGTTGTTGGTATCGGCAGTAGTCTCTACTGTGTGCCGCTGCTCCTGCATTGCTCTGTAGTGGGGGCTTCGCGTGGTACTGGTTTGTTTGTCTGCTGCCTTCCGCGTCCATGTTGCCCATCGTTCCGATATGCAACTTTCATTCCCATATACCCACTTAAATCTTACATATATTTGCCTTCGAGTCCACTCAATTGCCCACCATACCCCTGTATCCCATTCTACTCTCTATCTATCGTGTCATCTTCTATCCAGAACGGCATCAGGATTGTTCTACACATTAGTACATCACCGATAGCTAAGAAAATGCTGACAATTTTTTTTTACAGAACCAAGTTTATATCATCTACACGTAGGTACCTAATCTACTTCCTATCGATGCCGCTCCTCACTCTACCCTTAGTTCACTCTCTTATATACATGTATTCTTCCTCCCCTGTCCCCGGTCAATTTGTTGCACTGTTTCCTTTCACGATACATTCTTCTTCTTCTCCACGCAGCTCCTCATTCTGCTTTCTACTTCGTTGTCAGCCCCTGTTCCTTCTTGCCCTCCGCGTGGTTTAGTTCTGCGCGGATATCTCTATTCTGAACATTATTTTATAGGCGGAAGCTAAGAGAGTGCTGTCAATTTTTTAGAGCAAGAATGTCGATATCGTTGATCACCCCTTTGCCATTTTACTACACTTACCTCGGGCATATTCTTTCTGCTCCGCTTGTTGTTTAAACCCTTTCCCCGTCTGATTTCCGTTTTTTCTATCATTCAGTTTTGTGTTACGTTAACCATGCCTTCCATTCTACCTATTTTCTGCCCGATTCCTAGTCTACGCTTACCAAAGTCCTTTTCAAACTGGCGTTGCGTTTTTTATACGCACTATTACATTACTAATAACTAAGAAAGCTGGCAATTTTTTTTAGGGCGAAAGGTTAATAGATATAAATCTCGTTAATCCTATGCCTACCCAACGTTTCTGTCCTGAGATTACACTTCTTCCCCGTTAATTCCTCCTACACTTCTTGCCCCACACTTCCCGTCTGCCTTTTGATTTCACCGGAGGAGGCCCTATTGTTACACTATATCCCTACTTTCAATTCTTCTCTTCACTCCATACTCGCATCCTATTTCCTAAACCACTTCCCATGTTATTAAATCAACGTTACGTCTATTCTATACATTATTACATCAACAGCTAAGAAAGTGCTGACAATTTTTCTAGGGTAAAGGGGTTATATAACATTAGTCCCGTTGATCTCATTCCCAGAACTGCCATATCCCAACAGAACAAGTTAACATCGAAAAGTCATGGGATGCGCGTTTTTCTGGGTCTACTAACTTGACCTAACATAATGGCAACTAGCAAGTCGATGTCGAGGCATCATATAGTGCGAACGAGGGTGACTTTAACAAAGATTATAAGGAGGTCACTAAGCAAGTTAGCTAGCTACAAGTTCGCCATAACGAAGGTGTGGTTTTTAGCGAGAGCTACGTAGAGGCTGCATCCATTCCCAAAGGCGGGTATTTTGGGGGTATTTCGGTCCTTGGATTGTACGGATCGCGAGCCTAGGTCCTTTACTGATCTCTTAGGAGAGCAGAGGTTCTCAGATCATGGTCTGATGATTGCCTGCACACAAACTATCACCTTTCGTGAAAGCTAGACCCTGTCAGGTACTGCGGGCTGTCCATTGTTGGATTGGGCTAGTGTTTAATATGAAGGAAGTCTAGATCTGGGTATTTGGGATTCTGGATTTGCGAATTTGGTGTCCCTAGAAACAAGGCATTTGGGAGGCAAGGTTTCGGATTAAGGTGTCTCTTGATACCCAAGAACATGGTATTTTTTTAAAGGCGGGCCCCTATTAGGACGTATACCCTGATAGGGTATCTCCAAAACTCCACACGGCGCCTAGGTATCCAAGCACAAGGCATTACACGGAATATTTATAAGCCTCGGAAACTATGCAATACGTGTCGATAAAGGAAACCAATGAGAGTTGGTAAGTTTAAGGAGCGGGTGCGTGGTTTAGTTTAACAGTGAACCAGACACCGTCCCTTACAACAAACCACGCCTTACCGCAACAGCATTTCACTGGATGCCGCACCCCTGTCAGAATGGCCCCTTCTCACAACAGAATGGACAAGGAATCGATCTGTTGAGTGCCGGCTAATATAGCCATTTGTCAAAGGCATCATACTTCGGGCAGGACCAAGTAATAACAGAGATTAGTGAATATCAAAAGCTAGAAAGGCCAGTTCTTGGGCAGTCCGGATAGATTCGCCTTTTGGCCAGTTTGGTTCAGTCTACTTAATTTTACAACAGAGGAAACACGTAGAACACATAAGGTACCAAGGACATAAGAACCGGAACTATGAAGCTGCAGTGGTTTAATCCCAAACCGCATTTTAAAAACAATAACACTACATAAAAAAGGATCTGGGTCAATAGGCACTGCCGCTAGCGCCTGGATAGAACGCAGACAGAACAGTGCAGAAAAGGCACAGGGAACTTTAATAATGAACAGCGTAGTATGTACTAGTACCGAAATTATATACCCAGATCAAGTGCGGTCAGGGTATCCTCTTTCCAGGATAGTCAACCAAGTAATCACAAGGTCAAATAAGTACTGGACCTTCCATCTTTTTTAAAATATAAGCCAAACATTTCCCTACCACAAAGATTATTATAACGGATTCGGATATCAACGAAAGGTCTTATATATCATGGCCTGTAGCATTAAAACGCCCCAATTAGGTTTTGGGCACCTCTCGGAATTTAAGGATATCAGTAAGGCATCAAAGACCAATACCGTACACCTAGTGGCAACCACAACTGCTGAAATACCTCCCACAGCGTAAGCAGGAGATGGTATATACCGAGGGAGATGGAGCAATAATATCAAGATCAATTGTGTTCAAGACAAAATAACATCACCATCTAAACACATATGGAAGAACTAGAAGCCAAGATTATAACATGGCAAGAAGCAGTCTGGGTTTGCGGCTGTGTGTATCTGAATGCCTACTTGAACCTATACATAGTCCAGTTCAGTCTAGCATCCCTCAAGACGACACCTGGGTAATTACAACCCCACGCCCGGGAAATCTTACTCACCCGTTCTCCTCTAAAATTAATGCGATCAGGATCCCAATGGGTCCGTTGATAATGAGGTTCTCAGGGCGCAATTAGAAGGTCAATGATTGAGAATACAAGATATTTCGTGCCAAGTGTAGCACGAGTAGAGGTGTGGGCAGGGAACAACCATACCTGTCAAAAACAGTTAGATCGGTCTTGTCCTGCCTCCAGAAAGGATATGAAACCCTATTGACCCGGTCTGTCTTCCTCATATATTTTATTCAACAGTCTACAATTGAGGCTAGACTCGGGGCTCAAGAAAAAGACCTCGAGAAGGTTCGGTTCACTGGATAATAAGACTTGCTTTTAATAAGCTGAAAGTTCAAATCCAAGGCCCGAGCTATCTAGATAGCCCGTGGGCCGTGGGATCCCGTATTAGAATTAGACTGTCTTTCTACATCTCATCAGAAAAAGGCGTACCCAACAACGCCTTGTCTGGAAAGCCACATAGAAGAACAAAATGACCATATCTGTAATAAGGGGCCAATATTCCAATTTAATAAACTAGGTTATGTGGTTGAGGTCTTAACTTAATTAACCCCCGCCTGTTATGACTGCTAATGGGTTAGGTGTCAAAGCATGGAAGGTCAAGTTAGAGAATTGACATCGGACATAACTGATAACTTTGAAATGTATGATCGCCCCTCAAGTTATGGCCATGTCCTTTTCCTTTGGACGGTTGCCAGGTTTGTGGCTTTCAGATAGCTAGTTTCATGCCCAGATGTTACGCGCAGTTTGCGCGTGCCTAGAATAAACCGAAACCAGTCCGCGGGCACTGCGCAAGAGGCAACCGTGCCTATTTGCTGGGCACGTGATCCCGGCTCAACACTCAATGTGCTCTGTGCTTCTCCGAAACTGTGATCGCTTCCTCAAGGCGTGGAGATGATCTGTTGATCACCAGACGACTTTAGTTTTATGAGTCCTGTTGCGCAATGGCTTGGCCAGTGTTGAATTAAGCATCGTGGGGGGGTACGAGTGACTATCGGTGAGGATATTCATTACCACCCAGGCTAAAAATGGCAATTTCTTCCCTCATGAGGTCGGACACTTGAGAGATAAGTTGCTGGGCCAAGGTGACTGCTTTTCGGCGCCGGAAATATGTGCAGAGAAGCTGAAGATAGTGTTGCTTTCGACGATGAAACCTACTAGCTAGCTACGTTAACCTGAGCACAGGATCTCGAAATTTACTTTTTCAAGTGTAGAAGTGCAGTTATACTCTACGCTAGCTCTTGATAGCCCGTCGATCGGTACGTCTACAACTATGGCACCACAATACCGAAAAGACCCCAAAATCAGGCCATTGGTACACTTACAGAGTATGGCCCCGAATTTCTCCAGCTTCATGTGGGGTATTCCACATGTGGTGGCCATGGCCGTTGCTTATCTTTGTGGAATATCTATGTAGTGGTGGGATTAAGCTTCGGGAATATATTGCTACACTGGGTGCTGAGTCGATTGGACAATCGGAACGCCGAGACATTATCGGCATGCGGGGTTCTTAACGGCAGCTCTTGGCTCATGGCTGGTCGGATCACCTGAACTGCTGTGAATATCTGGAGCGGACAGTAATAGATAACGATAAAGTAGAGACCTTTTGTGATTGGAAAGAGGCGTTTGTAGGCCACAATTGAATTATTAGCCGTGGGATGTTATAGGTTGTCAGCTGTTTGTTTCGTGATCAGGACTATGAAGCTACATAGACATGTTTGTGTTATATACGTGCACACGTAAAAACTTTGATCCGTGCCGATGATCGACCCCAGTCCCGGGTTACCCAAAAAAAAAAACGGTAAACATGCAGATGAACACCTTTCGGGAGTTTATTGCCTGGGCATGACTCGCGTACCTTGCAAAGACACAAGAGCAAGCAAACCTTCCATCTCCCTCTTAGCTTCGTCGACACTCTCCTATCCTATACCATCCTATCCCTTATCAATTGGCATTTAGACCGAATCAGCTCTGGATGAATCCCAAGACTCTTTGGAAAGTACCACTCTCTGTGAAGCTAGGTACTTGGAACCATTAGAATTGGACGGTTGCGTTATCAATAATCCTCGCCCAAGAAGAGAGATTCTTCCAAGTGAGTCTATGTTCAATATTACCCCTTATACATGAAGGCTAACCAGTAATACCTACATGTAGGTCCAAGGTCATCGCCATAGTTTTCACCGCTAATAGAAAACCTAGGCGAATATTGTTCCAAGGGATTACCACCTCAGAGTCTTGGGGTAGTCTATCGATTTCAATATCTTAAAGCTCGAGCGCTCGCTTACTTTACCAAATTGACCGGACCAAACTACCTATTGAATGGCTACAAAGTGTCGTTCCAAAGGATGTCACATCCGGTCGTATCCCCTCCACACGGGGAGAAAGCTAAAAAGACATCGGCCTGTGTACGGAAATAAAGCCAAGTTCGAATCACGAACCGGTAATAACAAGCTTGAGAACAATGTGCTTTCTTCAAATAATCTCTGGCCATCTCTGTACTACCTGTACATTTATTTATCTATACAAGACGGTCTTCAGAAACAACAGAACAAATTTACTGTGATTAGGCCTGCTTCATAGGATTAATCCTGCAGGTATTCCGCGGTACTCGAAGTTTGCGAGGACATTGTTACCAATTGGGCGGCCGAGCGAGAAGATGTTCACCGCGTTTGAAGGACCTGAAATTAGTTAGTACAGTCACTCACGGGGTGAAGGTGGATCCTGTCTGATGGCGGTCAGGGATTTGAGGCCAATAACAGAGTTAACCTTGGGACGCCAAGGGGAAATTACTGCAAACACAACCATCAGACAGGATCCGCCGTCACTAGGTGAGCGACTGTACCTTAATTTCTCCAGTCTGGCTAGGGCGAGATGAGGGGCTCCAAATTGGAAACGTCTGTAAATAGAAATTCTGGTGCGGGGAAATTTTAGAGTAAGTGATATCAGTATGTATGGTTCATAATCCTGAAATTCGGGCGCTAGTAACTTAGAAGTGGCCAGAAAACCTGAGGACTCTGTTCCTGATACACAATATCGATCTCTTCAATTTCTACCATCTGCAGTGCTAGCCATCCATGGATAGATGTGCAATGTTGGATTTCTTGGTCCACGGACCCCATGATATATCAACACCTCGTTGAAAGCATCTCACTGTTTCACAATCGAGGTTGTGATATTCCAAGTCCCGCATACACATGTCTTCTCAAGTAATGTTCGGGGGCTCTTTGCTGGCCATTTAATCCAGGCGAAATAGTAGGGCTATATTCGCATCCTTGAGACTCATGCTCGCTTCGATCTGCCCCTGTGACTGACTGTCAATCAAGCTGGTTTCCTCAAAATTAACAGAGACAAGATGATACTTCTCCCTGCATAGACCAAAAACCCTAGAGCAAGCGATTTGGGCAAAACGTGTCTCTGCCTACAGCTGGGATAAGGTGTAGTAGATATAGTCTACCATGACAAGACAAACCACTTTCAAAGCTACATATCGTGTTTGGGAGTTTGGTTTTGAGATGGTAATCTCGTTAATTTCTACTCGGCTCCATATGGGATCTAATCGTGTGTAGGGGATCGTACCGCGCTGGAATCTAGATAGATAAACCAATATTACTGCTCTCAATTGACTCTGTCGCACATGTAGTCATCCTTTGCAAAACACAGAGGCTGCCCACAGGCTGCAGGGTGAGCAGAACTTTCAAAAAAGCAAGCAATCATATCATCAAAGGCGGGTCACACGGCGGCCAATAAACTCCTATTGGTTCTAATAAGATTAAGAGCAACATGGCTCAGTGAGAGATAAAGCCAGAAACCGCATATTGATTCAGGTTGATTGCTATTGCCTCAATATTCCCTGTGCACAAAATTTCAGGCCTCTCAAACAGCATATTGATTCAAGTATTCTTATCAGCACCAAAACAGGAAAGCCATTCCCTGGTATCTATGTGCCGCGGAATGGTCAGACTACAAAGCGGCCGTAGAGTACTAGGATGAGGCTGAAACCCCACGAAAAGGTTCCGAAGTTTGGTAGCGAGAAGTTAATCCTTGCGCACACTGACAATTATTTTTGCCTACTCGATGTGCTCGGTATAGATCCAGCCAGTAGCATCGGAAGTATGTGATATCCAGGGGACACCTCGATAATGGTCATTCGCAATGTGGTTGGGGCTGAAAGGGCTTGCATGAGCTTGCATGGGCGTCGAAAGTTTGGTATGAGATAAGGTAGTCTATAGACAGCTGGCAGTCAATTCATAATTCTTGGTAGGAAGTCCAAATTCTATCGGCTGAACAGTCAAATAAGATCTCACTACTAGCGATGCCGAATATTTTATTGCCCACGTGACCTACCACTCTCACACTTCACACCAATACAACAGTCACGTGGGCAATAAAATTTCCGGCATCGCTAGTACAGTCAGTTGCAACTACGCAGTAGTACGTACCAAGCGAAAGAGGGGTCTAGACAACATATACAAGATCACCTCAATGCAAGGGACTTGATTAGAATACTGTCCAATGTCAACAGTGAAAGCATATCATTTCCACCAAGACAAAGAACAAGTGCATATTGTAACTCTAGCGGTCGATTGTTAGGGCTGGATCTTGGGGCGGCTTTTCCCGAGTTAGTATTCAGCCGGGAGCGCGGGTTAATCCGTTTCTAAAAATCGCATATGTCTCTCTAAGACTAATAAACGACCCGAGTACCGACACACAGGTGTCGAATCTTTGGTTCTTGGATGAATTGCTAGTTAGACCCCACATGGCGCAGAGGTAGGTAGTTACAACACCTTCAACGGATAGAAATATGTTGAGGAAAATAACTAAACGGCCATGTGAGGCACCAGGTCTACTCTAAGTGACCTTCAAAACGCAGGTGCCACCAAAAAGCTCAAGCCCCTCGCTGGCTTACACCCTGACATCAATTTGGCACGGCATTTGTTCACTCTATTTCAAGCAACACGGAAAGGTGAACCCAGTTCAAAGGAATATTTCGCTTGGCCTGCTGGTTTCTTGCCCTTCTAATTCGTCCATCAGCAGAGTGTTCACTCAGCCCCCAGTTAATTGCTAAAATACTCTTCGCAACGGCACGCCCAAATTAGTCAATGTGCGGTCGAAAAATTATCCACGAATAACATTTGCGTAATGCTGTTCATTCACTTTTACTCTAGATTTTAACAAGGCAAGCTGCGGCACGCTGGAAAGAAAAAAAAAAAAAAAAAAAGACGCTCGGATACCAGAAAGCTCAAGAGCCGGGATGATTGCCGTGCGCGTGAGTGCATTCCGGCCCATCTACGTTGGCTTCATACTTGATATGATATGAACCCCTCTCTTTTTGGGTTTATATCATTTCCGCGGAGAGGACATGGCGATGGGAGGTAGAAAGAAGGTATTGTGGAATGCGCACGCGACTTACCTACTTCGTACCTCGGAGGGGTATTTGAAACTTCGGATATTTTTATTGTATCTACATGAGGGACTCCGAAGTGAACTCAAACCCGACCACGCGGTTTACGCAAGGTGGTGCGATATGTCCCTAGCTATTCGTGCACCTATAACTACTCTGTCTACTGACAGGAAAATCCTCGAACAACTAGACTCTAGAGACATGGTATGATACGCCCGAATTTGAGTTACGGAGAGAGTGAATATGTTAAGAGGGAGAAATTATATGTATGACCTGCGACAACTACACACGATCTTCATGATATATCACTCGTCGGTGAGATCCGTGTATATATGGCCTGATCTTTCGGTGACGTTCGAGTAGCGTGTAAGATTTCTTCTTTTCCAATTACTTTAAGCTTGATTAAGGGGATGATCCCGAGAAGAGAATTTTCTTATTTGCTCTTAGGGACATGGTATGCATATGTGAGTATGTAATGTATGTATGTATGTGTGTGCGTGTGTGGTGTGTATCCACTCTACTAAGTAACTTGTAGTTAATACTCAACTTTATGGTAGGCAGGGTTTGTAGACTATAACCTACCATATAATAAACATATGTAGAAAAAACAGGTAGTAGTAGCAGAAGAACAGGAAGCTCACGTGTACGATGCGTTTATGTAACGATGAACAAACAAGTAAGCCCAGAGCAGAATGGAGTCTCTCTAAAAAGCAAAATTTGGTCCTAGAGGAAGGAAAAAAGCAAGCATAAAAAGAAAACAATAGAGAGATGTCTATTATGATCCATGACCCATCAACAGGAGATATACCTGTACCACCGCAACCAATAGGAGAAAAGCTCAACAATCATCAACAATCACTCGATCGAGTTTGGCCTACCATCCAAACTTCTCCGTGACGATCCTAACGTCCAGCCCCCGTCTCATCATCCCCGCACACGAATTTCGTGTATCACGAACCATGCCTGAGGGACCACAAACAACCACACCCATGGAACCACACCCACGACCACCATCGCTCCTCGAATCACATCCTTGACTACTGCTCCTCAAATCACACCCCACACCCTCGACCACGTCCTCCATTTTAGGCCGCTTACCGACGACAACGTTGCCTTGGGTTACATGTGTCACAATTTCCACGCCCAACTTCCTTAGATCCTCTAATTCGCCACCATGTAGCCAGGACAGCTGACATTCCTCCCTCACGACCCAAACCATAACGATTCTCTTCGGAGCATCATTTCCTCTCACCAGGCTTGTCCCGTGTTCTTCATCCCCGGTACTAGTGATAGTGATGGCAAGCTCGTGCACAAGAGGATAGATGACAGCAATACCACTGCCGCCAGCAACCAGTAACGCCACATCGGAGTCCCGTAGACACTCATACGCGAAGCAGGACCCGTAAGGTCCGTCCACAATTGCGGTGAACTCGCTAAGCCCACTACCAGCTGCCTCAAGTAACTTCTTTGAGAAGCCATCGCGGGCACGGATCAAGAACTCCAGAGAATTGCCTGGCGTCGACGCTATGGAGAATGGGTGGGGGTGCAGATACGCCACAGAGGGAATGGAGAGAAATACGTGATCTCCAGCGTGCCATTTCAACGGGCTGCTGGGGTTCGGACGAAGGGTGACGCGGACAGTCTTCTTATCTGGGAGAATCGTAACTGTTCCAGTCGCCCGCGTGGAGCGGATTGTAAGGCGGAGGACAATTCTGTCGGTTACGAAGATGAATATGCAGACCAAGACATAGGGACGGGAGCCCTTATGATGGAAATAGAGAAATGCTAGTGCGAATATCTGAAAGAGGACATGGACGAACAGGAACACCTCGTAGAAGGCGTTTCTGAACTCCTCTTTGGAGGTGACGCCGATGAGGAGGTAGGAAGCCCAGGCTAGTAAACCGAGAAAAATGGCTGGGGTTGACACGAATTGACGGAATGAGAGGAGGTTATACTTTTTTTTTGAAGGTTTCAGTAAATAGGACATGGTGTGAGTTTCATGGAATCATACCAATGTTTTATCCCAAACCCATATGAAAGTTGCAAAATGTCCAATAGCAGTCGTGATACAAACCCTCCCGACAGCTCTATGAAGCACATTAAGTTGTTCGTAACTCCACCCCGTGAGTAACTTAACCGGGCAGTTCTTAGCGGCCATCAAGTATAGCAGTGGCAGGTTTGAAACAAAGACAAGGCCAAGCCGATCTGCGAAAACAAACATCTTCAACGGATGAAATGGAATTCTATGGAATGCATAAAACACGTTCAAAGCATAGTAGCAGGCGGTTACAATGCATGTCGAGATCGGCGGATACTGATAAGATAGACCAAATAATTTAATGTGAGTTGGTTGGTACACTAGTACCCCACGAATACAATAAAGAATCGATAACGGTTTTATGCCCTTAGCACCACCACTACCACGAGATTTCGGGATAAGCGGTTTTCTTTCATCGTTCAACGGAGTACTCGTGCCTGAGGATGAGGGGTCCGATAAAGAAGCACTTGTCAACCCCCGGCGAATGCCTGGTGACGATGATAGACACCTCTTCCTTAAAAATCTGTTCACTTGATAAACAGCGGTTATGGCCAAGAGACAGCCCAACAGGACTAGGTTATATGACTTGATGAAAGATCGGGAGAATAAAACACATCTGACTATTTCTCTAAAAAAGGAGACTCCGGGGTTGCGTGGGGGAGGTCTGGTAGGGGCATCTGAATTTGCACTTGAGATGTCGAGATCACCTTTCTCCGAGGAAGATAATGTTGATATTGGGGACAATATGTGCGATGTAAACTCGAATAACTTGTCCGACATTGACAAGCGGATAAGAGCTCGTAAATCGACATCTCCGTCCTGAATAGGGGGAGCAGCAGTCTCAGTCATGGAGGTAAGATCGTCTTTTGAAACCTAGTGCAGGATAATTTTGTATGTATCCGGAAGAAGGAGCCTATGTACGGTGTATAAAAAGAACAGTTATTAATTTTATTATTATTTATTTTTGCCTTGTGCGTGCCGGCCGATTCGTGACTGAGATGGTTTGAAAGATCTTGGACGTCGAACAAGTACCTATTGCCATGCATGCGGCCCAGTTGACAGTGGTAAGGGAGGTGGCGATGAGGTTATCAGATCGTTTGAGGCGTCTGGGCAGCATATCTACTATTCCTATTCCATTCGATACAGCAATTGATCCCTAGCCGATATCGGATGTTGGAATCCGGGGCAGGCCCAAGGAGCAATCACCCCTACCAGATACTCTATTATCCCATCCCCCACGTAAGGTTTTCCCCCACGCCTCTCCACATGATCGGATCCGGCAAGCAGACTCGTATGTGGAGTAGTAAATATCAACTCGAGGACCACTCAAATCTGCATGTTGAGTAGAGTACTTGTACGAGAAGAGCAATCCTCATGCGCACCCCCTGTATCTCCAGTATCAAGTTAGGGACGGAGCATGATCATTGTCAAAGCCTTGCCTTGTCTTGTAAGACATCAGAAAAGGTCTGTTTACTCTCATAAACCATAACTCGGAAAATGAGTCCGCGGTTGCAATTGACCTTATATTTGAATATTTCTTCTTTCCTACAAGTTTGTGCCATCAGTGAACGTTAAAGCCGGGATACTTCTTTTGAGGGGAAGATAGAGGTTCAGTGAGATGCCGCTGGTGCTGAATAACATTAGACCGAATCAACATCTTCGGGATGGCTTTGGCTGCGGGTTTCGCAGCCGGGTCAAAAGAGGCGCCTAGCCAGGAGAGCTAAACATCGTTGGGTCGGTGTTTTGACAGCAGCCGGAAGAGCCATACCCCTCGGCGGGATAAATACGAATGGAATACTAGTACGATAGACGAGGTAGACGAATATTTAATCTCTTTATGGAATGAGCTTAAGCAGGATACGGAGAACGACCAATTGATGCCGATGGTCAACGGAAGTGGTGTTCTTTGATGACATGTACTTACGGCGGGAACTAACAGCCATTACCACGAGGCACAGTAGGTACATCTGTGCATTCGTAAACGTAGTACCTATATCCCAAGCTTACCCTTCTATTCCACGAGATGCATTCCCACAGTGGAATCGTCCAATCAGTCCGACCATATCTCAATATTCATTTCTTTCTTCCCCTGACTTGCACTCCTTTGAATTCCGTGCTACCTATCCCCTCTAGAATCACGGTAGAAGACCTGAGTTCCATTTCGACATGCACGCGGTATGAAGGGTGCCGTCGTTTCGGTAGTTTACCAACAAACTACCGCATCATTGTTCCAAATGGGTTCCAAGGAAGCTAGCCCCAGCCCTTTACAACATCTTAAACAAACAAACAAATTGATTGTGTAAATATCTTACTGGCCGGTCATACAATAGTTGATGATAATGCCTACAAGGAATATCCCAGCCACCGTCCCTATTAGCCGGAAGATCCGGGGGGGTAGACAGGTAGGAGCGGCTCCGAGAGGTTGCACTCTATGTATGTAGGTTCTCTAAAGTACTCTACGCTTAGCCGGTCACAGATTGGCTCGTACTACTCCGTCTGTACCTGCCTGAGAGCGGGCAGGTTGTGTTGGATCGCTGCAGGAAGGGGAGACCCAAGGGCTCGGTTTCGTGATTTTGTAGGGTCAGTTTTTTGACATGAAGATTGCCCTAAGCTACCACGCGAACCTACCCTAAACTCCCCTAATCAAGATACCCCTAACTTACATGTACCTAACCTCAACTAGAGTATCTATTTTCCAACTACATACATGTATGTACGTTTAACTACTCGCAATTTCACAGCGTTTCCGGACGCAACTGCTATTGCATACACAGAAAAAACCCGCCAAGGCTATCTTTTGTATGGCATGCAATAGTGGTCGCGTCCGGAAACGTCAAAAAACTACGAGTACATAGGTACTATGTTCAATTACATATGACGAAATCTAAATCATACAAAAATCGATGAAATGAGAGAGGGCCTATGAGGAGCACATGTGTTGATACGACGTGACGTGACGGGTGCGGGACCCGTTCCGTCTTTTGTATGATCTCTCTTCCTACCTTATTTAATTACATCTCAGCCCCAAACAGCATGTGCATCTCAAATTCTGAGAAATTCCTCATCAGCTGGTGAGTTCGTTACTAGCTTATGTAACTTGGCGTGCTACACATGATAATAGTTGACAATGTTAGGGAGACAAATAATGCTAGAGAAGGTATATCCTGGCTCTATTAGGACTAGACACATATGTACATAACACATACCCCAGAAATTCAATCATTGACCATAGGTAGGCCTAGATCTCAGGTAAGACAAGACAAGATGGATGCTCGCTTGTTGAGCTCCACTTCTACTACTCTATGCAGTACCTACCCCTTGTGTCTCTGGTCGCGTTGACACTATTTTACTTACTCGGATCAGGGTCTGGCCGAAAGGGTAGGCGTCTAGTCTAACTATGATTTCCATTACCTCACAGGGAGAGTATATTACAAGATCGAATTAGTAGAGCAGGTTCATGTCTAGTGGTACTATTACAGTGTCAGGATTAAGTAGATGTCATGTCAGACTGTGGAGTAGCCATTTCCTGGCTGACTGACTCATTCGCAGACATTAGATACAATCAGATGAGAAAAAACGAAAGAAGAGGCTAAGGGAAATAATTCCCGATATAACTAGATTAGTTCAACCAAGCCAGTTGCCAGGAAGTTGGAAACACTCCATGGCCGTTGTTCTAGAAGATTTTGATCAGGACTCAGACCGGTGGAATGTTGTGGACTCAGTTAATGATAGGCTGCTGGTAGAACAGCTCTTCCCCCCACTGACCCGAGTACCGTAAATTTCTGTTCCTTTTTTGACTAAGCACAGTACCTTTCATAGTTCTTTTCTTGCTTCCCCTTTCCTTTCCCGTGCTGTTGGGTCCGTCTCGCCGATTCGGAGTGGGAAAAACAAAAGCGGGAGAAGGAAAGGAAAAAGAAACCACACCGATGGCGCGATTCCCTTCACTGGGGTATCCAAATAAAAAAATTTCATTGGGGAGGCCTGAAAAAAAAAAGAACAATGAATCTTTACAGTATCGTGGTCGGTCGTTGAAGATGCCTACATGGTAGTAATTATACCATGAACGTAAAAGTCCACACAGTCAAGCCGTTGAATCTCTCGGTATACCGTGCCGGCGTATACAGTATTTCCGGCCTCTATTCGGCTTCTCTCTCCACTCCGTATCGTTCGTCAAGCCCGTAAGCCCTCTTCCTGTCTGTCTTACATCGGAGGTGACCGCTGGCTGGCTTGGGAGCATATGCTTAAGCTTGAGAGGGTCTTCTTTCTCTTACAAACGAATTGATTGGGTGGGAAATTCCGCGCGTTCTTTCCCCGCAATTTTGCTTTTTTCTGCACGCATGCAAGGCAGTGCAGATGTCATTCATTTAGGTAAGGTCTCGTGAGCGGCGACGGAGGTTGAATGGATGAAATGGTTTGAATGGATAATCCACTCGGGATATTTGGCAGTGAACTAGTTGACCGAGGGGGTATCTGAGTTTCGATTCAAGGTTTGGTTTACAAAAAACCATATTGGCAGACAGTGCTACTCCAGTTGGATTAGTTATGCACCCTATATATCTACTGCGATATACTCAACCTCACACCGGTACCGGTTCATTCTTGGAAAAGAACCCCTGAGGTGAAGCCGAGTCTAGGGATGAAGAAAAAACTGTCTCGAAGCTCGATCCTTCATCTCAATATGAGGAAAGGAATTCCATTACGCCAATGAAGAAGAGTACAGAAACACGTGCAGTGGACCGGCAATGGGGGGGAAAAAGTTACCTATTCATACCTGTATACAATGACGTTTTTCCTAGGTATCTTGGAGCTCCTCCAGAAGCTGTTTTCCTTTTTGTGGTGGAGGAGGGTGAAAAGCGTGGTAATAAGCCCGGGAACTCGGGAGGAGAAAGGGGAGGGAGTCGACAGGAAGATTTCTCCTGTTCCTTCCTTCCTTCCCTTTCACGATGAGACGAAAAGGCACATAAACTGACGGAGTAGGTATACATCGGTGGAGCCCTAGCAGCCAAGAAAGGGAGAAGGGAGCTGTAAAAGAAATTTAAATCGACAATATGTCATTGGGAACAAATGTTAAAACGGCATGGATGGAACCATTGGTACCAAATAACACAAGAGCGCGGATAGAGCGCTTCCTTCCTACCCCGCCTTTACGAGATGAAAACCACGTTCGCAGAGCTTTTTTTCCCCAGGGCCATTGTGACTGTGGTACAAGGTGCGTGCCACTTTGTGCTTTCTTTTTCCCTTAACTAATTCACTTCGTCGAGTACATGAATCTATCAACATGGCTCGTTGTCCATCCTTTTTTTTCGAACTGATGACTGTTGATGATACAGTGGCTGCTGGACGACATGTCCTTTAATTTTGATATTGCTTAGCTGCTAGGTAGCAGATATGTCACTGCTGATGATCATGAGTGGATACTAGTATTTCGCTGACGTTTTTGAACTGGGCCATTATTGCATACACCCAAAATCATGAGCTTGGCGTATTTTTGTATGGCATGCAATATCAGTCGCGTCCACAAACGTCAGAGAAATACGAGTAGAGCGAGTCAAGCAATAGTAGTGACCGCATTTCTAATTGATTGCTACAAGGGTAAGGCGGCACTAACATACCCAGCCAGCCTTCAGATCTGGTATGTATGCAATACTGCTTAATCCCAAACCGCTTACATACCATCTCGATTTTAGTGACATCCAGTCAGGGCACCTGGAGGTTCTTTTTCTTCCTTACTTTTTTGGTGATTTAAAGCAGAGTAGAAAAGAAGGGGGTGGATGCAGCCACTGCTAGGAAAGGATTCATCTCAGATGATAGACGACATTGGGGTTGGCCTTGGTGGCTGGTACATAGGTACTGTAGGTAAACCTTTTATTCTAGTTGGTTTGCGGTAGTTCATGTGTGACTGGTTTGCACGATGGATGAGTTGCTATAATTGTCTAAGGATTTGAATTAGAAGGTGGATGCCGATGAGAACTTGTATCAAGATCTAGCAGGACCATGAGTTAGTACTCTAGAAGATAGACCTACATAAGGGATACTAATGTGAGTAAAGTACAGCGCATTGATGACTGCTATTGTTGAGACTTTAACGTTGTCTGTACGGGTACCAAGCCGTTGATGAAGCTATCAGATCTCTCCATCTAGAAAGAAAAAATTCATCCCCTGTTGATTTCTTTTTCTTTTTTGTTCTTCCACTCCTTCCCAAGTTCGTCATCTGGGACAGAACAGTGCCACACGCAGGATTTTCACTGAGTAGATAGAACATCGGCGAAAAAAGAGTACGGCTCTTAGGCCGCCTTTGCACAATTTTTGTTGTTGCGTCGTTCGCAAGGTATCTCTACTTGGTTATGATGGGCGAGGCCTGCTACTACTAGTGTAACTGAAATACTACATTTATATTTTTTTCTTCTTTCACCTAATCTAAACGTACCTAAGCACAGATTCAAAGCATGAGTTGAATGACAGCCTGTAACAGAGTGCACCCTACAATCTTCTGCTAGGTACGACTTACTATATGCACCCTGTAAGTTTTCGGTCTATCTGATCATTAGTTTGTCCTAAATAGCTGAGAGCTGTGAATTCCAGTGAGCTGTGTGAGCGAATGAGCTGGGGCCCTCTAAAGTGACATCTGTCTGTCTATCTCCCTCGGTTCACCCTGCGGTCTTTCCCATCCTCAAAATTCATACACCCCTCACCCCCCTCTTCAATCATAGTCCCTCACTTACCCCCCCCCTCCCCCTTCACCATCTCACCCCATTCATACCCCCATCTACCCACATATCCCATCAATCCCCCTCCCTCATCATCATCATCACTTTCGCCTTCATCACCACCTTATTTCCAAGGTTTCTCACTATCCGGATTGGGTACCCGTCTTGCTGTTCTTTACTAGGGCTTTCCCTCTTTAACTACTTGTTTCTTTCTGCTGCTCCTTCTTAGTAGTGTTACTCTTTCTGGCTGGCTGCTTCTTATTGCTCCTGTTGGAAGGTCCCTTCTACACAACCTTGCTGCTGCTCTGAGCTGAGGCATCGATTTTTACCAGTTTCTCCTACATACATACCTACCCTGCCCCGTGTGTCTAGCCCTCGTGCACTTTTTCTCCATCCTCATTCTCGCCGCGCGCCGCTACGGCTGGTGCCACTGATTACATCCATCCATCAC
Organism: Morchella sextelata; assembly: GCF_020137385.1. Classification (NCBI taxonomy): domain Eukaryota; kingdom Fungi; phylum Ascomycota; class Pezizomycetes; order Pezizales; family Morchellaceae; genus Morchella; species Morchella sextelata. The sequence continues at coordinate 856,314 of NW_025408636.1, forward strand.
CTCCGACCACCTCATCCAAAGAGCTCTATCGCTAGCATAGGTAGTGTCACTACTCTACTACATACGTACATTACATACTCACATAAACCAACACGGATCTTCATCTGCAACTTGCGCTCTGCTTCGGTTCCACAAAACTTAGGCAAGCAGGAGCATTGGCGTTGCTGCATCTGTCGGCCTAAGAAACCCAACAACTACCCCCCAGAGGTAAAAGGGAAAGAAAAAAAAGGAATCCTAGTTGCGAGACTCGTGCAATTGGGTCTGCTCCACCTGCCCCCTTCGCCCCGCGTTAAACTATAGGAGACACGATACTCCAACAGTTCTGTGTCATCTCCACCTTTCACGATCGATCATTCCTCGAAACAAAAAAGGTAATATCATACGCTCGCCCTCCCCGCATCAACCCAAGCGACCCCAACTGGTCCGCTTGATGTGTGCGATTCATCGGTGGTCCGATCCTCGCTTCCATTGTGGCCGTGTGTGCTTGTGGGGCGCTCCCGCTCGTCCATCTGCCTAGCTAGTGATATAGGAACTTGCTAACTCTGAATTATTACTGTTACAGTCGCATTCCCATCTTGTGCGTCGTTAAAGGGTCTATTTCCGACCCAACACCCCCGCATTCCGCTTTGCGATTCAGACCTTTCCCCACCCCCTACGACGAACGCCCCTGAATTTACGGTAATAATAAAATATCTAGCCGGTTCGAGATTATATTTTGGGTAGAATATTTCACCATCGGAGCTTGTTTTTGTTATATTTTTTCTATTTTCGCATGAGCTGTTGAGCTCACGGCTATGGGAATTGAATCGCATCGCTCACACGATGGTTCGCAATTAGCTACATTATCACCTGGAATTACCCGTATCGAAGACGTACAACAACACCAACATAGAGCAGGAAGTTATCATCCACTAGTAGATCAGCACGATTACCGGTCAGGACATTCGGAAGAAGGCATACATAACATGTCGATGGCTGCAGGAGAACACCATCAAACTATAGGGCAATATCAACAGCCCCATGAGCTTGATGAGAAGCCTCGAGGAAGGGAACGAGATAGAGAGGGTATGGGAGAAGGAAGTGGAACTTCCGGTCCTGGTGGACCACTGAGTAGCAGCACAGAACCTCAAACACGGAAAAGGAGGAGGAGCAGAAAGGGGATGGAGAAAACTTTTACTTGTCCGCAGCCAGGATGTGGAAGGGCATATTCGAGAGCAGAGCATCTCTACCGGCATCAACTTAACCGTAGGGACCCCTTATAACTTTCTTTAAACTATCCTTTGGGTGAGCAGCCGTTTGAATACCCGTATAAGATATTGAAGAGATGGGGAATGTTACAGGGCTGCATATGATTTTTTGCTTTATTTCTTTTCCTGACTTTTTTGGACTTGTACTGGGACAAGGTCCACTAGGTGTGAATTAAAGTGAATCGGGTTTTAGGATGGGTAGTAGAATGGGTGCTGACGGTTGGTGGGCTTTAGATCAACCCAAGCAGATATACTTTTGCGATTTCCCCGATTGCAAGCGGTCATTCGTTCGGCAGGACCTCTGTACACGACATCGTGATCGGCATACAAACCGGGGCTCTCAACTCCAGAGGAAGGACAGCTTCTTGAACAACCCCGTTGGTGCAGCTGCAAGGAATATTCTTCAGGATCGGAAAAATTCGATGACTTCCATGACCCAAGGGTCATCCTCACCCGAGTCTCCAACCACCCCCAGCATTTCGATGAAGGCCGAAGATTCACCGATCATGACACCGAATGGAATACATTCTAGAGGACCTCTGGATATGACCGCTTCCCCTGAAACGTCCTCGGCAACATTGCCTGGCTCTTCAAGTGTTTCAACACCTGCAGCTGAAAACCGGTCCAAAATTCGCAAGATCTCGGCCGATCACTCGCACCCAGGTCAGCGTATGTCAAATGGAAGTATTGATGCGGGAAGAAGGTTTAGCATGGATTCAAGGTCACAGTCGATTTCTGAAGCCTCGCAAATGAACGGTAACCAAATGTATGCTGGTATGAATCATCAGAATCAACAGGTTTCTCAGGCCAATAGACCGACTATTCAAACCATGGCTGGAACACCCAACATGAACGGTCTATCCTTACAGTCGCCTTTTTCCGCAACATCTTCATCTTCGGGAAATCCTTATTCAGGGCACCCAGCTACTGCCGGCGTATCTATGCCAATGGCCTCAGGCGCAGCTTCGAGTCCAGGGACGTTTGTTCCTTCGTCTGCATTCGCAACATTCTCTCTCCCTCAACCAGCTTACCCAAACCTAAGTCAGAGCAGTGCGCCGAATAATGGGCACACTGGATACATAACCTCACCACCTACTAGCTCGTCACCTGGAGACCAACAAGGGCCTACTGGAGCTGCTACAACCTCTGCGTCGGACTTTGACATCATACAGTATACCATCCCGATGTTTGGCGGAGATGGGTATACTCGATCCCCAAACTGGATGGCTAACGATTTCGCGTCTTGGTTCTTCGATGATCCTTCAATGGGAATTAACTCGCAGAGGCAAGCTTCAATACCGGGCAGCTATGTAGAAAATCTGAATGCCATGTCTCCTCAAGGTTACTATATGACGGGCCACGACTTCAGCGGTGGAGGTTTTTATCCTTCTCCTTTGCCACAACATCCAATGTCAGTCACCAGTCTTATCGCGCCTCCAAGCCCGCCTCAGGAATCTCTTCTGTCAGAGCACAGAAGACTAGAACTGGTAGACATAATTGAGCAATCGATTAACGCTGAGGACCTGGATGAGAACCTCTTGAGCTTATGCATGATGCAGTCGTATATCTCGGATTACTGGACTCATTTTCACCCCCAGCTACCCATCCTTCACCGGCCAACGTTCTCTGCCGACAAGACGCAGAACTATCTACTTATCACAATAATTGCCATTGGAGCTTCCATGATGGAGTATAAAAGGGATCCTACAACAGCAGAAGCAGCATGTGCGCTAGCTGCAAAACTGGCGGTTGGTGTCCGATGGTCAATATTTGCCGATCAGGATTTTCGGCCTCCAGCAAAACTTTGGGTATTTCAGGCTTTACTTCTTTTGGAGACCTTTGAAAAGATGTTTTCGAGTAGGCAGCTTCATGAGCGTGCGCATATTCACCATGCTACTACGCTCACTCTGATGAGACGAGGATCTTCGTTGACTGGAAGGTGTGCCTACGATTCCCCACAAAGCGGTCGTGATGTGAAGTCCAACAGTGAAAGCGGTAGTGTAATATTTTCTGGCCAAATCTCCGGAACAAATACTCAAGACGAAAACTGGAACCGGTGGATTGTTAGCGAGGCAACAAGACGAGCGGCCTTCGCAGCCTTCGTGCTAGACTCGACCCACGCCACAATGTTCGGTCATTCGGCAGTCATGGTTGCACATGAAATGCGATTACAGTTACCTTGTGACGAGACCCTATGGGCCGCAACAAGTTTCAGCGAAGTGTGCAAAATCGAGCAGTCTCTGAACCAAGCAGGAGTCAAGCAAACAACCTTCCTGGAAGGACTGAAGAAGACTCTGAACGGGCAGAATGTACGAACAAACTCCTTCGGGCGAACAATCCTCATGGCTGGTTTGCTCAGCGTAAGCTGGCACATGCATCAACGAGATCTTCAAGTGACGTCCCTCGGCGTTGCAACCCAGCTAGGCGGACAAGTCAAATGGCGCCAAGCACTAACCAGGTCTTTTGATCACTGGAGGAAGGATTTTGATGCTGCTTTGGCTGGCATTCGGACAACCTTTGAGGGTATGGATTATTTTATTCCCTCAACTGAGGATATAGAGCATGAAAATATCTTCGAAAGTCGAACCGTTTTGCACCACTTAGCCCACATGTCAATGCACGTCGATATAGTGGACCTTCAGATCTACGGTGGCGCGAAACGTTTGTTGGGTCGAACCATAACACCAAACGATGCTGGCATGGCTCGTAAGCGGATGGAAGCCTGGGCCCCTAGCGCGAGGGCGAGAGATGCCACATTTTACGCCCTTCGATTCTTGAGCCAGGTAATGCTGCCAGAAGAGCGATTAGACATGTCTTTCGACAATGAGCATCCAGGGACGCCGGGATCAATAAAGAGAATGGCCGCAACTACAGGGGTGCCGATATACAACGCTCGAGATGACCACCTTCTCAACCGACCTTGGGTTCTTTACTACGCTTGTTTAGTCGTTTGGTCCTATGGATTTGCGCTAGAAGGCGTCCTTAAGGGGCCCATTCGACTTCCGACAACCAGCCAAGAGAAATATGCAGATATGAGGGCGTATCTAAACAGGGTAGCAACTGTACCTTCGCCGGAAGGGCTGACGGAAATTCGTGACAAGAATGCCACTTTGGGGCTAGTTATGACTTTGCAAGAGATGTTCCATAATTCGGGCTGGGAACTATTGGACGAGGCGTCGCGATTGCTACAGCAGTGTATCAGGATTTTGGTTGGAGAAGTCCCACAGAAGTGATTTCATATGTTTTCTTTTTATGTCTTCAATTATTTCAAATCAGCATCTTTCCTTTGTTTGGATGGATTATTTGGGTGGAATTTGTGCTCTTTTCTTTTGTCTGGTTTGGGAGGAACAATCTGCTTTATTCTTAACTTATTTCCACTCGCACAGTCCTATCCCCATTTCAGCGTTTATATTATTATCATATATATCGGTATATATACTTAACCTTGTCCCTTTCGTTTATTCTATTTTCTTTTATTTTACTTTCGTTGGGTGTGTAGGAGGGGCTTACATCTTCTTATTACTTGACATATTCCGAACTCATTTAAGTGGTATTTTGGTTAGTTTTTTTCCGGCGTAATCCCTTCCGCGCGTGTGGGTTTTTATTTTTGATGAGGTTCCTTTTTACGGTCTATCGTTTCGCACCTGGTTTCATATACCTATTTCTTTGGTTTGTTGGGAGTAAAATGATACCAAAAAACTTTGTACTTTTTGATGGAGCAGTGAGTCAGTCACTGTGTGTATGCTAGCGTTCGTTTCGTATTCTTTTCTTTTCTCTTCTTGACCCAGGCTCAATTACTTTTTTCTTCTCTTTCTTACTTCAAGGGCTGGCTGGTGTTCCTTTTTTCTTATTTTGTAGTAGGGATGATATTTATGTGTGAGATCAAATCCGTTGAGTGTCAATCCAAAAGACATCTCGTTTTACTTCCAATCGAAATGGGTCTTTGCATGGTGTTTCGTCCCCCCGGTCCTGTGTCGTCATTGGGGAGGTGGGATATGTGGTTTGTTTTGTGTGGCCGATATGGGCTGACGAGCTCATCTCCGAGTGACGACCTTCATCTGGCTAGTCTTTCCACATCAATCGATCGTGGATTGACAACTCGGCGTTTTTTTTCTTCTCTTTTTTTTCAGTCTCTCTTCTTTTCTTTTCACGTTGCTAGCTAGGATTCTTTTTTTTTTTGTCTTTCTTTTTCGGCGATGATGGCATATCGCATGGCATAGGTAAATAGTAACCACGTCTCAGCAACCACATACATGTATTATTATTAATATTATGGGCAGGGCTGCTTAAACCAAAATTATCCAATGCAAAGTTGCCTATCTACTCTACTCTACACTTATTTGTGAAGTTGTGGATTCGTATGGCTGCCCTAGTTAGAGCTACGCCAAGTTATGGATCGGTCAGGGACGAGATATAATGTACATGTATGGTACCTATTCAACCAGGCAACCAGTCATTGACATCTGAATATACCGGTTTATTAGATTGGTCGATCAAGCGAGAGTAACTCACCTAAGATCAAAATTGTACAAGTAGCCTTATTGGTAGGGTGTTTTTCGTTATCTCTCTTATATAAGGTTTAACTACATATATGTATGGGTGATGAACGTCTCATGCCTGCCGTGTACGTACTAGGGAACACTCAAAGTAATCCTGCGAAGAAAACTCTAGAATGTTGCCTTAAAAGATCCCACGGTGAAACTGTGGGGAGCACTACAAACTGAATTGCGGGAACATCGTGGGGGTGTCAGAGCCACGATATATATATCGAGCTCTAACAATCATCTTGATTAAACGTTCGGGCACGTGCCTACAACACCCGCAAGTAAGCAAAGAAGCGTGCACGACCGTACTACATGTACTATGTTCTTCGAGAACCTCTAAACGATTCTAAATTAATCCACTGGTAAGTTTGGTTGGAAGATATGAAACGACTTCTTCAAACTTACCGTTGACCAGACACCAGTTAACTGCCAAGGTATCAGAGCCCATACATGCTTGATTTAACGCTTGATCCGATAAGATCGATCGCCCGGCATCACCTTAGTCGACAGCACATTGATTGTGTGATATGATGCAGGGGCTGGCGAGGATAAGGGCGTGAAGATCAGCCTGCGAATCTGGCGACATGTAGAGTATGTGCAAAGTACGGGGTTGCTCACCACCGAAGCAGGTCTTTTTTGGTTAACCGCGAGTACCCATCCTTCAGCCCCGGATAATAGCCATTTAAGGCTTTCCTTAATTGCTTCATATGTTGCTGAAGAGGATAAAGGCACACCATATCAACCTATCTCAGAGGCCTAGGATTGTTAGTTTGAGAAACTAGATTGAATTCATCATCCGCTATCAATAATTAGAGCATTCTATCTAGTACTGACACCCTCCCTATGCAGAATTAAATTCTGCATGTGGCAGGTAGCCCAGCGGGGTGCATAGGAACCACCCAAACCTGGCGCCCCCGGGATCTCCTTGCCAATAAAAAACGATGGTTACCCCACGAACACTGGTTCATCCGATGTTCCATAGGGTTCCATAGGGTAGGCTCCTTCGCTACGTGCGTCTATTCCCTAGTGCCATCCCCAGATTTATTGAGATCGTACGTGTGTTACCCCCACGCTCACGCTTGTTGTTACCCCCACGCAAGCGCCGGAAAACACGGTATTTTATCCGTAATGCTTCCCTCGGGATTGGTAACTAGACTTGAGATAACGCCTTTCCCTTCCTTTGACAGAGTAGATAGGTACGTATAAGTACCTAAATCGCGAGTGAGGCTTTTTCCACGCGGGTCTGATCATGGGCGCCACCAAGCACGTCAGTAAGTTTGTTTAGAATTTGAATTCCGCTAGGTGTGTGCGTGCTCTACATAATAGTTAATACCTCAAAGATGTTATAAGTGCGAAACAGTGACTCAGATAGTAGGCAATACTTAAACGATAAAGCAGTTGTAATGCAAATGAAATTGTATGCCTAAGGTGAGACACACCACGCCCATTAATTCGAGTTTTAAAGGAGTGTCTGGCACGTACATGGGTATGGCCAATTACTAAAACCATTTTCTCAGTAGAAACATCATTCATATAATCATCGATTTATGATCACAAGGGTGCAATATTGAAACACCTCCGACTAGAAGGGTAATAGTGGTCCACAAACCTCCGAAGATATTCTACGGCTTTAGAAAGTAGATCAGTTCTAGATCTCATGAACCCCCCCGGATGAACTGAGCTTGTGCAAACAGCCAGGACATTTGCGAGCAGGTAGACCCCAGCTTATTACATACCTTTTATTTATTTTTTTCTTTTTACTGATATTCTTTTTCTTCCAGTAATAAGTGTTTCATCTGGAGATAGATTTGACTAAAGTTAGAAACCACTACCTCCACAATTAATCAATCAAACCACTACCTCCACCCTAGCGCCAAGCCTGGGGATATCGAGTGATATATGGTGCGGATTGAATCCCAACTATCTTTTTAATAGTCTAGGACTCTCGCCGAGTAAGAGATATTAAAAAATTCTTTTCTTTCCACTCATAGCGTCTCACGGCTCATTACACCCAGTTGAGCTACTTAGGTGAGCTTGAGGCTTACGATTTGAGTTAGAAGCCGATCAGATTGGGTTCCAAGGAAGATAGACCGTCGGATAATCCAGCTTGCTTCGTGAGTGGTCAATTCACTTCTAGGCTTTTAGCGTCCGGCTCAGCTTTGGTGAAGATCGGAATCAATTTGGACCCTTGAAATCACTGTCAATGACAGTGACGTGATTTTCTAGAAGTTCAACTGGTCAATAATTTGTCGCATGAACGGTTATCAAGAATGGCTAAACCAATCGAGACAGTTGGAATTGATCTGTCAACGGTCAAGACTGCACCGATCTCCTATTGAGCCAACGGTTCCAGCAAATCGGTTGGAAATATAAATGTAATTTACTACTGGCTCCTGTTGAGGAATGTATGACGACCTCTTAGCACTAAGTGCAGCATAGTTATTCTTAGACGACAAAGGAAACTAAAATCCCTGGATCAACCATACCAATGAAATTGTAGAGTCCGTAAAATAAATCCTATAGCCCCTAGTGGCCTGCCATTTTAGCGGGTAAGCCGGTTAGTTTTGATCATGTATACGAGCTTTTATCCGGTTTACTAGTCTAGTTAGCTGGTTTTGGTTTGGATTTAATCTTCAATGATTGGAAACGCCAGTGTCCAACGCCAACGAAATAGTTCATGAATTGCCAGCAAATGTAGGTCACGAGCTAAGGTAAGATAACGTGGGTGTGTTGGGTTAACCCGGATCTTGATGAAGTCCACTCATGTGATATCGTCTAACTCTGGTATATGTCCCTCATATCTTCTCAAGACACCTCGAGGCAAAGATCTTGTATTAAAATATTTGTCTCAGTAATGTGGAGCACGCTGGCTGTAGAAGTTGCATATAATACCTGCGCAATCCAGATACTGGTAGGCCCGGATCAAATTCTCAAACTCTACTCCTTAATCGTTCTAGATATCTTTTATGGCCCAAAGACCTCGAGCTTCTGTACAGCACTCTCTAGTCCTTTGACCTGAAACAGCAAACATTTGGGTGGGAGTATAAAATAGCGTTCGATGGCTGATCTCCAGCCTAACGCTGTATAGATTGAGAAAGTAGCTATATAAAATGCCTCGCTCTCGTCCTATCAACCTAGGAATTTTAAAGGGGAAACGGTGTTGAATATACGTACCGAGTGATAATCTGTGATTATACCCATCAAAGTCTGGATGGCTATATATATGCCGGGGATAAAGGTAAAAGGGGAAGCCAGAAAAAAGATTGGCTATACACCCGTTCGTATGGTAAATAAAGGCTCCATTAAGCTACTGTAAAGTCGAGGGGGGGGGGGGGGGGGGGGCTTCTGGAAAGTAGAATGATGATTTAAGCAGGGAAAGATGCTCTATGCTATGTCAGGGGGTCGAAGGATACTGTCATTTCCACAGTGCTTGGGACATCGCTGTCAGCGTTGCCCGTTGTGTCCCATAAATATGGGACAGTATCAGGTCAGCCAAGTGGATGTCCCTTATTATTCGGGCGGTCAGAAAAACAAGGAGATGCCGGCAAAAAATGAGGTGTGCCGTTATAGAACTTGATTTCACATTCATGAGCTACCTGGTCATGCTTAGTATCTACTCTATTCTTCATTATCATCCTTGGGGTTTTCATAGTTTAGAGCCATGCTTTTCTCAACCTTGCAGACCTACGATATCCTACCGGTAGCAATATTATTTTTCAAGGCCCGGCTTTGTCCTATAACCGCAAAATTCCCTGTCAGCCCGGGGGTGGCTTGTCCCATCTTTTGCAGCCTGTCAGCGAGACCGTTTGTTCCAAATACTGTGAAAATGAGAGTTTATGAAGAATGATAGTATCAATCTAGGCTAACTGCTTGTAAACTTGGCGATGACTTAAGTGTGGGGTGAAGTGAAGCGAGATAGGGTAGGTTGAGCTGGATGAGGTGAAGTGGAGGGAGTGAAGCGGGTATTAACCATATACATGCAGAGGATGTCATGCGAGGAGTACTGTGTCGCGACGCCGCACATCCTATTTAAATTTCCAGCAAGCTAGATTGCAGGCATGTTACCGGTACATATATGTACCCCTTTTATACGTCAGAAACCGAACGAATCAATATATTAAAGACCAGGTCGCGGGCTAATCAATGTGGATTCAGGTTTAAGAATTTCATCCGATGAAGGAGGAAACCATCGGTCCGTCTAGAGATCTACTCGGGAAAAGAGGGGCATCTAATTAAACAAGAGACGGAGTTGGGGGTTTTGAGGGGGGGAGAGGTAATACCTTTGATATTCGCTAAGAAAGAGCTTGTATACGTACTATACTAGCTTGAGAGCCCGTTTTTAACTCTAGTATGTACTACTTAATTAAGTAGCCTTAGCTAGGTCAATCCTTTAAATTCAATTGTACCATGCAAATACGGTAAGCAAAGTGATGCTGATGCGAAAAGGATGGTAGAAAGGATGGTATTCTGTAGGCCCGGGTGCTGTTGAGGTGCTTATAGCCTTGTAACGATGAACTGTTTCAATTTCAGACGTCGACAGGGCGCCACTTGGAGACAGATTTAATTAGGACACAGCAGGACACAGTATCTGTATGATGTAATCTTCTTTGAAAGCGAAGCTTTGAGAGCACATGCAGCATGTGAATCCAAAGAGATCCATGGAATATAAAACATAGGGTTTACGGTGAAGGTACCGTATACGTACGCCTAGAATTACGAGACATATACTATGATGCTCAAATAATTACATCAGAGGTGGTTAGGACGCCGGAAAGTCCATCCCTCATCTCAATGGAGTAATACTTGAGCTCAGTCATCTGCTAAATGTTTTAAAATTGCAAATTCAATGTCCACTCTGATTTGTAGACACTTTGGTTGTAGTAGTTTTTCGACAAGGCAGGCAGTTTCAAAGGAGAGCGGGAACTGGTCTTATTTTTGCCATGGGATGCTTGACCTCGAAACATTACATCTTACGGATCATTCACTGCCACCCAAGATGGGGTATAGTTTTGGCTCAAAATACACGAATAGGTGATCATGAACGCAGGTACTAAGTACCAATTTAAATTACTCGACCTAGGTTAAAGCAAGTAAGTAAACGTCATTAGATTTCAACCAAAACAATATTTATTAATGCAAATACTACTCACATCTCAAGGACATTTCTGGGGTATAAATAAAGTATAATACCGTTAGTAAAGATCGTTGACGGCCGAGGTCATGGTAAATCACTCAAGTTCTTTTCACACTCGTTTGGAATAATAAAAATAATAGTCTTCTTTTAGCAGCTAGCTGAGTGTCGTTCTCAAATTAAAAATATCCAATTTCTGGGAGAAACGGTGTAGCTTTAGATATTGTTGATACACCTAAAGAATAACCCTGTACCTTCAGTTCTCCTAATTAGTCACCATTCGTTACACGGGGTTCAGGTCCACCATATGACGAGGTAATTTGTCCTTAGGGTTAGGGTTAGTGTAGAGAAGTCCTTGTTTCACCGACTTCACTTCTCTGGAAAAGACTTTCTGGTTGAGAGGGAAGTATTCGGAAAAAACACAGTTACCACCCCCCTTCCTGTTATCAAGTGCTGGCTTGTTAGTCTTGATACTCGTGGATTCGACCTTTCATTTCCCCGCTCGGCCACACGTCGTGGACATTCACTACTGGCTGCCACCTTGATCCGAGTTCCAGTCAAGAAACAAAGAAGCGGAGCTTGCAAGTCCGCTTCACCCACGATCATAACCCGATCACGCTCATCCTTTCATAAAGTGCGGTTCCAGTCATAATGCAAGGAGAGGCTAGTGCGGAAGAGAAAAGGAAGAAATCGGGTGTCCCGAGGAGATGGCCATAGGTAATCGGACTAATTACATATATACTGCAGAGACTAGGTACATGTAGTAGGGCTGGTGGTCCCTTCTATTGATGTCATGTAGCAGATATCCAGAGTCTTACTATTGTTTCGAACTTCCTGGCTCAGTACTTACGTGTGGGTACCCTTGGCCCTGTGTAACCGATAACCGACGCTAACCTCCCCGTAAACAGTTTAAACTCGCCCTACCAACCAACCCCTGACGACGCCAATACACAGAAAGTCACTCGACACTCCCAACAACCGCAACGACTTTCCCACTGCTTTAGGTTACACCGATCACTCGATCCTGCAATAATGGGCCTTATTATTATTTTTATGCATGAAAAAAAAGGAGGATTGTTACGGGTGCGGAGTTTTTGAGACCTGCAGGGGGTTTCAGGGGTGGCTTTTTGGGCCATGGGGTACATAAGATGTAGGTACCCAGAGTACCTACCTCTACGTAGGTACTCTACTCTATCAGGCTGGCCTCTAAGGTGGAGTGGTGTGATAATAGGTATGTGATGTGATGTGATGTGATGTGATGTGATGTGATGTGATGTGATGTTCCACTTATCGGCGGATACACAGCTCTGAATTCTTGGAAAGAAGATGTTTGGTACTTATGTGTGGCACCTCTGGAAACTGTGGCAAATCAAAGGAAAAATGATTTATTCCACCATTTGACGGCCCGCTGCCCGTTTCTTCTCTTTTGCCTTCCATTAAACGCATACATACTTGTGTGCAGGACGCATTCACCATCTTCCCCCTCGGGCACCCATGTTCTACGCACGGGCTTCTTCCACATTGGCGGTTCACTGGAACCAAATCATCGGAACAGATGTGTACATACCTACATGTATGTACACTTACTGTACCTGGTTCCTTGTCCGCTGGCAATCGTAACAACGTCTCTCGACACGATCATACATGAGAATTTCTGCGGTAAATCGGCCAAGTGGAAAATATTTTTTTATCATACTTCTGTTTCGTAACATGCACCCCTCTTCCCACGATCCACCATCCACTGGGAAAACCAAAGGCATGAAGCTGTCACACATACTCTATGTGTGCTCTATTGTGCTTGAAGAATGTAGGGGGAGGTGAAGGGGGTTCGAGCGCGTGGGTTTGTTGGGGATAAAGGGGAGCTAAGGTTCCACTCCCTCGGAAAGGAAGCCAGCGCAAATCTACTCCTCACCCACTCCGTCGGAATTTGATTTTCTCTGGGCGGGTATTTTTATCCCTACATATCAAACAGCCTACAACCCAGTAAAATTAATCAAAGATACTGCTGCCGCGCTGCCTCTATCCAAACTCTACTAGTTATTAAGACCTCTGCTAGAGTCCCTCCTTCTCAACTCGTGCTATATATCATCCCCTCACTCGACCGACCTAGGAGAAGATTTGAACAACACCTATAAAGCATTAACGGTACTCACATATATACACATCGCAAAATGGCAGAATTGGTAGTTTCACCACAGATTTATCGCGAAGATAGTGAGGAATACTCCAACAAAGCGAACTGCGACGGCAATGTACGTTACCTGATTACTCTTTCTTTAGGACCTAGTGTTCGTTGCTAATTATCCCGCAGTCGTCAATCCTCAGTACCAGCGACTCCTTTTTCACTCCCTCCACGTCCTCTTCCCGCACCTCAGCTGTGCGCTCAAACGCGTCCTCAGCAAGCAATTACCGCTTCGAGCACAACCGTCGATACCATGCCTACCGTGATGGCCACTATTTGGTACCCAATGACCAGCAGGAACAAGACCGAATGGATGTGATTCATCAGATAATGTTCTTACTGCTAGACAATGAGCTCCATCTGTCACCGTTGAAGGAACCGAGGAGGATTTTGGATGTAGGCACTGGGACAGGTATTTGGGCAATTGAGATGGCATTGTGAGTTACATTCTTATGTCTTAGAGGGGTTAGGTAGTGGAGGTGCTAATACGCGATGGAATTTTTAGCAAGTACCCAAATGCTAGAGTTATCGGGAACGACCTGTCACCAATCCAAGTCTCACCTCCCGCGAACTGCAGCTTCGATGTTGAAGACGCAGAGTCGGATTGGTTATACCCTATCAACAATTTTGACTTCATCCATACTAGACAACTACTCGGAGGAATAACAAATTGGCCTCGATTTTTTCGGCAAGCCTATGAGTACGCAATACCCTTACTAGCTGTTTAGTTCTAGATACTAACCTAGACCGCAGTCATATCCGCCCGGGTGGTTGGCTTGAACTACAGGAGACACCCGCCAACCCCTTTACCGACACTGCCATCCCGCCTCCTTCCGACCTCCCAATCTTCCGGGTGTTCTCCCTCCTGAAATTGGCGTCACTGAATGCTGGACGTGCGTTCTCCGACGAGTCATTCAAGTTACAGATGGAGGAAGCAGGGTTCGTGGATGTTCAGGAAACGCGGTTTCGGATACCCCTAGGTCCGTGGGAAAGCGATAGTAGGGGGAAGGAGGTTGGGAGGTATAATATGATCAATTTTATGGAAGGCCTAGAGGGATATTCTTTGGCGCTCTTCACAAGGGTTCTGGGGATGGGAGTTGAGGAGGTACGGGAGTTGTTAGAAAACGCGAAAAGAGATGGGAGGAATAGGAAACTGAGGATATATTTTTGGCTGTAAGTCTTGATCTCCCGGGCATATAAGTTTCAACACGGAGAGTACGTGGTAACTAACGGTCGGAACAGGGTCGTTGTACGAGGGCGAAAACCAGAGGCGCCTCCTGCATCTACATGAGCAGTACAGCGTTTTTGTAATTTTTTTTCTTTCACTTTTTCAAAGCGTTTGGAGTTATTGTTGTTTATTTATATTGTTTTGATGAGGGTATTGACCTTCTTTTACTTTGTTGGTGGCGTTTTTTACTATATCGTTTGCATGACCAGGGGGGTACATTGTTTTAGACCTTTCTTACTACAACCATCTTATTATTTATGCTACTTACTACTATTTGGATTTATGTTTTACGACTATTTAATAACACTAAGGCTCTATTTTCTACGTATCGTTATCAGTGGTTTCAGAGCTCAACTATGGTATCAAAGGGGAGGGTGTGATATTGTAGAGATTCCCCTTCTAAGCGGTTTCGTCCATTGAAATTTTAATCTGAACGGCTATAAAACTTTATCTGTCCTACCCAAGGTCTCAGAGACCATGACTGCAGATATCGCATGAGTTGGAGCCTTGTTTTCTGGCTGTTGTTATCCTACTAATGTCTTTGTATAAGTATGTAAATACTAAGCATGGCCCTAACTGAATCTGCGGCGTCAATGTAATCATGAAAAGCGTTTCGATTAGTTGAATTATAAAATCTGAACCCTTAGAAATCATGACCCTACGCTCTGGTACTTGCAGGCGGGGCTGCTTACATACGAATTTCCAGTTGGCTTTGTTTCTGCTGCTGTACAGGGCTCTGTCTCGTTGGCTGAAGCAAAGAGTATACTAACCTGTAGGCAGCAACGCTTAGCAAATCCATTGATAAAAGTTATTTGTGAGTGTTTCATCATGGCTCCGTAGCGTAATGGCTAACGCATTGCTTTCCGGTTTCTGGTCGCCTGGCAAAGACTGTGGGTTCGAGTCCCATCGGGGTCGCAAATTTAACATCCTTTTCAAATGAAGGGATACAAGAAACTCTTTTTGGCGGTTTCATCTAAGCCCATTATTAACGCCTGCTGAAGTAGCTTCATGCGTCGAATGTAGTTGCCTGAAAAGTGATGTCTCGCTCGCGGCTCAATGATTTGAAAACAGCCCTAACCCGACGATCATAATAGTTCAGGGGAGGTCGCAGTCCACTCACTGGACAGGGAGTGCTAGAGGCTCTTTGGTCAACCACACCATAAACCGCACCAACTACAGTAAGTCCACGTAGCTTTTTGTCAAGATACATACATTGCCCATACCACAATCCGTACATCCGCCAAACGAACACCGAAACAAACACCACAAACATCACAATGTCTGAACTGATTTCACAAGTCCTCAGCTATCTTCCCCAGGACGAGGGTTGGCTCCCTAAATGGATGTTCCTCGTACGTTTTGTCCACCCACTCCGAAATCACCAGTAGAAGAGAGTTGAGCTGAATTGAACGAACAGGTGTCCGTCATCGCGGTCGGTAACTCGGTGCAGACATACATGACCCTGCACTTCACCAAACGCGTCTATTCTGGACGTCCTGATCAAGGTAACTCTGACCCCCCCCCCAAAAAAAAAAAAACAATCTTCTCCGTTTACTGACAAAACAAACCAAAAAGTCAACTGGCTGTCGTCCCGCACATTCGGTACATGGACCTTCATGGCCTCGGTGCTGCGCCTGTACGCAGCGTACAACATCACGAACCCGGTCGTTTACGACCTCGCCATCTGGAGTTACATCATTGCCGGATGGCACTTTTTGAGCGAGTGGTTGATCTTTGGGACTGCGTCGTGGGGCGCGGGGCTGGCAGGGCCGATCTGTGTGAGCAGTTTGAGCACAGTGTGGATGGTTACCCAGAGGGGGTTGTATTAGTGGTGGTAGCAGTGGGTGTATGTAGGCGTAATCGTAGTTGTGCTGGTGTCGGGTGGTAATGCGATATAGAAGCTTTTTTTGTTTTGGCTTGTTTGGTTTTTTGTGTTTCGGGTAGGCCGGGTATCTGGGGATGGGTTAGGGATACAGTGGAGTGGTGAAGTGGGCGAGTGATTTGTGGTGAACTGAAACGGTTTGATGTAGAGTGAATATGAGATATAGGTTCCCGGCAGAAGTGGGCATTTCAGTGGCCAGAGTTTCAAGCGTTTATGGTCTGAGTTGATCCACAGTAGTGTCAGTTTTTAAGATGACTAGTCATTGGCAGGTATCTTCCGTACCCTGCGGCCGTGGGAGGAGCGTAGTGTATTCACTATATATTGTTTACGTGTACGGGAATCACCTTCTCGGTACGTCAATTAGCTTGTGGGAAATTTTGGATAAAATTCAGTACCGAGACCCCGAACCCTGACTACCGTGTCTACTAGCTTGTTTCATACAATATCGTAAATGATTTTGGTTTTGATTTTGTCATTATCTAGGATGAGTCGTAATATATGCCGACAAACTTGCACACTAACAAGTGCACGTGTAGTGACAACACGTGTGAAAAACTGAACATTTCTCTGGACAGTGCTAGCGTGACATTTGAAACGTGCGTGCAATTGCACCTGTACTCTGCTCTAGCTAGAGAGCGAAAAAAAAACATACGCCATTATTATGGCTTTGCTTTGTCTATGCCTACGTAGCAAGTGTCTACTCAATGTAGTTACTCGGGGGGCAAGTTCCACCCAAAAGTGCCGGGGCACGTGAATGTGTTTCTAACTTGCCTCCAATGCTCTCACAGCGCTATTTCAGTCATCGAGCACTAAACTGCCGAAAATGTGGCGTCGGTCAAGCTAAGGCAGCTAAGATGGAAATCTGCACTTTGCAGCCTGCGTACGTTGCCTGCCTACGTACGAAGAAGAAACTTCACCAGCATGATCAATCATTGGCCTCTGGCTATGTGGTTTGTTGATCATCCAATCTGGCTTTACCAGCACGATCAATCATTGACCTCGCCCGGGGGAGTTGTTGATCGTCCAATCTGGCTGGTGCGGGGTCGATCGAGCTGCCTAGCTGCGGGTTATCGTGGGGGGAGAGGGGCTGCGGGTTTTAATTCTGGATTGGTTACAGTTAGGGCCGCGTGTGAGTTATGAAAACGAATATAGAGTACCTACATATATAGAGTATAGTACATACTTCTTCGTATCTAGCTAGGCCGAGTTAGTCCTCCCCGATCGGTATGGGATAGCTACAGCGAGAGGTAACTGCTTAAGCCAATAGGACTCCTCCCATATTTCTACCCCTCGCTGTACATAGAAGGGTTGCGGGTGGTCTTCGAATCGGAGTCGAGGGCGGTGGTAGTTGTAATTGGGTTATGATTTACGAATCGCAGCGCCGGAGCGGAAGATGCCGAGATATTACTTACTATCTGGTCGGATTACACCAAGTAAGGATGTTAATTACTTAGAAAAAGGAACTTTTAGTTGTAGTTGGAACCGAATGGCTACCGGTTATCGCCGGATGTGGTATTGCTTGCTTGGTATGGCCTAGTACTACAGCTGCCTGGGCTGATATGATATTTATATAGAAGTATCTATCAAAGATTGTATTAAATATACCTCGAGGATGGACCTTGGAGATAGTCTTTATATATATGGCCAATTAGTGTGGCCCGTGAGGCTGCTCGAGGCGAGCAGAGATTAGTGCCTCGAGTTGCCTCTGCTTTGTATGGCCCATGTATATATATGCCTTTGCTCCCTCGATCGTGCAAAGAGAGGCAATGCCACGAGGTAGATAATTACTATATTCAGACCTATCAGAGCTGTATCTTACTGTTAAAAGTGCAATTAATGCTGGTATGGAATTTAATCAAAGCAAATATTAATATTTATTGATTTGCGATTTAGATTGCTAACAAAGATTGACGAGACTGTACTGGAGAGAATCCGAGGGATGGTATATGCTTCTATAACAGGGAATTTGGAAAGTTAACACAAAACTCACTAGACGATTGAGCTCTGTCTCGAGCGTGGACCACACTATGGCTACTGTAACTCACGAATGAGATTTGCTTGCGGGGACTTTGAATTTACTATGGACTATGACCACGTACCTGAGGAAACATCTCATATCATGATTCATGGCCACAGACTACAGCTGCAGAAACTATCCTAGTAGTACTCACAGCGCTATGGGAGGCTCAGTTCACTTAGAAAATCGAAATATATCCAAACAAAAATGTCCTAGCGCGTTACAGCAAGTTTCATAATACTAGGCTCAAATTGCTTTCAAGCACATAAAGCGTAATTCTTCGAACCTTAAAATAATAGCCTGCTTTGGAAGTCCGAGCCTGAGATTCTCAAGTAATTGCCCGAAAAGGTAGGCTATCTTTCGAGAATCGTTCTATGAGTTGAGAACGTTTGAATTCCTGGGCCTAGCATTATGAAACCCTCTGTAATTCAATGACTTACTAAATCCCGGGCCCGCTTCCCATCTTCAAAGTATAAATACAAAACATTCCCCAGCCAGCCTTACAGTACTACTACTCCCCAAACCAAACCACAATCCAAACCATTACCACACCGTCAGAAAAACAGTTCCACAGCTTTAAACTACAACAAGTCTTAACAAACACCACCAACAACAACGTACACACCACAATGCAGTTCCACCTCCTCACCCTCGCCCTCTCCCTCCTCGCCCTAACCCACGCACATCCCACCCTCACCCCCCGTGCCGACACCAACACCTACACCTGCACCACCCTAAAATCCTCCCCCCTCATCTCCCACCTCCCGGATCTCGGTACTCTCAAAACCTTCCCCGACGGCAACGGCTTCTGCCTCACCGCCGCCAGGCTCTGCCGTGGTCAGTCCAGCATCTGGTGCGAACAGAAAAGAGGCACCGTCGTAGGTGTGCAGCTGGCCCGCGGGGGCACCATGCTCGTGCAGGCCTTTGGGCACTTGGAGAACATGCAGATCCGGTGCGACGATCTGCGGCGCGGGATCGAAGAGCTGGTGAGCAGATGTGGGAAGGATGGGAACGTGGCGGGGAAGGTAAAGTTTGTGGGGAATGAGGGGCAGGGAGATGTTACGGTTGAGCTCACTGGGTGGTAGTTGAGATTGGTTGTATTATTAGATTACATATTAACTAGGCTATAGAAGAGAGCGGAGTGATGAGCCCATAGGGGACCAGCTCATGGCTGGGAGGAGTTAGTTTGGCTTGTATTCGTAATTTTTATACTTTTTTTTTGTAGTAGTATCTCATCAACCGTAACAAACGAGTTAAGGGCCCAAATGGGTCCCACTTGAATTCATGAAGTAAAGTGACCTTTCATTGATAATACCGGCTCTATGAGTACTATTTTGTAAAATGTCATTCAAGACCAGCTCTGTACTGATAAGTACTATATTGCGAACTGTCATCTTGAAAAACTTTCCCGCTTCTTTGTTGTTAGGGAATAAGGACTGGATTATAAAGTCTTTGTGTTTTTATCGGGGCTGCATTTTCAAAGAACTATGTATTCAAGTGGGACCTGAAACATCTACGGTTCGTTTGATACATGTAGTAGGATATATCATTTCTATAGTTAGAATGTCGATACATAATTCAACATAGTGCTGAAACCGTTAATTCAATTGACTCCATTCCACCGACGCTGATCTTCGAGGTATATAAGATCTCCCAGACAGCCACAAGTCTCTCCTTTATAAAACCATAACCAAACTACCTCACCACACCAGCTTCAGCAAAGAGCTCCACAATTTACAACAACTGATAATAAACAGCGTACCAACAGCAAAAACATATATATCATCATGCAGTTTTTCGTTATCACTTTCGCCCTCACCCTACTCACCCTAACCCGCGCACACCCCACCGTCACCCACCGGCCACAAGCGCACCCACGCCTCCTCACCCCCCGCGCCCCCGCTATCCAGTGCCGCACCACCGGCTCCTCCCCCTCCGTCTCGGACCTCAAGTCTCTCGGCGCCCTCTCCCCTTTCGCCGACGGCCGCGGCTTCTGCCTCACCACCAATGCGCTCTGCCCTGGCCAGTTCAACAACTTCTGCGTCGAGAACGGTGGCGTCACGGAAACGGTGCTGGCGCGCAAGGGTAATCTCGTCGTGAAGGCCAAAGGGAATAAGAAGAACATGCAGCTCCTGTGCGGCGATCTGCAGCGCGGGATCGAGGACCTTAGGAGCAGGTGCGAGAAGGATGGTAAGGTGGAGGGCACGGTGCAGTTCGAGGGGAAGGAAGGGAGGGGGTATGTTACGGTTGAGGTGAAGAATGCGTAATTTAGGTAGATAGTAATGTAGGTTAGATACTTAATTAGCTAGTTGGTCAGGGATGAGAGATGCTTGAATGCCCACAGCTAAGGGGGGCCAAGCTGTCCAGGAGGAGGAGGTCTTGTTTTTTGTATTTCTTTTTGTATTTCTTTTGTAGTAGGATCCTAGAATATGTGGTTTTAGTATTCTCCAAACACCAATAATAAACATAATAATAAATACCCACATTGCCATTCAAGTGCGAAATGAACGTTGCCCACATAAGAATGCTCGTGCATCACAGGTTATCATTCGCACCAGGGTTAGGGTTCTTCCATGGAATCCTAGTACTAGTATCAGTCTTCGCAGCTCGGGGACTCTTTCTCTATCATCAACCAAGTCAACTGAGCGTGGTTTACGTACCCATCCCCAGACGCCGGTCCCCAGCCGGCCGGCAGCTACATCAACGGACGAAGGTGTGAGGGCGCCGGTTGAAAGCCCACGCGGCGAGAGAAACTCCCTGGTGTTGTTGAGTATACCAGCTGGTCTGGTATATATATACCTGCTCTCTATAGCTATATATGGATACGGTGTTGCTAACTACTGATTGACTAACATCCCTATCGGTAATCTCGTGGTCTGCCCTTACAGTCTGGCATGGGTGGTGGCTATTGATGTTAACTCGCAGTAATGAGTATGCAGCTCTCCTACCGCATGAGAAGCTGTGATCTGCCTGCCTGGCCTCCGGATTCTGGTATCGGTCGATATTTAAAATGTGGTCAGAAATTGCCGTATTACCGGATATCGATTCCCCGAAACGATTTCCCTTTTATTCGAATCTACTATCATAGGAAACTCTAACAAACAAAACCGACAGCAAAATAAAAAAAAATCTATAGAAAAACAAAGACAAAAACAAAAATAAAAAACAGAACAAAAACTTTGAACTCAAAAAAGATACCAAAAACAAAAAAAAAAGACAAAACTAAAAGTTTACAACCTCGCCTCCCCCCCCCCCCCCCCCAAACCACCAACCCCCACGATATCAAATTTAAATCTACAAAATACCCATCACGATATCACGCATCCATTCAATAGTATTATTCGCATCTTCCCTGTTGAGGGTCTGCGCAGTAGAAAACACCCCGATATCAACCTTGTCACCGCGGACCGCAACCTCGATATCCAAATGTGTCTAATAACAGCACGAATCAGTAAAATCATTCTCGATACGAAAGGGGAGAAAGTGATGTCGGGCTTACCTTTGCGCTATCCATCCATGGCTTTCCTGGTAGTTCTGCTCTTGCAGCACCAAGATCCGACTTCACGTCAACCTTCATATCCTCAAAACCCATCCCACCATCTGCACCTGCCGCCTCATCTCCAACCGGCATCTTCAGATAGTTAAAGAAGCAATCAACCTGCACCCCCGTCCACTTCTCGACTTGCCACAGCCCCACGGTCCCATTACCGGCGCTTCCGATCTCAGCCAGGTCCGCCTGGACTTGGCGAGCGAGCTGAATAAGAGTAGTTGTTCTCGACGAGCGAATTCGGAGGGGGACAAGATTCAGAGTGGGAGCCGCCATGAGGGCAAGGTCTGGGGTGGAGAGGTGCCTGTTGGAGAGGTAGATACCAAATATGATATCCTCCCTCCTCTTGACGGGGCCATCTTTGAGATCGAGATGATAGGCGTAGACCTTTGCGTAGGCTGCTAGGAAGACGGATTGGAGTGAGACACCCTCGGTGCGGCAGCGGCTCTCGAGGAGATTGCTCTTATCGATGACGCCGGTTCGGAATAGTTCTGTTCTCTCAGGGGTCTGTATGTCCGGGTATTTGAGCGGAACAAGAGTGGAAACGGCGCCATCTAGGTATTTACTCCAGAAGCGGGACTGTTGCTGGATATCTTGCGAATGTGTAAATGTCACGAAATCTAGGAAGCGTGGGGCCTCGGGTTCTGGGGTTGGGAGACGTTCTACGCTGTCATCGAGGAAGCCTTGAAATTTCGAAAGTAGGAGTGGAAGACTGACTCCATCATATAACGCATGGTGAATCGTCAGGAAGACTATTGTATCAATTGGCGTGGTGAGGGCGGTGAGACGGACAGGAGGCTGTTCCAAATTGACAGGCTTGCTCTGCTCCTGCGATTTGAGGAAATTAATGAAGCCGTCGTTGTTGGTTGCCGAGGATTGATACCACTCGGTTTGGATAGGTGGATTTCTAAGGGCCACTTGAACAAGAGGTGTATCTTCGCTATCTGTTGCTAGGAAAGTAGTACGGAGGATCGACTCCTGGCGTACAAGGGACTCCCAGGCAGAGAGAATCCGAGAATGCTCAATCTTCCGGTATCTGAAGGTGAATGTTGGCATAAAGATTGTGTAGTTCGAGTTCTTCCATGCAGAGAGCATGTAAACCTGACCAGCGGTTGCAGGCGCCACACTTTCTATGCTAGCTTCAGGGATTCCGCAGAGAAGTGACTTGATGTTGATATCTCCTAGAGCCTTCTCCAAAGCCTCCTCCGTGTCCACAAGAGTCTTGGGAGCTTCACCATTCATTTTTTTCGTAACGGCTGCCATGCGTTCAATTGTGGCTGCACGCAAGATCTCGGCGACACTGAGGAAGATTGACTGCTCTCGAAGCTTCGAGGAGAAGCTAATGGCACTGATTGAGTCTAAGCCTAGGTGGAAGATTGTCTGTGTACGACCGATTTCAGACTCTGGTAGTTGAGAAACAGCTGATAGAATACGGCGGAGGGTGAGTTCCAATGGTGTCCATTCGCCTTTCTTTTCCTGTACAGCAAATTCGTCGCGTTCCTCGAGTTTCATTGAACGGAAATGGGATTCTAGCTGCGATCGATCGATTTTACCATCCTTATGAGGTAATGTGCTCATGGGAATTATGAAAGATGGCATCGACCAGTGGGGGAATTCGTGACGGGCAAATGATGCTACGTTGTGAACAGATTGTTCCCCGGTAATGAAAACGACTAGCAATTGCCTTCCGTTATTACTCGCTATAATAGCTGCAGCATCTCCTGTGTTGCTCTGAGCCTCTCGGATTTTCTTAGCTGTCTCGTCAAGGTCGATACGTAGGCCATTGAGACTCGTGGTGCTGTCCGAGCGGCGGGCACATATAGGGATATTTCCAAATGAGATCCCTTCTTTATGGTACACCATGGCTGGATGGTCGGTATTGTTGACGATATGCAGCAGAAGTGAATCAAGCGTCTGAAGAAGTGATTCAGAATCGATTTCTGACAGCACGGTAGATTTGCAGGCGTTCCTCCAGAGAAGATTATCCCCACAGTGCTCCATTTCGATGCATATATTGTACTAGACCCATTAGCTTCAAAATGATTGTAAAAGGTTAAAGAAGATTTACCTCAACGTTTGCAGCTCCATCGACTGAATTCCATAATGGCTTTTGGCTACTCTCACTGGGTTCGCGGCCACGTTGGTAAATAAAGAGAGTATCAAAAAGTCGTTGTCCCTGGCTATCCACCAGCTTTTGGATTTGACGTAGAGGCGTATGCTGATATTTAAGAACTCTCGCAGAATTGTCTTGCATGTAGCGAAGCATGTCTTTGTAGTCTCCATGAGCAATAGCACGCACAGGAACCGTGTTCATTGCCGGGAAAAGCATTCCGTCTGCCGACTCGATATCCCTTCCTGAAAGAACGGTACCAAAAAGAACATCAGGCTCCCCTAGGTGATGAGCCAAGAGAAGTGCCCAACACATTTGTCCAAGTGATTGAACCGTTACTCCCATCTGTTTACAGAAAGACTGAATCCTCCAAAATGGCAAAGAAGATGGCTTTTCAAAGCGGTGGGTAATAGCAGGGGAATTCTCAGTAGATCTCTGAAACATTGAGGGCGAGGAACCTGCGAGCATCTGTTTCCAAAATTTATTTGAATCTTTTGGATCCACGCTGAATATATCTTCCAAAAGGGGACGGCAGGTCGGTCTTGATGAAGGTGAATCGAGGTATGCATTTTGTACGTCTTCATGCAAAAGACCCAGAGACCATCCATCGTATAATGCGTGAGACATAGAAAGAATCAAATAATTTGTCTTTGGAGACTTTACGATAGTGATCTGTAGCGGGGGCTCTTGAAGCATGTCGACGTTTTGCGCGGCTTGTTGCATAGCGGCCTTGATAGCTTTTCTTGTGTTTGATGATATGAGGACCTCCTTCCACTTGAGCTGAGGTCGTTTGTGAACGGCTTGGCCAAAGCTATATGGTAAATCAACAGATATATCAGAGACCTTGAAGAAGCTCGTCCTTAGTATCTCGCTATTTTGGAAAACTAATTCCCACGCATTCCTCAATTGCCTTATATCAACCGTACTGTCGAGCTCCAAGACATCGTGGTTGAAGTAAAGTTTATAGTCAGATGCAAGTGTTTCCGCGATCATGCCTTCCTGGAGCGGTGTAGCGGGATAAATGGCTTCGATCTGATCCAAATCCAAGTTATGCTTTCGTCCTTTGAGATTCTCACGGATGCTTTGTTCAAACTCAGTAAGTCGATTCGCCTTTAGAATGGTTTTGCTATTCTTTGTCGATTGTGAGAGGACTTCATGCATTTTTCGAATAGTCGGGTTTCTCATAATTGTGCTGACTGAAAGCTTGATGCTGCTGGAACGTAGCCTCGAAGAGAGTTTGATAGCCTCGATACTGTCGAGACCCAATTCAAAAATAGAGGAATCTTCATCAACTTCCGATTCACCGACATCTGCAAGCTTGGCAATTGTCGTACGAAGGATCTTTGCATCGGGTCCCCATTGGAAGCCAGCTTGTCCATTTGTATGTATATCATTGGATTCTTTTGGCGCAATGGGATCGGATTCGGGCGTTTTCTCCAGAGAAGGTTTGCTAAGGGGGCTTCGTAGGATCTCTTTGATATTTCTTTCAAGGCTACTCAGTAACCCAAGAGAGTTGTCAGTTGTGAGGACCGAGCTTTTCGCAACAATCGAGAAATTCAACCCATGAAGGTGACTCTCTTCAATCTCCAAGGCAAGCGGGTACTAAAACTTGTTAGCATGTTTCTATTATATAAATTAAGGTGACTTACATCTGCTACCGCCGAGCTTTCCATTATATTCCAAATAGGGGCCTCAGTACTATCATCGCTGCCTGGGACTTTTTGGTACACGAACAAAGTGTCGAAAAGTGGCTTTTCTGAAGTAGCATGCATCAACTTATTGATGAGACGAAGAGGAGTATGGTGGTAAGTGATAGACTCCGAATTGAAGTTATGAGCTTGCTGAATTAGCTTCTCCCAAGAAGAGGCATTTTTCACATCTAAGGAACATGGGATTGTGTTGAACATTGGTCCGATAGTATCTTCAACGCCGTCTATTGGTAATGATCGCCCAGAGACAACGATTCCAAAAGCAAACTGGGTTCCCAGATATGGAGAAAGGGTATTTGCCCAAGCAGCCTGGAATACCGATTGCGGGGTACAATTCAATTTCTTGCAGCACTTCTCAACGTCCTCCATTACGATCTTTGGCTTGAACTGCACTAGCTGGTCGATATCTGCGGCTGATTGAGTGAGTTGAGGGAAATTGGATGGTTTGGCTTCCGCAAGAGTAGACTTCCAGAATTTACTTGCACCGTCCATGTCTACAGAGAGAATATGTCCGACGATTTCGTGAAAATGATGAGTCCTTGGTTTTAGTTGGTTTCGGTAGGCTCTCTGGACGTCTTGGAAGATAAGAGGCAAACTGTTTCCATCGTAAAGGGCATGGAAAATGTTGACTACTAGGATTATTCTCGAAGGTGTTCGAAGAAGGAGTAGGTATAATGGTGTTTGGTGTAAGTCCCTATTCATACTAATATGTTCCATCATCTCGCCGGTGATCACGCTCTGAGAGTTTTCGTTTTTGACATTAATTTCTCGCCACTGAACTTCCGAATCCCTAAGTACGACTTGAGCATAACCATCCGAGGTCTCGCAGAAGCAGGTTCGTAGGACACCAGTGGATTTTACCACCGCATCCCAAGCCGAATGAAGTAAGTTGGTATCTGTACGCTTTGTAAGTGAAAAGGAGAAGGAGTTGTAGTAAAGAGGCTTCTCTGAATCGATGAAGCGAAGAATCATTCCTTCCTGAAGGGCTGTGCAGGGAACGATAGCCTCAATCTGATCCGGCTCAAGGTTAAGGTGTTCGCACACCTCAAAGGAACCTTTATTGGCAAATGCTGTTAATTTTTGGTTGATCGATCCTGTTCTTGCAAGTTCTTCTGAGCTATTGTTTTCGCCGTTGCTCAACTCTGCTGCCAGTTGCTTCACACCCGGATCTGTTCCAAATTGTCAGAATCGTAACCACAAAATCATTTGGAGACTTACATTTCATGACAAGAGACACAGTCGATGCAAAAAATCCATCCTTCTTCAATCTGCGCGCTAATCCAACCACAGAAACTGAATCCAACCCAAGCTCGAACACAGTCGAAGAATGCTTGATCTCCGAGGTTTGAAATCCGGTCATTTCGGCCAATATCTTTCGAATACGAGCCTCGCTATCAGTCCAATTTTCTTCATTAACTTCCTCTCTCCTTGAGATTTGTTGAAGAAGTGCGAGAGACGTGTCTTTATAAATTGCTGTGAGCTTTTTGTTATCGACCTTGTTGTTCACTGACAATGGCATCTTCGATATAGGCAAGAAATGAGTAGGAACCATATATACGGGTAGTTTTCTCCTGCATCCGTCGGCCAAAATTGGGATGACCTGGTGATGTTCAGGATCATCCAGGACTACTGGATCTAATGTACTGGAGGCTTTGGCTGTTCCCAAGACAATAAATGAGACGAGTTGATCTTTCTGCTGCTTCGGGTGCCTTAGAACCAGTGTGGCGACTGCTTTGACCCGTGAGTCTGCCTGTTTGAGGGTCTCATTGATCTCTCCAATCTCGAGGCGCTGTCCACGGAGCTTGACCTGGTCGTCCGCTCGTCCTGCGAAATCAAAAGTACCATCATAGAGAATGCGCACCAAATCACCAGTCCGGTATATCCTACTAATATTAGCGGGAAACCCTCTTATTAAAGGCGGGTATTCATACCTTGTATCAAATTCCTTTAGGTGTGGGAACTTCTCTTCAGTGAGAGCTGCCCTCTTGAGATATCCACGTCCAACCAGCTTTCCAGAAACACACAGCTCACCAATTGCTCCTCTAAGAACAGGTCGACTTGTATTGGGTGTAAAAACAAAAGAACCAACATTGTCAAATGCAGTGCCGATATTGGAGGGTTTCCCGTTCGCCGGGACCCTAGCGTACATTGTACATCCGATAGTGACTTCCGTAGGCCCGTATCTTGCATTTTGTTAGTATATATTTCTTCGGAATGCTATAAGGTCCTTCTTACCCGTTATAAATTACTCCTGTCTCCCCCCAAGTGTTCAAAATCTCCTGTTTCAATTGCTCACCTCCCGTGATAAAAACGCCTCTACACAATGAAGGACAATCTTCTGGACGAAGCAACGCCGCAAGACTAGGTGTGAGATCTAAATGCGTGATCTGAAGCTCGTTTATTGTGAGAGCAAGATCCTGGAAAATAACGTCTCTTGGTGCTGAAGTAACACACATGCCCACGCTCCAACTGAAATATTGTTCCATAACGCTGACATCAAAGTGAAAAGATGCGAACTGAAGGAAACGTGACTCAGAATCCCAATGACCGCTGAATATGCGTTGGAAAGCAAGCATCGCCTGTACAGCGTTTTCGTGTGTGAGCTCGCATCCCTTCGGTGTTCCAGTGGTGCCGGACGTGTATAGGCAGTAGCAAAGGTCTTCCGGTTTGAGATCTGCAATAAAAGGAGTTTCGGATGAAGATGTTTTGACCTCCGTGTCACTCTCTAGAGACACAACTCTCACTTTAACTTTGCTTTTGAGTTCCTGAGCATATTTGTCTATCGTCAACACACATTTCGCATCCGAGTCCTCGACAATGAAAGCCTTTCTGTCAATGGGTGCATTATAGTCAAGCGCCATGAATGCACAACCGGCTTTCAGGATTCCAAGAATAGCGAATGACGCTTCGGGGCACTTCTCAAAGCAGATGGCAATAATTTGTCCAGTTTTGACTCCAAAGTTTAGTAGGTAGTTTGCGATTCGGTTGCCCTCTTCGTCGAGTTGGGTATAGTTCCATGTTTCTTTGATCGCGCACCCTTCCTGAATTGATGTGGCAAACTCGAAGGCAATTTTGTCTGGTGTTAGTTTCCTGTACTTTTCAACGAATTTGTGCAACAAGGTGATATCTGTAGGAATTTCGTCGATTAAGGGCGGGGTACATGAGAGCAATGCCGACGGAAAACTCAAGAACTCTGTGCTCGAGCTATTAGGGTTCTGTAAAATGTCTACCAATGCAGCATTAACTTGCTGAATGAGCAACTGTGTTTGTTCCTTGGGCATGACGTTGTCTCTACATGTTGCCCGGATAAGAAGGGAGTCGCTATTTGTGGGTTCGATTTCTAAGGAGATCGTGTACTAAATTTCATATTAGTCAATATTATCATAGGAACGGGGGAATAAAACATACGTCAACGAAAGCATCCTCCTCTACAACTTCCCATGAATTCTTGCTGCTAGACCCTGTCTTCTGGTACACAAAGATAGAGTCAAAGAAAGATTCTTGGCGATGCTCAAACCACCCTTGAATGTTTCGAAGAGGTGTATGCTGATGCTTCAGCGTCTGTGCATTGCTATGTTGTAAAGCCAATGCAAGTTCGAGGTTTGTACCGGTTAATAGACATAGGGAAGGCACAGTTGTGATACACGGGAAAGCCACATTCTCGGCACCAATAACGCCAGATCTTCCCGAAAGCACTACTTAAAGTCAGAATCGACATTTTTAAAGGACCTGGAGAAAGGTCTCTTACCGATTCCCATTGTGACAGCAGTATCCCCCATATACGCCGAGAGCACCCTTGCCCAGGCAGCTTGCCCTGCAGAATTCACCGAGATTCCCAATTTCCGACACCCGCTCTCGATCTTTGACAAACTCCAACTCGTTTCTGTCGAACAAACATGACT
The DNA here is from genome assembly GCF_020137385.1 of Morchella sextelata. Lineage (NCBI taxonomy): Eukaryota > Fungi > Ascomycota > Pezizomycetes > Pezizales > Morchellaceae > Morchella > Morchella sextelata. Next base: position 885,813 of record NW_025408636.1, read on the forward strand.
GGAAGTACTCTTGACTCTGACGGGGCATAAGTTTGGGAAACGTGAGATGCTCGTTCCTTGAAGTTGCTGTAGCCAGAAGGTTTTGTCCTCTTCGATAACCTCGGCATCCAGTGAATGCTTCACAATGTTGCTAAGAACAGCAGAAAATTTGGGGCGGGAAGCGACACGTTTACCAGAATACTCAGAGAAAACATCGTCGAGGAAAAGACTTAAGGTTTCTGCGTCGTACAAAGCATGGTGTGCAGAAAACAGCAGTAGTGATTTCACGTCACTTTCTCTAATCACAGTGACACTCCATGGCGGGAGGTGGAGATTCTCAAGCGCGCGAGAAGCCCCGAGCTCCTTTTGTGCAGAGAGCACAGTATCCTTATTCTCTCGGTTATCCACTATAGCCCACGGCAGGTCAACGGAACCCTGACCATAGATAATGGTAGCAAAAGCATGTGTATTGTGTTCAACCTCAACGAAACCAGCACGGAGCATGTCGTGCGAGTCAGAGACAGCATTCCAAGACTCGCGCAGGCGACTCAAGTCGACATTCTGGGGTAGTTTGAAGACAGAGTGATTGAAATATAGGCCGCCTTTAGAACGCAGAAACTGTGATAGCATTCCCTCTTGCGCCGGCGTACACGGGAATACCCCGGCGATTCTGTCTTTTGCGATACCCGTGTCCTTGAGAATTTGATCCATGAATTGGTCGTTGAAATTCACCAGGTAGTCATCAGAATTCTGACTGTTAGCTTCGATATGTTTGCTATCTGTAGTGAGTAGCTTTGATAATTGTTTTATAGATGGTCGCTAAGTGTTGTCAGTAATATTTCTCCCTCCTGCTTTCCATGAATACATACCTCAAGAATATCCAAAACTGAGATTTCCAAACCAATACGCTTCAACTGCATCGCGACCTGAGCAGCACTGATACTATCAAGCCCGATTTCATAAATAGTAGAGTTCCGAGAAATTTGCTCAACTGGAACCCTCGATATCTGAGAAAACACACTTCTGATCTTCTTTTCTTCCTCAGTCCACACACTCTCATCCTCCTCTACACCCGCAGCCCCAAATGACTGGATATCTTGTTCCCTAAAAAACGCTCCTAATGTTTTCTTATCAACCTTTCCTGCTGCTGAACGTGGAACATGGTCAATGATCAAAATAACCGCCGGGATCATGTATCTTGGCAGTTTGGCCCTCGCCGCCTTCAACGCCGAGCTTTGGATTTCTTCGGTTAGTGAGCCGGCCTTCAATACTTTAGGCTTTGATCCATGTTGTTTTCTACCCTCAACGGCTAGGAAGGACACGAGCTGCTCCTTTGCTCCTTCGCTGTGCTTAACCACGATCGTTGTCGCATCCTTAATATCCCTGTGTCCGCTCCTTAAAACAGAACTGATTTCATCTAGTTCAACCCGCAACCCGCGAATCTTCACCTGGTCGTCTGCACGCCCAAGAAACTCAAAAGTTCCGTCTCCCAGCATGCGAACAAGATCACCAGTCCTGTATACCGTACCCCCCTCCAATTGAATAAATTGGCGTTTTGTAAGCTGTATGTTGTTGTGATATTCGCGTGCTACTTGTGGCCCTCCAATACAGAGCTCGCCGCTACCGAAAATAGGGACCACATACTCTCCGCGGCGGGAGAGAACGAAGAAACTTGCTGTAGGGAATGGTTTGCCGATGTTGGAAGATTTTGTGTGCCTGTTTGTGGCTGTGATTGTACAACACATTGCCGCCTCTACAATTGCCAGTTAATTAGGTTCATACGCCTTCAACCAAGCTTCTTCAGCCAAAACATACCAGTAGGTCCGTAAGAGTTAACGCATCTTCCGTCCCAATCATTGACCACCTTCTGCGGCATTGCCTCTCCAATACAATACAGCATCTCCACAGTCGTAAGATTTTCTACAACAAGAGTAGCTGCAACAGTCGGTGTCAGATCCAAAAGGGTTGCTTTCATGGTCTTGATAGTCCCTTCGAGGTCACCAAGGAGATGTTTCTTCGCCGCGGAACAAAGTGTAAACCCATAACTCCACGCCATGAAGCAGTCGTAGTAGCACATATCAAAGGTGGTTGCAGCGAATTGGAGGAGTCTTGAATCCGATTTCCATGGGATGAGGGGCTTTGAGGCGCGGAAAGTTTGTACAGCGCTCTTGATTTCAACGGAGACAGCTTTTGGCTGACCAGTGGAGCCTGATAAAAACAATCAATAAATATACGTTTGAATCACTGATATGGATCGACTTACCTGAAGTATAAAGTCTATAGGCTAAGCATCTCGACGTAAGACCCCTAATGCTTAAATTCGTAACCGGTTGAGAATCCATGACCCCACTCTCAACATCCACCATTGCCACACGTCCCATACCCCCTGCCGTAGCAGCAGTAACAAGCACAACCCTCGCCCCAAGTTCCTCTACCATAAACATTTTCCTCTGATCTGGCAGTGTAGGATCGATTGGCGTGAATGCGCACCCGGCCTTCAACACACCCAAAATACAAATATAGAATAACGGAGACTTCTCGAGGCATAGCGGTACAGCCTCGTCACGCTTTAGCCCCAGAGAGACAAGGTAATGAGCGACTCGATTTGCGGCTTCATTGAGTTCGCGGAATGTCCAGCTTGTGATTTTGCAGTCGTTGTCAAGGAATTCAAGTGCGACATGTGATGGGTTCTCGCGGGCATGGCGCTCAAATTCAGAGTGTAGTAAATCGTAGCCTTCGCTTTCGAGATTGAGCGGCTTGTCGTTTGCCCTCGCCAAGATTGATGGCTTGAATGTTTGGAAGTTTATCGCGAGCTCATCAGGATATTGTAGGGAGTCAATGATCGCCGCATTCAACTGCTGAATCATCAAATCAACTTGCTCCTCGAGTATGATATTCCTACACTATGTTAGTCCCAACCCTACCTGATAAATATTATAGTAGGTTACACACCGGCGGAAGTAAAGAACAATGTCTAAGCTGTTTCTATTGCGATTAGGTACAAGCTCGACAACGACGGAGAACTATCCACTATCAGCAACAATATCTAGGCTATATTGCTATTAATTAAGAACTCACATCCATCTCCCCGCGGTCGTCGACTTCTTCCCACAAGTCTGCTAATGCCTCATTCGCATACTGCAAGATAAATAGGGTATCAAATAGGCCCTGGCCCTCAGTCTTCAGCGTGTTCATGATCCTTCTCAACGGGGTTAGCTGATACGGCAGAATATCCGCATTAAGACCCCTGATACTATTCATAACCGTTAAATTAGTAGCACCTGGGGTTAGCTGTACTCTCAACGGGACTGTATTAAAGCACGGGGCAATAACGTCCTCCACTCCCTCCACAGGGATGGTCCTTCCGCTCACAACACTACCAAAACAAACATCGGTTTCTCCGGAATAGGCCGCCAATAACCTTGCCCATCCGGTCTGTCCTAATGCCAACAGCGAGGTTGAGATTTCTCTACAGCCCTCCTCAATTTCACTCAACGTCTTTGAACAAGTCATTCTTGCTGCCGTCATACCTGTAAGTTTAGTTTCTTCTTTGAATAGTGCTGTCTTGCCTGTTATATCTGGGAATGCAGAAGCTTCGAAACCAGTCAGTAGGCCCTTCCAGAAAATGTCAGATGCTTCGAGGTCAATGTTCTCCATATACTCCAACACGCGATCAAAAGGACGTCGTATTGGGAGCTGTAGTCCTAGATAAGCGCTTCGCACATCGTCAAGCAGGAGACCCATTGCATAACCATCGTAAAGGGAGTGGTGGAACGACATGACCAAAGTCGCCCCTGCAAACAATGAAAATGCATATGGAGCACTGTTGATGCTCATAGATGCTGAGATTTCACTGATACGCTGGTCGATTTGCTCCCGCGTCGCCTCTACCTCAAAGGTAGTCCACGGCAGGTCATGTTTCTTGAGTACGACCTGCGCGTACGCATGTCTCGAATCCTCGGTGACACAGAAGCAGGTCCTCATGATATCATGTCTCTCGGCCATGAGCTCCCATGCCTTTCTCAAGTGTGCAGGGTCAGCCCGAAGATGCAGGACGGTGTGGTTGTAATAAGTGCTCGCATCAACGCCTTTCTTTTGTGTCAACATGGCCTCTTGTAGTGGGGAGCAAGGCAATATTTTCATGATGTCTTCTGGGGCTACACCGAGCTGCTCGATGGCCGTCGCTTTAACACTCTCAGCAAACAGCTTCAACGAATCCTCTCGAATAATCTTGGTAGCGGCCTGCCCTTCATCCTTTTCCCTAGGCAAGGTGGCAAGAGCACCAACAGTCGGATTCTTCATAATCTGTGACACATCTAATCTCTTGTAGCCTGCCTTCATGATGCGATTTGATAACTGAATCACTGAGATTGAATCCAGTCCGAGCTTGAAGATCGACGTCCCTCTACCAATTTCACTAACGGTTACTTGCGCAACATCGGCAACAATCCCAACGATCTCCATCTCAACCTGTGTCCACTGCGCATCGACTTCCTTACCAGATTCCTCGCTGTACGATTCAACTGTAGCGGTATCGATGTCGAAGAATATCTTTTCGAGAATCTTTTTGTCAATCTTTCCTGTTGCAGTCATCGGGATTGTCGTCACGGGTAGCAACACCGCAGGAATCATGTACTCTGGTAGGGAAGCTGATAGCGCCTCGAACAATACGCCCAGTATCTCACGAACCCCTTGGTCTGCCTTTACAACACCAAACTCCTTGTCCCGATGAGATACAAGGAGAACGAATGCAACAAGTAGATACGGATCTGTCGAAGATTTTCTCACTGGGATAGCGGCAGCATCAAGAACAGTTGCTGAACGCAGGAGAATGGAGGTAATTTCACCCAGCTCAATACGGTGCCCGCGAATCTTAACTTGATCGTCTATGCGGCCGACAAACTCGAGTGACCCGTCGGAGAGGAGACGCCCGATATCACCGGAACGGTAAACACGACCATATGTGGGATGGGTGGGGAACTTTTGGGCGGTAAGCTCGGGCTGCTTGAGGTATCCGCGTGCCTATATTCCATAGCTATCAGAATCAAATTCCAAACCAACGGCATCGCCATGAGTAAACCTACGACTTGAGCACCTCCGAAACAAAGCTCTCCAACTGCACCGCTAGGGAGCAAACAGAACTCATCTTCATCTTGAGAAATTACGAAGGTAGAGGTGTTGGCAAATGTTTCTCCTAGTGTATTAATATGATCTCCCTTTCTCAAATTCGGTCTTACCGTGCAGATGTTCACCATCTCACTTGGTCCATACCCGGCCCAGAATCCTCTACCAGTCCAGGCCTCAAACACCTTCCTGTTAAGACCTTCTCCGGCAGTAACGAGAAATTCCACAGACGGTACATTATCAGGGTTGACTAGCGCCGCGACAGTAGCTGTCATACTCAGATGTGTGATCTTGAAGGCGTTTATGGCGCTCTCGATATCACGTAGCAGCACATCCTTCCTTGCTACACAGAGTGTCATGCCCATTGCCCACGTAAAAAATAGCTCAAACACCGACACATCAAAGGCAACGGTACAGAACTGTAACAGCCTCTTCCCTAACGCTGCCGGGTACATCTCTGCGAGCAGTCTAAGATGGTTCACAATCGCATGATTCTCCACCAACACACCCTTTGGCTTTCCTGTACTCCCGGAGGTAAAAACCGCGTATGCCAGGTCTCTCTCGGATCTTTGAACATCTGGGTTTGCCTCGGAATACCAGAGTGTATTTACCATGTCCACGCAAACTACCATGACGCCCTGTGGCACGCCTGAAAGTTGCGGGGCGAGGTCGCTAGTGGTAAGATGAATACGTACATCGCCGCTTTCTATAATCTGGTTCTTTCTCTCGTTTGGAGTCTCTGGGGTTATAGGAGCATAGGCGGCACCGGATTTAAGGATGGCAAGGATAGAGATGTAGAGGATTGGCGATTTTTCCATGCAGATTGATATAAGTGTGTCCGGTTTCGCACCAAGAGAGAGTAGATGATAGGCTAGTTTATTAGCGTTGGTGTTGAAGGTTTGGTAGGTTAGTGTTGTAGATTCAGTAGTGGTGCCAATGATGTCATCTGCAAAGTCAATCGCGATTGCATTTGGGTTGCGGGAAGCAGCGAGTTCGACGAGGTGAGAGATGGAAGGTGTAGAGGCTATTGAGGAAGTTACGGGATGGGGATTCTCAATAGACAGAGCAGATGATGGAAGGGATTGAAGGAGGTCTGTGAGGGTCCGGTCGGGGTGGGAAATGATCGAAGTGACAAATTGGTCGAGTTGGGCTAATATCAGTGCTGCGTGGGCAGGCGGAAGAATGGAAGTTTGATAGGTTGCTCGTAGGGATATATCAGCAGTACCAGGTGTAACTTCGAGGAGAATCGGGAACTACAGGTAATGTTAGTAATTTTCCAGAGTTGATCATAGGGTATCACTCGCCTCTAGCATATCTTTCAAATCGACGACCCTCACGCTTCCTTCAGCAGTCAAAGACTCCTGTTGCCAGACAAGCAAACTCTCAAAAAGTCTACCCTCACCACCCCAGGCCTTCTTTACCTCTCTCAGTCCAATCTCATTCCCCAAAACTTCTCTCCCACGCTTCGCAACCTCGCTTACAACCTCTCTCACACTACGCTGTCTCCTCACGTTTACCCTAACCGGCACAGTGACAATCATTGGCCCGATTACATCCTCAACCCCCTCTAAGGGAATTGTCCTACCAGAGAGAGTATTTCCTACAACAACGTCGCTTTCGCCAACGTATAATGACCACAACATGGCCCATGCAGCCTGTACCAAAACCACTGGCGCCACACCAAACTTTCTTGCAGCACCCTCGTATGCTTCTTTCCCGGTACTCATCGTAGCAGTCTCCTGGCGCACCTCATCAACCACGTCACTCTTCCCTGTTAAGCATGGGAAGGGCACCGGCTCAATTCCGGACAGGGCCTTTCGCCAGTAATCGATACTGCTGGAGTTATCTGTGGCCAATTCGCCCTCTACAACAACTTGGTACTGTGGACGTGGAGCTACGGGGCGTCTGGAAAGGTGTGCGGCAAGATCGTACATGATATTGTCCCAACACCAACCGTCGTAGAGTGCATGGTGGATTTGAACGCTTAGTTGACCATCAACAAGAGATACTCTGAAAGGTGGCGACAGCAGCTGGGGAACGGAAACGCTCCAGTTCTTCTCAATCGTGTTCGATAGGGTAAATTGAGATGGGTAAGAGGTACGATATACTACCTGCGCGAACCCACCTTCCAGGACTACAAACCCGGTGCGCAGAATCTCATTGGCATCGATAATCTTTCTGACAGCAGCTTCTACTGCAGCTGCGTTGCTGTTCGGTGGCAAGGAGAGTAGCATCCAATTACAGTATGCGGCGCTATCTTTCGCTGTTTCTGAGAGCATAGCGGCCTGCACAGAAGTACACGGAATAACCTTCAGCACGTTCTGGTCCTCGTGTAATTCTCTTGAAGCGTTCGCGACCTCCTCGAATCGCCTCTGGGCAGCTGCATTCACGACTCTCGGGGGTGCACCCACACTCTTCTCAATACCTGCTGCAATACCAGAGATTGTGTCAGACCTAATCACATCTACTGTCTCCACTTCAAGGCCTCGTTTCCGAAGCGCGATAGCTAGGCGAATGGCCTGCATTGAGTCAAGCCCACGCGAAACAAGACTGACTTCCTTGCCGGGCGCAGCGCCAAGAAGAAGTGATGCTTCATGGGCGATCACTCGCTCAACGGCGTTCATATCTTCCGTTACTACTTGAGGTTCAATGATCCTATTCTTGTAGTCTGCCTCCAAGAGTTTTCTGTCTGCCTTTCCGGAAGCAAGACGGGGGAGCGTAGGGAGAATAAGGATGTCGCCAGGGATCATGTACGCCGGTAACCATTTTTTGCACGTCTCAATGATTGCCAATTTTGAAGTTGCGCCGCTGACCCAGATGACAAGAGTATTCTTAATCACATTGGCCACACATGCTTTGACTCCTGGCGTCTTGAGAACAACTTCCTCGATCTCTCCAAGCTCAATACGCTGGCCGTGCATTTTGACCTGACCAGCCCCAATACGGCCTAGACACTCAATTGCTCCGCTCGGGAGAACCCGAGCTCGGTCACCGGTCCGATACAATCGGCCGAATCGAGTTGAGTTGATGAATACTTCTCGCGTTTGTTCTGGGCGGTTGATATATCCATCTGCCAACTGTGGCCCTCCTACCACAAGCTCGCCCACACAACCTACGGGGAGAACTTCAATTTCACTACCTTTGTAGGGGGCGATGACGAATGCTGACACAGTCTCAAAGGGTATGCCAATATCGCCAACCCTTTCGACCGCAGTAGAGGCCGTACAGTGGATTGCTGCTTCAGTAGGCCCATACATCCCCACCAACATATCCTTCCACATATCTACCACTCCCTTTGTCAACATTTCTCCAATCGTCAACAAACACTTCAAGCCCGGAATATCCTCGCGTTTCCCTAATAAGCCTCCTGCAACTGTCGGCGTAAGCTCCACCACGTCCACGGCCATTCTCCTCACTACGCCCGGAAGGTCACGCAACATAACCGCACGCTCACATCCTACCAACACAATTCCGCGCATTAACGGGAAGAACATCTCAAAGACAAAGACATCGAATGTCGGCGCCGCTTGTTGTAACCACCTCCCGACACTTTTCGGTACGAGCACGTCTTGCGCTAGCAAGCTCTGTGCCGCAGCGTAGTGACTGACGAGAACGCCCTTGGGTGTTCCGGTTGTGCCGCTGGTGTACATTACATACGCTGGGTCACTCGGTGAGATCGTCGTGGGGAGTTCCATTAGGCTGGCCAGTGAGAAGGTGGGGGTGTCTTCGTCCGGTGTGACACATGGGAGATTTGGAACCGGAGGTGAAGCAGGATCGCAGACAATACATGGCGCTTTGATGTCATCGACAATGAATTGTAGTCTCTGAGGAGGTGCGTCTAGAGGTAACGGAACAAATGCGCATCCTGCCTTGAGAATACCGATGAGGGCAATGTAAAGAGTTGGTGACTGCTGGAGAAGTACAGGGATTAGGCGCTGGGTAGGTGTAGTATGCGGAAGGAGCTTTAGGGCAAACTGCGTCGAGAGAATGTCGAGATCCGCGTAGCTATAAGTACTCTGCGAGGAGTTGGAGTGGAGAAATTCAAGCGCAGGGAGGCTATCGTGAGTGGAGAAGGTGATGAGGTTGTGGAGAAGAGTAGGTCCGGGGAGATGTCGCGGGGTGGGGTTAAGAACCGACAAGGTGTGTACTGAATGAGCAGTGGAGGCAAAAAGGTGGTGAAGATGTGTACAAATTATGTGGATGTAACTCTCCGGTACCACCGCTGTCGAGATATTGATATATGCCATCGCAGATCCGCCGTCTACAGTCAAATACAGCTGCGAATCCAGGGGCTACAGTTGACATATCGGATTAGAATCAGCGCTCTGTTTTTCTCTAGAAATATCCTGTAGTAAACTTACATTAAAGCCTTCAGAATTTAAAAAGACTCCTGTCCACCGTCCGCCCGAAGGATTCTCCACACTCCCTTTTGAAATCCAACCCATACTCCCATCTTCTGCAAATTCAACTCCCGAGGTTATCCCATTCACCCTGAATACAACAGTGTCGGTACCGCAGTAACCGCGGAGAAGGTGCGCCCATGATGCTACAACCTGGTCGTTCGTACAGCCTTGTGGGAGAGCGATGGGTGCGGTAAGTATGCTGGGAGAACCGTGGAGGGTATGAAGGGTTGGGAAGGCAGTGAAGCGGTAGTGTTTGGACATTTTCTAGGTGATGATTTTCGCAAGGTGTTAGTATATAGCTTTCATCAAGTGAGTACGCAGCCGAAGCTTCTTCTGAGGAAGGGAAGAGTTACAGAAATAGCCTGCTGTAGTATATATTGTGTATTGTATGTTGGAAAGCAGTTTGAAGTGGGAATAAAGAGCTAGGAATTATCGTGTGGTACTTTCTTTCCAAAACAGTCCAATTGAAGTGATATGTCGTGTGAGAAGCAGAAGCAGATGAATGTAGCTGCATAGATCTGATAGCAGCACAGCACTCTAAAGTAACAAAAGCTTCTATCCTTCGCGCAGTAGAGTCGCAGCAGAGTTGTGGATCCTCCCGACTTTGGGTAGGAGTTATAAACCACGATCGTACAGTAATAATTTCGCAGAAGGGTTCGAGTCCAACCCAGTCTATAGTCTAGCTAGGCGGTAGTAAACCATGTAGCACACAAGCCATGTGCACTCCTGTCATACCTACCAAAGCTGCCTCCAACCAACCAACCACACGATTTTGCTTGAATGGAAAAGCAATTACACAGTGTAGAGGCGCGACCTATCACGTTGCTTGTATTGCTACACGTCTATCGTTCGCTCACTCTCTTTCTTTCGTGCGTTCTGTTTGTTTGCTGCCTGTCCGTCTGTCAGTCTTTGTGTTCTTCTCTGCACCTAAGGTCAGTAAGGTGGTGGGGTATGCGGGTAATGACGCGTTGATACGACAGCTGACCCTCATCGACCAGTGACTCGCTTAATCCACAACTAGTAACCAAGGACCGTGACTCTGCCCCTGTTTTTGACCCGGACCGGCTCTGACCTTGACTCTGAAGTCCAGCCCCACACACACATTCTACGGGTCAGAGTCAATCGGATATTGATTGATTGATTGATTAGACAAACCAGTTATCAATCACATCAATCAATCGGCTGCCCAACCTGCATTTTACCATGCAGGCAGGGGTCTGAATGTGATAGGTGGGGTTATCAGATCCTTCATAAGTCTTAGCTCGACGACCAGATGAAAATTTACGTACATACTTTGGTTTAAACGACTCCGATGATCAAAAGGGGAATATCGGGGGTCGAGCTGCATGAAGAAAGGGCTTGGGAATAAATTGCCGATATCTGATTTTTCTTTCTTCCCAGTGCTTTTTCTACCTCGGTATCAGATCCTTTCTTCGAAACGACACGATCCAACTGATACGCCGTGACTGGTCCAAACAAACCTAGTAAAGTCAATAAAATTGACGGAATTAGTCCCACAGATATTCAGCTGCCTAGTAGAGGGATCCGTGGCTAGACTTGGTGTCAATGGGGTACTATTACATAGATATTGGTCGATTTTCAGGTACGTACATACAATTACTTGGTATAGTATATATCTCGTTAGTTAAAGAAACCAATGGATTCGTATAGCCTGGTGCAATAGAGAAGTACATGTAGTTAGTATATGGGCGTGTCTGTAAGCACCAAATAAAGATGAGGTGAAATTGTGCAGCCAAAGGTCAAAACCCCTTTATCGTCGTTTACTTCTAGATCTCTTTGTCTGCTCTAGGCTAAATGTAACAAAGTTACAATACACAGGCCAAGGTAATTGAAGCTAACTATCGCCAAGTATGAAACGATATCTGATCATGATCCTTCCCTGGTTTAATTCCGCTTCTCTAAGGCTTCAATCTAAAAGATCCTTAGCGACAGGTGCCTACAGGATTTTTGTGGAAGCAAGTAACTCAAGGAGATCCTAGTCCAAAATGTAACGGTGTCCATGGGACCGTGACAGGGAAAATTTTGATCAACATTCCAATTTCGCTACATACATGCACCTACGCATATCTGATCTAATTTGCTTGGCAACAATAACGCAAGGATTTGACAATCTGGACTGTACTGTTCAGTTCCTGCTTCTCTTTCTGTGACAGGGAAAATTTTTGATCAATTGGATTCTGTAGCTTTATATTGTGCATACGTGTATGCACGCGTGTAATACTAGAGTAGAGTAAATTCTGAGCTGGACCCAGCTCCTCAAAGGGCATCAAGTGGGCACACGGCAGAGATGTGGACAGAACCTACTGTACTAGCACGGCGTCTCCGAAAATATCTCTTTTGAAACACCTTCTCTACCCCTTCAATCAATCTTCAAGGCACATGTATGCATGTAGTGAGCTCCACAAAGCAGCCTCCAATGCCTCGCCATCAGGTTCCCCAGATCCAGAAGCTATTCACCTTGACCTTCATCATCTGTCGTTTGTCATTCGGGTCAGTTGAGATGGGCAGTTCACCGTCATCGCAAATCACTACTACTGTGCCGTCTCTCCCACATCTCCACCCCACGATCTGATAATAATTCACTCATTCTTTGCCACTACGATCCCACTAACTAGTACTACGATGCAGGGTGACGGATCTGATAACTTAACTTCATCTGGCAGATGGCAGGAGGCAGTAGGGACGTCAAGTGAGAGGGGGTCAGATACCTAGGTAGAGTGGTTATCAGATCCGGTTTCCCACCGCCAGGGTAGATGAGGGAAAAGGGAGTAAGTACTAAAATTCGGCGGATTCCTGTCACGAGTGAGCGAGGATTTTCTCTTTCTCGGTAAATTCCTTTTCTTGCTTCAATTGCCCGCTTACTTCCGCTCTCTCGCAAGCTGCTGGGAAGACTTTATTTGCGCTTTGTCTTTTTTGTTTTCTGACCTACATACCGTACTCTGCGATAGAGTATCGAGCTGTATTTTTTTTTTATAGTTATACCCACCCTCATAGCCTCAAGGTAATTTTCTTCTTCCTCCTGACAATTTTTTCGGTCTTTGCGTTTCAATTTTACGATTTATGTATTGTCAATGATTATTCAGTTTTGATTGATACTCCTTTCAGGGTCTTACGGGTGCCCTCACGAGTTTACTGACAACCATATTCAGACCCTACGCTACGATAGAATTATTGTCCACGATATCTCACGGCCTCACGCAATTCACGAACTATACTTCCTCCTGCCTCAATGGCTGCACCCCAGCGCGAAGGGAGTCTCGACCTCCCTCACCTTACCACCACCGCCACACAGCCTGATCCTACGCTCTCTTTACCGCCTCTACCTACAACCAAACCTATCCAACCCTCATCCACGACCCCCGTTCCACTCCACCGCCTGCACTCTAGTTACCTAACCCTATACCGACCACTCACCTCCGTGAAAGACCGCTGTATTCTTGCTGCAGCTATCATTCTCGCTCTCGCTGCGGGGGCGCCCCTCCCCATCATCGGTGTCATCTTCGGAAAGATAATTAATTCATTCCCTCCCACCGCGGATGAGATTAACACACGTATTGGCCAGCTGCTCGGCGTGGCGGTGGCGTATTTCTTCATAACATGGGGGTGGGCGACGGCCTGGGGTATGATCGGGGAGCGTGTCGCTAGAGGACTACGGGTGCGGCTATTACAGAGAGCTGTTGGAATGGAGGTTGGATGGTGGGATAGTGAATCTCTAGATGTGCGTACCACTCATACCCTTTTATGTCTCCACTACTCACAAAGTTCCCAACTAGATCGCGCATCGCCTTACGGCCGACACGCAAACCATCCAACTCGGCACTTCCGAAAAAGTTGGTCTCTTCCTTCAATCCGTTGCCTACTTTCTCGCGGCATTTATCACCGGTTTTATTCTCAATGCTCGCCTTACGGGAATCCTTTTTGTCGGCGTTGTTCCTGCAATGTTTTTGGTCGTCTATGGCGGTTCTAAGATCGTTTCAAAATATGCAAAGCGAGCTGTCGATTACTCGGAGAAAGCTACATCTGTCGCAGAGGGCGCAATTACCGCAGTACAGGTAGTGCAGGCTTTTGGGGCAGCTAATTTACTGGCCGGAAAGCACTGGGAATTGATGGGGCCTGCGGTAGCTTGTGGTGTTCGAAGGGCTGTCGCGGGTGCAGCGATGCTAGCGTTGGTTTTCTTTGTTGCGTAAGTCTCCTACTATTCGCCAACCCTAGCCCAGGCTACTAATTAGCTTATGTAATTCGTACTGATAATAATGTTACTAAAAATAGCTACTCCGCCAACGCTCTCGCGTTCTGGGAAGGTTCCCGTCAGATAGTAAAGGGTCTCTTTAAGGGTAGCGAAGGAGCTGGGACTATCTATACTGTTGTTTTCCTTATTCTTGACGCCTCCTTCGTTGTAGGCTCTTTTGGGCCGTTCCTGCAAACATTTGCACTCGCGGCCGCGGCCGGGGAAAAGATTATTGCATTACTTGATAGCCCGGAGACGGGGATCAATGTTTATTCTAACGTTGGAGATCCCATGCCGACACCGCCGGAAGCCAATGATATCACACTGGAGAATGTAACCTTCCGGTACCCGACTAGGGATGTGGAGGTTGTGAAGAACGTCAGCATGACCTTTCCTGCGGGGAAACTCACTGCAGTTGTGGGCGCCAGTGGCAGCGGAAAGAGTACGGTTGCGGCGCTATTGATGCGATTCTACGATCCCGTCTCTGGGCGCGTTCTTATCGGCGGTCGTGATCTGAAGGATTTGAACCTACGAGACTACCGCCGCCACCTGGCACTCGTTGATCAAGAACCTGTCCTCTTCGCCGGAACTATCATGGAAAACATCCAGCACGGTCTACTACACAAAGGAGATATGTCTCTGGAAACAAAAGAGCAATTGTGCTTACAGGCCGCGAAGAATGCAAACGCACACGACTTCATCAGCGCGCTCCCAGAGGGGTTTAACACCAAGATCGGCGGCAGCGGCGCTACACAGCTCTCCGGAGGACAGAGACAGAGAGTTGCGCTAGCTCGAGCTCTCGTGGCTGAACCTGAGGTGCTGGTACTTGATGAGCCGACTAGTGCCCTTGATGCGAGCAGTGAGGCGGTTGTTCAAGATGCACTTGAGCGAGCTCGTGAAGGAAGTGGAAGAACGATGGTAATGATTGCGCATAGACTTGCGACAGTGAGAGGGGCAGACAAAATTGTTGTCATGTCTTTTGGAACTGTTATTGAGGAGGGTACACATGAGGAGCTCGTGTCCCGGAAGGGCGCATACTATGAGCTAGTGAAGGCGCAGAGACTTTTAGGTGGGAACAGTTCGGCCAGTAGTCTCAGCTCGGCCAAAACCAGAGTCGAAGAAGATCCAGAACGTGTCGGCGAGAAAGGAGACTTCGAGGCTACAAAAGAAGAAGTTGCTTCGGACGATGATACTCCCATCTCTTACTCCTCTAAACAACTTCTGAAACGCTGTCTATTGATCAGTAAGCCCGACTGGCCCATCGTAGCTTTGGGTCTTTGCGCAAGTTTAGTAACTGGTGCTATCATTCTTGGGGAATCTATCGTCTTCGGAAACCTCATCCACATCCTGAACTCAAAGTCTGAGGGAACTATGCAGTCCCGTGCTGACTTTTTCTCGCTGATCTTTTTTATCCTTGCCCTTATCGCTTTGTGCGCCTATACCATCTCTGGAACTGCCTTCGGTATTGTTTCTGAGCGTCTCATTCGCCGCATTCGTGACCGCTCCCTCCGCACAATACTCCGACAGGATATATCGTGGTTCCAAGTGCCCTCTCATTCCCCTGGAGCACTCATGAGTATGCTTAACATGGATACCGGCCATCTCTCTGGTCTTTCCGGTGTCATCCTGGGTACGATATTCTCCGTCGCAACCTCCATGATCGGTGGTATCGTACTTGCCCACGTTGTAGCCTGGAAAATCGCAATTGTCCTCCTCGCTGCAGTACCCGTTATGATAGTATCCGGTTTCCTGCGTCTTCGTGTCCTTGCAAAATTCGAACAACGCCATGAAACCGCTTATCTTGATGCCGCCACACTTGCAACCGAAGCATGTACTGCCATCCGCACCATCGCCGCATTGGGACGTGAGCAAGACGTTTCAAGACTCTACAACGAAGCCGTGGATAAGCCATATCAAGAGAGTCTGCGCTTCATTGTACAGGGGAATTTCTGGCTGGCGTTTGCGCTAGCCATCACCTATTTCGTTTACGCCTTGGCATACTATTGGGGTAGTAGACAGGTGCGAGAGGGAAACTACGGCACTTTGGAATTTTTCATTGTGTTGCCTGCTTTACTGTTCAGTGCTCAGGCTTCGGGACAGATGTTTTCACTCGCCCCGGAGGTGACAAGAGCAAGGACAGCAGCAATCTCCGTATTTAAACTCCACGACCAGATGCCCACTATTGATCTCGAATATGTTTCCACCGCTGCAATTGCGTTCACACCCGCGCCTACGCCTACTTCAGTGGAGAAAAGTAAAGCCACCACTGGTAAAGTAGAATTCCGCAATGTTAACTTCCGCTACGCTACACGCCCCAATATCCCCGTTCTCCAAAGCCTCTCCCTTACGATCAAGCCCGGGCAATTCGTTGCATTCGTAGGATACTCCGGCGCGGGGAAATCCAGCGCCGTAGGGCTACTTGAGCGATTCTACGATGTCGATACCGGAGCGGTGCTAGTAGATGACGTTGACATCAGGAGTATTCCTGTAAGCCAACACCGTTCTAGGATATCGCTTGTTAGCCAGGAGCCTTGTTTGTTCCCTGGGAGCATCGCGTTCAATGTCGGCCTCGGATTGGGAGAGACAAAAACCGTGGGCAGGGAAGATGTAGAGAGAGTTTGTAAGATGTGTGGACTACACGATTTTATCATGAGTTTGCCCGATGGTTACGATACGTATGTTTCTCCTCCATTTCTATATATTGTTGCAAACACGCAATCCTAACAAACTTACAGTGACTGCGGTACCAACGGCTCGCTCCTCTCCGGCGGGCAGAAGCAGCGCATTGCATTAGCAAGAGCGCTGATGCGGGATCCCTCGATTCTGCTGCTGGATGAGGCGACGTCTGCGTTAGACTCCCACTCGGAGAAGCTGGTGCAAGAAGCTATCGCGAGTGTAAGTAGAGGTAGAACATGCATTGCTGTGGCGCATAGACTTGCGAGTATTCAGCGGGCGGATTGCATCTATGTGTTTGAGGCTGGAAGAGTGGTAGAGTCAGGGAGACATGAGGAGTTGGTGGCGAGGGGGGGAATCTACGCGGGCATGAGCAAGCAGCAGACATTAACATGAGTGAGGGTATTATTGTCATTATTGGGAAAAGTTTTGGATATCACGGGGTTTTGGTTTACTTTTTTATTTGTTTATTTTGTTCTAACTATACTATAGGAGTTTGTAAATGTCTTTTATCTACGAAAGTATTGAAGTCATGATATGACACGAGTTCAAGCTCATATTTGCCCCTCTTGATTGCGATCAGGGAATGAGATTGATAGGCAATGCCAACATGCGCAAAAACATGCTCGTAAAGAAGCTGCACCCAGTCGGCATTCTAGTCTGAAGAATATCCACTGCAACCCCGTGGTGTCCTTATTTAACTTGACAGCACAATCGTGATTTCAGCAGCAATATCTGCACAAAACTCAATGCAACTAAAAGACTTCAACCCCCCCTCATCCTCCTCACTCTTGGCCTAGCTAGCTAGGTATGTAGCTATCGCATCCCCCTCAATTGCGCCTCGCATGTCATTCCCAAGATCGGCTTCTATGAGCCATTAAACCATTGACTCGGCACAGTCTCGAAGCCCCTCCTCTTCTTTTTCCACACCCACCCCGCCAACGAAAAATTTCACCCCAGCGCTAGAACCTGCATGTGAAGCAGCCCAAGTAACACAACAGATCAACAAGGATCTGTCTCAAAGATAACTCTATTTGGACGGTTTATCAGATCCGCCGACGGCTTTCCCCGTCCCCTTTTTTCTTTTCTTTTCGTGGGTCACCCACGATCTACAGTTTCAGCTTAGGGCTTCAAGGTGGTAGGCGGACCAATGGCAGAGCTGCGACTACAGCAACCCCGACTAGTAATCTAGTTTTTGAGCGGAATTGCGGCTGCCGAACGCGAAACGCGGGATGGAAAGGAATTTCTCACGGAAAAGTGACTATCCTGACGCAGGTGATTTCGACTGACGCAATTAATTGTTTGCTTGGGATTTTGTAGTGGGGTTTGTAGTGGATCGGTATGAAGTGTGCCTTATGTGGTGTAGGTCTGGTCACTGTATGCTGTATGCAATACGTCAGGGGAGGTTCTTGGCATTACAAATGTTACTATTTGAAATTGCCAGTAGTGGTACACACAAAGATCTCGAGACTGTAGGTACATCGATCTAAGTATTCTGGGTGTGAAACGAAATATTCTTGCAGTCCATTAATGTGACAAGCCTTAAGGAAAGTCGAAAGATAATATTATAAATATTATGTACAACAATGAATGTGCTATATAATGGACAGAAAATATTAAAGCTAAAGCATTGTCATCTGTTTCGAATTCGTCTATATATATTGAGACGAGTGGGAAGATGGAAAATATTACACTGTAACCCCTCCGGCATACATTATTAAAGAATCAAAATGATAAATCTTGAAGTGAGATTCACCTAAATACATACATGTATAGCACGTATATATGTACAAGTAAGACATGCGCTCCGCTGTTGGCCGTAGAAACTGGTGAACCAAATTTATCCACAGAGATATATTTATCTGGAGTTGTATCAATGCACCAGTGGTAACTTCAGGCGTATCTAGACGGTGTTTATAGTAATCGATGGGATATAAAGGTGCACCTCCTATGGGCTAACGAGACCAACGAATTTTACCCAAACATATGTACATATGCGTAGATATGCGTAGTTATTTACTGTATTGAAATAAATATAATAAAAAACCTGGTCAGGTGTGTCCAATATAATGAAAATTCTAGTCCTACACCCTTGTACGAATTATATATTACAAAACTACAGACGCTAGGGTTAGGGTTACCTTGGTATCTATGCCACGGAAAGGAAAGAAAAGTTTAATTTACTTAGCATATTATGCCGTCGATAGTGGAGTAAATGGCCATTTAGGCTTTCGAAAATGTTGGGGTTTAGGTCCTCAGGACTAGTAGGTAAGCGCATAATTTCTGTTTCACTCAAGCTTTTGTAGAAACGACATGAAAATAAAGGCAACTAGGGACATACGAAGTATCGATAGCATCTCACGGTATATACTGCTTTACTCCAATATATTTGGGGAACCCTGTAGAATATTCTTTCAGCCCTTACGCGTTGTAGTGTTTCCTCTTCTGATCTGTTGACATATGCGAGTGATAGTTTATGGGCTGATCATCGGCGGGTCGTATTTTTCTCTTGATGTGTTGTCTCTAAGGATTAGAGATCATATACCATCACAAAATAAATTAACTTATTTCAGAGAAAGAGGTTTCAGGACCTGCTGGGGTTGGAAAATGTTTGTCGCACCGTTCCATCCAATACTTACAACGAGTGATCTTTCATGTCTGAAACCGGACCTCAATTCTGCAACGCTTGATTGATAAGATCAATTTTAAATTTATTCCAAATTAGAGTCCAAAGTATGACGGGTCTGTTAGATAAAAGAAGCAGCGGGGTAATTTGAGCTTGAAACGCATGTTGATAAAGAAGTTCAAGCTTGAGTACATTTGAGGCAGAACAGATGTTAGGTAAGTCAAGTAAATGTTAGCATTCCTGGATTATATAATATTAAGGGATAATACCTGGATGTTTTGGGTTCTCTGTTGTTGTATGTCGGCGATATAAGTAATAAGAGATGGTATAACTCGATAAATAAATAATTTGTATTAGTGCACATTTTGCAGAAGTTACTCCCAGGAAGGATTTTGATGATTCCGTGAGTAGAATTGCCTTTATCTAGTCTTGAAGTGGACAAACGGTAAAAGGATGAATTATACTGAGATATAAATGTCAGTTTCCTCTAGGAGTGATGCATGCAATGTACGTGTACAGCTACATGTAGCCAGAATCGTATATATATATTAATTTTAGGAGTATACAGTCAGGTGAGTAGTGAGAATTCCAAGTATACTATACGGCACAGTGAGGTTAGAATTCTTGCAGTCAAAGAAGAGTATGTATGTACCTAAAAAACCGAGCCTTGCCACAGTCATTCATCTCTATTCCTTGAGCTTAAAATCTGTCAGCATCAATATCTTCCTGTCCCGTATATAGCTACAAAATACCAATATTGCTCAGGCATAGTGGGGACAACCTCACTTAACACCCTCCACACTTTAAAATCTTTCTTCTAACACTTAGATATAACTCTGTTCCTGTCATTGACCTCCCCCAAATATATCTAGGTCTGAAAGCCAGCTGGACCATAAACAGATTGGTCTTTGTTTCCCTTTTGTACCAGCCTCATGCATGACTGTGCGGTACAGTATCTCATTCTGACCAAAGATGGTGATATTTGTAAATTTGAAATTTGAAATATAGAATGAGGATCTAGCAAGAACGCAATGAACCAAATCTCAAAAGTCTCATGGTGGCTGTATAAAAACTGATCTGGAAGTATCTTATCGCCTAGTATTTCAAGATCTAATCTCATCTCATCTGATCTGCGATCAGATCAGATCAGATCTTGTACACTAGTCATCGCTCAACAGGGTACCGAACACAATCCCTCCCAGCTCTCGAGTCAAAAAAGGGTCAATGATGTTACTCAGAATCATTTAGAACATTTATGGTGGCCAGTGACCTCGATCTCAATCACAGTGGTTTATCCATGTTTTTCCCGGGATCACAATAATAGATGTAATTAATAATTGGTAATCATTGACAACCCACCCTTCTATTTACCGAACCAGTATCTTGGGTAATATGAAAGATCTTGCTCACACCACTGATATTGTTCCCATTGGTCTCCAAAGTTTCTCGCACGCCCATAATGTCATCCTGGTTGCAGGATTGCATTCTCGCGCCAATCAGGAATCGATGATTTCTATATGCAGATCTTCGCTTTCGAGGGATGATCTCCCGTGCTAATGCAAGCGGACGTGTCGCTTGATCCCAGTTGGTCCCAGGGCTATGCTTTGTTACTGGATGAGGGGTCGAGTGATCAATCATGATGCACTGACAGGCCGGTGTCTCCTCGATTTAAGACCACTCCATACCCCAAAACATTCTTTCTAATGCCACCTCTAATCGTTACATTCGAAATCCGAAGACTCTTCGCTACTACGGCCATTGAAGACTTTTGATGAACTCCCCCATACGGAATAGAATCGTATATCAAGGTGGGGTACCTAATAAATTGTAAGCAAGTTCGAGCTCTTATCTGATCCTTTGAAACTTCTTACTAAGTCTTCACCAGCAATTCTCCCGTCCGTAAAGGGTTTACTATACTGTGGAATCGGGCGAACGGGAACTTACAGCGGCATGATCTTGCGAGGCAATGAATCGGAACCATTTCGCCAAGTCTATAGCCTCTGAACACCATGAAGTTGATCAATTGAGGCACGTGTACAATATCGGTCATCCTCTTCCCAGTCCTATATTGGCATTGTGTATTACACACCTCACTTATCAGATCTAGACGAAACACCCACTCTCAGAAAGGCTTAATTATTAAAACTCAACGATGTAAGAGCCTGAGTGATTAGTTCTGTTCGATCTCCCTGCGTTGAACAGGAACTTCCCAGCGATATTCCCTCAAAATATAGTCAAAGGAAAATAAAAGCGAGGAGAAAAACGCATATCCCCTTTTCGTTAAGTGCTACTAGATTGTCTGATAAATTGATTAAATTTGCTCATCGCTGCAGGGAGCATGGGGAAGATGGGAGAAGTGGGCCTTTTCTCCTTGGGCATGGGTGTGTGTATCTACATACCCAATATATCAGATCCCTTGATAAATTTTCAACTCTGCAGGCATGAGAAGGTTTGTTGATGACGGACCTGTGATGGAGAAGAAAGAGAAGTGGGGAAGCCTCAGATCAATCTGGTATGGAACTTGACAAATTGTGTTTGGCTTCTTGCTTGGCACGGGTATGTACTCCTTCGCGAGCTGGCAAACGCGTGTGCTCGTATATTTCTGCGTGCCGCGTGGGCTATTCGTAGGCCATTTGTGCGGTCTAGGCAAGGATCTACTTCGGAGATGGTATTTACGATAACTTAATTTCGAGACACATCACTAGGCTGCGTGTTTTTTTATCAGATGGTGGGGTGAGAGGTGCCCCTGGTAAACGTCATTCCCAATTCAGGTTCTGGGCCGATCATCAAACATCCCTTCTACCCCAAAGAGCGCCAATGGGGCCTGGTGAGGAAGCTTCGTTAAAAGAATTTGTTCGGTAATTCAAAGGAACGGCAGAACGGTTTCAAATCTCACAAGGTCTAGGCGGGGAGGAACGGAGGAAGGCTAAGTAGACGGACGGGAAAGACACAGGGAAAAATAAAAAAAAACCATTCAAAAACAGGAAGCTCTTCATGGCGTTGCAAATTTTTATCAGATTTGATGATCTGATTCCTGCAGCTAGATGGATTAGATATCGCTAGCAGTGCATCTAGTGGCACAGTGACCCAGCAATCCTGTGATGGACCCACTTTCTGCTGTGTCCTGCAAGGATTAATGCAGGTCCCACCGTATGACCCAGCCGTGACACCACAACTTTTGGTATGATTCACTAACTCCTCCTCCTCAATCCTGGAAAGAAGGAAAGAGACGAATCTCTCAAAAGCAACATCGCCATAAGAACGACACCCCCACTTGAATCCTTGGATCCATTGCGAGATATTTTTAACGATCTTATCCACATTATCAGATCAGCTAGCTTTGATTGATAGATATGATTATGATCAGCTGAGAAGTTACAAGGAAAAAACTAGTACGAAGGTGCAAGAAAGCCCTGTTTCAACCCCATTGGGAAAAGATATCAAGCTGCAACTAATTCCTCCTCGTGGATTCTGCAGGCAGGGATTCTATCTTAACTTCAATCTTACGATCTGATTACGATAATCGAATCAATCAATCAACCCGAGGCAGTCATCACGCTGTATCATGATCTCAACTCTCTGAGAATCCTAGCAGGATATGAAGGTCTTTCTTTTGGGCCTAAATTACGTCAATTTTCTCCTCCCCATAATCCCTCATCTCCGCCACTGCCTGCCAAGTATGGAGGATTCCTTTTTACTATTCCTTTCCTGCTAGAGGAGCTTCAATGAGAAAGGCTATGGATATTATTGCTCCTGCAACAATGGCACAACTAGAATCTTCGGCTTGTCCGAATAGCCCGCCTAGTGGTAACAAGGAAGAGTATTTTACCTTGTTCTGATTGTACAACGTAGAAACCTCAAACCCATGAGCCCAGCGTTCTACTAACGAGGAATTATTAAACGAAAAACACGTTCTTCTGCAAAGACATTGAAAAAGAAAGTAAAAGGCACATGCAATTCAGTATCGGTCATCAATAAAACAATTCTTCTAATTGGACGTTGGTTCAAGAGAATGTGAGATCGAGTGGATGAGGTTGTATGGTTTTTCAAATTGGTCTGTCTCACGACCAAAAATACTATGGATTTTGAAATTCTCGCTTGTTTCTGTTCATCTTACCTCTCTACAAGCGAGAAAAAAACATCTGATCTCGACCCATGGCCTCCCTCAGGCCAGCTGGCAGCTAGTTGGTACTCCTGGTAATGTAACAAGCTTGGGGGGACGTGTCCTGCAGTGGTAGTTCCTTTGGACCACGACCTAAAGCACATGTATGCTCAGGACCACAGCTTTATGTGAACCAGTCTGGATGATTGCACCTACATACTTAAATATCTGGATATCCGCTTGAGTTATCTAGCCACTCACTCCCCTACCATCCCTTAAGATAGACAGAAGCTCACAAGACACAAACCACAAACCACACTTGTCTATTCTCAATCGTCCCCCCCCCCCCAAACCAGCACATTAAGTTAAAATATTCTTGCCTTTGCTTTGAGGGTATTTGCTAGATTTGAGGGTAGCTTATTGCTATTGTCATCTGAAAAGAACTCTACCATCACTCAGGTAAGTTTTAATTTATACTGTTTCTGATACCGCTTTTGGCCTCATTCATGAGACAAAAGGTCCCATTCATTAACAGCCCAGTGCTCCTGCTTAGTGTATTACGTCGTGTTGTAAGATTAAGCACCGCTTTCAGCGCCCTACGCTTCTGCAACACAAAGCTCTAAATCTGCGCCGCCGTTGCAAGCAAACGCATAGGTCAGTAGTAGTAAAACAGATCCGCGCCCTCGATCTCACTCACACTCCGGTTGCTTTTGCTTTTTCTATCCAACCATCATCACACATCACTTGAAGATTATAAACACCCACACTCTGATTGGCCAGCACCTATAGATAGAGAATCGGTGCACTGACAAGTATAGAAGGCCGTTCCCTAGATCTTTCCGCCTCAGCAGTCATCAGAAACCCATCAGAAAGACTACCATAATAAACAGTTTCTTCTTGGCACAATCCTCAAGCAGACGCGATGCCTGAATATTATCACGTCATAGATGGTACGTCGGGTAGCAACGGCTTCGCCAACGGTACCTTTAATCAGAAGAACGGGACTAGTAGCGGCACCTCCGGGCGCAACACTGATGGACATCCGAATGGTGCAAGTTGGTTTCTACCGGGTGGGTCACAAAACGGTAGTACCAATGGTCACATAAATGAGCTCTCTAATGGATCATCTGCAATCTTCAATGGTTCACGCGATGTCTACAGCAACGGCAAAAGCAATGGCTATAGTAACGGCCATGGCAACGGTCATAGCAACGGCTATAGCAATGGCTCGACATACAAGGAACAAAATAACGGCTACATCAATGGCAGCTCCGGAGAGTCTTACGACCTAATCTGTGTCGGCTTTGGTCCAGCATCTCTTGCGATTGCTATTGCCCTCCATGAACGACATGCCAATGCGCGCGTCCTTTTTATTGAGCGTCAGTCTAAGTTCGCATGGCACTCTGGCATGCTCCTCCCTGGAAGTCGCATGCAAATCTCATTTATCAAAGATCTTGCAACACTTCGGAATCCGCGATCCGAATTCACATTCATCAACTATCTCCACCAGAAGGGCCGTTTGGTTGCATTCACCAACCTGGGAACTTTCTTACCATTGAGAGAGGAGTACAACGATTACATGTCCTGGTGCGCATCACATTTCGGGGATTATGTAAAATACGGCCAGGAGTGCGTTTCCGTGAGTCCCACAGAAACAAGCGGAAAGACAGTTAAGAGTTGGGAGGTTGTTTCAAAGAGCATTGAGACTGGAGAACTTCTGAAGTTGTCTGCAAAGCATGTAGTCATTGCGGTTGGCGGAAAACCGAGAATTCCAGATGTGTTCCCTCAGAACCCATTGAACGAAAGGGTTATCCATTCATCAAGATATTCGACCGCTGTTCCATCCTTGCTGAACGATAAAGACAGAGCTTATAAAATCGCTGTTGTGGGAGGTGGTCAGAGCGCTGCCGAGATCTTCAATGATATTCACTCGCGGTATCCAAACTCAAAGACCTCATTGATCATCAAGGGGTCTGCTCTAAGGCCAAGCGACGATAGTCCTTTGTAATACCCCCCACCACACCCCAATTTCTGCCTGAAGCCTGAAGCTCCATACCTAACAGAATTTTCATATTAGTGTCAATGAGATTTTCGACCCCGAGCGTGTGGATACCCTCTACACTCTTCCAGCTGATATTCGCCGCGAATCTATCATTCAGGACCGCGCAACTAACTATGGTGTCGTTCGTCTCGAGCTGATCGAGCGCCTCTACGACACCATCTACCACCAACGTCTCAAAAATTCTGATGAGTCTACTTGGCAACACCACATTGTCCCCCTGCAAGAGGTTGTGGGATGTGAAGAAAATAAGCTTGGAGAAATTCATCTCAAGTTGCGAAATACTAGGTCAGGTTCTGTGGAGACAACAATTGGATATGATGCGATTATCGTTGCGACTGGTTATGTCCGAAATGTCCACGAAACATTGCTGAAGTCAGCAAAGTGCTTAATGAAGGGCAACATTTGCGCCGTCGGCAGAGACTATCGTGTTGAGTTTTCAGAGGGCGCTGTTGCAGATGACGCAGGTATCTGGCTTCAGGGATGCTGTGAGAGCACACATGGTGTAAGGACCCATCGCATATATCCCGTTCAAGATAAATACTTATCTGTGTACAGCTGAGTGATACTCTCTTATCAATCCTTTCCGTTAGAGGCGGAGAAATCGTGGATTCGATCTTTGGTAAAGAGCTTCCTTCCCGCGTCGAATCCAAGTCTAAGCATGCGAGTGTCATCGAGAAATCTGTGAGAAAATACGCCGACGCAATGGTAAAGGATATCCTTAATGGAATGGGTATCAATGGAAAGGTCATGGAGGTGGTTTGAATAAGGGTTTTCTTATTGTGCGCGCGTGGGAATATGGAGTTTGACAATGAAAAATTTCTTCTGTTTCTGGTTCGGTTTGCAGTGTCTGGCTTTTTGTTTGGCTATTTGTGTGTTTGATTATTCTTTTCATGTTTCTCAATTATAGTCATGTGGGCGGCATTATGATCGTTCTTTTCTGTATTTCCGTGCTTTAGTTAGCTAGTGCATTTAGCAGTCGGTATCCAATATAGGAAATATTCTCTTTACAATACCGTACCCTTTCCTTACAAATCTTCGGCCTCCCATTAAATGCCTATGCCCACAAAGCATCTTCCTCCCCCTTTCCTACAACTCCCATCGGGAAGTCACCCATTCCCAGTGTCTTAAACCCCACACTCTTCCCCTCGATTGTACCAACATAGCCGCTAACCGCCGCCGCAAACATAGTCGTATCATTCTGCGGCAACCTCAACCATGCTTCATCGTTCTCGAGATGCAAGATATCAATATGAATAGCCGACCCCATAAGCCCGAGAAATTGTGTCAAACACATTGTGAGTGTTGTGCGCCAGGTCAGAATATCAGGTGGGTATGAGGGTGACTCGGCGGTGTATGGGGGATCATAAATCCTGCCGTTTCAATATCAGCCCTCAATCCATGGAGGCTTTTCACCGGGAGTTTTACATCTTGAGGCGGGCATAACCCCATTCGGGATTCTTGATTGTTATCTGAACCGGAGGTCCGGCCTTTGGTGTCTTGGGGGGGGTTAGGGATGGTTCTTCCATGACTGTTTTAAAGTTTTGAGGCCCGAAATCTTCGCTGGTTGATATGATCTAGGTTGGGGTTCAAATTGGTTATCAATATGCGGTCGCCGCCCTTTTTGATTGTTAGGCGGTGATGGTGGGCATATCGTGCACAAACAAATTACGCTGTAGGTGGTCTTACACGTTTCTCAGAAATGGACCTGATAGCATTAAGGCAGACAAGCTGTAGATTTACCCCCTGCTATCTGCCTTATCTATCTCAGCGCTGGGTTGTCGGGCAAGGAGAAAGCGGCTCTGCTCGTAGCGGGAGAAAAAATAAATTGGCGAGGGAAGAAAAAAGTTCCCCACCCTAAAGTGGTCAGCAACAACCAACCACACCCCACCTCACCCTTCCATCCTCCCATCCTCCTTCCCTTTCCCTCTTTTTTCTTCCCATCTCTGTCTTTCATCTTCTACCAAGGATATTTTTTGAAAACCCTTTCACTTTTTCAGAAAACATGGCCACTAAAATGGAGGGAATGGAGCACTCTGAGGTTCACTACTTTCAGAGGTATGTTCTACCCTTTCTTTCTATCCCCAGCCGGACACAAACGAATCAATGAAGAAAAGACAATGCTGATAATTCTCTCCCCCGGATAGCTACAATCATCATGGTCAGTTTGCAATAATTGCGTCGGAATAAAACCAGCCTTCCTTTGTTTTTCTTCCCCGGGGCCAGACAGAACGTTAAGGCGGAAAAACTAACATAATTTCGCTGCAATGAAGGCATCCACGAGGAGATGTTGGTTGGTTATATCCATTCTCACTTTTACTCGGATAAGAGCTGATACCCTGGTCTTTGCTAGAAAGATGAAGTGCGCACCAATTCGTATAAGAATGCTATCTACCAGAATGCCCACCTTTTCAAGGACAAGGTAGTTTTGGATGTTGGATGTGGAACTTCCATTCTTAGCATGTAAGTTCTTTCTCTTGCTCAATTTACTCCTGGGAGCCCATAAATTTTCCATCCCGAAAAAAGGAAAAAAGAAATTGCTTTTTCCGTCGCCGCATCACCAACAATGATGAGAAACACTTTCAATTTACAGTTATCCCTGTCTGAAAAGGCGATATTATGATATCTGTTTGTCTGTTGATTTTATAACCTCTGAGAAAAATACCATCTTCAGTTCATGTTACCAAAAGCCCAACTTTCTGTGATTTCCCCGGCTAATATTTATTTCCTCGCGTTCAGGTTCGCCGTTAAAGCCGGTGCTAAGCATGTTATTGGTGTGGACATGTCCACCATCATCGAGAAGGCACGGGAGATTGTTGAGGTCAATGGCATGAGCGATAAGATCACCCTTCTCCAGGGAAAAATGGAGGAGGTCGTCCTTCCTGTCGACAAGGTCGATATCATCATCTCGGAATGGATGGGATACTTCCTCCTCTACGAATCCATGTTGGACACCGTTCTTCTCGCTAGAGACAAGTACCTTGCTCCGGGTGGATTGATCTTCCCCGACAAGGCGAATATCTACATGGCCGCCATTGAAGATGGCGACTACAAGGAGGAAAAGATTGGATGTGAGTTTACAACTTAACAATATGCGGTGTCTAGGCGCTTTCTCTAATGAAGGATAATAGTCTGGAATAACGTCTACGGGTTCAACTTCTCCCCTCTTCAGAAGACTGCTCTCGCCGAGCCCCTCGTGGACACGGTTGAAATGAAAGCAATCGTCACCGACCCCGGTCTCATCTTCTCCATCGATCTCTACACTGTCACCCCCGCCGAGCTCGCCTTTAGCGTTCCTTACTCGCTAACTGTTACCCGCAATGACTTCGTCCATGCGCTTATATCCTGGTTCGATATAGAGTTCACTGCCTGCCATAAGCCCATCCGCTTCAGTACTGGTCCTCATGCCAAATACACCCACTGGAAGCAGACTGTGTTCTACCTTCAGGAGATCCTGACCGTTAACCGTGGGGAGACCATTGTTGGTCATATCAGCAGCAAGCCGACAGAGAGGAACAGGAGGGACTTGGATGTGAAGATCGATTACAAGTTGGAGGCGGAGGATCCTCATAGGAGCACTGGTGGCTCTTGCGAGTACAAGATGTGAGTTGAATAACCTCATATTTCAGATCTCTCTTGATGATACAGGTGCTAATACGATAAGGCATTGATACAGGTGCTAATCTTGAGGCGCCACATCTGTTTCTTTTTACGGTTCAATTTTATTTTCTACCGCTTTCTTCTTTTTTTTTTTTTTACCTTTCTTTTTCTCTGCAGAGCATAAAACGAAATAAAAATGATTTAGTTGGGAGGTTTTGTGAATGGATCGATATGGGTACAATATGATACCTTTCACTCTTTTTTGCATTTAAAGCGATAAAACGAGATTAAGGATTGAGGCTGCATTTGTATGATAGATAGGCGATATTTTTGATGGTCAATTTCTCTCAATAACCGGATCAAATATGCGTAAGGGCGTTCGTCAATTGTATAATGCCGTGATAAAATTTGTATCTTCCTACATAATTCTTAACCTGCGCGCATCTAACTCCTACTCCATCCCTACATGTCTCTTCCGCAAAATCTTTCTGCATCTAAACCCTTTTCTTTCCCTTCACAGCCTTGGGCGCCATCTTCGCTTGAATACGGCAAGACATATCCATCGCCATGAACCCAACTATCACAGACACGCTAATTAGTCCAATTCACATCTCATACTTTTATAAAGGCTATACATACAGATACCGGCAAATGGCGCATAGAATCCCAACAGAATATACTTCTGCATTTCAGTCATATCACCATCCTTCCAGATGGCCCAGCAGCTTGTGAGAGTGGTCAAAAACGAGATCGACGCATAGGTCAATGCGCGCGCCGGGAACTTTGGGTTTTCTTTCCCAGAAACACTCAATTAGCCGCCATCCCTTCATCAATCGCGAAAGGCCAACTAACCACTTGGAATCGCGCTCAAGAACCAGATGGTTGTAGGCAACTGATATAAGGCCTCGACCGCCAAGAAGGCCGCAAACCAAGGCTCAAACTTGATCATGAGCTGGTCGTTGAAGGTGGTAAGATACCACGTATGGTTGTCCTTCAGGGCCTGCGGCAGAATGGCCTTGGGCCAGAGCGGGATAAGGTCCATGAAGACCATGGATGTTGTAAACATTGCCGAGAAAAGAAAGTAAAAAAGATCTTTCGGACGGGAGGTCATTGGGGTTGCCATTTTTGCCTTTCTCTTGTTTAGGGGAAGCGGGGGGGGAAGTGAAGGAAGATGGGGATGATTCAGGGCTAAAGACTCGACGGGCTGCTGCTTATATTTGTAGTCTGGTCTTTAATAGCTCCTGAGGCTCTGCGGCGCAGCGCACGGATCACAGGGTTCCGTGGGTTAGGGGTGTGCTTCACAGTGGGTCACTCGTGGCTTAGAGAGTCTTGGTATGTATGCAGCCTAATTGAACAGTGGCACAAGAGCATGTGCACATGAATCACCCCACTTCTGATTACCTCAACTCAATGATGGCATCTTCCACTTTCTACATCCCAACTAGCTATTACCCAATACAAATATCGATTACGAACTACTATTCGAACTCATGGGAAGTGATATAAGACCCTACAGGAAAACTTTTTAGAAACCGCCTCCGTACCTCCCGAACGCCCAAAAAATTGATCATTGCATACGCCAAGAAGACCAAAAGAAATCCCAAACAAAAGAAATATTTTAGTTAGACGAATCATGTCAGGGGATATATCCCCCAAAAGCGACGAGTCCATAGACTCGCTTCCCCCCCCCCCCCTTTTTTCTTTCTTCCAAACTAATGGACACTCCACCAGCTGCAGCTCGACTAGGTTCTTGCTTTGACTGATGTATGCACTGTTCTCATCCTCTTGTGTGCCTTTCGTGTTCGGTGTCTCCCTGTTTCGTGAATTCAAGAAGTCCGTAAGGCATAGTGCTTAGGGCGGCTATGAATATATATTGTCGCCGCCGTAGGCTTTACCGGGAAAAAGGTTTAAATCTTTCGATGGTGAGTGATATAACCTAGAGTAAAGAGAGCTCGACCATACGGTGTCAGAAGCTGTCACCATCTTATCCCCCACGAGCAACTGAAAGTATCGTCTCAGTCATCCTCAAACCACCTCATACTGGTAGGTTCTCGATATGCTCTACGGCTTTTAACTGCTTCGCACCTAAACCCTTTCTAACATATTGAATCACGTCCTTAGCCATTGGCGGGACGTCATTCAGCGCACCCGATGTGTTGCCCCTGATTGCAGCTCCAAATCGCTGGAACTGGTTCGGGGATAAGTAGCTGTAAATTGGAAACGCCAAGCATAGACCAAAGAGGATCGTTGGAACAAGCATGCCAAAGCTATATCCCCTAGCCTTCGATACAGCATAATAGACATTTAAAAGTGCCGGACCGCCGCAAATGGCGGTGACAAGGTAGACTGAGACAGTTTTACTGTGGCGTCCAAGGCCACGAAGGCCCATTCCGAAAACTATGGGGAAAATGCTAGCCTGGAAAAAGCGGTTCAAGACCATCATAGTTGCGGCTGCCTTTCCAGTTCTTGTTATTGCGAGTGCGGCGGTCACAACACAGCCAACTGAAGTGCAGGACAAAACGACGCGGGGGCAAAGCCAGAGTAGAGCCAAGCTACCCGCGAAACGGCCAACTGCGAAAAGACCGAAACCAAGCATTTCCCAGTTCATTTCAACTCTTAGATTACTAGGGAAATATCAGTTAGTGACGTTACCACAAACTACATGTAGGTAGCGAGGAGGCTTACCCTATCCCGATGGAGGCGAAGTATTCTTCCCAAAATACGTTAAACATTTCTTGGGCACCGACGTACAAGAAGATTGTCAAAACAGCGAGTATCGGTCCAAGCGCAAACTCGGTCCTCCAAAACTTAGGGTCGTCACAGATTGGCAGACTAGGGCATTCATCGTCACTGTAGCCGATGTTAGAAAAGACTGAAAAACCAACAGATCTCGGTCACACTTACCTTATCTCTGGGAGTGGAAAATAATAAAAGACAACCGCAAGTGACACCATAAATAAAATAATTGCCAAAAAGACCCAATTCATGTCCGCAACCCCCTCATCATTAGAAGTTATTCTCGAGAAGACTGGATAATATTCCAAAAGAGATGCACAGATAGTGCCGACTGCCTGGAACCCTTGTGCAAAGCAAATCCGGGATTCGCCCATTCCCTGTGGGCCAACCAAAATAACATATGGATTGGCAGCAGTCTCGATTCTATAGAAAGAAATGTTTAGTATAACTAATTAATAGCTCGAGTATGTTTGAAAATGAAAGACTCACGTTGCAATACCAACTCCCAAAATGATTGCTGCCACAATGAATCCCGGAAAGGTGCCTAAGGTTCCAGCCGGCCAAAAGACCAAACAGCCGGCAGTGTATGTGAGTAGCCCGGTAATAAAAGTAGCCTTGAAACCATATTTCTTCAGCAAAGGCCCTGAAAGAAATTGGGGCGTAAACGCATATGGTCTACGAAATATTGGTTAAAACAAAGAACAAAATGATTCCTGTCTCAAGTAGACACCTACGCAAAATATACACCCTCTAATACCAAAGACTGTGCGAGCGAGAAGTCATAAAGCAGAGTAAACTTGCTCCTCAAAACACCGATAAGGCCATACGAGAATCCCCAAAAGAAGAATAGAATCGTGACAAGGATTAACGGCTTGTAGACCTGTCTCACTGAGGCCTCAACAGGGTTCATTCGTGATGCCGAAACGGGTGAAAGCAATTCTGTCGTGTTACCGCAAGTCCCAGATGATGCAGTATTATGGCTCATATTGGCGCCAAAAGTGCTGTGATTCTGCATTGCAGATTCGTTGTTCGCGGTGCCGCGTAGAGTCAATTCATGTGTTCCAGAAATCCCATGAAAAGTAGGGTTTCTTCTGGTGTGGGTGTTATAGCCGATTTCATGGATGGAAGAAAAGCTCGGAATCAAAATCACAACCAGGGGCTTGAGCATTGGAATTGAGGAACACATTATCCCCACGTTGACCTCAATGGCTGACCACATAAACGATAGAGAGACATCCGCTGTCATATCACGCCAGTTGTTAGTTTCATTCCTGCCCCTAGAATGACTGGTATTCTGCTTACAGTCGAAGTTACCCGAAAGCACAGCTTTGTCAAGGAAGTAGATCCGCACGACACCAATAATTACAACACTTAGGTTTATAGTTAGTACTGTGGTATAAACTTGAATCATAACCCAGTGAATAGGGGACCAATCCACCTACAATCCACCACCTGCAAACAAACAAACCACAACGATCTTCTCTTTCCGAGGCAGGTTCAATGATGTCAGGACTGGCATTGGCAGTAGTAGGATTGCCAAATCGGTAATGATATTCAGTGGCGCTGAGGCATAAAATATTGTGATTACATTCCTGCAGTGTGACTCCAATGGGGGAGTATAATCCGTCGTGAAGGCTGCAGAAATCTATTCGGAACACCACACGTAAGCTACCTTAATATGATATACGATTCAGCGGAACTCACAGGATGACATTGAAACAATATCAGCATTGTCATTATCAATCCTCCAATTCCAACGACTGCCATGGTAATCCAGGCGCCCCACTTGAGCGGCTTAAAGTTTTTGAAAAGACTCAAGTAGAAAAATAATATCGATATCTTCGTTGCCATGTATGTTGGGTTCTATTGCGAGGTTAGCTCAGCTTATTCTCACATGACCTAGTACCAGCTATGAAGATATACATATAGGAGGACCATTGCAAATCGAGCCTATATAAATATGTCAACATTATTCTTTAGTTATGAGAGCAATGGCAACGTACCTTTCTTCTTGCCTCTAGATTGTGTGTATCCATAGAGGCGTCCACTAAAGGCTCATTACTCCCAAGACCATACTTCGCCCCTACAGTTACATATCTTTAGCAATCAAATTAATCATATATTTAAAATTTCCTAAGAATCTCAATAATTTACCTATAGCCAAAGAAGCCGTCAATCCAAACGCTAGAATCTAAAAATTCGCAAGATCAGTAAATTGAATTAAACGAGAGTATTCCGAAAGAGTCCCACTTACCCATGCCAATAGAATCAGCCAATCGTCCACAGTTATTCGTCTCCTGACTAAAGTCCTAGATATGAATCGCAAAACCACGGCCACAAAAGAGACTGCGGTGATCACTATGGGAACGATGAAGACAGTTTCGTTCCCTGGCCATCCCTTGAAGTCACTCATGCTTCATTTAACCACCAAAAACAATCCCAATATATAGTGTCAAAGGAGAAAAAAAACTTTTAGCGCGGTTTTACTGAAAGGGTATGTAGGCCAGTTAATTAGGTAGATTGGTACACAAGGTATATAATCGGTCGGGGAGGGTAGGAGGGGAGTGAAGGGAATATTCCGTGCCTCAGTGTGAAGAGGGAGGCGAATTAAACCTGATCCCAAGGCATATGTAAAGCAAGTAAGTTGGGTACAAGTAGTTAGAGTTAGGGTTGAAGTTTGGGCTGGTAACGAGTTGTTCCCACAACAAAACCTGGGTCTCGGGTTGGTTTTGTACTTTTTAGCTCTGCAATTGGGGATCCTGGCTCCTCGGAATCCAACCAATCAACCAACACCAATTCTGTCAGAAGCGAGACGATCACTGGGGTGAGGGCTGGAGCTTGTGAAGCGAAAAATCAGGATCGACGATCACAATGACACCATCAAATCCAAATCAGCCCCACAAGCAAACGTTGAGGGTGCTGCTCTTGCTGCTGCATCTTCATGGCCAAAGAAGAAAAGAATTTCAATTCGGTACACCCTCATCGCTGGGACCGCCAACCAACCACCTTCCTTACTTTGATGTCTAAGAAAGCTGTTTTACAAGCATTCGAGAATACAAAACTCACGCGGGCTGCAGGAACCACTATCGTCTCTCGAACACGGCAAATTTAGCCCCAGAGCACGTGGCTTTCCTGTTCAGCCCCGTTGTGGAGTCTAACGCGATACTAACATAACCAGACAGAAAAGGGCACTCTTTCGTCCATCGCAACGATAAAACCACCATGGGCTCCGTGCACGAGGGGAAAGAGGGAGAAAATTCTGTCGGCTAACGGTTATCAAACAGGCCAAGGTGGAGTTGTGCTCGACCGGCGGGAGGCTCGGTAGAAGGGTGCGAATTTGAAATCCCCTGTGGAAGTAACAAAAATTCCTCCGGTGAGAGGAGTGGAGTTTCGATATCAAACTTTTATGACGATCACTTTGGTTTCGTTACCATGTGGGGGATCTTAAAGAACGATGATATAGGCGCTGTATTCGGCTTATGGGGACCCAGCGACCGGGTGAGCTCGCAAATAGCCGGTTAATAAGGGTTTCTCAAACCGGACGGAGGGCTCAACACATCAACAGCTGGATGAACGCGGCTTCAACCAGACGCACTTCTGGGGATATGGTTAACCTGGAGGTATGACCAACTCCTAAACGATTTCAACAAAACAGCACTCCACTCTTGGTGACTCCTGACAAAAACGGTTCTCCATACTCTTGCAAAGAATAAAGCCTATTTTCTTAAATTTAGGTGGAATTAATCATACCCCCACTTTAACCCTACCTGCGGGGGATCGCGTCCACCCTTAAATTCCGAGCGATTACTACTACTAGTAGGTGCCTCCCGAAAGCAGAAAAGAAACCCTCAAGTTTCTCAACCTGAAGTAAGTCCACAGTGGTACTGTCTCTACCAGAAATCTCCTACCCCTCACCGTTTAATACGAGTGATTGGATGTACATTTAGTCGGTTAAATATTTTGCTGATAGGTGTATGTAACTACACTGTCTCATCTCTATATCATTAGCAACGCAAGACAGGACCAGACTTAACGGTGCAGGCACAGACATATGAGATAAGACGTTCCTCGTCGCTTAGGGGCACTGGATACTCAAAAACACTACAAAGTGCATTTAATTAACCAAACTTGGTGACAGCTTCCTAAGCTATCATTTCCACAAAAACAACATACGAGTGACACCTTGTGAATCTCTAACTGCTCTCGCTAAGAAAACCCCGCAAGGACTTTCCAATAGCTCGATTTTCCCCAGAAAAAAAACCATCTACAAACAGAAAGTCCAAACTAGTCACCCTTGTTGGGAATTAGAGCGAGATGTCAACCAGGTAGAACAAGAACGCAGGGGCTAGCATCTAGCTGAATTTGCACTTTTTCGAAGCCCAGACCAGACTTTACATATCGCTTACAGCGCATGGCGTAGAAGATGAAGAGAAGGGGATCCATGTGTAAATCGCCTACTCTGGGGCCGTATGTTCCAACTCCAACCATCTCGAATTTGATTTTGAAGAACAGATAACTGAGCGTCTCGCACAGAAAGCCGGTAGCAACTCCACCGACCCAAAGGTTTACGAACGCACTCCATAGCGCCAGGAGCACAACCCGTAAATAAGCTTCTTCCTCCGCAGTGGCAAATTTCCCCACAAAAGCCAGTAAGAGAAATGCGGATACCCCATGAACTGTAAAAGTCGGGTCATATCAAAATGCCAACTATTCTGGTTTCATATCATGGAAAAGCAAAACACAAATCCCTAATTGCGCAACGAGGTCGACGTGCCATGGATAATCCCTCTTCGACGACTGCACCATGGGTCCCTAGCCGACACTCCCCTTCTGTCGGGCGCGGAAGCTGTGTTATCGGCTCTTTTGTGTTACGAGGGTACGATGAGACGCAAAGAAGACCGGTGGTGTGTATGACAAAATTCGTTTAAGTTTGGGGGGGGGGGGGGGGGGGCAGGTCTGCGACAACAACAACATGGGGATTGGGGATACGAGTCGATTTATCGATACATGTATAAATACATGTATTAATGTCTTTCATCGATACCCCCTCCCTCCCTCCCGAGTGATTGGCTACTGTTCGGCTTCCCGTGTTTTTGGTGCGAGGCTAAACACTTTACCGGCCCGATTTCGAGTTCGATATCGCCGCACTGGCCCCTTTCTGGAGGCTGTCTGAGCTACATCATACTTGGAGTAGGCAGGTGCTCTAGAGTAGAGACTAGAGCTATCAATGCGGGGAGATGGGTGGACAACTGCGTGTGTACTCAGTATCGTGTGGCTTTTTTTTTCTTTTCTCTGCTCGCGAGTTTCTGGGGTAAGAGGAGTACGCGTTCTTTTTTTGATTGAGCGATAAGTGGGGTTCATTTACTAGGGCTGAGAAGCTAGCAGCTCTACTCTGCCAGAATATCAAGGTCGGACTCGTTGGCGTTCCAGCTTGAATCCAACGGAAATTTCCAACGCCGACAGCTAATACAATATATTATTAGGAAAAAAGTTATATTCAATACTAACAACTCAGTCGTGCAATTGAATATCAGACATCGGCGAAACAGCACTGACTTCAATGACTCAATATATGAGGCACAGTTTAACAGCGACACTCCGCGACCGCAACGCCTGTGACAGCAGGAAGCTTAAGGGGAGGAGAGAAGAGTCCGCGCAGGTTCCCTGGTCTGCGCCTCAACCCCTGACACTACTAAACAAAATCATTGATCAGCCCTATGGAATCCCCTCTGATAGGATAGGTATCGGATTAGAAATCACATATATATAAAATCATAAGACAATAAATACCGGGTGTTGATATTCCCGGCGTTCAAATATACGGACTTCTTGCGCTCTCTTCATCTAGGCGCGCCCTACATCCTCTTGATTTCCGAGTCTGAGGTATCCATGTATGCAACTACAGTCGCCCGCTGTTGTAACGAACGCTCCCATACCGAATATTTGCTGTATCGAACCACTTGGGCTGGCTTTTTTCCTACCCCCAGCAAAGAGTTTGGTCTGCTGTACCGAACAATCTGCTATACCGAGCGGAAAGGTGCTCAATATGCACGTTCGTTATAGCGGCGGGCAACCGTACACACCCAGAGCACTGCGTACCTACATCGTCTCTGCCTGCCCCGCCCGCTGATCTCCCGAGCTCTCTCCCTATGACAATGAATAATACAGGGACCCCTGAATGTTGTTCTCTGAGTAGGCACAGATAGACGACGCGGCAATTTCCCCTCATATATATAGCGGCAAGCTATATTTATTGATCACTACGTTTTGACCACCTCTCTCTCCCCATTCGTGCGCGATTTACAGCACAACTGGCTTCTTAGAGTGAATGAAGAAGGTAGGAAGAGTGTTGTAGAGGCCCGTACCATACCTAGGAAGGAGGGGTGCGATATCGAGTCTTTCCCTTTTTCTTTTCTTTTTTCGGCCGAGAAACCCGCCGAGGACTGGCCGTGAAAAGATGTCGATGATGATGAAAAACGGTTTCGTCCCGTAGGTAGAGCATCGCCGTGTGTATGTGTGTAAGAAGGAGATAGTCGTTATGCAAAAGATTGGCTCAGGGAGAGAGTGTGTGAGAGAGAGAGAGAGAGAGGGGGGGGAATAAGCAAAAAAAAAAACCGCCCCCGCTGCCGGGTGTTGCAGATATATTGTCGGAGGAATTCGGCGTAATATCGGCGCGGAAACTGTGACAAAGGGACAGAGGGGATATATAAAGTGCAATAAAAAAAAGACCGATGTTTTGCCGTGGACCCCGTAGCTGTGATGCAGCGCATTTTTGGCCCGTAAGCATGCACAGGCCGAGCTTAATGCGAGCGGGAATTTGAGGATGACCGATATATGTCGTATTACCAGACAGGACGGCTACCTGCGAGGATGGTGCGAGTTTGAATCGGCGTGTCTGATCAAGTGTATCGATAATTTCTACAGCACATGCACACACGGCTTCTTCCCTAGTGAAGCTTGCTGGCTATGTGAGCACCGCACCGGCGCGGATGACTATAGAAAAACCTCCGATAGCCCTCTGGTGGATTTCCGACAGAATTCCGGCGAACCTCCAGGCCTCCGAAGACCCCGGGTTTTGCCAAGTAGAGTCCGGAGGTCTACTAACGTCCCGGAGTGCCTACACCTCGCGCGCACATTGTTGAAATTATACCCTCGAAAAAACGTTATTCCTCGACTGTTCCTACCTATGTGACTTGGCACACAAGACATGTATGTAGCTACATGCATACAAGTGGTTTCCGGCCTTCGGCCGGTACTAAATGTATATCAATTAGTACAATATACAGGCAAGCCGCTTTGCGGCTTATTTTCTCTATTTGCCTGCCAGGAGGGGTCGAGCCCCGGCTGACAGGCAAAGTCCATCACTATATCTGCTCTGGTCGATATGTGCTTTTCTGGTATCTTACATATATCAGTGGATAGGTCAGACAATTTCTCCCGTTAAAGCTGCAAGTATATCCCTTTAACAGCCACCAAGCCGCTAAAATCGAACTACTAATCGATTCCCAGAACCTGTAGAAAACCTATTAACAATCTAATACCACTCAGAGCAATACATATACCCTATGTTCATGATCCAACACAACATGTTTCAAGTGAAATAAAATCTCTCTCAATGAGCCAATCAGAAGCTTTTAAATGCACATGCATATGCAGGTTATAATTATATACTTATTAGATGTATGTAGTGGCTGACTTCCGGGCCTGGGCAAAAGCTTTTCCTCCGGACCTCCGGAGCTCGGGGAGAGTTTCGGAGAAAATTCGGTGCGTGAAACCTAATCTATAAAAAACCTGTCAAAGTAGACTTCCGGGTCTTGGTTTTGTTCTTTCTCTTTCTTTTCTTTCTCCGGGGATAAATAGGATATTTGAGAGTCTTGGAGGTTTCGGCTGGCGAACCCGAGTGCTTCCGGGTGACCGAGATGTTGCAATGATCGGAGCTCTCGGGCATCTGCGAAGTCTCGGAGGACGTACGTCGGAGGCTAGCGGGAATATATCAAAGAATCCTTTAAATATCAAGACAATACCGAGAACTTCGCAACATATAATAGGGATAGGCAATCTTAGCCCGGGCCAAGAACACCACCGCTCAAGTCTGATACAAAAGCATCCGACGCATCCAGTAGGCCTATCTCGGGCAAACAGATCTCCAGAAAAGTTGCTCCCATCAATTCCCCCATTCCACCCCCACCGCGGAGGTATTCAGAAGCCCCCCGAGACCTTCTGCTGCTTCTAGCTCCGACAGTTCCTCCGAGCTCATGCGCTCATGCGTCTCCGGAGATGCCCGATCAAAGCTTTACGTATTGACTGTCTCAGATTTCATCGCCGACACGGAATCTGCTTCGCACATAAATCACGCCATTCAATCGAACGAACTGCCAACTCTTCGGCGACGTTCTGTTGCTTGCGCATCTTCGCCCGAGGGCCGCGCCGAGATGTAGTTCCTATTCTGAGTCCGAACGTATGCAGACCGGACGGTCCCTTTTTTATCAATTCTGGCATGCAGTAAACGGCGATATCTGGCGTGCGGCGGACCGGCGAGGCCGTGCGGGCGGCCGTGCGGGCTATTCCTGGATGTATATCTTGTCCCGGGCCGCGCGCTACGCTAGTGCTTGTGAACAAGTTGCCTTGGAGTAATTGGTTGGGCCAGCTGAGAACGGATCGTCGCTATATCAGATCTGGTATTAAGAAAAGTTATATCTAATCGATATATTGAGCTGTTAAAAACACTCGGTGATCAGTGTGTGATTTACCGGCTAGCTGCGACCGACTCTGCAGCTCTGCAGATCTGGCCAACACATGCAAAAGTTTAATCGTGTTCGGGTCATTTTTCAACTCCTCGCGCTCGTCGAAATTGAAAACAGAGTATGAATATAGTACCTCAAGCTTTTATAGGATTAGATGTTGAAGACCGTTAAAAAGGCACGGGCGAACTAGCTTTCAGCTACAATCACAGGATCTCGCTCGCTCGCTGACTCGAGCGTGGACCATGCCGGGTAACTACGGCCAGATAACCTGCGAAATAAACATTGACCTTGACTAACTTCTGCCTACATAGCTATGGAGAGCTGTTTACGGATTCGGTCCTGCGGAGAATACAAACTCATAGGTTATACCGATATGGCGCTGGAAACCTGACTTCCTTTACTATAGTCGCGGGAAAATTTAAAATTTTAGTTGCAAATATGCCTTTTGCTTGGGAAAAGTCCACATCCGAGTCCGTCTCAACAGCAAAGCTGCTATTACGGTTTGAGAACAC
The DNA here is from genome assembly GCF_020137385.1 of Morchella sextelata. Taxonomy (NCBI): domain Eukaryota; kingdom Fungi; phylum Ascomycota; class Pezizomycetes; order Pezizales; family Morchellaceae; genus Morchella; species Morchella sextelata. Next base: position 926,620 of record NW_025408636.1, read on the forward strand.
GGGTACTTTGAAGTTGATGAATATCGTTACCTACAGACGGAATTCAACGTTACCTGAGCATTGCAATTAATTGTGATACTCCGTCATTGCCACTTCTCATATATAAATGATAGACACGGTTGCCAGTTCTTGATCTCTACCGTTTCTCAACAATACGGGTTCCCGAGATTAGGAATTCTCCTTGTTTCCAAAGGAAACAACACTCCCTTCCAGACAGCTCCAGCACCCGGTCTTGGCAGGCCTTCCCTCACCGCAGTCAGCCATTCCGACGGGCATCGGAGACGCTACCGGCATCTCAGCCGATCCCTGCGCGCACACGTGGAAATTACCCGGGAAATGATATGTGAAGCAGCCAGCAGCCCCACCACGACATTAAACGGCGGGACAGCTCTCTCTCCGTGACTGACCCCACCTCTCACCGGCTGAACTCTCACGATATTTATAAGGGATCGTCCATCATCATTGGCTTCGAACTCCAACTTAACCCCTCACCACACACACACACACACAATGTCGGAAGACAAGATTCTCAACGACATCTCGCACCGCCGCTTCAATCCTCTGCGCGGGTCTTGGATCCTCGTTTCGCCGCACCGCACGAAGCGGCCATGGCAGTATGTTTCATGCTAGCTGGATGTACATGTAGGAGTGGTCAGTCGCTAACAGATGTGAGCGCAGAGGGCAGCAGGAATCGCCGTCGAAGGTTACGCTCCCGGATTACGACCCGGCATGCTACCTCTGTCCTGGTAATAAGCGCGCTGCGGGCGACGTCAACCCGGATTACAAGGAGACCTTCGTATTCGTCAATGACTATAGCGCCGTCAAAGAGAACCAGCCCGACTACATCGAGCCCCTTGCGGAGTCTGCAGACGGTAACCCCCACCATCCCCCTCTCCGCCCGTATCCTCACATCTAACCCTCTCCTCGCCCACAGACAAGTCCCCACTCCTCCTGCGCGCAACCGCCACAAAGGGCAAGTGCTACGTGATAACCTTCAACCCGACCCACAACCTCACCCTCGCCGACCTCCTACCTGCCGACATCGTCCCGATAATCAACACCTGGACCTCCATCTACACCGCGCACCTCCCCCCCTCCCACCCGCACTACGCTCCCACCCCGGCCATCACCCCACCACGGGAGCAGTACACCTACCTGCAGATCTTCGAAAACAAAGGCGCGGCCATGGGCTGCTCCAACCCGCATCCGCACGGCCAAGTCTGGAGCACCATCGGCGTCCCCGAAGAGCCCGCGCTCGAGCTGCAACACATGGCCGCCTACAAAGCAGCGCACGGGACCGGCCTGCTCGCGGACTACGTTGCACTCGAGCTGCGCAAGCAGGAGCGCGTCGTGTACGCGAACGCGCACTTTGTAGCGCTGTGTCCGTGGTGGGCCGTGTGGCCGTTCGAGACGATGGTGGTGTCGGTGCGGCAGGTGGCGAGTCTGGCGGAGCTGACGGAAGAGGAGAGGCTGGCGCTGGCGGAGGTGGTCGCCCAGGTGACGAAGCGCTATGATAACCTGTTTGAGACGTCGTTTCCGTATAGTATGGGTGTGCATCAGGCGCCGCTGGTGTGTACGGAGGAGGAGAGGGCGGCGAGTCACCTGCATTTGCACTTTTATCCGCCGTTGTTGAGGAGTGCGAGTGTGAGGAAGTTTTTGGTCGGGTATGTTGTCCTTGGGGTGGAGTGTGGTGGTGGTGGTGGTGGTGGTGGTGGGAGTGTGCTGTGCTAATATATTTGGTGTGCGCTAGGTATGAGATGATGGCGGAGCCGCAGAGGGATATTACGCCGGAGCAGGCGGCGGAGAGGTTGAGGAATTTGAATGGAGATGAGGTTTATAGAAAGTACTTATAGATGTGTGCTAACACCCGGCTGGTCTGGAGAAAAAAAGAGTGGTTGAGAAAGAATAAAGACATAGACATGCTGCAACCTGATTTACTGTTTTCAGAGATGATCAAAGTGAAGAAACCGCGGACGTAGAAAATGGGTTGTAAGAACTGATGAGTATAAGAGAGAGAGCGCGAAAGCTCTTGCAGTTTAGAGGGACAGGCTGCCTCTGGTATGTACAAAAGCACAGATAGTTTGGAATAACATAACGAAACGCTTAACAATAAGAATTGTTAACAACATCCGCGGCCACCGCAATGACTGACCAGAATTAACAATTACATGGTAAAATAATGATATTCATGAGCTATCACTCGCTCTATCCCGAAAATAAAGATTCTTTTTACCACCCCCTCCGTTATTTCCTTTTTTTCAGACGCTCTGAACATAGCCAAAACCACCTGATTATGAACTGCGAAGATAGATTTACAGAAAGATGCGAAAAATCGTTGAGGACGATGCTCAAGATGTCAGGGTTAGGTGAAACCTTGGTCTTCCCCAAGACACTTTCCGGTTCTTGAGGACAGATAAGACGACAGATAGTGAGTTTGTAATTGCCTTCGGCCATTGATTGTGCTTTACAAATCTATCAAGACTATCTCTGCCTGCTATCTCTATATATACCACGTCTCTATTTGCAGGCGTGGCATCATGAAGTGCTCTCTGGAGTCCTCGCGATCGTTAATTCCACATAATGTCGAAAAACACCGGCAGTCAGTCCCCAACGTCTTCGGCACGCCAACTATCGCTATAACCCGAGCATTCGTTTCCGTCTCTCCAAGACCAAGACCCAGCTATCGAGATTACTCTCATTTGCGTCAATTAACGCCCGCCGGGAGGAACGTTCACTTGCGAGTTTCATACTCTCGGCACTGTTTTGTCTGGTTTTAAAGGTTCTGTTTTGCTTGGTGGGTACGTGTTTAATCATCCTGTCGTATCTGGGAATTCGATGGGCGCTTTATGGTAGATTCTGCAAGTACATATGTACTAACGTAGTAGCCTTTTTGTAAGGCTTCACGTCAGAGCTGTAGTATAAAGTTAACGATACGAAAGGTAAATCATAGATTTAGTAACTCACATGTGTTAGTCCTTATGCTATAAAGTTATGTCGTATTGACATTCCATTTCACACGGGATCCAGATCGGTGTTCACCCCCATGACCCAAAGGCCATACATATCCATAAACGTCAACTCATACTTATCTTCAACCGAGAATGTTTCCAATTCTCTGAACACTCCACCATAGCTTGCGAGAGAACAAAAGAAAAAAAAGGAGGATTGAGTTCGTTATCCAGGATTCCCACATGGTCACCCACTGCAGTACTAACTGGACGATATGTTGTTTATGTATGGCAGAGCGGACGGGATGCCCAGTTTTCAACATTCTATGAACGAACACGTTGGCTTCAGCTAGATTGCGAATTTTGTCATGGTTAAAATATTAGCGAGTGATAGCTTGTGAACGAGTGCTATCAAATGATCCTTGCGGAGAGAGCTTTTACACCCGTTATTGTTGCCGAGGACATTGACAGTTATACTTGTACCATTGTTAAGCTATAATATTCTGGTTCAATCTCATATGTGAGATTTCTGGGCGTCTGGTTCTTGTAACATCGTCCGGGGGTCGTCGGTCGTGGACTGAGCTGGCTCGAGCTTCTTGGGGTTTCGCTCAGGAAATCACGAGAGTTTACAATAACGAGGAGGAGGACGCGCATTTTCTGGGGAGTATGGTGGCATTTTGTCAATGTTTCGTTGGGAAAGTGCGTGTGATATCATATATCAAAGCGTCCTTGATACTTGGAATTTTGGTAGCCTACGATATGTTCAAGTTTTCTGGGTGACAACGATAGGAGTGGGCGGGTCTGCATTGGTAAGGCCGAAAGGAAAGGAGTGACCGAAATTCACTCTGGAGAGATCACATTGGACCGGTCTATATCGTGTCTTCAGAGTTCTCCAAAATTCCTTTTACCATGAATTTTAGAATTCCGACAAATAGGTGTGTGTTTCGATAAAAATAAGACTTTCATAGTAGGTCAGACCTGGACTGTCGGCTCTCTGACCGCACTATCCTCCCCTTCTGAATACCGTCTGAGATCGGAACCAAATTCAGGGATGAACCACACCCGCGAGTAAACGGGCTACATTGTAACGAAAGCTCGGGTTCGAGGTTCTTTGGCTTAAGGGTGCTTTGAAATAGCTGTAGTGGTGATGTTGGCGCGGACTACAGATCATTCGATGTGATCATAGTCCTCTGGTCTATCGGCAGGAAAGGCTTGTCGACGGAAGAGGCTTCTATCAGGTCTAGGATAGGGAGGAAACCCGTGGCCAAGGAGTCTATATAAGTTGACCAGAGATTTTGACTGACAAGACCGGGGAGCAGGATTGATAGTTGTGATATATTCGTGCGCCGTTGATGATACTGGATGGCTCAGGGGGAATGCTGGGTAATTGGTATTAGTGGTAGCGCTGAGCTCGAGGTTATCGTGCCGTGGTACTTGGAAGCGGGCCTTTATATAAGCTTTGTTGTGGTCGTGAAATCTCACTCGAAAAATACTGGTAGACCGGCTTATTGCAACTAATGGAATGTCTTCAATAGCATACTGTTCATACGTACTTAGTAGGTATACTCGTATTACGCAAAGAAGACAGTTCGGGGGATGTCTGGTTTGGTCTTTCACGGCTATTGACTAAGACCTTTGTGGGAGGTTGGTAATAATAACGGGGCGGAGCTTTCTATGTCTATTTCAACCTCGATTTTCATTTTCACTCCATATAATTCTAATTCCTGGGCGTATATTGGCAGTATTCCTTGACCAGAACAGGTTTAGGTGTTTTTTTTTAATCAATAACAGCGACTTAAGCAGGCTAGGATTGTTGGGGTTATGTATTGAACTGAAAAAAGACAAGAGTGCACTGATTTGTGGGTTTTGATTTTTACATGACGAAACACTGGCTGGCAGATTCGAATATCGAGTGAGTCAAAGAAACGAACAAAAAGGGAGTATTTATAGCTAGTCATGAACCATGTGGGTTATTCATGAGCCGGAGCAAATCACAATCTCTAAATTTCACGCAAAAAACAATCAATCGTGGCTATATTAACCCTAACCATATGTTTTCAATTTGACTACTCTGGCTATAATCTATTAACATGGACTGCCGCCATGATATGCTATTTACCAGAGTTTTTCTTAGATCTGTGACATCATGTTGACACTCCTATAACCCCAATACGTTAGAACTCTGTCCATACTTGATCACTCGTTGGAATGAGGAGTGCGACTTACGATCTCGCCTTCGCAATAACTGTACTTGGATACCCGCTCCAGTCACCAGTAAACAAAACATTATCACTACATGAGCTTCCCAGACTCTTCTCGCTATTAGCATTATTTCTAAAAACCACGACGCAAAGGTTACGGGAAGCTTACAGCATTATCAATCCAGCCCGGTTCCCAGTACATAACACCGACACCGAGACTATTCGGGATCGCCTTGACCACCGTCGCAATCGCCTTAACCCATGAGACCTGCCCCGCCGCCGAGAACGGATACGCTGACAACAACGAACTTGGGAAGTTCGTCGTCGTTGTGCACGTCACTGGCCAATCTGTCTCCATAACAATGATCTTCTTTCCGTAAGTGTTAGCCATGTTGTTGACTGCCGTCTGGAAGTTCGCGATGGTGCTGGAGGTGGACCAGAATGGGTAGTAAGAGACACCCTGGACGTCAAAAGAGCTCATGCTGAAGGTTCCGGAGGCCGCAAGAGAGTCGTAGAACCATTTCTGTGTGTCCCATGAGTAGCCCTCGTCGAGATGGATCATGATGAGGGCGGAACTGAGGCTGGAGGCGCGGACACCTTGGGCACCGGCGGTAAGTAGCGTGCCGATGTTGGCGAAGTTGGTGTAAGAACCGAGGGGCCAGAGGAGGCCGGCGCGAATCTCGTTGCCGATGGAGATGAGGTTGACATCGATTCCGTTCTGGAGAGAGTTAGTGCTGCGGTTTTAGAGGTTATTGCGGGTGTAAGTGATGTGACTTACGGATGCGAATGTGTTGAGAACGTTAGTGGTATAGGATTTCACGGCTGCGGCGAGCTGCGGGGAGGTTAATTAGTATCATTGACAGCCTAGTTATGTTTGGATTGGGGGGTATATGAATGATTCGTACCTGAGTGATAGTGTAACTCGACCACGCGCTGGGGGTGGTCTGGTGTCCTGGATCCGCCCAGGTATCGGAGTAGTGCAAGTTCAAAGTAACAGACAAGCCCGCAGCCTTTGCCCTCAATCCAACCTTGACCGCATAGTCCAGGTTGTAAATTCCATCCGATGGGTTGACCCAGCTAATACACCACAAACCCATAAGCTCATCTCCAATAGAAATAGCAGCCTGGTTGAGAGAGAGAGAAACTCACATTCGGATTTTCATGTTGTTTGCGCCGTTCTCCTTGAGAATTACCTCAAGGTTCTTAGTATTTCCGTTGACATCCTGATACTTGACGTTTGCAGCTTCCTCCACCAAAAGGGACGAGATATCGAAAGTCTTCCACGTCAAGGCACCGAGTGCGCCAAGAATCTGCGTGGTCAAAAACAAGAGGAAAAAGGTTCTGATTCGAAACATTGTAGGTGTTCGATCTGTTTGTCAAAGAAGCTATTCTGCTGTCTGGAGGGCGAAACCTTGGCTGCGATATCCCGTCGTTTTATAGACACTAGAGCCAACAAACATTAATATACTCCCCGTCCCTCTTCTGATTCTTTTCCTACTTTCTCCAGCTAGCTAGCTAGAGTAGTCGGTGGTCAGTGGTCCATATTCCCATGTCATCTCATGCCCATCGTCCTATACTACCCCGCGTTGCAATACCCCCCGTCTTGCTGGTTCTCTATTGTAAACGAAACGCTGGGAGCCATCATCTCGCTTTTATGAAGGCCGAGTGCAGAAAAAAAACGGGGCGAGTTTCCGGACCGAGGGGCGTGGGTAGATAGAGTTTTTGTTTGTCTATTTGACAGGTAAACCTTCATGCTTCCAGCTAGCTAGGGCGAACGTCCGAACGCAGAGTTTTATATTAATATATACGGGGCGGACTTGTGCTACTGTTGTACTGGGAGGAGAACCTTGCATTGCTAAGCAGTTGGCATGCAGGTTAGAAGGTTCATGTGGACCTCGCTGTTGTGGCCGGTCCTGGGAAATACGAGGATGGATTGGGAGGACGGTGCGTGATTTGTTGTGAAGAAGGTCTTGTCGAGCTAGGGGATTGACACGCCACAGCCGTTGGTAGCGGATGTCTGTGGGTTAGTTTAGTTGCAGGCTAGCTACATACATAGGCATGGAATGATATCTCATGATTCTACACTAGTTGTAGTTATGTGTGCAATTAGTATGAGACTTCACTCAATAATTCTCAAATCTACGCGTACGGACTTTTCTCTCCCTACGTGGCAAGTATGTGGGGCGACGCTGTTTGTAAGCGGGGATGAACTCAAATTCTATTGGCCTTTGAAGATGTGGCTTGGGGAACTGGGTAAATTCACCTCTGTGTCACTCTAACGAGTACTAGCTGTCCTCCCCAGCATCATATGATGTTGATACACTTCCCTTTCGTCCGTTTCTTGATATTCTGCCAAGTGTAGACATGGATAAAAAACAAACTAAACCTCGTAGAATGTCTAAAGGAATCATCTTTCTAGCTTTCTTCCACCGAATTCCGAGATAGTAATATTATCTACTTAATTTTGGTTTATACTCCCTTTAAAGACTGCAAGTAGATATAAAAGCTCAACAGATTGACCTCTAATGTGTCCCTATGAACGGCTGTCAGACGTTCCGAAGACGTCAAGAACGACAATTAACCTTCCTATCTCAGTTCACAACTACTGTAAGATGCCCTTGGCATCACCAAACCAGCACCATGCATGGGCTTATGTACGACGGGAATTAATTTATTACTTCGACTATTGGATTGCGGGGTAACAGTAAAGGATCTATTGTGGAATATAGTTCTATAGAAAGAATTTACTTTGACTGTACGGATCCTGCCTGGGGTTTTAGGTTTTTAATTCAAAGTGCTACTCTGCTACTATGAAATGATGTTACTACTATGAAATGATGTTACTACATACTACAACGCCAATCACGTCAAAGGGAAAAATCAGTAATCTACAAAATAAAGCGACCTGCTCGGCTACATCAGTAATTAAACCTAAATAAATAAATATCCGGCGGCAGGGAACATGCATGCGTCAACATGTGAAGCAGCTAGCCCCCCTAGTCGGTAGTCCCTGCACTACGTAGCCTGATATATGCCCAACATAATCTTCCGGACTGGTACTCCAACCATGTGCCTACATAACCTTGCGCCCAGAATGTTCGTTCCCAAACACCCGCTTCAATGTAAAACTGCGCTATAAACAAGTGAAGTATATTACCGCCCTGATATATTGACTGGATGGTGCTAACTAGGAGTCATGGCAGTATACTACAAGTCCTGAGATTCTCCATGCTGCTGTATCTGGTTACTTATACTTGTGTACGTGCAAGTATGACCTTTTTTCTCGCGGGCTCAGAGGGCCGGCCTCTGGGTGGGGGGTGGGGGGTGGAGAACACCCGTACCCGCGATGGTCTTCCGCACTTGGTCATCAGGAGCTTGATCTGACTAAGCTCTTCAACATTTAATATATTTCTCTTGTCTTCTCTCAGAGTCGTTGAACGGCCATATCATTGTGGGGATGGGGAAGAGGAGGAGAAGGTTGGTTGGCGAGTGACGTGCCTATATATATTAACCGGGGAAAAAAACGCCCAAAGCGGGCAGGAGGCGGTGGGGATCTGAAGAACAAGGGGTTTGTCGGAGAGCCAGCACCACGGCCGGCACGAAAACAATCATACCAATACCCTACCTCAATAATACCACGCTCGGCTCGGAAAGCGGATCCAACAAGGGGATGGGGGGGGGTTATTAATGCCTGTCAAGGATCACAATCAAAGAGTTGTTTTTTTTGCCGATTAGTAGTACTCTTAAGCACCTCGTTTCAACTAAAAGAAAATCCAGGCAGTAGTGGAGTAGCTAAGTAGGGCTTTCTCGGATCGGGTGCCGTGCCAGTACCCGTAGTCTTCGAGTAGGCTGGTACCATGGGAAGGGGGCCGATATATTGGGCCCAGTAATATGTGGTGGGGATCACGAGGGCGCATATATATATAGCCGGTGATTAATTTATTGGGTTCTTGGCATTGATTTGCGCTTCATGGCTTCTCACTCTTGTTGTGGGTGTCTGTGTACATACATGCGCAGACTTCCCATAAAGCTTATATCGCTGCTCTCTCAGGCAAGAAACTGAACAAACCCACATAATGGGATATCAACATGGCAAGATTTCGATTATTAAGTGTTAATTTTATATTGGTAATATATGAGGACTCGCGTTGAGCATATGTATGAGAGGAATATTGATCAGGAGTGGGGACAAGATTAGGGAAAGTATATCAAAGTTATAGATCAATAAATACTTAACAAATCGGCAACATTAATAAAATAATAATAAGAGTTTCAGTGCTTAAGTTCGAATCAGTTAGTAAAGGACAACAATGGGCTGGGGGAGAGAGGGTACCTGATCAGTTAAAAGGGCGGGTACACGCGTGGTCAATGCGTGTACATGTAGTGAGATGATACTTGTCTTTATTGTGGAAATTTTTGAATAGTTCACATGTAGGCTCCGTCATTTACAATAAACTATGTCTTAACACTTTATCAGAATCCATCACTCGACCCCACCTGCCTGCTAGAATCTTTGGGACGAACCCATAAACTTATCACTATCACTACATTTATGCCAGTACTTCTTATATTGCTAATGAATCACAAACCTTGGGGTTATAACAGCTACTATCATTGACACCCCCCCCCCCCCCCCCGCCGTTCCACAGTAGATTATCCAGGTACGTACAGATATACCAGGGGCCGTTATAGCTGACGACGACTGACTCCTCACATGCAGCACCACGACACCTTCACACACCTTCACCATCTAAATCAAAACAAATCTCACCCCGAGATGAGCTCCAATCCCGACCTCACCAGCTCCTTCGCATTCCACGAATCCGACGTCCACAATAGCAAATAAGCCCCATCCGGCTTAATAAACGCGTCCGCCAATATCGGCAAGCAGCTTCCATGGATCATTTCGATCTTCGCGTTAGATTCTGGAGGTGAGAGTGCAGAAATCAAAACCCAGTCCTTGGGGACACTTTTCATCCCAAGCGCAATGAGGTCGATTTTATCTTTGACCTGCTGTATTCATGTACGTCGATCGCAGGTTAGTGTGGCACAGAGATCTAGCCGGGAGAGGGGGGCGGGGGGAATGTACGTTCCCGATACAACGCGCGTAATTGTTGGGTTGGTAGGGTATGATGAATGGTATGTTCTGGTAAGGGAAGTAGACGTTGATCCGTTTGTAGGTCTGCGCTTTGTCACTGCTTGTGGATATATTTTCACTGTTGTGATTGTGTGCGGGAGGGGTAGTCTGGCCAAAAAGTCCTTGATTGTTAGGATGTTGGGTTGCGCCGCCGAATAGTGACATTTTTCTGGTTTGTTGGGCTGTAGGTAGATGTTCGAATGCTGGGTTTAAGTAGGCATGTAACGAGTTAAGGCGGCCATAGTTGGGCGTGTAGCCCAAGCATTTCAAACTGGCCGGGTGCACAGTCATCTGCATAATATGATGCTGTGGATTGGTCAACAGAGTGTAACTCCCACACCCAAAAAGCAAAATTTGGTGTAACTTTGCTAACAGATCTCATTATCTCTCTTATCAGATAATAGATTTCTCATTCAGATATCGATTTTGACACTCTCTATAGCTATTATATATATGCCTGGTACCAGTCTCGCGCCCAGACTTGTCAACTCGTTCCTCGTTGATCTGCAGACCTGGATACCTGTATGTATGTGCACATTACCCCTCAATGCGTCAGGCGAAATCAAAATCGGCACTCAAACCCTTTATGGGCGTAACTTTGATATAAGGATTAAAGTGCGGGGAAACGGAATTCCATCACGGCCCATCATGAATGCGGTTGGGTACAATCCCACACTGTAGGAGTGGACTTCATCCAAATTACAGTAAAGGGTGGGTGCCGCTGGTTTAGATTTAGTTTGACGGTTTAATTAAGGGGAGTCGTCAATAAAAAAAGATATATGGTGTGGTGATTGAGACCGCTCAGGATTGTTACTAGTGTTGTAGGGCATGTGTGAAACGAAAATACTGCTTAACGCTTATCAAGTACTTCGTTATTGGAAGCAAAAACCCTGGCCATAGTACTGGGCCACATCGGATGTACATAATAGCGAATTGCAGGTTTTCTAATATTACGGGTCTATATGAAGTCTTATAATTCCACACAAAAACTAAGATTCTGAAAAATTAGATAGATGAATCGATAATAAAGACCGTTATTTTTACCAATGCTCCTGCTTATAATATTGGTACGGATACTTGGGTTTTTCTTTCGGTGAGCATGCAAATTAAACGGGAACTATGGAGTCCGTGGCGATCACCTTATTAGTGTTAGCAAATTAAACTGGAATTTTGGCTCTTTTATGCCAATTCGTATGGATTTGTGTGGTTTCACGTCTAGGATGGAGTAAGGAAACCTCTCTCCTGTCGATTCCTGCTTGCGATACTGCTCTCAATAGTTGGAACAATCCACCTATACCTGCATCCCCAGGCGGTCATGACACCAGAAGGGCATACCCGCTGCTGCCCAGCTATTTAAGAGGGCATAACCAATAGCGGAGACGACGGCGGTAAAGCTTTGTCATGAGCACTTTGATTTTGTACCAAGCAGGAAAGGGTAGTCACGAGAACCAAGTATTGGGGCTTTAATTGACCCTAGGCCGGTGGATTGTAGCAGTGGATAATACGACCTCAGCAAGATTAAACAGTCGGGAAGAGAGAGAGGTGCAAGAGTATATCGTGGGATAAAATAAGACTAAAGGTCGCTAGAGAGAACGGTGAGACCGATGAGAGTAAGAAATGCCAACATAAGTATGGCGATAATGTTCCGGGCGATTGGCAGATACCCCGAATTCGTGAATGGACCGCTTAACACATGTATTCGAGAGGGGACCGGTCCATTCACGAATGGACTGGTAAAATGTAGTTTGTAAAAAATTGTTGATCATGATTCATGAGCGCGCTCAGCAACCAAGGCTGCTACTAGGGCGCGCGACCTCAACCAGCAATGATTTTGGGCGAGGGTTGGTTGCTAGGGCGAGGGTTGCTAGGGCGCGCGACCTCAACCAGCAATGATTTTGGGTGAGGGTTGGTTGCAGTCGCGCACGCGCGACCTCAACCAGCAATGATTTTGGGTGAGAGTTGGTTGATGTCGCACGCGCGGCCCTAGTACTTAATCCCTTCTTGAGTGCCACTGTACCGTGATAATCAATCTTTCAAAATCAACATGCCAGACAACACTTCAGATCCTGCTGCCCCCTATGGGCGAACAGCTACAGGGAGAATTAGAAAGAAGCCAACGAAGGCTCAATCAAGTAAAACTGCACCAACTCTGCCTGCTATACCTGATCAACTTTCTACTTTTTGCCCTGTTCCTGCATGTGCAAGAGATTTCAGATACCGGAAAAACCCAGAGAAAGCTGTTTGGCAACACCTCCGGTACTATTCTAGAAGATATGAGGAGGGAAAAATTAAGGAGGGCGGACACACTAAAGCTCATTATTACTATAAGGAAAAAGCCAAACCAGCATCAGGTACTAGGTTTTCTCTTTTCCGGGAATTGAATTAATAATTAATTTTTTTTAGGAATGAGCAAGAAGGAAAGAGAGCGCGCAAATTCAGCTAAATGGAGGGCTAAAAATCCAGAAAAAGCAAAGAGATCTTCTGCTCTCGGTGCTATCAAGGTTAAGGCTGAGCTACAGCTTAGGCGTTCCGGAGATTTTAGTGAGGAGAAATTGAAGGAATTGGTGGACGAGATGATGAGAAAATGGGAAGAGAAAAATTAAGAATAGAAAATTTTATGTAGAATTCAATCATTTTAGGTACAAATAATAAAATACTTAATTTTTCCTCAACTGACGTCCCCTCTTTGTACTTTGTTGTTGTGGTGGAGGTGATTTATATACAAGACCCTCGAGATCCGTTAACAACATATCCACATCAATAAAAGAACCATACTCCTGTGCAATTGGGTCACGTAATACCTCCAACGCCTCATCATACTGTATCTGCATATCAGAGCAAATAAAGTGTGTTAAAATCTCTGGAGCAATCACAGATCTGAACAATATCTCTGGATCCTCGTTTTGATCTCCTTCAATTTCCATTTGCCTCCGGAATTGTCCAGAATGTCCTACCCAAAATGCGACCGGTGTGATTTCCACAAGAACTGTTTGACCAGTTTGATTAGTTTAATAATTTTAGGAAAATTGGAATCATTCTACCTGATTTATAATATCCACAAGGAATAGACTTATTCTGCTCAAATGTCCGCTTAGCCGATACGGAAGGCCCATTTTTTCTCCTTCTTCTTCAGTTAATAAACTCTTGATAGAAATCCAACTGTCGGTAATTCTTGATAGTGCGTTTGATAATATTTTCATGTTGACGTAGGCGTTCCTCTATAACAAGTTCTTTTGTCCTTTCAATAATATCTGAGAGGAGCGGGTATTTTTTCTCCATCGCATATATCACTGCACCATGAATCTTCTCACCGTATTTCCATTGTATCCGGTCCAATTTCTCCTCCATAATTCTCTGTTCATTATTATTGCTAGCAGATGAATATTGACTGTCATTGCTAGAGGGTTCTGGAGAACTACTTTGATTTTCATTCTCGGTGGCTTCATCTGAATCATCCGATAATAGTAGCGGATCAATTGGAATTTCTTCTATACGAAAATTAATACCTAATATGAATTATCAGAAAGTGACTAAATACCAATTACGTTGGGAATATTTGTTGTATTAGTACATTCTTCTAACCGGGGGTGACAGCGGGAGGTGCAAGTTCGGTTTTCCTTAAAACATCGGCAGTATCGAAGATTGCAGTTTTTCCGACAGTTACATGGTACCTATAATCCATTGAAAAAATCAGTATATGAATAGTTTTATAAATGGAATTTGAATATATTTTATACATTTCCGTCATTACGTAAACCAGCTGAGATCATTTGTGATGCTACCTGTAACGATATGCTATTTCTATTGTCTGGGATTTCAATTCCTGCAGTAAGAGCTTTCGGGATTCTTTCTAGTTCTGTGGTTGGGTAATGACGCTCTAGAATACCATGTAAACATTGCAGTTGGTGCCTGTCTGGATGCGGTTTATTGATTATTCGACAAAAGATTCTTTTGTTATCTATTGACCGACGGGATAATGGAGGAACTGCCAATGCTACTATATCTCCAACATTAAAAATGTCAACTTTTTTCCGAATGTTGTATTTTTTAGCCATTGATAGCTGTGCTTTGGCTGTATTGCGTCTCACTGTTTCCAGAATATCCTCGCTGTATGAATTGATAATATCTTCCGCCGAATTGATTTGAGAATTGAGAGGAATAGATACTGATCCAGTTTCCGTTGAACCGGTTTCAAATAGTCCAGAACCTGAAGGGATAATGCTTCCACGGGCACTCAAGTAGTCACTTTCTGGCTCTAGAGTATGTATCTGAACTGGAGTAATTGATCTTGAATTTGATTCAAGATTTAGATAGCTGTCAGTATCTGTAATACGTTAGGGAATATAGAGTAGTATCGGGACAGGATTAGACTGTACCTAAAGGTGCATTATCCCTATATAAGCTTCTAAGAACTAATGACGTAGGTTCAGTATCAAGAATTGATTCTTCAACCTCATCAATAATTGTTGCCAATACTCGTTCACTCAAAGAGAGCTTGTGTGGGTTCATCGGTTGTTTGAAAACAATTTCATATGGTGTAAGTTTTGTTGTTTCATGGCGTTGACTATTAATCGCAATACAAATCTCCGGCAAAGCTAGAGACCATTGAGTTGCTCGATTGGGATTGTCGTTAATCCATGCCCGTAACTTTCGCTTAAAGGTTCCATTTGCTTTTTCAATTAAGCCTTGAGACTGTGGATGACGTGGTCTACCATTTATAACCTGAATTCCATAACGTTCGAGTAAAATTAAGAGTGCACCCTTAAACTCTCCCCCATTGTCGCATTGCAAGATTTTCGGAGGCCCAAAATGACTCAACCAATTGGCCATTGCATTTGCAACCTGCTCGCTCTCTTTGGCAGTCAATGCATATGCAGATGAAAACTTACTAAAGTGATCACAGACATGCATTATCCATTTATATCGACCATCTGGTTCCATACTCATATCCATTAGATCCACCTGTACTCGTTCAAAGAGATTGCCGACCTTAATAGGTTGCAGGGGCCCAGTTGTAGTTTTCGGCTTGTTAGAAATACAAGTCAAGCAATTCCGTACCACCCACTCAACCTCCGACCGTGTGATTCCATAGAATCTTTCATCAATTGCATTGAAAGATTTATTTTTTCCGGGATGCAATAGATCACAATGTACCTATAAAATTATCAGTAGTTCAACAGGAAATAGGAGAATCGGTATGGAATACTTTTACTATAACTTCAAAGGCTTCCAATTCCGGTACCACATAGAGCGGTTGTTTAAAAACTTTGTCCTTGCTACTTATTTTATGCAGCCGTCCACCAATCATTTTAAAGTACCTGAGAGCTTCAAACTTTGCTTTTGACTCCGCCGCATTCCCAGCTGCAGGTCTGTGTTCAGGATCCGATGCGAAAATTGTGAGTAATTTGTGCTTAGTAGGAGAAATACGAAAACGGTTTACATGGTTGGGGTTCTGAAGAAATCTCATAAACTCGGCCCTGACTGACTCGGTAAAGGGAGGTGGTAAAGGCATACTCAATGGTGCTGAAGAATCGGTAAAAATCTCTTGTAGATACAGATTTTATTTAGAGGGAAAAATTTTTCCGCACTATGATTTTTAATCGGTCGCCAAGCATTGTAGGGGTGATCGTGCATTATACAACAACTAGATCAAAGCATTAAACCTCAATTTATTGTGGGCCATCAAGATATTAGAACTACATTATTAGCGGGCCATTCGTGAATAGACTGGTCTGCTGGGAGATGTATGTGGCTAGCAGTCTATTCACGAATACTTCAAGTCTATTCGCGAATTTCTCTTGTCCATTCACGAATTCGCAATATCTGCGGATCGCCCGGAACAATAATGCGGTATCTGGGAGAAATAATAAAAAAGAAGACAATGATGTAGCGGAAGAAAACGGTCGAAAAGGTCAAAAGAGAGGGAGATTGATGGAAGAGTCCAAGAACAGTTATATTCGGGCGGCAGGGTCTTTTACTGATAGCGACAGAGAGAGATCTAATGGATTGTAATATTTTTCTCACCCCAGGACGGCGGTTGATCAGCGGGGGTGTTGTTTCTACTGGCGGAGTTGCGGGGAGGTGCGAGGGGCCACTATATGTATGCGTTTCGACTTTGTTACATAACCCTTACTCCATACCTCACAGTATCTGTCTCTGACGGTAGGGCTGCGATATTCAATCATAGTCTATCACCCGCACACACACCACCACCCCCGCAACTTTCCATAGCAACCCGCAAACCAAAAGCTATCGAGACACCGGCAGCCTCCAAGTCCCATACGCCTACCCGGAGTATAAGCTCTCTAAGGTATACCGCGCGGAAGCTTCGTATACACACCCTTTCCTCCGTCATACAAAGTCCCCGCAGCAGCCCCTTGTCACGGTGGACTGCAATATCCGGTCACAGGCTATCACTCGGCGCTCCTCGTCTGCGCCGGCGTTTTTTAGGTAGCGCAGCCGCGCGGGCGTAGTGGTGCGGTGGGATCGCTAAGAATAAAGTATCCGGTACCTGAGGGGTTTCCACCGGATGGGCGCCGTCTATCAGCGTGTCCGGCCTGTCGGCCGCGGTGTCTTCTCCCGACGCCGTAAAACTGCGCCGGGGATCTATCTTCCGTTTGAACGGCTACCGGTTTATCAGCTAGGGGAGCCGCATAAGGAGGTAAGTGTAGAGCTACCGACCGATAGCGGCTGTCTGTCGATCGCAGATATGTTTACTGAAAGGCACGGTGGTAGACTGTCGATCCCCGCCGCTCCCCGCCGCACCGGGCGGACTATGCTACTGCTAGTACCCCGTTCGGCGGTGCAGCGTGCATGGAGGCTGTCCAGCTCCTCGGGTTGTGCGCTGACTATCGGGTCTTTGTACCACTGTGTATTCTGGCGTATGGCGGCGTAGGGTGTGGGTATCTGGAGCTCGGGTTGCATGGTTGCATGGTCGCATGTGGTGGTGCGGGACGCTTTTGCTTTGTGTCCGCTGTGGTTGTGGAGCACTGGGAATGTGAGGGCTGCGGTAGTATTGGGTGGGTAGGGTGGGTGAGAGGGGCGGTCACACGGCGACTGATGCACTAGTCGAATCCGGGTAACCCCGCATCCCGCACCCCGCACCCCCAACTCTCCACGCACCGCGCCCCGCACACTCACAATAAAAAACCCATCTCGGCCAGCCAATACACTCTGACCAGAGCCCCAGCTACCAATCCCACCGTCCTCGTCCACCCAACGCACCCGCCCTCCAGCACTCCAACCCCGCAACAAAGCAGGTCTCAGGGTCTCACTCGCTCACAACCCGTCACTCGCCGCTCCACGGGCACCCTGTGACGCGCATCGACCGGGTGCTGGCATATGGTGCGATAGCGCTATTGGTATGTTGGCCGGGAAGGGATGCAAACGGTGTGTCGCGTGCTTGCGCGGTGCGGGGTGTTTGTGCGGACTTGACCAGTGCCGACTCCTCGCTGCCGGAAGGAAGAACATACTGCCGAGAGCTATGTATAACAAGCCCGAGATAAGACCATGAGTAGGATTAAGACAGCCCGAGTTGGTGTGTGCGGTCTTTTCTGCAGCAGAGTCGGCGTCATAGCGCGTCACTCGGTGAGTCATGAGACGTCACTCGCCGAGGATCACGTGGCGGTGTCTTGGCGTGGACTTGAGTGTGTTGGGTGCTGGATGTATATGCGAGAGTCTTCTGACACTGAGTAGGTTGGATTCTGGACCGGTGTGCGTATCGATCCTCTAATCACGGCGTCATCGCTACCTCGAGGACTGACACATTCCCACCAACCATATCGCTTTTCCCATCATATAATCCTGGGGGTACCGCGGTGCGAGGTCGCCCCCGACCCGGAAACAGGGACCACCACGTCAGAAGAAACCCAACACCCACCGCACTATACACAAAACATCGCTCGCCCGGCGGTGCCCGTTGGCTTCGATATGGCCAGCTCGAATATGATGCTTTCAGCAGAGTAATCGATTGGCATGAGCAGTACACTTTCCGAGCGACGCTATCCACGTATTTCGTAGGTAGAATACGCCACTAGGTCATAGACATTGCGTAGCTCAGTGCAGTGTAAGGCAGCGTGCGGTGTATTCAACCCTCCAACAATAAACACACCCGAAGCCAGAAAACACCGGTCTATAGATAGTATTATATCTTTATCCCCGCGACGATATGTCTAGAACCCGTGGAATGGATTCACTCAGAAGATTCCTTTGGGCGTCTATAATCTCCGGAAGGGACAAGAGTCCTCATATAGATCCTAGGAGGTTTACCTAGAATTGAGCTCCGGTTAAAGCTTGGGCTTGGAGCTATGGAGATAGGATTGAGGCTTTGGAAGGGCTTCAAATCTTATTTGGGCGTTGGGCCGGTATGGTAGGGTCAACATCCTTTACTAAACGCGGATCTGGCCTGCACTTATGCTGAGTCCATCCGAGAACATTTTTTGCATACAGATAATCCATTGAGATGAAGTATACGCTTTGTATCAGTGGGTATCAGTGGATGGATATGTATGGGCCATCAACGCATCAACAAGAGTAGATATGGTAGGTGGTAAGGAAGCCGAGAAAACAGTTAGCAAAGCTACATATCACGGAGCTGTCACAAGGTTGAGGAATGCGGGCTCGGGATTGATGAGAACGCTTTGTTACGATATAGATCTCGGGCCTGCATTAGGCTAAGGCCGAGGTCTAGTCGGGTCCTCCCTAGTGAGAGGGCAGAGCTGGCCCTAAGTATGGGCTAGAATAATCTCCGTCCTGAGGAGGTCTTGATTGGTCTTTTCTTCTTCCTAGTCGAACTGTGCTGGAAGAGATTGGATCCGGTTTAGAAATGACTAATTGCAAAATGATTTGTCTATTTCATTTCCCTATTATTCAGAGTAACTTTTGCGGTGGAGTTTGGGGGGGGGGGGGGGGGGGGGGGGGTGCATTCTGGTGGTAAGTGCTTTGCGCTAAGCGTGATGAGCGTCGTAGCTTCAGGGCTGCGAATGAATTTGAAAAAATAATAACACAAAAGCAACAGATTGCAGGGGGAATCCTGCCATACTGGAGGACTTGCACTTGCGGCAGAAAAACTCGACGATATCCGACGAACGGGGCTGCAGTGGCAGACTGGAATATTGCACTCCTACTGGAATATTGCACTCCTACTGGTCAAGGTCTGCTTTTGGCGGTTATGACTGAGGCTGAACGCCCACTCGCTCTACAATATGCAGCCTCAGGTCAGCTGGTTCTATTCGTTTTGGCTATATATGTAATTTGAACTTCCTATTGGTTGCAACGCGCAGAGTTTCTATCCAAACCACACAATCTCAGTGAAGTTACTCTACTTGCCTGCGCATTTTACATGGATCGTTACTGCGGGGTTCTCGACGGGGATCCGTCATATTCTGTAGTACGTTCAGGCAGGATCCAGCCTCTGCCTACCGGAGCGATGCACATACAGCGCCTAACCAACAATAAAGCTCCAACGAGCGCATCAACTTTTTGTAGCCATCGCAATACATATATATGTGATATCATATCATGCAATTCCAGACAGGACCAGGAGGTTATGCCTCCATACAATATATGTATATACATGTATACATACTCTATGTGCATACATGTACTACATATAACTCAGCCTCGTTACGTTTCTCGCCATAACGCTTCCGGGCTGGGCTAAGCCTGCATATGGGCGTAAATTGTGCATAAATATCAGATTTCGGTGGTACTTGTATGTAGGTCAATTCTAGGCCCCAAACGTTATATGTATAAATGTATGGTTTGGCATCGATCGCCGTAATATTGGTGGCTGCGCAAGCAGCCCAAACTAAAGAGGAAAATTGTGCATCGAATAATTAACCGAGGTAATCGGCTGATTCGCATTGGATCAGATCTTTGCAATTGAGTGAGCATTCCTCTGCGCAGTATCATGTGCAGTATCTTGGAACTCCAATCGTCGACATCATGATCATGAGCAAGCTGTGTAGCTAAAGTGTACTGTCATATCGACGTGAGTACTGATATCAGTTGAAACTGGTAAGATTCATGTCAAACGTCCTACTAGTTATTTGTTTGATTATTAGCAACCCCCAAGGCCTAGGCTAGAGCTATAGTTCAATGAGATATCCTGGCTCGAAAAAACATCTGGCCCGGCCTGCCCAATTCAAGCCCAGCCCATATATTCGGGTTTGCTAGAGGAAGCCTAAAATTTACTTATATGGTGCGCCCACGCATAAAGGTGACAAAAGGTGACAAGTCAGGTTTGGTGGGTGGAACAGGCTTGGCAATAGGGTAACTGCAACCTCACCACACCTCAACTACATCTTTACGCACCCAAAACTGATAGGCAACAACACAACCAGTTTTCAAGAGTTAAATTCGTAATTTTGGGAGGTTATCCAGCGAGATACTGTGAAAAGTACTTGTCTTAATCTCGAAAACTCATAGAGTTATGGTGCATAAACCAAGAGGACAATAATATTGCATCTCTATCATTCCCAGCGGTAACGGAGCCATTTCAACTGTCTGATGTATGAGCACACACAGGGCCCGGTTACATGCTGAGAGTTATTGTTAGAAGCCAGTTGCACGGTGATATGCAAATACCGGTAGTGTGGTTAGCTGCCAGCTGTTAGAGTAACTACATTCCGGGCGCTAGGAAGGGGATCTATTCATGGGAGCAATGACTGACGAGTCTATGCCTCACCAGTGATTAGAAGGCCGGCCAGAGTGAAGCTCTGATTGCCTGGTGATCCTCTGTATCCTCTGAGCATTGTAAGACCGCCGATAGTGGCATGGACTATGCCAGGAAAGTCTACAATGAGCGGAAGCTCTACAGCAATGATTAAGCTTACACCTGAGTGGCAGCTCATTTATGCAGGCCTTGACTAAGGGTAGTTGTCTTGGGTATCAGAAATACCTGCTGACGCTTAGAGAAAAGCAGGGTAGCGGTGGTATTGTTTCCCTGATCAAGGAAAAGCTTCACCAGAACTTAGTAAGGAATTAGCAGCAGAGATTAGAAGCCTTCGAAGTATAAGTACTCAGGTTCATTCTCACCATTCAGTCCTTTTCTCTCGAGTCTTCATCAGAAAGAAATATCAAGTTCTTATCGGTAGCAGAGATTTTAAAGGTTATTGAGTTCTAGTGATAGTATCTTTGAAGAATCCGCAACCTGATTGTCTATCTTGCATGGCCGTCTCTATTCTATCCTATTTTATTTCTCTTAGAAGAGACCCCCATTACACCAGCTCCATGGCAACCACCCACACCAAATAATTTTGAGCACAACAACCACACAAGATATTATTCTCTCCTTCGGGAATGTAGTAAATAAGATGTAGCTTAACAATATAGAACCCTGAAAATAATTTTACATTAAATAGACAATGATTTATAGCCTTTTTAACAATGAAAATGCAAATCCTATCACTATTTGTGTATTTAAAAATTCATTTTAAATTTTCTATATACTTTTAAGCTAATCGACTATTACCTCCCAAAATTACGAATTTAACTCTTGAAAACTGGTTGTGTTGTTGCGTACCAGCTTTGGGTGCGTAAAGGTGTAGTTGAGGTATGGTGTGGTGAGATTGAGGTTGCAGTTACCCTACTGCCAAGCCTGTTCCACTTTGTGATTGCTTGGCGCATTTTACATACTAAAATACCGAATTTCAAGCTTGAATAACTTTTTAACCAGGAGAGATATCAAAAATCTGGTTGGTAAAATTCTTCTTCATTACTAGTACTTCAATTTTACCAACCGGATTTTTCATAATTTGTTTCGTTGGAAAGTTATTCAACCTCGACCTCGCCCCAATTTTTTGACTACCTTTATGATTGGGCGCACCATACTCTATGTACCATGTAGGTACTTATATGTGTATACACGGATAGTACTCTACATTTACTACACATATATGCATGCGCATGTGCATGTAATTTTGTGTTTTCAAGTAGAGTACATGTAGCTCACCTTGAATATAACTGAATTTTAAACTGAACGACTCTCTATATACATGTACGTACATGCATGTAGTACGGGGAGCCAAGTCGCTTTTTTGTGATCTCAAGCTCAACACAAAGTACTGGAGCCATGATCGACATGGCAGGTGTGCCTGGGTAGATCTTGGAAAATTTGGCCTTCGAAAGCTTATAATCCTCTACATGCAACATAGAGGGGCACCCTACTCTCACCAGGACCCCGCCTCTCACTTTTATATTTCTATTTACATCTTCCACAACAGCAGTTTCAAATCTTTCATAGTGAATATCGCAATCAAAGAGAATGCCTTTAATTCAGGTTGCTGATGAATGTCAACATGACTATCAAAATCCAAAGCATGAAGGGGAACCAAAATATTGTCATCCCTGTGAGGCGGTATATTGCGATAGTTGTTACGAAGCTCAGCGGATCCACAGCAAACAGACCGAGAGGCACAAGACTCATGAGAGAACTGACTTAGAGGTGGCAAGATTTGTCCTTCGGTTGTTCAATACCTACGTTCCTCGTATCGAAGATCGTCAGCAGCAACATGAAGATGCATATCCCTCGAAATGGTTCGGGGTCCATTTAGAAACCCCAACAAAACCGTCGTTGCACGTCTTCGGAGCTCTTGCTACTCTTTTGAAAGAGTCTCAGCTTCCTCCCTTCCAACATTATCCTTCTTTAGTATCTTTCGTTGGAGATACTGGAGCTGGAAAAAGCACATTAATCAATGGGATTACCAAGGTAAATGTTCTTAGCACTAGAACCCATTGCATAGATGCTGAATAAGATACAGCTGGTAGCGTTTATAAACAAAGGAGAGACCAACACGGATTCCCCTCAGTCGGAGGCCATCGACACTTTATCTCCGGTTATGGGAACGACCACCGACCAATGTGTCCCCACCAGCGGCGATGTACATTTATTCTGCGATCCGGTGACCCGCGACACCAAATACCCCATGTACTATGCCGACTGCGAAGGGATGAATGGCGGCGAGAATGTCCCAATTGCTGAAAAGTGTCTAGGGAGTAAGACACTTCAGAGGATGCGGGATTTGTACGTGGAGAAGCGAAGAGCAATGCCTCCTCCTATAACCCGCGGTTCGGCGGTAAAGACGCTCTACCCTAGGATTCTATTTCCTTTCTCAGACGTTGTGTGCTTTGTTACACGGAACGCAAGGTACATACATCATATAACACCTTGAAATGATGAATTCAAATAACTTATAATTATAGGAACTTCGAGAAACACCTAGAAAAACTACTCCTTTGGGCAAATAAGGCCATTGATATGTCTACCAATCAACCTCTACTTCCTCACGCGGTTATTATAATCAATGTCTTCGAACCGGAGGTATCAGAGGCTGTCTTTATAAATTAATGGTACCAGGTGAATCCAACAGCTAATTGTATTTTATTTAGACTTCGTCTGATGATGATGGCTTCCACGACTGGTGGAATCATGACAAAGTCACAACGGAGTTTCTAAGGTTGCACCAAAATTTGGTCGATAATGACTCCTCAATAATAGGACAGATGGCGAATAAGTGGAGAAACCAGAGTGGGCGGGAAATCAAGACTCTTCGACATCTGATAAGATGCTACTACTCCGACTTTAAGGTTATATGTATACCTGATATGAAGAATGATAAACTTTCACTTACAATGACGCAATATGTAGAGCTTCAGAAGGTGCTGACAAGGTTTTCGAAGCAAGCTCGAGGAACCAGGAAAAGGCTCGGTTTTTTGATGTCTGGTGAAACTCTAGAGAGATATTTTGGTATGGCTTTTGACCATTTCGCGGCCTCTCCCAGTAAAGCTTTCAACTTTCTATCTGCTGCTTTACTACGTAATCCGGTTACACAGACACTCAAAGACCATATATGCAATCTAGCCGTACAATTCATGAAGGTTTACCCGAAGAAAACGGGAAATGAAATATTCTCCGAGCTAGGGATGTGGGTTGGATCTTGCATTTTCTTAGATTCCCACCGACTAGACCTACCAAGTAACGGTATCTGATCCTCTCTTTTATCAATGGCGAATTTTTTATAGCTATATCCCAGCTTAGGAAACCTTTGAGTTTCTTCTTTTAAGGGTGTGTCCTTCTTACAACCGCTCCTGGGATACCCAAAACTCCTACGCTCCCCATAGTTTCTATATCCTGGCAATTATGTTGCACTGCATGTAAGCTATCGATTCCCGAGCGGCTGGCTTAATTCTACCACGATCGGTGCGGGAGGTTACCGGCTAGATACACCTCAAAATCATTGTTTTATGCATTTGCTTTCATACAAGATTCCACCTTATATAATTCCACCAATACCATCATAAGACCTTCCTATAATCTTTGGCTAATCTTATCAAATTTAATTTAAATAGAGGTGGCGGAAGTTATGCTCAAACGATATCAACATTTTTGCACAACAGCACAGTCAGAATTTTACGATCAAAAATGGCCTTGCGAAGCGATGGACAAATACCATAACCGATGCGTCAATCTCAAGTCTACTCACGATTCAAAGAATCACCAAAATAGTGAGGGAAAGATATTTAGCGCAACAGACCCAAACTACAGGCTGGAATTTAAATCATCCTTCGAAACACCGGAGGACAAAAAACTGGCTGAGGAGTCTTTCTTAGAAGCCATTAAAAAGTCATTGGAGAGATGTATCAAGACGAATTATAAAAAACGTACGAGAGCAAAGGAAACACGCGAGGATCATATCACTATCAGGGAGATCGCCGCGGACATCCACATGTCTACATTTGAGACCCTTCGCAGGACTACATGTAATGGAATCAGTGTCTTTGTTAGCCATAGATCATGTTGCTGCTGCCTGACATCTATTCCGGCTCACAAGTTGTTCTGTGGTCATGTTATCTGTCAGGCTTGTCTTGAAGACTATTCGAGCAAGGGCGATCATTTTTGTTGTCTTGTGCTGAGAGCATGTCCACTCTGTGCCTCCAATAGAGGGCCTTCAAAATTTGAAATCAAGCCCCCAACAGCTGGACTGCGGATTTTATGTTTGGACGGGTGGGTTACCTGTGCACAGTGGGTTCATCTAATACGTCCCGATCACTAACCCACATTCAACTCGTTTAGCGGCGGGATAAGATCAATCATGCAGCTTCATATTCTTAAATATTTATTGAAGCTCATTGATTTAGATATACCCATAGAGAGGTATTTCGACTTGATGGTGGGTACAAGGTATGCTACCTCTTTTATCCTAATTTTGGTCCCTTGTCCCCAAGCGTTACTTTGATCGATGGCTTACTACTGCGGTACAACGGCCAAGCGGCGGAGGTATAATCGCCGCAGGAATAGGCCTCAGACAGTTTGATATTGACGAGGCGATTGGAGTATTCAAGAGATTGGCGAATACAGCGTTCATCAAACGACGAGGCGCCGAGATACCAATCATCGGACACTTGGTTGTGGCTCGCCATCATGGCCTTTATAAGACATTACCGCTGGAAAGCACATTGAAGGAGGTTTTCCGGGATACCCCGATTTTTGGGGCCAATCTTGACAGAAACCAAGAAATCGTAAGAAACTTGAAAGTGGCAGTTACGATGACATCTAACCGCCGTTCTTTCCTCGTCGGAAACTATAATCGACCTTCTCGCCAAAAGCTTTGCATAAAGAAGATGGAGAATGAATGCGTAGATTTACCTATAGAGGAGCCGTGGGCCATCGAGACTGGAAGCGAGCCTGGTACCGGTCCTAACGAAGTACTCAATATGAATAGTGAAAGGGGTGTACTTCCACTTAAGAAAAACACTAGTAATATACAACTCCTTCAGGATGACGGCTCAGCAAGCAGGGAAGATGAAGAAGACACGCATAGCATCGACACAGACATGTACAGCGAAGACGAAAGTAAACAACACTGCGAAGATGTTCCAAGAACATCACCTTCAGCTTCAGAAGCAAGTGACGACCGGTCTGTTTGGGATACAGATGCCGAATCTTTTGAGCCCTCCATGATCAAGGTTATAGAAAGTACTGATAATTCTCCAGACACTGGTGGGTTATATCTACTTCGTCCACTCTTTTGAAATTAAAGGTTCTGATACATATCTCTCCAGGTGATTATGTTTTTCTCAGGGGAGACAATATAGAAACAGAGTTGCAAGTTTGGGAAGCGTAGCGTACTCCCAGACCCCTGGCAGCTGCATTTTAAAGCGATTTGCTGATCATGATTTCTCCACGATGATAGAGCCCGGGCTACATCAGCAGCACCGGGGTATTTCAAGTCGTTTCTACACCCTGCAACTAAGTATGCCTTCGATGATGGTGCTCTAAAATGCAATAATCCTGTATTTATTGCAGACTGGGAAAGGAAGGCAATATGGCCGAATTTCTCAAAACAAGACCCCGATATCGTGCTTTCAATTGGAACAGGTTTTGATCCAAATCCGCCAGCTCCTGCAACCGAGAACTCAAAACCTGTGCCAAAGCGGGGTGTCAGGAGTTTTGCGAAAAAGCTTTGGAAAATCGGATCTGAAGCTGTATTGGAGGACATGAATTCGGAACTTATGTGGAATGACTTTATTAAAAGTATCGGACTCGAAGACATTGAGTGCGAAGGATTTGAAAGATATCAGAGACTCAATCCGCATCTCAAATCACCGATTCCACGACTAGATGCTATCGATCAACTTGAAAACTTAGAACAGGCTGTGAAAGAATATGTATCGAAAGATACTACAAAGCTCACTCTAATTTCGAATATGATGGTTGCATCGCTTTTTTACTTCGATTTCTGCGATGCCTTCATGGAAGTCACTCAAGATACATGCACATACCACTCGAAAGACGCAAACCTCACATGCAAAGGTAATCCCACTTGCGGATAGTTATTTGAGCTTCTAAAATACTAACACCTACAGGGCGGATAAAATGTCGGGTGGGATCAGTCGCACTATCACGGAAAATGGAAACCTATCGATGTAGGGGTGGGAAAAGTAGAGCGCTTTTCCTGATCGGTGAGAAATATAGGCCGATCGAGGAAATGGAAGAATTGAAAGCGGAAGTGAGCCCAGGAGATGGAACAAGATCACCTGAGAAGATATCTTATGATGTCAAATTTACCCTAAAGAACATCCATAGATATAAGGAGATATGCATTTTCCTCTCTCTTTGGGGGGACTATGGGAAACCAATTTGTATCAGTGGCTTTCCACGACTTCTCTCTTCCGAAGCAAGATGTGAGAACCACATCCGCTTGCCAACTATACATAAATATTCGTAGCTAATTTATACTAAATTTTTAGCTGTCCATCACAGACGGTCCACAAGACACGAGAGTATTCGGTTACCTGCACAACGCGAGCGCCGGAAAGTTTAGGCATTTCGACATTGATATTAAATTCGAGCTTAATTCGCGAAGATACGGGGTATTGGTTATGTATATGAACGGTAAATACCCGGGCATTAGCATTAGGTGAATAAGCTTAATTTGTAGGATATATTTGTAGTTCTATGCTGTTTCAAATCTATTTGGGTTTGACCAATAGCCCAATTGCAAGGCTTTGAGTAAGTCACTAGTTGACCAACTGCAAATCCAATTCCTCGTCTGTGTTAAAGATTATGAAGGTGTAAAGTTGGACTGGCTTTAGAGGTTCTTGGAATTAGTGAAATGACTGAAATGACAAAGTTAGCTGGTAGAAAGCTAATATAAACCATCTAATCAGAGCAGATTGAAGGTACACTAATGCGTGGACAATAATATATAACCCATCCTTCTGTACCCTCTTACTGTAAAGATTAGATTTCGTTCCTCAGATATGTACCCGCATAGCCCACCACACTCCGGTGTAAAGGATTGTGTCGCTAAGCGTAGAATAAATGCCATACCACAAGTGCAAGTGTTCTGCGCGTGGCAGTAAACCAGGCTTTGCAACCCTCTTGTAGTGAGGCTCTGCGGCTCTGCGGCTCTGCGGCTCCTCCCGAGTGTCGCTAGGCTTGTTCTGCTTAGATTGTTACCCCGCAATTACCCCACATGTGTGTAAGAGCCTCAATCGCCCTAACCAAATCTCGAAAATTATGATCAACACTATGTACCGCAACGAAGCATAGCCGAACCCGCAAGCGACGGAAATATGACGACCAGCAGTCCCAGATACTGCCACCCGCACGTAGAGTACAAAGCATGATCCTCTTCCCGTAGTACATACTACTAGGGGTGTGCCACCTCGCGACCGCGAGTTGTTGCATTATGAGTAT
Organism: Morchella sextelata; assembly: GCF_020137385.1. NCBI lineage: Eukaryota > Fungi > Ascomycota > Pezizomycetes > Pezizales > Morchellaceae > Morchella > Morchella sextelata. The sequence continues at coordinate 955,108 of NW_025408636.1, forward strand.
CTATGAGTATTAAATATTGATATTGATGGAGGTTACAAACAGCGGCGGAGGGAGGACACCTAGATGTTGTGAATCGGTTACTGGATACAAATGCCACTATCAATGCTCCTCCGGCGAAAGAACACGGGCTAACGGCCCTGCAAGCTGCCGCAGGTGGAGGTTTTCTCTCCGTGGTACAATCGTTGCTACAGAGTGGGGCAGATGTAGGTGGAGGTTTGTCCGGCTGTCGCGGGAGAACAGCACTACAAGCTGCGGCAGAGGGTGGCCATATGAATCTGGTCAATCTACTATTAGATCAAGGGGCCGTTTTGAACTCTGGGCCCGCCAGAAAGAACGGGCGAACAGCACTACAAGCTGCGGCAGAAGGGGGCCATCTTGACGTTGTTAAGAGATTGGTAGATTATGGAGCAGATGTTAATGAGTCGCCAGGAGATGAGGAGGGAAGAACAGCGTTACAGGCGGCAGCAGAGTGTGGACATTTGGGCGTGGTTGATGCATTGCTGAGATATGGGAGTCATGTGGATGCGGAGGCAGCGAAGCATGGAGGCCGCACAGCGGTGGAGGCCGCGGCTGAAAACGGCCACGTGGAGGTTCTAATTCAATTACTAAGAAATAGAATCGATCCAAAGTCAGGCGACTTGGCGAATGCGCTAAAATGTGCGGCAGAACGCGGTCATCTGGCGCTGGTCGCTATATTACTTGACCTTGGGGCCGATGACAATGCGCCCGCAGTGTACCCCGGCCGAACAGCACTACAGTCGGCGGCGGGAAGGGGCCACGCTGTCAATATCCTGCTCGCGAAAGGTGCCGACGTCAATGCCCGCCCCTCAGAGTTGTCCGGCCGAACGGCACTACAGGCGGCGGCGGCGGGGAGGGGCCACATCGATGTTTTTAATATCCTGCTCGCGAAGGGTGCCGACGTTAATGCACCCCCCGCCTGGTATGGCCGAACAACACTACAAGCGGCGGCGGAAGGGGCCCACATCGATGTTGTCAATATTCTGCTCGCGAAGGGTGCCGACGTCAATGCCCGCCCCTCAGAGTTGTCCGACCGAACAGCACTACATGCGGCAGCGGAAGGGGGCTACATCGATGTTGTCAATATTCTTCAGAAAGAGAAAGATCAATACTTGATTGTTCGATTATTGAGACGTAGCTATTTGGGTGTGGTGAGGCGAGCCCGGTGCTACGGTTTCTAGTGGAAGTGGGTTTTTCATGATCCGATAATCTTATCAGCGCTACTGTACTAACGGAACCCCAATTAGGACTAGCCCCCGCAACAATTCTACCGGAAACTGTAAGCCAGCGAGCAATACTAGTCTCGTACCCATCCCCTACTTAGCAGCAAGCTGCTCTCGCCAGCAGGGGGGTTGGGGACGAGCCTAGACCAATACCTAAGTAAGCCTGTATGCCGCATGGGTGTAGGACCAAGAGGAGCCACATGTGTACCGATTCAATGAGCTGTACCATCCAATTGCGCATGCCCTTTCCTCTCTTCATCTATGTTTCTCCTTCATCGTATTAGTCGCAATTCACCGAGATCTCTAACTTCCTTACAAAATATTTCACTATTTTACATTTCTTTTGAGTGTGGTCTTCATAACATGTCGATGTAATTAGAAACATTATCTCTTCTCCTTATCCTATGTTTCCTTCAGTCACAAGCATTTCTCGCTAATGGTAAACAAACCGCCACATGTAGTTCAAAATCGATCACCCCGATGGGAACGTAGCAGAATCATTTCATCGCACTCGGTCACCATCTGTCACTCATCACGCGAACTACTAAATACAAAGATGCCTCTGAGCACGTATGAGTGTGTTCGTTCATAGAATGTTGAAAACTGGGCATCCCGTCCGCTCTGCCATACATAACCAACATATCGCCTAGTCAGTACTGCGGTGGGTGACCACGTGGGAATCCTGGGTAACGAACTCATTCCTTTTACTTTTTGTGGTTAAGGATTATTCCTTTGATGATCGTGGTTACAGATGAGCGCGGTTAGTGATAGTGATTGCACTCCTCAAGTTCTCAGGCGCTGGGGTAGCGGGTAGGTTGAGGTACTCTTTTTCTGTCCTGGACCATGGTGTCGGGTCGTGCTTGTGGGGGACTGCACTCGTTCGCTATCACTCGACGAATCATTCAAGCTCACAGGGGACGAAGTTATAGCAAGCTGTAGGATCTCCAGGTTCCTTTTTTTTGATTTTACTAACCCTAACTCCTGTTCGCCAGACGATAGCGCCAAAAGAGGGCGACAACGGACGGCACAGGACAGCAAAGGACAGCAAGCAATTTTAGGGAGGAGGCAAGTACGTACTTGTACTCTACGGATTTCAACTAGCCAGGTGTCCCAACACGATGGTCTTTGCGGTCTTCCAAAGCTCGCCACCGAACGGACACTTCAACGTCTTTGTCGTGCGAATACTACACCGCCGCCGCCAGAAGGCCATGTAGATATCAATATGTATGTAGTTTTGTTAGTATAAACGAGCGCAGTGTCGCATTAAATTATAACAGCAGAACCATAGACACATTTCTATCTTCAAAGTTGCTCCTGATATGCGTCGTAGCCGCGCCAGATAAGACATGCGGCGGTGATATACTTACTTTATCTGTGGGTTACGGAAGGGCACATAACTACATACATTACCGCCCGAATGGGTATTTTTATAAGCCTCCAGCAACAATTTATTGCCAAATAAGCGTTAAATAAGGCCTTATTGACAAACAATGGTGGTATTAGCCTTAATTTGGGATAAGGCTCTTTCTTGGGTAAGAGTTTTTCAAAAATAAGGCATATATACGGCTTATTTTATGTATGAGTATTAGATTTAGATGATTATTATCAAATGGTTTAAGTCTTTACACCAGATACACCTTATCCATCAAATAAGGCTTTTTTTTAAGGATTTTTGGTGAATAAGGTTTATATAAGGCTTAAAAATTCGTATTATATTGGCCATATATTACTTCTAGCACCGGAATTTCAGTTCCCCTATGGCTCAATGGGTAGCATGAGGTAGATGCTACCTGCAAGGCTTTGGGTTCAACCCCCCCCCGCCTTTTTCTTTTTGTCTTTATTTAAAAAATAATCCTTAAAAATCGACATAAGCCTTAAAATATTAGAAAATCCTTATCAGGGATAATGCTCAACGACGAGAGTTGTTTATTGGAGACGTAAAAACGGAATAAGCAATATGCGAGCAAAGACGATTAAATAAGCCTTATTTAAGCGTTATACAACGCTTATAAAAATACCCATTCGGGCGTTAAAGTAACCCCAAGCTCATGGTCTATTTTGTGGGTACGGTGCTGGCAGAAAGTAGTACTTTATTTGTCGGCTATGGGACTCTTTAGTCGTAAACTGGTAGGGCATGTGGGGTTCTGGCACGACAGTAGCGCAGGTGCGGCTCCGCACAGACAGGTGCGGTTCAGCACGACAATGCGGTGTGCGACCAAAGCCGGCGTCGGCAACACACCAGCAGCAAAACAAACCGTACGTAGGCTCGATGGACTACAAGTAGCTTTTGTATAGCGTACAATAATTAACTCGAACCTCAACAAAGATTTCAGGTGTCGCTAAAAAGGCAAGTATTTCCCTGCCAGTCACAGTTTCGCACTCGTCTCCATCACAACGTAGCACTCGGTTTTGAATTCACACAGACAGGCTTCAACGTGTTCGTTCATAGAATCGTGAAAATTGGGCATCCCGTCCGCTCTGCCATACACAAACACGATATCGCTTAGTCAGTACTGCAGTGGGTGACCATGTGGGAATCCTGGGTAACGAACTCATCCCTACCTCTTTTTGCTCGTTTTGGTGGCGGGGCGGTTGATGAAGAGGGCGGTTTGCAACCCTGGCCATGATCAGTGCTCCGAACCCGCATCCTAGGCCCTATCACACTGTCAGTTCGCATGATATCTAATATGTACTGGAATATCATCATCCGTTGATTGTTGCAGTCTGATTGGTTGACAGCGACAGGGGTGTTTTGTAAGCACGACACTTCAAATTCGTATCTTTGGTGCAGTTACCCTGCCCGATTTTGTTCAGTTACCCTGCCTATTTTGAGATGATTACCCTACCCGATTAGTGCGGTTACCCTGCCTGCTCTGAGCTGTTACCCTACCTTTTTTGTGCGTTACCCTACCTTTTTTGAGCGTTACCCTGCCTGCTCAGGGCCGTTACCCTGCCTATTTTCCTGCCAAGCACAAACCCTAACCCTGACCTTACCCATGAGACCAGCCCAACCAACGGAACCCTTTATGATTAAATAATAAATATAGCTATTTAGTAGTCAAATATGAGCAGAATAGGCGAGTGAGACAAACAGTAGTTGGCGGAGGGTGCGAAGAGGGAGAGGGAAGACCAGTAAGAGGGGGAGAGGAGGTGCCAGTGCGGTGGAGGAACGGTGAAGGGAGCTGGAATATATCAGAGCTGGCACCGGAGCTGGCATATAGTGGAGCGGGCACCGGAAGGGGCATTGGAGCCGGCATTGGAGCTGGCACAGGAGCTGGCATCGAGGGGAACATCGGAGTAGTCACTCGAGCGGTCACCGGAGCGGACACAAGAGCGGGAACATGAGCAGGAACAGGAGCGGGAATAGGGGTGGGCACAAGAGTGGGCACAGGAGTGGGCGTTAGAGCTGGCACCGGAGCTGGCACCGTAGCGGGCACCGGAGCGGGTACTGGAGCTGCCACTGGAGCGGGCATCAGAGCTGGCACTGGAGCCGGCATCTAATGGAGCTGGCACTGGAGCGGGCATTAGAGATGGCATTTGGGCGGCCCCGGCTAGAGCTGGCATATATTTGAGCCGACACCGAAGCTGACACTGGGGCTGACCTTGATTTTAGCTCGCACCGGAGCGGGCATTAGAGCTGGCACTGGACCTGGCATTGAAAATCGGAAATAGATCTCCAGAGCAAGATTTAGGCATTTATGCGACATGGCCGGGAAAACAGACCATGAGACGGCTAAGACAAAATTAACTAATTACTGGAGGTGCCTAGATACTACACATAGGTGGGAGAGAAGGGGACCTCGCGGTCGCGAGGTGGTGCACCCCTAGTCTAATATGTACTGGAATACACTTCTTCTGAACTCTCTGCAATATGATTGGTCGAGAGCGACAGGGGTGTGTAGTAAGCACGACACATCAAATTTCGTGCGGTTACCCTGCCTAATTCGGTGCAGTTACCCTACCTGGGGTTACCCTACCTGGGGTTACCCTGCCTGGGGTTACCCTGCCTGCAGGTAGCGGGTGCACTCTGAATTTGAGGTGTCGCGCCCGTTGCACCCTTGGGGTACGGATTCTGAGTGTGGGTTGCGGAGTTGCGGAAATGCACTAAAAAAAACCCGTTTTCAACCCTGAAAATAACCCCCAGTGCGTCAAGTGGCCGGAACCCCCCTATTTTGCACTGGTGGGTCTATGGGAGCTGGGTGATAACACACACAACTCCTTGGGACCGGACTCTTTGCCAAAAATTCAATCTACTGAATACAATCTACTGAACAAAATCTACTGAATAAAATCTGCTGAATAAAATACCATCAACTCTTTAACAATCAATATCTTCGATTGAATTATCTGCTCTCTAGCCAAACAAATTCCATTATATACCATTCCATAGTGTTCTCACCCAGCTCTCTCGACAAGATGTCGACGGTTAAATGCACAACGTGCAAACACAATAAAAATATTACGGATTATGATTCCGATAGAAATGGCCGGCCCCGTAAATCATGTCGGTCATGCTTGGTGAGTTTTGAATTGACTACTTTAAATTGAATTCTACTGATTAGAACTTATTATAAGGCTCGCGCGCTACAAAGTAGGCATCGTCGGGCCGAAGCCAGACGGCAACAAATTTCGAACAATGAAGAGGTGAGTTATAGCATAGCTCTTAATACCACTACTCGGGGCAGTTATTCTAATAGATACTATGGCAGCCATTTCGGCCGCCAATTCAACCTGCAGTACCATTAGCATTCCAGTCGGCACGAACCCGTTGGACGCCATTGGAGTTAGGCAGAATGACAGTGATTTGTTCATCATGTCAAGCTTTACATTGGCTTAATGAGCGCGTGCATGGGAGCTCAATTACGCTACCGCGGTTTGAAAATTGTTGCAAGAAAGGCGATGTTCAATTGCCGGCATTGGAACAAGCCCCCGAGTACCTACGGTACCTCCTCGAATCAACTGATACAATTGCTAGACAGTTCCGTAGCCGCATTAGGGAGTACAACTCCGCTTTGACCTTTACTTCCGTTAAATATACCTCAGATGAACGCATCGACCGTCAAGCTGGGGGGGTTAATTGCTTCCAAATCCATGGCGAGCTATACCACCTTCAGGGGCCCCTGACTGCAGTAGCAAACGATACGCCCGCTTTTGCTCAGTTATATTTCTATGACCCACTCTACGCTGCACAAATGATGCAGCAGGGACATCCAACTCTAGATATTGCGGTTTTGGAACGGTTGATACAAGAGATACACACAGTCAATCCATTTATTCCATTATACAAGACAGCGAAGGAAAGATTGGAAGCTGTGTCCTCACAAGATGGAGATGTACGTGTCTTACTCAATCCGCAATTGCGGTTGATAGTGGAGAGTGGAGCGGACAAGCGGAGACACAATTTGCCTACAAGCAATGAAGTCGCTGCGATTATCCCGGATGAATATGGTGAAGCAGGATTCCGGGATATTGTCTTAGCACATAGAAATCCAGATGCCAATAGGCAGTTTAGTATAATTGATCCTAATCATGCCGCTTATATGCCCTTACATTATGTTCTGCTATTTCCAAATGGTGAGAGGGGTTGGCATTGGGGCTTACGGCTGCGGGATGAGTTGAACCGACGGAAGAATTTAAGGTTACAGCAACGCGAATTTTACAGGTTAGTTATAAACACCAATGGCTCAAAGACTTTTTGATATGGCTAACTTTTTGATTACTATACATGGTGTGCAGGTACCGACTGCATACTAGGACGACTGAACCCATGACTTTGTTCCTCTCGCAACGCCTATTTCAGCAGTATTTGGTAGATGCTTGGGCTGTTTGTGATCAGAATAAGTTGAATTGGCTTCGACTGAATCAGGCAAATATTCAGGCTGATCTGTACAATGGGTTGGCGGATAATATGCGGCAAGAGGACTTCAACCCGGAATAAACCGGGAAGCGTATCATTCTACCACGAAGCTATACAGGAGGCGACCGATACATGCTGCAGTTGTTCCAGGATTCCATGGCTATAGTCCGTCATTTTGGGCGTCCCTCACTATTTGTTACCTTTACCGCGAATCCAAAGTGGGAAGAGATTACTGCGGAGTTACTACCGGGGCAAACTGCTGTTGATAGGTCAGATTTAGTTGCAAGGGTGTTCCATCTCAAGCAACAACAACTCCTCCAAGAAATAAAGCGTAAACACATCTTTGATCGCTATCTTAGGTCTGTATGGACCATTGAGTACCAGAAGAGAGGGCTGCCACACATGCATCTACTGATATTCCTTCATCCGGATGATCGCTTTCTGACAGCAGAGAGGATCGACGAAATTGTGTGTGCAGAGTTACCGGACCCCGCGACTGATCCTACGGGGGAACTAAATGCAATCATTAGAAGTTGTATGGTACACGGTCCATGTGGAGAGGCCAATATGCGATCGCCCTGCATGGCTTCAAAGGAGAATGGGGGACCAACTGCATGTTCGAAACGGTACCCTAAGGCCTATCAATTAGAGACAGTTGTACAGGAGGATGGCTATCCACTGTATAGAAGACGTAATGATGGCAGAACCTTTTCAGTGGCAGTAAGGGGCTCAGGGTTTAATCAAGAGTATCAGATGGACAACAGATGGGTGGTTCCATATAATCCTTATCTTTCTTTACGGTATAAAGCTCATATCAATGTCGAGATCTGTGGTTCTATCCACGCGATAAAATATATACACAAATATATATATAAAGGTTCAGATCGAACAACACTTCATGTAGGGAGTGACTCGGATGAAATTACTAGATACCTCCAAGGGCGTTATATAGGACCCACTGAGGCTGTATGGCGTTTGTTCGAATACTGGATGCATGAAGAATACCCGTCAGTCATTCACTTGGCTGTTCACTTGCCTGGCGAGCAACCGGTATACTATGGGGATAACTCTAACTGGGAGGAGTTGATACAGAGGATGCAAAACTCGAGAACTACACTGATAGCTTATTTTGAGTACAATACAGAGCACGAGGATGGTACCCAGTATCTCTATCAAGATTTCCCGGTGTACTTTACCTATGACGCTAGATCGCGGAAGTGGGCATCCAGGAAGAAAGGTGTGGCTATTGGACGTATGTGGCATTGCAATCCTATGATGGGGGAGAAATACTATATGCGTTTACTGTTAACCGTGATCCCTGGCGCAAGATCTTTTGATCATCTGAAAACTGTCAATCATGTGCTGTTTCCTACATTCAAGGCTGCATGTATTGCCCTTGGCTTATTGGACGATGATCAAGAGTGGGTGCAGTGCTTTACTGAAACAAGCTTATTCTCGAGCGGATATTCCCTCCGTACACTCTTCACTACTGCCTTACTATTTGGCAACGTGACTGAACCTTTACAATTATGGGATAGATTCAAGTCAAATATCTGCGATGACTTGCCCCGAGCTATGGAAAAAAACACAGGTCTCATTATCCCCCCTGAGCTTCCGGATGCCCACCTGGACTATGGCCTCTACCTGATATCACAGATTCTTGCCGACTCCAACAGAACGCTTAACGACTTTGGATTGCCCCTCTATACAGTGGATTGGAACCGAACAGGTGGGAACGAGATGATTGCATCAGAACTACGATATGATGTGGTTGCGGAAGCGGCAAGTCTACAGTTGAGGATTTCACAACTCAATTCAGAACAGTTGGAATGCTTTAATACTATTACACACAGTATTGAAGAAGCTGCGTCCGCCCTATTCTTCATTCAAGGGCCCGCAGGTACTGGAAAAATGTTCCTATACAATGTCATCTGTAACCATTTCCGCTCCCAGGGTAAGATTGTGCTTTGTATTGCCTCTTCTGGCATTGCGGCACAGTTGCTCCCTGGAGGCAGAACATCCCATTCCAGATTCAAAATTCCGATTGCTATCCATGAGGGCTCAACATCTGACATCAAACGGGGCACCCTGTTGGCCGGTTTAATTCAAAAGACCGCGCTGATCATCTGGGATGAGGTACCTATGCAGAATAAGTATTGCTTCGAAGCGGTTAGCCGGACCCTGAATGATATATGTAGTGTGAGTGATGATTGCCTGTTTGGAAATATTCCGGTCGTACTCGGAGGGGATTTTGCACAGATTTTACCAGTTGTGCAACGCGGTAATAGGGCTCAGATAGTGCAGGCATGCCTACAACGGTCTTCTTTATGGCAGCATTTCAAGATATTAAGACTCAAGATCAACATGAGGGTCCGCAATGGTGTTGAGAATGAGGCGTTTGCGGCTTGGCTTGGGCAGATGAGCCATGATTCCCGATGGTATGGTAGAATATCTCTACCATCATACATCCAGAGCTGTAAGACAATTGAGGACCTTTGTATGCATGTATTCCCGCGGCATATAATTGAATCCGCCCAACAAATTACACCGCATTCTCGAAGTGGGCGATTCTGGCGATGAGAAACGATACAGTCGCTGAGTTCAATGATAGAGTTCTACAGCAAATTCAAGGCGAGGTGCACACGTACTATTCGGTAGACACTGTTGATAGCGGGAATTCAGAAGAGAATGCAAACCTGCTACCTCCAGAATATCTGCAGGGTCTCAATCCATCTGGCCTCCCACCATCTATCATCAAACTAAAGGTGGGGGCGCCCATAATTCTACTCCGCAATCTATTTCCGAAGCAAGGTCTCTGCAATGGAACACGAATGACGGTAACTAAACTGGGTATACGGTGTATCGAAGCCAAGATTCTGGGTGGTGAGTTTGACGGGGAGCCAAAGGTTATACCACGTATACAGCTTTCATCCACTGAGGGAGATCTACCTTTCACATTAATGAGGAGGCAGTTGCCTATTCGGCTATGCTTTGCGATGACCGTCAATAAATCGCAGGGTCAATCACTGGATGTTGTTGGGGTTGACTTGAGGTCTGATCCCTTCACTCACGGGCAGCTCTATGTAGCGCTCTCGAGAGTCACAGATGTAGCTGGCTCGATGGTGCTGCAACGAGATGAGACACCGCCTCAAACAGACAACATTGTATACCGTGAAGTGCTGCTGTAAAGAAGTAAGTCCCCTTAATCCATATTTTTATTGATACTGACTGTCGGTTAGGATACAAAGGATTTGTGCTGGAGCCGGTTGAAGGACTCGGGGGTATATGATTAGAGGAGCTAGACGGTGGATTTTTGAATAGATGGTATATATATGCTGCGAGCTGACAGATTGGTATATTACACTAACACTTATTATAGGTTCTTGGTAAGGGAAGGGAAAGAGAGGTGGGTTACGGTATTGGGTGTAGGATGGGGGAATGGAAGAAGCCGGAGGACTGGGTATCGAATGGTAAGTATATATCTCAATAACGTACTCCATGGAACTGCTAACCAAACGTATAGGTAGAACAAATTCGGGAAGTGATGGAAAGGATCAGGGCATGGAGGAAATAGGATAGAAGGATGGACTTGCAGGCGGAAAAAAGGGCTGGAAATGGCGAAGGAAACGGTGGGATACAGGATAGTGGAGGAAATGAGATGGCAGGTGGGAGGAAACTTGATAGAAAAGTGGAGGAAACGGGGAGGAATTGGAGTTGGATTAAAAGCGGTAGACTGTATTTAGTTAGCACTTTGTATTTCTTTAGCGTGTATGTTTCCTTACATTTACCTGTCTTATTCCCTGTCTTATTGTTGTTTTCTAGAGTGCTCTCTTTGTAATAGAAATATATAAAACTGTTAAAAAAAACATATAATTAGTAGAAAAAAACTGCATCGAGTTACCCCGGTTATTTACCCCATTCCCCGACTATGATCGTGTGAATTTATTAATTTTGTCACAGACTGCTGGATGGAGTAAATAACCGGGGCATTACACTTTTGGATCGTTGACTGTTCCCAGCCTCCCCAAGCGGACAACCCTCTTCCCTATAAGAGACATAAATGCCAACGTTATAGGGTTATCAATGACACATTCTCTAACTAACGTCTGAATTTCACAGCTCGCGCTCCCGCCATGAGTTGAACCCATAGCATTGAGGACATGTATCAGATATTTACCACTAAGCTAAGTACCTTTGTTGCACCAGCAACTCTTTTGGACCCTAAATACCTTGCAAGTATTATTTTTTATTTTTTAATTTTTTTATTTTTTATTATTATTTTTTTTTTATATCTAATTTAATATAATATTTCCGCTGCCTAAATTGTGCACACAACTCGCGGTCGCGAGGTGGCCCACCTCTAGTGTTAAGTACTTGTAAAAATAAGCAGCACCCCCGTCTGGGCGGCGTGGTATGGGTCATTCCCGCCATTTCCTCATTTCGCGTGGCGGCCGGGTAGGAGTTTTCTGCCTCGGTGTTACTGTTGCAGTCACTTAGGGTATAGAAGCTAAGGGTGTCAAGTTGCTGGTAGGGGATGGCAGGCTCGAGAATTAGATGCCATGTGGTTAAAGCAAAGTACTCACAGCGTGAGAACATGATTGGTTTGAAAAATGTTTTAGAACCCGTAGGTTCGTATTGCCGCCATCGATTAATCCCTCCCAACGGGAGAAGTCTTTTACGCCAAAATTGGTTTTACCTTTCCGCATCTTACAAGCTGCCAAAGCCTCATTTCACCCTTGTTCCACCCTTATCTCAACCTTACGCCACACCCACACTCCCCAACCCACCGGCACCCCACCAAGAAACCCCCTTCCCACATCACAACCCATCACTCGTCCCCTGCCCAACTCTCTTTTGACCGCAAACCCCGCACACACCGCTGTGTTCGGTCATAGAACGATGAAAATTGGACTCTGCCATACACAAACATCGTATCGCCTAGTCAGTACTGCAGTGGGTGACTATGTGGGAATCCTGGGTACCGAACTCTTTTGTCTTTTGCTCCCCTTTTTGTTTTCGGCGGGGGGTTTGACATTTTGTTGTGTGCTGGGAGCTGGAATGATAGGAAGGATTGAATAGTGGCGCGCACTGAGGAAAAGAGGCGGGATGGACGTCGATATAGTGCCCCTTGACCACGATGGGTTCGACTACGGTGCGATTGTTTCTAGGTTTCACCTAGCCATATGGTAGCTCGTCATGTCTTAGGATTACTAGAAAGCACCAGTATGCAAAGCATTCGAATCACCTCATATTGCTCTAGAGGACATTTCCTTGGGGGAAGGGGCCAACTAAAAGCATCATTATCATCGTTACCTCAAATCGAGCTGTATAATTCAGGATTAAGCTACCACCTACAAAACGGCATGGTTAACCAGCATAGAGCAACCAACCACAATTACAACATCAATCAACGGAGAAGAAATGTATGACACCCACACAACCAAGAATGAAATAGCAAAGGCTCAAAGAGCGCCAAAATGTTAAAGATACGAGTTCGTTACCCAGGATTCCCACGTGGTCACCCACCGCAGTACTGACTAGGCGATATGTTGTTTATGTATGGCAGAGCGGACGGGATGCCCAGTTTTCAACATTCTATGAACGAACACGTTAGATGAGGCCGATTTAGCGTATTTCAAGTCAAACAGAAATCTGTGGATGTGCGAGTGATTTTTCATGATACGAGTGTTACTTCTGGGGCTGTTGTTTGTGAAGGCATGGAACTTATAGATCGTTCCTGGGTAGCTTTCCGAAAAAGTACTTGGCTCTTCTTATCTCGAGGTCCAAGTACTTGTAAAAACATCAGGGTCACGCCGTTATATGAGATTGTATGCCTGTCTCGGGAGTGATAGGAATCCTGCAAAATAACCCCCGCCCCATTTAAGACTTTTGACAGAGTTTTCTTGTGGGCTGTAGTAGTCAGTAGTGTGCAGCATTCCAGATACATGAAACAAATCTCATAGTGTTGTGTCTTTAGCCTTTACTTAACTATAGAGCCTTTTTCCCCATCCAGTTCTCGTAGCGCCCGCCAGACAAGCTAGCGGCTCATATTCCATTCTCCCCTCCATCCTAGGACTGCTGAGAATTTCAACCCATCATGTCAGAGCCTGGAGGGACGTCAATCTCGGATATATATAGGTTCGCCTATAATCCTCGTATTATCCAGGACACCCTGTCGGAAATGCCAGGGTAACTTAAGAGCTGGTTCAGGTCGTACGAGAATCATCGCAAAGGCTGCACCACTTTGATTCCGGCGGCAGCAGACACTTTATAGTTATCCTAGTAGAAGAATAGTCAGTCAGTGTACTAGACCTTTGAAGGGGCGCAAAAAACCATACGTGGGTATTGACCGACACGATTTATATAGACATCAAACAGGATGTGGATGCCATGCATATTTGAGTAGAAAAAAGTTCTAAACCGAGGGAATAGGTCCTGCAATAGTCGACTCAATGCTGACCAAAGACGATAGTTATTCGTATTCCAGTGCATGATTTCGTAGGCTAGAAGAACTACGTGTGTAGCCTCGAAACCTGGCCACTCGTCAAATCAGTATCTGTCTCTTCCGCCGTGATAGTCTGTTGAGGATCCCGCTGACGTCTAGCATCACGAAAGCTGAAACGCGAGTTCCGTCAGCGAGAGAAATTGTACGGGCTAACCATGGCTCATTGTTGACCGTGAATGAACCTACTTATAAATTAGTAGACACTCTAGCACCACTCGGACAATTCCCTCGTCTAGATAGTTGACATAACAAGAAGATCTACTAGGTAGCTATGCCAAAATTGATCGTGAAGCCTTAGGGTGTTGTGAGAACGTAATGGTCCGGATGACGCACCCGGCTTATACCTTTTAATTTTCTCGGCAAATCATCATCAACCATGGCCATCCGACTAAGAAGGGTATACCCTGATGAGTGGACTATTCTAAAAGAAACGTACCATTAGTAACCACGTAGAAATTACTGGACTACAGCGGATTATCATCCCTGTTGACCGTGGTGCCGCCTGTATCTTGTGGATGGTATGTACATGTAGTCGCCATCGAAGAAGAGGACGACCACCATTGAGTGGATTGGCGTTCGTAATATATTAATACCGTTGGTGAGAGCGAGACCACCAGGAACATCTACGGTATTACATATATCTTAGATGTGGACACTGAGCCTTGGTTCACTATTTGGGGGGGGAGTGGAATTTGTGTTGTTGATGGACTGTGCAGCTGTCAGATGAGAAGTGAAGTTAACTACATGTACTCTACGCCTTCGGTCATACAAGTACGCCGATATTCTCAATACTGAATGAACGTGCATACCCTGTAGATACATGTCCTCTAAAACGTTATACGAACGTGTTTAGCTACATCGCAGGCCAAGAGGTGGACTGTGTGTGGCCTGAGGCCATGCATATGGCTTACGTCACAGACCATCACTCGTGTTCCGTCGCCAAGTGGAACCGGCACGGTATTTCTGTGCGCTGTTGGATTCGCCCGCTTTTCCGGCAGATCCTAGCAGGAAATCATATTTATTCTACGTTTATTCCAGTAATACATATACGTTTTTTGGCGCTTCTAGCGGACACGGCCTCATAAATACCCGTGGAGTGTAGTTTCAAGATCTGTGATTAAATATATACATAAGCGTATTTCTGAGACTTCCCTGCGTTGGCAATGATTAAATGACCTGTAATATGGCTGAAACTGAACCTTTCTGTGCCGGATACAGATCTTCATCAAACCCTGATGACCCTCTTATTATAATTTAGCTTAACGAGAGTAGAATAGATAGCATTTTGTAATAAAACAAAAAAGATGCGCGGAAGAATGAGCGCCAGTGTCAGTGCATCTTGGCCCGATTATTCCTTCCGCCGCGTTGCGGTCGGGCATGCCATAACATTGCCTGCGTCGGCCCGACCGGGCTTCCTATAGTTTTCCACTTCTGATACCTGGGAGCCGTACGTATACGCGTAAGCAGTGTCTTTAGCCACAGCTTCTTATCCGCACCGGGCGCACCGGCTTTAGATTCCGGCATTAACACAATTGATGTATACCCGGTGAATAGGATATACGCACACAGAAACCCTCTACTAATAAGAGATACCTAGCTAGTTCAATTGACATCCTCCTTAGCATATCGTTTCTAGCGTGTATACACGCAGCCAGTACCAGTTTCTCCAAGTGACGTATGGTGAAATGGTGCTGATTCGCAGTACGGCTTCATGATGCACGCATGATGAGTAACGAGATAGAACCAGATATTGTGTGAGAAACCTACTTACGTAGCCCGCCCGTAATTCAGCGGCATGCTGTTCAACACGGTGGCTGTCGGCCTCTATTAAACTACACTAGACCGTAAGGACCAACACACATGCCACGCCTCGAGTTTGTCTTACTACCGACAGTCGACACGGTGACATGTGCAACACCGTGCTATCCACTGCAGCTGCAGTCTACAGATCCATTCCGAACTCGTAGAGCCACATTATCACAACCCGAGCAGACAACCGTAAACAAAAAAAAAAAAAAAAAAACACTATACAATCCCTCTTTCCTCTTTCCGCCATCTCCATCAACACATTCCACGAACATATTGGATAAAAAAACCCTACGTCCAGCAAATATATCACCTCACCCCTACTCTCGACATCTGACCACTCTACTCGCCTCACAAAAAACCCATATTCCTTCCCATCGATCCCCAATACCACCGCAGTTGCGTACCCTGTCTGCTATGAAGCGCCTCTCCTCATGATCCATCGAGGCCACTTCACGTCTGCGACGGCCGACCCCCTGCCCCCCCCCCCCCCCCGCGGGGGGCCAAGAGAGGAAGTTTCGGTGATAATACCGTCTCTTGCGAATATGCGAGCAACTTAATGGTCAGGGTTTTAATTTTGTTAGCTGCAAACTATACGCACAACGAAATGCGGTCTCCATCTGCCGCCCTGATCTGTTGGAAAGTATTATTTGGGATGTACGTTTTGAGATTATTGGATTAAGATTGGGATGTATCGACTGTATTCTAGCTACGCATGAGGATCGGAGGAAAGCGGGTGTGGCTGATGCTGTAGTGATTCTGGCCCTTTGTTACTGAAAGCTATACACCAGAAGAAAATATCTTCTTCCATTGTGGGTTTATCTGTTGTAAAAATGTGATCATTGGTCCAGATAGCTATTGTGGCGATTGTAACTGGCTGATACCGGTTGGGGATGATTTATATAAGTATTGGCCATGATACGATAGGTGAATGTGACTTAAATCCTGCAAAGGGTCCGTCGTTACACGGTAGAAGAGGGTCTTTGTAGAGCCTTAACATTACGCCAGAAGGGCCACACCATCCCATCACAGCATCCAAACCGCCCATGAAACCAACACTGCCCACTACCACGCCGCCAGACCGCCCGAAGTGCAATTCTCATGATATCACATCATTACAAGACCCACAATAGCTAAACACGTATTATCCTAGCAAACTAACCACTGGTATCTCAACCCGCACCCCTACTCGTCCACAAGACTCGGCACAATCGCCCTGCAAACCCTCTCATACTCCCTAAACCTCCGCACGCCCTCCGCATCCGCGCCCGCATCCCGCGACGTCCAGAACATCGTCCACCCGCTGTGGGGGATCTTGTATGTTCCTTTTGCACGCTCGAAATACTAACACAGATCAGCGCCACATCCCACATACCCCCCACCCCCACCGCACAACCAAAATCAAAAGAGAGAAATATAAACATACCCACTTATTAACCGGGTTCCACCGCCGACTCCGCCACACAATCCCCTCCGCATCCAGCCGCCCACTGCGCACAGCCTCCACCATGCCCTTAAACACCACGTCCGCAACGCCGCCCGTGCCCTGGCTGCGCTTCAGCACCGCGAACTTGTCCAGGTAGAGCACGCGCTTCGGCCTTGCGGCTAGGGGCGCGCTGGCGAGGCGCACGGCGGCCGCTTCGGCCGCCTCCGCGTCGCAGTGCGTGGCGGTGTCGGAGGGGGGGTGGGCAGCGACAGCCCCCACGTCGCTGTCACTGTCGCTGTCGGGATACTCCCAAGTGACAATAGCAGCGCCCTCATACTCGCCGGCCACCACCAGCGCCGCCACGCGCCCATCCACCCTGTTCAAATAGTGTTCCAGATCCAGCCGCTTCCCGAACGAGTCTTCGACGAGCGCCACGAGTTTTGGAAGGTCGATGGACCCGTGCGAGAGCTGCGTGCCGACATGGACGGTCAGCGGGATGCCGCGCTTCAGCAGCGTCGTGAGCGTCCCCGTGTGGTGCGCTTGCACGGGCAGCGAAGACGAGGTGAGCGGCTTGTCGGTGAGGAGGTTGTGGATTAGCGGGTTTTTTGTCTTTGTGGTTGCGGTCGTGCTGGGGGTGCTAGGGGGGGTTGTGGCCGCGGCGGCGGCGGCGGCGGCGGCGGCGGCCAGCAACGGCGTCGTAATCAGCGCGGAGCTCGTAGCAGGCAGCCCCTCGAGCGCCGTGCGCAGCGTGTGTAGATTCCTGGCGTGCGGCGAGTCGGCGGGCAGGTGCCCCGTGATGGTGGCGTGCTCCTGCGCAAGGTTGATAAACACGTGTGCGCCCGCGGGGCGGTCGTGCGACGGGATGCCGCCGAGGGGGTCGAGGAGGATGATGCGGTCCAGCGCGACGCCCTCCTGCGCTGCCAGCAGCGTCGTGAGGCATAGTAGCAGGTCGTCGCCTGTGGCCGCGGCGTACATGTGCGCGGTCGTCATTGAGAGTGGGGGGAGGACGGGGATCACGCCGCGGGCGAGCGGCGCGAGGAGCAGCTCTGGCGTGCTGATGGTGAGGGAGCTGGGGGCTCCGGGGGAGGTGGTGGTAGTGGTGCAGCCGTCGACGCGCCTCGCCCGCCCGCCGGATGCCTCGATGGCGGCCAGGACACGGTCGCACTGCGCCTCGATGTGGCGGCGCCATTGGGACAGCTGGCCGGGGGCGGGAGGGGGCGGCTCATCGAGGATGACGGCGGTGTAGAGGCCCAGCCGGGTCAGCTGCGAGAGGGTGCGGCCGATGCCGCGCAGCGTGGGTGTGTCGATTGTTGCCGCGTCGCGGATCTTCACGATGCCGATGTGGAGGTCGGCGGTGGGTGGCGGCGGCAGGGCGGCGGTGGGGGCGCCGGGCTGCGTGAATGAGGACTCTTTGAGGTATTTCAGGATGGCGGGCGCGGGGGTGAAGCGCTTTAGGTAGGAGCGGGCTTCGCGCTTGGTGGAGGTTGAGGTGAGGACGGAGAGGTAGAGCTCCTAGTGCGGGGGGGGGGGGGGGCGTCAGGAGGGTTGGTCTGGTATGGGTTGGGCTGCATGGTGCGGTGGTAGGTGGGGGCGGGGGGACGAACTTTGTCTGCGGTATTGCTACAGTACGGGGGGTTGTTGGGGCGGTGGTCGGCGGCGGTGGCGGTGGTGCTGAGGTGCTGGGCTGCGGAGGCCTGTGGGTTTGTTAGTCTGCAGGTAGAGAGAGAGATATGGGGATAGAGGAGAGGGCACGTACGGCGGCGCGGGAGACGCTCACGGCGGCAGTGACCTTGACGCGGGATGCGGCGGCCGTGAGGGCTGCCATTGCGAGGAATTGGTGGTGGGGGAGAGGAGGAGAAGAAGCAGAGGGGGAGAGAGAAGGGAAGACGAAGAAGCAGAGGGAGGAGAGAGAAGGGAAGACGAAGAAGAAGAAGAAGACGAGGTTGTGTGTGTTCTGAATCACATGCGCCCCCGATAAGCACACACACGCACGCACTCACGTCACCCAGCCCCGTCAATGATCACGGTGCAGGAAGTGAGTGACTGCAGTCTGCAGCTGCCAATGATTGCAGATTGCAGATTGCAGATTGCAGATTGCGGATGTCAAGATAAGATGAGTTTTATGCACCCCACGCGGAGGATTGCGTGATCTGATTAGATAACGCATCCATCACCCATCAGTCCACCCGCAACAAACTAAGGCAATCACAGCTTCTCACCCAGCGCAGCACTCAATCGCATCTACGCAGCGCACGGATCTACACGTTTAATCCGCCGCGTTGATTCTTGGATCCACAGCACCTACAAAGTCCCCCTGACGATCTACGCTTTCTACGAGTCTCGCCCGCCGCGTCACTCTTCACGACCACCAGCGGCGCTCTGGCGTCTGATCACCGCGCCAACCTTATCTACACACAACGCACGACTCACCCCCAACCCGCAACCATGCAGCCCCACCGCCCGCAAACCTCCTTCCACACCCCCCCCATCTTCCCCCCCCTCCCCCGCAAGCGGCGCCCCCCCCTTTCCCGCTCCCCCTCCCCCTCCTCCTCCTCCATCCGCACCCCCTCCACCCACACCGCCCGCCACCCCCTCCACTCCGGCCACCGCCCCCAAACCACCACCCTAACACACCTGCACACAAACTCGCTCCCCTCCGCCCCCCTGCCCCCCTCCACCCTGCGCCAGCGCCACCTCGCAACCCTCACCACCCTCCTCCACCACGCCCTCTCCACCAACGACCTCCCGCGCGCCTCGCGCGCCTACGCCCTCCTGCTCCGCACGCCCAGCACCGACATCCGCGCCTTCTGGCGCCTCGGCGTCGAGTTGCTGATACGGCGCGGGGAGCCGCAGAAGGCCGTGGAGCTCGTGACGCGGCTGGCGCTGGGGTATCCGTACAACAAGGGGACGCACGCGTTCCACTCGGCGCTGAGCGGCGGCGAGGAAGGGGGTGGTGGTGGTGGCGGTGGCGGTGGCGGTGGCGGTGGGATTGATGGTGGTGGGGAGGGGGCGCTGGTGAGGCCCAGTGTGCTGGAGTTTGTGCCGGGGCTGCTGGAGGTGCTGGTGTTGGTGGGTGAGGGGGTGGAGGCAAGAGGGAAGGTGTGGGAGCGGCTGGAGGGGTGGATGGTGGGGCCGCCGTGGGCGGAGATGAGGGTGCTGTGGGGGTGGAGGGGGTGTGTTGCGGCGTGGTGTGCTGATGGGGTGGCGGTCGGGGGGGAGGAATGGAAGAGGTGGAGGGCGGAGGAGGATAGGGCGTGGAGGGGGTTTGTGGAACGGGGGGGGGTGGTGCCGGCGGTGGCGAGGAGGGGGGTGCGGGAGGAGGGGGAGGGGAGCGAGGGGGAGGAGGGGGAAGAAGGGGGGGAAGAGGAGGAGGAGGAAGAGGAGGTTGTGGGGCAGGTATCCAAGTAGTTAAAATAGTTAATAAAGCCCCATTCTGCGAGTATTTCACTTTCCCGAGTCCTAGCGTCGTTTCATACGGTTCTACATAAAGCGCTTCTATAGTTCATTAGCATTTACGGCCACCTAGCATCGTTCCGATCTACTACGACTCCTGTCTAAGACTATTCCAACACCCCAGCTACCACTTCCGTCACAAGGTCAAATCATCCAATCACGGGCACGCCAATAACTACGCCCCAATCATGCAAACCTACCTACCACCAGGTACGGACAAGTTCCATTGTCACTGTCATTGTAATTATTATTATTATTATTATACCGCCAACCGTCCAAAATGCCAAGTCAGTCCAAGGACTGACAGACCGGACTGCATGTGGACTGCATGAAAAGACTTGGCAGTCCGTCCAAACAGTCAGTCGACTGATGGACTGACGGGACTGCGTAAGACACAAAAGGAGTTTAGTGTAATCTGAAAAAAGAATTAACATAATTATGGCATAGAAACTACATTGTATATTGTACTTCAAAATATCGTACATTCAGACTTCAGCCAGAACTCTCTTTAAAAAAATCTCAATTTTTTTTTTTTTTTTTTCAATTAGATACTTATGGCCTCCATGAGTTTTACAAACCCCCCCACCCAAACCGGGCAAGCAGTACGCGCCGAGGGGGGGGGGGGGGGGAAAGGAATCATATACTGCCCATGCTTCATGTCAACAGCTAGTAAACTGAGATACCTACTATCGAATAATTCCAGCCCTTATACCAGCTCTGTCTTCTCCGTCTGTTAACCTCTAGTAGACAAAATCTATAGCTATTAAACGCACGTGGTACTTAAGTAACCTTAAGGGCAACCTTTCTTTCAAAGCTTTTCTGTTCTGCTATATACATAGATGTATTCACATAAAAAAAAAAGGGGTGGAGGGGGGGGTATATATACTACCGGCCCTACAGGAAGTGTCTATTTTTTCGGTTTTATCCAAGCCTAGCTCGATGAACGCCCGCCCACCCATGATACTAACTCTTGTTTCGCCTCTCCCCTCTAGGAGCATAAGATAAGTGACCAAGTCCTTTACTGTATAAAGGTGACGAAGTCATATAGTGACTAAATGACCGAGTCTTTTAAAATCGTCATTTATATGACCACCGTTAATAAATGACTAGTCATTTAGAGCTAAATGACCTTTTTTTTTTTTAATTTATTATTTTACTTCTAAATTATATTATTTACTACGGATACGGTATATATATATATCTCTGTCCGTCGTTATTTATCTCGTATAATCTGCTGCTACCACTGCTGCTGCTGCTGCTATTAGTGGTGGCTATACCAATTGGCACGATAGATCTGACCTACATACCTGTTACTGGTGATGATGGTGGTAGTGATGGTGTTGATGAGGATGAGAATGATGAGGATGATGGCGAGGTTTTGGAGAGAAGAGGTGGGAGGAGAGGCATCTTTACAGCTGGAGGATCAGAAATAAGGTTTCACTAGCGTAAAGTTAAAGTTTTCAACCAAAAAAACCTACGGTCAATTAGTAGAAAATGACGAAATAATTTCTATTCTTATACCCCAGAGGCCCTCCCCCTCCCCCCCCCCCCCAAAACCGTAAAACTCCAGAATTGACAGCGCCAACCAGATTAGTACTCCGCCTCCCCAAAAAAACACTCTCAGGATTCTCCATGTTCTACGTAAATACGTAACAATACACCACGGCTATATCCGGAGGGGTCACTCAATCACAACCCAGCCCACGTACCCACGACCCCCCCAGATTCCACTACCTCCAAGATCACACACTCCCGGCAATAAATACCTCACTATATGCAGTACGATGAGAGAGAGAAACTCTGCCCTGCTAAACTCAATATATTCCAATAATTCGGGTGGGACAATCTAAAGCTAGGATTAAGGGTGATTGATAACAGGTTTATGTGTTTTTCTCACCAGCACGTAAAGTTGCTCCTAGACTGACATGCGAGTGTATTTAGGTGTCAAAACACACCTGATCCTATAAGCTTTCGACCTTCTCCACGCGTTTCCAAGGAACCGGACGTAGGTTTAAGAGGTCAGAACCAATCATTAGCAAAAACAAAAAGCGAATGATGAGTTCGTTACCCAGGATTCCCACGTGGTCACCCACCGCAGTACTGACTAGGCGATATGTTGGTTATGTATGGCAGAGCGGACGGGATGCCCAGTTTTCAACATTCTATGAACGAACACGTCAGTGTCAACGGTTTTGAAACTTTCAATGGTGTCTGTCGCATTATGGATCAATGCTTTAACACCGACATGGCTTTTTTATATATATATATATAAGCCTTATATAAACCTTACAAAAACCTTAGCTAAATTACAGGGTTATAAAAGGCTTATTCATCATATAAACCCACGATAAGTGTAATCTAAGGATGTTTTAAGGATCAAGTAAGACTCAAACCGAAATCCCCTTAAAAAGGATGACATTCGGAAGAGACCCTTATAAATCTATGATTTGTCTAAGAATCTTATATGGTCTAGGTAAGACTTAACCTCCTGTGGTTGATCGGGCGATAAAGTAATCACCAGCAAGTACCTTACCGTCGAAACGGGTAAAATAATAAGGCTGATTTTGAGCTCTAAGATGTAGAAAAGCCTTAAATAAGACATATATCTCAAAAAAGCAAAAAATAAGGGTGTTTTGGGCAAAAGCATGATATTTGCTTAATATTACCACCAAATAAGGCTCTTTTAAAACCTTTACTAGTATTAGGATTACCAGATAAATAAGCATTATGGAAATTCATCAGGTTTATAGACATTTACGAGTGCTAAGGCTGTGTTAGGGTTAGGCACTTAGCAAATATTAAACCGTGTTCTTCCATCTGTTCTTTAATACCCTCTCCTCTACCTCTCTGTCACCTCCGTCCCCTCTACCTCTCTATCACCTCCGTCCCCTCTACTCTCCTAGCACCACCACCACCCCCCCCCCCCCCCCAAATCTCCTAATCATCAAAAACATAGGCTAATCAGCGAATCTAGCAGCAGCAGCAGCACCGAACCAAGCACCAAATCGAGCATCAAATAGAGCAGCAAATCGAGCATCAAATAGAGCAGCTAATCGAGTACCTAATCGAGTACCTAGTCGAGCACCTAATCGAGCACCCAATTGAGCGAACTAGGTCAATAGGCAGGTAGACAGGTAGGCAGGTAGGGAGATGTGTAGGCGGGGATATAGATAGATTGTCTTAAATCAATGTACACATTAAATTCAGTATTAATAGAAACTTCATTTCCGAAATTCACTATGGCGAATAAGTGTAAAAGTATACCTATCAGGCTATCATGCTGATCTCACGAATAAACATTATTCAGCCTTATTTTTCAAAATACCTTAAATAAGACTGATCAAGCCCGTTAAGCCTTAAAATATTTTAAGATAATCAAAACCATAGTCTAATAAGGACCTTAAAAAGAAATAAGAGAAAATCGTCAAAAAAGGCAAATATCATGCTTATTTAAGCCTAAAATAAGACTTAAAATAATACCCGTTTCGACGGTAAGGTAGCTTGATTAGAGTCTTTTAGCTGCGCGAGTTGAACAGAAAGTCAAGCAGGTTGGACAGAAAGTCTCGCTGTTTTAGGAAGAGACTTGCAGTCGTTCAACCAATAAGATGTGCAGGATTTTTTGTCGAAGTGCTCGACTTCTGTCCAACTCTTGCAGCTAAAAGACTCCCAAACAAAAAATTTGAGTTCGGTACCCAGGATTCCCACATGGTCACCCACTGCCGGACTAACTAGGCGATATATTGTTTATGTATGGTAGAGCGGACGGGATGCCCAGATTTCAATATTCTACGACCGAACACGCTGAGAATGATCACTTTACTGGTTTTAGTTTTTACAAAAATCATGATTGTCCAACAAGCACCGCTTTGGCCGAGTCCACCGACACAAACCTCAGGCGACTTTTTCCATTGAACCTAGCCTACTTCTTTGTCGCCTTTCAAGGGTTTAATAGCACATGACGAGCACCCACCTCCGGGTCTTCTGTCATTGACTAAGGATTTCGATGCCTGTAAACTCGTGAGCCGTAGTCAAAGTACTATAATAATAGCCTATCATGTAAGTCTATGCCAGTGGCACAGCTCCTTTCTGGGGTATTGGCATGGAAGACATTCTAATACTTCATATCCGTAGATGAGGCAGTATGTGTTTCTCCATGCACGTATGTACAGCCACGCTACAAAAGTGTTCGTGAGACATTTCTCCATAAGTATGTAACCGTGGCGGACCATCAAAAAAAAACCCCAAGAGAAGACTTTCCCAGTGACCAATGGCGCCCGAATCATTGAAGAAAAAGTATATAGTCACGAACTATATTATATATTTTTCGTTATTTTGAATCTCAAAATTAACAGCATCAATATTACGGGTGTGCCACACTGCGCACTGACATTAAAACTAAATCACGAACACCTTTGCAGAGTGGCTGTATACTTGATTTGTGTCTCTCCTTCTGTGAGAAACGCTGCAACCACTTGAACCGATCGATTACAACTCTCTCTGAACTGTGGGCAACTCACGTCAGCGAACTTTACGGGGCGTTCAAGCAAAAAACCGCCAATAGTTGTGTGGTGCAAAAGAACTCGAAGTACCTTTTCCGAATAGGAGCATATTATCTCTTGATATTTATCGGTCCATCTTGGACACCGTTAGGCTTAACTAGGGTCAGTTAGGGTTACGAAAGCGTTGTATTGATGTGTACGCACCAGCAGATTAATGGCAGCGAGTAAAAAAAAATTATTTGAGTTCGTTACCTAGGATTCCCACATGGTCACCCACTGCAGTACTGACTAAGCGATATCATGTTTGTGTATGGCAGAGCGGACGGGATGCCCAATTTTCATGATTCTATGAACGAACACGTCAGGTTCTTCCGCTAAAAGAATTTATTTTTTTGCCATGAAACGAGTGCTACGTGGTGAACAAGATTTCGAGTGCTATTCCATGATGCTTGCGAAAACATTCCACTCCACACCGTTTGTAGGGTTTGGTGCTTTTCCTGTAAACAGAAATCGTTGACGAAGTACTGAAGACTTAAACCACACCAAACTCTTAGCCAGAACAGGATTTTATAAGGACCCTTTAGAAGTATAAATCCTTTTTCTAGTCTTATTTCATCATTATTTCGAATTCATCCTCATTTCATCCTTATTTTACCCTTATATCACACTTACACCACACTTATATCACACTTATGGGGGAGTTACGTATACGAACGGACTTATCATAAAACTCTGTTTTTGCAAAGGGTTTTATAAGCTTCCGACGGGCCATAAATGTAAGTACATATTTCTTCAGGAAACATATCGATGGATATGTATATCCAAAGCAAATCAATAGGTGTGTACATAGTTCTACTCATATAGACAAACAATAAATACTACGGTAGTCCCGTAGTGGATTGACGTGCTAGTAGGTGCCAGAATAGAGGTCAGAATATGCCTGCCTGTCTGTCCGCCGGTCTAGATGTGTCCTCATGTCTGTTTAGAAAATTGACGCCAAAATAGATATCTGAGAAAGAGTCCTAGCAATAGTCAGAATAGGAATCCGAATAAATACCAGGATAGGAGTCATAATATTATAAATCTCCTTACCCCCTCGTATGCGTCTACTTCTGACCGGCGCTCCGAATGAGCAGTGAACTGAACAAATATCCTACTGTTGGGCGTCATAATATAAATCAGTATCGATGGCCTAGTTTTAGTCAAACATGTTTAAAAGATTTCTTTTTGGAACTCTAAACCTACTAGCAACCCTTATCCATCCTAGCCGTTGTGACAGTAAAGTAGAAGGATTTCCTGCACCAATTATCACTCGGCTACTTCCGTTCCCATCGCAATTATTTCCCATAGGGTACATATGTACCTAGTGCAGGTAGTACCATCAATTCTTGCTCAGCCATTATATATACTCGCAACTCGGATCGTTTCAATATTCTGTCTCGCGATTTGGCAGCGGCGATTGGTAGATCCGATCTAGACCTTCGATCAATAAATTACGCGCCCACTCTAAAAATTCAGAAAGACAGTGATCACTACTTATCGCAGGCACGATACAAGTATATGTATCGATCATACAAGTCAATGCCCGACAACGACCCAGGCTGGCCACAACGCCTGAATGCAACGCTTGAAATACATATTCGCTAGTATGGATGATTGTTCATTATCATAGTCGCTAAATCTTAAAAGGGAACCAATTTACAGAATAAATCGGGAGTGCCCGGCAGCCTCTGGATGTGATGTTCGGCCTCCTATCCTATTCTCACGATGAATGTTAAGTAAAGATCCAGGGCCTCGAATGGACTTAGGCCCGAATTTGTTTGTCCGGGTAGGACATGCGAGAATATATTTGGGCTGGGCCGGGCCGTACGTAAAATACTTAATCCTACTCGGCCTTCGCATTCGACAGACTTTGCCAACACTAGATATTCTGGGTTGGGAACGCCTTTCCAAGGACATGTCTGCATGGACCAGGCCTAACTGAGCCTACCTTGGGCTAGAGTGGGCTAGCTGGGCCTATGATGTTTCGATCCCGGACTAGTACATCGGCCTTACAAAAGAAAAGGTAAAAGATACGAGTTCGTTACCCAGGATTCCCACGTGGTCACCCACCGCAGTACTGACTAGGCGATATGTTGGTTATGTATGGCAGAGCGGACGGGATGCCCAGTTTTCAACATTCTATGAACGAACACGGTGGTTAAAGCTCAAAGACAATACTTATTGATTTGACGAAGAACTCCCGACTCTTGCGGTCTACAACTACAACAGCCCCAACCACTCAACTTTCGTACTATTTCCGAGAGGAACTTATTATGGTGGAGATATCAAAAGTGCAATCCTCATCCAAGGCTTATAAACCCTTATCCGGAAGGGGATGTTATAAAGACGTTTTCTACGTATACATAAGTATGTATGACTCAAATAAGTTAGCGATAAGCATGTTTCAATGCCTTTATAATGCTTAAATAAGTATTCGAAGAGTGTCTTCATTCAGATAACTTGATAAGGTTCTTGTAATACTTATCTCCTTCTGGATAAATTTTCAGTGAGTTTTTATCTGTTTCTAACGATACGACGATAAATTCTCAAGGATGGAAGGACTTGAAGGAATCAGCCAAAAGGCGCGGAGGCAGCAACACCAACAGTTGCTTCGACCAACACAAGCGGGGCAAGTCTTCAACCAAACAAGTTTTCTTTTGAGAAGAAGCAAAATGAGAAGAATGTGTGAGTTCGGTACCCAGGATTCCCAGATGGTCACTCACTGTAGTATGACTGAGTGGACGAGATGCCCAAATTTCATCGTTCTATGACCGAACACGCCGCGCCAGATTCTGTTGATTTGAATACAAGAAGCAAATTCTTGGCATAATTACCTTTTTGTAGATTGATACTGGGCAAAAATTACCTCTCTGCTGGATGCGGTGGGAACATTCGAATACATATCCCGTACTGGCTTTCTTTTTTCACTCACTCAGACCCACTATGAGTCGTGGCGCCTCGTAGTAAACTCTCATGAACGGATATTAGAAAGTTACAAAGTTATTTCTATTATCTCTCTCGGAAATAAGAGGTATTTTTACTAAATATCAGTACTAAATATCCTTTTTTAATGCATATAACCTAAGCTAATCGATTGTTAATGCAATAACGACAGAAAAGTCAAGCCTAATACTAGCCACATTTTCTCTACTGCATAATTAATCGCTTTATGTTAATAAAAATATATAGGCATCGGCAATTATCTACCCCAGGAGTAGAATTATCACAGGATGTCGTCGTCATAAGGCCGAACCCCGTACAGCACCAAGGCCCCCGAACCATCGAGGCGCAATACTCCCGCAGTTCATGCTATTACGCTCTTGACATATTAGTCCAAGCACAAACCCGCCTGTATTCACCGTATTTACCACTTCGATCATTGCCAGAAACCAGCACCTAAAAATGGCTCTTCTCCAGTGCTTGACACCCTTTAATCACGACTATCACTCGGGCCCACCCTTACAACCCAGACCTTAGCCTACGAGGCCTAGCCTAGACCACGCCTGATTAGAAGAAGTACCACGAGACCTTCGTCCCCCCACCCTCCTCGATGTTTCACCTTTTTTTGCACGGATCCAAAGCTTCCCGAGAGTGCAATAGGTAGTAGCTAGGGGGGTTGTCAATCTCCGACATCTACTAGTTGCAGGAAGGCAATGCCTTGGCGTAGATTCCGGATGTAGAGTAGAGCCACATATAACCGAGCGACTATCGCAACCGATCTTGGTGAGGGATCGTGGGAGCCAGCTTAGGGATTCGCAGGAGTTGAGAAGACTATGTATGCAGTTGGCAAGGCGGATTGTTGACATCATGACCGATTCCCTCTTCTAGTGAGCTCACAAGAGTCAACCGATCCAGACAACCGGATTTTGAAGCCTGTGCGAGTTGAGAGACGGGTTCGTAGTGAGACTTACGCATGGGGGTAGGTTATGTATGAATTGGCATCTGTCTGATAGGAACAGTGCAGGATAATACAGGCAGAGACCATGCGAAGCATTTCGCGCTGTAACATCTGATGCAATCGCGACTTCTGAACGCATAGCTTTTTGTGCATGCGTGGAATAAGGAATATCATGCGAATATTAATTTATTCTTCTTGACTAAAATTGGCCGCTAACTCTACTTTGCGCTTGATCGGGTATATCAATCATGTATGATCACTCGATATTTATTATCCCCACGCACTTCAGCTTGCAAATAAAATCAATCACCGAGATATACCGCCCTTAAAAATTGATAACAATAATCAGGAACATCACAATCTCCGCTTGTAAAACGTGTTCGTAGAGCATGCTCAAATTTCAACCACCCGTGGTAATATTCCGGCGACCCCATTTCGCAACCGTGTAACCCATGATACCTCCTGAGCGGCATGCTCTAGCCTAGATCTTTATAGGTGCATGGAGGTGCGGGAACAGGCGGTAAAAAGATATTGAATATATGCGCCAAACCCGGATCGAACGGGTGACCTTCAGATTATTTGACTGAGTGTTAACTTCAGTCTGACGCTCTCCCAACTGAGCTATTAGCGCATGGTGTCAACAACAAAATAAGAGGGTTGTCAACCAATCTTTTTCCTAATAATTAAGTTGGCACAATAGTAAAAATATTTGTACTTCTCCCCAAATCTATTTTTTGCTTCCGACAGGGTCGCAAACTCGGGCAAATAATTCTTCAACGTACTCAAGCTTTCCATGCATGACGTACATAAGTTATATCTTACGGTGTCCCAATCCCCCCGATAATCCACGTACCTAGAGCTGAGTGAGATCTGATGATGCGGTAATCGCGCGGTTTAATTTTAATACGAAAATCGTTAAGATGCCATGTGGTTTTAACCCAATACATGCATGTACAGTCCTATTATGCTAAATAGAAAATAGGGCTCAATTACTTACCCAAATCAAAAACCGAATCATTCAGCTACTCGATCGAACAACTAAAGTCGAATTCGATGCCCCGGCTGTCGTGGGCGGAGAACCCTGATACTTGTATTTAGTTAATTCCGATATTGCAGATGTAGAGAGGAATGTACTCTAGAGATTTATCTCAGGACCATCACCCTTGTTCCCCTACCGTCAATGACCGATATCACACCATCCCATGGCAGTCCATGGATGTGTAGACGACGCATACCCTGAAGAAAAAGGCTATGATATACCGATCCGGAATTCGAAACTGGACTTGCTGGATTGGAATTCCCTACTAATAAGTACTAGACGCTCATAGTATTTAGCTCTATAGAGCCAAGGCTAGTCCCTAAAGGGCAAGTTCACCCGCACCAATCAAACAATTTTTATAGGGAAGCTTCTCGGATATCCCAAGATTGTAATGCAGATAACCGAATATCCGACCGTGAGCTTCAGAGTCTTTAGTAACGGACAAGTATTACTCAAGATCAAAAAATATCACTCCGACACAGGCAGGATTGCCATGATATGATGATGTGCATCCCCTTTCCAGGCACTGATTGTATTGAGAATTAGTTATCTGGTTCTAGTTAGAGATTATTACTACATTAGTTTCTTGATGTCAAGTAAACAACATACTGGAAACAACAGGGAGAGCGTGCAGATAAAGCTACACACTGGATTTCTAGCGTAGTTTGGTTTAAAGAGAAGGAAGCTTGCGAGTAAATGTATTCCATCCAAGTCTTAGCAGCACATGTTCTTATGCTACTGCTTCCCCCCGGCTAGACCTTCGACGGGATATCTAAACTGTATAGTCTTCATTGGCGTGGTCAGGAACGCTTCTGATTGGTTGAATAGTCTGCATATACACCACAAAGAATTCACTGCTCCCGACCCGGAAGTGAAGAGGTTTGATATCGAATTTTTTTTTTATAAGCTATATATCAATATTAGGAGCCCTTTATTGAGAAGACAGAATTGATATATATCATAGACAACTGACTACGTAGATTGTATTATTTCACTCTCTTAGGCTTTAGCGAAACTACGAATCTACATAGGTGGTCAACTTTAGAATATTTGCGGCTGGAGATCGCACTACACTTGTATAATGAAGGGCAGTGCCAACACGAGCCCTTTTTTAAGTGAGCTATTAATTGTGAAATTCTGCTAGTACTTTCTTCTTTGTTTAGGCCATGTACATACCGCTCTATTCATAGCGTTTCCGAACACGACCAATATTGCATGACATACAAAAAGGTGGATTTGGCGCTTTTTTGTATGGCATGCAATAGCAGTCGTGTTCGGAAACGTCATGAAATTAGTAGTAGAGTACGTATGCAGGTATCGGCTATTACTAGTATATCAGCCTCACAATGCGAGGGAAGTACTCGCGACAGGCATGAAGTACCCGAATATGCGGCTGCAAGCTTTTGGTGTATTTTTGTCTTCTACTCCAATGAAATTGCAGATTAGGACGTGCATTTTCGGGTACTTGTTACCTGCTGCGAGTAAGAACGCAACCTTACAGAGCCGTGATAGTCAATGTTAGCATCGTTTCATGACAATGAGAGACCCGAAAATAGCACAGGTATCGCGCTTCGAATGCTTGGACCAGTGCTCCCAGTGAGGTCGTACTATATCTTGCGAGTGATACTTCATGAGTTCATGGGTCATAATTCCCGACAGAGCGGTTGAGGGGGGGCCAGGATAAGTGTCTAGGCAACCACCAGTTGCAACGCGTGTGTGAAACCATCACCTCCGCTAATCCTACTCCTCCGAGGCTTAGAGCTAGAGCCTAGAAGCCAAGAACTTTCCGTGCATCAATGAAATGAATTGTATTTGTGCGACTAGCTATATTGGCCGCCGATGTACTAGGCCCTTGGAGATAATTTAAGGCGATGCAATCATGCAGAATTCAATGGCCTGTTCCTTGGTACATGTGCTGAGGCCGAAATGTGTGGTCAAAGAGCTTCAACCGTTTTCTTATGGCCAAATCAGCATACTACCTAGAAATTATATCCACAGCGATGCCTTCATGTCCGTTAAGCAGATTTAGGGTGTACCCGAATGTCCACAAAAAGCACCGAGCTGACATTTCCCACGGATTTTCCCGGTGGACTATGTACCTACTCGAATTACGAATAGGTAGCCCTATCCTTTTAATTTTATCTGCGAGCCCCCACAATGCGGGCCGTCCCGAGCTGGTTCTCTCCTCTCATGGAGGCTGTCCTGAGTGGGGGAACACCTTTAGCTGGTGGGGCCTGGTGGTTGTGAGTGATGCATGATTGTAGGTACAAGGCTAAACAACTCCATACAACCAGGGGTGTTGGCGCAACAGTTGATTGTTAAGGGGGGACTGAAACAATTTTGATACGCCTACCCAGCCAGACGGTTCGGGATTGTATTCTTGGGGAACGATTTCCGACGGTTTGGGCGCTACAGTTCAACCACCTGTCATTGGGTAGGAGGGCAGCTCCAAGTAGACGTCCTCGCTTCCAAAATAGTCGCCATCCTATAAACACGTTACAAACAACCAATGATCGATGTAAACTAGACACAAGAAGTATTCAGGCCCGTGTCTCAGTCACCCCACATAAAAGATGAGCAAAAGGCATTGGGAGCTGGGTATATATGCGTGTTTCTCTTCCCGCAAGCCGCATCTAGAGAGCCTGTCGAAAATAGGGGAAAGTCCCGGAAACCCCTACCAGCCCGAACAGCGAAGTCAACATAAACCAACTTCTGTCGGAATTGTTATTCACTTATTTTCTCTTCAATTGAAAGGAACCTACTCTAATATGGTGGTAGCACCGGTGATCCAGCGCTTTAAGGGCAATTTGCCGGGTCGATGCGGATACTAGGAGATGGCGACCCAAGCGGCTGGTAACAGCAAATACCAAACTGTCGTATCCGATCGGCTGGAGAAATTTGTTGCAGATCTGCCGGTAAACAGATCGCCTTTTGATTCCTGAGGACTGATACCACCCACAAAATCGATAAAATCATTGATTGGGTTTCTGATTGTTCCAAAATTTCCTACTGTGCGATGTTATTCTGGTTATGCCTATAAAGAAGTTCAAGTTTTAGCAAAATGAGTACTTTATCAAGAGCATCCGTTGTGCTTCAAGCTCCGGCTTTGCTTTGACCTTCTTTCTGGAACAGATAGCAGCAGCATCATCCCCTGTTATCCCGAAGGTAAACCGCAGAATAATCACTCCAACACGTCCCGGGGGCCCGTCTCTCTACCCCGGCTCTATTGCACCGGCTGCAACATGCTGGCACCTACAAAGTTGGTGCTCGGGCGCCGATTCCCAATTCGTTAAAATCCGATGAGCAATCGATGGTCCGATCCGGTCATGCGTAGATCAGACATCAACATTACCTGTTACCGGGTACTTGGTCTCAGACGATGCCAAAGCTTCAATCAACTTCACCCCACCACCACCACCACCACGCCAGGCCAGACCAGGCCAGACCAGGCCCTGGTAAGTCTGCCTTGCTTGAAGCCACTTGAGTTGGAAAAAAGCGCCATATTGATTATGGAAACAGGATTTGTGAAACGTAGTTAACGAGTTGCATTTGAAACATTATGTGGACTTCAAAAGCGTAGGCACCAGGCTTAAAAAAACGCCGTGTTTACTGAGTCAAGCGGGGTTCATGAATCTACGGCTTAAAGTGAGTCAATCAACGAATTGAGATGTAAATGCAAAGCTATACAAAATACCATGATGCCATAATCGCAGGTGAGGGGGTATGTTGGGATTTCGAATTTCCCTTCAAGCTGGTCATTATGTATTTTTTTCTGTAAACTTTTGATTTTGAGTGTCTGCCGAATTGGAGATGAGAGGAGTGTCGAGAATATGGGAACTGATCGAAAAGTATGAGAAAATCTTAAAGGAATATATGCGCGTAATTTGCCTCGGCCCTGCGATAACTATAGCTATAATAATCAGTATTCCTGAGTCTCTCACGTTGTCATATCTATTCTATATTTACAAAATATAACACGGTTTCCGGCAACAAGCATATCGAAGTTGAACTACCGCGAGGTTGGCATAAATCGTGCAGAGATGCTCCAATGCAAATCGTCTAGAAGGTTATGTGAATGGAACTAAGCTTAATTTGTAACCGTTTGGGGGAAAGTCGATGTAAAGGCGGTTTGGCGCGCGCTGCATGACCTGGAGTAGTAAATTCGAGGAGCACCGGCCTAATACCAAAAAAACAGACAGGAAGCTAACCTCAAATGTAACTCAGCACATTTTATTAGGTTGGGTATCTGGTCAATCGACCCTGCTTTTACGTTAAGGTGTTTCAGATTTTCCGATGATTCAAATCCCACTACTTGAGAGGAGCCAGAATCGAGTGGTCCGCCACCTTTATACATGGCGAACCGGAGAGTGGCCCCACCGTCGACTGCAATGTAATAAATTGCTCTGACTTGTGTTTAGGTAGATAAATCGGCAGACGTGATGTCGGAATCTAGCCTCAATATGCTGAAAAAGCGGTAGATGAGTTGACATTTGACCCCCGTCGGTGATCGCGGGATCTTAGACCATGGTCTCTTCGAGCTTCTAAATACAGGTTAGTCATTAAGCACCCCCATAGAGATAAACATTTGAGTAACACCAAATTTCTCAGCGTTTAAGCGGTTTTAACAGTAGCACGGGGTAAAATACGCATGCGAAATTTGCATAGCCAATTATCAGGGATTTTCCAACAGGTGAAATGGAATTATTTGCCACCTTTCCCCCCTGATCTTAAATGAGGGTGTTACGTGGCTGATGTCGATAACAATTCCTCATGTTCTTCTGTTTTTTGAAAGCAGTTACATACATGGATTTATTGACCCAGAAGACTTCTGTTCTGTTCCTAATTGAGGTTTAAGGGATATTGCATTTCATTCTGATTTTAAAAACCACCAACAATTTACTAGGCCTAGATCTTTCGGAGCCCGATCTCACTTCAGCTTGGTCACTCTCAAGGGGTTTGTATTCAATGACATCCATCTTGCAGATATTTTCAAGGTGTTTCCAAGCTAAATAACAGCAACAATTCCTTTAGATCACGTCATCGTGCGGTTTCCCCAGAGACCTTTGACCCGGCACGCATCTCTCATAAAAGCTCGCCCAATCGGTATATGCAGAAAAACTCTTCAGAAACCACCTGCAGAAGGTTCAATGCCTCCCATACTTGGCGTACAGATGTCTAGTCTAATCCTCAGGGAAAACTCGGGTTGACATGAATTACAAACTTCCCCTCTTTTTTTTATTCAGATGCAGATAAGTGCCTAGTAGTAACTCTAAGTTGAAGAAGGGATTATTGGATATCGTAGGGAAGTCCTCCATCTTATTCGGAATTTATAACTAGAGATCATATCTCTATTCAGATCTATATCCCACTAAAAGAACGGAAGTGACGCTTGCAGACGGATGGGTCCTGTCGGTAATCAATCGTGCGACATTGGGTCACAACCTGCCCCTTTCTCTCCCTATACTGACCTAGAAAGTATCATGTGGTCAATGGTCCTCTCACAATCAAGACCCAAAAGCACCTCAAATAAAATGTGACAAAACTCACAAGTCCAATAAAGTCGACGTGAGATTGATCAATGCCCTTGAGTAAGACCCTGCTTGTTTGAACTGTGTGTGGATAAAATCGAGAGCCAACGACTACCTTCCGGCTATAGATCAAGGCATGGACCCCATCTTTGTATGCAAAGGCTTTGTGGTCACCTACAGAAGTTACATGTATTCAATCTATAGGGGACACGTGACAGGTCCGCGTGGTCTTCAAGAATCCGGCACACGGACAGCGAAGAGAACCCCATAGGCCTCTTAACTTCAAATTCTGGTTCGTAAGATAGGTATATTGTGACGAGAGATAAGGTTGCCAAAGAGGGCCTAGAAAGAAAAGTTAGTTCCTGGTTGAGGAAAAGAATGCAGAAATAGGATCCAGGGGCAGACATGCAGAAAGGAAAAACCAATTAAATAAAACGGGTATTATCACTCTTTCATACCCTCGCACAAGGATCACCCAGCACCAATTTGGCCCGCCTAGACTCCATAGAATCGACAGCGGACTCTGGGGCACATACCCTACTACCCTACTACCCTCAGATGATTGAACGCCAAATTGCAAATCCCATTCGTTGATCGGACTCGGGACCCTAGGTTACATATGTCAAAGATAGTTGGGTAAGACCACTTTATTGTATAGGGCCTATATTGACATAGGACCCCGATATAAACATGGACCCCCTAACGGCAGATCGGGGCAGGATCTCATTGGTGAAGATATACTACTGTATGGGAAGATAGTGTAAAAGGGCTGGGCTGGTTGAGGCCACGGCCTGCTCGCTAGATTAGAGCATTATATGACCCCTGCACTCGCTGCCTCAATGACGAAAGTATCGTCCATTAGGTCGTGTGTTCCTGCAAGACGGGTGAGGGAATTGGGCTTGCCCCAAGCTTTTGGATGTTTTGTCCGAAGAAAACGTGTATGTACGAGTCATCGACATTCCTCCCTTTGAAAACATAAAAGTATGCAGCCGATATTCTGAGCCTGTTGTGTTAGGGCACTCAATAGCAGCTAGCTTCGACATGAATGGTGGATCAGACAATGCGCACCGGTTTTTTGTCACACAGACTTAGTAACTGCCTAGAGAATTGCTCCAAGACATATATATGTGTGCACATCGGGACTAAAGGTGGATTTAATTATCATTAATGCTATCATTTTTATCGTTTGATTATCTCGCCTCATCTGGAATTGTTTTCATCGATCTCTAGATTTAGAGGTCTTGCAGGAAATATTGCTCATATGAAAGGTATCTAATTTGAGCCATTACCTATCCGGGAAGCGAACCGTCTCAAATACATAAACCACTGCACGTGTCGTAATATATATTACGTGCCCGGTGTCGAAAGCGTGTTTCACAGACTTGTGTAGCGTGGTGCCGAACACTTTGAGAAAGCTCAGGCTCAGACATGGGAGATCTAACATCCTAGACATGGACGAATATTGACAATGCTCCGTCCTTGCTTCTTAGTAGCTTTTCTATTTAATTTTAATGTTCGTTGTCGTATTATGCTCAAAATCGAGATGAGACTTTGCAGGTCAAGCAAGTATCAATCCAGTCAACGGGTAGTGGGAAAATAGATAAAACTCCCAAATCAAATAAATAAAAGGATACTGACGTTAAGATCCCGAGTGACGGCAATGCCCGAAGGCGCCGAACCTGTGGAACATTCCTGTGGTTAGGCCTCGTGCGAAAAATTTCTCCGACACGCTTTAAAAAGATGAGAATGCTTAGTTTTAGAGGACTGTGCGCACACAACTCAAAAAGGATATCGAAAAGCCCAGAATTCTTCGCTACCAAATTGGCGGGAAGCCATTGAAAGAAGTGGAGTAAGTAAGAGAGACATGCGAAGCCGCGGAGATGACTATGCAACATCTGATCTCAGGGCGACTTTCTACCTGTTACGACAATGGGGGTGTCAAGGTGGAATGAGGCATCCCGAGACCCCGGTCTTGGATCGGGGCCACCCACGCGAGTTTCTGAACCAGCAGCTTGGTCCATTCGAAAGGGGTTCTCCACACCCTCTACAGCGGAGACATGTATTGAATTGAAGTTATGTCGATTTCTCGATATTCAACGAGAGAAGTGTTTTTTTTTTCTTTCTTTCCATGTTGTTTCAGAAACGTCAAGACCAAAAGCAAGGCTGCCTGCCTCTCTTCCCCCTCCCATTAGCATGCCTCAAGTCAGTAACCCTCAGTGTCGGCACAGACTTCCCTCTAGATCTCTCCAATGCATACTTTACCTTTACTGACTTTCCCACGCGGGGGGGGTTCGTCCGCCCTTGCGCACAGACACCGTTTTTTCCCGGAGTAAGGCAAGCATGAAAATGTGAGGCTAACGACAGGACAAGCGGAAACGGGTCCTCGGTTCTTCTTCATACAAAGATTCCTTGAAACAAGTGCTAGCTCAAGTCTTTGGAATTATCAATTCCCAATTCCACGGTTTGAAGTTCTCTCCGTAACGGGTAGTACCATAGTGAGAACAGACACCATAAAACTAAGACCGGGGTTATCGCGGCAACCCAACCAAGATATGCATGCCCGAACGGTTGGGTCACAAGAATGCAGGAAAGGCTATAAGACGATTGTTGCTGCAGTCTGGACGGGGGTGCCAATCCCCGACTTTTCTCATACCTTTGATGGCCCCGTGTTGTGTTGTTCTGTGTGTGTGCGTGTGCTCTTTTAACTAGCGGTGTTGTCGTGCCCTTTTTCCACCACGTCCAGCAAGTCGGTAGCAGCACCAATCCAGTAGAACACAACCTTCAACAGGATTTTGCAAATATATTCACCGTTCCCCAGCAATTTTCGGTTTCGTAGAATCCAAATCCAACCCAGGCCAGAACGACAGTAAAATGAGGTATAGCAAAGCTCCCCTTCCATTTACTTATTCTATCCTTTCTCATTTGTGTGCATGATGTTGTAGTAGTGGCTCAGATATCGACCAAAGCAACCCTGAGTCTGAAACTTGGTCGCTTGACCCTGTTTACAGAACAACGATCGAGATCAATGGACGGCTGTACCAGCAATGGGCTCTGGAGAATGGGACGTCTTTCTCCCCCGTCGATGAGGTATTCCAGTTATAACCTTTCAAATGTTTAGCTGTATCTGTGTCAATTCCATACTGAAATTTGTCTAGGATGAGAGGGAAAGGCTTGATAGAGTGCATAACGTATTCAAGCTCGTTTTCGACAATAGATTAATATTTCCACCCGTCAACAACCCTCAGAAAATTTTGGACTGTGGTTTTGGTTCTGCTGCATGGGCAGTGGAGGCCGCTGAAAGATATCCGAATTGTGAAGTCCGACCCCAGCTAAACAAGCCAGGTAGTTGATAAAATTAGCCTTTTCTAACAACGAGTGCTAGGTTATCGGTGTTGACATTAGCCCACATATGATGCCAGAAGAAACGCCTACAAATTTGTGGCTTCAAGTAAGTAATCTTTGGTTAACTGAAGCTAATCAAAAAAACCTCAAAGTGACTGACTAGGTCTACTTACCGTAAAATGAAGATCGATGATTTGAATCAACCTTTCACATTCCAAACAAACGAGTTTGACTTTATCCAATCCCGAGAGGTTATGGGTGGTATCAAAAAGGATCGATGGTCATCATATGTTAAGGACTGTGTTCGGTAAGTTTATAAGCAGTTCTAGGGATGCCCCCAGTAAAGGCTTGGTCAAGTCCCACAATCAGTCCACCTGAGATTCAATAGCTTTATTGAACGATTGGTGGAACAGGCTTTGTATGATAAATATGTCTGACGAACATAGTATCCTGAAGCCAGGGGGGTGGTTACAGCTCGTTGAAATTTATCCCATGATCCAGTCTGACAACGGTATGATCGACGACAATCACATCCTTCGTCAGGTCAGCAAGAATTACTTCAGCTCCATCGAAGATACCAAGGATCCGCGAGCTCCTTTGAAGCTGGATTCCATGATGAGGGAAGCGGGGTTAGTTGAGCTGGGAAGCAGAATGGTTCAATTGCATTTAAATGGATGGTCAAATGGTTAGTTACCCGTCTTATCCTTTCGTCATCAGCTACTGTTACAAACTATGAGCAGTTGCTGTGTCTTAGCGTGGAAATAAGCATAAGGACGTCCATGGACCGAAACAATCGGGACTGACAACGTTTGATGCGCACGGATACATTTTATCCAACTATTTTTCACTGTAACTTACTGACTCCTTTTTTTTTTTAATCACAACCATCAGTCGAGCGTGATCGCCTGATTGGCGAGAAATATGGCGAGGTCTTCAAGGACTGTATTGAAGGTCTACTTCAAATCCCATTCAAGGATAAATTTGGAATGTCCATAAATGAAGTTAGGGTCATGGCCGCGCGATTTCGACAGGAGGTGGATAACAAGAGCCTCAAACCATATTTTGGACTGTAAGTCTTTGTCAATATCCCAAAAGCAAGCACTAAAGACGAGAAGAGCTTATAGTTGACCATTGCCTCTCTAGGTACATCTCGATCGGACGCAAACCCAACCCATAACAGGTACAGTTCCAGAAGGGACTTTCAAAACAGAAAGGACTCACTTCGACCTACACCCATCATGAAACTTCAAATCAGTGACAGCGATAAGAAAATCAGCCTGGTGAAAATTAACATAAGCATAGGGATACAAGTATACGGGTGCTTGAGGGAAATTGGAGTTACGGGGTATACAATGAATTGGAGGAGCTATTCAATAGACATACAGTCATATTGACATGCGAGTTTTGTAGGGTGCAGTCATTCATTCGATTTAATTTTTTTTTTATTTCAAGCGAGTGGTTTTGTCGCGAACTTTAAGGTGCTGCACTTCGGGAGATATCCTTCCACCACCCATTTCGAATTCCGAGTTTGTCGAGATGACTATTTTCCAAATCATTTATTCATATTCAATTTAATATTTCTTTCCATATTTATTTCAGCAGGAAGGTATGGATGTCGTGATATCTTCTTGTTCAGTTTCCCATGGCCGATATTTCCAAGGCTTATAAGGCCTAGGGTGTTTCCGAGATGTTTCGAAGAAATGTTTCCCAAAGGTGTTTCCGAAGGATGTTTCCGAAGGGTGTTTCCGAGAGATGTTTCCGAAATCTCCCGCAGGTCGTTACAAATTTTTCCAGCCGGCGGATGAATGTACCAAACTTTATTTTGTTTTTCTCGTTCATATTCTTTAATTCAATGCTTGCTGAAAATAAGTTGCAGGTTGGAATTGCTGCTGTCTTTCGACGCGGATTGTCGTATGCTAGTTCCAAACAGACCTGTTGCAATCAACCAATCCGAACCAACCGGCCAATAGTACGCTCTTTCTCATCAGCTATGCCACCATTTCAGGATCCACCAACCAGACGATATGTTCCTGACGACAAAGATAAT
Source organism: Morchella sextelata (assembly GCF_020137385.1). Lineage (NCBI taxonomy): Eukaryota > Fungi > Ascomycota > Pezizomycetes > Pezizales > Morchellaceae > Morchella > Morchella sextelata. The sequence goes on from NW_025408636.1 coordinate 995,791, forward strand.
TATCTGGAAACAAACAAACGCATCAGCAGGTATCTCCCACGATGCACTCGTCCTCCAGATATCACCTCGGTCTCAGTTGGGGGGAAGGATATGCAAAATCATCTGTTTCGGCCGAAAGAAACTGGATCTCTCAGTTTGCCCATAGATCTAGGAGTTCAATTGCATCCGTTTCTTGGATTTGAAAATTATTCCATTCTTTTCCTGATGTTCTGTTTGTATTTTTGTTTGTGTTGATTCCGGTGTGCTGACAACGAAGGAAGGGAGAAAAAAGAAGGGGTGCTTTCGTTGTGGACCAAGTACATGTACGTACACCGCCGGTCCACTCAATAACCTGGGTGAGCAACGAGCAGCATACGCGCAGAATTGGCAAAATCAAAGCTAACTTTGCAGAAAGCTGCCTGGCGTTTAGCCGAACGCGGTCTGCTGCGTCTACTCGTAAATTCATGACGTTTCCGAACACGACTGCTATTGCATACCATATAAAAAGCGCTAAATCCACCTTTTTGTATGTCATGCAATATTGGTCGTGTTCGGAAACGCTATGAACTTACGAGTATATCAAGGATAGCAAACATAGGCGAAGAAATCACATGACTCTCTTTTCCACAGTGAGTTATGTAAGCTCACGTTTCTATGTCTGCCAGGAATTTGGGTGCACTCACCAAATTCTCCTGACCCTGCTTATGTATCGCCATGGCGAAAAACTCAGAGAGCAACTGGAATAACAAGAGGTGGCCAGCTTAAGAGAGAGAGGAGAGAGGAGTGGGAAGCTGCAAATTGAATGGTAGGAGGAGGGGGTACGTACCTCTTAGCTGGTTGTTACTTGCTTAGGCCACCATCTGGCCAGCTGTCTGTGGGGTCTGTAACCATTTCCATTCAGGAAGTGACGACGAGGAACGGTAGCGAGGAGGGTCCATGCTCTTCAATGTCATGGTGCTTGAATGGGGGAAAAACTAACGACGAGATATCAAACAAAGACAGGTGTGCACGGGAGCAACCTGATATTTGCGAGGCAGGAGGTGCCGATACATTGCCAATAAGACTCCGATCTAGATGTGGTTCCACGACCATGGGATCTTTGCAAGCAGCTCACGGGCCATCTTCCCGTTGGTATGCACCTCCGTGCTTTAACAGGTTTTTCTGCCCTTTCTGCCTTTCTGCCCTGCAGTCAATGCTAACTCTTGCACTTCTCCCTACTCACCCTCCGAAAGCCTCTTGACCTATAGGTATTTGAACCGACGATAAACCGGCGGGAAATTGCGTCTGAAAATGCATGCTCTTTCTCTTCTTCTGGTAAGGATATTTCGCACTACGGGAACCAGAGCGAGGAAAACCAAACCGTATTCAGTTACGATCACTCTCATTTCCGCGGGCCAATGTTCTCTATGGTACGTGCCTGCGATTTCCATTGTTTGTCCGCAGTGATTTTACAGCTCACAAGTAGCATTCTGATCGAAACTGGCTGTCACACTGTTAAATGCATAAAGAAATCCCCTTTGAGGTGATTAACGAAAGCTACTGGTCACTCATAAAATGAATGCTAGTGATTGGTGTATCTAGGTTTCCGGCGACCATTCACTTGCAACTAGAAGTAGCGTCACGCATAAAAACTCAGATTCTATTGGTGCACGAATATGACGAGATTTCTGTGGGGGGTATTTATAGTCCGAGCGAGGATTCTTCTGGGCCTAGACACGTTAGGTCGATGTCACGTCAAGTAGCCTTCAAACCCCACTTATCAACAAAAATAACGTTCTGATAGCCCCCACCCCAGGAGGAAGCGCCTACAACAATGGAGAACATTATCATGGGCTCTCACTCGTAAGGGAGCATTTATATCCTCTTTCTATCTTTATAAAATGCGTATACTGAAAGACACCCCGATAATTTACCCCTTATTCTCGGAGTTTCGGTATTCTTATTAACCGAATCGAAAGCTCTAAGCGCAACTTGCGCAATCGCAATATGGGTTGGTAAGATGATTTTTGTCATATGGTAAAGCTAGATTTTTGTCATATGGTGGTAGAATTGTGGGCTCGAGCGCAGTCTCTCTAAACCCACGATACCCCACCCCCACCCCCACCCCTGTGATTAGCAGCTTCATTACATCTTTAAAGGTTACAAGAGGAAGATTTGAAAAAGGAACGGCCGACACAAATCATATGAGAGAACTACATGTACCTATCTTACGATCCTAGCTTTGGCAGTATTGTGGTCTGTGCTCACTAGTCTGTAGTCTATCATGTGATTTCTAGGCCCAATCTCTTGGGGCAGGTGGCTTCCCGCACATCTCGCGAATCATATCTCGAGAAGGAGGACTCAAACAATCCTTCAATAATGTTTCTCAAGGAAGTATGATCTTACAACGTACGGCACGCTGCATGATATGAAAAGGTTTCTTACTGATGCTTAATTTAGTCGTATGAGACATTGTCTGGGACCTTCCGTGTACTCCCTTAGTTTTCAGGAAACGTTATGATTTCAGCAACAAAATACGGTACACGTGTGTATGACGATACAAGTCGTGTGGAAATCTTTATGTGGATGCTTTAAAACGTTGGTCAATGACTGACCGTAACGCTTGTGGCTTTTGTGCAATTTCATCTAAACCAGCGACTAGAGGCTGGCCAAACAATGTCCCTGCAATCTCTCTGATGAAAACTTGGAAGAATACTTCTCATGTCTGAGTCAATGAATCGTCGTCATCTAGAGAGATGAAATAATAAGACATATATCATCATCGTTGAGAGGCGTCTGTTTGATCAATAAACATACTCGCTGGTGCCATCCCTGTTAGCCGAATATCGAACAGGTTTATGAAATAAATGCATCACATATCATTTCATACGTGGTCGCGTTAAGGAGATCTATCAATATGCAAAAGTAGATAGGGAATGATGCCCCATTTCTGCAAACCCGAGAAGGTAGAGTAGGTCACCGTACACCGGGACAAATTTCCAATAGGAAGCTCGGATCCGTAGAGAATTCGTATATCATTGACGCCGGAATTCCGCTAGCTGTCCTGTTTTGTAGGCAGTGAGCCGCCGCTGCAGACCACTCAAGGATACTAATGCAAGTCTCAGACAACGTACACTTTGCAAAAAAAGGGGGTTTTCTGCCTTCAACGGCATATCTAACAAGCTACGCACCCAGGAAAGTTTCATTACTTATGAGTTATCTATCAATCATACGCCAGAATTTTCCCCTCAGTAAATTCGACGTGTGTGACTTTCGCAGAAATCAAATGGAACGGCCCTTGACAATGCGGTCTAAATAAGGTGCGGCGTTCTGAATCAGGTGGTCCAAGTTCAGCCTTGTCTACATGTAGTTCAACGGGATCGATGCGTCTCAAACCCTGAAAAAGCATCCTAGTTCAAAGGCAGTGTTAGATTATTTAGAGACGGTTGACGAGGCAGAAAAGACACATCAAGTAAAAATTATGCAGCCAAGAGATTCAACCATTCAACCATCAACGGGTTACCTGCTCTAGAAACGTATTGAAGGAGGACAGCAGCTTTCAAATGAATTTCTGTTCTGCCGTGTCCTTTAGAAAAATAGACACGTCAGCTCAGCTCTAAAAATTGGGGGTGAGCTGCTTTGATGATACATGTATGTACCTACATGTATTTCTTGAGGTTGTACGTGCATTCATGTATGTACACCCGACAGAGCTGAGAGAACGCACGATACATCGGTAATGTGTGGGTGACTACTTCTAGCCTCCCGTTACGCATATATATATTGGTCGATAAAGCTATCTAAATCTTTTTTATGCTGATTAAATTTAACAGCACAGCGGTACAATATGCAATCGATCACCGTACTCACTCTACCCTGTTGATGAACAGGGGATCCAGTTAAGCCGGTAGAGATTAATAGTATTTCACATCTTGGCAATGTATTTCTTGCCATATGTACGGAGGTATCACTTTCCTCCCTCGTTAGTCAATAGGCAGTTACGTACCAAGTAACGGTTAACGACTGTAGATTACTACGAGGGTAGGATGATCTGTTGATGGTTGGCCCGTGGCTGCAACATTTCAGAATCAGAATCTCATTAGAGTGTATTTGCCAACCGTCAATTTCAAGAATTTACAAATTGTGGGGCTCCGAAATGGCAACCGGGGCTGTTAATTTTGAATTTCGGTGGGGCGGCGTGCTGTGAGATATACCAGGAGGATCACAGGTATGTACCCAGTTTTGTTACTACCGAAGCTAGTATCATGGGTATGAATTTTCAGTTCCAACAGCGTATTTCACAGGTAGCGTGATGGATTGTCTGGTTTTCGGGGTTTATTCTGTCATACCGTTAACCAGATCTATTTTGGCCACTGAGGGGAACTGTCAATTTTGCCTCCCGAAACTGTCAAGTTTGAAGTGTCAATAGTTGAAATTGACGGTTGGCAAATACGCTCTATTGTCAACAGTTTTACCCGGCAGGCGTATGAACACGAACTTAACTGGTACCCAAGCTTTCATGAAATGGAAGTTGTACTTTCACTGGTCAAGACGATTGAAATCAAGGCTCAACGCGCATTTGACGAATCAAAGCTAGGCGAATACCCCAGCCCGGTTACGTTTGTTATTATTCCTGAGATTTTGCACTATGCTAGAAAAAGTCAAAGGCAACAAATTTTATCCACCCCAATACTCGCTGCAATTGAGTTACGTTGTTTCCCCTACGTTTGTTGGCTATGCATTATTGAGAAAATTTTCCACTCAACGTGCATGCGCCCTTCAACCGATCGCGATGCAAAAAGAAAGGAAAGCAGAAAAAGAATTTCTAGGTTAACGACACGTACTCATAAATACCGGAACACGATGAATCGTTTGAATCGAGAGTCTCAGCCTTTTGTATTTGCGGAGGACTATTTGTGATCCGGAAATCAGATTATGGATGGTCGCTCGGCGTCGTCTTATAATTAGCCGAGTGATCCAAGATGATCCTCGGTCAACACAGTTCCCGCCCGGGCGTTGCCCGGTTTTCTCCGGCCTCGGCCCGGACATACTCTGTACAATCCCTTGGTGCTCTAGTGTGTGGGGGTGGAAGTGGACACACAGAGTTACTATAAAAACAAAACAAAAACCCGAGAAACAGAGTCGCGGGACAGGTTCCCGATCCTGCATTTGTACCATGGCCCTGGGTCCCGGGACCAGGGTTTGACGGGTGAAATGCTTCTCGCATCGCAGATGTCATCGCTAAGGTGCAGTTGGGTTATGGGTACATGCCTCAACGCTTGGAATCCTGGGAGCATTCCCCCTTTGGCGGTGTTCTGTGAGACATGCACCCCATCCAACCCAACCCCCCCCTCGTCCTGCCTCCTCATCACTCCCTACGCCTCGGAGCCCCGGGGTAAGATGTGCCAGGACGGCTGACGGGCACGCAAGGAATTGAGTTGATCTGTAGCCCGGAAGGACTCTCAATGGGGGAGAGGGATTAGAGTATCGGCTGGATGCTACTGGACACCTCGTGTCCTTTACACAGCGATTGCCCCCACGGCCCTCTACCGTATTATGTCTGAATGGCGTACTCTAAGGCACCATGCCCTCTGGGGTGGTTCCATTCCGGGAACACGGATTGGGGACCGGAAAAGTCAAAATCGCCGTAAAGGAGGTGGTTAATTATGATACTTGCCTGTGAGACTGCATCGGAATAATCGACCTGGTGAGAAATGTCTGTGACTTCGAGTTACGCCACATTTTGGATTTGATCAAATGGTCATCAGATGCGCGCAAGGCCCCGAGGAGGGAATGAGGGCAGATAGCATTAAGTCAAAAATTCAAATTATGCGAGAGTGGGAGTTCCTATGAACTTTCTGTTCTGGACTCGGTACTTGCACATTTTAATCATGTGATATCACTCGTGAGTCAATAAGGGTCACTTTTTCCAACCAAAACCAACACCCAACCACAAATTTGTTTCATAGGTCCTGCGCGGGTAATATACAATGACAATTACTATGAGGTTTGTTGAACCACCCTGCAAAGAGTGGCATACAGGCATTGAAAATTCAGATCAAATTTGCTAGCCTGTGAATTCCCCGCGGCCGGCACTGCGCAAACCACCGCTATATATTGCGTGGATTTGAATGTCATTGACTGAGGGGAATTTAATTCCAAATTTAAGAGAACATTGAATACTTGATCAATTGATCCACACCCTCTAGGCATGAGTACCGCCGAACTAATAGACTAGGTCACATCATCGCCAGGCCAGCTGGATGCTTCTGACAATATTTTTTAATTAATGCAGACCATTTCCACGTGCACAGCAAGTATGTACATACTTGCCCTTCGAAATCCTTTTGGCGCACGTATGTACGTAGAAGGGTCCAGCCAGATATCTCACCTCCGGCAAGGTATTTTCTAACACAAGCCGATATTCTAAAGCTTTTTAGTATCCCTAACCGTTCCATATACAACATCAAATCTTCTGGAATGACCTGACAAAGCACTAACGAGTTCTTCTCTGTGTGTACAAGTCGGGTCTCTTCTGGCCACTGATCTCACAATTCATTAACTAGTGTAGTATTCTGAATTGAACTAAACCAATTAACTTGAAAGGTACACAAGACTGTTGGATTAGTTTAGCTATGGTCTTTGGTATGTTAAAAAACCTCTTGGTTGAGACCTCCTATACATGTAGCTATAGTTTGCGCTTTAATCTCTGTACTAGTTTTAAATAGGGTGCTGTATATCTGTATTTTCAAGCGGTGATTCATGTTCTGCCCTGGTTCAGACGTTACAGCATTTTATTCAAGCTTAATTGTCTATGCTAACTGCCGTTGTCGTAATACCATGATCAAGAAAATGCCGAATCAACCACGCGGTGGCGAAAACAATAACATGTGCTTCAATGGCGCACTCAAACCATTTTCATGATGTAACTGGCATCTCTCATGGCTAATGTATAAAAAAGCATTTGGTATTTCTTTCCCAGCGATCTACTTTTAAGTAAGAAAAAAAGCAGCCAAACAAAGAAACCTTTGAATCTGAAATATAAGCTTATGAAAAATTATCAAGACTATCTTGATAATACGAATTGTCTTTCATCGACGCAAGGCTAAAAATCCTCTGACTCTGAGCAGGACTCTAGACCCAAACATGAACTTTCCGAAAGGGCATATCCACGGTATGCACACTTTAAGCCTTTCGCGGTTTTATGGATATCTACATCTACCCCAATGGAATTCAAGAGAAACCCAAGTCTTTCCCTTAGATCGGGGCTGGCCGCCAGTGCTTGCACAAGTGAGATAATCGGTTTTTCCAAACTCCCTTCCGCTCCAAGCCCTCCTGCCACATTGGTCATTTCTGCACGCTGCTTGGCTGTGACATCACCCGTAAGATTATCTGGTGCATACTCGATATGGCACGGTTTGTTGAACTTAGTATCATTGTACCCAGTTTGCATATGAGGAGCCGGATGTGGATCGATTTGCTTGCCTAACCATTCACGCTGCGCTGTATTACTTCTTAAGTTGTAATGGGTTACTGGCCTCGTATTATTTTCGTGTCCAGTTGCGAATAGATCCTTGGTTTCTGTGTCTTCACGATCGTCGCTGTCACTAGATATAGTTTCATAGCTAAGATTCGCAGCATGGTTCTCTATGACCATCTCCGATGTCGGTTTAAATCCGTTAGCAAATTGAAGACTTTTATCCGTGTTTTCCATCATACAGTTTGCCTTCGAATTGTGATATGCAGTGTTGCTATACATCACGTCAATGGCAGAGGTACTTTGATCATATGTATATGAACCATGGGCATCAACGGCTTCGACATTTCTCGAGGCTAGGATTGGCATAGGAAGGTTGTCCGCGTCTCTCACAGTGGTGGATTTGCCTAACGTTTGTTCTGTATTTCCATCGCTGACAAAGAGGTTGACGATCTTTCGGGCGAGGTTTTCTTTATTATTTTGGGTGCTTCCATGGCTCCCCATACCATCAAAAAACCCCTCGAGGTATCCTTGAAGGTTTCCCACCTTCTGTAAAACCTCAATGGTTCTATCGTACTTTTGATAAGCCCCTGCCATGATTGAGTCACACCTCCTGCGTTGGTGGTCGATAGTTTGCAGTGCGTTTTCGGTTTCCATTAATACAACTTCCTGGAGTTTAGTTCGGATTTCATCTCCGATAGAAGCCCTCTCGGTGAGTGTTACCTCTCCTGCCATCACTTGGTTGAACATTGAAGTAATTTGGGAGAATATTGGATTGTCCGTGATTTCCTTCGTATCGGGAATGTTTAGATCTAAACTGGTCGACTGGGCTGCAACCGAGGTCCTTACTGGAGCTTCGTCTTTGTGCGTTCCATTGGTAAGAGGAATCTTGTCCTGTGTCGTGGTCTTCCCTGGGGAGTTACTTATAACCGGTGTCTTGACGTCCATCGGGGTTTCTCTCTCATGAGAACTTCTGATGGGAGATTTCTCAGTGGAGACTAACTTATCATCCAAATCCTTTGTGATAGCTGTCGGTCTCTCGCTAGGAGAAGTATAATCCTGATAGGACTCTAGGATCCTCTTGATCGTCTTATTAACCTCCTTTTTGGAGACAACAAAAACATCTTTATGGTTGTCGAAATGGTAATACTGCTCGTCGTTTGGATTAGACGGGAGCTCGCCCTTAAAATGTAATTGAGACATCTTGCTACCCAGCTTTGCAAGTTCCCTGGCGTACTCCATATATTCGGGTATCCCATTAAATTCGACATTGACACATGTCAATTCGTCAAGGCAATTTCTATCGGCGTAACTCTTGCGGTATTTAAGGAATAACACCACATTCTGTTTCATGGGAAGCAGCTTCAGGTTTTGAAAATCCTGACTAACCTTCAATTCTTTGCTCTTGATTTTCACGAAGGGGGAGAATCTCTCCCAGGTATATTTATCGCTTGTGATAAGCTGGATTGTTGGAGCTGTCTCAGAAGGAGGCATCTGGTTTACAATCCTGAGTGCCATGATCATAGCGAAGAGACCAATATCCTCTCGTGGATCCCAGTAACTAGGTTTGTACGGGCGCCAAATGTTGAAAGGTGTGCATATGTTGGTATAGACTGCAACACCTCCTTTGGTGCTACTCAAATGTGACGCTGTGTATATTTCGAGACGAGTATTCGGCTTATCGGGCCAGATAGTGCGGTTGATGCAAGACTTGCTCAACTGCAGTCCATTGTTGTTTCTCTTATAAAAGAGGAACGAGTAAACGTTGATGAAATCCTGACCAAGAATGAGGTCCACCGCGCCACCTGTCTCTCCAAAGAAATCAACTAGCTCACTAGAAGATACAGATTCAACTTCAGGGAGCTTGAATTGGTAATCAGAGATGGTGAACTTCAACCCTCTTTTCCCATTAAAATCTTGAAACTTGGTCTTGCTGCGTACAACCCAAGTTGTGTGGAATCCTTCATCTATGTAGTACGCAGCAACAACTGGAGGCTTGATAGACAAATTCACGTATTCTCGAGGAGCACTCTTGAAAAGAGCTACTTGGCGAGTAGTAGGTTTCATTCTAAACTAGCAGGAGTCAGTACATATATATAGAAGTAGACAAATTAAAATAATGATAAACATACCTAGACTGGTACCAGGAACGTAGCAAAGCTTTAGGGATCTTCAGACAGAAGATCGACTTATGAGTGATCACGGATCAGCGATAGTGAGAGGGGAATGGAGGGGATGTTATTGTTGTTGATGATGAGGATCGATGATGATTAAAAACAAGCGTATGATGACATTAAGGAGAGATGTGTTTAAGTACAAATGTACTTAGGACACTTCTTAGCTAATTCTGCCGCTTAAATCAGACGTATGTCTCAACTTTCGAACAACTGGCTCGAAGTATAAAATTTAGTGCACATTGGACTCAATGTAGGGGGTGACGTCAACCTTCTGGCGGGTATATACTGGGTTCCTGAGTGGTTTGATAATTACCCCAGTAATTAAACAAACAATAAATATACCCCCACCCGTAATTCAAGAAGACAAATAGCGGGCATCCCCAACAATACATGTACACCCGCAGGAAAAAAGTGAGGAAACAATGAGTAGCGTGACAACGAGTGCGTCTAACTTGACATCCCCACACCCGCAATACAGCCTCACGAGTATTCCCTAGCCATGCCTTTTGACAAGTCCGGAAAGTGAAGAGAGGCTACTCTTAATGAAAACATAAAAGTTATTGAAGCCCCAGCTAGGGAAGAGTGGGAAAGGCTAGATTGGGAAAATGTATATAAAATCATTGACAGCATACCAAAGAGAATTGCAGCAGTAGTAAAGAACAAGCTGCAAGGGAAGTCATAAAAAGTGGTAAATATAGTTCAGAGGCCATAGTATCTATTCTGTATCTCATTGTGTAGTCATATTACTTCTATTCGTTTCCATTTTCACTTTTTCATTAGGGTTCTGATTGGTTGCACTCGTTGTTTCCTCACCTTTTTCCTGCGGGTGTACATATATAGGGTATGATGTTAGCAGTATATCAAATTCATGCCAAGGAAATCTTCAATTTAAAATAATATCAAACATCACTCGTCCTCAAAACTGGTAAAAAGACTCGACCATTGTTTTTTTTTTTTGTTTAATTCATTAATTGTATGACTCGACCAGTACAGTGTGATATATAAACTTATTGACAACAAATCATCTCCCCTGTTGGGTACATGTATACATGTGCTCAATACACCTTCCAAGCGATCTGCGCTCCAGCAGGTCTTTCTCGGGAAAAAGCAACTCCACAATCATGATGAACACAGCCTCGTGACATATGTTGGACGCCTTAATGCGCAGTATATTGCTGACTAACCTAGCAAGGCTGCAGTGCTGTCAATACTACAAAAAGAGGCGGAGACAGAGCTCAGCTTTCGTTTTTGCTACCCGAAACCCACAAACAACAGGTAGAAGATGGAACCGACTATTCAGAGCATCTCAAATGCCCCTACCGCAGTTCAGGATAAAAAGCAGGGGTTATGGACCTGTGAGATATGCAACCATCCCATGGAAGAAAGGTCCCAACAGAGCCATTTGGCAGGCAAGAAACATAAGGCAAAGGCCGGAAAAATTGAACAGCCGAGCGATGAAAACTCCTCCAGCGTCCATGGAAATCTAATGGAATTTGGATCTCCAAAAACCGGAGCTCCAGCGGGAGAAGTAATAACGGGCCCTGTCGTGAGTCATTAATGCTATTCTGCTCGAATTTCCCGGAGGCTAAGACTTAATCCCATAGAAACTTTCGTATCTGAGGATGAAAGAACAAATGGAGTTATATGGTGGCTTTGCAACCAAAACAATTACAACCAATTTTAAGACGCCCAGCGGAAAGGAAGACTCCGCCCGTGATACACGAGCTGTATACCCACAAACAGAATTACATGGCGAGGAGCGGGAAGGTGACGAAAATGTAGAGTGTTCTTTATTTAAGTTCACCACCTCTCGAGTGCTAATATATCTGGTAAGAGTAACTCGACCACTACAGATATCCCGTTGGCAAAAACATCCTCACTTCAGCTCCGGAAAAAGCCCGGTTTACATATTGCCCCTCTGACAGATCGGGATATCCCTTTTACACCCCCGGCTGCAGCTTTAGTATCATTGAAAGAAGCTCGACAGATTCAAGATTTTAAGAGCCTAAACTACCCCGCCGATATTTTGTCACCAGGCCTGTCTCAACACTCTGCTGGGAATTTTAAATACAATAAAGATTTTTTGATGCAGTTTGAGAATATTTTTACGGAGAAACCTTTGAATTGGGACAAAAAGGTATACGGACTTTTCGGGGATGGAGCACCCTTGACGGAGGCCGCTCGCACTGCACTTGGTCTTACTGCCTTGTCTAGTACAATCAAAAAACCCCGTACAAGTTCGGTAGCTGGCCAACCTCTAAATATGATGACTTCATTGCAGAGATTTGAGCTTTCTAGAGCCGGGCGGAGACCTGAGACAGGAACCAGTGCCACTCGCTCTGGGAGAGATTTTGTTCGAAAAGGGCCAGAAAGCTCACTGAAGAGCTCAGAGCCCAATAAGTCTAGATCTAGACCCGGTAATCGTTCTTCACGGAGAGTTTGGCTCCGGGAGAATGGGGAGAACGCTATCGATGGGATCACCGAGCCTGAACAAGGAGATATTACAAACTCGGCCCCACCAACCGCCGACTTTGGAAGCTTCCCCAACAGTATGCCAGCCAATTTCAAGCCATAATAGTCATAACTGGAAACCATCTTTCTAATATTTAACTCCAGATAACAGTTCCGAACGTGAAATCACTCCTATACCCGACAACCCACCTTATACTGCCCACATCGGTAATCTTAGCTTTGATATCGAAGCCCAAGAGATCTCGGATTTGTTCTGGGGGTGCGACTTTAAAACGGTGAGGCTTGTTCGGGATAAACTAAATGATCGCCTCAAAGGCTTTGGTTACGTCGAGTTCAACACCAAGGAGGGCCTGATTGCAGCCACAGAGCTTAATGGAGTCAACGTCTGCGGTAGAAATATTAGAGTTAGCATTGCAAGACCACGTAAGAAGATTGCCCCGTGAATAGAGTAATTTTATGTTCAGAAATTCAAATGATAACATTACCCTCACTCTAGCAAAAACAACCCAGGCAGATCAGCGTCATGCCGCCGGAAGATGGAGAGATCCAGAATCAACAAATTTGGAATCTCTGGTAAATCAAACACCGATAGATCATTTATCAGTCGTGGCGAGAGCACTTGAGGAAAGTGTAGGAATACGGAGACTCAGCGTAGTAGAAAAGCCTCCGGTAGACCGCATTGGAGGATGGAGGAATACAACACTGGAGAAAAAAGCGCCCCCAAAAGAAATAACACCGAAATGGGATTGTGTGAGCTGTGGTATTTCGATTGCTCTAGATAAAAAAGATATCCATCTTTTGAGGCATGCTGCGAGACTTAAGAAACAGCAGCAACAGGGATTAGGGAGTAACTCAAACATCCGGAAGGATGAACGGCGCCGATCTTCGCTGATACGTGGCGAGACCGCCGAAGAAAGTGATATTGATATCTGGGGCGGAAACCCAAGCGATGAAACGTTCAGTAACTGTGATTGGGAGTCTTAGAACTTCATACGGATTGGATATTAAGTTACCCTTTGATGATGAGTTTGGTTGGGGTTTTTTTTTTCTGGGAAAAGGGGGGGGGGGAGGGGGGGAGATCAAAGAAACAATATTTTGACACATGCATCACATTTCATGAATTTCTCACCGTATTGTAGTTTACACATGACGTGTCGGGATTTAACCTTCGTGGTACGTACCTGTCCATAAATGTATGGTCAACCAAAGGATTGCAACGTACTATTACCTACCTAACCTCAAAAATTTAGTGGTGCTAGAATGAGCCGTCAAAATGCACAACTACATGTATGCACTTAATATGTACGCCACCAGCGTGAGATAGGTACATTTTAGGCTGATAAATGTTTTGTATACTATATTAACCTTATAAGCGCATAACTATTCCCGACTGTGCCCATGAATCAACCAATAAAATAATAATAATAATAAACAGGTTATAGTACTCATTGTAATGCATACGAGTGATATCCTATGACCAAGGGGCTGCATTAATTCACAACTGGTTAATTAGTTGAGTGGTAGTTCGTTAGTTGTCTTGTGGCTATATGCACAAGAAATTAACGACGGCTAAAGGAAATTTAAAATTTATTGCTATTTCTTATAGCTATAGCTATAGGATCAGCTGGTTCAAACAACAAGAGCAAAGAAAGAAAAACAGTATAGCTAATCGTAAGCTACAAAAAAAGACCTATTCTCACCAGAACCAAATGGTATCAATCAGCTCCTATCTCGTGAATGGAATTATTCTCTCCCCTTTCTTGAATTTCAGACGCTCATCAACGGCATCCTTATAGAGCTCAATTCTATGAACGAAACGCTCCTCTTGCTCACATTCCCTAAAGAAGGCTTTCGCTGCATCGGGACAGTGATTTATAATTTGACCAAGAGTAATCTCTGCCTCAGCAGCTTCCAATCTTTCTGTAAAATCTTCGGCAGACAGTGGTCCGTCGTCCTCTGAATCCTTAGGTTCTAAAAACATCTGGTAAAATCTCTCAGGAGTAAGAGGAAGGGCACTACCAAGGACATCGCCACGAATTGGATAATCGTCTTGCGCTTTCATGGCGTTCTCAATAATCTGATTTGCCTCTTCATTGGCCTTATCCAGTAGTTTACGTGCTTCGTCCTTTGCCTTCTTTTTTTGGGAGGCAGTCTCTTCGAGTAAATTCTTCTTCGCTTTTCCAATCTTCTCCTGCTCTTCCTCAATCTTTTTATATTCATTCTTGATCTTTTCTGTACTATTCTTCTTCATATCTTCGCAGAGTTTGTTTGTTTCCGCTATTTTCCTCGAAGTTGTCTCTTTTTGAACTCTCAAAGCCTCTTCTTGCTCGCCCTTCATGGTTATTGCAAATGCAATTTCAGCGTCTTCACTTGCTTGAAGTCTCGCTTCAGCCTCGCTAACGATTTTTTTGGACATTTCTGTCGCCTCCCGTTTTTTGGCCTCCGCTTCTCGCATGATCTTATCTGCATGTGCCTTGATTTTTGACGCCTCTTCTCTGGCTTCAGCCTTTATTTTTTCACTGATTATCACCACACGTGACTTTGAATCTTCAGCATCTTTCTTCACTTTTAAGGCTTGCTCTGTAATATTTGCCGCATCTGTTTTTGCTTTTGTCCTGATCAAATCAGCTTCCTTCCGTGCATTTTCAACGCTTTCCTTCACCGCACCAGCCTCTTTCTTTGCTTCCTCAGTTTCTGTCTTCTTAGCCCCGATATCTCGCTCCAAGGTTTCGGCGATCTTCTTCAGTTTTTCAATCTCTTTCTTGGCCGCTTCAGCCTCTTGCTTCGCCTTCTCGGCCTCTTTCTCCGCATTCTCGGCCTCTTTCCTCGCCTTGTCGGCCTCTTTCTTCGCCTTTATAAACTCCGTGTATTTTTTCCCCTTGTCTAAGTCGATCTGCACAAGCTCAGCTTTCTCCTGTACTAATCCGGCAACAGTTTTCCTGGCTGCTAGATCCCTGGTCTGTTTTTCAATCAATATTCCTTGCACCCTGATAATTTCTTGCGACTCCATGAGGCACATATGATGCTCCCTCTTCAATTCCTCCATCTCCTGATCATATTTTAATTTCTGTGCTGCTCTTTGCTCCTCTTCGTTAACTCTCTCTTTCATTACTTGCTGCATAATCACGGAAGCCTCCTTTATTATCTTTTCGGCTTCCACCTTCGCATCTTCAACGATTCTTTGGCCCTGGAGTTTACTAATTTCGCCATCCTTCTGGATCTTCTCGGCTTGAGCTATTGTACGTTCCTGCGTCTTGATAGCTTCGTTGGTCATATCTTCGGAGCGCATCCTAACTTCCATTGCTTTCGCCAATATATCTTCTTCCAACCTTTTATTATGCTCTAGAATTGCTTCGTTTTCCTTCTTTGCTTCCGAAATCCTCTCCTCTGTTTTCTTCAATATTTCTTCAGTCTCTATCTGTATCTGTGCCTTATTCTTTATGAGCTGCTCAGTCTCTATTTCCAACTCATCCATCCTTTCCTCGGCGTTTTTCCGGACTTCTTCGGCAAATTTCACTTTTCCAGCTTGTTCGGCGAAGTACGTCTTGACCAACTTAATATTTTGCGACCCGTTGGTGATGGCTTTACAGACCTCTCCACCTTTTCCTTCTTCTGCAAGCCTTACTGATTCAGCTGCCTTTTCTAGTATATCTTTTTTCATTCTTTCGGCACTTTCCAAAATTTCATTTGCCTTCTCGTTTGCTTCATCGATAATCAGCTTGGGAGGATAATGCCCGGTATGCTGCAGCTGTGGTGCCACCAGGTCAGGATCTGGCCGTGCGACCCCGAACCTTTTTTTTAAATCTTCTTCGTGATAACGAATATCCCGAAGTGCTTTTGATTTCATGTTTTGAATTTCTCCAAGAGTTTTTAACCAGATATTTTGCGCATCCGCTTCAGCGTCCAAGCGAGTTTTGGTCGCCATGGCTGAAGCCATGATATGGGAGTCAATCCCCTCGGCCCACATCAACTTAGCTTGTGAGACAATCCTGTCTGCCTCAGCCTGAGCCTTTAGGACTATCTCATTTGCATGAGTCCTAGCTAACTGATCACAATGCTGGTTCTCTCTAACGGTCTTTTCTCCAATTAGAAATCTGTGGTCACTTCCCTTGAGTTATTTATTTCTGGTTTACGTACCTGATACCCCCCGAGTATTTCAAGACCTGTTATTTCATACGTCTCCCGTGAGAATTCATCAGGGTAGTCATGAGAATTAACCTGAGAGACAATTTCAATTCTCTTGGCCTTTGGCTTATGTGCCCCATTAGAACAAATTATCCCCGTAAGTTGCTCACCAATATCTGTTCCATGATCTACTACGAACTCAGGTATCCCATTATGGAGCGGCCGATCCTCAACTCCATCAGTCAATCTCAAGGGGCGCGGTAAGCTATTTGAACCTTCCTTCTTAAATATATCTGGACTAGTCCTTGCACTTGACACGATATATTTCGCGCTATTCGGTTCCTTCGAATTAAGATTATCGCTTGAGCTACTTAGGTGGGATATTCCCGGAGCACGCCCCGTGGGAGCTCCATTGGACGAGTTGGCCTCTACCGACCCAGCTTTATCGCCCTCTGTGTGGGGTGTTTGACAGGCCAGTAATATTTTATCCATTGCCATGTCCATGATTTCTTTGGGAATCCAAATGTGACCACAGGGAAGACATCTTAGGTAACAGTCGTGGTTTGACACATTTCGAGACTTTGAACTCTTTATAGCAAGTTCTGCAAGAGCTTTAGCTTGTTCATAACCAAGTAGGATTTGAGCCCTATTTGAATCGTTGCTATCTTTGTAAGATAGTATCTCGAGACAGTCATTTTCGTTGGAACCCACATCGATGGCAAGTCGCTTTCTTAAGCGTATAAATCGATCATAGCTCTTAGGATAAGGCCCACATTTTGGGTTAAATTGAATATCTGATATGGAATTCCACCAGGTGACGAGAGGCTCCTGGTCTGTATAGAGCTCAACCCGAACAAATGGAGTTATGTTAGACTTCCCCCTCAAGGATTCAATAACTTCCAAAAAGGTCTCAAATGTAACTAATTCACACATCTTTCGTCTATCCCTCTCTGACTTTGAAAAGAATAGGAGGTGGTCACCGAAACAGGGAATCCATGTGTTTAAAGATACTTCTGGCCCAAGGAAGACGCCGATACCAAGGATGGGTCTCCATGGCTCCTCTCCTAGACCGATCACTGCAATATCCGTATAGATTCTCAGTGTTCGTTGATCACTTGAATCATAGGGGAGTAGGGGGTAGAGCGAAAATCTTGATGGCATAATATATCCTTCTGATATGGATACGAAGGACATATAGTTGAATCTTTGAAGAAATCCTAAGCCAAATATTCCATCGACTCCTTTTGTAGGAAGATCAGCTCGATGCCATATCTGAGTCCCTTCAAGCATAAAATTAATGCCAAAGAGTTCCCATGTAACAGTATAATCCGGCCATGGTACTGTTGCACCGTAATCCGAAGAAATAATTGTCACCTCCAGTCTTGTGTCAATACAGACACGAATGTAGTGCTCCCGGTTCAAAGAGCTATCAGTAGCAGAGGTAAGCTTTAGTAGCGGTTGAAGTGTTGGACCTGTGTAAGTATTTGGAGAACTATCAAAATAGTTATCTGGTACCCTGGTGATTCCGATTGTTGCATCCATATTCAGGTGTTCTGACCCAGCCGATGGAGTCAAAGTTTCTTTTAAGGACCCACATTCAGAAGGTGCTGCTGCATTTACATTTTCAACAGCAGCTGGCTCTGATCCGGAGCGATTTTCGAGTGGAGACACGGAGACTCCGGAAAAGCTAGCCTTGGAATTGTTATTTCTCGAGTTGGTATAAAGATCTTGCTTGGAGCGATTTGCTAAATACTCACTTCTCTCTCGGGGCTGAGCGTGATTGCCTGTTCTGAAGTTCGTTCAGTTTTTCGTTCGATCCGACTAGATGCCGTCTCGATGGTCATATTTGGGCCGAGCTCCTATGTTCCAAACGGCAAATATATTAAACGTTAATGGGGGTTTCATATATCTGCTTGCTCTTGAAAAGAGTTTCAGTCAAGATGTATACATACGTTTGATGGTTGTGTTGGTTGAATAACGGTCGTCACTTATGGCCGTCACGTGGCTGTAGAGGATAGATGCAGAGTATGAAGGTAGTTGAGGGAGTATACAGATATGAGGTATACACACGTACTTATCTACATAACACTTACCTGGGGTACTAATGAAAAGAACAGATGTACTCATGAAAATAACAGGTAGAGGATCAGGTTGATCTGTTCGAAGACTTTGGTAGGTGGTTACTTGCATGGATTATGAATTTGATTCGTTGGAAATACACGCTACTATCAGTGTTAAGGCCCGGTTAGCTTAGTAGTAGAGCGTGTGGCTTTTACGGGATTGTATCCTCTGGAAGTTCACCTCAAGGTCGCGGGTTCGACCCCCGCATCGGGATAGAAACTATATTTTTGGATGCTTCTACTACGGTAGTAGTAAGTAATGCTAATGTTGATGGTGGTCTCGTTCCTAGACTTTTATCTTATATGTGCGCTGTCTTGACACACAAAACAGTATGGGCACGGGACATCTATGTTGATGGACGTAATGCCAGGATCACAGGGAAGAATTGCAATAGTTCTCACTGTCAACAGACTTACTTAGCAGGTGTAGTATAACATGCACTAATCGTTCGAGAAATTATAAAGGGTTGATTTTATTTATGGTACATGAACAGCGATCCAATCTAGATACTTGTGTATCCTTGCGCTGAATTTACATGCAGAATTCGAAAGCTATCGAAACTACATGTGCCTTATTTTATTATGTACTTATCTCGATGACGATTGAGTACAAATATTATACCTTATGTATTACAAGTGTAGTGCAGCCTCCGGCCGCAAATATGCATGTAGTGAGTAAATAGGATTCCGTATATGTAGTTTATTATAGTTTTAATATGTCTCCTCGTCTGACTTTGGGTCGATTGGATAATACTATTTAGAATATCAGTTCCAATTAGTTGTCCGCCTATAGATTCGCTAAAGCTTGAGAGAGAGAAATAATACTGTCCATGATATATCTCGGTTCTTCCTTCTCAACAAAGGGCTCCTAATCTTATATATATAGTTCAAAAAAATAATAGTTTTAACTTTACTCTCCTGAAGATCTAGTAGATAGTATGTACTATAGTTCAAGATTAATATATTAGTGTCAGACTATTCCTACAATTATATCAATGTTTGCCCTTTCGATGTCAACTCCCTTCCTTTCCTGGATCGGGAGCAGTTCTTTATCTATATATGTGATTCTATCTAGCTGTTGTATACATACAGACTATTCAACCAATCAGAAATCTTCCTGACCACGCCGATGATCACGAAGAGTACTATTGTTTAGACGACGTATTTGCCCTGAAGTTTACTTCAGGGTTAAGCAGGCATATTCGCTCAGACTTCACTTAGTCATCCTTGAGTCATCATCGTGCTGAGCAGCTCAAGCTTGAATGTCGACCGTCAAGCAGTTATCCGTTCCCAATTTCGGAAGGTTTCTATTTTCCAGAATTACGGCTAGACTACAAGTGCGAGAAAGGAGAGCCCGACTTCGAGCCCTTGTAGAGTAGGACTAGTACGTACGTACGAGCCATAGCTCCATTATATAGATACTACTTGAGCTTCAGGCCGGTGTTGCTAAGCGCAGCGCAGCCCCAGTTTTAATGATACAGAATTATGTACTCAAAAGTAGTACGTACATACATGTAGCTCATGTATCTTAGTAATCACGATCTTGTGAATACATGTAGATAGCATACTGTAACTAGATCAAGAGCCATTATCTTTGTTATATTTTAGCAATGAAGGGGACAATCGACAAATATTTTTCGCTCTATAGTAACTATGAGCCTAATCCGTGTATGGGCCAGACTATTTCAATCATCATCAGGCTGAGTATGTCAATGATTGATAATATAAGTAGTTAGAACCAGGCTATATATAAATTAGATGCCGGCCCGGGGCATCAGTATTCTTTGGTTAATACAGACTGCAGAAGGACCCAAACCCTCATAAACCCAAAGTCGTGTATCTAATGATGGTGCTATATCAAAAAGTTGATTTTAAAGTCATTGAAGATCACCTGTTTGTATATCTTGGCAGTCTCAAACAAGCTCGAAAGGCTCAGACTTTGGGATGGGGCCGGCTTATATTGCTTCGATTTCGGACTCGTCTCAAACTGGCTTAAACGCGGGGGCCACCAGATAAACCATACATACAAACATCGATTTCCAATGAAGATTATTATCATGTTCCGGTAAGCTTATCGGTGATGGGATGATTGAGTCATTCATGGTAGATCGTACCCTATCAGTAGAGAATGAGAATGTTGATGCAGTCGTTGACACAAGTGGGTCTCACGGCTTAAAATAAAACCTTGACACCATGCACAAGAGTGCTCTACTCTGCAGAAATTCGAGATTGATTAGAACAGAGCACTAAAATTGGCTCGTGTTCAACAATGCTGCCCCTCTTACATGGTGGGCATAGTGCAACGAATTAAAGGCCGACGTCATACTGACCCACATATGTACCCCAGCCCAAGAAACCCAAGAAAATCAAGAGAACCAAGAAGGCAAAAAAAGACCCTTGTGAATATTGACTACTCTAGAGTACATAATATTTGCAGGATATTTTTAGCAGATATAAGGTCGTACAAACCTACCTGCGGCGTGCACATACCGATATAAGCACAGCAGCCACGTGGTAAGCATGTACATAGAGTTTACTAGGAAGTACGTTGTGACAGTATTCCCATCTACCGAGTTTGAGTTTCCTCTGGTTGCACTGACAGTGGGTTATGTAAATTCATGAGTTCCTAGATGCATGGCTAGGTCCCAAGGCGTTAATTCAGGGTTAGGGTAACCAGAAATGGTAGTAACAAGATTGTGAACACAGACTATCACTCGGTAGATGGTAAACTACCATTGAAAAAAACAATGCTTTTTTAACATTACAACGCATATCGCCGTGATTACCTGCAGTATTCTGTTTCCTTCTTGTCCTCGACCTCGACTATCTTAGTTTGTACACACATGGCTTGAGGATCTTGCTCTCATCTACCTCACCCTCCAAGAACTTTGACTTCTTCTTTTTCGCCTTCCAGGTCTCCCCCTGTCCCTGTTTCTCGCCTTCTTCTTCATCGTCTTGGATCCTCTTTTCACGCTCAGGAATTTTTACAAACTCCATACGAACAAACATTTTATTTCCAGAGTCGACCTGTCCCCGCAAGGTGAACCCCCGTTTGGAAAGTGCGTCGATGAATGACTTGTATGTCTCCGTATCCGGCTTCTTGCTGCCGTCTGGCTCGATACTCTCGCCATCATCCTCTTCCTCTTTCTTGCCTTTCTTGCTACCAACTGTTATGCCTTTGGTTGACGCAGGGCGATGGAAGCGGCTCTTGATCTCCGCGATCCACAGCTCCCCGCGCCATCGCAGCACGCGATACGCTTCCTCAATGAAATCTAGGAAATTGGTCCCCATGAGTGCGAGACAGAATATGACAATATCAACACTCTCGGGTTCCAATGGGAGGTGCGCGATATCAGCTACTGTTACATCCTTAGTTGAGGGCTGCAGATCGTAGCTCAAAATCTTGACTTTGCCCTTCCCGCGAGGCTTCTGGTGGTTGATCGTTGCGGCGATCTTTGCGTCACCGCACCCCAAGTCTGCGACTGTGCACCATCCCTCCTCGCGATCTCTCGGCAGAGGGAGGAGCCCTTTCTCAGTGTTATTCCATTTCTTGTTGTGTCCTCGCTCAAATTTGATTTTTGAACGGTCTTGCAGGGCCTTGATGAAGATATCTACGGGGTTTTCTGGCCACACCTCGACCTGCCGCCGGAAACCGGCATGGTATTCCTGGTACATTTCGGGCTGGGAGGTGAAGAGTGAGAGCGAAGAGTCTGAGGGTGTGGTGTAGAGAATTTCATTGATATGACGGAAGCGCGCAGATGTGAGCTTAGCGCGCATCTTCTGTTGGAGAGGGGTCAGTGCTGGGATTGTGGAGAGCGCGGGTGCGGGTGCAGCGGGAGGATCGGGGGCTGCCGCAGCGGGAGTGGTCGTCGCGGGGTCTGAGATCTTTTTGTTGTCTTGCTTTTTCTTCTTTTTCGGGGGCGCCGCTTCGTCTGATGCTGCGTCTTTGGGAATCCCGGATTGCTCTCCGTCGTCTGGTTTGCTGCGCTTCTTTTTCCGGCTCTCCTCCTTCGCTGGTGCTACGGGATCATCCTCCTTTGTGGTGGCAGTGTCTTGTTCTCCTGCAATCCTTTCCCTCTTCTCCTTCCTCTTCTTTCTGTCGCGAGACCTCTTGGCTGCCTTGCCTTCAATTACTTTCTCGTAGAGTGCCAACACATTATCGGCAGTCACCACTGTGTTCTTTGCAGATGTGTTGTTGTTATTGGGGACTGGCTCGGATTCTGGCTCCGCAGCCTCGACAGCTTCATCCGTACCAGGAAGATTCCGTTTTTTTGAAAGTGGGATGGCGTTGGTATCGGATGCGGTGTTTCCAGATTTCTTCTTCTTGGGGTTATTTGTGTGCTTCTTTGAGGCCTTGCCGGTCTCAATGACCTGGGTCTTGGGAGCCGTTGCTAGGTTCCAGCCATTGACGGCAAACATGATTGCCTATCTGCTGAGGTTTTTGTGTGTTGGTGGCGATGATGGTGACAACTGCTATTGTGCTGTTGTTGTTGTCGGAGGTGTTCACTGAGGTCACTGCCGTATGAGAGATGGAATTTTTTTTCGGCGTTGTTTGTTTCGTGTAACATGCAGGGCTGTTGCTTGGCGAGTGTTACATACCCGTTATCTGATTTGATAGTATGATAGCATAGGTACAAGGCTCTGGGATTTAGTGAGTGAACGGGTCCTCACCTGTCAACACCCATTTAGTTCGCTCACTTAATGCCAGAGCCTTGTACATACTCTACAGCCACTCAGCAAAAGTGTTCGTGATTTAGTTTTAATGTCAGTGCGCAGTGTGGCGCACCCGTGACGTTGATGTTATTAATGGAGAGATTCAAGCTAAAGAAAAATATGTAATGTAGTTTGTGACTACATATAAAAGAAGATATGTTATTGATCTTATTCTTCATTGATTCCGGGCTCCATTGGTCACTGGGAAAGTTTTCTCTTGGGGGTTCTTGATGGTCCGCCACGGTTACATATAGAGAAATGTCTCACTCTGAAATCGGAATCACGAACACTTTTGCAGAGTGGCTGTATGTATACTCATGTAATCCTCTATGTAGTATGCACAAGCCACACAAATCATGGTGTGCTAGAATCACTCACTGCGCATGAGCACGGGACAGGTGCAGAGTAGAGTGAGTGGGGTGGAGTCTTACCTATACGTATAGATGGTCTGATCCTTAGGTCTCACGTTCTTTGGGGGCGTATGTATGCCTTTCTCATGTACTCGTAGTCTCTTGGCGTTTTTGGACTGGGCCACTATTGCATACACCCAAAATCAGGATCTTGGCGTATTTTTGTATGGTATGCAATATCAGTCGCGTTCAAAAACGTCAGGAAGTTACGAGTACTCAACCTACAAGGCTCTGTAGAGTAATATCACAGGAGATATCACTTTAAGCCTGATACTATTCTTGTGTTGACAAATGAATGGATACATGTACATGTACATATGTAGCCCGACTTTACAGGGTAGAAACAAGGCATGAAATCACGGCCTGTTGAACCTCAAGGACCACATGTAGAGACAATGCCTCAGTACATGTAGTACAAGTACAATACATGATTGTAGCTACATGTACTTGTAGGTACATACATGTAGAATACAGTACTGTAGGTAAGGAAAGACAGTGAGAAAAACTACATACATCTTTGTAAACATACATGTAGTTTTGTCCCGCGAGCTCGAGCTCTAGAAACATCTTCTTCCTACAAATTCTTGAGGATGTATATCACAAAAACAATTACTACATGTAAGTTAGTGGTAAAACCTTACAATCATCTGGCATGCCCCACGCCCAGCTTCCCAATGCTATTTTTGATTGAGAAAAAGAGTTCTGTTCGCCGGGCTGAAAATCCGTTTACTTTATATCTGCACAGAATGATACGTAACGTACATATAGTTCCCTGCACCTATTATCGATTATTCATCTACGGGGCGGCGGAAAGGCCGGGAGGTTGCACAAAGAAAATTCTCACTCTTACCAATTGCTCTCGAGTATCACGACATGGATAGGTTAAGAACTGCTATTCTAGAATATGATATGCTAACTCCATTTGCTCTACGATTTATTAGCAGCCCTTCTGGTGTGGATTAAAT
The DNA here is from genome assembly GCF_020137385.1 of Morchella sextelata. Taxonomy (NCBI): domain Eukaryota; kingdom Fungi; phylum Ascomycota; class Pezizomycetes; order Pezizales; family Morchellaceae; genus Morchella; species Morchella sextelata. Next base: position 1,020,208 of record NW_025408636.1, read on the forward strand.
ATAGAAACCTTTGCTCCAAGTGGGGCTTGCACATCCCCAACTTAAGCTTCTTTTCCACGTTCGGCACGTTCCAGCGCCGCACTCTGAGGTCCACGTTGTCGACCCGAGAAAGGGTTTCGCGATATCACATCGATCGATTTTCAACATCTTACTCTCCTGGGGGTATCAATTTCTAGGTTAAAGTGCATGAAATTCTCCTCGTACGGACCCCCGCCGAATACGAGTACGCGGAGTCAATTGATGCCGACTAAGTGGATTGTTTACTGCACAGACATTTGCCTACAGAAAGTCCGGTCTTTCTTTTTTTTCATTCTTTCCCGTTGGTTCGGGGAAATATTTTCTATTTGCCCGGCTTTTCTTAAGCCGGTTGTTCATCAATGTATCAGCAACGGAAAGCCCCGAGATTTCAGCTGAAGTTGAGCAGATCGTGCATGAAGACTAGTTCATAGACAACTAATTTTATAGCCCTACCCCGAATGCATAATCTGCTATGCGAACCGTTTTTAGAGCAAGGCTAGCAACACGCGCAATTGATTGCTATGTAGCGAGTGCTAATCCAACAGTTGATAGGACCAGAAACCTGTGCATCTAGGGCTCTACTATCTTAACTCACCTGCGTGTGAAGCTTTAGAGAAAACAATGTGCCTTTGCGTTCTATGTCTGCGACGGACATTTAATTTATATCCAGAGGTGAAAATCGATGGGGTCACGTCAGCCGGGAAACCCAAACGGGTCTGTAAACCCTCCCAACAACCCCAACAATCAACTGAAGGGGTGCCACAGCCTGTGGCTTTCCATGGAATAACTCTGCGGTTTGCCACACCACATCTTACCTGGGAATCAATTGACTCGCATCCCAAGGCGTCAGGGATTCTTGTGAACTGAGACCGGTCTATGTCTCAGTTTCAGATGTCACGGCGAAATGGGAAACGGTTGCCAGTTAACCCCGCTGAATTGAACTTGGACTGTCTTTGCCAAGCCTTATAGTGCGCGGGTCAATGGAAAAAAGCAAAATCTGAAGCTGCCGGAGGAACATTCGTCCTGGCTCGCTTCTTTGTGTAATTGAGGCGCAATATATCGATGTTTCTGTTCTGCGCAGAAGGAACATTTTTTAGAAGACATGGGTCTACTTGCTTCCATTTCCCGTGGGAGGGAGATGAATGGGTTTAAACTTTTGGGTTTGGAGGGTGGTATGTATGGCCCGGAGGCGCCGATAGATGTCTCTCCTAAAACTATATTTTCTACAGGTACTTGGCGTCTGGAAGGGACGAGGATTTCTATAGCGAGGCCTAGTATGATAAATCGGCAAGTTGAGCTTCTCCATCTTCCTACGAAAGTGCCATTATCTCTAGAGCTATCTCTGACACTAGAACACTTACTAGTGATAGTACACACGTACCCTCATCCTATTTAACCCGTTTTTGGTTGAATTCTCCCTCTCCCCCCACAGTATAGTAATCTAAATTCGGTCACGGTTTGTACGAATAGCTACATGTACTCTACCTTTGGACACATCCCGTTTTTCTACCCTGCATCCCGGTCCAAAGGTAGGAAGGAACGCTTTTAGTTGCCCTTTTGCATCTACATCCCCCAGTTTCCGCAACTCCTAACCAGAAAGTCAGCCAGTTGGTGGGTTATATAATTGAGTGGGAGAGTGGAAGAAGAAAAAAAAAAAAGCAAGAGTGGTGAAAAGAGATTCGTTCATGTATGTACGATACAGTACCGTGCACCACTATTGGATTCAGCTTGGTGTTCCACAGGTCTAAAGAGAAAAACATATCAATCCTCTTGGAGATTCTACTTCTTCTCTTCCTTTTATCCATGGTTTCATGATAGGATTTCTCTTCCCCACGGATCTCTTATCACCCCGGTTCAATAACGCCTCCAAAAAAAGACTATCTATTAGTATTGCGCCTACTTGTCTTCATTGGTGTCACTAGCACTGTTACTCCACCTTTTTGTGCAATCAGCCCATCTACCACATACACAAACTTGGGTAGCACAGACGGGAAACCTCGAGAAGAAGGTTGTGGCTGGCAGGAAAAAAAAGGAAAGGCTGTACAAGAAAAAATCTGACGGGGGGGTTGTCTTGATTGTGATAGGTTCCCAGGAAGTGAGTGGTGGTGAGATCATTCAAGGAGCCCGATAGTAAGCGAATCGGAGTGTGGGATTTATATTCTGTGCTTTCCTTCTTCCTCTTCTTTCGCCTACCCTTACTTTCCTTTCTGCGTATCTTTCACCAAGGAAGGAAAACAAGTCGAAGAAGAGAAAACAGACTGATTTCTCCAAGCCATCCCGGAAGAGTTCAGTAAACGAGTTTGCATCATCACACAGCAGATTAAGTTCCACTGTGTTGGTATCCGGACGTACACTTTGAAGCAATCCAAATAATTCGGACAAGAGTAAATCGTACCTCAGAATGGACGAAGGGGCAGCTCCACTTAATCAGCAACAACAACAAACTACCGGGGGCTCACCCACAGAAACAACAGATGGCACCGTCTCCAATTCAACATTACAGAATGAGGCCACCAGCGGTGAGAAGAGTGACAGTGGTAAGGTGGCTTCAGCAAGTGCTACCGCGAAGGCTTCGAGGAAACGTACAAAGACAGGATGTTTGAGTCAGTCGCCTACCTATCCCCTTGCTACATGGAGTGGAAAGAGACTTCTATTAACACAGCAATGCAGCCTGCCGAAAACGTCGCATAAAATGCGGAGAAGAACGCCCAACCTGCGGGAATTGCATCAAATCCAAACGTAACTGCGAGGGATACAACCAACGCGTCGTCTTCAAGGACGGTATGAACGGGATGTATAGGCCTGGGATGCTGGGTGCGGCAGGAGGTACGGGTGGTTCGTCAACAGATAATCGACGTCTTATACAACCATATCCCATCCAACCTGCCCCAGCTCCTGGGTCGTCTGTTACACATCAGCCAATTGCAATTCGACCTGCACCGGTCCCACAGGCACAGGCAGAAGCATACTTGAACCTCGCCCAAGACCAGTCCAAACCACCACATCTGAGGTCCATATATGCGGAACGTGGACAAGCACTCCAGGCCCATGAGCAGCTACCTCCCCATCCATTGACACCGTCGGATCCACATGTGCAACCCGAGCAGTATGGACATCACGATCCATACCAGCAGCAGGTACCCGTGTCGCAGTCCAACGACCCTACGGGCCAGTACCCGCCTTACTATGTGAATGTATCAGGTCCGGGGACGGGGTCCTTCCCTAGAGGAGTTGATAGGTCCCTTCCACCAGGATCGTCTACTGAATTTGGTGCTCAAACATTTTATCCAACACCTCAGTATATCGGATCATCGTTGGCGCCTTCTTTTCCATCGTCTCACCCGTCGGCGTCAAACTCATGTACTTTCGACCCACCAATGCCTACGAAGTACACCATGGAACAGATGAATCAACCAGGGCAGGAGTTCTCGGATAATCGTAGGTCTCCCCTCCTCTGTTTCCCATGATTCTCCCAAGAATATGTCTTGAACGGCATCGCGTTATGTGAAGAATATGTTTGTGAACGTTTGCGTGTAGAATTTTTCTATCAATGAGAGGAGTGCGCGCCTGTCTGTCATGTGTAAATGTTGGGACTGCGTGGTTAAATCCATGTATGTGACTCCTCCTCTCAAATCTTTATCTCTGCCCACCCCAATGAGTTATGCTAGACGATTTCTCCCTCTTCTTTTTCGTCGTCATGTTCACGTAGAAGGCTTTTATATTGTACTTTTGTTTTTGTTTTCTTTATTACGTAGTGATGTTTGCTACTTGCGAGCTCAAACTTACGTCGAAGGTATCCCGTCGTATTTCCGACGCTGACCCTGAAAATGTAGCGACTTCCACGTCCTACCCAGAACCACCTATGATTGCTGCTCCTAGCCACGACCTCTACTTTCTCGGGCCAGAGACAGCACACCTATCTCATCGTCGCGCAAGTGGGGTTGAATATAACGACGATGAGGACGATGATCTATACGACGTAGAAGACGACGAGGGGGAGGACGACGACGACGACGATGACGACGACGACTATGAAGTGCATGAACTTGACCAGATGATGCTTGACCCGGACGGCCAATCAATCTCACCCAGAGCCCATATCAGCAACATCATCGCCCCACTCAGCAAGCATCTGAATGAGCACAGCAGAATATCATTCAGGAGCTTTCTGCCCGACCAGAACACACTGACAAACTACCACCCGTCAATGAGCTCAAGCCCGCTCATGAACAGCACCACAGCAAAGATCTTCTGCCACTTTGTATACGTCCTCGGCCCCAGCCTGTCGCTGTTTGAGCGGCAACCACCAAACCCCCACGTCGCATTCACGCCCGGGGCCGGGCTGCAGGGCCCGCAGAACGTGTGGTCATACACGATCCCGATGCTGTCGCTGAGCCACCCACCATTGATGCACGCCATACTGGCACTGAGCAGCCTGCACATCTCAAAGCTCACCAAGGGGCCCTCGCACCCCAGCCTGCTGCACTACCACATTGCGCTGCGGCGGCTCGGAAAGTCGATTGCGAGCGACAAGCACCGGGGCCATGTCGCGACCCTGTCGGCAACCCTCCTCCTAGGGTACTACGAGACCATGGCCGCGGAGCACGATAAGTGGAGCTCGCACATCCACGGCGCGAAGCAGCTGCTGAAGGAGATTGATTTCGACCGTGTGGCGAGGCGGGTCGAGATTCTGGACGAGGAGGACCGCATCAGCCAGCAGCAGCAGCAGCGCGAGGGCGGCGGTCCGGGTGGTGAGCAGCAGCATCTGCAGACAGAGGGACAGCTGTGGCCGCCGCCTCCCCCGCCGCCGGGGCAGCAGCCGAGTATGCTCCGGCTGCGCAAGATGCGGAAGCAGCAGGTGTACAACGACGCTGACGAGAACTTTGCCTCCATGCTCTCCGGGCATGGCCGTGCTGCGCGGAACCGCGGAGCCAGAAGAGGGGGACAGCAGCACTATCAGCAGCAGGAAGGAGGAGGAGGAGGAGGAGGAGGGGGGGGAGGCACAGCAGCAGGAACAACCACCAGTAAGGAGTTGGATGTGATGCAGTTGCAGGCAGACATGTTTTGGTGGTTTGCCAAGATGGACTGCTACCAGAGCCTTGTTAGTGGATGTCCCCTCGTGTAAGTTGTCACCCTTAGCCTTAGCCTTACTTCGGTGCCAGCCAGCCCTAACCCTGCCACGTCGCTTTCTGTCTGCGGGAGTCTAACCGGGGGATTGGGATTGTTAACGGAAATGATAGATTGGACTACATTTACTGGTCGCAGTGTCCGCCCCGCGCGCGCATCGGCACGCTCGGCATGTCGTATGGCAGCTCCGACCACTACTTCCTCCTGCTCGGAAGGCTGTGCGCGTTCCAGGAGAAGGATTTGAAGAGGAAGAAGGCGGTGCAGAGGGCCAATGGCGGGATGTGGCTTCCTCCGCCGGAGCTGGGAGGCCCGCCGAGAGGGATGGCGGGCAGAGGGGCTGGGGCTGGGGGGATGGGGAGAGGGGGGATGCAGGGGCCACCGCCAGGGTGGACGGGGCCGCCGCCGCCGGGATGGGGGAGAGGTGGGCCGCCGCCGCCGGGAATGGGAATGGGGGGTCCGCCGGGTGGTATGGGAGGTCCTCCAAATGGTATGGGAGGCCCGCCGAACGGCATGGGCGGGCCGCCAGGTATGGGGTTCCCAGGTGGACCTCCGAGTGGTATGGGGCCACCAAATGGCATGGGAGGGCCGCCTAATGGTATGAATGGCCCACCTCCAGGCATGAGCGGTATGCCGGGCATGAGCGGTGAGAACATACAATACGGCATGGCACCAGCGCCCTCCGGCCCCCCGCGAGTCCCCCAAGCCTTCGCCCAAAACTTCCCCGAACTCTCCCGCGAAAACGCGCAACGCCACCACTCCCAAAACGAACACCCCGAAGACCTCGCCGCCGCAACCCTCGAAGCCGAGCGCGAATGGTCCGCCATCCAACACGCATTCCACGTCTTCCAGCAGTCCCTCGGCAACGAATACCAACCCTTGCCAATCGAATACATGCCGGTACAAAACACGCCCTTCGGCGCCGCAATCTACTACCGCACCTACTCCATCGCAACACTGCAGATGCTCTACTACATGGCCATGATCGTCCTCGAGCGCTGCCACCCGTCCATGCCCGCCGTCACCATGATGGCCGCCGGCGTCGCCGCCCCGAAGACTACTAGAATGGCAATCGACATCGCGCGTATCACGGCCGGGCTGGTCCCCACGGATCCCAACGGCCAGATTAACCCCGCGCTCGGCGCGGGGCTCATCGAGTCGTCGATGCCGCTGTTCTTTGCGGCCGTGCAGTACCAGGAGCAGGCGCAGCGCGACTGGGTCGTGCGGAAGTTGAGGGAGATTACGCGGCTGACGGGGTGGGCGACGGCGTCGAGGGTTCTGCTGGGGTGCCAGAGGGCGTGGGAGAGGGCGGCTGAGATGGGGAAAGGGCCCAGGTATGAGAGGCCGCCGTTTGAGGAGGAGGGCGAGTTTTTCTATGAGTGGAATTTGGGCTCGGGGAGTGCGGGTGCTGCGGGTGGTGGGGGGATGACGGCGGAGGCGGGGAGTGGCGACGGGAGTGGACGGTATTTGTGGAGGAGTGCGGGGAGGCGGTTGGCGGGGGCGGCGGGGATATTGGGGCCGTTGAGGGAGGATTTAGGGGTGGGGGATTTGAGTATTTAGGGGGTGGGTTGTTTTGGGGGTGGGTTGTTTTGGGGGTAGGGTAGGGTGGATGTGGAGAGTAGGGGTAATATGTGTACAATAGGAGCTGGCGATAGTTGCTATCGCGGGCATGTTTTTATGGTTGTGGACTTTTGTTGTTGCGTTCGACGCGGTATGTAACTAGAGCTAGAAAAATATATATTTCACAAATGTCCCGGCTAGTTAAACTGTCACCCATCCGAGCGATCGAGTGATCATCCATGCTGTGCTGCATGCACCAACTCCACACCACCCTGGCACGGCGATTGCTACCCTTACCCAGACTCTACTATGTACCGCACGCAATACCAATGACCACTGTTACTACTTTTTGTGCAGACATGGACGTGGACGATGGCGTTTAGGCTCGATACTGACATAGCGATGCATGCATATGGCGCCGGTGGTTCAGCCCCGGGCTTGCGAGTCATTGGAATGGGATGGGTTGCGGTGAGGATTTCTTGGTACTGCGAGAGCTACATGTACATACGCTACATACATACTGAGCTACTAGCTACAGAGCTGGGCGTATCTGGGGGGGGGGGGGGTATCCTTGCTGTTTGCTTGCTTGCTTGCTTACTTGCAGTAACCGCAGCGGTAGTTGGTGGAGTACCTGCGTGGGGCAGATGCATGAGGAATGTGCTTCTACTGCACAATCGTCCATCCCTGCCTGGCACCATAACTCCCGGGTCTGTGGTGGCGGCCTTCGGTGGTCAGTGTCGTGGTGGGGAGGGGGGAAGTCAGTGCCGATGCTTGAAACCCCAAGTCCGCGGGGTAAACAGCACCCCTCCTCCTCCTCCTCCTCCTCGAGCTCATATATAGCCACCTCCCCTCCCCCTCCCCCTCTCCCCCCTCTCCCTCCCTACAAACTCCGCCCACCACCCTCGCCGCCCACCTCCTCTCCGACCACCGCCTCACAACCCAACACCTCCCCCCCTCCCCCCTCGCTCTACACATCCCACACCACCTCATCGACCCCATCGCAACCGCCCTCTGGAACCCCACCACCGCTCCCCGCACTCCGCATCCGCTACAACGGCATCATCACCTCCATCACAGACGCAATCACAACCCCACACCCCCCACCACCCGTGCCATCCAGCATCCTCCCAACGGACGCCGACTTCGAGGCCGCCCTCCGCGTGCTCGAGTTCGCCACCCGCGTCCCCGCCACCCTCGCCACCGCCGACACGCCACTACGGCGATGTCACCGTGTCGCTCCGCAGCCTATGGGGCGTCGGCGCCGACGGCCGCGCTCCACCCCCGGCGCCGGGAAGAAGACGCGGGTGCAGCAGAACAGGTGCTACATGTGCCGCTACGCCAACCCCACGCCGCACCCGCTCTACCAGCCCCCCTGCACGTCCTGCGGGTCATTCAACATCGCGGCGAGCGCCCTGAGCGCGCCCGGGGTGCTGGCGATGGCGGGGCGCACGGCGCTGGTGACGGGCGGGCGGGTGGGTGGGGCTGGGGTTCGAGGTTGCGCTGCGGCTGCGGCTGCGGCTGCGGCTGCGGCTGCTGAGGTGTGGGGCGGCGGTGGTGGTGAGTTCGCGGTATCCGCTGGATGCGGAGCGGCGGCTGAGGGGGGAGGCGGATTTTGGGGTGTGGCGGGGGGAGGGTGTGTGTGCTGGGCGCGGACTTTCGAAGGATGAGGGAGGGGGCTGGAGGACTGCTGGCCGAAGGTGCGGGGCGGGGCGGGGCGGGGCGGGGCGGGGAGCGGGAGAATCGAGACGCTGCCGGAGGAGAAGGATGAGGGGGGGGCGCACTGGCGACGCAGCACCACTCCTCCTGGACGCAGAAGCTCGCCGACATTCCCGTACCAGGACATCGGCGGCGTGCTCGCCATCAACTCGTTCGTGCCGCCGCTGCTGCTCATCCGCGAGCTGCTCCCGCTCATGGGCCGCGCGCGTGGATCCGGGCTTTATGAGTGCCGCCGATGGAGGGGAGTGTCCGATTGGGTGGGCGGATGGCGCGGCGAGGGTGCTGTGGTGCGGTGTGGGGGAGGTTCTTGAAGCATTTTGGGGGGGGGGGAGGTGGAGGCGGTGGTGAGGGGCGTGTGAGGGACCGAGTGATGGGTGGTGAGTGGTGAGTGGGGAAGTGATTGGTGGGGCGGGAATGGGGGTGGGCTTGTGTGGCGTGTTGTAGACTCGTGTGGATACATGTACAGATTCTGGTAGAATTAATGCGAAAGTGGGTTTTCCGTGACCAGATAGTCCATTGGCCCTTAAAGGAATTTTTGCAGTGAGCACGGACCAAGAAACCCACTCTTTTAGTTCTGACTTTCGCAATAATTCTACCGGATACTGTAGACTTGGTTCCTGCACTTTCTCGGCGCTCGGCTCTCCCCCAGCGTAAACAAGGGCATGGGCATGGGGTTAATGTCCGGCCATCGATGCGGCCCAGGGCCGGCCGGCAGTTGTGGGTGGACCGCCGAGTGAATCTCATGCATGCAAACCAAAAAACACACACATGTACCTACAATACCTGCCCTTACCCCGCGGACCACCATCATCATCATCATCATCATCATGCAGGCAGTGCAATAAATGGCTCGTTACATCTCATCTGCCCAGCTCTAGCTCTAAAGTATATAAACCGAGTCCAGGTCCCCCACACCTGTCCCCTACCCATGCCATCCATAGATAACCCCGGTCCCAAGTCCCCCAACCAACCCAACCCAACCCAAGCCACCCAAACCCAACCCCACCCACCATGCTAGTGAGGTTGAGGAGGCAGGTGAAGATGCTGGAGGTGCCGGTGCCGAGGGAGAGGATGTGGGGGCCGCGCTGGGAGGAGGTGGTGAGGGTGTGGAGGTATCTGGGGAGGTGGGTGCCCGTGCCGTATGATCGGTATTTGGGCATGGTGCTGAGGGTGCTGGGGGAGGTGGCCGCTGGAGGATGCGGCGATGCCGGGGGGTGGCGGTGCCGGCGTATGCGCTGGACAACAGGGAGCTCGAGTGGCTGGAGGCGTTTTTGGAGACGTGTGACTATATGAGTGGGATGCAGGAGATGTGGTCGGAGGGCGTGACGGTGCAGGAGTGGTGGAGGAGTAGGGAGGTGGGGGTGTAGGTGAGCGTGAGGGTGTGGGGCTGGCTGCAGGTGTTTTGGTGGTGCTGGTGTTGGTGTTGACGCTGTTGAAATCTGGGTTTGCGGCAGGTATTCTGTGTGCAGAGGGGGGAGAGATATGTGAGGTTAATTTCCTTGAAAGCTGGGCAAGTGCCGCAGAGGTTTAGTAGTGCAGTTTTGTGTTTTCCATTCGAATAGCTATGTATTTCGGAGTGAAACCCTTACAAGTATCGAGTGAGAAAGGTAGCCAAATCCCTAGCTGTGGTTATACCGGTTGATTCCAGCCTACTGGGTTCGGGAGCTCGAGTCCACCCCATTAAGCTGCCCACAGTAGAATATCAGGCATACTGCTGCATAAAAGAGTATAATATGCATGCGCAATATATATATATATATCTAGATCCCGCATAATAATATGTCCTAGATCTCCGGAGATATTCGAGTGGCAATACATATCTAGATCCCGCATAATGATTTGTCCCAGATTTCCGGGGATATCCGAGTGGCAATACATATATAAGCATAGAACGAATATGAGCTCTCCTTCGTCCTCTAGTCCTATTGCAATGTAGTGAAGCCCAGGATTCAGATTGCTGTCTGCCGTTGACCTATATAGCTACCATGAGCCAACTTAATCTCAAGTCATAAGCGGGAAGATCTGCCCGCCTGTGGTCCGGCCGCCCCGGGGAATTCTCTTCTCCTTCTAGCCAATAGAGAGGCTTCGCACTAAATATTTTAAATTTGGGTAGGGTTGCCAGATACAGCAAGGAAGTGTGGTATGAGCCAGATTTCTTTGATGTGATAGGTGTATTGGCGACCGGTGGAGACTTTTAAAACTACAGATTGGGATTCGCAGTTACAGAAGCCTCGCCAGAAGTCTGTATGTTAGGTTGACGGTGGAATTTAGCTTGATATTTGCTGGATGGGGAAGATTTCTGGTTACTCTGCTCCACTACGGTGTCCTTCCTCCAATCGCAACAGGCACTTACAGTGCGGTATCCGAATTTAAAATATTCGCTGCGAAACCTCTCTAACACATGTAAGTAGGTACATGTAGCCCACTCGAGTAGCTACAGCATAATGGCCTAGGCCAGGTTGTCAGCTCAGTCTCCCGCTTCAGCCACCGCGGAGAGCCACATAGCCCCTGGGGTGATCATTTCCAACGCGAGGGAAGTGGAACGCAACAGCTTCAAAACAACTTCAGGGAGGGGAAGGCGTTGTTGACGCTGTCCTGATGGATGTGCCATAGGTGGCACAGCGGGTAAAGCAGATGTGTCCTTAGGGTACAAGTAGTATATTAGCCCGGCGGAGAGGACTTCCCTCCGTTCTTCTCCCAAACTTGAGCTCACTACACCCACTCACGGGGTGATGGCGGATCGATGCTGACTGATGGCGGCCGGGGGAGCATTTGCAGTGTAAGCGAGTGGCTGGAATTTCCAAGGTGAGTTCTACATTCTATTGTGACCGTTATCGATACCAATACAGTCGATCTGTTATCCACACCTCGTCAATAACTTCTCTGCAGCACACCCATCCGAGCTTTGACCCCTTGCATGCCTGTTGCATGTATGGGACGCCCGATGCAATAAACTTTCTACACGAGGTCATCCCGGTTGGATCAGAATAGGCGGGCCGGATGTGTCCACCATCGTAAGATTAGGGCTAGGCCCGGGCCAGTCTGGCCAGATCTATTTTGAGTTTCGGGAGTCCAGGCCGGTCAGTGGCACTGTGCAAGTTGCTGATATCGATAACAATATGGTCCCACTTACCTGTCTCCTGGCTCGCTACACAGAATGGCAGGGTCCCCTGATCGCTCAATCTGGCCAATCAGACCTGTCCCGGCCGCCCCTCTACACTCATTTGCCCGCTCCGTCCCTTATTCCTGGCCCCAACACATTCCAACTGGAAGGCTATGGAACGAGTATCCGACAAATCAATCACGGTGCGATCCACAACACTATCCAGAACTACCAACTACAACTGGGGGTTCCAGAACCTGTCCGCCTTTGTTCGCGGAGCTACAACAAAAAAAGCAAGTTTTGTTGGTACCCCCGAGTGATGGCCCATGACCCGCCACATTTCTTAGCGCGGTGAGCTATGAGCACATGTCTAAATTTAAGGTTTAGGGGCACACCTCCGACCGCCCCACAGAGAAGGCAACAAAAAAAAACCTGCAGCTTTGGTCGCTGGAACAGGCACAAGGCTGACCCCGCACAAAAGACATGTCTCAAATACATGTAATAATATCCCCAAAAACGGAGGTCACAGCCAGTCGAAGGATCAGTTTCAGTGATTAGTAAATAAAACCAAGCTGAGATGGTGGTGTGTGTGTTGACAGCCCCACCACCATCCTGATCACAGCTATGCGGGGGCGTATGGTGCGACTTTTGCAGTTGGGCGTCTCCATTGGACGGCGGATATCCCCGGCGTTCGCTAGCATGTGTTTCAAAATCCTGGGTTTTGTCCGTGGTTCCTGGATGGCGCAATACGCTGGAGAATCCTATCCCGCAAAAACCGTCTGCTGAACCCCACATAAAATCATGCACGAGTGATATCTTGTGATCCCTGCTAAATTCCCCCCCCCAAAATCCTGTGACAGCAGGAGCTGGGGGCGGGGATGTATGATCTACAAACCAACATCACGTCCAGGATCTCTAGTCCAGACCTTGCTACATATCCGATAGCATGCGCAGGCTGCACGCAGATCATATGTTTATCGCACAGTCCCTCTAACGACCAGTGTGAGTTTTTCCTATTTTCCTATCAGCATCCTTGCGGCTCTCAGCTCGCTCGAACCGCAAAAATAATGGGGATGGGGGAAATACGGTATGGTACGTACAACTTTGTCACCTTTCTCGGTGAGAAAACATAATTCCCTCATGCTCGCTCGAACCAAAACACTCACACACACACACCGTTGCAAGGTTGAGCGTCGTTCGGGGGTTGGGTTGGACTTTCCCAAACATTCGGGGTTAAAAACAAAAACAGCAAAAAAAACGAAACAAAAGAGCGAAAAATGATAGAGTAGGATACAGCAACATAACCGAGCGGGTAAGTAGGCGTAGCAAGGGAGGCAACCAAAAAAAAGAAAAAGAGGGGGCAATAATCTCGAAGGCAGAAGGAATGGAGAGAAGGAAAGCAAAGCGGTCATTTTTTCTGTTTCTCCGTTTCAGCACACAGTCCGTTTCCCATCGCGCCCTTCCCAGCCGTCTGATTGGCTGGCCAGCTGAGCGTCCCACGCATTCCAAACCCCAAGGGTTAGGTGAATGCGAAAAAACACCACATCCCCGGCGCAAATCACAAAGGTCCCTTTTGTCTAAATTCACGATGCACCGCCAGATCCGCGGGTTGCCGCTATCCGCACGCCTTCTCACGTCGTATCTTACCTAAGCCCTCCCCTCCCCCTCTCCGCTCTCTCGGCTATCTGGAGTTGTGCAATATACCTAGCTAAGGTATACTATATTTGGCAGGCTGCTATTAATTTATTAACGCATGTGCACTCACTCACCTTACCTCACTGACTACAACTACTAACAAGTACGGCTACAGACGGGCGATTGGGATTGGTTGGATCCGACCGTACTCTCTCCCTCACGCTGTACCACCAGCGTACCACACGCACCCACGGAGGGAGGGAGGCAACGGGCAAAGGAAAAAAAAAAAAAAAAAAATGGCATTCCCATGTGAACGCGTCGCATTCCCCCTTCAAGAGAGGTCATGGGTGGTGCTTCTATTCAATCTGGGTTTAGCAGCTAGACCTAGGTCCGAGGGGCGCGCGCGGGGCGGTATGCCAAAAGACGTTATGGGAGCAGGGGACGGCGTTATTATCAGTTAATTTAGGATTGGTTTTTATTTTACAAATACAAGCAGCGCGCAAAGTAAGTAACTAGGTAACTAAGTAGTGAGGAGGACTCATTAAGTACTATACTTTTGGGTGGATAGGATAATTGCTGGGTCCAGCCAAACAACAAATTGTGGCTGTGATGTGTAGGAATATTGCGAGAGAAAAAAAGACCCAGGTAGACTGAGAGAAAGAGATGAGGGAAGAATGGGATGAGGTACGTTCCTGATGAAACCATTGAAAAGTGCAGGGCTGGGGGGAAAATTAAGTGGTGAAGAAAGAACGGGGATAAAACCGGGAAATAAAAAAAAAAACGAATACCATACAGAGACGAGAGAGATGAGAAAAGAGGTAGAAAAAGAATACCCAGAAAAAAATAATAAAAAGCCGAATGATAATGAGAAAAAGCCCCCATCTATAAAAATAACCCCCAAACAAATAAAAAAAATCCCAAATAAAAAATAAAAAAGAGGAAGAAAAAAAAAACCCAAAGAAAAGAGAACACCGAATAAACCACCTACATCCCCCCTACCACTAATTAACCAACGGCGCACTCCACGTCAGGCCGCCCACCGCGCCCCCACACCCCGCCTTCACCACTCCCCTACTAGGCTTCTTAATCTCACACACCAAGTCCCTCCACCCGCCTCCCCCGAACCCAACACTACTCAACCCATAACACACAAACCCAAAGCGCTCATAAAACCTGACCAAGCCCTCTCTCGCAATGATCGCAATGCGCTCCACCGCCCCCGCCATCTCGCGACAGTAATCAATGAACTCGCGCATCAGCGCCGTGCCCAGCGTGCGGCGCTGGCACGCCGGCACGATAGCGAGCGAGTGCAGCGCGATCGTCGCACCGGTGGTGTGGCTGGTGGCCGCCGAGCTGTAGCACGAGTCGGTGATGAGCTTGCTTGTAATCTTTGAGGCGATGGCGTGGCCGAGCAGGTGCTCGGTGGGGTTGTGGGCGCCCTGGCTGGGGCTAGTGGAGGCGAAGATGCCGAGGGAGAGCGGGGGGGAGGTCGTTGTGGAGAGTAGTGCATGAAACTGTAATTATTATAGTGTTAGTGGTTGAATTGAGGAAGAAGGGAGGAGGGGTTTGGGGGGGGGGGGGAATGTACCTGTTTCCTGGTACACCGCTCCGCGGGCACGAAGGCCTGCGTCTCGACGAGCATCACGGCGTCGAGGTCTTTCAGCGTCAGCGGGCGCACGTAGATGCACTCCTTGCCCGCCTTTGTAGGCACGAGGGATTTGGGGTCGAGGACCATTGTGGCGGGTGCTGTGGATGTTGTGGTGGATGTGGTAGGTATCGTTGTAGCGGGTATGGCAGCCGTGGATATGCGGGTACGTAAAGGTGGTGCGGTGTGGTGGTGGTAGAGTGGGCTGATGTGATATATGGGAGGTTTCTTTGTGCGGATTAAGGTTTTGGGGTTTTAGCGGTGGCGGTTTGTGGGGGGAGGTGTGTGGAGAGGTTCTTGTAGCAGTGGAAGGTGTAGTAGGTGGTAGAATGTGTAGTAGTAGGAGCAGGTAGGAGGCAAAAAAAGGTTGTGAGGTTTTGGAAGTTGTGGTAGGAGCTGTAGCTGTCGAGCTGGATATGTAGGTGGGTAAGTAGGTAAAAAGAGCGACTGTAGAAACCCAGGCTGTAGTAGTGAACAGAATCTCAGCGAACGTAAGAATTATTAAAAACGAAGGTTGGTGGGGGGAAGGGAGGGAGGGGAGGTGGTGGGGGGGGGGGAGCCGTGTTATCTATATAGATAGAGTATGAGTGGTAAGTAGAGTAAGGAAGGGAAGTATGATAACAGGGCCAAGTACTTGTAGCTAGCTATTAGAGGCTGAAGTTGGAAGTGAAGGATGAGCACCAAGCTAGCTAGGGACAGACTGTGACTCTTAATAGCCGCACCACGAAGTAGGTATTGACAGGCAGGTACGTACATGTGGATTAATAAAATGCAAACAAGCAAATTGCAAAAAAGAGGTTGGCAGACTACTATTGATCCACCGCTCCCCTCCGTCTAATCCTCCATCCCTCCTCCACCCCTGGCTGGTAGGGAGGTGCGTGCTTTTCTCTTTCTTTGCTTTATTGCACCGGTCAGTAACATGTAGGGTAAGCTTTGGTTCTGTGTGTTTCTCAGCTCATGTAACGCTCGGCCGGAGGAGGCGTGCGGTGGTGGTGGTGGTGGTGTGCATGTGTATGTGTATGTTAGTTATTCACACCCAGCCTAGGGCCATCGATCGTACATCGTACATTACATAGGCGAGGGCGAAGGACTAGGGCGAGGGAAGAAAGAAGAATCCATCTGTCCATTCAGGGCGCATGATGCAAGGTATTTTTTTTTATAGATATATATTGGATGGGATGGGATGGGGTGTGTGGTTGGTTGGTAGATGGCCTGTAGAGTAGATGGAGGGGTTCTACGTACATACATGATCATATGTAGGTACGGCCGAAGCAAGATGGGATGAGGGTGAGGGGGGGGCGTCGGCGAATCGTGCGGATAAAAAAGAAAAAAAAAGAAAGGACAGGATAAGACAGGACGGGTCATCATCATCGACGGCGGCGATGCTGCTGCTGCACAATGACAATATGCAATCCTCCCTCCAATGCTATGCCAGCAACCCAGTACCACCGACCGCAGAGAACTCAGCCGCTTCTACCCTCATGCCATGGGTTAGGTAATACCGCACGGGGCTGGGGACACCGTCTGTTGCTGTTGGTGGGTTGGTGGAGCGTGGTGGAATGAAGGACGTGAATAAGGGGGCTTAGCTTACTTACCTGGTAGAGGGGTTGCTTTCAGCTGGTGAGGGGGTGTGTAGCGAATCGCTGGGGGAAGAGAAGTCTGCACATGACTTGGGGAAAACCATCGGAGAATTAAACGGTTAAAGGCCGCACGCAGATGGATGGCGCACATCAAATCAGTCCATGGGAATGGGATGGGGATTTGGAGGGGGGTGGTCGGAGGTGAAAGAGGAGGAGGATGGTTGGTTGCTTGGTTGCTTGGTTAGATGGATGGTGTGAATAAAACCCCTGGTTCTGAAATAGGTGATCGATGTTCTATGTAGTTGTAACATTGGTGGTGTAGATTGTAGTTGTAATAGTACCTGGTAGAGCGAGTAAGGCTCGACAAGTCAGGTCCGACAGAGCACATTGTGGTACCTGCTCCCAGCATCCTATGCATACGGCAACCCATAGGATGATGTAGCTTATCCAGACAACCCCCCTCCCCCCCAATTGCACCATTGCACCATTGCACCACACCGCACTTCATGTAGGTACTCGTACAGAACAGGGCCTGGTGACGTGCCGGCGGCAGGATGACGCGGAAAGACCGCAGCTGAGGGCTGATGTGATGATTGAGTGGTTGATTGATATATTGATTGATTGAAATTGAAATTGAAAATAGATCAATACGGGCAAACACAGGTATGATACTCGTACAACAAGTATTAGCCATTTTTTTATATTAAAGGGTTGAGGACGTCTCACGTCCAACGATGGATGCTTCGGCCGGTGACGATGCTTTTGTGGATTGGATAACACCACACCCATGCTGGACGAGAAGATAAGTAAAGTTGCAAATGGATGATATTGATGACCCAACAAGGTGCAGAGCCTCAGTCGGCGCCGGCGGTGAGAGCTCCTTATCCACACACTCACCATCCTATCGTCGTCCTCCACCTCCGACAGCTGCAGACGGATGCAAATAGATGCAGATCCATCAATCCGTTAATTATCACTGGTCAAGGTCATGAGTCAATTCCCGGATTCTTTTGCATGCTATCTGCCTGCAGATATTTTTACCAAACTCACGACATGCATGAATTGTAGGCAGAGGCCTCCCCAAACGGAGCTATCTCAGAGAGCAAAACGCTTTCTGTCTGCTGCAGTGCATCATGTCTGTCCCCTCAACGGGGAGAGTTAGGTGGAGGAGGAGCGCTGCAACCGATAATGAAGCGGGGGGAGATCTGCCTGCCTTCTGCCTGGTGCAGCTGTCAGTTGCGGTCAGAGATCGGATTGGGGAAGGTAGGGCCAATATTATTTGGTTTGGCACTACTGCTTCTGCTGCTGCTGCTTGTGGCTTGTCCAGGTTGTCGCTTACTCTGCGGCGGCGTATCACATTAGTCTTTTTCCTACGCCGTCCGCCACAAGAGTAACGCTCGAAACGCCCCTCTTACACGTAGGTATCTTCTCTCACATCCTGACTTGACTCTCTCTGTCTGTCTGTCTCTTTCTATCCCTCGCCTTCTCTCTCTCTCACTCTCTCTCTCTCATCCATCCTCTTCTTTTTCACATCCTTCACACCCCATCCTCCCCGCCTAACTACCCCGCGCTTATCCATTCCCATCATCAACCATCAATCCTCATTCTCACCAACTCAATCTCTCTCCCGAAATAGCTCTGACCTAACTTCCCCACAATCTTATCGGAAATGTAATAATTGTCTCCCCCCGCCACCCCTTCCACTACCCGCCAAAAACCAAAAGAAAAACTACCCCACTTATTTTTGATGATTTAACTCCTTTCAAGCTATTCACTTTCGAACGACTGACAAACCGTGACCCTACAGGCGCATTACTATCTCCTTCATCAGTACGAATGAAATCGTAACGCTCGATGTACCCGAGAGCATCCCAGTCCAGGACTTTAAGGCTCTTATCGCCTCCGAGCTCCCCACTGTCCCACCAAACGCCCAGCATCTGTACCACAATGGGCGATTGCTGGGCGACCAAACGAGAACACTACAGCAGTACGGCGTTGTGAATGATGACTTAATTGTCCTACACTCTCGAGCTCCCGGCGGCCAGCAGCAACAGCAGCAAGCCGGGGGTGTGCCTCGGAGACCACAGCAGCAGCAACCACAACATCAGCAGCAGGGCGGTGGGCATGACCCAGAGCTTATTCGTCTACAGGTTCTAGGAGACCCCCGGTTGTTGGGTCAGCTTCGGGAATCGCAGCCAGAGCTAGTGGCGGCGGTGAACGATCCTGAGAGGTTCGCCCAAACATTTCGGAACCTGGAACAACAAAGAGCCGAGATGGAAAGACAGAAACAAAGAGAGATCGTAAGTTTTATTAAATTTAATATTCACAAATTCATTAACTAATCTAACCCGGTAGCAAATGTTGAACGAGGAACCATTCAACATTGAGGCTCAAAGAAAGATTGAGGAACTTATCAGGCAGGAGGCCGTTATGGAGAATTTACAGAGCGCCCTAGAGCACAATCCAGAAGGTCCTTTACCTGTAAGGTCTTATTTTTGGGATCGGAATGCTGACTGATGCTTAGCTTTCGGTCGTGTAACCATGTTGTACATCCCCGTTGAGGTTAATGGAATGAAAGTCAAGGCTTTTGTAGACTCTGGTGCACAAGCAACCATTATGTCGCCCTCATGTGCTGAAAGGTGTGGAATCATGCGTCTTGTTGATCAACGCTTCGCCGGTATTGCGCGCGGTGTCGGAACAGCCAAAATTCTTGGACGAGTTCATTCCGCGCAAATCAGGATTGGAAATCTTTTTCTTGCGTGTTCATTTACAGTCATGGAAGGCAAGGATGTGGACCTTTTGCTTGGATTGGACATGTTAAAGAGACATCAAGCAATGCTAGACTTCAGGAAGGGATGCTTGGTGATCCAAGATGAGCAAGTTGAGTTTCTTGGAGAGAGCGAGATCCCAAAGAACATCCACGAGATGGAAGCAGAGAACGAGCCAACCGTCGAGGGACCCGGTGGCGCGAAGGTTGGTGGGCGGACTGGAGCTTTAATTGAACCATCGATCCAGTCAACGCCAGCAAGATACGGGGGTACGAGTGGAAGTGGCAGTGGAAGTGCCCAATCATCGGCGCAACAGCCGATACAACCGCAACAGCTACCGCAGCAACCAGCTGCACCGCCATGCTATACAGCCGAGGCGGTAGAGCAATTGGAGAATTTAGGATTCTCCAAGCAACAGGCAGTGGCTGCACTGAACGCTACCGGGGGTGATGTCGACATGGCCGCCAGTTTGTTGTTTCAGTGATTTGGACATATGGGGTGGAGAAACAAAGGAGTTTTGACGTGTAGGAGTCAGTGGCTGGATTTACGCAAACAGAAAATGTGGGAGTTACGGTATTCTTTGTTTTTTCCTTTTTTCCATAATATGGTTTATCCTGAAATTCCTTTGAATCTGCCTGGATCAACTTACCGGTATTAAAATAGAGGGGTAATGAAGGTTACGGGGCGACATTATCATGACAGGGGACACAATTGGCTTGCTACATATAACGAATCTCATTTTTCCCTTTCCCATCTATTTCTATCTCTGTTTCTATTGTTTCCACTTCAAATCATGTCGAGTTGCTGTTGCAAGAATCTATCGACATGTGAATTAGCTTTCCTCCCAAATTTGACAAGCACTTGATTTGCTCGGGTACCAGTATTTTCCTCACAACTGCATGTATGTAACGTAACAACCACGAGTGATTTCTCAAGACTCACACAGCACCACAGTTCAGTCATATTCTGATGACGTGGTTCCGGCGAGCCTCTTGGATACAGAGTGAACCTATGTCATTTTTTTTTTTTTTTTTACACCGGACGATAGTGCCAGTCCAATCCAATCCAAGCCAACCATCTGTGCCTATCCAATCCAACCCATCTCATCCCATCATGGCCTCTCACTCGATCCCACCGGTAAGTTTCGGCTGTGGCTAATCTACATTTACCCGGTCCGTTCATACGAGCCAGATATACAAAATGATGAGAGCGTGACATAATGTAACAGAACGTAAGGTAAGGCTGGAATTGAAACGGGGCGGCGGATTTTGCTTTGAGCACTACCTACATATATGTATTCCATCCATACACTGTTTCATAGCTATGCGCGTGTGTGATGTGGCTTTAGGATGAGTGGTGGTGGAGGGCGGTGTTAGCGGAGCTTAGACTAGGCTGCGCGTGCGCGTGTGGGGTGGGGTGGAGGGCGGTGTGGAAGGTGGGGTGGGTGAGCCAATGATTTTTTTTACGGGTGTTGGCGTTGGCGGGGACGCTGACCACCACCAGCGAGATATCGCACCCGAGATCAGAAAACTCGTTGCAAAACTGCTATGCTGCTTCTGTCAATTTATGCGCGAAAATAAATGCGATTCCTAAGTTACCTAGAAATCACCCACACCGCTCCAGACACCCTCACGGCTGTAATAGGGAACTTGACTACAAAATCAAAGAGCAGTACTGTATCCTCGTAAAAGTACTGTGGCACATCATAGAAAGCCAGTTGCTACCCGCCGGGCCTACTACCCCGAGAAGAAAAAAAGCTGGAGACGCGGGGAATCGAACCCCGGACCACCTCTAGATTATTGAACATCCTGAAGGACGCTCAACTGCTAAAGAGGTATTATACCACTAAACCACATCCCCTTCTTGGCTTTGACGCTAGAAAATAAAACTTTTCAAGTAGTAGTGTCATGGTGTGTCACTCGGTTGAGTAATCATTTCTAGGGGTTGTGGCGCTAAGACGAGTTGGGTTTGGTTGGGGATTAAGTTTTTCGAATGAGGGTGTTTTACACTTGAGATCAGAGAAGCCTCGCATTTGCACTATAGGAAGTTCCAAAGGGCGTATAAACACCTCGCTTTGGTGGTTGAAATTTCAAACTGCCCCGCCAGCCCGCCGAAGCCTTGGCATAGAGAAAAAAAAAACTTCCAACAACTCCACCAGCACGAAAAGAATGGAGACGCGGGGAATCGAACCCCGGACCACCTCTAGATTATTGAACACCCTGAAAGGACGCCCACTTGCTAAAGAGGTATTATACCACTAAACCACATCCCCTTTCGTGTTAATCGTCGTGGTGGGACGCTCAAGTCGCGCACGGGAGGACAGGCAGGCTAGTAAATATCCTTGTCGAGAGGGTTGGGTGTACGTTTCAACGAAGTACTCGGTGGAACCGTACTAGTAAGCGGTGCCTGATCATTTTAGTGAGGAATTGAGCTGGGACGTTGGTTTCCGAGTCTCAGCACTTTGGGTCGAGCCGTGGCACGTTTTAGTATGCCTTGCCTAGAAAATCGGTTCTTAACGTTACCCCCCCCTACACCTTAGTAAGTATATAATCCTCCGGTAAGTCATATAAAAGCATATTATAAGGCTTTAAGTAGATAAGGCTGTAATAACCGCTTATATTCCAAAGACTGATCTAACGAGGAGCTTCACGATACAAGTAGTGTTTTGAGGACGTAGTGGTTATAAAGTATCGGTTTTGGACGCAGAACTTCACAGGCTTTTAAGGGACGGGGTAATGAGAAATCCACGGGTGGAGCGGCCGGGAGCCCAGTTTCATTGGAACGGGCCGATGTTTATAATAATGTAGTCTCACTGACGGCTCAGACTAGAATTACGAGTTGAAGGAAGCCATCTATTTCTAAAGAGCTTCATTGGGAATGATATGGATTACGTTTATTTCGATTATTATAAAAGAGGTGGTAGAGAAATGGCTTGAAAGCGTTATGTTTTTGCTAAAGTATTGTAATTCGTGGGGTGTTGTGCGCAATAGTAGTTCTCCAGGACTATGATGCCTTGATTATCTATTGCGGACTCTCGGCAAGTATCCACACTAATACCCCGAGTATTCAAAACTCAAAAGGCTGTCTAATAGAACCACATCCGTCCCACTCCCCAACTTCTACCTCCACAAAACACAACTTTAAAGCCAAAAAATATCAATTGCTGCATTGCCATTATAACGCGAAAAACAGAAGCACAGAAAGAAACCCGAAATCCAAACCCGCAATAACACAAAGTGATATATTGTACAGTCCCACCGTGTTTACACCCAGTCCATCAAGCCATAACCCGCCGGCGAGCGCCCTACAAGGCGAACCGAATAGCGTTCGAGTCCTCCTCCAGTCTCAGATCCGACCTTCGGGGTGCAATAAGGGGGTAGAGCTGCGCAAGCAACGTTATAGCTATATCCCAGGAACGACAGTTAGTCAGTGATCTCAAGAGCTACAACTCTACGGGTAAGGGCTACATACACCACATGAGGTAGCAGGCGACAAAGGTCAAGATCAAGGAGCTCCGCCAGACACTAGTGAACAGATTAGCTTCCGGAGGAGGAGGGAGGAGGAGGATGGTGGAGACGGACGTTTGGTTTTCGCCCTTTGGTGAGAAGAACCAGGCCGCGCCGGAGATCACGGCGACGACGATGAAGCCGACGAGAAGACTGTAGCTATTCTAGGTGTCAGTCGGGGGTTCGGTGTGCGTAGAAAGAGGGTTGGGGGGGAAGGTACCCGTTTGCCATTGTGGTAGTAGTATGTTTTATGGGATATGGTGTTTTTTTGAAGATAGATCTTTAGCTCGGAAAGCACAGCAAAGTATTGACGTCGTGAACGCGCCGCCCCTGTTCGGTAGGTGGTCTTGTCATCGCAACAGTCTAACACAACAAAGCTATTGTTCGTATCACCGGGTAACCAAACTTGAGGCTCTGCAGCGCATCCTCTCTCCCCGATTATGTCATCATACCTACGGCTGGACTGCCATAGGGCAGGAAACCCTACTACGCAACCCATACCCCACACACACAACGGCGCCAGAGGAGGATTGCACCCACGAACAATTCCCAACCCACATACACCCGGACCGACCGCAACGCCAAACTCCAAAGATTATCCCAAGGAAAAAAAATAATCATCACTCAAAATGACCAAGCGCACTAAGAAGGTCGGAGGTACGTAAACATCGAATTCTCGAGATTTTTTCCCCGGGAAGTGGTGGAGGAATTGGAGGAGGGGGAAATATTGAAAGTTTTGGTCTTGGGGAACTGAAAGCTAATCTTATGGCGTGAATAGTTACCGGTAAATACGGTGTCAGGTACAGATAACCCCCCACTATCCCTCCACCATCCCGCGCTATACCCTTCGGATCGAGCCACGTGCAGCGAGAGAGCCAGAGAGCACGGAATTGCGACCTCGAGCCACGAAGCCGGTGCAGAAGAAGCCGAAGCTAACAACGGAAAAACAGATATGGTGCCTCTCTGAGGAAGCAGGTCAAGAAGATGGAAATCACCCAGCACGCCCGCTACACCTGCACTTTCTGCGGAAAGACCACCGTCAAGCGCACATCCGTCGGTATCTGGGAGTGCAAGTCTTGCAAGAAGACTGTTGCCGGGGGCGCCTGGGTTGTCTCGTATGTGTTTTCCTCTACCTTCTCTACTCCGGCTCCCCCGCGGTTAGCTGACAATCTGTGTGTGTCTGATAGTACCCCCGCTGCCGCTGCCACCCGCTCAACAATCCGTCGTCTCCGTGAGATCGCCGAGGTCTAAACGGTCGGGGGGCTGGTTTCCTTTTTTTCCTCTTTTTGCCAAATAAAAATAAATTCAAATCTGTTAGGGATCAGGGTGTTTCTTGCTGTTTTTGTTCTTGCTTTTGCGAGGTGCGGTTTTTAATGACGCAGAATTTCAAAGATTGCTTCCTCATCCTCTGGCTTTTTTCCGGTGATCATCGAGTTGGGTCAGATTAGTGTTGTGATATGCAAGGGATTGGAGTCCTGGGAGAGGGAAGAAGCAGGATGGGAGGTTATCCACGGGTTTATTGGAGTCGGCAATTGAGAAGGATATGACTATGAATGCCACGGACTTGGGTATTGGTATTGGATCCAACATACCTCCAGCTATGTTTGTGCATTCTCCACCGGAAAGGCACATATTTCATCCGTGAATATTTTTCGTAAAGACATGACCCTCCTGATCGATCAAAGGATGCTTGCAGCTGTAGATGGATAATGCCCAACCCTACGTCATAACAATAGCGTAGCTCTCAGAGCGCAATGAGCCAGCCCATTTGGAGCTCCCCAGGGTGCTCATAAGCTACCAGTATAGTTTAGTGTTGTTTTATAGTAATTGCGATTTCCGTAGACTATGTAAGGTAGGTAAAGTCTAGGGTAATAACAGCCCTTCGCCGAGGAGCACCTCATCCTAGGTCAAAAATCTGTCTGCCCATCTTCAACAATAGCATACCATTCCACCGGGCTTCAGTTGTAAGTAGCCTATGTCTGTGTATATTAATATTAGTATGTAGAGTAATTCAAGTGGTTTGGGGGATTTAAAGTAGGACTTGTTTTTCGAGGAGCGGTGTGTAGTAATAGCTCCATTGAAACATTTTCGACATGTACGGGAAGACGTCTCTGAGGTAGAACTCAGAGCTGGTCAGGGCGCGGGCAGACAGGGCTCTGAATTAGAAAAGTTTCAAGGCCTCCGAACTCAAATACAGAGAAATTCAGGATCAAAACCCTGCACACAATAAATGTACTAGTGCTCGGACGGAGCCAAGTTTTTGGCAGAATACCTACCCCGAGCTACCAAATCCCGTGCTCATAACAAAAAAAAGAGATTCTGGTCTGGGGTGAAAGGAAGATTTTTCAACGCCTGGCATGGAAACCATATATCTCCACTGGTACCAGAGGTACATGTAGGTTAGCATTGGCGAAGAGATGATCGTAACTACTAACCTCAGGAATCAATATAATATTTTATAGAAAGTCACCAAACCTCAAATTTCAACTCACATACTGTCTTCAAGTACCTAATCGCTGTCACTTTTTAAGATGGAAACATAAGAAACGTAACTCCCCGGCATCCACTCCAAGCCTGGTATCAAAACTGCTATGTATATCGTGAGTTTTCGAGGCGGAGCTGTATCCAAAATAACTTAGAAGGGTTAGGGTTATAACCGAGTGATACCGTGTGATTAACATGTCTTCCATTTGGATAAGAAAGCTACTTAAACAGGTATGAGAACATGACATATATCAAATTTACACATAGGACTCTATTAAAGTATCTGCGTAGAAAAATATCTTGGTATCAAGTTTAACTTCACGATCCGCATCCGATAACGAGTGATAGGCTGTGATTCACATCAAAAGTTCCGCAACACCAATCCCGAAGATCTGCTGCAAGATTATACCCAACACAAACTTATCGTTCATGACTAAACATCGATCGTTACTTTGATCTACCACAACAAACCTATCGCATGGACCTAACTATATTCTGGAAGGTGCCCGAGAACAATCAACGGGGATCATGGTAAAGACCCAATTCGAGGTCTTACTGGGGTGATTTACTATGGGTTGTCTAATGACCGATCGTTTGGATTTCTGGACTCCAAGCAAGCTTAGTGATCAGAATGCCGATAAGCCGACATGCCGAGGAACCCGAATAGGGAACAACCAGTCGGAATTCTGTTCGGAAGGGAGTCAAACAATAGGCTTATATATATTGGTGCTATAGGGTCAGTCGCTGACTTACACATGACGAAACTTATATTGGAATTCTAACTACTCGAAATTAATATTACACTAAATTGTGTAATGAGTTTCTTATGTCATGTAGAAGTATTTTCATCCCTGATCATGTGTTGCTTTCTTGGACCTGTTTGCAATGGAAGTGTTGAATGACCCTGAAGCTTTTATGTAGACGGACAACTTCGAAAACAGATTCTCCAATATCCCCTCTCCGATGAATAAGTAGAGCCGTGAGGCCAAAAGCACTCAAATTCGCGGGCCGTGCCGCCCTGGAAATCACTAGGCAGCGATTAGTATGCAGCTAAATGTCCTCAAAACGTTTCTGTAGATGTTCTTGAATAGATATCAGTTGTGGAGGATCGCTTTGAAACAAACACCACAACATATCGAAGGAATAAGCCGGGGTAAGACAAAACGAACAAAACCATTGGAGGGGGTTCCGAAGGAAAGAATGGTAGGATTGGTTTAGAGGAACCTAAAAGAACCCAGCCGAACACAAAAGAAAGATACGTACGAATACGAAATACCGATACATGCCAACCCCCGAAGTATGTAACGAGTTGTATGTATATTCGTATGCACCGAATGACATAACTATTGGAGATACGATAAAGAAAAGGGAACCAATATCCCACAACGGACGCCACGTAATTTCTGGTACTCCAGGAACCTATGAGCGACCTTCTGATTCCTGTTTCCTAGACGACGGTATCTCATTGGTCCGAATGATTCTGCCGTGTACCAATGACACGCTGGGCGAGGGAACATGCTTAATCCAGCTACACAGCCCTTTCCGCAATTCCCCAAACGATCCAGACCTAAAGAAAATGTTGCGTCAAAACGATCTCCAGAGTTATCACACAGCCTTCGAATCTACGTCCACATCGTGACGTCTGATTCAATCTATCAAGATGGAGATATTTTTCATGTAGTGTGAGTCTCGCCGAATGAATTCTGGACGCTCGACTGCAATCATATTTGTGGTGGTAATGGTGGTAATGGTGGTAATGGTGGTGTCTCCAGAGTAAACAGCGAAAACTCCCCGCACTGAATGACGCTAACGGTTATTCCTTTCGTTGACAGGTCATTCTGTAACGTCACTCCGCATTTGTTCTGTGCATGGTTGGGAGTCGATCATAACTCACATCCGTTTATTTCGTTGCCTGGTGTTATCTAGTTGCGTAAGCATAGATATCAAATGGATTGGATTCACAGGCGGAGTAGGGTTGATGATTCTGAAAGAAACAATTGACTACTCGCCGTAAAATCCAGGTCTCTGTTTGATATCTGGCTGCTAATTGGAAGCAGATAATCTTTATATCGGATAAGATTTTAATCGAATTAAGGGATTGTTTGCTGGCGATAGAGTTTTTAACCACAAGATTCCGGCCCGGATAATTATGAGATAGAGAACAAACTATGATCATGACTATGTAGTACAAAAAAGATATCAGACCCGGTGTTTTTACCTGTACCCAGATCTCGGGGCCCACACAAAGTGAAATTCAATTCCCCACAAGAATTCGGGTTCGATCTACATACTTTCTGCCAAAGGTTAATGACGCGTGAAGAAAAAATTTCTCGGAGTTTCTACTAACCTTTAACTTAAAATCTAAATATTGGGCTATATTTCTGGAATCATCGCCATACTTGATACACTCAAGGATCTGAATTTAATGAATACCACATATCAATGGGTAACTATAGGCATGCAAGTCGTATCAGTTAGCTATGCATTATTGCGTCCGTGTTATGCACATATCCACCTAAAAAGATACAGTCATGTGCTATTGATACCTACTATGCGGCCACTTCTCACAAGGCTCGGCCGAGCTGAATATTCAATGAATCGCCACCGCTGCCACGTATCCAGCATATTGATGTAAGATTCATAATGTACTTTCTGTCTTTGTTTGTGTTCTGTGACACATACTCGGGACCTTGTTTGTCAGTCTTTTCTTCCGTATGGGAACCTGCTGCACACTCAGAAAAGCGAAGTTGCCAAGACCATAGGTACTCAAGGTGATGAGATGCATTCAAGATCTTCTTCGTTATATTTATCAGCTATAGTAAAGAGTACTTAGTGGTGGAGTGTCAAGTCCTTCGTGCATACATGCGAGTTTGTTAGGGATGTAGCGATTGGGGTCCCGGTCGATCAAGTAATTTGACAGAGGGGAAACCCAAGGGAGCCCAGACAACAAGAAAAACAAGAAACTTGTAGATGGACCCTTGAAATCATGAAACAGCCTCAAGCCCTCGCTTGTTGATTAGTATGGTCTGCAGGCTGACGGGAGGCTCCGTCCGGCGCAGGGAACCCTATCCACAGGACGTTCCATTTCATTGGATGGATTGCGACATGAAAAGCTCAACACCAAAAACTTGATCCACGATGCATACGACCGGAGCAAAGTGCAAAACGGTGACCAACAAACGGACGTTTATCAGCATTCACTGACCCAACTGCTGCCTTGTTCGGCCGCTTTTTCTTGGGTATTGATGTAAGAGGCAAGGAATTGCTTTGCCAATTGGTCACCAGTACTTGATGTGAAAAGATTTGTAAAGTTTCGTGATGATCATCATAACGAAGCACTTGGTCCCTGAGCATCGGTGTCGACGACAGGAACCAACGCTGAACAGTTAGAGTAAGGGTCTAGAGATTTATTCCCGCTATCCATCGATCAAGTGCCTAGGCAATTGCACAAATGCAGTATATCCATTCCTGTCACCTCCAAAATCTGAGAGAGAATAACCCCCTGCGGATAGAAAAAAACTCTTCATACCATATAACCACGCATTTTATGATCAGCCTCTGGGGTGCGTCTTGCCATCTGGAATTTAATTTGAGTTGTTGCTTGTGTTTCTCAAATGTGTTGTCAGTCGGAATTCATCCGGACGTTGGTTCGTCTGATTTCCTGGTTTTCTGCCCCGCCTGCCGGAGGATGGAGTATGGAGAGGAGGAGGGTTCAAGTCTCGAATAGGGTGTCTGGGAAAGTGATGAGTTGTTCGTTTTAATATGCTAGGTGGCGAGATGATCATCGTTTCAGTCTTGGGATGAGCGTTCGAGAAACACGATGTGACGCAGATCTTTCCAGATTTGGATGTGGGGAGAAAGCCAAAATTTACGAGTAGATGGATGGATCGTGAGATGTGTCTTTGAGGCTTTGGGTGCGTACTCACAGGTTGATGAATTGATGCAAAGTGCCCTAGCTGAAGATATTTCGACGAGGCTTATAATTACTGTGCAAACCCACGCCAGAATTGGCTATCTTTACCACCACTCTACTCTAGAATAAAGCTGAAGTACCACAATGACTGCACTCTTGGTCATCTAAATTGGTCTCTGCATTTCAGCCCTTATTATCCCTGAGATCGAATTGAGGAATATGGTACATAGCTAGTGTAGAATAGCCTGCTCTGAATACGTAGAGTAAGGAAAACTACATTATATTTCCTTCATCCAGCAACACGATTAATACGACAAACCCTGCTCAAGATTCGACTGAAGACGTCCAGGCACAGATGATTAGGAACAAGGATGTCGTAGTTGTACTCGCGAGTATTGACTTGTCTCTGGTAGAGTACTGCATGTTGCTATTCCCGGAAGCAGCTCTAAATTCCCCGCTGTGTAAGTCCATGCACATATATGTCGATACCCCGGAGCAAAACGCATGTTAGGGCGTATGTACCAGAATTGAGCCGCCTCGCGCTTCGCGCTCCAAAATCTTTTGTTGGTGTTCATGGGTTATCGTGCGCTGTCCAGCTGTGCCTTGCCATACCGGGCGCCGGAGATTCCTTTACCTTTGATAGAGTACATACCTAGTTCCTGCGCGGAAGCAGGGACGTTCAACATTGACGTGGAGGGATCAGCCCCTGTTGCATATTGATAGATGGGCTGCGTCAAGAGAACTACACTGCAGCGCAGGTACATGAGTAGGTAGTGTTCAAAAATTCCATAGCCAGATCTGGTCAAACCCGCGGTAATTAGTACTAACCAACCCTCAATGTCTTGCCTAGATCCTGTGCGTATCGACCTTGCTTCTGTCAGTCATCTCATGTGCGGCCCAGAGAGGAGGAGGAAAGATAACCAAGGTACGGGGAGTGAAAAAAATTTCAAAACCGAGTGATACCAATAGGAGGGACGAGCGGATCACTACAGACAGGGGAATACCTGTGAGCAAGATTGATATTGTTGCGGGAGATAAATGCGGGCCATTCCATTCCGGGCATGGGATCCCTGCTCGCGTCCCTGTAGTGTGGGCTGAGATTCGGTCATCCAGACCGAAACGAAAACCTTAGTTCAACCTTGGTTGAGTGCATGGCTGCCATGTCTTGTCGTGAGTGCAGCATCGGGGCAGAGTATATTGTGTCTAAGTCAGTCAAATTCGTGATAGTACCTAGCCCAATCCGTATATTTCACCTGTCAAATTGAAGGATTTCAAACCTCACGATACATGTGTTTCTGCTATTTGGAACGGACCCAACTAGCCATGATCTCATTGTGAAGGCTGTGTTTCCATCGGAGAAGGTCCCTAAAGGAAGAGGTGGATGAAAGTAGGCTTTCTGTACGCCAAAACGGCTGAGCTGGCATTGGATCTTCTCTGCAGTCAGCCTTTTATACTCACGTGATGTTTAGAGCTCCGGGAATTTATTTGGAATCACACATGTTGGTTGAGCCGCGAGAAGAGCCGCCGTTTCGTGATGAAACGGGGTTTTAAAATTTTATGTGCGTTTGTGTTTACTTTTTTTTCCCCTTTCTTGTGGTTGTTAACTTCACAGAGACCCTGGCGACCCTGGAGACCCTTGAGGTCCGCTGCCGAACTTCGCGCACAAGCGGATAGACAGGGGTGACGCGTAGCTAAGGTTAGGATAAAGCTTGTCACACTAGAAATGAGATAATGATGAAAGTGACGTCATGAGATGTTGATCTTGGCGTTATCTTTCATTCTCGGCGCACGGGCGCTAGCCAGGGCCTCAACTGAACTTCCAAGGCAAACCTGCAAGATCTAAGACTAAAATTTCGAGGTTACGGCGATCGACTCCTCTTTCCCACACTCAACCCCCTCCCCTACCGCGCACTCCACCTGCGCATCCACCATTGCCTGGTTCTTGCTGACGCTTTTCGGCCGCCCTCCGTACAAGCGACATCATGCAGACATGCAGAATTGGGATTGCCAACTCATCAATCATCACCGTCGACCCTGGGGGGTTCAGGTAGACAGAGACATACCAGTCCGTGCGTTTTTGCATTACGGGAAATAGTGATTTTCTGGTTTTCCTTGATATCGTTGAGAAAACGGCCAGACATGCCAGATTGCCGGTCTATTCTAGGCTCCCAGACCAATGGATGACTCTGGGTTTGAATTTCTGGACCACCTTGTTCAGCACCGCTAGAGTACTCTGTAGTGCTACTCTGGGGTATGTAGCTTTCTGAATGGCTCGCATAATAGAGAAATTGCGCTATTTTTTTCTTCCCATCATCGTTGTTTTCATGATACCCCAGACCCTATGGCGTAGAGGGCGTAATGCGGCCGGAAGTGGCCCCTGCAAGCCTCGTTCCGTCACTCGGTTGAGACAGACTGTCCAGCCACAGGCTGCACACCCTCTTTTTTCCCAGACAGAACTCGAGGAAGAGCCCAGGATGCTAAGTGGTCTGTCAAGTGAAACACTAACATGGGGAAATCCTGCTTGTCACACCAGATGTAGCTCCCGTAGCTAGGTAATGGAGTTTGGGGGGTGAGGGTGGTGAGGATAAAGGTGTATAAAACTTCTCCTCTCCCACCCCTTCGAGCTTTCTTTCTGCTCATCATCCAGCAGCATCATCCAGCAGCATCATCCAGCAGCATCATCAAACTCCATCATACTATATCACTCATACTCAGTTGTATAACCGGCTCATCTCTACAAATCAGTAACCATTAAGGACCCAAGGCATTCCCCAGATACACCAAAAATGAGCTACTACGCAGCCCAGAACCCTTACAGGAACTCCACTGGAGGCCTGAACCTCGGTCGTTCTCCTCCACGAACTCAGATTCTCATTCCCGTTAGACCTCCATCCCCAGCAGACTCTACATGCTCATCATGCGATTCCTCTCTTCCTCTCAACACCCCATGGTCTGGCTCGGGAACCCAATTGGACCAGAGTCACCAGACTGAGCGTGTCTGCACCCGCACTAGGCGTCTTTCCACTCACTCCGAGGGCCGCCACTCCGATGGCCGCCATATGGATGGCCACCATCACATGGATAGCCACCATGATAGAGGCCGCCCAGCCCCTCTGATCATTCGCCAGGGCGGTGGTCCAGCTCCACTCTCAGCTCCTCTGGCTCAGCATCGAGGATACCGCTCTGACCATTCCGGCCACGCCTTGATTGTTCCAGCATCCTCTATTGATCGTCACCGTTCGGCCTCTAGGTCCCGCAGTGGCTACACTAAATACCACCATGCCATCGAGCACCTTAACGACGAGTCCCTTGAGGTCGGTTCCATTGGCTCCGAAGTTGGACGTAGGGGACGCACTAGATTCCCACGCAAGCTAGTTAGCAAGGAGGCAGTCGAGGAAATGGGCCTTCCGTGGACCGAGGAATCCGATGGAGCTCTTGTCGTCCTGAGAGCACTTGATAGAACTGAAATTGAACGATTGGTGGATCTAACCGAGGAGATCCGACGTGAGTCCACTGTATTTCTCTCTTTCCTACGTTGAGAGCCCCCCCTCTCACAATTGAGTAAAGGCTAACTTCCTACCCATAGGTCGTCGTAGTGGATCCGGAAAATCAGTATCATTCATCGATAAGGCAATAATTCATGACCCTATCCCATACGCTCCTACTCCCCCTCCGGTCATTACTGAGCAGCGAGTCGTCCACCACTACGCCGGAGAACGCCCATCCACCCCATTAACATCTGAAAACATTGCACATCTCAACAACCAGGGTCAAAATTCCTCATTTTCTCAGGTCACCACCACAACTACTACCACCACAACTGAAGAACCTATTTTGATCCCAATCATCGGTAAATCTCATGGAGCGACGAAGATCAAGACAACATACACAACACCTTCTTTTCCATTACCACAAGATAGCTTAAGCAGAGCGGAGGAAAAGGCAATTCGGGCCGAGGAGAAAGCACACAAACTAGCTATTGTCGCGAAATCTACTGGAAACTCAAAAGATGAACATGATGCTTACAGGGCGAGGGTAAAGGCAGATGAGAAGAGGAAGAAGTTTGAGGATAAGGAGTGGAGGGAGAGAGTAAAGAGAGATGAGAAGGAAATCAGGCACAGGGACGAGAGGGAGACTGTCAGGACTACCAAGCTCCGAAGAGGTGAAACTGTGATCATTCGATGATCTTTTGCACCTGTTTGCTTGAGCATTTTAGATACTCTTTTTCATTCTCTGTTTAGTCTTACGAAGGTGGCTGATTGTTTTACTGCATTGATTGTCTTTTTTCCTAGTCGGACGCGATTTAATTCTTGTACCCATTTTTTGTGTGACATTTCTCTGGAGTTTGTTTCTACATTGGATCATTTCTTTCCTTAATTTTGGCTATTTCATGGATTCTCTTTGGGATGATGGGTGTTTGGAGAACAAAAAAAATTATAGGAATAAATCTCGTTTCCACTTACACACTTACACTTCCACTCTCACACTACTACTGCCTTTGATATTTACCATCCACTTCTAAAGGAGGGTCAAACTCGATGGTGAGTCTAGTCAGATATCCGAGTTCCTCAATCTAGAAGTCACTGACGGCAAAACTGTCTTACTAGTCTCGTGCCCATTACTTCAACAAATAAAGTTTATTGCTGACTCTTAGCTCATCATAAGCTATGATCACGAGACGACAATATACTTTGATATGTGAGATACCGGCCTACCACATGAGTTCCAAGTTAAACCTACCCCGCACGAATGTTTCGATCCACAAAAAATACTCCTCAGCCAGCGACTGGTTCGAGAGCGTTTGTAACCGAAACGAGTGACAACTGTCACAACGATCGACAACTCAACCGGACTGTCTTCGAATACATAGACTAATCGGTCGTCGTCGTCGTCACGATGTGATGCATCGGGGATCGTCAGTGGTGGCGCTTGTGGCTAGTTGGGTGAGAACATGCAGGGATTATGGATAAGCGCCGGTTTAATAATCATGGGTTGTCACTCGGAGGTGACTCCGGATGATTTTTAGTGTTGAAGTGATAGAGAGGTATTGTATCTGTTCGGTTCTAGATAGACGGTTGAGGTTCTTAAAACCACAGCGACATGAAGTCTCACCTTGTTACATGGTGCTGGGTGCATGTAATGATCCGTACCAATGATAACTTATCATGCGAACCGCCTCGAGAACCAAGATTGCTAGAGGTCGACTGGAACATGACAACGCGCTGGTTCCTGCCGTCGTCAAACGCGAGCGTCATATGATATTGAGGAGAGTCTCAATTTTAATTCTGAGACTACGCTAAAACTGAAGTGATTAAATTTGCAAGGGTTGTCGCTTGGTGAGCTCGGGACTCGGTGAAAAGACATTGGTATACCAAAGCCAGCTACAGGGGGAGCTTGTGGGGGAGCTGGAAATTGCAAAGAAGAAGAGGGCAAGGGGATCGAGGATGAAAATTCTGCTTTTGAAAGGTATATTTAGGTTTATGGGGCGGGGTTGATAGGAATCGGAGGATAGGAGAAATTGTGTAGGGCGGTTCTCTTATTTCTTTTTTTGAGAAGTGTAGATTTGGACGACTGGGAAATGTCTTATCGGCTAGGAGCTATTTTCCTATAGCTAGAAAGTTCTTAACAAAGACATGTGTAGATCTAGCCCTACAGTTCAATAAAAAATTATTGACTACATGTAAAGAATAGGATGCTTCATGTCAGAGACAGTCCGGTACTCTAGCCCACAAAAGAATTCGATTTCCCAGCCAAGCTCATTTAGGTCAAGTTTAGCTGTCCCTTTACTACACCTGTAAAAAAAAAAGCCACGCCCCTTGTTTGTAGAAAATGACATAGGAAGGTTGACTTTCAGAGGAATATTTGACGTAGGCGAAAAACATCAAGGAATTGGGGTTCTGGCGCCAAGACACCGACGAAAAATTTCCTAACCGAGTGACACATCATGACACACTACTACAAATTTCATCAACTATGTAATTTTTTTAATTGTTTATTGAATGCGCCAGACGATGCAGGATGATACTAAGAGAGCCCTAGCAATGGTGCCGAATGTCCAGAGAGCATCAGGCGCGTAGCTAAGTGTAAAGCCAGTGTCTGGCGTTGAAGGACACACATACATCTGATGTGCGCTGTCAGGAATAGCACTACACTGGGTCAGAGGCCTTCAGAAGAGTGGTGGAGGCGCCAGGGATATTGGGGGCTTATCACAATCGCTAGAGAGCATCAGGTGCCGGGAGATGGTTTGCGTCGCCCCGAGGGCTGGGGCGCTAGGAGCTGCGCCCGATGCGCCCTGAGATGCCAGTAGCATCTCCGGAGTTGGAGTTTTCCTACTGAGCGCCCACAGCCCCGGAGCGTCTGTAGCGTCTGACCAGAACCTAGAGTTTGCTGATGATGTTATTTCAGTACATGATACGTAGCTACAAGTATTAGTTTTGGGCTTTATATGGAGACAAGGCTAATGCCACCGGTTTTTCCCTCAAAAAAAACGCTACAATACAGTATGTCTTTTTAGATGATATGATAACCCTTAGCAAGTATTAATTTTTTTTTACCCGTTTCAACAGTAAAGTAGTAAGCGCTCCTACTATTATGGGTCAGAGGTTTCTCTCACTCCTTTTTGGCCTCGAATCTATATAGAATTCTAGTTAAAGGAGAGGGTACGAGGCCTATGAGATTTTGTATCGGCAATGGGAATGTTTCACCGTAACGGGCCTAGAAATGGTTGAATATAAAATGTTAACATGGAAAAGAACATGGTTACATCCCTTCTTGTTCCTTCAACACCCTTCCTCAACTCCGCCAAGACTTGACGAAGAGCGGGGTCACACCTCCTCTAAAGACTTTGCTTAGGCTTCATTGCCAACGCCAGTCCTTCCTCTCCCTCCTTCTTCCCTCTGGGGATAACCTCCTTCTCAAGTATAATGTACCTTCTTGGCCGTCTCCTCCTCGGGTTGAACTCTTCTTCTCTGTCCGGATCTCAAGGGGGCGAGTAGCGAGTATTCCGCAGGGTACGAAGGGGGTAGTAGAGGTCGGTGTGGGAACTCGCAATAGGGGTCCTGAGGGACTCTAGCATTGGTAAGGGTCAACGGGACAAAGGGGCAGCGAAGCGGTGGTCTTCTTGAGTAAAGTAGAGGAAAATAATATTGTATTGTAATAGACAGCGTAGGTACAGAAGGCGTTGCGTATCAAAAGAAAGAAGAGAAAGAGAACAGAAACGAAGACAAAACCCCCCTAATATACCCAAGGAAATCCTAGCGATGACAAATCCCAAATGACTCATGCGCTTACGACCAACAGAACCCGATAGAACTCAATAGAACCCTTCTGACTAATCCAACTCCTCGTAACCCAGTGTACTAACTAGTCGATCCATGAAACTGGAGCCTCCTCCTCACCGAAGAACTCCACCTCTTTTCTCTCCCCGAGTAACGCATCCTCACCAGAAACGCGAAGATAGTGCAGCCTACGAGACTGTGGAAAACAGTAAACATGGCAGCTCTCCTCTCTCAACAACTGAACCAAACCTCGGCTAAATTCGGTTAATCTCTTTCTACCGGCCGGGTAGCGGCTAAATTCTTGACACCGGCTCAGCCCCACGGGGAGGAGTTCCCCTTCGATATTACACTGCATTTGATCGTGGACCCATCAGGTGGTACAGCTATATTAGCCATTTGGTTACTCTTTTATCTTTCCTTTGTTGTGTTTTTCGTTTTGTGGAGGTCAGGGGAAGTTTCTTGTCGTCTGCTTTGTAAGAAAATATGCGGTTGGTATCAGACCATAGTTACTATAACAAGGGACCGGGTGGGGGATAGGAGGGGTTTTGTTCACGCCATAGCTTAGGCTCCATGCGATATTCATGTACCCAGAAACAACAGAAACTATGAAACAAAAAAAAAAAAAAAAAAAAAAAAAAAATTCATGGTTACATGGCCCAATGGCAAGGCGCTTGACTACGAATCAAGAGATTCCAGGTTCGACCCCTGGTGTGATCAGATCTAGCTCAATCAAGCTTAGGTGCAGAAGAACCCTTCTTTACATAACTTTCACAGCTCCCCTATGTAGGACGAAGAGAACATCGCTCTGTGGCAAGTATGCTTTTTTTTGGCTTTGGCAAGTGTAGCTAGATATAATACTAAAAAAGGTATGGATTCACTACGTTATTCCCGTTAATGCGCTAGTAATGCAGCAAGAATACGGCATTACTACGGTATTCCTTTTGTAATGCCGGTTTAATTCCGTATTATTCACTACTGATTTCACCCCGTTTTTCGTACTGTAGTCAATCGGAATCCGGAGCAGCAAATAAATATTTTACGTATCGGGTAAGGAAGGAAGGAAGGGAAGACCCGGAAGGAATGCTACTGATCTGAGTGAGATTGAATTGCTATATATTCCGTGTTCAAGACCCTCAATCATACGGAGTCGAAGTAGACACTACGCTTCTTACATGTAGTTTAGTACTTGTAGTCTTCCATTCCACCACGACAAGCTTCTGACAAGCTTACAAGTATCGATTACTTCGTGAAATAAAGATATTTACCACGAGAGGAGGCGGACGAATCGAAGAATTGTCTTCAACATCCTGTAAGAGCCAGTCTCCCGGTATTGCGAGTTTTTGTAGCCACTTGCTTAGTACATGTATAGTATCCTCATGCTTCGATTCAACGATGCTTCTTATCGTATGGCTCACATCATCAATACTTGTATCAGGAGATATAAGGTAACCCGTAACTAGATACGATACTCAGTGCCTATCGATTCTTAAAAGGTATGTCAAATAGGTTTCTGCCCTCGAAAGGCTGTTTTTGTATTCCTTTGCCTGTGACCGTTTTATATGACCTTTTGTGCATTCAGCGTGGATGTTTGGATGTGGAAAAATATATCATCCTCTCCTTTGAAAATAGAAACATTCGTTTCCCTCAGCATCAACCCTTTAGACTGGAGATGTCATGTTGAAATTCGATAAATTACCATGACAACTTCGATGATGACAAAATTTGATTACAACAAATCTGGACTGATAATGTTTAATCAAAAGAAGAAGAAAAACGTATTACTAGCGTAGCTTTGAGTGGCTTAGAGGTTATAGTTCAAGGTTCGATTCCTCACGATCACGCCTCATGCATGAACTTTTGGAAAATGTAGGATCCTCCCCTTTCTCCTTCCACTGCCGAGTTATCTCACATGAAGAAAACAGTCTTCGTCTTCTTCATTTTAGATAGGCAAGAATTCATATCCCTGATTTTCGGATCGAAAATACAACCCTCTAAGGATGGGGTCATGTGCGATCACTCGGTCCGGTCTTTGCGAAGCGATTGAAGCCGTAGTCTTTAATTAGGCTAGTCTGTATTGAATGAGACCAGCACCTGCGTACGTGCTGAAACGGGTACAAAAATAACCCTCACTACAAGTACGTACGATGTACTTGATTCTTTAGCTAAATTATAGTACCATTACCACAATCTTCTTTGCCCACGAAATGAGACTGAAAAAATCGTCGAAAGGGGATTTGTGTACATACAAGTGCTGAAAACGCTAATGTACCTTTTCTAAGGATTTGATAGTAGTTTTATCTGAGACTTATAAGAAAATCGGTTCCGCCCATAATATATTGATATCCCAATTCCATCATGAATCATCCACAGACAATCGATCAAGGAAAAAATAATGGTACGGCACCATGAATATGATTCTGGCAGGGTTCGAACCTGCGACCTTCTGCGATTTTTTGTAAAGCAGACGCGCCTCCACTACGCCACAGAACCGTGAGGATAATCAATTCTGTGCATGATTTGTTGAAAAAAATTAGTACACTAGAAGGTTTCATGGATCATCGATCTATCTAAACTCCATTAAGCGTAAGAGTGAGCAGACCCATGCTAGCGTATAGTGCCACCATGCGAAAAGTACATATACTAGCCTCTTATCACACAAAGGCCCGTTCTGGAAGAAATAGGAGCCACCATTGTACTCAATTAGCAGTGCGTTCGATGTATCTGTGGCTTCCTATAAAGTATCAGTGCATGTACGTACTACATACATTACAGTTACCTCTAATCTAATCTAACACGTATATGAGGATATCCCAGCGCAAACAAAGGTCTGGCCTTTTCGTTATGCTCTTCGACTTTCATTGGAACAAGCCCCTTAATTTCTTCTTTACCATCACTGAGGATCTTAAGTATTTTTATAATTTTGTGCCCGATATATCTCACCTTGTGAAGATTTCTTGGTAGGATAAGATCCATATCAATCACGATTCAAAAATTTCTCTATTATTTGTTAATCTCTCCTTTCTCTAGGAATCTCGAATTAAGAGCACATGGCGAATCGAAACCCTTTCCCTTATCGTGAAAAGGTAACCGAAGCAGAAGGGATTGAGAGCGAAGAATTACAGGACGATGGTCAAGAAGTCTCAATAGATCAAGGAGTCTTACTAGACCAAGGTGCCAGAGTCTCACTAGATCGAGATTTAGGCAGGCACAGAGGGGACACAGATGGAACAGGAGAGGACGCCATCACTGACGACTTTGGGGGTTTGTGTTCAAGAAATGAATTGTTATACGTCCCGGATCCCCATCTCGTGCCAAAATCCGTAAAAGCAACATCGCTGGACAGAGCTCTGGCCTATCTTGATTCCATTTCAAATCACAGGCCTACTGGAAACTACGCCCTTCAACGGTTTATTCAATCGCCAACAGTACCATCAGCCCATCTGGCAGAGCCTTTTAGCCTAAACACTGCTCCAACAGACCAAGAATCTAGACATGAGATGGACAGACCGAGCGATTCCTCATGCTCAGAGCCTCCTGAAATGATAAGATCATATTCACAGCCGACATATGGAATAAACGGCCAGATTGTACAGCTGGGAAATTCGAATTACTTGTAAGTATCTTTAACTGGGTTATGCCCCGGAAGACTTTAATCTAATATGTAGTTACTGTCTATGTAGAGCAAAGCATAACCCGGTGTCTCCCTCCCTACCATCAAGGTCCCGACTGCAGCTGGGCAATCTGCAACAGCAACAATTAGAAGCCAGCTCAATGGGTAGGGCTACACAATCTCTACCAGGAGATTTGGAACTTGAACCACGTCCTGGCTATGGGTCGAAATCAGAACGGGGAAGTGTAACTACTGGAATTGGTTCAAGTTTGGACCGACTACGTGCATTAAGACAGCGATCCACTAATCCATCCACCAACCGATCCGCTTCGAATGCGAGTCGCGAGCGTGAAGAGGACGAGTGGTTGAATGATGATCTAGAGTTATTAGATTTTGCCCCACCTATAACGACAAGCCCCAAAGAGGTAGAGTTTCCGATTGAAGATATTATTAACACCTGGTTGGTGGATAATGTAAGCGGGACATCATCAGGCCGAGTCAATATTACACCGATGCAAAATCATCAATTTGCACCTGAGCGGTCCCTTCTGCTAGACTATCCTCAAAATATCATAGCTCCAGAGGGAACGGCTCAAAATTCTGGCCAGGCAATATCATCGATGTCATTTTCATCATCTTTCTTGGTAGCACCGCCTGACTCATCAGCATCCCGACCCAGAGAACTTTCACAGTTCACACCACCACCGTCAGGCATGGGATATTATTCATTAGAGGGACTACCCAGGGCTCCGCACATTCAATATGGACTCTTCCCACCACCTGGAGTACTGCATTCACATGGAATACCAACACCTATATCCCAATCCTCATTTGGAGTACAGAATCCATACGGGATACAAACACGTATGCCACATGTACAATCCTCATTTGCAATTGGGGTACGGCATCCATATGATCTACAAGCGTCTGGAGTCCCATCCTCACCTGAAATGATAGGGAGACTACCACTACCACCACTACCACCGCCACAACCACAACCTAGGCCACCACCTGGGCCACCACCTGGATTAATGGGGGATATGCATGAGCTATCACCACGGCCGCTTGTGCCCTTCTCAACTGAATTAAGGCTACTACCTGGAGTACCGATACCTTCTATACGGCCTAGTGTAACTGAAAATCCGATAGCAAAGAAAAAGAAAAAGGACACGCGCAAATCGTTCCAGAGTCAACAATACGGTTCTAGGAAGACATCTTCTAGTCTATCTGCAAGACCGATAGTACCTCCTGTACCGCATATAGCTAATATACCTGAAAGGCACATAACGCCTTATATACCGCCTAGTCTACCTGGGGGGCCGATATTACCTTCTGAACCCCCATCCATGATAGGTCAAGTAGCGCCTAGTCTACCTGCATCTCAACCACCTTTTCCAAGTGGAGAATATCCTAGAGTGTGGGTACCAGGAGCACGGCCCCGTGGAGATGTACAGTGGCAGTTTAGTGAGCCAATAATACAAAACAGGACATTTCCACCGGGCTTACAACCATATCCCCAGGATATAGGTCAAATAATAGAAATACAAAATGGACAATCAAGCCATCTAAATGAGAGCAGAGCACCTTCACAACATATATTACCATATCCGGGAGCGGCGCCTAGGTTATTGGAAATACAAAACACTCAGTCGGTTGGTGATGATTCACCAAGCAATTTTCAACCTTCAGTTAATATAACTCCGGTTTTGCGCCCACCGCCTGGGCTGACCTTACCAAGGCCTGGAACTGGATCCCCCTTTTTATCTCTAGATCCTCTACTTGCCCATCTTCAGGAAATACCTACAAGACCTGTAGAAACCTATTTTAATTCTCCGGAGACTACAGAGAACCCTAATCATGGTATAATCGTCAACTATCGGCATCCAGAGCTACATGAACGCGGTGGAGTATTGATGGAACTACGTCCGCAAAGAGAAGGTGTAACGCAACGAAGTACGAGAAATTCAGTGAATCGACGTACTCGGTTGGGGCCAGAATTTTTGGAACAAACCGACCTAATAAGACCACCCAATAATAGATTACTCCGTGAATAAATTTTGAAATCATGATTAATCTGACATACAGCTATAAGGCCCACCTGGCGGCGTGGCGAGGAGGGGCGGTTTTTTACATTCACAACACGCGAGTAATTGAAAGGGAAGAGCGAGGTGTTGTGTTCTCGACCTGACTGAGAGTACAACCGGAGCAAGAGTTAAATGATGTGTATGATTAAACTTGTATGTGGCCAATGAGGTTGTCATTAGGGCCTTCTCATATTGTATTTCATGCAAGGTAACTGTCAGGGAACAGATACTTAAATGCGATGGAATAGAGTTACAAGTAACTCTCTCAGTAATAACTCTTTTATGCTACTAAATGAAGATTTGGAGGTCGATTTGTATGCGAGTGATGGTCTGTGATCCAAACGACCACGGCCTTGAATACTTCAGCAAAGTTTTAAAAATGGGTAAAGAGACCGCTTACCAAGCCCCCTCTTTTTTTTTGAATTTTTAGGATGGTTTCTGTATGTGCAATGCTGTGACGGTTAATGTAAAAAAAGGTAGCACTTATTTCTAACCACAAAATGTATTTACATTTGAAAAGGATTATATTACTATATGTACCTTGTATATATCACTCGGGGCTCGGGGACGCCATAAAAAGGGGGGGGGGGGAATGGGGAGCCCCTCACCATGGGTTCAAGCCTTAGCCCTGCAGTATGACGATACTTTTCGTACGGGTTCCTTATTCGGTCCCCGGTAAGTGGAGTAGTACTATAGTGGTCAGCTTGTGGCCGCACACATTAGTCCCCGGTGGCTATTTCGAATAATCTAGTCTTGTCATCAATACCATGCGACTGGTACACCTGAAGAACCTCACTCTTCTTCCACAGAATTTCCATCGGCCCGAAACACCAGAGAAAGAAAGAAAAAAAAAAGATTTTCGAATTTCTAATCCCGCCACATAAAACAAAGAGAGAGAAAAGGCTAAAATACAAATGTATCCAGGACACCCCCATATTTCACGCAAGCACTAATTATACTAACACAACCGGCAATGTTATCAAACAACACCTTACCAACCCCTCCCGGCATCTGGGCTCCGCTCCCCGCCAGCAACAGCCCCTTTCCCCGACTTTCCAAAAACAAGGCACACATGGTCCCCATTGGGACCCTTGTGGACAAAGCGCTCTAGATACCCAATGACGTGGTTTGGGTCGTCGCTCTTTGCGTAGTTCATAGTCTCCTGCTCGTGCACGTCCAGCTCTATCCCCTGCGAATCGGCTTTAAGAATCTTCAGTGCAACCGGCCTCTCAACTCTGCCGCCTCGGTGTTAGACTCGAGTGCGTCGCAACCCCTCATCCCACGGAAAATCACTGAAAAAAGTAGACCAAGCTCACGTAGTGTCAATCGCGAGCCATATCGTCGAAAACTTGCCAAACCCCAGCTTCCGCACAATCTCGTATTTTGCGTTGAACATGTCGCCCAGCTGCACGGGGTGGTACCCGCCTGGTCTGTACTCGGCGATGTCCTCTTCGTAGAACTGGATTGTTGCCTCTGGGACGATTTGTCGTTCTGGTTGTTGTTCTTCCTCTTCGTCGTCGCTTCCGGAGCTGGTGTTGTGGGCCCCTAAGAAGTTGGTGGCACCGGCGGTAGCGGGGGTAGAGAGGGGGGATTTAGGACGCTGGACGGATTTGGGGGATGTTTTTTCTTTTTCTTTGACGGGGAAGCTGTGGAGGTTGGCGAGGTTGCTGGATGGATTGCTATGTTAGGAGAGAAAGGGGTTAGTGCTTTTGGGTTTTATTAAGGGGGATGAAGAATGGAAAGGGGGGGGGGGTTTACTAGGGATTACAGAAGGGAATCATTGTGTGAGGGTTATTGTGGTGGTTATGGTGGGGAGAAGTTGGTGGGTATTTTCCCAGATCTACTTGTTGCAGGGTCCCTTATATAGATATAGAGTTATACAGGGAAATAACTCATGACGTCCCTGGATGCTGCACGTGCAAGTGCATTAACACTTCCGGCATGAGGCTCTGTTCCGGACCCCGGAGGGCGTTTTTTCTTTACCGGGATTTTTTTCCTTTGGACTGGAAACGAGAAATCATTGAATCTGCGTAGAAATTTGCGGCGAGATGCGTGGTGTGTTGCGGAGAACTACTGAA
This sequence comes from Morchella sextelata, assembly GCF_020137385.1. Lineage (NCBI taxonomy): Eukaryota > Fungi > Ascomycota > Pezizomycetes > Pezizales > Morchellaceae > Morchella > Morchella sextelata. The sequence goes on from NW_025408636.1 coordinate 1,064,309, forward strand.
GGCTTTGGAATAGGAGTTGGTGTATACTAGTTGTCTATATGTGTCATGGGTTATCACTCGGATGTTGTCTATTGCCCGAAATGGTAAAACCTCAAAAGTTGAAGCTCATTCACTACATGTAGTAGATAAGCCTCCCGTAAGTGTGATATAAGCATGTTTTAAGTATTTCATAAGACTGAAAAGTTTCCCTAAAACGATTAATATTCCTAGAGCTTTATGTTTTGCTACGGCCTACTCTTATTCCCTACGGGCCGGCGGGTTCACCGCTTGCCGGGCGCAGCACATAGGTATTTCTTCGCTGCAGCTTTAGCGGCCAGTTTTTTTGTATGGGAGAGGATCTCAAACTCTGTAGGTGGTGAACTCGCTCGGTGGGGAACGAGGGTAATGGTTTTTTAAACGCCTATACTATTTGCTCGGTTCCAGGTTTATGGTAGGGTTAGGGTTTGGAACGAGCGAGTGGTTTGTTTGAAGGACTAAACCATTCGGACAACCGACTCGCCAAGACTTATAACCCATGTTTTTACTAAAGGTCTTGGCGTTACGGGTCTGCTACATAAATCATAAAATAGTCAAAGCTTGATCTGGGCACTGAGAAATAAGGATTACTGTCGGTGTTTCATCTCGCCAAAGAATCACCCGGACACCCGGACAGTTGATGGTGGTTGATTGAGAAGAGTGTAAAAAGCCAATTACAAGAGGATCTTCTTGTTATGGCAACTATCCGGAGTCGTCTACCCCATAGACTGTGACAGCGTGGTGGCTTGATCACAGATTATCACTCTGTCTTTAAATCCAAGCTCGGGTTTTCCAATCAACTCACTGGCTGTATTCGGTTTTTCCAGTACTGAATCCGTGCGGAAGCAACGAGCGCAATTCTAGTGCAGAAAATACTGGGTCATCTGGTTACCTACAAGTAAACCTCGAGCAGCTCGAGGCGGGCAAGAGGGTCTGCCTCGAGCATGCGCCTCGTCGACCCCCATGCCTTGAGCTCCCTCGAGGCGAGGCCTTGAGCGTTAATGCCTTGTGGATTACACTAGACCGTCTACGGCGAGGCTTTGATATAAGGTAGTCTCTGCAAAAGCACCGCTTTAAGCCCTTTGCTTTAGTTTTCAGCGCTGATACCCCCTCTATAAACGTAAGTAATCTCCCTATAACTATACCAAATCCTGGTCCTGGGCATATCCCTCTAGCAAGGTTTCGCTATAGAAGGCTTATTGGCCTCTTCTCTCCTGGAAAAAATACAAACAAGCACAACTGGGAGAACGACGGTCCAGAGCTTCGATTGTCTTACAAGTGAAAAACCTACTAAATGTATTTGCAGCATTAGTTCTACTATGGCTGGTTGGCGCAATGGTAGCGCGTGGTCCTCCTAAGACCGAGGTTGAGGGTTCGAGTCCCTTGCTGGTCGTACAACACAACAGTGCGAAAAACTTCTCCTAGATGGGTGCGAGCATTTTTTTGATGTGAAGAATTTTTGCATACACTAATCTAGCTACTTTAGGGCCGGAACGGGTATTAAAACAAAGGGCTCCCGGAGGTTCAGGAGGGGCTTAGACAAGGCGAAAACAAATATTTTGTGTAGAATATACCTTTTTTGTGAATAAGCCTCTAACAAATGTATTGTGGAAAAAAAAGCCTTATTTGGGGTGTTAAGGCTTATTTAAATTACCGTCTAGGGGGGCAAAAAAAACAAGACTCCAGTAATGATTAGGGTGCAAAAAAGGCGTATATAAGCGTTTTTTTTGACGAGGGTAGTTTATTATTTTGGTATAAGGATCTATTTTGTGTAAGGGCTTGTCCAGAATAAGGCACACATATGCCTTATTCATAATTATTATCAAGTAGTTTAAGTCTTTATATCGGATCCCTCTTATTCATCAAGTAAGGGTATTTTTTTAAACATTCCGGCTTTAATGTACGACAATTTGAATACGTTCCATTTTTCCCTCTGGTTCTGCTCATACCTCGCAAAGTCATGTAAAATGAAAGAACATCATCAAATGGATGAAACGACTTTCTAAACGATAAAAGTGCAAAAATGAAGGCTTTGATAAAGCCCCACGCGGGGGTCGAACCCGCAACCTTGAGATTACAATAAGAGTCTCACGCTCTACCGATTGAGCTAGCGAGGCATGTGTCTTGTGGCGCCCCAAGTCATTAGAAAGCACTCGGCGAAAAGAAATATGAGTGACCAGAAGTGATTCGATCGGCTATGTAACAAAAACTATCCTAGAACAAATGGCCAATAGATAGAGGTCTCGCTTATCCGGCCTATTGCGCTTAGAAATCGGTAGTAGTGCGATGATTGGATAGAGAGACGTCAAGTGTCGTGTCGCAGTAGGGTACCGCAAAATCTGGACTGAAGTACTGTACATACGTTGCTAGGACCGTGGAGATTTACTCTTTTGACGGCTGCGATTGATGCTCAACGCCAATTTAACAAACCAGAAAACTGTATTCACCCTTCAGTCCCCGATTTTTATTATCGAGTCTTTGCGGTATTTAGTCCGGAGGGGTGGAGATATATAGCCAATAAAATTCTTATTTCCACACGTTAATAACAATAGACAGCTAATAAAATGACACACACCACCCAATCAAGCCAGTACTACAAAACAGTATAAACACACTGTCGCCACCTTTCCTCCTTTTGTTAGTAGCTGGTATATGGTTAATCTACTCTTAACGCTTCAGCGGTGGCGTTAAATAAGAAAAATAAGGAAATTAAGTAGGGAAAATTGTTAATACTCCAATCCATAGCTTATGCTCAAAGAAATAACACCCCCGAAATTTGTATAAAAAACAACCAGAAAAGCTTTAAAGAAATCCGGACTCCGATTTAGTGGTTTACTTTGATCCACCTGCAACAAGCAACGAAAAACATTTGAAAACGTGACAAAAACTTGGCAGAAAAATGAAACGTTGGGGAAGAAATAGCAGAACCAAAAGAAATATGAGGTGAAAAGTAGTGGCGGAAAGGTAGGGCTAAAACTACTCATTCACCCATAATCCTGATACCACAAAAGGGTATTATATGCACATATCAAGAAAAAAGTATTTTGCGACATGAAATCGACGATACCTCTATCACCAATCAACCGCCCATCCGTTCTCTTTCAAAAATAGATCACTGGCCGCCTTCAGTGCGTAATTCGGGACGAGATCTTTCTCACTCAAAGGCTCCCTGGTCAGCGGGTCAGTTTGCGAGCGCTTCAAATGATCTAGAAGCGTTGCACGGTCGTAAGAATGCCCATTCTTCGTCTATTTTACCGTTAACTCATATAAGCGAAAATAAGCCAAGAAAACGTGGGGAGCTTACGATAACTGGATCCAACATGATGGAGAAAGTGATATTGTCGATGAGATAATCCGGAACCTCCCTTCTGGCACACCTTACGGCCTCTGCCTTCCCGAACACGTCCTCTAAAGTTCTGACTCTTTCCTTCGCCTCGTGCCTAATTTCCTCTTCTTGCTCGGAAATGGTCATGTTTCCATTTGTCCTACCCCTTTTCAACAGCTCGTCGACTGCCCTATCAGCATCGCGCTCAATGATATCCGTCATCTTCCGCATCAGCTGGCATTCTCTCTCCCTACGTTTCTCTTCACGCTGCTCCCAACGCTTTTTTTTGGCCTCGAGACAGGCTGCTGCAATTGATGCGACAGAAGGGGAGCGCTGCGTAATTGCGAGCTCGTAGGCGGTCATAGAGGAGTGGAGGGCCTCGCTGGGGTGATTGAGCGCAAGTTGAGCTTGCCCGAGATAGCTATATGCTTTCACTGTGGGTGTGTTAGCTTGAGAATGTGGATGGGAAGGCAGGGGAGGGTGATAGATGGGGTGACTGACTGTTTGAGGGGGAGAGCTCAATGGCTTTAAGACAGTCATTAATGACTTCTTCGAACATCTCCATTTTGAGCCTGGCAAGAGCGCGGTTGGTGAAGAACGCAGCATTGGTGCTGTCGCGAATTATACTGTTGGGGTTAGATGTTAGCCAGGTCGATTGTTGTATATAGGCAGCTGCTGAAATATATTTGATCCCGAACCCATTCAACCACCATCAAGCAGGCCAACCTGTATACTTACCTACATGTACTTACCCATAGAGACTTCACTTACTGGTGCCCCTCCGATCCTCCCTAATGAAGATAGACGCACAGATGGAGAGTAGGCTTACGCTTGAGTATAAAACTTTTCTGCCCCAGAGAAGTCGCCAGCTTGGAAGCACCTGTAGCGTCCCCCGCGCATTAGCTTTCCATCTATCTATTTATTCCCGGAAGAGCGAAAGACTTACGCATTCCCCTTCTGCTTCAGTTCGTCCGCTTTCATTGCCATTTTCTCCGCTTTACTCAGTATCTTTCCTGTTCCCTTTCCCTTTCCTTTTCGAAATCCACCCTTTTCCCGATTCCGCTCGGAGCTCAAAGAGGCTCAAAGAGGAGCCCAGTTGATTCTCTTTCCTAGCGATCCGGCTAGAGATAGATAGAATCCCTTATCCTCTACACTGAATCTCTCCGGGGATAAAGTCGGAAACGATTGAGGATGATGGGATGTAGAGGAGTGAGTGAGAGAGAGTGTGTGTAGGTAGATAACAGAATTAATCTAGAGTTACAATGGCTTGTGTGCGGCTCAACGGTCAACAGACGATCTAACTCTAGTCTTGCTGTCTATTTAGTGCAGGAGAACCCTGGACAAGACAATGAATGACCGCTATGCAGTAAAGTGACGCTGAAACAAAGTAAGATCGCAAAAATATCGCATGGATAGGAACAGAGCAACGAACGAAGGGGAGAGGGGAAGAAAGTGGTGGTACCGGTGCCGGTGGTTATAGTCTTAACAGAGGATCACGAAGCTTGCTTACAGAACGATAGATCGAACGTGCTGGAACTCACAGTTCGCAGGGATTGGTGGGTTGGGTTGGCACGAGCGTCAAGTGGTGCTCAGCCATGTTCAACCGTCGGGTCGGGTTCGAGCCACAGCCGCAGGAAACGTGGAGGCAAATTTTGGGTTGCCTGACATTGTCAACTGCATGATTGGACTGGAAGCAATTGACCAAGATAGGGCAGCAACATGCGAAGTTTATGGCACATCGGCGTACCCCAAAGACTGGGAAATGCGGCGAGCTGCTTACCGGGGGATTTCTCACCCAAGTTTTGAGATCACATGACGTTCAATATATTCTGGATCGCATGACATACATATAACTGGCAGTCACTGTGGATGACAGCGAGCAAGTAGAAGTTTGTACGCACCTACTACATGACTGACTAAATATTCTTAGAATGATCACAACGCGCGCCTTTTATCATCAATAGCGCCCATTGTAAGGGTAAAAACGGTTTCTAGGCACAGCAGTGCTCGCCTAATGACTGAAGAGGTTGAATGAAGCAATGCAGATACATATTCTCCCCAGTATTCCGCCCTACATGCATGTACCGGGAAACGAAAGGGAAGAAGAACCTCTTGTATAGCCCGGTAGTGCTTCAAGGAAATCGGTGGGCATGTAACAAGAACTCTTTGTTTTTATATGATAAAAAGATTCAGTCAAATAGCCCAAATTCATAAAATATCTCAAATTTCAATAAATACCCAGATTAGGTCTCATGCTTGCTATCTTGACTGACCTATATTGAGCATACCAGCACCCAAAGACAAAATATTTCATTCAAAAGGTTATAGTCAGATTTGTGAATCAATAAACACAGCCAACTTACCTCTTAATCAGCTACAATCTGATTCAAAAGCAAAAATTTCAACAAAGGCACCGCGTGATTGGACAAGACCACTATTTCAATTGAGACGAAACGAAACGAAACGCGAAAAGAGGGGGCCCTAAACGGAAAAATGACAGGAACGAACGAGAAATGAAAAAAAGAAAAGGAACCCAATTATGTGAGCCCTCCGGGATTCAGTTTGTTTCCAAATGTGCAAATTTACGCCCCGCCTTCTCTGTTTTTCCTGTAGCTTGCCTATTTAACGTCCCTGTTAGTCTTCTCCGTTATTTGTTCCAAAATATTAGAAAGAGAAAAGTAGTCTAGTCGCTCATCCCATCCCCATAATCTTCACTTCTTTTGGCCTTCATAACATCGTCCAACCCCAACAGCTCCGATCAGCTGCCCACACAAAAGAAAGAAGATGTGCAAAGTACAGGAGAGAAGGAAGAAAGAATTCATACCTCCTGTTCGACTTGTAGCCCCTCAATCAATGGTGCAAGCTCAGAGTAAATCTCAAAAGCTTTCTTGTGGAACTCCAACTGGGCCTGAACCAAGTCCGCAAGATTTCTCAAAGGTTCGGGGGTGTCGAGGACGTTCTTCATCACGCCAACAGCCTCCTCTGTGCAGCCGACAAACTCATCCTCAGCTGTCTCAACCTCAACTCTTTGCTCATCGGTCAGGTGCTCCTCGTGATGGGGGTCTTGTTGTCTGGCACCGCCAAGGTTAGGGAACCCGATTCCACCACCGCTCTTGGCCTTAGATTTAGCTGCATCAAGAGATAGGCGAGCATTCTCCACATTTTTGCGCGCTTTTTGTGCGAACATAATATTCGTGTTCAATGTGGTTGTGAATGCCGCGTTGAAACGAGACTGAATCTGTGCATCTTGTTGGAGACGGGCTTCTCCGACCTGTTCAGATGCGAGAGCGTATTTCTCGAGGGCGGTCGCAAGGGGTTCAGACGATTCAAGCGCATGCGCAGAATTGAGTGAGGCCCGGGCGATGGCGTGGGCAAAGGTCTTTGGGGCGGATTTTGTACCGGGCTTTGTCAAGATGTTTTGGGCCTCAGTAGCGGTGTTTGCAGCGGAGAGAAGCTGGACCTTCTCGGTGAGTGTGCGGGAAAGATCGACAACGGACTCGCGCTGTGGAGGAATCAGTTTGGCTGCCCCGAGCTGGAGGGGAGGGGGTGCTTACGTAGTTTGAGGGGTAATCATAGGACTTTATTTGAAATGAAATCTCGTTAGCATGTTTAAAAATAGATTATTCGAACAGACTGGGTTTCTACCTCGTTAGAAAATTGAGAACTGTAAGAGAAAACATTAGCACGTGACACTCTACCGGATAAAGTATCTACAGGGCGGGCGGGGAAGACATACGTTACAGCCAAGAGTTGCTGATGAACGAGTCTCAAGGCATCGACACGTTTCTCGAGCTCGAGGTAGTCCGGCGGTAATTGAGTCTTGGTCTCAGTCAGCTTCCTGCGGATCATAAATACCAAAGCTGTCTCGTTGAGTAGCTCCGCGAGACGCCTGGCAGTAGCAGCCGCAGAAGCAGTAGCATTGGCAGTAGCATTGACAGCAGCAGTGGAGACGGAGGCAGCAGTAGCTGCAACGCCGGGGGCAGATGATGATGGTGGGGAAGCAGCAGAAGCATCGGGTATAGGGACAGCAGTATCATCAGAGTCAGGGGAAGAAGCAGAGGAAGTGGGGTTGGTGGTATCAGGAGAGGCAGCAGCAGTGGCATCATCGACGGGAGCATCAGCTGGGCCATCAGTGCTAGCACTCTTACTAGCACTGGGAGCGGGAGAGGGGGCGGAGACCTTATCCTCGACCTGGGTGAGCTGCTCCCGAACGAACTGCTGAGTACGAGCAGCAAAGGGAGTGAAGCTCGTTGAGATGTTCTTGCCAAAATTGGCAATGTTCTTGGTGAAATCCATTATTGTAAGAGAGGTTGATGATAATTAGGCGATGACGTGGGAAAAGGCAGAGAGGAATATCCGTCTGAGAGAAATATGTACGGCGGTTGAGTGCGAGATGATTGATGGATGAATACAAGACTTCTGATAAGTGGATAAGATGATGTGGTGGGGTGTGGTTAGGTATTCGACTCAGCTGCAACCCAAACTGCGGGCGCTGGCCCGTGATTGTGAGACATCACTGGCTGACTAGTGCTAAAAGTTACGCCGACCGCGGACAACTGAGTCTTCAATGTTTTCATGGAATATCACTCGATTATCATCAACAAAACATCCCCGGTGAAATTCTTAGTTGGTGGAATCTTTGAACTAAAATATATATGTCGGTAGCATCCGTTCTGCTAGAACCTACATTCTTTTCAATACGAAATAGCCTCGTCTTTAATAAGATCTGTGCAAGGCCTAAAACACTCTCGATGTGATTGGGGGTTAAACTCGAAGGATTCCTAATATTGAAATGATCCCAAAACCGATAAACCCGCACCCCGAGTCTATGTAGTTGAGGTTTCGAAGATCATGTCTATAATATCGGATATTGATATTCAAATTGAATTACGTAGATGTTACGCTTAGGATTCGGAGACGTTGCACAATATTCTAGTTTTGCTAACTCTTATAGGCGTTTGCCTCAACAACGAAGAAAATTGCCTAGCGCCAACACAAAATTAGAACTATCTGTGCCGTGATTGTTGAAGTACATATATCTAGTTAGAAGGAACGAAGAGAAAGGGGATATGGTTTAGTGGTATAATACCTCTTTAGCAACTGAGGATTGCAAGATGTTCAACTTGAATAGAGGTGGTCCGGGGTTCGATTCCCCGCGTCTCTATTTTTCTTCCACATGTGCATGTGATTGTTTGTTTTTTGTTTCTCCGTTCTTCGTTGAAGCGCAAGCGTATGATATGTCGATTTGGGGACTCCCTTTCCCTTTTCCCTTATGCGCACGGCAGATAATCCAATTGTATGTCATCAATAGGATAATAGTGGTAATTAAAGTGCGTTAGGTTGGGTCGGGTTGTGTTGAGCTTTTTTTGTGGCGAGGCTGCGATTCAAAAAAAAACTCGACTGGATCTAATCAGGCTCTGAAGCCAGTTGAGAAAAGGTCAACTGCGCTTAAAAAAATCTCAACTGGTTTTCAGACGGTCGAGTTGAGTTGAGTTCGACAAAGAGGATAAAGAAAGCATCGAAAGAATAGTGCACCACGGGAAGCAGGGAATATGAAGCTAAGGAAATTAACCCCCCAAGACTCAAGATAAGAGCCTCTAAAAAAAACCCAAAGTCAGTCCCACTTTCAACTTTTGGTTTCTCTCGGGAGGCACTCAAGCCTCAAAGTTTCAACCCTACTGGCTTTTTTAATTGGAAAAAAAAACCGCCCTAGAAAATTTAACCGACTTTGATTACCATCATTACCACTATTACTACTATTAGTACCACTATCTATACATAGACGTAGTTCGACGAAGATACAAGCATTTTCCGGCCTTTGGCCGGAGTAGGAACTGTTATGGCTTAAACAATATCAGTTTACCAACGCTTAAGATCACTGAAACCCCAAGATGCCCTGTGCACATATCTGATATACTATTTGGTTGACTCAAGGTATGTTGGAACCAATATCTACTGGCTGACTCAAACATATTTGATAGAATATCTACTAACTCCAACATATTTGATAGAATATCTACTTACTGACAAACATATTTGATAGAGAAAAAGAAAACCCCTCAAACCTGGCCAATCAAAACCTTTAAATAACACATTGCATATCGGTATATCTATATACTTATTAGATATGTAGTTTGAAGTTGATGGTGACACGAGACTGGGTTTAACCGTTGCCAATCCCGGTGGGTCCCTGCATACGCACCACACCAGCAGAGGGTAGAGGATTTTTCAACTACTCCCAGTGAAAAAAATGAATCAATGGACGTACTGGGAATCGAACCCAGGACCATCTCAAGTCACGTACTCTAGATGTGAAATCTTGAATTGTTGAAGTATTATGACTCAGAGTTAATATCATTATTTGCAAAAAACGAACACTCGGCGTTCATCGATTTGGACGCCTTCTTTAGCCACTCAAACGGCCACCGCTCAGATAAGTAATATTGATAGTTTAAAAGGGTATACAAGTGAACGTATTCTTGTTTCTGCTTTAACGAGAGTGAGGTGGTTGTCAAACTGGCTAGAGAAACGTTCATGACTGAATCATGATATTTCTCCTCCCTTGGCTATAGCACGACTGTAAAATTGAGATACTAAGTGTTACAAGTGATAAGTACTTGTACGTAAGAACTCTCGAATAGAAGATTAAGAGATGGGGGGGGAGGCATTCTAGTTCAAACCTTACGTATTTACATCGGACACGAGAGTTATTATTACAGCCTTATATTTAGGCCTTATAACATCCTTATACATAATCTATCCGAGGCTTATATGGAGAAACAGCTGATGAAAATCTTTCTCTAATTGCAAGTATGCACTTGAAGAAAGGTTCGAAAATTTTGAAGGCTTTCACCCGGACACAACCCATCCGCCGGACAGTTAAAGGTGATTGGTACGTTAAGAAAAGGTAAACTGGTAGATTTCCAATCTAGAGCATGCAACGCTGGTGCTACTTTGCCTGGTCCGTTGGGTGAAGGGCTTTGTTTACTTGAATGATCCGGAACGTGGGTCATTTCCAATGTAGCCCGGCGGCAAAGTATCAGAAGATCGACAAATGAGATCAGGATCAAGCTGGCTGCAGCTGGATGACCAATTATAGACTTGATTTGCAGGCTTGACTTTGACTACTTCTAGGAGTGAGCTGAATGGCCTTTGCTGGGATGAGTTCTTGTATCGACTTATGTTTGTTTTACTGAGAATCCGAGATGCGACCCAAGTCATTTCAGGGTCAGGATGAGACATGAGGGGAAAAGAAAGAATCGAATCTGCATCGGAAAGATGAGGTTATTCTATTTAAGTAGCCAGTGTGAAAGATGGAATTCCTCAACGGCTCTGACTTTTATCTAGAATTAAGAGTCTCAGGACTCGAACCTAGTACTGGGTCCATGAGCAGAGCCAGCTCGAGCTCTGCGCTTGAGCTTTCGGCTTGTTGAAAGCGAGCCTCATCATTCAGCGAGCACAAGCCGGCTTGAGCTTTTTCCGTCAAGGCTCGATCGAGCCTAGGCTTGAGCTCAAACCATTGAGCCCAAGGGGTTATGGGGACTGTAAGAAGGAGAGATATGGGCTCTGACAAGGAGATATATGGGCCACCAAATACCTTTAGCCCTTGGAACGCCCATTTCAATTATTTATCTCATCACTCTAGCTGCTTTCCCAATCACAATATCGGCCATACCTGCCATTTGGCTGAAGGAAATCTTGTTTTTCTAATCATTGACCACCGGCTAGAGCTTATGGGCCCCCTCTTTTCCTTTTGTCACCATGTACATATTCTTATTTAAAAATAAGCCTAAAATCGAAGTAATCATTATTGGAGATAATGTTTAGTGGCCGGAGTTTATTACTGGAGACTTAGCTAAAATAAATAAGCGTCATATAATTATGCTACCAAAAACTGTGATTTAAAGATTATTTGAGCCCTTTTAACGCTTATATAAAATAGAGCTTTATATCGAAATAATGCTAACTCTTTTTGGTCAAAAAACGCTTATGTATATTTGCCTTCTTTGCACGCTACAAGTAATCATGTTTGGAGTCTAGTATTAGTTTTTTGCCCGTTCCAACGGCAGTGGAGGGAGAGAACAGTTCTGGCGTGCAGCGCAGTACAGGTTGTCTTACCCACCGTCCAGAACTAGAAATTTGAGCTCGACTCTGAGGCCAAAATATCCTATTGAAAATGGCAAAAATTCATTAAACTCACGTGTTCGTTCATAGAATGTTGAAAACTGGGCATCCCGTCCGCTCTGCCATACATAACCAACATATCGCCTAGTCAGTACTGCGGTGGGTGACCACGTGGGAATCCTGGGTAACGAACTCAAGTTTTATTTTTTATTTGGCAAAATGCCAATGCCCATGAGCTCACTGTACCTGGCCGTTAAACCATCTCATGCAGGATCTCCTATCGATCACGCATCCGGTACCTCAAGTAATACGCAAAACCTTTCTCATGGATCCCTAAAACATTGATATCTGTACCTCAATTATATTGGTGTTTATTCTAGTAACACCTGCTCCAAACATGAGTGGCGGAATTAAATGGCGCCAAACCGACCCTAACGGCCTCTCGCCTGGTGAAGATTCCTCATATTATCCTTGGCATGCACAAGTGCTTTTTTTACAGCTCATTTGTACGATATACAACATATCATAAACAAATAACAGCATAGGTATGCACGGGAGGCAGTGGAGATTATCTCCTTATATTTTAGGGCACCATTCATTACCAAATAAAATTCAGGGGTGATCACACCCGCGAGTGAGAACTCATGACGGAAGGGTTTATGATGAAATTGGTGATTGTTCATGACCCGTGTTGATACGAACGAATAAACGAATATAGGACCTGAATGTAATGTATAATTGTGATGTATTCCATGTGTGATATAAACATTTTCTAAAGTCATTCCTAGAAATTAAAGCGAGTGACAGTAGGTGTATAAGATTGTATTAATTACGAAGATCTTTAACTGTATTCGTGGTCTCACGATTTGATTTGAGCAGGAACATACACGTATAGAGCTCGTATCGAGGTTCTGTTGGGTACATGTACTTGGGTCGGGTTTCTTGGTGTCCTTGTCAATCATCTGCTGAGAGCGAGTGATATATTCCTTAATATCTCGTATGCGCCGAGGCCCCATCAAGCTGCGTCTCTGTAATCTAGGATAAGGCCAGTCAATATCCCAAGTCCTGTAAGGTTTCTTGGCGATATTTCGAGGCTCCTGATAAAAATTATTTAAACTTGGGGAGAGATATAGTCGGCATAGGCATACCACAGCCCTCCTATCACTGATATATTGTTAGCCGAAATATGACGGTAGCCTGCGAAAGTCATCCAGGTTCGGTGTCTATATAGAGGGCACCAATATAGCAGCTTCGTTCACGTAACCCAAGGCCCGAGAAGATTTCTTTCCTTGCCGAGGAGCATAAGTCGGTGGGCATTGATCGCTGAAATGCTTTTACTTTAAATTTTCCTTAGTAGAAAGTGCTGGAACCGGAGGATTGGGAAACACATGGACCATATTCTTTTAACACAAAGGCCGGTTCTGAGTTGTCCGGTCAATCTGGTTAAGAGCTCTATAGTTGAGCTTGAATAATAATTCTAATTTAGCCTAGTCCGTTTAGCCCATCCTGTTGTCTAGTCTATTATGATCCAGTACAAAGAATAAAAAATCTAAAGATGCGGAGATGATGGTGATATCTCAAGCATTTCTTCTCGTGACATTTCTCCTTGTGACGGGTCCGAGATCTGCATCTCTTTATTAAGCCATAATGGGCTAATCTAGGATGATGAGCTGTACGTACTCGACCATTTTTCGTAAGCCTTCGTGATCTTTATGATCTCATTACTAGTGATGCTCAAATAGGCACAATTTAAGTGGGAAATAATAGGTGTTCCATGATTGAAAGGAAATAGTGGTAATCATCACTCGCATACATCTTGTATGCCAATGCAAGATATCCTGATGGAGGTACATGTATCTGGCAAGTTGAGAAATCGGCCTTTCTGCGAGAATAAGTCCAAGAAGGGGCTAGTCTGTTTAGCTCAGGAGCTCCTTTGTAAAATTCCCTAAAGGTCGTGATAGCTAGGAATTCCACTAGTGGTATTGAGCCCGATCTTTCTTCCTTTCCGAAGACATAGTGGTTGATAACAGGTAATAGCTACAAGACGCTACGAGCCAGTTCCCTGAACTTCGTACGAGACTCCTATTATCGAGATCGTCTTAGACCGAACGAACTTTACAAGACTACGCAAACTGGTGTTCCCCTAGCCTTGAGAAGATTACCTAACGAGGTGACACGAAGTGGAACACATTGTGTGCTCAAAGAATCTTCTAGTTGTTTAGTGAGAAACACTTATTGCTGATAGATTTTTGGCTTGTGAGCCTCGAAATCCTACCCCATCTAGGTCGGAGTATCCCGCTAATGTGAGACTGAGTGTGGGCGACATTTTGCCCGGCTAGAAGAAATATTATGATCGAACTCCTTCATGGATGGATGTGGTTGGATAATACCTGGGTATGTTGGTGGTTGGTTGTTGGTATTTGGGTGGTATATACATGTGTGTGGGGAGACGTTGCGGGAAGAAGAAAGATGCGGCATGCGGGCTAAGCTCCAGTTTTGAGCCGGTTTCTGTTACCTGGTGGATTGCGTTTTATCTTGAGCGATTTTTCTTTCCCCCAGGATCCCGATAGTTAAAGTTACATAACTATCGACATGTCTACTTAAAATAGTCCTTCTTACTAGGTGGAATGAGCTGGCCGTTTTTGTATCACAAGTATACGTAGGCTAGCCAGCCCCAGCACCTATAAAGTTTGCCTCCGGCCTAGGGTCCAAGCTTTGTGCGACAAGATGAATTAACCGTGAAATTCCGTCGACCCTGAGCGGTTTCAAGAAGTCTCTGATTGATCACATGTATGTACTTTGTTTTGTCCTCATAGGCTACTAATATCTCAAGACCTATCATATCGAAGTTTTCCATAATAACTGAATACCCCTAAACGGATTGGTCCATTGAGGAAGTGGACTACTACATGTACATAGTTGAATACTTCTGAATACTACATGTGCATGTAGGCATTTTCGAATCTCTATCAAATCTCAGCTCGTACAGGCCAGGGCGGCCAGCGACATATCAGCTCGCCCATGGAAGGTTCAGGCCAACATGGGGTTTAGATGGCTACACAAATGACGGGTACGGATCGAGGTATATAAGAACTATTTGAATGCTAAGTTTGGTTCGTAGACGTAGCCTGTACAGCTGCTCCGCGGCACCGCGGCCCGTCAGCTCTAGCTCTGCTCGACGACATCCCATTACCACTACCACTAAACACCTACACTCAATCCTCAAAGCTGACCCAGAATTCCTTCTACCACTATCCATGTTGTCTCATCATCAGTTCATCACTCACGGATATATGAACCAACTGACGGGGGAGCCGCTCTAGGAAGGTTTCCCGGGCGGTTCGACTTTTTTTTTTTTTTTGTTTAATTCATACTCGCATGCAGACCGTAGTCTATGGCGGCGCACCACAATCTACAGTACAAGTACAGGGTTTCACCCTTATGCCTACTAGTCGCTTCGGGCGGTTCGACTTCGGCCTTTTGAAAGACAGAGTCTGATTCGCCCGCCGGCAACTCTTAACCGTAAAATCTGGGCTGAAGGACTTATTGGTAACCAGGTAAATTCAAACTGACGCCTGGGTTATTCCGTGATATTTATTGATTGGTTTAGTAGTACTATAGCTAACGGTCAAGTCTCTTAATTAATCACCACCACACATCATTTACATGGAAACATGAGCTGGGCCAGGCCGACTATAGCTAGCTAGACTACATGTATCTAGTGACCGGTACAAGATCAACGAAATCTCCTCCATGAAGGATCCAAACTCATTGAAGTCTTTTGCTAGGAAGGTGCAGGCAACAATTGGTTTTCCGTTAGCTTGGGCCAAGCCGTCATTTTATAGGCCGGGCAAGGCCAAGCCAATGTTTAACCCGGACTGGCCTATTAGAAGCTTTGAAGCTACTATTACTGGTTTCGGGCCCTGTTGCTCAACAATAGATCTCCGGAGACGAGCAGGTCACAGTCCATGGCTGAATTCATTGGCTTCTGGTCAGGCTAAGGTTCTGGGCTGTGACCCTCCTATGAAGCTTTCAATAGTCACTCCGAGTCACGCCTATCACGCGTTTCATGCATACCACTCTCCTTCCTAACCTCAACCCTTCATGTCTCTTGGAATGTTTATATACCAAGGACTCATGTGCACCACCTCAAATAAACTTGGGCTGGCGCGATAATTTCCGTCAGTTCCCCGCAGTGTTAATAGCATTCGGCAAAGGTTTGGTCTCCACAGTCACGTTGACGAATGGGAAAGCTGTCATAGTCACCGTGCAATCCAGAATTTCGGCATCCCAGTCATGAGTATTGGCAGAGGGAGAGAGGCTATTTACACTCTTGCTATCAAGCGGACGGGATGAGGCCCGCTGTCTAGCGGGCCAGCCCCCAGAAAGGCCGCCCATTCCACGATCTAGATCTAGATCCTTATGGAGAATAAAGTTTACAAGGTTTTCAATACAGGCCTAGAAACTCAAGCCATTTGCACACACTAAACTCGATATGAGTGCGCTTAAAATTACTAGCGATGCCGAGATCTCGGCACTAGGTGCTAGTAAACGGCGCCGTCTCCATGCATTTGCAGCCTCCTAGCGAGAACCCACAATTGTACAAGTCATGAAACATCACAGCCAAGTATTTGATATAACGATGCTTTAGCACCTCATCTGGAATCAAACCGTCTATATAAAGGACACGTTTGACGCGCCGGGAAACTTGGGAAGATCTAACAATAATACGCCGTGTCATTGCTCTCGTATGATTCCAAAAAAGACTCGTTTGTCTATCAATATGTGTTGTCCTGGACGAGAAAGAAAAAAACAGTCTCAGTCGCAGACCTACCTGCCTGCCTTATCACTGCGGACAAGTTTACTGCCATGTACTTTTTCTTCGCCATCGATGAGAGATACTGCTTGGATTGGTTGAGTTTATGATAAAGTTAGGTATCTCGGGCGCTAAGCCATTTCCAGCCAACTTTACCCCTGGGGCACAAGCCGTCACCCTCAAGTGTGCCCGTGTCACGACTGTCGAGAGCCAATGATTGCCTCCCGCGGGCGCTGGGAATTGTATCTGAAACCCCTTGAGATCTCAAGCTGAGACCCTGGATGAAAATCGGATTAAATCGCGAGCCGTGTAGACGCTAGCTTGGCAACAGCTAGGGGGGCATCTCTCCGTAGGTGCACATACACATACACATACATAACCACAAACCACAAACCCACCACCTGCCTGCCTGCCTGCCTGCCTGCCTACATATTATGTAGGTAGGCCCCTTATTGAACCCGCTTCCTCCCCTCTTTACTGTCTCCGTCTTTGTAACTTTCAAGCCAACCAGATCAACGATTGACGGCTACGCAATCATACCTTCTTTCCTCCCTTGCTTCATTCACTCGCTTTACAGTCTGCCTGCCAGTCAGCGCCAATCCACGCTCGTTCTTCCTTAACCGTCAACCTTCAAACCCACTACCACTACTCCTGCAGCACCATACTAAACCCCACCACTATTACTATTACCACTTATCACCACTACTCATTACACCCCCAATCCAACCAACCATCCACACGCAACCATGACCAACCCCGCCGCCTCCCACCTCCTCACCCTCCCCAACGAGCTCCTCTTCATCATCGCCGAGCACCTCCCCGTCCCCGACCTCAACTCCTTCCTGCAAACCAACCGCCACCTCGCCGCAATGCTCACGCCGCTGCTGCACCAATCCGCCGTGACGGACCTGGACGGGTGTCCCGCGCTGCTGTGGGCGCTCGGCACGGCGCACGAGCAGCTCGTGCGCCTGCTGCTCGAGAAGGGCGTCGACGCCAACTCGCAGCGCAACGGCGTCACGGCGCTCCTGTACGCCGTCATCAGGCTGCGCGAGCCCATCATGCGCATGCTGATCGACGAGGGCAGCGACGGCGTGAGGGATGCGGTCGTCCGGCTCGGCGAGTCGATCTTTGGGCTGCTGAGTACTGGCAGGGGCGGCGGGCCGGCGGGCTTGGGCTTGGGCTGTAGGAAGGGGGTGGCGCTGGAGAGGGTGCAGGTTGCGCAGTGTGCGTAGCGAGGGGTGAAGGGGGTGGGTGGGTGGGTGGGCGCGGGGTCACGGGGGCGCGGGGGAAGGGGGAAGGGGGAAGGGGGGAAAGATGGGCATGCGGTAATGTACCTGTGCAGAAACCGGGTATGCGGCCGGCTGGTATCATAAACGGACATGCGCGACAACGTACACAACCTGTAGAGTACGGCGCCATGCCTTAGTAGCCGGATATTTCGCGGATGGCTCGGGGTCGGGAGGGTCGGGCGGGAGGGAGGGAGGGGCATTTAATGTTTAATCATAGTTTCTGTTGTGTCTAGGCCGGAACAGGCCCGGGGGTTGTATGTAAATAAATCAAAAAACTGGTGTCACGGGGGGGAGGGGAGGAGGGGGCAACGGGGATGGGAAGGGGAGGGGGGTGCATTGCATAGCCGGAGTTCTACATATACATATGGATGGATTATCTGTTTTTTTATTTTCATTTTCTTTTTACTTGCATGTATGCAGCTTTATTTGTATCAGGCAGAAACGCAAAAAAACGAAATCACGTGCGGTGTCTCTCTCTGTCTGCAGGTGGTACGCTGTGGTTGGTGCACGGGGGTACAGGTGCCGAATCAGAGCTCATGATTGCAGCTGCTTCTTTACCCTGCACTGCTAGCTCGTACTACCGTTCGAACCAACGCTCCATCCCACAAATCTGCTCTATCGCTATCATCGTTCCACAGATAGACTTCTCCCGCCACCTCCTTAAAGCGAGTGCCAAGTCGACTCCAAAAGCTTATATCCGCTGTGCTGACATCACCGCGTGTTACCAGGGGCCGTAGCCCTGTCAATGATTAGAGTTTGCCGGTAGTTGCGGTGCTTGGCGTGTGCGTGGAGACGATATGTCACGTCGTAAAGTTGCACTCGGAGAACACATTCACAGCCGATGCATGAGCGGTGATGACGATTCGGCATGGGGGAGGGGCGGCGGGTTTATATATGGCCTAGCTAGCTAGCTAGCTGTGGGATTGGAATGAATGCTATATACGAGTTCCGGCGGAAATAATCCCCCCAACATGCAGCTACCTATATCCAGTTCTCGATACCACCTCCCCCTCCTCTGTCTCCTCGACCTGGCATTCAGCATCCCCACCGGTGCCGGTACGCTCGCGCCCCCTCCCCCCGCCTACGCGACACACACCATCACCGTCTCTGGCGCCCTCCCCGCCACCGCCTCCCTCGCCGGCCCGCTCCTGGCCGGCGCCAGCGCAGAGCCCACGCAAAACACGATCAATGCCCACCCTGACCTCGTCCCCGGGCAAGCCTCAAACTCGTCCACCGACGCAAATCAGTCGTTCGACTTCCTGAACGTGACCGACCCGCAGCCAATCCGCGGGGACGAGGGCAGCAACGATCCGGGGCCCCATGACTCGGCGTATGACCGGCTGAACCCGGACACACTGGCGAGGCCGACGACGGATGAGGGGGATGTGCAGCAGGCAAAGTGGCCGATGGGCTTGTCGAGTACGCGCATGACGGGCGCGGGGTGGGCGCGGCAGCAGAATGTAGACGTGTTGCCGGCGGCGAAGCAGATGGCGGGGGTGGATATGAGGCTGGGGCCGGATGCGTATCGGGAGCTGCATTGTAACCTCTCTCTATACTTCGTGACCGGTGCGGTTCTCTGTGTAGATAGCTTCTGATGTGTGTATTTATGCAGGGCACAGCGCAAACGAGTGGGCCTATGTTTTCAACGGGAGCGCGCGAATCTCGGCGATTGATGCGCAGGGCCGCAACTTCAACGACGACGTCTCAGAGGGCGACCTCTGGTACTTCCCCTCCGGCCTCCCGCACTCCATCCAGGCGCTCGAAAATGGCGTCGAGTTCCTGCTCGTCTTTGATGACGGCGCCTTCTCGGAGGACGACACGTTCCTCATCACCGAGTGGTTCTCGCACACGCCGCGGGAGGTCCTGGCGAAGAATTTTGGAGTCCCCATGAAGGCGTTTGACGATGTGCCGAAGGAGCAGCTTTATATATTCAATGGGACGCCCCCGGCGGTCAATGTGAGTGCGGATGCGGTGCAAAGCCCAGAGGGCACGATCCCCAAGCCGTTTAGTTTCCATTTGTCGAGGCAGGAGCCGATGGTGGTGCCGGGGGGGAGTGTCAAGGTCGTGGACTCGGGGACGTTTAAGGCGAGTACGAGTATTGCGGCTGCTGTGGTGACGATAAAGCCGGGTGCTATGAGGGAGATGCATTGGGTTTCTCTCTCCCCCTCCATTCCTCTTCTTATGTAGATTCTGATTGGACTAGCACCCCAATTCCGATGAATGGAATTTCTTCATCTCGGGCCGGGCACGAATCACGGTGTTTGATGCTCCACAGTCAGCACGAACGTTTGATTATGCTGCGGGGGACGTGGGCTATATCCTCGTAGACCAGGGGCATTACATTGAGAATATCGGAGATGAGAATGTGGTATTGCTCGAGGTGCTGAAGGCGCCGCAGTTTGAAGATGTGAGTTTGGGACAGTGGATGGCACTCACACCCCCGCAGGTGGTGAAGGATACGCTGCATTTGGACAACGATGTCTTGAGCGGGCTGAGTATGGAGAAGCAGTATGTTGTTGCTGCTCAGCCTTAGAGTGTATACTTTTTTTATATCTCCTCGTGTCTGTATGCAGGACGAGGTTGGTAATGCTAATATTGGTAATGGTAATGGTTTATACTCAAGATGTTTGTCTCGCAGTGCTGCATGTTGAAACGTAGCGAGTCTGATATCATCCCGAATATGTATCCCTTGTGCAGCAGCAAAGTTCAAGATGACGCTACCGGGAGTGTCATTGCCCAAAATAGTCCACCCACATACATGAAGGACTGTGCATATGGAACACAGATCCATGGGTTTCGTGTTAAAAGCAGGAACCCGGTGGAACAGAAAAGGCTTTAACACCGATAGTATCTCCCCAGTGATCTCTGATCCGTACATGCAGATACTGCCGACTATGGACAACGAGGCCCATTCCTACTGTGCTTTGGAGAGAGGTTAAGCAGTTATCCAGTTCTCTGATGATCGGTAACAGCAGGAATACCGTGGCTCTTGGATCGAGGTTGGTATTGTTTCTAAATCCAGCGATGCGTTGTTGGAGCTGGTTCAGGGTCGGGGTACTTCAAACCGGGAAGTGCATGCCATCACCCGTATCATCCAGGGCCGGAAATAAACCCAGCCCGTTTCTTAAATATCTCGGTTTGGGATATTGTTGCTCAGATCTGGTGATAACCCAGACCTGTAGGATATGTGCTGGTTAGCTTTCGGGTAGGAGCATTGACAGGACTGAAGAGGTAGCAGGGAATACCACCTGCTTTATACTAGTAACACACCCGAGATGATAGTGATGGAGAGATGGAGAAAGAGAGGACAGACGAGTGAGGAAGGGGGAAGTGAAAGGGAGTACAAAGACAACTATGACAGTGAGGCCAAGATGGCTTACTTGTCCTCTCCCTCGACCACACGCCTGTATGTCCACCCTTGTTACGTGTCTTACTGAGAATTAATAGGGCACTCGAAAAGTATCTGTTCAGTGGTGTAGTCTTATAAACCATGCAATTTGCGTGTAGACAGCTGCAAATGCTCTTTGAAATATCGGATTCAATTGAATATAGTAGAAGGGAAGTAATCCTACCAAACATTAGTTATAATAACTTAGTTCAGGCTTATGGGTTGGTTAATAGGTAAGAGACAACGGAAAATGGGGTATGCGAAGAAGTTGGGGGTCTATGCTTGAAATCATGCGTGATCATTCGATATCTCCACATGCTTGCAAAACAAACCCTACCCCCTGAATCACAAGAAGACTATAGCTGCATTAACATCGTCGTTGCTGTTATCGATAGCGGTGGGTCTGGGTTAAAATTCGAGCTCGAACTTATCGCATAATCCGAGCCATTTCAAGCCAGGCTCCGGCTCTATATCCAGCTGCAATCACAGCTGGCATAGTTATTCAGTGCCCCCTTCCGGAAGATATTGAAATTTACCAGGGAAATATTACTTTTGTAGGCTGGAGCTAAACTCATGAGCCTGAAGTACTCCATGATCCGACGACCTATCTCGCACCAAGGGCCTTCTCTGCATGCTAGTAAACGATAGGTTAACAGACGCATGCGAAAGAGGTATTGATAGACTTCTCTTTCGTGGCCCGCAACAGCCTTTAAGCCTGGTCGGCATCTATTCTCTCTTGGTCTCAGATGAATAGAGACCTATATCTCGATGAGATATACGTCATTTGATAGTTAAATTTATCATAAGGCCTTTGGGGTGTGTGGGTAACTTGTCCTTCATCTGGGGACCACGAACTCTGTTTGATGAAGTGCAGTAATGGTTCCAGGAATGTTCTCGGTCTAATCAGTAAAACAAGAGTTGAACAAGTACTGAAGGGCATGAGACAGGGTTATACCCAATCACCTATGCCCTCACTTGTGGATCAAAGTCTTTCTACTCTCGGGATACCTATCTGTCTTCAACTCATCGACACTTCACGTTCAAAAGTCTCAATGCAATACGCTATACGGTTTGCGCAAAGCTGCTAGCTCTAGCTCTGTAGACTGACTGGGTGGTCCAAATCTTTCTATGTCATTTATTTAACTACATGTAGGCTTGTTATCAGTAAAGAACTCCTCTCAACCACAAAGTAGAAGTACATGTAGCCATACCACATATGCGATTATAAGCAGACATGGCTTGACCCTGCCAGGCAATAATTGTGCACTATTTACCCGCCAGCAATCTCTAGAGATAGTCTTAAACTTCTTAAATCTTATGGGAAAACGCATCTCCATTATTGTCTCAATGCTGGTTAAAGCTTTGTATAGAGAAAGCTTTCAGTCAACAAACTGACGCATCGCTCAGGAGCGCATAATTGTTCCGGGCCGTCCGGGGGTTTTTCCTCACAAGGGCAAACACCTTTGGTGCTTTCATGAGTCGTCGGTCACTACACGTACACGGGAGCTCCGGAATGCTATTTATCAGTAATTATATCGATACTAGTATTTGCAAAGGTCTAAAACAGACCTCTCCTACTTTCTTGCCACCGCTAGATGACCTTCTTAAGCAGTTAATGTGCAGCTGTTCGTAACCAACTCTCTCCAGGTGAACCGGCCCGTCGAGGAATGTTCCTAGATGTATTAAAGTCCAGGTATTCTGAATTCGAGGACTTTGCGAGCCTTGAACAAACTTCTTCGATGAATGTAGGCTAGAGCTTGAGATACATCGACGTTGCAATCCATCAAAAAGTCAGTCCAACACCTGTGTTAGGTTGCAATTGTTACACAAATGCCAGGTATGAACAAACTTTTCTGACGGCGGGATTGTTTCGTAGTGGTTGGCTACCCGTCCTCCGAGATCGTAATACGACCTTTGTTTAATTAACAATATCCACCTTTCATCCCCTCACAGTCGCTCTCAGGCAAATAATCTAGTCCAAAATCACTAAGAACCTCTCTTCACACTTCTCTGCTATCATTGTAGAGCCAAACATTCAACTCAGCCACATGAACGCCAATGTCCCAGTTTCCATTGCCACTAGGTCTCGCCTCTCCCAATTTAAACCTAAACTAAATTAACCGAGTGATAATTTATGATTCAACCATCAACGCAACCACAGCTCCGTTAGCTACCGGTGCTCGACGCACCACCGAGTTTACGATAAAGTACTTCAGATGCATTGGTACCTACGTAGCCGATAGACGGTCACAAACACCAAACGCAGGTCCCAGTGCTCAACTCATTCGCAAACCGTCTACCCGCTACGAATCAGGACTACAGTTTATGTAAGTGCTATCTTGAAGAACTGCGTGTTGTATATGATGATAACAATCATAATGAGTTGTCTACTATATACGAAACACCCATGCTAGTGTCTCGACAGCATCCCTCCCTCCCTGTCTCAGACCCAGCAGGAGCCCCCTGTGCTGCAGAACACGGAGATACCCCATAGCCACCTCGGAGCTTTTTTTATTCTCCACTCCATTCTGCAGATACAGCTTCACCCAAGCTTCTCCAAGCTATGTCATCACCCACGACCACGTGCTCGCCGTTCTACAGGCTCCCACATCAACCATGACATCAATCCCAACCTTCACCCTGGGGGTACTCCAGCTCGTATGACGCACAAATCTGGCCTCGAAACACTATATGTACTATATATCACCCACCACCTCCCCACGCCGCACCTTTCTACAAGATGGTTGGACCTTTGCCCCTCGGGCCCTGACAGCCAATCAACAGGGCACGTTTCACGTGCTGTTGGAGATTGTTGACTATGGGTTTCAAATGCTGCTAGAACGGCTGAAACACATCATTGAGGGGGCCGATCTAGCTAGAGGGGGTTGGGGGGGTTGTGGAGAAAGGGGGGGTTGGTTTTAACCCTTGGAGAGTTTCCAGATGCGGTTTTGGGCGGTTTTAATTGTTGGGGCTAATGGACGTTAGGAATTGAGGTTTTTAGGAGCGGTTTGTAACTGTTGAATTGAGGACTGGCTACCTGCCGGCCGGTACTTACAACCTTCGGTACCTACCCTGGTAGTACAGTCTTCTGATCATCCTGGTGACTCAATTGACGTATGCATTGAGTGAGTATGATCTCACTCTAGATCTACTGTGACCACTACACCACACCCTGGGGGAGATTAAGAATCCTCAGTCAATGCGGCGATATTGAGCTAGCTAGGTCACAGTTCGCTCTTGACTTTCGATGTATTAAGTTGCCACGGAAGCACCCCAGTCTTATTCCAGTCCCTATCACAGCCAATGGATATTGGTTGCAGGCTGTGATATCGACCTGATAAGGCGACGGTTTAGGGCCTATTCGGTTGACACTGAATTGGTTGCAATCCATGGATTGAATAAAACACCTCTGGAGGTAATTATTTATTAGGCCCAATTTATGGATTTTTGTGTCAACCGAACAGGCCCTAAGACCGTTTGGTAGTGGTTGGTCAAGGGTCGGATCTGAGAGGGTTTGTTTGTCGGATATCAAACTTTGGAAGCAGGCTCAGCCAAGCTTTACCGGTGGTTTGGAAACCTAGATTTAAAGCTCATCATTCATCGAGAATTCTATAACAAAGAAACACCACAATATAGGCACAAATTCAACCAACGCTCTAGTACGGCAAAGCACAAATTCTAAGCACGCAATTTTTATTTACACTACCGGAAGAAAAGAACGCAAGTATATCGTCTATCACACAAAGTCACAGGTATCTATTTCTTCCCCTCTAAGATGCTCGCCATCTCCTCCGCCACTCTACCCCAGAAGCCCACCCCACCATACACCATCCCCGTGTACCCCATCACCACATCCGCCCCCCTCTTCCTCGCCTCTACCGCATCCCTCCCGCTCGTGATCCCCCCACTCGCAAACACCACCGCCCTATCGCCCAGCTCCTTCTTAAACCTCTCCACCAGCTCCAACGTCTTCGGCAGCAGCGCGGGCCCGGACAACCCTCCAATCTCCTTCGCCGCAATCCTCTTCTCCTCCTCCGTCGTCTGCGGCGACGCCAATATCTCCGCCGGCCGCGAGACCGTCGTGTTTGCCACGATCACTCCCGCAACGCCGGAGCCCAGGATGGCGGCAGAGATGTCCTTGATATCGCTCGGCGACGAGGAGTCTGGCGACACCTTCACGACAACCTTGGGTTTCACTTTGCGCGGCGTATCGTTCGTCGCCTTGACGACGGCGCCGAGGAGGTCCTGCAGGAGCTCGCGCTTCTGCAGGGAGCGCAGGCCGGGGGTGTTGGGGGAGGAGACGTTGACGACGATGATGTCGGCGTAGCGGCCGAGCTTGCCGACACACTCAGTGTAGTCACGTTTCACGGCCTCGATGTCGGTCTCGGGGGTGGTCTTGTTCTTGCCGATCTGCACGGCGAGGAGGCGGTTGGGGTACAGAGAGGCGGGGAGGGTGGTGGAGTTGTAGACGTCGTCTTCGGAGATGCCGTGGGCTTGGGCGTAGCGGCGGACGCGGTCGCGGAGGCGGATTGCGGCGACGTCGGCGCCGACGGAGTTGAAGCCGTAGCGGTTGATGAGGGAGTTACTTGTGGGGAGGCGGAACATGCGTGGCTTGGGGTTTCCGACCTGGGGCTGGGGCGTGATGCAGCCGATCTCGAGGATGGAGATGGCGGGGGAGATGGCGAAGAGGGGGTCGATGCAGGTGGCATGTTTGTCGAGGCCGGCCGAGATTGCGAGCGGAGTCTTGAGGTGGTGGCCGAAGAGCTGGTTGCGGTTATTTCTTGGTCAGTCGAGCTGATGATGGGTACATTTTCACCGGAGGGGGGGTGTGGTACCTCGACGCCCATTCCTTCCGCATCAAGATATTCGTGGTCCCCGCGCTCGCGGAGGGGGAGGCCAATGTCGTAGAGGCCCTTCAGAGCTTTGATGCCGACCTCGTGTGCCTTCTCTGCGCCATCGCCCTTCCCGCCGGCTTCTTTCGGGATGTCGTCGCCGCTGTAGAACCAGCGCAGGAACGGCACCACAGGGTATTGGTGGATGGCCGAGCGGGTGTCGGTGAGGTAGTAGTACCCAAAGGCTACCGTACCCACCAGTGCGGTTCCAATCAGCCCATTGCGGATCTTGTTCCCTGGGCGGGCGAGATTGGCAGCGGTAGACGAGAGACGCTGCTGGCTGGACCTCTGGACTAGCAGCTTAGAGGATGCCAGACGCAGCGTGGGCTGGCGTAGGAGAGACATTCTTCTCAGAGCGGGCACAATTGGGGATTCTGAAGTGGCGGGGGGGGGCGGGGGGGCGGGGGGACAAGATGTGTTTCGGAGCCTCAAATTGAAAGAAACCTAGGTAAGGAAAGGTATGATAAAATGTTCCGAGAAACACGTTCTCCCGAGAATGTCTATCACCTTCTTTTTCTTTTTTTTTTTTGCAAAACAACCAATAACTACATGTAACCAGCAGTAACAAAATTAAAAGAAGTCATTAAGACCGGATAAACAGACCGGCCAAGCCCTTGCTACAATTTTTTTCAGAGCTCTTTTGCACGGCCAATGATAGCCTCCGCGGGCGAGTCTCTTGTTATGCTCATGACGTTGGATTAAAGTTTGGCGGGGGGGGGCAAAGGCTCGGGGTCTTGGAACTGGTTACCCGGACGCACCGGTTGGAAACACAGATATTAGATACCCGCCCATTGAATAATTCGGTGGTGTAAACAATTCCCGCATTCAGGCAGCGATCGCGATTGTGGGGACGTGGGTGAAGCAGAAGGAACGCATCCTAGCCAACAATTCCACAATTCCAACCAAGAAACCAACCATCAACCCTTCCATCATCCGTCCGTCCATATACATCCCCATCCATCCATCCATCCATCCATCCATCCATCCATCCAACCATCCCGCCCCGACACAAAACACCAAGGCACAAGGCACAAGGCACACAAAAAAAAGAATCGAAGGGGAAAGATGGAAGAACATCAAGAAACAAGAGGAATAAGAAGTAGAGTACTGCGGCGGTATACGTACATGTACCTACATGTAGGCATGTGTGCATGTGGGTATGACAATAGGTAGGTGGTACAGTCAGCATTTCCAATCTTAGTCTACCTTTCTCTCTCATTCATGCCCATGACCCATCTCATTCATGTCGTAGAACGAACCTTGAACCTGGGTTTTATTTCAAAGCTACCCAGCCCAGCCAGTCCAAATGAGCAATACACGAAAGAAAAGAAAGATGAGGCGTGGACAAGGTCATGGAAAAGTAGGTACATACGCGAAGTAAAGAAGTGCAAGTAAACTAGGCATGTCACAAGTTCATCTCCTCTCACTCGCCGCCCGCACCGCACAATCCTTGTGACGTGATATTTGAGTATGATCTGCACGCACGCACACACGCTCGCACCCACCGCTCATGCTTCATGCACACAACGGGGGGGGATTACTCATCATTTCAAGTTCCCATTTCAACCGAAGGGAATAATAATAATGAAAGTTACATAACTGACTTTATTGCCCTAGGGCTAACGGAGAGTAAGGGAGAGTTGTAATTCTTCCCACACACCCGTTCATTTGTTTTGAATCTGACGGTTATTGGGGGAGCCACCCGGTCCTAATTGCTACATTGGGCCTTTGAGGGAAGGGGAGGTGAGGGGGGGAGTTACTGTAAACCAGTAGGTAAACCGCCTTCCCTTTCCCCATTCCCATGTTGTTTTCCCTCGACCTTCCCTTTAATTCGACTTCTAGGCGGGGGGAGGCGCGCGGCGGCTCTTTACTGCACCTCTCGATGCGGGCAGAAGCAAAGCAAAAAATTTTCTTTTCCATATATGCCTGGACGCAGTTAGCTCAGTCTCCTCCTAGCTAGCCACTGCAAGGGCTCATTCACCACCAATCCTCCACCACCATTACCACCATTACCACCACCACCACCACCACCACCACCATCATCCACCGCCGCCGGCGAGGAAGCAGGAGCAGATAGCAGGCAAAAAAAAAAAAAAGAATGGCATCCTCTAACCACATTTAGCGAGGATCATTTTCCTTTTTTTTTTTTTTTCCTTCTTTTTTTTATCCGGCCTAACCTACAATACTTAACCTAACCCCCCCCAACTAGCGTCTCCCATCCCCCCCTTCAGAAAGGCAGATCACTCTCGACAAGACCAGAGACAGCACCTATTCATCCCATTTATAATTACTGGGCCTGCTACCCCCGTCTTTTTCGAGTTCTTCTTCCTCTTCTCTTTCTTCTTCTCTTTGCTAGCATCCACTATCCACAGCAATTGAGGACGCGTTTGGTTCTGGTTTAGCAGTCACCTTTACTACTACCATTACTGCACTATTACCTACTACTACCGCCATTACTACACCAACCTCCAACTACTACAACTACAATCACTACTAGTATAAACCATTACCCATATCATATCATAACTACCTCACCTATCTTACCTCACCTCACCTACCTCTCGCTACCACCTCTCTATAAAACACCCACCTCCCACCCATAACCCCACCCCCTATAAACCCCCACACAGCTCAAAATGGTAGCACGCGACACCTACCGCTGGGCCCTTATCAAGCACGCCACCACCAACCCCGCCTTCGTCGCCGTCGCCTTCCCAATGCCCTACAGCAAGTACGTCCTCCGCAACGACAAAGGCCCCGAACGCAACCTCAAGTCCTACCGGTCCAAGGCGCCGCTCTCCACAACCACCACCGCCTCCTCTCCTACTACCACCCCCACAGCCTCCTCGGCCCCCTCACAGAATCCCTCGCCGCTCAAGAAGGAGGTCATCTACACCGCCGCCGAGCTCGAGCCCCCCGCCCCCATCGTCGTGAAGCCGACGAAAACGGCACGCACGGTGCGCTGGGTGGTGGACGACGAGCCGTATGAGGCTCTCCCTACTCCTCCCCCACCACCCCCGCCCCAGCAGCAGAGAAGGAAGGGGGGCCGTAGGGAGCACCAGACGCAGACGCCCTGTAGGAGTCAGTATACGCCTGTGAGGGGCGTGAGTATGTGGTTCACCGCTGTCTGAGGCGTGAGGCGGGACGGGGCTGGGGAGAGGAAGAAGGCTGTAGGAATAGGATGAGGGAGGCATATAAAAAAAAAAGGGATGGTACAGAATTGGGAGTTTTTTGTTTTTTTGTTTCTTTACTTTTTTTTTTTTTTGAGTTTGCGTGTGTGGTATGTGCAGTGTGCTGAGGTGTGGCTCACCGGGTAAATTATTATTGGGACTCTTTTTTGTTTTGGTGGTTGTGTTTTCTTCAGATGGAGATGGCTGAGGGAGAGCAGAAAGTGAGTGTGAGGAGAGAAAAAAAAAAGTTGTTTGTTTTAGAGGGCGTTCTTGTTTTACTATTATTATTATTATTATTTTTTTGGTTGGTTCTTATTTGGGGGTTTTTTTTTTACTTTTTTTTTTTTTTTTTTTTTTTTGTTGCTTTCAACCTTGTGCAGCAGAAACAGCAACTCCAATTGCTCACTCGCTCACTTCACTAATTCTTTTTTTTTTTTGACCGTTGCGGTTGCATTGTTGCACACCCGCATCCAACTGTACAGGCTGGCTGTGAGTTGAGCGTCCACGTTCAGTTGCTCTCTTCTCGCTCACTCAGTCCCTCAGCCACAGCCAGCCAGTACAGTACAGTTCGCATCACAATCACGTCCAGCCAGCTATATAACGGGCCGGCCGGGTCGGGTCCGGCTGCCTGCCAAATAACCACGGGGAAGGGAGTGGGGAAGGAGGAGGAGGAGGGGCGATGTTGGAGAGGGGTCGAAGCAAACGGAAGGAAAGGGGAGGGGGGGGTGGGTTTGGGCATGGATCGGAATAGCTTTTCGTCTACCTACTTCTCTTTTCCAGTTTCGCGTTCTCCCCTTTCCTGTTGGTACTCTATCAGCTTCACCTTTCTGGTGGTTCTTACATATGTCCCAACCAGGCCCATTGTCATCGGTAGATACCGTTGCTTTTTCCTTCTTCTTCTGATCAGAACCCCCCCCCCCCCCCCCTTGCTCTTCCTTCATTCCTTTTTTCGATCTCTTGGTTTTTCTGTTTGTATATATTATCCATACAGCTAGAGTAGAGGGAGTAGTAGTAGCATTAGAGTAGAGAGAGA
Source organism: Morchella sextelata (assembly GCF_020137385.1). Taxonomy (NCBI): domain Eukaryota; kingdom Fungi; phylum Ascomycota; class Pezizomycetes; order Pezizales; family Morchellaceae; genus Morchella; species Morchella sextelata. The sequence continues at coordinate 1,094,361 of NW_025408636.1, forward strand.
CACACTGGCAGAGTGAGAGGTACATGATGCGAGCTCTATGTCAAGTATCTACCTGGTACCTTGGGTCAGAAGCTACCTACCCAACAGCGGGCCAGTTAACCTAGTTCCATAGGTAGAGACAGAGCTCAAGATCTTGTGCGGGACCTCCGGACTGCTTGTTTGCGGGGTACATGTGGGCGTGGGGTACATACCCATCCATCTATCCACCCTGTGTAGCCCTACCCTGCCTTGCCCTGCTCTCTCCAACCGGTTGTTCCCGCCCCTCTGCAAAGGGTGGAATCGGAATGCCAACCCTGAAGGAAGGGGGGTTGCAGGCAGGCTAGGAGGGATCGAGTGAGACAGCAAAAACCGGTAACCCACGCGACCGACCGAGACACAGAGCCTCAAAACGGCAGTGGATGGGGGGGTCATGGCGCCCGCCGCCAAATGAATATCACTTTTGTATCATCGACAGAAGAAGGAAAAAAAAAAAAAAAGACATATGACTCGATGAAGAATTTAATGAGGACTCGAGGGCCTCTTCTTTGATTCTGCATGGCCCGTGGAATATGGTTGAAATCAATCATGCAGTACGCACGACGGGTATGTACGGTAAGGCAGAATGAATCAAATGTGTGAAATGGATGAATGCAACAACATCACCTCTTCATGTCGTGACTTCACGTCATTCCCTCTCACTCGGGCGCGAGTGCGCGCGTGGTGGGCTCACCCTGCCTACCCCGAGCTGCCTGCTTTCTTGCCTTGGACGGCGTGAGCTAAAATGTCGCGGGCATTGACGGAGGCCCAGGTTTCGAGTGGGATATGAGTGCCGTCAGACAATACCGAGGACCGGGCTCTCTGTTCTTGGATTCTCGCCTTTCGAGGTCAGCGGCCACGCCACTGATCTGAGGGAAAGGGGGCTAAAAATAGCAAGCGCCTTGGTTTCTGGACATCGCCATAACCTTGACTCTTGAGGGGTTGAAGCAGAAAACGAGAACGGAGAGAGGAACTGCACGGTTTCTAATTGCCAGACGAGAAGATGTACGAGAATTGACTAGGTCTGGGTAATAGACCGGTGCGTTTATTGCAGCTCCCTGCTTCATTAGTCATATTATCGTCTATTGCGTGGCTCTCATCTAGAATTGAATATCCCCCCCGGTCCAAGAGTTGCTTTCCCCCTTCCCTGTATTTCCCCGGATGCTTGCAGCAGAATTTCTGCTCCTGCTCTACTCTACATATCAGATCGATCCTGATCGCAGCGCAGTAGATATCCCCCCACCCCCTTTCTCCCGCCCGTTCCTCCATATTAATAAACAATGTCCCTAATTTATCCACAAAGTCAATGTAATTGCTACATATGTAGAAAGACCTCAAGCTTCCTCTTCCATTTCGCTCTGGTTAACCCTCGAGTTAGCAAGCTAGACTCCGTGAGGAAATTACCCGGGAAAACAAATACCCGGGCCCTCGGCATACTGATAATCTGAAAAGGTCATTACTTACGCTTAGTGGAGCTGTGATATCGATATCCCGGTCTATCGTAAACAGCTGCCTCTCCGTATAAGCAATCGGTTTTCCTCTAACAACATATGTGGTGGTGTTCCCGAAATTCAAGAACATCGGAGACCTCTTCACAATCATGCTCTCCGGTATGATGAAGGTTCCGTCTTCACTTCTTTCAAGCGTCGGCCCAGGGTTCAAAGTCCCAGGCGCCTCCAATGAATCATCCTGGGGATTCTCTTTAGGTTCCTCGACTGATATAAAGTACTTTTCTGGATCCAGGCCCGGGTCATTGTCTGAATCAATTCCCCATTCCCCGATACTAAGGGGATGCTCGGTGCCTGAAGCCATTCTTGACTCTTCAAACGACCCCGGGCCGGCCTTAAAAGGTATCATACAAGTGCTCAAGGTCGCAAGATTCATGGCAGCTTCCAATTGCTTTTCTTCACCCCTCACGAACTTCACGTGGCCTAAATTGCCTCTTTTGGTGTCCTTAACCATTGCCTGAAGATGCCTTAATCTATATATCAAGTCCATATTAGGGTATGAAATTCCAGCCGCTAGATAATAAGCCCTTTCTATCCTTTTTTTTTCGTCGAAATAGTCAGTGTTATGATAAATGACCACTCCATCGAAGTTGCGGGGTAAATTCAAACGACGCAGAGATGTGGCGAGCTCTAATGCTAGAACGAGACTGGCAAGGCAAGCTCGTACCAAAGTTGGAGCCACCAACTTAAGATCGACTTTCTTTGGTGCCTTCATTCTTCGTTGTCTCAAGTTAGGTAGGCGGTGGTAAGTATTGTACACCGATTGGGGAGCAAAATGAACCGCAAAGCCATTCTCCAAAACGAGTTTACCACCGCCCGAATCTCTGCCGACACAGGTTCCAACCGCGCAGATAGATAACGACCGCCCTTCGTAGGTAAGTTGTGTTGTAGACTGTCCAAAATGAACAGATGAAATCCGCTGTTCGAGGGCTGGAGTAGCTACAATGCTGAACATGAGGTGAGGATACATTTGAAAGAAATCCTGTCCTAGGCAAAGTTCGAAACCTTCGCGGTCTGGATCCTCTTCGCTTTCCTCTGGTCCTCCGTTTATTTCTTTTTCCTTACCCTTTTCTTTTTCCTCTTCCTTTATTTCTCCTTCTCTTTCCTTTGTTTCTCCTTCCTTTTCCTTTATTTCCCCTTCCTTTTCTTTTATTTCTCCTTCCTTTTCTTTTATTTCTCCTTTCTCCTCACCTTTTTCTCCCCCCTCGACTACTTCTGCCTTTTCTTTCTTGTCATTCCTTTCCTTCTCGTCCATCCTTTTCTTCTCGTCCATTATTTTCCTCTCGTCCATCCTCCTCTTCTCAGCCGGCGTGATAATCGAAGGCCCCGACCCAGGGCCAAAGAACTCCGTCACCAAGACCACATCCGGCATGTGAAAATAGTGATAACTCTTCTCCACCCCCGGCGCCTTCTCCCCCCCTTCCTCCTCATTCACCACCATGAAATGGAGATCCATCAACCCATGCGCCACCAGCTGCGGCGTGCACGGATTCTTCTTATCCCTATCCTCCTCCAACACATCTCCCAACGCAGAGGTGAAAAAATAGTTCTGGTCATCCCGATAGACGAACGGGGAATCGAGCTCCACGGTGCGGCCCTCCCAGAGGAACCTCTTGGGAAGCTTGCGGGAGGCCTTGACGGTGAGCATGCTGTGGGACGTGGTCTCGCTGAAGAAGCAGCGCAGCGTCTGCGGGGGCTTGGGACCGCGCTTGCCGGTGCCGGTGGGGAGGTGGGCGAGGAAGCCTTCGAGGCAGTGGATGCGGCCGGTGGGGGGCGGGAAGAAGTCCATGCTGAGGTGGATGATTTTGGGGGTTGGCAGATAGGGGCGGGCCATTTTGTGGTGGAGACGAGGGTTCCTGGTTAATTTTGTTGGTTATGTTGCTGTATTGGTATTGACCGAGCTTCGAGGGGGATATAGAGAATGACAGCTTAAAGAGGATGGTCACGGATTGTGGGGATTAGGACGCCATAAAAATCTATCGAGAATAGGACGTGGCCATGTGAGTGGTTCTTTTAGTGGATTTGCAATATTTGGCAGGATTAGAACGTAGAGTTCAATTAGGCCACTGGCGGGCACTGCTACGTGTGTATCGGAGAACGGTCCCAACCACCCGGCCGACCCTTGAACTAAACCTATACCGCACTTACTGGGAACCATTGGACCATTCAAGAACATAGTGAGTGGTTATTACAAGCAACGACAAAGGCCTGGCCAACGAGACTAAGTATCTTTCCTCATAACCTACACTCCTACAGCAGCGCAGCTAGCTGCGCAGAGCCCCTCACACCTATTGAACGGCTCTTCAATCGGATGAGATATATACTTATACCTACGGGCATTGTATCTCGATAAAAAAAAAAACCGACAATACGCATTCATGTTACTCTTATATAGCTAATTCAGAGGATCATGGTATATCACTCGCCATGCGTACGCACGTCATTGGGGACTTGTGGCTTCTATTATATCCTCAATCGAGTCCGAGATTCGCTGAACTAGGTTCACACAGCTGTCTAAACTGCATGGCGCGCAGGAGTACACCACCGAATAGATACTTTTCAACTACGCGCCCTATTTCTCAGTAAGACACGTAAGGTGTGAACACGGGCATATGTGGGATTCGAGAGGACAAGTATCCCCCTTCCCCCCCTTCCTCACTCGTTTTTTCTCGCTTTCTTTCTCCGTCTCTCTATCGCTGTCATCTCGGGCGCGCGCGTTACTATGAACCAGTGCTACCCCTTTCAGTCGTGTAGATGCTACTACCCGGCTCTGAGACTAAGAGAGAATAGATGTTGGCAAAGCCCGAACCATATAAGAGGTGCCTAAAACACTTCTTCCTGACCGTCAACTAGCAAGCGTACTGTGGTATTGGTGCGAGATAGATCGGATCAGGGGGTACTTCAGGCTCAAGCTTAGATCCAGCCTACAAAACTAATATTTCCCTGGTGAATTTCAGTATCTTTAGGAAAAAAATACTGAATAACTATGCCAGCCGTAATTGCAGCTTGATCTAGAGGCAGAGCCTGGCCCGAGATGGCTCGGGTTGTGAGACAAGTTCGAGCCCAAAGCTTGACCGCTATCGACGAAAACAGTGCATAGTGATGATGCCGATGCAGCTACATGCAGTCTTCTTACTACTCAGGGAGCAAGGTTTGTTCTGCGCGCAAGTGCAGGTATCGAGTGATAACGCATGATTCTTAACATCGACCCGTCCCGCAACTTCTCCATATAGTTCATTTCCCGCTGTCTCTCCAGTCTCTAAGCCTGGACTAAATTATTTCAGCGGTTGCTTGGTAGGCTTGCTTCCCTCGGGAAAGGGGGACTGGTCAAAAGACTATGGTTTTGGTGTGTTGGATACAGTCAGGGATTGAAAAGACTCTACCCGTCGGAAATAATGAGTCTACTCAGAATTGAAGAGTCCTAGTTAGTCCCGTTTTTCTCAGTTCAAACCTGTTCTAATCCGTCTCGACGGAGGAGGCGGTGTGGCGCCGCCATTCCGAGTGAGCGGGAAGTCAAAACTTGTCTCCAGAATGAACATATACTTTCCGGGAGCACTGAAAGACCACTACATGTACACACATGTACAAGACCCCCACGAGTGCTTTTCTATGACTCGCGAAAAATAAAGTGAGTCGAGCACGTGATTCGGAGGAACCCTGCCAGGATGAATTCCGAAAACACTCAATCCGTGATTGCCACTCTGCGTGACAGCCCTCACACAACTTGAATACCTCGAGGTAATTCTTTGCCAGATCTCTCTTTGAGACGTCTAGCTATTACTTAGGTGAGTGTTGACTGCATGTACAAGTGATTGAGTGCGCACTAGCTAGCAGACGCGTTCCCTCGCCCTGAGCTAAAGACCTCGCAGCTAGCTCAACCTCAACCCCAACCTCAACCTCAACCTCAACCTCAACCTCAACCTCAACCTCAACCTCAACCTCATCTCACGACATTGACGACATCTCACGGCGCCTCACGAATTGTTCTGACAACAGAAGTCCGTTTGACTAATTCATCTACCTAGGCAGCTGTTACCCACTTCCAAGGCTCTCTAGTGAACCAAGCACTCTCTTCCTGGACTTTTCTCGCCTCTGCGAGCCTGCTTTCGATAAACCTACGACCAGGCACAGCTCCGTTCAGGACCACAGCTATTCTACCATCACCAATTCACCTCCCACCACAATGAACAAAAAACGCGACACCGAGACGCCCAGCTCCACAACCACGCCCATCACCACCTCAGCGCCCACCCCCCGCCCCCTCGACCACTGGAAGTTCCCCACCGTCAAAGCCACCATCGGCGTAGGCCCCCCCCTCCCCCCTCCTCCATCTCTCACACACACCACTAACCCCCCTTCCAGCCCACTCACTAACACCCCCCTCCTCCTAGCCCAACAAAGGCTCCCCGGGCGTCACCTACTACGGCGCCTACTTCTACCCCTACACGCCCCCCGGCGTCGACCCCGTCTTCGCCGTCGTCGGCGGCCGCGAAGCCATCATCGCGCGCCCGCACCCCACCCGCGGCATCGAGATCATCCACTACTTCCACGACGACCTCTTCTTCCCCACGGAGGCGCTCTGCTCCGCCTGCTGGACGCGCTGCACACGCACGGGCGCGCCGCTCCTCGCCGTCGGCGGCGCCGCAGGCATCATCAAGATCCTCAACATCCGCACGGGCAAGGTGCAGCAAACACTCGTCGGCCACGGCGACGAGATCATGGAGATCCTGGTCTCGCCCGTCGACCAGGACATCCTGGCCTCCGCGTCGGCGGACTCCACAGTGCGGCTGTGGAACATCGGCGCGCAGTACGAGCGCCAGCCGTGCGCGCTCATATGTGCGGGGGAGGGCCACCGCGAGACGATACTCAGCATCGCGTTCCACGCCTCGGGCCGCTACCTGCTGTCGGGGGGCATGGACCACATCGTGAATCTGTGGGTGCTGCCGGCGGCGATGCCGGCGGGGAGCGACGACCCGCTGGTGCTGCATTACCCGCACTTTGCCACGAGCATGGTGCACAGTAACTACATTGACTGCCTGGCGTGGCACGGCGACGTGGTCCTGAGTAAGGCGGCGAAGGAGAGCCGCATCGTGCTCTGGTCCATCCAGGGGTTCACGAGCCGCGTGGACCCCGATGCGTGGGGCGCGCCGCCGACCACGCATGAGTTCCGCGAGACACGGAGCGTCTTCGGCGCGGGGTTTGAGCGGCTGGTGATGTTTGAGTGCCGCGATACGGAGCCGTTTTTCATGCGCTTTGGGTTCTTTGGGGCGCGGGGGCTGCATCCGGTGTTGGCGATGGGGAGCACGCTGGGGAGGGTCAACATGTGGGATTTGTGTAGGACGGAGATGTTTAGGAGGGAGAGTGGCAGGGGGAGGGAGGAGAGCGTGGGGAGTGCGGGGGGGGAGGTGCCGCTGGGGGTGAAGGTGAAGGTCGTGGATGATGTGTCGGATCCGTTTGCGCTGGTGAGGCCGCATCACTTTGTGGATATTCCGAAGGTGAGGAGCCCGGTGAGGCATATTGCGTTTAGTGTGGGCGGCGAGTATATGGTCATGGTGGGGGAGCAGAGTATGATTACGGTGTGTAAGAGGTGGTAGTGGGGGGGGGGGGGGGGTAGATAGGGTGGAGTTAATATACTGTTTTTCTCTCTACTAGTTGTTGTGTTTGAAAAGATGTGACTTCAAGACTGGATATAGCATTAAACATATCAATCTCAACTGCAATCATTGACCTTCCAAGCAGCCATAGAAATACGCTCCCTGTACTGTAAACCCACCCAATGAATTCGTCTCCGGGCCGGGGCTGATACCAAATCCAAGAAATTCACCCACTAGAGCTCTAACAAGCCCGCTTAATTATTCAGCCAGCTTCTTATCTTAGACTCAGCTACGCTCGAGGATCACAGATTGGCAACAGTGAGGTTGGGACGGTGATATACTAGTACATGTAGCTAGTAACCTCCGCCGGCGCCGAGAGAGAGATCGAATCGTAAGTACATCTCTCTGTGTAATATGAAGCTTGGGCCTGCTAGTGGAGATAAAGGCTCATGGTCAGTTCTGGACAATTCAATATTGCGGGCCCGGCGGGAAAATATGGGTAAAGCTAAGCGCTAAGGGCAAGGGCTGAGGGTAAGGGCTAGCTTGTATCGGTTTGCTCTCTGCCGCTACACTACTGTCGTTGCCATTGCCTATATATTGTTTCTGTATCTTGTCTCTTGTCTCCTGTCTCGGGATTGGGGGCTATCAGTAGCCATGCACTTTCCGCGATCAGGCAAAGGTGGTTTTCCTAACATCAATGGTGAATAAAACCACTGTTCACTTTGCTTTGGTTGATTCTCATCCTTCTGATAGGTCATTCGCCCTTGAGACAGAAATGACTGTTCTCCTGTCTTTAATACGGAATAGTTGCCTAGCTGTGAACTTATTTGGCAACTTAAGTGAGGACCTCGAGGTGTATATTCCTCATTATACATTGCACTGCCCTATGAATCACAGAGGCTGTTATATACCCTCACCCAGAACGGCTCTATGAGCGGACGGAGCGTTTAGAATTGTGTCCGCATCCGGGCTGGGGGGGATATACACATTCAATCCTACCTAAATATATCCGCAGAGAAAAGGTCGAACCGACCCTACCGGCACGGGTTTACCTCCAATAGGGCGCAGATAGCTTTTTGTATTAGCATGTACTGCTAGCTTCCGAAGATATAGCTATTGAATCATGATCAATTTGTCCCAGGATGGTACTCTATATGATGTCAATATAGAGCGTTGTGGGGCAGGTTAGCGGAATAGGTGTTAAGACACGTTACAGACAGCTACGTAGTTGTAATCGGTTCAGCATATGTGTTAGCTTTGACATGCTATAAGTGAAGCTGCGGCGATCCACTTGATCCAATCATCATCACGCTCATCTTCTTTCATTCGAGCAATAGGGCAATAGAGCTCGGGCTTTCTTTTTTGAGAATTAACCTTCCAGCGAAACCTCAATCACCAACGGCCTGAATTAAAGCGCGCGGTATCAGCTTGATACTGTTGGCCAAGACATTGGATACCGTTTACATTATCTAGTCACAATGTCGCCTGAATACGTCGCTGGGAGACTGAGGATATCGTGGACTACTCTTTGCTTTCACTAGTCATTAAGGTACATCTCCTTTGGGTTGTTAACTTGTTCTTTGGTTCAGTTTGATGAGTAGCTGGACTCACAGCGTCGGTCTGGTATGTCGGGAATCTCAGATGCTCATGGCTCATTGGTATCTTAGAAGCTTCTTCAATGTCGAAAGGCTTTTGCTCATCCTGGCATAGACCGCAGGCAGCACACACAATATCTGGGCCCGAGATCAGGCTGTATGCCGCCCCTTGCCCAATCCAGCATAGACCGCGAGTGACAGCCCATGAAGCCCGAGCTTGCCTGCTGACATAATCGCCCCACTGATTGGCCACCGCCAACAACCAAGGTTCCAACGACCCGGCCCATCCCCGCCATCACCGACATCACCGTCCACACACACAAACCAATTGGCCGCCGCATCAGCCGTCAAATTCACCGCCATGCATCCCACCCTCCGCCTTCTCACCGCGCGCCTGCCCCCCTTCTCCCCCACGGGTCTGACGGGCCTCCTCACACACCCGAACCCCCGCCCAACGCTCATCGCCCTCTACAACCACACCCTCACGCTCCTCTCCCGCCTCCCCGCCCACTCGGTTTACCGCAAGTCCGTCGAGAATCTCACCCGCCACCGCCTCGCCATCATCTCCTCCGTCCAGCCCGAGGGCCTCGAAGACTACCAGCAAGAAATAGCTGCCCTCAAGCAACAACACAAGATCGGCACCGCAAGCACCACCGCCGACGAACTCGATATCGTAGTCAAGCAGGCCCGTGTCCTACTCGAAGAGTTTGCGTCTGAGCACCTCCGCACGGACAAGAACATCCGCGAGTACCACGCTGCCGAGAACCGCAGATGGACATACCCGCGTGGGACAGGTGCGCCGCCGCCTAAGCATGGAGAGACGGCGCAGCCCATGGAGACTGCGGTTGTGGGGGGTGGGGGAGATACGCCCTATTTGCCGGTGGAGCCGCCATTGTCGGCGGAGCAGGTGGCGGAGGTGGAGGCGCAGTTTGGCGGCGGGCTGATTGAGGAGGTGGTGGATCAGGGCTGGGCGGAATTGAAGTTGGTGAGCACGATGGAGGAGGCGAGGGTGTGGGAGGAGTTGGAGGTTGTGCCGGAGGAGGGGCAGTGGGTTGGGTTTGAGAGGAAGCCATAGATGCGGTGGGAGGGAATGGAGACAGTTGTGCCCTTCCTCCGAGTGAGGGAGGGGTTAAATAAATAAATGGTTAGAGGTTCTGGTTTTCGCGCTTGCTCGCTTTTTGTAGGTAGCTGAAAAGATTGCATATATCAGTCTTCCGTCTTCGTCTTTCTCTGCGCGATCTTCTTTCTTTCGTCTTTTCTTTCATTCGTTTCTCCATGTTGATATTAAAACTCGAAAAAAACCTACTGTACAAAAATATCATTGACCCCCGTAACCTACGAAAAACACCACCGTCGATACGAATACAATCCTCCAAGAACCTCTTTCAAGCCACGGTAGTGTAACCGGTAACACACTCTGACAACCGTCGGTTGAGGGGGTTTGGAGGTTCGAATCCTCCTCGTGGCATCATCGTTATATTTTTTGGTGCTGTGGGGGCGGTGGGAACATTTTACGCAGCTTTTTTGAAGGGTTTTGAGGGGGTGGTGGAAGGTGGAAGAAGTTTGGGGGGAGTGGGGGTGGGGGTGGGGGTGGGGGTGGGGGAGAGGGGGGTGGGGGAGAGGGGGGTGGGCGGACGTTATGGCGGGCGGACGTTTTGAGGTTTGGGTGTGAAGAGAAAAGGGGGGGGGGGGGGGGTTGGTGTCAAGTATCTTTCATTAATTACAGCCGATATGTGATCATATGAGCTTGTCAAGCTCGAGCTCGAGCTTTTGTCTCTACCACGTAAGGTAACGTATCGTGTTATAGTAGCATACCCGGTTGACCCCTCTCGACCTCTAGACTCCATGATCGATTGATAGGGTGCGGGTACGCAGTCTGCGTGCACGTCGTTAAATGCTGTAACAGCGAGTGTTTCTGGAATGAGATGGATGAGGGTGATGGGGTTTTTCGGGAGGGAGGGTCAATGATTGACTGTGTGGGTTTGTGTGTGGGTTTGTGTGGGTGGGTGGGTGGGTGGGAAGCGGCGGTTGGGTGACTCGAAGATCATGGTAGAATCGTTTAGGCGAGCTTGTAATTGGTTAAGTCGTATAGTTAGTGTATACAAGTCTTCTAGTTAGTGTATACAAGTCTTCTAGTTAGTGTATACAAGTCTTCTAGTCTTTGGCCGGTGTAGGTAATGAACTGGTTCTAGTGATATAATTGGGATTGATAACCTTCACAAAACCAACCACAATTGCGATATAGTAGTCACCGAATGATAGCGAATATATAGAATAACGATCGATTATGTACTGTCATAGTCACCAAAAACACCTTATATTTATTCTTTACTTTTTTTTTTTTTTTTTTTTCCTTAACTAATTGGAACAATCGGTCCCGGGTGACGCCTGCGGCGTATAACATATCAGACCCCCGGTATATACATGCAGTGAACGGTGCGCGGCACTCATTCTAATAGTTAAATAATGGTTCAATAGCCTCTATGCTATTCTCTGTTCCTTTATTCCTTCATCCGTACTTTTGATGGTGGTCTTCAAAGCTGGACCCGGGGGTAGCACTAGAGAATGTCCGCGAAGTGTCATTGACTGCGTCCACGCGGTTTAATTAAATATGTCCCCTCCGTGATAATCAAGTGTGGCATCTAGAGGATGTGTCTACTAAAATCAGTCCAAGTACAATGAGTATATATATATAGGTTGAAGGGTAATGTTACTTCCGACATCGTTTTCTTAGCTCCGCTAGGTTCCTTGAAATCAAAAGGGAGGGCTGTTGGGGCTAGAAATGAGTGGAGAAGAGGTGATGGGTACAAGTAATAGTTTTGGTGCACGTTTTCTTTCTTATGTAATACCAGTAGTCTTGGCATCACACCTATAGGCGTGATGCCTTCTCATCTTCTTATTATCATCATCATTTGAGCTGCCAATCGGTTTTCATTATTGTGACTACATGTAGTGATTCATATCCCTCCACGAGTCTACAGGTACTGTAAGCTGTCTGAGCTGTAACTCGGATGGTCTTGGCTAGGTACGACCGTAGAAGTCCAAATGGAAAAAGACCACTCGGGCGTGTAGGTTGCCCTGTCAAGGTATTCCTAATCCCGTACGGGCCAAGTCCTCTACATACATATCTTGATATATTATCTTGGGTTAGGGTTGCTAGTCCACATGAAGTAGGCGATCAGTGAGCGATATAACTCTTGCCCCCATAACCCTTCGCTTCGTTCGGGGCACTAATATGATATGGGATAAGTGATCGAGTAAACGGCCGAAAACACTCCACAGTTTGCCAAAAGCAATAAACGAGAATGGAAAGATGAATCTTGAGCCAGTGCTTCACAGCCGAGGGATTATGGAAATATTTCTTTACCTCAAGGCCTAGCATAATTACATACCATAACACCAGTCCCTCGAAAACCATCGTCTCCTCAGAAAGTACATTCAGAAACACTCGAGAAAAAAGTCGAACCGCGAAAAAAGCACTGAGTGACACCCCATGTCCAAATCACCGAAGACAAGACTCTCTCCATACAAAACTATGATCGGTTCTAAATCAGGATTCTTACGAGGCGAATACCACTATAAAAAAGAAAGAGGGATGTTCTAGTAGAATAGCACTTTGGGGGTACTGATTGAGATCCATATAAAGCGAGTATCTATATGCAGATCATAAGGACGAGAGTCGAATATACCGCGAGCTTCTTTCCTGAATACGATTATAGATACGTAGCTACATAGTAGTTTCCGGTAGAATTATTGTGAAAGCGAGAGCAAAAAGAGCGGGTTGGTTTGTTTGTGCTCGTAAAAGATCTTTGAAGGTCTAATGGGACTATAAGGTGACGGAAAACCAACTTTCGCAATAATCCTACCGGAAACTGGATCTTCTAAAAAATCTTGGAGTTCTCACCGAGGCGCCGGGCTGCATACACGAATGAATTATCTATCAATCAACCGAGGCACCTCCGGATTCCGAATCTGAGAATCGACTAAGAAAACCGAGTGACACCCCATGACCACCCAACCCGGCTAGCCGGTCCACCAACAGTTTACACTCACCCGCCCGAGTCCACGCTACACTTTAGGCACTTTACGTGCGTTAACTTTATTTCCCTGCACATCTCCCGTCGGCAAAAAAAAGAATAGATAAAAGAAAGAAAAAATGGGCCCGATTCCGGGATCGAACCGGAGACCTGTCACATTTGAGAAGTTTAATTCTCGGGGAGAAACCCGAAGCGACAATCATACCACTAGACCAACCGGGCATGGATGTGCAACCGAGGTTTGAAAATTTCAACAGCCGCAATATATTGTAACCCTAACCCTCGTATAAAAAAAAAAAACCGTTGGGGTTTGTACTGTCAAACCCGCCGATTTTAACCCTGAATGACAGTTTAAGGGCTTCGCAGTGAGAAAAAGGCACAGTGACCTGGTGCATTTTGAGACCAATGAAGATCAGCGTTGAATTTTATAAAATAAATTGAATTGAATAGTATTTCCGACGTGTTCGTTCATAGAATGTTGAAAACTGGGCATCCCGTCCGCTCTGCCATACATAAACAACATATCGTCCAGTTAGTACTGCAGTGGGTGACCATGTGGGAATCCTGGATAACGAACTCAATTTTTGTTTTTTGTGGGTTTGTCGATCATTACCATGTTCGGATCGTTGGGGATATGGTTTATCCACAAATAAGCCCACGGATAGATGATTGACAAGTAAAAAGATTTTTTAAGATTCAGGAGTCCGAAGGGCACGTAACACATTAGTATTAGCAATTTTAGGCCAACCATCAATTTTGAAAAATGCTGGTTCAAAACTGCTACATAGTTGCGGGAACCGTTTTGCCGGGAACCGTTTTGCTGGGTGGCAAATAGCAATTTTCAAAATTGATCGTTGGCCTAACGTTTCTATTAGAGCATCGTCCTTGCCTGTGTAGGGGTGGCCCGGTGTTCGATTTCCCCGCGTTTCGAGTTCTTTTCTTTTCGATTTGGATTTGGACTGAGCCTTGTTTTTCTCGTGGTGATGATGCGTCGATTTGAACGGAATTACTTCATAGAATTGACGACACTTTTATTGAATTGCGATCTGGATTGCGACTGGAAACATTGCTGGGGCTTCGTGGTTGGGACCTGCAACTTTTGATGAAGTAGTTGTTCGACCTCAATTGTGAACAGAATTACCTCATAACGGTCTGGATTCTTGAGAAGTTGTAACGTTTTCGACCCAGTACTGTCAGACCTAGAAGTGTGTCGCATGGCAACGGCACTGAAACTAGACATAAAGCCTTCGAAAAACTAAGACTCTACAATCACCATAATAGAGGATAGTTAATCCGGAAACTATTCAAATGTATGTATTTTTAAATGAAATTCATTTCTTAAAAATTTGGTAGTAAGTGTCTCGAGTGGTGGTGGAGGTGGCCTTCACCGTGGAAATCCCCATACAAATTTGTGTGGGATTGACACTCTTCTAGGTCTGACACGGTACCCGGTCTAAAACGTTAACCCTTTTGATCTGAGTCTGAATCGGGGCTGAAAATTCTGCGTTCATGTGGGGCCCGAAATTTTTTATGCCAAGCCTCCGTGCTAGGGAAGAATTTTTCCCGCTCCCGACCACCACAAAGAGGAATTTGAAGGGTAAGAGATAAGCGAGATCACAAGGGGATGTGGTTTAGTGGTATAATACCTCTTTAGCATTATGTACTCTCATCCTGAGTAGTATATTGAGTAGAGGTGGTCCGGGGTTCGATTCCCCGCGTCTCCAGTCTTTTTCGCTCTTGAGTGGTTATGGAGCCAGTAGAGTAAGCCTCAGTGTGTTATTTGCGGGATCGCGATCGTGTGGTTTTCACATGTTAGTGATGTGAGACTGGCAGTTGTTTGTGTCGTGGCGGAGCAATACTCATTCGGGTCAGGTCTCGATAAATGACGAGCCGAAGAATTCTGAGTGGGCGAATTTGGAGCAAAGATATCTCAACTTTGACTTCGAGGAACATTTAACTGTGTTTAGATAGGGGAAGCGGGCCTTCTTGACTACGCAATTAGACCACTTATTGGAGGAGGAAACTTATACCAGTTTCTCGGAGAGTGTCATTGAGGAAATGGGTTAATTAGTGGTCAATTTTCATTCCTTATTTGTTTGATATTGAGGGCAGGTGGGGAAACTTGCAATTTGGAGGTGAGGATTATGGTCCCGAGGGTAGGTCTCCCCAGCAAGCCACGAGAACACCAGCAGGTATTGGTTCATAGGCGCTTGCTTTGTCAGATCTATAGACCGCACCCGATTCGAGCTGCTCCTAGAATACGTTTCTTTTTGCTCCTGCTTGCCTCGCGCGCGGGTGTGTGTGGCCTTTTCATGGATTGTCCACTCGTCCCAGGCTTACACGACCGTCAGATCTAGACGACACCCAGCTAGCGAGAGAGGTATAGTGATGGGCACAAGACAAAAAGTCTCAAGACTTTGTCCCGAGATACGAGACAAAAGAAAACAGAGAGAAAATGAGAGAAGACAAAACAAGACAAAACAGAAACAGTCTAGTCTCGAGACTTTTCGAAACCTACGAGTGATTGTCTATGACCTTAGTTTTGCTTGTTTTCCCCGCCAAAAAATATCATGGTGTAAAAAAATTTCCCGTGCGGAAAAATCCCGTTTTATAAAAAGATCTCATCATGTAAGAAAACATCATAAACCTGATGACCTAACCCCTAACCCTAAGTCTCGAGACTTTGCATGATACATGGCCCAAGTATTGTCAATTCCGAGACCTCCTTCTGTAATTCACAAGAAAAGACGAAACATCCTCAAGTATCGTCTTGTTTTGTATTGTGCCCATCACTAGAGAGGTAGATACAGGTTCGTTTTAACTTGATCGTCGTTAAACATGCAGACGAGGGAGTAAACCTGTGTTTGGGAGACCGAATCCCCTGATAATTGATACTATTTCTTATTTAGGTCTTCAAATTCGGAGATATCGCCGAGGCCCGCCAAGGAGGCCATAAACACATTCCCTAGCTAGAGAGAGTATTTACGTCTTCGTCTAGCCTGGGTAGATCTATAGAGACGAATCTCTGTACTAGACAATGCAAATCCCAGAGTCACGCGTGGTAATCAATAAGAGACGCATTGTTCAATATTTGCCAGGGGTATCATCAAATCGCTCAGAAAGTTAGTAATGAAAGACCAACGAGTGCTACATGTCAGTGGAAAGTTTCATGCATGAATGACAATCAATCCAGGCCTGACCGCCGAAATTGAGTCATATATAATCACTCGATATCTCCTAAAAAAAGAAATATTTCATGGTAGGTAAATCATAATGTATCACTCGTATCTGTATGGTTGATTATTGATCTACCCACGAACTTCGCATAGATCTCCGGTTATAGTGCTTATAATTAAGAATATGAATACCGTAGTAAATGCTTCTGATTGTTCCGCCGGCGGTATTGGAGTCTTGAGGACAGAAAACTAATAATTGGGACTAGGCTATCGGAATATCAACACAGCCAATACTAGCATGTACCAGACCGAGCATGGACGGTTCAATTCGCGTAAACAGAAGTCTTTATTATAAATTCTTGGTTTCTCTAAGGATTGGGCCACCGATAATTAAAAGTCTACATACATGTAGTACATGCTAAGGCTTATGTTTTATTTAGGTCTATAACACTTTCTCCCGTAAAACTATGAGTGTGGTTAGAAGAAATAAGGTTTGAGACTAAGGCGTAATAGGTTATACTATAGCTAGGGTTTAATGTAGTCCTGATGTCACTGTTGCTGCGTTTAGCTTTGAGCAACGTCAACGTAACATCCAGCACCAAAGTTCCCTTCTATCACTTCCGTCCTCATTTCTTTGGCCCCTCCCATCGCCAAAGGTTCTCTACCTTACCAATAGAGATTATTTATCATCAAAGTTGCATCGAGGAGATATTCTCAGCCTCTGCTTTCTACCGAAGATATCATCATCAGTGATAAGCATTCTCTTAATTGATCAACTATTCGCTCAGATCCATATTTTACTCACCTCCGAATGAGGCGACATATCATGAAATTGGGACTTATCCCATCATATAATTTGAATCAAAGATTTGAAACTAACAGCCTTTTAATTTGACAAATTTCTTGATCGAACCGGCCCAAACCACACAGAGGACCCGGCCGGACTAGTAATGGACACGAGGCATACCACCCACTCATGAGAGAATCACACTATACTCGTCTTCTCTTGTGCTTATTACGAGACCACAACATTTTTGAGTCGATCCAACCAGATATACTCTTAGGATTGGGATTTGTGGGATGCAAACCAAAGTTCGGGCCATCACGGGCTGTATCAAGCTAAAGTTTTATCACAATTTTGCTCAAATAATAACTTACACTGCCGTTTAGACTACAATCCGGATTGGCTCGAGAAAAATATCAGGCTCGTGCTATCAGCAGTAGCCAGAAGACCCGTTGTAATTTAATATTCAGTCCGCTAATGCAGACAGTATTTCTGGGTCTAGTGGCATGATATAAGGCTTAGGAAATGTAAGGGACTTCCCTCAGCTGTCAGGGAAATATCTTGCATACAAACTAACCTAGTTTTATGTGGATAGCCAAGCGACCAATATATAAGATCAGCCGGGAGGCTTGGGGTCTTGTGACCCAGAAGCTCACATTGTCCCTTCTAGCTATAGACACGAGATAAGACAAGATATTTTCAAATCTTCAAGTCGTAGAAACAATCTCAAAACAGAGGATACTAAGTCTAGTTTATACTAGGTGCAACAGGTCCTAAACATGGGTGGTGAAACCCAACGGTTTTTAGATCTAGTCTCTTGAGGATCAAATCAGCAAGCTTCTATTCTCAGGTCTTGTCTGTGACTTGTGTTCAAGTTCAATATTCCCTCAAGCTGAGTTTTAGTTCCTGCATATAAGTTTAGGCTTGACTATGTTTCCATAGCACTCGTCGAAGATAAATCGTTTAGGAATCGCTACACTGATGTATATACCACTTTCACGTCGAGGAGTTCAACATTATCCTGGCATACAATAATATGTGGATCGGTCTTGGCGCATAGAAACTCACTCGATCCTGTCTCATCCTCACAATTGATTGATTCATTAATTGATTGAGTGATCGACTCATTGGGTACATGTAGCCTTTAGGCTATGGTATTTAATCTTCGCAAAACTCTAAGATTTAGTCTTGCTATTTTCCGGAGAGGAATGTTGCTCAGCTTAACTTAGTTACCGCTAGGATCCGAGTCTACAATATTCCGGGTCTTGGTAGATTAGTCCGTCGTGTCAGATTACTGCTAGGTTGAAACTAAAACCTGATTGCTGTTTAGCGGATTCAATGTGGTTTTTCTTAGTTTTTGTTACAAACAGTAAGCTATTCTAACATTTAGCGAAACATCCCGACAGAATATTATGTGCTAATTATATCTGTGTATGTACGTAGTATAAAAGCCACCAACATTGCAGCAGCCCTTCGTCAATCTTTTACCAAATCCAAACTCTTACTACAGAATTTATTTGCTGGCTTAGTCGCTTACTTGTTTACTAGTATGTATTCACTGCATACATCGATCGGAGTCTTCCGTTAAAGATTATATTGCCTACGGTATATATCTACCCCGAACGAAAGCAGATCGAGATAAGAACTCGCTAAGCAACTCGCTCACTCAGACCATTTATTATGTATGACTAATAGTCCGGTTTCTATCCGGCTTAACCGCTTACATGGGGGGTATCACTGACACTCGCGTGAGTACAAAACTTCGGGACCTCCGAGATTTCATAGCTGCTCATGGAGAACTCCGCGAACCTAGAAAACAGAGTATTCTGTCCTAGCTCTTTGAACGTCTAAGTCTTACTTCATGTTAGGGAAGACACATATATAATTATGAAACAAAGCATTGGAGCTGAATCTTAGTTTGATGATCCTACCTTTCACCGCAAGCGAAGTTTCAGGATCGATGGCCATCTAAATAAGGAAATAAAAGAAACCTTGGCCTATGCAGCATGACTGACGTGAAGGATTTAACCAAATTATCGTTAGTCAACTGCGTTTCTGTAACAAAGCTTGGATGGACTTGTACAACTTTTGTCATGCATTATCACCCGGCCGGTTCCACAATGAATTTAGTGGTGATGATCCTACATCCTTTGATCTCCATTCAAATCCTATCCCAGAAGAAAAAGGACAACGGAAGGTGGGAACGTTGGGATTCACACAAGGTTCCCCAGGCGGCCATTCTGCTCGAGCTTCCTGTCAAAGATAGGAGGAGGCTAATAATTTCTCCGTAACAAAATCCTGTAATGTACGCGTACAAAGGGGATAAGTTACTTACTCTGTTATAATTACACACGCTCATTGATCCATTCACAGTTAAACGGCTTCTCGACCCGAGGTTAAATACTAAAAACTGGAGAACTGAATATGAGTTCCCTTTCCTAAAGTTGCCTCACTAGTATGATATAAAGGCTAATAAATCAAGTTACTAACCTGGCCCCTGGAGATATGGAGATGCGGCTCTGTTATTACTTAATTTCTCCCTTGTTCCGTTACCGGAATATTGGTTTAACTCCTTTCCAAACATACCTCGGTTGTTAGCCAAATTAAAGTTGCGATTCTGTACAACTTCGTGGTTCATTTCCGTCTTGATCAGTGCACTGCAGACAAGCTCCAATGGGTAAATAATTCCTCCTGAGCCAGTCAGCCTAGTTTCTTATGCGAGGATAAAATCAGGGTAGGTTATTCGGCGAGGAATTATCGGCGAAGTGGTTTAGTTACCAGGGTTCACCGCGTGGGGGTCTGTCTCTCAGCCTGTCCAGGACCGTGTGTAGAAGAGGCTGTTTATGAGCTATGCAAACTACAAGCAAGCTAAGCCATAACCCAAGGCGAGCCAGTTTTGTTTTCCTCCAAAAGGAAATCATGGCTTTGACGATGCTTGGTCCACCACGTGGAAAGTGGGGACCCTTTTACAAGTAAGAGAAGAGGCCCCGCAAAGGTGCATCGTTCTCTCCGGCTGATGCTCATTCGCTCTCAGAGTGGGCATCGTATATACGTATGAGCCCCCGCTGGGCCATGTGGAGTACAATTCTTATTTCAACGACATGTTATCCACTATCCAAGCTGATGTCAGCTATAAAACTGCGAGAACAAAATAATTTGGTTTAGCAGTTTCCCAGGGCAGAAACTGATAATCATGTCGTCCATAATTATAAAGGAAAGATATAATCCCGTGATTTTCCGGCCGTGCACGTTTTGGCCCCCTTCACCTTGACCCTGGGCGACGCATACATACTGGTATTCGTCTCCAGCAAAAAGACCTCCAACCACTGTAATTCACAACCAATGCTATCCCGACATGCAATGCAGCGTAGTCTTCCTGCAGGTCTCAGCCAGCATAAGCGATGTCTCTGTATCTGTAAGCTACATTATGTATGCTCCTAAAGTTCCAAAAGCAGGCGGATATCATTACCCCCCGCCGCGGTGAGAAGAAGAGGAATATTGACAATGTCAGAGTCGGCATTTTGATCCGACTTTACTTTTTTCTTGCCAACAATTACTCCGAAGTTTCCCCGATATGGGCAATGATAGTTGTGTTTCTTGAGACAATCATGCAGACCTTTATGTTACATAGACTGCAGCTTACAAGATTTTATCAAACCTCAAACTTCAGGCTCGCGCTTGCGCTAATATCTCCATAGAAGCATCCATACCAGAGATATTGTACTAAATATTGCAGAGAGTAGTAACTCAGACGTCAACATGTCGTGCAAGGATACGCTGCTGATCGATAGACATCGGAGTCTCAAGTCAATAACAAGGATATTGCCTGTGAAGCTGCAACTTGATTACAGCGGCAGGGACTTCTTACACCTTTGGGACTGTCACCCATTCAACCGCTGGGGAGTGTTACAGAGTTGTATCAAAAAGAAAACTTCCCCGTTAATCAATCCTTAGGTAAACCAGAAAGCTCTGTTTCAACTGTGCTGCATTCCAACAAGTTCCAACAAGGCACGAACTGGACGCACATTTCTGCAGAGTTACTACTCTAAAGCACAGTATGCACATGTATTCGAAACGTACTCCTCATGCGCGCATCTCACGACCAGGTCTGACGGCATCATTTGACCAATACAGATCCAGGGGATGGCTGTCATCCTCAATCGAGACCCATAAATTACAAAAGCACACATTACTTATCAGACATGGATCAGTAGAGAGATATATATTAAAAAGAGAACATCTCTGTAGAACGTTCTGTTCGAATTGGGCCTCAAATTAATTAATTGTCGACCTCGGCCCCTGGTTTAAGTTCAAAGTTCTTAGGGCTTCGTCTCCGGAACAGCCGACAACACCCAGGTACTCCGTGTATGTAGGTATTAATATGGATGGGACGTAATATGGGTATGTAGTAATTCCCTTCCCCTTTGTTTGTACTGCCCAAGCTGTAGAAAAGGGATAAAGTTAAATGAAATAAAGAACAGCGGAACGCGCGGCAAGATCCAGTCAGTTAGAAACGGTAAAGTAAATTTATTTCTTGTTATGCTTCCTAACAAGATTTTCGCCCAACATCTATTTCTCTACGGAAGGGGGTACTGTGGGAGGGTTGAAAGGGTCCAACGGTTAACCGAAATGGATTTAACCGATGACAATAACTGCATGACTGCCACAGTGGCCAACCAGAACAACGATTATGCGCGCCTTCTTCTACAAACGACCTCAACCCCGAGAATATCTTCCAATAAGCAGGATTACCCGGAATTGTGACCGATATTGTTAAAGCCGTTAAGGAGGCGAATGAGTGACGTGATATGATCAGATCATGTTAGGGGAAAGTAGATTGCGTACATGTATGTTATGTTGACATCTCAACCTTACGGGGAGATAAGAAAACTGTCCGCGGCGCAATATCAAAAAAAATATTGGAGGTTTACCAAACGCGTCTTGCTGGGATAACATCAACATTGACAACGACAATAGCAATTGGCATCGGGAGGAATAAATAAAAACCAGCAAATAGAGTATCGGTATTATTCCACTGGATTGTTTACGGTGTGTCAAAATGTGCTCACTCGGCTTAGTTCTCGTAGTAACTACCTACATGTATGTACCCAAGTTCTTTTTTTACCTGTAGGTACAGAACGCCCCTACAGCAGTTCCCGGATCAAGAGAAGCCCCCCGTTCCGAGATTTTGAAAGGCAGACTGCTTGGTTATACCTACCAAATCGACAAAATTGTGGATTTGTGGATAAACCATCGAAGCCGTGTTCCCTTGCCGGTGCATATTTGACGTTCCGAGTCTTTGGCTGCACTCCAAGCGAACGCGGGGAATCATCTGCTCGTTGGGTAGGTGTGAGATTCGCGCCATGCGGCCCGGATGCATAGAAAACCACCAGTGCCACTCTCCTCACATAGGTACATACATATTCTAAGGTAACCTACCTACCGCCCAAGAGAACCTACCTTCTCTCAACGGCCGTGCGCGTGCCCCGGGGAAATGCATCTGCCCTACTGGTTTAACATACCGACAGATACCGAAGGTGAAACGGATGTTTGTCTCACTTCTACCCCTCATGAGGTAACTGTCCAGCCATAAAGAACCTTCGATATGTCGAATTGAAACGAGATGTGCGCCAGCCATAGACGTAGTGCATGTAGGTGTGAGGCTGGGCTGCAGGTTGCTTTCTTTTTCCATTTGTTCTTTTGTGACGAGAGTTCCTCCCTCTTTCTTGTGTGAGGATCAGTGATCAGTTGAACGAGAAAAATATTAGCTTCGGAGAAAAGAGCGGGAGCATCTTGCATAAGTACGGTCCACTGTGTAATTAACTGACCGGTGGGCCCGTACATGGCGGACAGGGACCGACCTGTCCTACTCTAGAGTAGCAATACGCTTGCACTCTCTGACTGCAGAGTACTAGGTGATGGCAATCCAATTGGGATTCTGCTTGACTGTGGGAAAACATGGAAAAGTGGCGCATGCGGTGTTGGTGATCAAAATCAATTTACCCTAGAGTGCTCTAGAGTGACAAGTCGTGGAAAGAAAGAAAATACCGAGTGAAAAAGTAAGCATGAAACCGCCGTAGGACGTCGGGTACATACATCTAGGGTGGTACAGCAAAGGATCGATATATCCCAATCAGGTGCTCAAGTTAGTTATCCTGCAAGTAAGTAATTTCCAACCTCTCAACTTTTTTTTGCATGCATGTTATTCGAACCATCATCTAATTGGTTTCTATTGAACATCTTCCTACCGCTTTGCGCTATTATTTGTAGAGTATGCCGCTTAGACATTACGCACTAATTGTATAAGTGAATACCATCAGCACTCTAACCGAACTGTGGGTATCTTTTGAGTTGAGTACGTGACTTAGTACATACCGTATCCCTGGTAATATGGTATTCTCAATTATTACTTATTTTCAGGCGGCTCAATTTGGAGTAGTAGCGCAGTGTGAATATTAGTAGAGGCATTGCGTAAAGCCTCCAATCCCCAACTATCTGGCCTGAGAGTGCGTAATATCATAGCTAAGACTGGTGGCAATTATGTGTGGATTATGAGAGTTCATTGCAGTGTCAGCCTCCGGGAATCGTTCAAATCGGCGGCGAACGTCGTGATATTCCGATGTTCCAGAGCTACAAGAACTAGTTAGACTGACCCAATTACGATCAACCGATCCGTACGGAGAGGTGAGCCGCTTCTCACTCGGGATGTGGCAATATTACCAAGAGGCCAGTAAGCTTAAGCAGGAAAGCAATATTGAGGCTCTATCTATATATGATCATGAATAACGGTCAGAACTCGTATTTTTCACTGGAGTTCCGCTCAGGTTGACATCAGGGTAAGGTATATATGGTTGCCGGGAACCATGAACATGAAATAAGACTTGGAGGCTCTTTAGATCTGTGTTAACCCGACGTCTGTTCTGACACCGGCAGCTAAACATTAACCCTTACCAACCCTCTCCTTTTACCCCCACCCTTTATGGTCTCTTGTTATTCTTATCCTGTCTGTCTGTCGCTTTCAAATTTCAGCAGTTCTTTACCGTCGTGCACGAGGACAACCAGGTTCTAGGTGTCACGGCGTTTACCGAAGTAAAAGTGGTTTCCTAGCTGCGCCCCTCCTCCTCAGAAGGTGCAGTTTGCACACATACACCACACATTCTTAGGTTACCAGCATACAGACTCAGTGGTGCAAAAACTCTAAACGCTTTACCCGGTTCACACGCACCACCGTTGGCTGCCTGCCCCTAGAAGATCCAATCCTACGAGGCCGATTTGCAGCATCTATCCAATCCTACCAATCATCACCATCATCGCCATTATCATCATCCATCCATCATATCAATCATATCAATCATATCTCTCTCACACACCCATTTGTGAGCGAGTGTGTCTTATTATTGAGTTGGCTACCGGCACCCCCATTATCTGATTCTTTTCCTTCGTCCGGCGGGATGCATTCGAGTATGAGCTAGAAGCGCTGCTCTAAACGGAAAAAAAAGAAGCCGATCTTTCCAGAAGCAGTGTCTAGACCTAGACAGGTTATTCGCATTTTCTATTCCGACCCTAGGTCCTCCTCTAGCGCGGAAGTAACAAATTTCATCCCGCTGCAGAGGAAAGCATCATCGACTTTTGAAAACTGCACGAAGAAGGAGAGGGAGAGGGAGAGGAACTGTGTGTAGGTGCGCTGCTGTTCTTAGTAATAGTACCTCGTTCAAGGGTGCGGGGGCCCTTAGACATAGGTACCCTCTATTATTTCTAGGGAGAGAAAAAGGGCCAGACAAGTCCGTTGTATTGTGCTGGTTGGTGTGAGTGAGTGAATGTGAGAGAGTTAATCTGCAGGAATTTTCACTGGCAGTCGTCATAGACTCATAACGGACCTTCTCCGGGGTAGGGAAGGAACGAACGAACGAAGGGGTGCCCGAGGTTTCATTCCTGCTGGCCAGCGCGCTCGCGCGTTACTATCGGGAATCTCCTAGGGCGGTTTTTTTTTTTTTTCCCTTCTTCGCTCCGGGAAGAGCTCGATCTCTCAAAAGGTTACGAAGGTTACGCTAGGAGTCGAGAGGCGAAAAGGAGAGGCTTCGGACTGGGTTGGTGGGCAAGGACCGCGCGAGAGTTGTGCATATTGTCATATCCCGAAAGGCAGGCACCGCGGTCGACATCGCAATTGTCTTGACTACTAGCGGCAGATACACGTCCGAATATCGAATTTTGCAGCGCAAATCAATTGAGACAAGGGGATCAAACAGCGGTGAAGGGAGAAAAGGCTGAGGAGAAAAAGGAAGACCTAAACTAGAGAGTTTATAGAGAGAGTATTTTGGTTTAGTGTAAGTAGTGGGGGTGGGTTTGCTTTTCTTTTCCATTCATTCATCCACACATCCACACTTTCGAAGACTTTCCTTCACGAAGTGGAATGAGTGTGTGAACGAGTGTGATCAGAGTGCCCATCATTAATCCTTTGCGTCATTGGCGAAACCAATAGGTCTCATTCCTAACCTTCCTTACACAAACCCTTCCAGCCAGCGGTGCTGCTGTGCTGCTGCTACCCGTTCAATCATGGACAGACACCATCGCCACCCGCAACAAAACCAAAATCCTCATCACCAGCCTTTACATCCGCATTTACTTCAGCATCAACAGCAACAGCATCAACAGCATCAACAACAGCAGCAGCATCAACAGCAGCATCAACAGCAGCATCAACAGCAGCAACAACAGCAGCAGCACCAATATCAGCACCAGCAGCACCAGCAGCTCACCCCACAACAGCAACAACACCATCAGCAGCATCAGCAGCAGCAGCAACTGCCACAGCCTCTACAGCATCAGCAGCAACAGCAGCCTCTCCAGCAGCAGCACCAGCAGCACCCAGGCCTCCAAATAGACCCTAGACTTCACCACCAGCAACAGCAGCAGCAATCGGACGTGCCTTCCCCACATCATCCTCATGCTCTTCGCCCGTTACAGTCAGCGTCACCAGCCTCATCAACCCCATCGCCTGCTGGCTACCATCCTAACGTAGCCCTACCGAATCTGCACGGCGTGAATCCGGGTGGGCCTTTAGGCCAGAATACCAATAGCCAACCCCAACCGCAGAGTGGGCCTTCTCCACATATGCAGCAGTATCATCACCCACTTGCCCCTCATCCCCACCCCCACCCGCAGTCGAACCCATCGTTGCAGCAGCACCAAAACCCGCACCAGAACCAGAACCAGCACCAGCACCAGCACCAGCATCAGCCACAGTCCCACCCACCCATCCAGTCGCTGCAGTCTCTTCCTCCTCAACAACGCCCTCAGAATGTTGTACCTCAACGGCAAAACCCTGTACCTCTGCGTCCAATGCCCCCGCCGCCACTCTCTGCAGCCCCGTCGTCAGGCATGCAGGTGACTGCCTCGCCCACTCTATCGTCTTCGTCGTCTTCCCCCTCAGGCCCGCAACCGATATCTGTAAATCCGAACCAGCCTGGTGTGATAGTCGGCGGACGTCAGGTCTTGCCTAATGTGGTGAGTTCAGGGCCGTCACCCACAGTGGTGCCAGGAACTGCGGGTCCGCCCCCGCCCCCGCCTAATCCTCGCCCCGCGAATGCGCGAGCATCTACCAACAGTGGGATCACTCCCGGCGCCACTAGTCAAATCACTCCAGTAAAGGACCAAGACGGCAAATTCCCATGTCCCCACTGCCCTAAGACATACCTGCACGCCAAGCATTTGAAGAGGCATCTCTTACGGCATACCGGTGATCGTCCTTACCAGTGCCTTTTGTGCAAGGATACATTTTCTAGATCGGATATCTTGAAGAGACATTTCCAAAAATGTTCCATCAGGAGGGGAAACCCTACAGGCGCAACCCATTTAAGTCATGCTCATGCTCACCAGCAGGGAAAACAAGCAAACAATCAGAAAAATACTGATGCCGCATCTATTTCGACACCTTCGACAGTCGCGGATGGATTGTCGCCCAGCGCAACGTCACCCGGGGGTAAGAAAAAGTCCACAAGGGCGTGTGATCAATGCGTGAGGCTAAAAGTCCGCTGTGATCTTGCCAGCCCTTGTGAGAGATGTAGAACAAAAGGCGGTGATTGCACATATTCTAAATCCCTAAAACGACAGGATTCACGAGAGGAGGGCGGTTTGTTACCACCTACAAGTTTTGCGGAGCAGGTTGGAGGAGTGGGCCAGACAGTTGGATATGCATCAGAGGGCTTTAACTTTCCCCCACCCGCACATCCCCAGGCCCACATGGCGCAACAGGGACATCAACAACAGCAGGCAATTGTAGCATCACAGCAGCGACAGCCTCAGTCAGCAGCCCCTCACCAACAGCCCCCTCGCCAATTAACAAATGTTTCACAGCCACCAACAAGCACAGGTTACTATGCGAATTCCCACACGCAACCGCCAAATGGAGAAGTGGATTGGTCCTCTTTTATGCATTTAGCGGGTCCGGGGTTTATGGATCCTTTTTATATCCCACAAACAGGAGGTCCCTCAACTGATAGTGGGACGCCGACAACGACTGCAAGTATCGAGCACTCAGCGGGAGGAGGAACAGGAGGGAGTGCGTTTACAATATATAATGGTGGGAGTGATCCCTCTGCGATGAATGGAATTCTAGGCGGCTTTAATGGGTGGACACACCTAGCCATGCATCAAATTGATCCTTTGCAAGCTAAATGTGACCAACTGATTGCGGTCTGCTTTCCCGAAAGTTTGGATCAGAGTAGTCCTGGCAGTGGTTCGCCAAATCAGCAAATCAAGCAAGAGCCTGGAAACGACGCAGATTTGAAAAGTTGGCTAACTCCTGATCATGTTAAGCATTTCGTCCACCTGTTCTTTCTCAACTTCCAAGGACATTTCCCGATGATCCACCTCCCGACATTCAACATCACCCTCATCTATGACGGGTTGTTGATGGCGATAATTTGCATTGGTGCTGTTTACGCAGAGGGGGGTATTAGTGTCGACCAGGTACGGACGTTGATTGATAAGTCATTTGAAGCTATGGATAGAAACGAAGCGCCACCCGGGCCGCTGGAGATTGAAGAAATTCAGGCAAGATATTTTCTTCATGTCTTGGCAACCTGGCATGGTCATCTTCATCAACGAGAAGATTCACGACGAAAATATGGAAAGGTTATTCAGAAGGCCAGACGGGCGGGTCTTTTCCAGCCCTTGTCACCGAGTAACCCTGGCACTGGCACCGCGGGCTACAGTATATATCACCAACTTGACGATCAACCAATCAGAGGCAACTGGAATTGGAATGCATGGCTCGAGCAAGAAAAGCGAAATAGGGTCATGTTTGGTATATTCCTTTTGAATTCGGCGTTTGTTATCTTTTTCAATTCACCACCCCAAATCCAGCCCAATGAAATACGACTACCATTGCCAGCTGATGATGCCGCCTGGGAAGCTCGTGATGCAAATGAGTGCGCCAATGCTTTAGGGTTGAACGGGGAAAATGGCATTAGCCAAAACATTGCCGGGTCTCGGCAGGTACGGCAGCCAGAGTTTATCCTCGCCCTTAGATCGTTGCTACAGATGCATCTAGACTTCAACCCGGGTACGACGAACGCTTATTCGAAATTCATCCTCATCCATGCCTTGCATGTGCATATTTGGACAACACAAAAGTTGATGTCGAACGCATCAGAAATGGGTATCGGCAAACAGATAGGTAGCACGGCAAGAGTTGGAACAGGTGAATGGAAGCTGGATGGCCAAAACAGGAATGGTTCTGGCACGCCCGAGGGCTTTGGAGATAGCGAAATGGCGATGTCGGATGCAGCAAAGGCAGTCAGGATCACCCAATATGCGCTGGAGAAATGGAAGAGGGCTTGGGATACGGACCTTGCAACACAATACCCTTCGCCCGAGTCCAGGAAAGGGTTTGGAAGAGATGGAGTGCCATTCTATCTTTTGGGAAAGTTATACTTGGCGCGGAATAGAACCATTGATTGGAGGCATGGAGTTGATGACGACAAGACGGTCTCCAAAGTCAAGAAT
Organism: Morchella sextelata; assembly: GCF_020137385.1. NCBI lineage: Eukaryota > Fungi > Ascomycota > Pezizomycetes > Pezizales > Morchellaceae > Morchella > Morchella sextelata. The sequence continues at coordinate 1,123,076 of NW_025408636.1, forward strand.
ATGCTGAAGCATGTCCAGGGGTTCATCACGGATGGGACCGGGAGGTTGGACTTACAGGGTGCAGTTTCTGCAATTGACGAGGGTTTTGCGATGGATGAGTTGACGTACGATATGAAACTGCTGTTCAGGCCAATGGAAGAGATTGACAACAAATCACCACTACAACAACCAAGAGAGTTGCTCCCACCTGGAAATAACGACACAAGAGCCTTTCTTTGAAAAAGGGCACAGTGCGAGTATATTGCTTTTCGCGTCATGGGTTTATGGTTTTTGGGTTTTTTTATTATTGTTTTTTTGTTCTATTCCACTAGTATTCTTTTCTTCTGGTATATTACGTTTCTCTCCGCCTTTGATCAGATAAGTATTTCTTATATGGACGGAGGAGCGTCGAGGGGACAGGTAATTTTGTTACCTAGCACTTTTTATGATGGGATTTCACTTTTTATTTTTTTTTTTTTTTTTTTTTTTTGGTTTGGTATGGGACTGAATTTTCTCGATAGTCTGTCACTATCGTAGTTATTCTTGTAATCTTTCATGGTTTTCCTTTACTCTTTTTTATTAGGAGATTGACTTTTTTTCTTTCTTCCGTTCTATATCTCATCACATCTCGTTAACTTTTTGGTCATTGTTTTGGGCGTATATACATATCTCTACATTCGTTATTGATATCATTTTTACTTTGGGGGTGGGGTTGGCGGTCTGTCTGTCGTTCTATATCCAAAAAGAAAACAAATAGTTTATTTATTTTATTTATATGCATGGTTAAAGGCGCGCGGCGCGGGAGGGGGGCGGCCTTGTAGCGGAAATTTTTAATACTTCTCTATATACCACTCATTTACAGTTATTTACCATCATTTCTTCTTTCTCTCTTCGTTCTTTCGTTCACTATACCACAGTCGTTCTATTGATCACCATGTACAGTAACTGCCTCTTCATACTTACTTTCGTTTCTTACTTTCTTGGCGATTGTCTTTTGTCTTCTCTTTTTCTCCCTTTGATCTTGGCTTGTTCTGGGTTGGGCTTTTTACTTTACGATTTGACGACGAAGGGAAGGGAAGGGCAGAAAAGGCTTGGGTTGGACTGGGTTGGCGGGGGAAATAAAAAAGTGCTGATTGATGTATGATAAAGAAATAAAACCTAGGTAAGGCTTAAGGGCGGAGCAATATATTGGGTTTAATTGTGCATATAGTAACTACTCGTGTCGATGTTGGTTGGTCGTCATCAAAAGGGCCAGAAAACCCGGATGATTTGACCGTTCTCTACCCCTGTCTCGTCACTTGCACTTTGGTGCTATCCCAGGTTGCAATTGGGTGGGATAGAGATGTGAGATGTGTTTTAATTTCTGATACCACGATACCGAGGCATCGCGCGGATCTTGGGGCGTTATTACCCGCGATGCTGATATTTGATCACGCATCTTGGTACTGCAATATCAGAGTGAAGTAGTTATATTGACCCATCTCGTCTCATCACACCCACCCGGCTACAGATACCACAATCCCCAGCGGCTACACAGTAACGTTACGTAATCACGAACTCTTGATACATACTCGCGTTTCCGGACGCAACTGCTATTGCATACACAGAAAAAACCCGCCAAGGCTATCTTTTGTATGGCATGCAATAGTGGTCGCGTCCGGAAACGTCAAAAAACTACGAGTACATAGAGTACTGCAATATCACGCCTGATATCGAGTCTCTATTTCACGTGGCCGGCCCTACTCTCCTCTACCGGGGTGTGCACATGATTAATAACGAAAACCCTCAGCTCAGCCTAAACATGGCATCCCTGGCGCACATCACGACCGCGGCACCGGACGGCATTCCGGGACTCGATCTCTGGGAGGGCCAGTAGCTAGGGGGAAGGGGGAAGGGAGATTGATTATTAGATTGGGTTTCTGTAGGGGTGTATCGATATATTGATACAGTGCCTAGACTCAGAGCCGGCCCATGCAGGGTGCTATAGGTACAATTATTTTGCAGACAGGCCGGTCACGGGGGTGAGTGTGAGGTGACATGACCGGCCGCGGCTGTTGCTGCGCTGGGTTGTTTTTTGTGGCGGGTTGGTCATTGACAATGGGGTCTGAAGTCTGGACCCGGAGTTGGTGCCCATTTCTTCTCCTCGCTTGCTGGGGGGATCTGAAGAGTAGTGGAATGATCTTTGGGCTGGAAATGTCTGGGCATGGGGTGTAGGATGGAGCTGGGGAGGGCCGGCCGGGGATCCGTTAGACTGATTAATCCGTTTGGTTTCGTTAGTACTGGATCTACAGATCTTACTGTAGGACAAGGCATATGTTATAATTATCTCTTCGCATTCGCCAACAGCGAACCCCGGTAACCGACACCCCGGCATTCTCCAAAGCGACATACAAGTCATTTTGAAGTGGAGTCGCTTGCCGGACTATGATTTACACTCCTAATGATACCAAGTCCGCGAGCCAGACACCACAGTAGTTGACATCATGGTAATATCTAGTCAAGCCCTGACCGCAGACAGTAAGTGTCAGATTCGAAGTGTGGATTGCCAGAATTGACGGTTGGCAAATACGTTTTAATCAAATTTTGGGTAGTTTTGGTTAATCTTGCACCGTTTGTTGACGTTAATTTTATGGTGAGAGCCAGATTCTAATTAAGTTCTGAAAACAGACGAAGTGATGACTCTAGCTATGGTTTAAAAGACCACTCCCATCTCCTCCAAGACTCGTGGACATTGCAAAACATACCTGTCAAGCCAATTATACATATATCTATCATCTAGATCAAGTTTGGTGATGGCTGACCATACAGGAATCCTAACCCTGGGAAATAATAAAATAGATTATTATGTTCTGGCCTAACAGCGAACGGGATATCGATGGGGAAAGTCATCTAAAAAATACACTATCTACAGAAATCTACCCTTGTAAGAGGAACGGATACTATGAGTTGCTAGATGGATAGTGTTGGTGTATGGGCCAGGATAAATAAAAGCTGGAATAATTAATTGATCGATTACTTCATTGATTGTACTTACTGCGAGAATAAGTTTCCGCCACCACTTTGTGTTGCAACCGCATTTTCACGTACAAATTTGGCGGAAACTTATTCTCGCCGCAAGTATGAAAGCTGGAATAAAATGACTAGGGAATATATTTCAACTGGCGTTTGAGGGGGGGGGGGGGGGGTTACTGCATTAATGGAGCGTTTGAACCGATAACGTGGACGATCTCTCTTTAGCATTCCTGTATTTGACGGATGAAGCTTATCAAAAGTTTGAAGCGGTAATGATCATGATAGCACGAAACCTCAAATATCGAACCTGTCTTTAATCAAAGAAAACGATCGATCGAATCGTATTGGACTGCAAGCACTAAAGAAGGACCAGAAAACAGGATCCTCTCATCAGGATAAAACAAAGTGCAACATTCATAAACCTTCTAGAACAACACCAAGTTACCAAAACCAGCTAACTGACAATTACAATCATCCACAAGCACAACAACCTAGCTCTGCACACAGCAAGCAGTATCCCAACCACCTACTTTCCCTCAACCCCCCACCCCGCACTCCTACACCTCAGACAATTCCCATCCCAATACACCTCCCTCGCCGACTCCTCCCGCTTTCTCTTCCTCAGCCCCTCCCCTCTCTCAATCATCTGTACATCTTCCTTTTCTTTCTTTTTCCCATCCGTTTGCTCGATTGGGGCTTGGAAAAGCCGGCGTACAGTGCGGGGAAACAGCTCGTCAATCTCGCGGTCCGAGAACGGGTTCCCGAGCTGCCCGTTGTGGTAGTGCAGGATTATCATTTTGGGCACGTAGGCGCGGCGGGTACTGGGGCGAGGCATTTGATTATTTTGATAATGGGGTTTAACTTGGGAATGATATATAGTGTGTTTTGCTTGATAGGAGTAACTGACAGACTGATAGATATCCTCAGTAACAGATATCCCTCCAGAGTATTTATCACATCCCAAATCTTTCAAAAACCGACACGTCTATTCAAGACGCAGTGCACATTCATACTGCCCTTTTTCATAACGCTTGGAGCGCACATCACCCCCGTCCGAAACACATTCACACACTATCACTCGGCCGCATTCTCAACCGCAACCGCACCCGCAACCAAAAAGTGCGGGCAGGGCAGTGCACCAGCGATTATACCAATCCTATAATTCATCTAGATAGTAGACTACGAGCGAGCACAGCCCCGAATACGTCATACCGAGAGCGAATATGTAGGTACAGATACGAGATTGCGCGCATTGCGCGCATTGCGCACTTCTCACAGTCTCGGATAATAAAAACACCACTCCTGCGAAAAACACACCACTTCCCAACAAAAAAATCATCATCATGATGATCCTTCAAGAAAAACACCATTCATCCTGCCAACTTTCAAGGCATACTGGGACGAATCAATCAATCAGTCGATCACCCAGCTTTCAAGTCAACCCTAACCCTGTGCCATCTGTTTTCAAGGGACCCATGACTTCACGTCCACCCCCCCCACTCTTCACCCCACACCCACCCCCCAGGTTATTTGTACCAGTGGTCCGCTGCTAAAAGCACAAGTCTCGATCAAAATCACATCGGTGGGCCACTCATCTCTATCCCCCCAGAGAACACAACCCCCCTGTCACATCCGGGGTAAGACGATGGGTGTATCAGATGTAAGTTTTCTACTGAGTGGAAGAAAGCAGCTAACTACTAAAGTAACGGATATATGTTTTACAGCAGATTGATGTTCACAGTTTGCGTGCAGCTACGCGCCGCAAGCTAGCGGGTTGTTCATAAAAAAATCGTTTTATTCGTTATTTAACCGTACACGTTCGTGTTCTTAAATGAAGGACTTGTAACCCTAACCCTCATCGGTACCCTTTTTTTTCGTTTTTTTCTTTTTCTTTGTGTGGAGATGTATACCTTACCGCAATAACAGGGAAAATAAGACTCAAAGAGGGAGAGAATGTCCGTTCTGAAACGAGACAGGAGGCAGCTGAAAGGTGCCAAGGTCCCAATCAACGGTAGTTGGGGAGGAACATACAGGATCAAAAGTATGAGATGGAAGGAAAGGTGGGGTATTGGTGGCAGAGAAGATGTGATAGAGGAATGGGAAAACAGAGAGAAAGGCCAGATAGGCGTGTAATGCGCTTTGATACAAGCATTGAAGGAGCTGACTGAGAACCACACCATGTCGTTGACCCAGCATCGACAATCACCAGATATCACTCACGATCACATTAATTGCCAAGATCTGCAGTTTGTGACCCCACATTCCATTGTCAGGCGGTACTTCTATTCACATCCGTCCTGCGGCGTGATCCATACCGATCCCCCAATCGCGGCCACAGAAAATCGCAAAGGGAAAGCGGAAGGGAAGGGAAAGAAACAGCAACAATCCCTTCCCCACTATTGCACGCCAAGTGCTCGCGTTGAAGCAAACAAGAGCCAAGCAAATCCGTCCACACATCCTTATACATTATTTTTTAATTCCCCCCCTCCCTTCGCTCAGAACTCCTTCGTCATCGCTATCCTCGTCGTTTTCATCCGCATTGCAAGCCAAAAGTCCATTGGTATTGAGAAACCTCACACTGACCGGACTCCTTGCAGGTCCAGGACTCGTCTGACTCGCCGCCGGTGTCTCAGGATAACTCCGAGACACAGTGCTCATGCTCCTGGAAACAGGGCTTGAACTACTTTGCGGCGTAATCTTAACATATGTTCCTGAAGAAAGTTCCTGCAACACAAATAGATAAGGTCTCTTCGAGCTCAATAACATCTGATACTGGCAGGGAGAAATATTAGGAGGGGAGACAGAAGAAGAAGCGGAAGGGTTCGTGCTGCTGGCGGTCGTAGTGCGTGTTGTTGTGGCGGTGGAGGCGGTGGTGGTGGTGGCCGCCTGCATGTGTGTCGAGGCTAGGCGTGGAAATGTTGGCGTTGAGCCGGATGGCTGTTCTGTTGAGCTCGACGAAGCTGTGCAGGGACTCGCGTCCGGCTCGTTAGATGATGGTGATGGCTCTGCTAGCATACTAAAGCGGAAACTCGGGAGTGGAAAATCATAATCACACTCGGGCACACTCACATCATCCAAATTGGCATCATCATCATGAGAGGGACGTTTAGGGTATCTATCTAGCCCTGCGATTTCACGAACCGCAGAAGCATAGGTAAACTCACCGTCTTCATCTTCCACTCTAGAGCCCGAGCCTGAGGGGGCATCACTTCGGTGATTCACTTCCGGGTCAAGACCCATGATGCCAGTATCCCTGCTTTTTCTTCTCTTCTCCTCTTCCAGAACCTCTATCGACTTTCCACTAGTGTCCACATAAAAACGACTATTCCCCGGGAGCTCAAGGCGGTCAGTATCGCTCATCACAGCCTTTCCTTTTCCTTTGTCGATAGCCTGCCCTTCGTCAACTCTGTTCGAACCCGAGCCCTGCTCTACCGCCCAGTAGATGTCCGAGAGATTCTGCCCACCACTGGAGCGTTTCGGGGTCATAGAATACTCCCGATTCACCATTCCTCCAACTGAAAGCGGGGCTATTGGATCGATCTCCGGTAGAAAGAAGGGAGTTTCCTCTGAAGTCAACTTCAACCATTCCTTTGTTCCATCTGATGCCTTTATCCACGGAGAGATCGGCGGCGACTCTTCCATTCCTGGGGGGGACAAAGGGGGAGGGGACTGTATCATGGAAACCTGTTCAAAATCTCTCTCTCGCCACCCATCCGGAGTGGAATTTTCGGTGACCTTTGGTGGGGCGGCATAGTTGGGCTCCACATTCGTTGCCTCGGATGGAAGGAAATCGCGTCCTGGTTTGCTATTGAGTGCAAACTCAGATCCGCCAGGACTAATCCAAGCCCCCTTGCTCTCGTCACGTCTTTCTAGCGGGACTGTTTGTGGTCTTTCCGGGGGTTCGGTTTCAATGGTCCCTGTACCAGACACATCATTAGAAGCTAGAGGTACTGATAAAAATGGCACCGATACCCTCCTACGTGCGGAAGCGACCCCTCTTCGCACAGCTTCCCTAAACCCGGATCCATGGCTGGAGCCACGAGCTGTAGACGACTGTCCTGAGGAAACATACGGGGGCGTATGAGCGGGAGTGCGGGTGGATAGTGATTCTGGGTGTCCAGGCTCGGAGCCTGCAGCAGCAGCAGCACTCGAAGCAGGTGATGCCGTTGAGCTTGCGTGATGTTTTCCAGACCGTAAAAATCGATTGACTCGAGTCCTAAATCTCTGGGTAGGAGGTGAGGAAGACGATCTAAGCTGTTCAGCTGCTGCTGTAAACTCGATCCCTTCATGTTCCTCTTCCAACGATTCTCTACCTCGTCCTTTCCGGTGATGGTGTCTCCATGATGCCAATTTGCTCGAGAATCTCGACGGGCTGGAGTGTTTGGCTGTGCTCCCAGAGGATGTTTCCGGGACGTGTGGTGGAGCTGTGCTTGCCAAAGATGTGGCAGCAGTCGGGTGCGGAGGAGCTGGAGAATGATGACCTGTGCCCTGATGTGAGGACATATTGAGGTTATCTCTGGATAAAGCTTCCCTTGAGTTAAGTTCATTCATCAGATGGTCCACCTTGGGCATGACGCTATTCTGTCTGCTTCTTGAGGACAGGGTGTCTCGAAGATTGTGTCTGACTGACAACACATTCCCAAACTTGGATCGAGCAGAATTCCATCGATGCCTTGTCCTCCCTTCCCCCTCTCTATCTCTCTCGTCCGGCTGAGCACTTTCGTGGCCCGGCGGCGGATAACGTTGAACATCTTCAGAAAAGCGAGTACCCTCCTCACGGTTTTGCTGCTGTTGTAGCAAGTTTCCAACAGAATCCCTCACAGGTGTCATGCCCAAATAAGCACCGACATTGGGCCTGCTTTCGTCTGGTTTGGCCTGGCTGGGTAAATCTGTAGTGCTGGAAAGCTGCGAGGTTGGTGTTCCAAAAACTATCCTCCGGTCTGAGGATTTTCTAGGTTTGAGCGGTGAACCAGCACCATTCTCTGAGGGTTTAACATTAGAGCTGCTTGTCTCTCCACCATCACGGGCTCCCGTAGGATGGGGAAGAAGGCCTGACATCTTCGCTCGATAAGGGATAATAATATTACTAGGTGATTGTTAGCAAACGTTACTAGTACTACTCACGACGATAAGATAAGATTGGGAGGGAATACTCACTGCAACAGCAACAAACAAAAGGGAAGTAATACGCAAAGTGATGTGCCCTTTGGATAACCAGTATCAAAGGGATAAAAAGGTGATGAGATAAGGATGGTGAGGATGAGGATTAGAGGGAAGAGGAGAAGAGAAGAGGGAAGATAAGCGAGATTCCCAGTGTCTTTTAACGTTTAATACTCAAAGCGTGATTCGATGATGTGGTCCAGGGTTAGGTGTTTCAGCTGAGCCTCTCTGCGCTGGGACTTGGCGTTCGCTGTTCGACAGTACTTCTCAACAATGCCCAACACTGCCACTGCCTTGCTGTCAATTAGATGCGTTGAGCAGACAAACAATACCATTTGTTTCCCAGTGGATGAGTTGTCTTTCGCTAAACTTACCGAGTGTGAAAATTTTCCGAAACCTATCGGCAGTTCACATCACATTGAGGGAACCCCGGGTTTTTACACTATTATTAGACAAATCATGACGTGTCACTCGGCATGATCAATGATTTCCCTGGGGGTGAAAAACAGGATTCTGGACAGCCTCATGAGCCACCTCTTCTCGTCCCAACCGGATATCTACCTTTGTTCCCCAGCGATAGAGCAAACGATAAGAACAATCTCGACTTTGTTACAGCCGCTCTCTTGCAGAGTGCCATGACGGTTTTTCCCTCTCTCTGGTCCTATCTTCAAAACTCAACCAACTGTGGCATGTCTCCCCCCGGTGCGCACCGAACCATCTGGTGGCTGAAGCTCAAGCCCCCCCCAGACGAGGCCGTGTGCAGTCACGAACGAAATTCCCAGGTTTGTGCCGGAGGCCGGAGTTGCTTGGTTGCTTGGTTGCTTTCTTGCTTGGTTGCGTGCAGTGCAGCGGCGGGCGATTAGTCGTTCCTAGATCTTGGTGATCTGACTGGTGGTGAGATCTGCCACCGAGTGCGGAGTCGGCGTGGTCCGTGCGCGTCATGATATGTCACTCTCGGACGGAGGCTGACGTATACGGGAGGACGTTGCCCAATCAGTACCGTCCAACCATTCGGATTCCGACTTCCAGGTTTGACCTGGATGGCATCACCCATCACCATGTCCATTCCACCCCCGAATATTTTGGCGGAAGCAGCGGTTGAGATGATGTGTGCAAGGATGACCTGCTCATCAGGAGATGCAGGTTACTAATGTGGTTAAAGGACGAGATCTTACATGCAGAGTACTCTATCTACTGACAGAATTAGTAAGTACAGTAACAAACACAGTCAGGGAAAGAAAAAGATATATCTCTTGAACATCTCCCCCACGCTGTTTTGCAGGACCTACTTGATGTTAAAACGATTTTTGGCCGGTTTCCAAATGCGTTCACGGCCAATAGAAACGAAACAAAGACAGATGTCTCTGGACATTGCCACCGACCATATGTAGCAAGGACAAAGAACGAATGCCACAACCAGAACCAGTTTTTCCGGCGACGTTCGAAACAAAGAACGAATGTCTCATATGAACAACCTTTTACCGACTATAAGAATTTACTTAGACCGAAACTAGCTTATTCCGGATAAGCGTCACGGATAGAAATATACGTGTCAATAGTGAACACGTCAACATTTTTGGTAAAAAAACGTTTCTAGACGAGGCGAGACCTCAAGGCCTCAAGGCAGGATGGCCGAGTTGGTTATGGCGCCAGGTTAAGGTCTTAATCTTAACATCAATTCCTGGTTCGGAAACGAGCGTGGGTTCAAGTCCCACTTCTGTCATTAAATTTTTGGTATCCTATGGGCTGTAAGGTGTTCACAACCGATCCATGAGATAAGGTACAAAAGAGACATTCTTCCTTTTTATCTTTTTTCCGATGCTGCGGGGGCTCTGTCAAATCTACAAAAGTCACCCCAATTATTAGTTTTGCCAAGCCACGTTACTGCTTTCCAGGGTAGCTCTTGAGGTCGGCGATGCTAGTATTGAAAATGCTTTTTCTGTATCATCCGCTGTTCCTCCGCCCCCAACTCAGCCATAAATATCAACTAATCAACACTACGTATCCAGAATTCGTTATTTTACTGAGTAGCTGAAGTATACTCTAATCGGAACGTGCAAAAGAACTAGAAAACAACAAAAGGCAACACACCGGGTTCTCTACTGGAGACAACTCGGATCCCTGTGAACAAGTAAAAAAATTCAAAGATCTTGCTTGAAGATGTCAACTGTTTCATCCCTATACGTTTTCTCTTTTCTCCCACCATTCTTCTACCCCGTATTTACTTTAAACTTAGGATTCGCTCATGTAGCCCCCCTCCTGAGACCTGCGTGTATCACGTTAAGTCTTTACCAGTCAGAGATAAATCACACTTTAAACGATACTCAACGACTGGCCTCGATCCGCATACCATCCAATGATTCTCTACACCGGGGAGCCCCTAACGGGATCTTGCATTGTCTGAGACTGACCTGGTTGTACGAGCTGTCGGTATTGACATCTAGATTTTTATATTTTCGCTCTGATTAGTTTCTTCGACCCCCCAGGATCATCCTGGTTGCTTGGTTGCCAGTCGATCCTGGAGCGAGAGAAAGGCAGAAAGATTTTCGTGGGAGAGATAGCTGCATGCATGCCTAGTATCGCCGCGCTGGTTGGCAGATGTAGAGGGATGGGTGCTTGAGGCATGTCCTAGCAGAGGCCAGAAGAAGCCTATTCGATCCAAGCTCCCCGAATTCAAGGATTTAAAGATCGAAATCTCTGCTGCCAAGCATCCCAAAGGATTCATACCGCCGTGAGAATTCGGAGTGCTCGCCGAGAAGGTGGTGGCACCGTGTTTATTGGGAAAGTTTCCCAATTATGTACACCTTGGGCCGTGGGCATGTACTCTTGCCCAAGAGACCAAAGGTGATAGGAGCGTTTCCAGCCGTGTCTCTGTAAAAGCGGTGCAATGTTTCTTCTAATCGATGTCGGATCTCCCGTGTGACCGTATAGGGCCTGTTAGATGCACAGTAGATGCAAAGCATGTCTCTTATTATGTCGGATCTTTTGTGCGACATGTGTCGAAATAAGGATTATGTGCCAAGCCGGGAAGCTCCGCAGATAACCAATGATGGATAAATCATGTAGTCCCTAGAAGATATTCTGTCGCTGTTTCAAAGATGGTGTATGAAACTCGCCTCTGGATCATGGATTATCACTGTGGCCTCGTATACTGGCCTCCGTATAAGATAGTCGTACGTACTAACGGTTGTATCTGCCTCGTCAGGTTGAGTACGGGGTAATTTCAAGCATCCTGTGTGGACTTCCGCTGATTATAGCTATGATAATCGCTTCCTTCACAATGGATTGATTGGAGTTTGCATGTAATATATGCGGATATCCGCCATGGTATTTTCAGTATCAACACACCTCAATGGACTAGGGCGCGAAAAGGAATGTCGGGGGCTACATCGAGACATCAAGTCGATCGTAATGAACACTTTGCACTGGTACGGGAGCCATAGATTTCTGTGTTCCACCTCCTGGATCATTCTCGGCTGCCCGCAAAATATCACTCCAAGATGCCATTGGGCTTTATGCAGGATGCAACCGCCTTTGGAATGAGTAACAGCAAGACGACGAATCCGGTGCGGCAATGTCCAGCTGTCATCTTTCACTGGTATAATTGGCGTGATCTACAAATGTGCTTGGGTTGAGCAGCTATCACATAAGCTACATAATCGACGGGTCATAAAGGGTTCAAAGCGAACAGGACACCAATTCCAGCTGGCAAAAGAAATGATTCCAGCTATAGGTAAGTGCCCTACGTTGGTGATCGACGACTAGAGGTGTCAACTAGCCGGACTAACAGTAATACTATTAAGTGAGTAGGCGATCGAGCCAATTCAGGTCCACCAGTCCCCATTATCTGAGTAGAGAGCTTATCTGTGGCCTCTCTCATTTCTTCACTTTTAACGAGTTGGTTTGTGAGGACGAGGAATATCCTCTCCTGGTAGATCCCGATTCTAGCTAGGCCAAACTGGCTGTTGAGAACAAAGATCACCGGGGTGTAGTTGGGAAGATGGTAGGCGTAAAATTACCGTATCTTGCAGATTGAAAATGAAAGAAGTCTTCTATTGTGATAGAAGAGTACATGCACGTTGTAGGTTGTAGGTTGTAGGTTGTAGGTGGTCAAAACTCCACATTGGGCTCTTACCACGTTACTACAGCAATGATTTTCCCAACACGGTGTTCTCAACCTTAATTGAATTACAGGTGCATCTACGTCAGATGTGTCAAGTTCAGACAGCTGCATACCCCAAAATGCGCAATGTCCGTCTGAGACTTGTACAGTCGCAACCCAACATGAAAAACCATAAGGCACCGGATCACATCCTCCGTCCGGTACATACGGGCTTTTTTTTTGGAGATATCCCTTTTCTTTCAGGGGATGAAATTTAGTCCCGAGTTTTCTGGTAACCCTGACTGTCCCAGATGAAATTCGCCAATTCTTGCCTTCCTAGAATCTCTTATTACAATGCATCTAAATAGCCAGGTGCATCTATGATGCGGCGATGAGCTGACCGCAGCTCTTCCGGAAGATAGAAGCACCCAACAGAAATCAGATTCATAATTATAGATGTTGCATAGGTGTCCATGCTGATACCATCATAGAACCCAGAGAACCCCTATCAGACTTCTGATATATGAGGCAATGTTAATGTTACTCTTATTCTGAAATAATACGTGGACTAATTGACTTAGACGGATAATAAGCCTTTTTGTGAATTACGAATGGAACTTGACCACTCTTCCCGTGGCGTGATAGTTACAGGATCTCGTCCTGATCCAAACCACTTATTCACAGGAGGGATGGAGTTATTTTGAATTGAACAGGCCTACTTCAAGAAATGTATCTTTCGGTTTCAATAAACCCCGCAGAATACACGTAGTCTGGCATGGGGGGGGGGGGGGTGATGTTGACCCTCGTGTTAAAGTTCCAGCAGCAGCATTTGAGGTCTGAGACCTAACCCTGGGAGTTGAGAGTACTTGTGGGATACTTTGCTGTTTGCCTAGAAGACCTATTGGTTTGTGCGTCTGATTCTTTGAACCTATGTGAAGGATTGCACGACCCCGCTCATCCGGTCGAATGATATATCAAAGCCGATAATGCAGAGAAAACTCGGATCCGGGCTCCTGCAAGATTCCTAAATACAAGGATTATCCGCCTCTTTGATCTAAATCATCATAAAATAAAGAATTCGATAAACGACATCCTTCATGACCATAAAGAGACCCATGTCTATCAGTGAACGCCGACCTTTATCGTGGGGCCATTTTAGAGAATTTGCCGAAAACTGCCGTAATGTTTTATCCTGGCAGGAAGTCATCATCATAGACGGCTTAAGGGAACCAATTTTACGGGACTTAGACAATGAGCATAAACGCCACTTGACCTATCTTCCCTTGGCCTGGCCCGGTCTGGCCTTTAATGGGTCGGGTGGATTGCCCTTGCGGTGTCTCGCGGTAGCGATCCCGAGATTTTTGAAAACAGTGCCATCATCGTTTTAAACAAAAACGCATCGATTGGTCTGTCTCAAGGTGCCTGCCTCGGCATCGTGAACAGCCTAGTGTTGAAGATGCAACTAAAATGTCTCGGGACTTTTGTGGTGAGACTTCCTGCCTGTCTCTCGAGACATTCTAGGCGCCGAAACAAGTTCCTTGAGACAGCACAGACTAGTGGTCCAAGCGTCCAGAGACGGCGAAACAAAACTTACTGGTACGCGGTGAACTTCTTTCCGAAAATACCCTAAATTTCATTTTATCTGTCCCACGCATGCACTTCGGCGGGATAAATGCTGGCCTGGAGGTGTCTCGTACCCCCACTATCAAGATTCGCTTGTATGTTCTGGAAATGTCTGAAGCAATTTGCCGAAGTATTCTTACCTACCTTGTGAATTGTTGCAAGCGAATCAGAGTTGTGTGTGGCGTTGCAGGATGAATCACAAAATATCACTCGAGTAGACACGACACGCTAACCCTAACCCTGGCTTTTAGACATCCTTAATTTCAGGCGCGGTGAATCACTGCCTGCTGCTGCAAGTATGATATCTGAAGTGCATAGATTATCGCAAATCACCTACCTTGAAAATTGAGGCGATATAACCGTAATTATACAGATGCTCTCGCCAAGAACACCGTCAATTCGGGATACCGGAGAGAACGGGACCAGACGAGCGTGATATTGGCTTAGTTCCGTCCTCTGTATTCCCTTTTAATGTCGGTGCTGTCAAGTTTCAGGTTGTTGCCGATGTATAGAGAAATTCTCAAGGTCACGGGTCCTATTAATTTGGGCCCGTTTGGTAACGAGCCAAAACGGAATTTCCAGGAGTCGGGGCCTAACAAATGGGTCTTTGAAGCCGAATTTTCACCCCCTCTGAACTCCGTTTTGGCCTGTTGCCGAACCAGGACTTATCTGTTCCAAACGATTTCTGAATAAGAACAACAGATCACACTATGATCAAGTGTTTCAATAATATCTAGAGCATGTCGACAGTTGAAACCCAACCCTGGCTACTATAGCTTATCGGTATCCTATACTTGATAGAGAATGCGGCTTAAGAGTAGCAGACCCATACTCAAGATGAATAGGTTTAGAACTCACACGGTAATGATATGTTACAAACTCTATAAAGCCTTACTGAAAACGTTTATAGATCACCATGAGTGCTGGAGTGTATCACGAGATTTTGAGGTCTTATCCCGCGAAATCTAGTCCTGTTGAAACTGCAAATAGGACTCGTTAGGTCCTGGGATTTGTCCTGCCAGGAATTCCGGACGCCATCTCATGCTCATCAACAACCCATGATGTTTCTAGAGCTGGCAGGAGCATTTGAGAGGGTTTGCTTTAAAATACAGTGAAAAAGGTTCTCCGCGTTTGTATATTGGGGTGAATGTTCGTGTATGTCTAGGTTTTGATTCGGATGCCCGGTATTATTGCGTGGGAAAGACTGAAATCCATCGAGAAGCTGTTGGAGTATACTATACGTATGGCCATGGAAGTCATCTGAAGGAACTCTAATCCGATGGTGTAAGCCCTCGTTCCCGTGGTATCGCATGATGACCTGCCAGAATTTTCTATTCTCTCAAGGTGTATCTATTCTCTCCCATTAGTACCAATGGCGGGGGTTGAGGCCGCGGTAAAGGTGATCCATTTGGGAAAGAATAGGTAAGCCTGGAGAGAATAGAAAGTCCGGGAAGTAGAAGTGTTGGTTCATGGCTAATGACGTGTGAGACCTAGGCCGACGAGAAATTGAGGTAAAAAAAATACATTTTTATGATCATTGGCCCTTGGCGCGCGGGAGTAACTGGATCCCGTGGGGTCGGGGTTATGAAATCCGCCGCATACTGGGTTCCAGATTCAACGTCGATTTTAAAACAATTCCGGATACGCCAGTCAAATAAAGGCGTTGCTGAATGTGAATACCTTATTACCTACGACATTCTATCACCATTCTAGTGGCCAGAAAAGATGGCAATGAATGACTACACGCGATATGGTAAACGGGCTCTTCCGAACTGCGTTACTGTCCATTCTGTCGCTTTGAGTTCACCCTGTGGTCTAGAGAGATCCACAAGATCAATAATTGACAGCGTTCGGACGAGCACGATATGTAAGCATATAGCGTTCTGGCGTTAGCCTTGCGGTCTGGGCTGGTTGCCTAATAAAGTGAACCTGAGTGGAATGACGGCCACATTCGATATCGATATTCTCGAGCTTGGAGTTCCGATGGCTTGTGATTATCAGAGAGTAGATGCTATCTTAGCCTCGATTGCTGCTCAGAATCTTGTGGAATTACTGAGCTGAATATTGGTCCCCGAGGATGATATAGATGCGAGCTCTGGCTGTCAATGAGTGCCCAGGGACATGGCCGGGGATACCCGAGAAGGCATGGTTCTAAAGTCTTGAACCTACAAGGAGCTAAACCTGAGCGGATGCAGATGTTGTTCCTGAATTCGCACCCGTTGGTACAACACCCGCTCACATTTTCGTTGAAAAACAGCTCTATCCCAGTCCCTGTCCTCTGGGTCGAGCTAGGTTTAAGAATTCCGAAGGCTTATTGGGTATGACAATTTACAAAGGGATAACGACGTCCGTGGAAAGTATTAAAAGTAGGAAAATCGCGCCGGTTATCCTCGGTGTTTCTCTCTCTAGTATTCATCTAAATCGTTAGATTCAAGTAAATGGGAGTTACTAACCGTATAAAGTAGATATAATATTATGAAATCAATGACTAGAGGTCTTAGGTAACTCGGATAATCATTTTGCGGTGGTAATAATTTTCCCGTGAGGGTACGAACTCTTCAAGTGTTCAAAACATCCTACCTGCTGTATATGGCTAGTGTTCCAAATTCACAACTGGCCTGGATAGTTGGACCTTGGCAGGCCTCGGGGTGTTTCTCCTTGGACGATATACCGGTGCCGACATCGCCTTTACATCTAAGTCTGTGTCGATATCTAGGATACCGGGTCTTCTTGAGTCTTTAGACCCGAGAGCCGAAGATATTGGTCAGTTCCGGTGGGATGCTTTGCGTGTCAGCGGTTAGTATTCTCTGAAGGACTTCCTATGCTGGAGACAGGAGAAAGTAGCGAAACTACTAACTCGGAAACACAGAAGAAGTGAACACGTATCTATAATTATTGATACGGACTACCGCAGAGTGCTGCCGAAGAAGACCGGTCACTTCTGATGGTTGCGGACACAAGGACTAGGCTGGTTGGTAATTTGCGGGGTAGCTTACGCCCCGCATTGTGGCAAAAGACTACATGTAGTTCCTGATCGTGGAACTCTGCGATCAGAACTGCCGACAGCCCTGGGGGACGGCAATTAGTAACGTTATTTGTCAAGTTCAGGTCCCACATCGCTAGATTAGGTCTCTGAGATTAACTACGCGATACTAGAACTGGGAGATGGGATGGGGTGCGGAGGCGGGGGCAACATTTTACGGGAAGAGTGGGATCGGGCCGTAGCTTGATTGTGGGAGCCATGAGCCGGTGCATCCTGGCTTTCCTAATGCCGAGTTCGGGATGTTCGGAGCCTGAGCGGCGGGGGTCGGCCCGATTTGGGACGAGAACATTAGTGAGGCGACTTCTTTGTGGGAGGAGGACGGGACTGTGAAAATTAGAGAGAGGTTGAAGAAAGTGGTGATACATGTCAGATTGAGGTAAATTAAGACACAGATTGGAGGAGAGGGTGTACAGGACCAGCTGATGTCGTGGCAAACAACATCAGAGTTGGAGCGAGGGGGAAGCGTGAAGTCGGCAGCTGACAGTTGCCAGACGAGCTTACGTTGTGAATGGTGGAGAGAGAAGGGACTGAAGGATGAGAGGTAGCTAAGGTGTTTTAAGGATAGATGGGTGGTTGGAGGGCGTCCTGGGCTTGGCTGTCGTTGTGGGCGTACCGGCGTCGCTGATGCCCGTGTCGTTTTTATGCATGTATGTATGCGGATTCAAAACCAAACGACCAAGAGACGGGTCCTGGTGATAACAGTCCAGTTACCCAGCTGGAGGGAGTCATGAAATATCACTCGCGCCAAGAATGAGTGGTTGGGCTATTGAATAAGTCGTTCGCCGGTGGGAGATATGACGTAGGGTCTGCGATAGGATTTTCCACTCCGACAGGGCATTGGTCTACAGTTGTAATCGGGGAGGAGACGCTGTTGGATGTGTGTCTCCAATCCTCTGCTCCACCACTGACGAAATATAAATCCAGGTCTCATGCGTTTTTGGCGCGCTTTTATCTCTCTCACCTTCATCGTTAACGATGGGAACGACCTCTTTCTTCTACGCCCTAAGCTTGGGAGTACACGTCGCTAGTACCTCATCCGATCACTGAGCCAACTCGCTGCTAATCATGGGATATCACTCGCTTATCACTACACCCTACTCGTTATCCGTAGTTGGGACAGTAGGCATGTGTTAACAGAAGTCGGACGAGAGATCCATCAATAAAGCTGAGAGGCTTAGCTGCGTGGATTATCCACAGGAGTCAAATTGATATGGGCTGCCATGGGGTGTAAAACTATCGATAGGGTTAGGGTTATGTGACTTTGGAAAGTGGTTTGGGGGGGGGGGGTCAGGGTTATTTGCTTTGTTCATGACAACGGTCTTCGGTTTTTTGCGAGCTGAAAGATAGAGAAAAGTGAGGCGGCTTTGATGGGAGTAATGATTTTGGGATCTCGTGGGGGGGGGGGAGGGGCTTGATGTGCGCGCTGTCGGTTGGCTTGTGGCTCTTTTACAAAGGAAAATTTTGTCTCGCGTTGAAAGTGGCTTGGTTGTGGAAGAGGAAGCTGGCGGTAAATCTGTACCTATCCGGAAGCGGTGGGTGGGCATTATTTTGAATTCCGATGAATATGTAGGAAGTGTCGCTATATTTCCCCTAATGGTTGGATATGGCTAAGCATTCGTAGGATATTGCTCTATGTCAGGGCCTGGTTGTTGAGAATTAACGGTTAAGGAACGGCTAATAGCGTACAGGATAGTTATACTTGTGGGGGCGTGTAGAATTGGATTCCAAGTGTAAGATGCAGCTATCAGGATTCATCGTTGAACGCTTGGAGTATCCCTTCGTCTGGCAATGCTGCCCACCCTATAACACAGGAATTAGACTTGTATGGGAGATCTATTATTTGATAAGAGAGATAACGGGATCTGTTAGTAAAGCCACATATAAAATTTGCTTTTTGGGGGGGGGGTGGGCAGCATTTTTTGCCAGACGAAGGGATAAAAAGCTGAAATTAACCTGTAGCCATTTCACGCCACACCCACAAATCTGTGTTTTCCTACTAGATATCTGGTGATATAATTACCTCCGCATACAGTGCCGGAATCTATGAGTTGTGTAGAACGCCTGGGTAGCAGAGAACAGGTAGTTGTATTTCTTGATATCATACCTAGCGACCCTAGGGATGCTATTGCCAGCAAAGGTCGTTTAGGTATGAGTGACGTAGTGAGAAGAGCTCACCCAAAGCTTGGTTACACATCCTTCGGGTTTCTCGATTCCAGTAGTGTCGGGGCGCATTGCCTCCGTGTTGTCCTCCGTGTTGTCCGTGGCCAATATGGGAGAGAATACCGTCCAGTCAAAGCAATATATCTAAGGTGTGATTTGGGCGTGCGTGCTCTTGTTACGATGGCGGTTCAACTGCCACAGGAAATCCCTTTCGATCCCACTGTACCGACGGTGATCACGCCCACACCCGTACCGCGCACACCACATCACCCCTGTACATCTGAGCACCGAGCACACCACATCACCGCTGTACATCTGAGCACCGAGTGACACGCCGTGAGTGCACAGACCATGCGGGCCCTGAACACTTGGCACGCTACCCCACGACAGCGAAAAACTTCAACCTCACCACATATCCCCACCTATCACCACACCACACAGAAACCGACAACCCACAACCGCAATGCCCAAAGCCCGCAAATCCCACCCCACCCCCACCCCCACCTCAGCGGGCCCCTACGCCCGCCCTGCCCCACCCACCCCCTCCGCAAAGGCCGCTGCCACAAAGGCCGTCAACAACGTCTTCAAGATGAACACGGGCCTCGGCCAGCACATCCTGAAGAACCCGGGCGTCGCGCAGGCCATCGTCGACAAGGCCGGCCTCAAGCAGAGCGACATTGTGCTCGAAGTCGGCCCGGGAACGGGGAATCTCACGGTCAAGATACTGGAGCAGGCGCGCCGCGTGGTGGCTGTCGAGATGGATCCGAGGATGGCCGCGGAGCTGACGAAGCGTGTCCAGGGACGGCCCGAGCAGAAGAGGCTGGAGGTCGTGCTGGGCGATTGCATCAAGACGGAGCTGCCGTATTTTGATGTGTGTATCAGTAATACGCCGTATCAGGTTTGTCTCCCTCTCTCTCTCTGGGTGTGATTTGGGGGGGGGTGGTGCTGATCGTGGTTCTTGGCGGACGGATAGATTTCCTCCCCCCTAGTGTTCAAGCTCCTCGCGCTCTCCCCCGCGCCCCGCACCTGCGTGCTCATGTTCCAGCGCGAGTTCGCGCTGCGGCTCGTGGCGCGCCCCGGCGACGCCCTCTACTGCCGCCTCAGCGTCAACGCGCAGATGTGGGCGAAATGCACGCACATCATGAAGGTCGGCAAGAACAACTTCAAGCCGCCGCCGCAGGTCGAGTCGTCGGTCATCAAGCTCGAGATCAAGAGCCCGCGCCCGGCCGTGTCGTACGATGAGTGGGATGGGCTGCTGAGGGTGGTGTTTGTGCGGAAGAATAAGACCATTGCGGCGGGGTTTAAGAGTAGTGCGGTGATGGGGATGGTGGAGAGGAATTATAGGACGTGGTGTGCGACGGTGGGGGTGCCGCTGGAGGAGGGGGGGGAGGGGGATGTGGAGATGGGGGATGGCGGGGTGGGGGGCGAGGAGGAGGTGGAGGAGATGGAGGTGGATGAGGAGGGGATGGGGGATGTGAAGAAGGTGCTGGTTAAGAAGAGCAGGAAGGGGAAGGGCAAGGTCGCGGAGATTGTCAAGAGGAAGGTGGAGAAGGTGTTGGAGGAGACGGAGCTGGGGGAGAAGAGGGCGGGGAAGTGTGATGAGGCGGACTTTTTGAAGCTGCTGTATGGCTTCAATAAGGAGGGGATTCACTTAAGTTAGACGCGGGAGCTTCCTTCTTCTTGGAGTTTGGGCGTTCCTTTTTTTCTTTTGTTTTATGTATATATAAAAGTTGACAGTTCTATAGTGTGTCTCGGCATTTCAATAAAGATTTGATGCTTCTATCGATACATGAGAGTTGCCAGAAAAGGTCCACTATGGTTCCTTTCATGGAGAGATTGAATTATCCTTATGCTGTCTCACGAGACTTGTTTAGGTACCAGCGGCAATAGACAAGGAGGCCCAGTCCCACAAAGGTCTTTAGCCATATCTCTAGGTGTTACTACCGCCACTACGAAGGATTTTGTACTCGTTTGACAATGAATGGCAAGGTGTTAAGTCGGTGATCTGGCGGGATTCTAGGAACAAGAATATCACAGCATCAGGATACCACTGTCTAGAGCATGTTCTACAGACCAGCTTTACGAAGAGGAGGCTGTGCCGCGTGGTGGCAGTAACCGTGGCCGTATTGTGAGAGGCCAGAATATGTGCAGACACAGCACCTGATAAGGCTCACGACAGATCTGTAGACAGGAGCTACACCGTGTCTTCCTCCAGCCATATAACCTGTTCTCCCACCAGCCAGCTGCTAAACCTCCCCGCCGCTGCCAAACCTCTGCAGCACCAGACACACACGCAAAGATGTCCTACTACACCATCCCCATCTACGACCTGATCATATCCACCCACATCCCCACCCCCGTCCCCGTCCCCGGCACCCGCTTTCTCCCGCCCCCGCCGCCCACCCCCGGCCTCACCCTCCGCACCCGCCGCGCCACCTCCGCCCCTCCCCGCCTCCAACGCAACCCCCGGTACCGCGCCCTCTCCAACCAGCCCGCCACTCACCGCGTCCACTTCTTCGTGCCCGCGGAAGCATCGCTCAGGCGCCTCAGGGAGGCATGCAACTACCTCAACATCGCCTACATCTCCAGCGACACCCATATCACCCTTTTCCGCAGGCTCGCGCAGCGGATGTGGCGGCTGCAGCCGCTGCCGCATCGGCTGTTGGCGGCGGCGCCGTTGGACGGCTTTTGGACGGTCCCGAGGAGGATCGTGTCTCCGCGGAGTGATGGGCCGTATTTGTGGGGGGTGGTGCCGCCGCCGAGATGGGAGATGGTGCAGTATGGGCCGGTGGAGGATGCGAGTGATCGTGAGGATTTGGAGTCGAGTGGGAGGGGGAGTATGGCGGGGAGTGAGGATGGGCGTGGTAGTTCTCAGGACGAGGAGGACGACGAGGACAACGGGGGCAGCGAGGACAGTGAGGACAGTGAGGAGTCAGATTCTAATGAGGAGGAGGAGGAGGAGGAGGAGGAGGAGCACCACGGTAGCAATGGTTTTGGTGGTGGTGATGAGGATCATGATGATTCTTTTGGGGGTGGTGGCCATTCCCCGAGATCTGACGACAACGACGACGACGACAACGACGACGATCTCTATGACTACGAATTCAAAGGGGAGAGCGAGAGCTACACAGACGGTATCCCATTTGGTCCGGAGGACGCCCTTCATGATGGTGATCCTATCGCTTTGAGTACCCTCGATATTCTACAGCAGCGGATCCAGAATCTTTCGCAGTCGTTCCAGGAGGTTGAGCGGTTAAGGTCCTTAAATATAATCGGCGGCACTGTAGAAACGTCCCAGGACGTGGAGGCCGAGTGGAGTGAGCTCATGGGAGAGATTGACCGCTCCCGCAGCGACGAACCCCAGGTCAGGCTCACGGACGCCTGCGGACCGACCTGGAATCAGAGTCTGGACGGCATCCTTGAGGACGAGGGTGAGGAAGAAGAGGAGGACCGGGACAGAAGATCAGTGACGCACTACTGCGATAGGTGGGAACGGCCAGTACAGCAGCGTTCAAGCCAACAAGAGGCAGAAGCACCAGCACCAGAATCGGAATCATCTTCTTCTCCTTCTGAGCCCGTCACGCCGCCCGGCACAAACACCGGGCAGACCACCGACATGCAGAACGACTACCTGCGCAACCTCGCAGTACCTGCTGATCCTAGTGGCATTGATTCTGCGCCCAGAGTTCACATCACGCGGATCGCTGCCGCTCGGGAGGAGTATCTGAAGCGTAGGCAGACGGCGCAGCTGTTTACGAAATACACGTGGCTCACGCCGCCGGAGTTGGATTATACGGGTATTGTGAGGAGGAGGGTTTGGGGGCCTCTGGAGCCCCAGGCGGCGTGGGGTAATGATCGGCAGGATGGGGTGACTGTGCCGTTTTTGAGGTTGCCGTCGCCGGGGATTCCGGTTGTTGGTGGTGGGAGAGGGGTGGAGGGGGAGGTGTTGAGGTAAACGGTGGAGGGGGTTGTGTTTGTGTTTGTAGTGTGTTTATGTTTGTGGTGTAAGGGGGGGCCGAGGATGGCTGAGGAGCCCGGTATATGTGGAGTAGACAATTGCGTTGATTGTTTGTTTGATGCTGTGTTTCAACTGTAGGACTGTGGTTAATCAATTGCAATGAAGAGATTTCGTCTCCTGTGGTGTTGACGTTCGAATTGAGTGAAGGAAGAGTGCTGTCTATCAGATGTGATGGATCTTTTTATTCCAGAAAGTCTCTCACACCGCCGGGGCCATAAGATGCCATCAAGGATAACACTCGGATCTCTGTACACTAGGTGTGAATTTTATCAGGATACAGCTTGCATCGGCGATGAGCTAGCATTCCCCACTACAGCAGTGATCTTTCAAAGTCTGCCAATTGGAGGAATTCCGGATAGAGTGGTCAGAACCATCCGCTGCTAACGGGGAGTAGTGGCCAGTGGCATGCCCCGTCCTTAGACCAGGTCCCTTGCTAGGGGGAGCGAATGGTACAAACACAGGTGACGTACCTTCGTACTTGGTCCATATCCTGGCCGGATTAAAAAGGCAAGCAGCGATATCGAGATAGCGCTCGCTGGCGCGCAAATATTAGCATGCGATCCAAGACTTCGGCCGGCAGTGTTTTGGTTTGCTGTTGTTGGGAATCGCGCTTTCTGGTCTTGTGGGTAGGTGGGGGGGCGGTTGTGGGACGGTATTGCTCGTCGTTTGAGGTAGTGCGGTGGTGGTGGTCGTGGGTATGTCGATGTGGATCTCGGGAGGGTGTTCCGTATGCACTGTTATAGCTCCGCCGGTACACTGGGGAGCATACCTGTGGTGGTTGTGGCGTTGGGTAGAATGGCGGGGAGAGTTAGGGGTTGGGTACGGGGGTGCATCACAGGGTGTCACTCGTTTGGCTTGGCGGGGGGACCGACCTCGTTGCTGAGTGGAGTTGTTGGTGCGTGCGGGGTCGTGCCGCCGTTCACGGTCATGAGGCCAGGCCCTCCTGAGCTGGTGGGGGGGAGGGTGCTGTGGGGCTGCAGTTTGGATTGCGCCGGCGTCTGGGTCTTGCCTGGTGGGAGACGGTGGATGCGTGCTGGCGGAGAATGGTCATGGTTTCTCGGTATCGGAGCGTATCTGGAGGGCGAAGTGGACAGAAGACATTTGCCTGTGCTGTTTAAAAAGAGGAGAGCAACCTAACCCCTGTTCCAATTTCACCAACGGGCCGTACTCTGCCCTGGTACAGCGAATGTCATAATCCTTTGGAATTAGTCGGTTCGTATACCCGCCAGATCTCAGATTCTGAGATATTGGCAGTACCACAGCTACGCCTAGTACGGTGTTCTGCACGGGGAGCTTTCAGGGTGGATAAGTATTTTTCCTGGGAGGATTTATTCTCGAGTGATATTTTACGATCCCGAGCAAAAAAAGACATTGGCTGGTTTCATTTGTATTTTGCAGTCGGGTAGACCGGTTGAGGGGCCTGATATAGTAAGGTGAGAGGATAATTATTTCGGGTGCTTGAGAGGTAGTTTGGAGGTTCTGAGAATTGTTTGAATAGTAAATATGTTAGTAATAGTGAAAGTCGCCATGCAGTGAAAAATTAATCTTTCAAACGTTGAGGTCGCTATAGACAGAACATCAAAACTGGAGAAACATCTAACCATAATCACTACATCCTCTTCAAATGTAAATTGGATCCTGTATTCAATTCCCTCATGAAATCAATTATATGGGTCCATTATCAGATTCATTATTGTACCCTTTAAAATAGAATTTCTGATTATTATTTCCATTTGGTTTGTGCAGTAAGCATCAGTTTTGATTTTAAACGGTTTTTGTAACTATTACACATAAGTTTGGCTGTTCCTTTCGAAAAAGTTAAAGTTCGAGCTGTTGATAGGTTTATCAAATTTCCTTCAGTGATTGTACAGATAGTACTTTTGATAAAATGTTGAATTTGTCAGCCGGTTTCAATTAAGCCGCTGTCAATACCATTACTAATATAAATTTAACTGTCGAGATAATCACCGGCAATAATAAAAGCTCTATAAAAATGGTAACAACCTTGACTGGTATGGTTTATGAGAGGATTAAAGAATTCATAGTGAGTAAGAATTCAATGTTTCAAAAAAATCTTCATGATATAATAATGAAATTATAATAGACACTTATGGGAACAAGAATAGATAATCAAAACTTTAAAAATAAAAGATACCAAAGAATAAACTAATAAGCTTTGATATTTTATAAAACATTCATCAGCAAAAAATGAAGTCTCGTCTTGTGACGCCTGGGCGCCCCAGACGCCCTAGACGCTCCAGACGACACAAAGCGATTTCTTACCTGCATACCGACACCTGGGTGCCCCGCGACGAGAGCCCTGCGTCTCTTGGGCAACCGACGACGTCGCGAAGGCTAAAGACGAAAACCTTCTCCTATCCCTCAAAGACGTCGTCACGACGTCTAAAGACGAGCTCGTCTTCTGGACATAGGAGGTAGCCCCTCTACCATTATGCTCGCATCTTGGTCTATGGAAGTCGTCCTACGCCCTCGTCACCTCGCCTTTAGTCTAATTACCTACGTCATATTGGCCGACTTATGTCCTCAACCTGCCTATCTCGACCACTACATATCGTCTTTCCGCTCGCACTCTCTGTCTCTTGACAGTTTATATCGTCCTTTTTCACTAATCTGCGCCTTCCGACAGCTATCCCATCTTTTGGTTCACACTCTTCGTCCTTTCATTCGCACATCTCGTCTTACGGCAACTATATCTCGTCTTTTGGTCTAAACTCTTCGTCTTTCCGTCCCTTGATTCTACGTTTGAATTTTCTTTAGGTGATACTGTCTATTGATTCATTGTCTTTTGACGCCCCTCGCTCTAGCTAGTTCGTCTATTTAGGTGAGAGCTATCTGACCCTTTGTACTTTGCTCCTGCGCGGTCTCCCTCTCCGTCTTCTGACCACTTCTCCCGAGCGCTCTTCTCCGCCCTGCGTCATACTGACATCTCTCTCTACGTCGTTTTCAATATTTACATTAATCCCGGTAATTGTTCTAATAGTCCCATCTATCTGGCTTTCTGTATCGACTACGTAGTCCCCGACTGTAGGTGGAGTGACATTGCCCTCCTCCCCGTCGTCATCGTCAAACGGCGGGTCGCCTGCCTCGTCGGACCCCATATCGTCGTCGTCAGTCTCCGTACTGAGCTTGGATCGGAGACCCTCCAAAAAGCTGCCTACTCCAGGGTCAATAATTGCCTCCCTGCTCTCCGTAGCGGTAATCCTGCAGCAGTTTGTCCTCTTAATCCGTTTCAATATCTCGTGTCGAATCCCCTTCAGTACTAGATTTGACGTCTCATCGTCGGGGAAGGACCTCTTCCATGTGCGCATGTGCCTCTCGAAAATTACTAGCACCACCGTCAATAATGATACCCGTCGATAACCTGACCAGATGAAAGACGGGGTGCTCACCGCCGCAATAGTCCTTATTGAAGACACCATTCTTCCAGTTGCTGCCTCCAATTACGTGGACTCTCAGCGCATGGTAAAGTACAGTAGAAACCAGGCAGATAAAAGACGGGTTGATACAACTCTCAAATTCCGGATGGTTGACGGCAATCCCACGATTGGTCTTATAGTAGGCGTAGACGATAAAACGCGGTATTTGAGGTGCGGCGAAATGCCATTGCGCGGGCTAAAGACATTAGTACCAAATCTGTGCCCCTGGACGAACAGTGGATATACCTCGTAATGAGTGGGATCACAATTGAAACGGTCATCTGTCAGGAGGTAATCGACACGGGCTTTTGCTTGCTCGCCGGTCATGCCGGCTAGGCCGTAATATAACGCGATTACCGCCTTTGCCTTCTCCATCATGTGTGAACGAGTCCGTTGATGATAAAACCTCACCTGCCCGGACACGCCGGTCGACAACTCCGCTGGAAAGTCGGTTCCCGCCCTGGCAAAATCCCATGAATTTCTGACCATGGACGCCAATTCCAATACCGAGGGCATCGGGTTTTTGAATAGTGTCTCTTTGGTGAGATGCCACCCAGCTTTTTCGATTAGAGTCCTCAGCTCAATGTCGAATTGCCCTAAGCTACGATGTCGGAGAGCTCTGGTTTTGTTGGGATCGGTAGGGTCTACCGGCGCTAGTAGATTTTGTGACGACGACTCTCCAGAATACCCACCGCCGCTGCCACTAGCATAATCTGTACTCCTGACGACTTCGGAAGGGGCTCTTATCGACGCCGGTCTAGAAAGCTCAGAAAGTTGACGACGGGCTTCGGGGCGGGTCCCCCCCGACGATGTTCTAATAGACTCAGAATCTTGATGACCGGAGTGAGTATGTGTCTGACTAGTTAGGGCGTTTCGACGGGTAGGAGACCTATTACCACGCCCGGGGGAGGCATAAAAAGTGTCATGCGGCTGGTTCGCGTCAGATTCTCTATTTCGTGCGGCCGACGGTAACGTATCCCTCGACGAGGATTGCTGAAATTGAGACTCCTGGGGTGGTAGGCTTGAGAGTGGCGGGCTCGTAGGTTGTCGGGCATTGACTCTCCCGTCTTTTGTCAAATACATCTCGCCATGAAGCTGTAAATCAATCTGTGAAGCTCTTTCTGATGGGTCCCCGTATTCGGAGACATCGTCTTCAGACTCCGTTTCTTGTCCTCGCGCCTGTGACGATCTCGTAGGCAATCGTCTGGCTGAGTCATGTGGAAAGGTGCTTGGAATCTCTTGTGAAGATCGTACATGTCTTTGGGTGGTCGGTCGTCTGTCCCTGCTAAACGACCTGGTGTTCCGACGGGAGGAAGTTTCTCTGTAGGTGTTTTGCGAGGGACGGGAGGAGTTAGACAAATGAAACTGACTCTCTCGCTGAGGCATTGTCAAGGATGTCTGTCGGTAGCATGGGCAGTGCAACGTACCAACTTTATAAGAGAGTTTTGGGAAGGGGGAGTGGGGAGATGACTCGGAGGGCAACTTCTGCCGTGATGTCATTGATCCGTACACGGACCAATAGCTAGAGGCAAACGACGCTAGGAGATATGTCCCGCGATTTGTTCCGAGCTCCTGGAATCCAAGGTTTAGCCTAAATATGTCCACCATAATACAGATTCACGCCGTTCCACTAAATCGTGTGCGGGTAGTCGAGGGCGGTCAAGTCAAAACCCTCTCAAGTCCGAGTCTGGCGTCCCCAGCAAGCTTGTCTTCTAGAAGCTCATCTCCTGGAAGGGTGACTGGCAGGCAGCGGTCATTCCGACCGATAGTTTCATTCCCGCATCACCCTGTCCGGGCTCGTCTTGGTAGAAGCTCGTCTCCTGGAAGAGTGACTGGCAGGCAGCGGTCATTCCGACCGATAGTTTCATTCCCGCATCACTCTGTCCGAGCTCGACTGCTTAATGGCATGGGTATACAGCTTTTCGAACGGAGTCGTCCCATCCCCCCGACGCAATACCCTTGGTATTTCGTGATCCGTCGGTTTCAGTCGCGTGACTAACGCTGGCGTCCCAGCAAGCTCGTCTTCTAGAAGCTCGTCTGCAAGGGTGACTGGCAGGCAGCGGTCATTCCGACCGATAGTTTCATTCCCGCATCACCCTGTCCGGGCTCGACTGCTTAATGGCATGGGTATACAGCTTTTCGAACGGAGTCGTCCCATCCCCCCGACGCAATACCCTTGGTATTTCGTGATCCCAGCAAGCTCGCCTTCCCGGAGGGTGGGCAATGGCAGGAGATGAAAAAGGCTTCGATCCCGCACCCTTCCTGTCCGGGCTTTACTGCTTTTTGGCATGGGTATTATACAGCTAATCAAACGGTCCACGCGACTAGAGTCATATGGGCTAAACGAGCAACAAAGATTGTTTACTCGCCTTCTGGTCAGATTACTGAGGTCTGATTCGAAACGTACACCGACCGATAGATATAGGCCAACGACGCGAAGACAAACGACGGACATTCAGTCGCCATGCTAGTAGAAAACCTAAAATCCAAGGGTTAGCCTCAACTCCACCATAATACAGATTCACGCCGTTTCACTAAATCGTATGTGGGTAGTCGAGGGCGGTCAAGTCAAAACCCTCTCAAGTCCGAGTTGGCGTCCCCAGCAAGCTCGCGTTCCCGGAGGGTGGGCAATGGCAGGAGACGAAAAAGGCTTCGATTCCGCACCCTTCCTGTCCGGGCTTTACTGCTATTTGTGTTCCGTCGATCCAGTCCGTTTACTAGAGTCGTCATAGGCCAAGCGAGCAACAGAGATTGTGTACTCGCCTTCAGATTGGATAGAGGAGAGGAGATGAGGTCGGACGCGACTTGGATTGTCAGATGACTAAGCACTTGCTTGGCGTCGGCTACGTCTTTTTGCTCAACATACTCATCACTGTATTGTATTCGGTCGAGTGACGCTCCTAATAACAGTATACTACTAATGATCAGACGAATCTATAACGACCCCAACCAGCATCGAAAGACCTAACTCACCTCACATGCTGCGCCAAAAGACCCTAACAGATATCACTAACCCTAAACCAAAAGGACCCCCGTCAAATAACCCGAACGAGATAAGACTAACCCCCAAAAGACCCAATAAAGATAAGACTAACCCCAAAAGACCCAAAATAGATAAGACTAACCCCCAAAAGACCCAATAAAGATAAGACTAACCCCAAAAGACCAAAATAGATAAGACTAATCCCAAAAGATGACCAGGACAACTGTCAAACCACCCAAAACAGATAGACCAAACATATCGCAACAACCGCCAAAGAGGCTAAAAAATAACGCCATAAAAGATAGGCCGACAAAAAGACGAGAACCACAACCGTCAAAAGCTAAAGGTTGCGACTAGGGTCAGAAAACTCACGAGCAGGTGACTGGAGCGTGCAACCTACTATCAACCAGTGCTACTCGAAACGAAGTTTCTTTCGAGTCGCAGGACGAGAGACGGAAGTCCAGCCCTTCGCAGGGATGTCGGGGAGGTTGATGATAGTGGGGGGAGGGGAGATTTGGGGGTGGGGGGACTGGGGAAGACGGGGAATTGTTTGGAGCTTAGCCACTTCAATCGAACTGGTCGATGCATCGGTAAGGTAACCCACTTCCATATCGATTGACTCGTCCCCGCGCCCGCCGGGAGGAATACCCCCATCAGGGCCACCATCAACGTAACTACCTTCCCCGGCAGGCTCTTCGCCGGGCATCTCATCTTGCGTAGTTCTTTCAGACTCCAGAGCGCTGTCAGCTTGTGAACCAGTGGCCCGGCTTTCGTACTCTGGTATTAAGTCCCCTTGCTCTTCCCCCTGCTCACCCTCATAGGGCGGGCTCTCAGCAGGCTCATCGAACAGATGGTGTCTAACGTATTGACCGCATTAGCCGCATTAGGAGAAACTATACTACTGGTACGGAATTTAGTCCAACTTACGCTCTCGACCTTTTCACTCCTCGCTCGGCAGCAGTAGTCTGAGCAGGTGTTTTGGCCGGGGTCTTCGGGCCGGATGTCTTTGATGGCGGCGTCTTGGCCGGCGTCTTGGGCCCGGGTGTCTTTGATGGCGGCGTCTTGGCCGGCGTCTTGAGTCCGGGTGTCTTTGTCTTCTTTCTCCTTGGGGCCTCCTCCTCCTCTTCTTCCTCCTCTTCTTCCTCGTCCTCCTCCTCTTCTTCTTCCTCGTCGTCGACGTCATCGTCGTCTTTCTGGGCCGCCTTGCTCGAGCTACCCTCTGCCTTGCCTTTCGGGCCCGCCTTGCTCGAGCTGCCCTCTCCGGCGTTCTCTCCTCTGGGCTTTTTACGGGAACTCGACCCTCCACCTTCACCCTCGCCTTCGTTGTCGTCGTCGGCGTCGTCGTCGGCGTCGTCGTCAGCGTCGTCGTCGTCGTCGTCGTCGCTCACCTCCACAATCTCACTTCTCTTCCTCTTCGTCAGTTTCCCCCAACGAGTTCCTGTCTCCTCGGCCTTGATGCCCGACGCTCTCCGGTCAATCCGCAACTGATTGTCCATCAGCACCTCCCAGTCAACGTGAAAGTAGGGGAATGACAGCGGCGGTGGAGTCTGCCTGGCGTTTTTATCGCGCTCATTATAAACCACCAATAGTCTCAGTCGCGGTGCAACTTTACAAGCATTGAGCCATACTCTGACATCTTTGTCCGACTGTAGGAAGATGACCTGTTCAGGTAACGGCCGGTAGACACGATATTGACCTGACGCGGTCTTGGA
The DNA here is from genome assembly GCF_020137385.1 of Morchella sextelata. Classification (NCBI taxonomy): domain Eukaryota; kingdom Fungi; phylum Ascomycota; class Pezizomycetes; order Pezizales; family Morchellaceae; genus Morchella; species Morchella sextelata. Next base: position 1,154,305 of record NW_025408636.1, read on the forward strand.
AAACTCCTCGTCGAGGACAAGAGACCCGACCAAATGGCGTATCGCGGGGTGTGGCAAGTCAGAAGCACCGCCGCGGGTTTCAGGGTCTAGTTGTACCCCCCTGACCATCCTCACGACCTCCGATAGATACGGACCGGGAAGTGAACTAAACGTCAGGTAGGGATGCCCACCAAAGGTTCTTGGAGTCCAATTAGGCATTTCCCAAGGCTTCTGACGTAGTCCCAACTTCGCCCCTCCGAGTCGCTCAAAGCGGTATTTGGAGGGGAAACAATGCGAAATGCCGATAGGCCGATCAGTAAGATATGGTGCCCTTTCGACCTTCCGGGTCTTCGCCGAGAAGTGCTCGTCGGCTTCCTCGGGTGTCTCTTCGTCGTCCGTCTCATCTCCGATGTCTGCCTTGTCCCTCGGCTTCTCCGCTTCGTCTTCCGACGAGGCAAATTCGTCAATGTCAGGGTAGACCTCGTCCTCGTCGTCGGGCAGAGGCGCCTGGGCCTGCTTGCTCCTCTTTGTCGAACTGCGAGTTGGCGCCGTCTCGCGCTGCTTGCCCTTGCCTTTTGTGTCGGTCGCCTTCCCCTTGGTCTCCTTCTTCTTCGCTGCTTTCGCCTTCGCTGACTTCGCCGCACGCTCCTTCTCTTTGAGTGCCTCAGAGAACTTCTCTCTATCCTCAGCAGACTTACGTTCGGCAAGATCTTGGAGTGTACTGCTCACACAGACTTTGATCAAGGCCCCTTGTAAGGTGCAATCTTCCTCCGGCTGTTGAAGCAGGCGTCTGAATTTATTCCAGGGCGGATAACTGAGCAGGAGTCTCACGGCCTCGTCCCATTGCTCGTCTGTTGCCATAGTTCTGCTGGCAATCGCATTCTCGACAAAGTAGTCGTGCACAGCTTCGAACATGTTCCTCCATTGGGCCGGCGTAATGCCGAGCAAGGACTTAACTTCGGCGCCAGTAAATTTGCTCTTTTTCGCATACCCCTGGCGGGCGTCAGAGGGCGAGAGATATAGGACTTGATAGAAATCTTACCTCTGCTATGCACGCTGCTCTGCTAATCGACAAAACCCAGGGGCCCTCCTTATCGGCCCATTCCATTCTTTTCTTCGGAGATGACATTCCCGCTTGGGCTAATGCCGACTTGTTCTTACCCGACCGAGTTCCCACCATTGTAGTCAGTTGCGTTAGGAAGGTGGTCAAAAGACGGTTGACCGTTGGTGGATGCCTTCAGGAGGATAGACTCCGGGGAAACAACGGGGTATTTAGACCCTTATATAGAACAAAGACTGTGCGAATTACCATCGTGAGGGTGTGCTGGAATCGGCAACTCGTAACGCCTAACCATATACACAAGGCAGGGGACGACAAACAAAGGCTCATCGTCGCCGGATTAGGTTAATGAATGAACCAACACGAGTGCTTTGACGGAGGTTTGCAACTGTTGGTGGTGAGGTCAGACGACGTTGTGATGAATGATGTCAGGTCGCATGTGCTTGGCAAAGCTTGGCTCGAGGCTGACGACCCCGGGGAAACGATCGTCGGTCTGTGCTACAGTGGTCATTTTGCTCAGTCAGAATTCCAGCAGTATAAACCCACTCGATACCAGTGCCAGTGAACGCGAGAATGAGGCATACGACGAAGCAAAAGACGCGCACGACAAGCCAAAAGACCATCACGACTGATCAAGAAAGCGGATGTCATCCACACCTTGCCCCCTGTGCCCAAGGTATTACCGTCGCGCGGGACATCTTGCAAGACATATTTACCGGCATCATGGCGGTGACGATGCGCCTGAGGACGAGCGTTTAGAAGACGAAACTACGCTGCCAGACGCCGGGCCTGGTACGCTTACTCTGGTAATTGATGGCTCGGACGATTCTACAGACTCAGAAGCCGACTCTGAGGCGGAATCCGACTTTGACCCTGACTCCGACGACGATGGCCCTGCGGCGATCGCCCCCCCGATCTCAGAGCAAGCTGACGATAATCAAAGGGCCACAGCATACCTACCCAACAGTGGACAAAGACTAGGTCGGGTCCAGGGCTATCGGGACTATATGGAAGAGAATTGGAAGCCCTGGGCACCATTCAAAGACGCGGCGGAATGGAGATTGGCTCGTTTCTTTATCGAGCACAAGCTGACCTCTACATCAATTGACGCCTACTTCAATGAGGGGTTGCACAAGACGACAAAGAACGAGCGTTCCTTTCAGTCCGCTTATACTTTCCAGAACCAGCTCGACAAAATGACGGGCTCCCCACCTAACTTTCAATACGGGACCGTCGGGGACGGCTTTGGAAGAACGACCGACTTATATTACAGGAATCCGGTCGAATGCGCGAGGTATCTCTTGGGTCAACGTTGCTACAAGTCGAGCATGGTTTATCGGCCGGAGAGGGTTTACGACGCGGACGGATATCAACTCTATTCCGAGATGCATACAGCGGACTGGTGGTGGAATATGCAGGAAAGACTTCCTACCGGGGCCACGATTGTCCCGATTATCTGCAGCTCCGACGTCACGCATCTGACAAACTTCTCCGGAGACAAGAAGACCTGGCCGATATATATGACGATAGGCAATATACCGGGAAAAGTACGATCCAAGCCGTCGACCAAGGCGCATTTGCTACTCGCACTATTGCCAATACCTCCTAAGATAATTGGCGACGCGACGTCAAAGGGGAGACTCCGGTCCTGGGCGGCGGAGACGCTGAGGAGAGTCATGTCAGTTATACTGGAGCCTCTGCTGCACTTTGACCAAAGGCTCGGCGTCTTAATGGGCTGCTCAGACGGGTACGAGAGACGTTGTTGGCCGATTCTGACGGCATGGCTTTCGGACCACATGGAGAGCTGCAATATTCTGAATACCAAGTTCAACTTGTGCCCCAAGTGCGAGATACCCGTCAATAGACTGGGCGAATACGAAGCCGAACCGCTCAAGACCTACCCTCGTGATCAGGACGAATACAAGAGAATGTATCGTCAGTACAGGGCGCTGAAGGTACTGGAGAATCCGACGAGAGACGAAAGGCGGGAGCTGAAGACGCTGACTAAGTGGTTCGATTCTCGTGGTTTACGACCTCTGTACAACCCTTTCTGGAATCTCCCCTTCGTACAAGCCTACGACCTCCATAAGCAAGACATGCTCCACGTGGTATACTTGGGAATCCTGAAACATCTTATGGAGTGGCTGGAAGACTTCCTGAAGGAACATGGTCGTTTGGATGAATTCAACGCCATATGGACGCGCATGCCACCTTACCCTGGATTTACCCCACCGACGAAGCCTTATCAAGCGGTCAGTCAATGGCAAGGGAAGGAGATGCGTAATTTTCAGAAAATAATCTTACCAGCCCTGGCGTCTGCCCTCAGGAATCCGTCATCTGCCCAGGCAGAGCCATTCAAGAAAGCCTTTCAATGCGTCCGGGCATTGGTCGACTGGGCACTAGTCGCCCAGCATCGTTCTCATAACGAGCTGACGATAGACATGTTGGATAATTACCTAAAGGCTTTCCATAGGACGAAGGATATCTTCAGGAAATATCGCGCGACTAGAGAGACTGACAGACTTGTGGCGGAACGACGGAGGGAATTGCGCGGGGAATACGACGTCGAGTTAGCAGGCCTAAACGACTCTTTAGGCCAAAGACGAAGGGTTATCGCAGACCAAAGGCTAAATCTCCAGGCGGAAACCGACGAGATCTTGCGAGCAGAATCCCACTTCAACTTCCCCAAAATACACCTCATGGGCCATTTCGCAGAGCACATTCGTCAATACGGCAATATTCCGGACTATTCGACGGAGTCTTGCGAGTCAGCCCACAGGGATCAGATCAAAATACCGTATCGTCGGAGCAATCGCGTCGATCCCGCAATGCAGATACTTCGGACGTTTAACCGTGATTATACGTTTTCCATTTGCGAATTAAATCTTCTACAAATTGCCCGGGACGGTTTTTCGACCACTGAGCTTGTCGGCAATCTCGACGTCTTAGAGCCACGTCTGAGGAGGAGGATGCAAGCTGCAAGACGGGATCTTAGAGACCCTCAGGACGACCCGGCGTTTCAAGCGCAGGATATCGCGCCATTGGTCTATTTACCAAGCGACACCAGGGTGGAGAAGAGGTGGGTCAAATGCCCGGTCAAATTAACAAATGTCGGTAGTGTAGATATCGCAGGTGCTACAAAGAGACTGGGGTATTACATCCGGCGGTATTTCAGGAGGGAGCTATGTCTTGGATACGAAGATATGCCCGAAGACATCGATAGCTGGCGGGTAAACACATTCAAACAGCTCAACGTACCCGTCCTTTTGCACGGCGAGGGCGACGAGAGGACAATTCACACACTTCGTACGACGGGAACGTCAGGTTATAGACGGGGAAACGCGCGCAACGACTGGGTCTGGTTTCGTCAAAAGCTGGCTGACCTGGACGCTTTGCAGGGTTTATGCCCAGCAAGGCTGCTTGCGGTCTTTAAGCTCAGGGACCCAAGACGAAGGGGGGCCAGACTTCTGGCTGCGATACAACCATTGAAGCCGGACTTCAATGGAAACCCCAATGTCGACCACGGGCTAATAAGGGTATCACGCTGCTCAAGCTCTCCTGACGATATATGGGTAGTAAACATAAAAAGCATTTTGGACGCCGCTCATTTGGTGCCTGAGACGACGTCATCTACGAACAATAGATGGTTTATCAATAGTACGATCGATCTATCGACATACTGATCAATTTACTGAAGTAAGACGGGACTTTGGACTGAGTTTTTTATAATGATACTGACGACATGAACACCAGACAAGAGACTTTAGACAGGTGGACTTCTGACGATAGGTTTTGGGCAGGGGGGATTATGACGAACGGGGAAGACAAACGGGAATTAGGCGGGAGTCCTTAGACATGTTAAACAGTGGATATTCGACGCACTAGATTGTATTGTACATATTAGGTGGAAGGTATTAGACGGGCCCGGGGGTCATTAGAGTTTGTATTTTAGACGAAGTGATTATTGGACTTGGATTTTGGACAGAATTATGTCCGAGTCAAATGACGAAGATTTCCCAATTGAGCCATCTTCGTCTTTTGACGGGTAGTGAAGACAGGGACATTTGGCATAAGACGAGCGTAGGATAGATTGATTCAAAAGACGAGCTAATGAGGTCGCACGACCGGTTTCGTAATTGGAGCTCTGAATGGACAACGTTTTGTGGTCGAATGACGGGCGGCCAAAAATAGCGGGACATACGACGAGATCCCAGAGCCAAAAGACGAGGTCTTGGGGGCAAAAGACGAATTTGGGCATCTGGGTGCCGGAATTCGTCTTGGGGAAACCCATTTTTTGCTGATGTTACTAAAAACTTTAAAAGAAAATTTGGACATACAAGACAAGAGGTTTCGAAATAGTAACAGATTGTTTTCTTGATTATATAATGCTAGCGATAAACAGTTAGTTTGTAGATAATTTCTAAATACAATATGAGAATTCTATTATTGTTTCTTTATTCAATTTTTCAGATACATAATCTTTATATGAAGCTGAATTTTTGGTTTGATTAAAATAATTTTGAAGTTTGTAATAACTAACTACAAATTTAACAAATATAATGGAAATCTTAAAAATTTCTAATTTTATTCACGCTATCTCCGAGTTTAGCTTCTCTATATTAATTCTATAATCGACTTTGATATTTTCATCGCTGAGTTTATATATTTTATATGTACTTTATCGACGAGTTTGCCGTTTCTGTCTCTTTGTTTTTCTAATCTATTTGAACTCAATCTCCAGCTTTGCTGTCTATATTAACAACTTTCCCATCTCTATTTTGAATTTTGTTGTCTCTATCTCCAAGTTTAATTTCATTATTTCAACTCTATTGCTGAATTTGCCGTCTCTATATTCAACTTTCCAATCTACGCTATTGAATATTTTGAAGCTTTCGACAGCATAAAAAGTGGCAGGAAGGGAATAGGGAGAGAGAGTAGGTAACGGATCCAGATTTGCTGACTACAGTATTCAAATGTCGTAATTTTACTATATTAATTCCTTCGCTTGCTGTGTCACCTGCCCCTGCTACCACCAATTTGCCTGATCTGACTATTGTACCTGCTTTAGTTAATGGTGCAGTTTCCAGTTTCAAGATGAATTATTTAGATCGCAGAACCACTGGCACTACTATTCCTATGCCTACTACTACCCCTGTATTTACCGCTGAGCTGTTGCTTAGTCAATTAATCTTTCCAGTCCCTAATGTCAATTCTGAAATGATTCATAACAACAAGTATAGCTAGAAGCAATGAGTTCTAATGAGGCAACAGTTAATGCCTACCCAACATATTGCCGTCACCGAATACATTTATTTCAAGGTTAGAATTTAAATTAAAAATTACTATATAATCAATTTCCCTACCACGACCATGACAAGGCTCATTGGAATAATCAAATAGGTCAGGATTGCACGATTTCAGATACAGAAACCAAACTTTGATTGCTTCTATTAGTTGCCAGAATTGTAATTGGAGAGAATCAAATATGATCAGTTTTTACTTTGCGATCTTCCAATTAAATTGTAACTATAATGATTTTCATTTTGATTTTTTGCATATGTTCATTTCAATAATAGTCGTCCATTTTGTATATTATTAATGTTTGTATTTCAGGAGTCCAATCATGATTTACATTTTCGGTACTCTCATTTATTAGTTTTTTTAACCTTCCAGTCTCCAATGTTTTGTTTCTGTCATTTTATAATGTAAGTATAGAATTCGGGACAAGAATTTGTAATGGAGCCATTTCAACTGTCTGGTGTATGAGTACACACAGGGCCCATTTCAACTGTCTCGTGTATGAGTACATACAGGGCCTGGGTGCATGGTGAGAGTTATTGTTAGAAGCCAGTTACAAATTGATATGCAAGTACCGGCAGTGTGGTTAGCTACCAGCTGTTAGAGTAACTACATTCTGAGCGCTAGGAAGGGGATCTATTCATCGGAGCAATACCTGCCAAGTCTATGTCATCCCAGTGATTAGAAGGCTGGCTAGAGTGAAGCTCTCATTGCCAATTGATACTCTGTATCTTGTGAGCATTACAAGTCCACCGATAGTGGCAGGGACTAGGACAGGGAAGTCTACAATAAGCAAAAGCTCTACAGCAATAATTAAGCTTACATCTAAACGGCAGCTCATTCTTGTAGGCTCCAGTTATGTGGCAACCAAGGCTGCAGGTGTTACAAAGACTGTAACGGGGACTATGGGCGTAGGAACTATAAAGCCAAGGAATACAACCGAGGCGAAGACGTGGACGTAGGAGGTTCGTGGACTATGGACTATGGGGCCGAAGGGTATACCTAAGGCGAGAATGGAGACTGTGGACTATGGACTATAGATGGTTGTACCTGGTCTAGTATACCGGGTAAACCCTATGACGTAGCGCGAACCGAATAGTATTCGTAACTGTGAAGTACAGAGGTTGCATAAAGAGAAAAGGAAAAGAAAGAGAAACAAGAAATCACAAGACAACGCCCCCCTTATATATCCATACCCTATCCCAATACTGACTCATACCCTCGCGTAACAGAAACAGAAAGAACATAATAGAAACCCGCTTCACTAAACCCAACCACACTGCATAATCCTTCTCCCTTATACACAGACAACTCAAATAGCCAACCCATCTAGCTGCCGTTACAGACCACTCCCCCCTCTAAGGCCTACCTCCTGGTAGGCTTAGGCTTCCATGGATATCGTTTGTGAAATCGTTTGACAATATCGGGCGAATGTTCGACATCCGACAATGGCTGCCACGAAGCTTCATAATAACCGGCATACTTAACCAAGTATTCAAATCTTCCCCAACGATCCCTGGAATCCAAAATATCCTCGACTTCCCACTCCTCCTGTCCTTCAACTTCGACCGGCGGTGGTGGTAACTGTTGTTGTCCTGGTAAAGCATCATTTGCTGCAGATGACAATAAAGAGACATGGAATACGGGATGAACCTTCATAGACCGGGGAAGTTCCAGCTCGTAGGCATAGGGATTAACGATTCGCTTAATGGCATACGGCCCAATACGCTTCCAATCGAGTTTCTTCGACGGTCGTTTGGTAAGGACATGGTGGGTCGATAAGAAAACTTTATCCCCCACACGATAGTGAGGTGCTGGGGTTCGACGTATATTGGCCGATTCTTCCTGAATTCTTTGCGCTCGAAATAGTTCATCCTTTAGGAAATCTAATATATCCTTCATCTTCCTTGCAATACTGTTAGCCTGATCCTCCGCTATCGTCCTACCATGTTCCAAGGGACCAAAAGTCATTCTTGGATTCCTCCCCGAGTTGGCATAAAATGGAGAAATTCTCGTCGTTTCAGAAGCATGGTTGTTTGTTGCAAACTCGGCCATTGGCAACCATCGAACCCAATCGTCCTGTTGATAAGAAACATAACTTCGAAGATATTGTTCCATCACAGCATTAATTCTTTCCGTTTGTCCGTCCGTCTGGGGGTGAAATGCTGTAGAGAACTTTGGCGATATTTCCAAACGATTGCAAAGGGACCTCCAGAATTCCCCAACAAATTGTGTTCCTCGGTCAGATACCATAGTTTCAGGGAGTCCATGTAATTTCTAAACATTATCGATATACAACCTCGCTACTTCTTTTGAATCCGCCTCTTTAGTTGTGGGAATCAGATGTCGCATCTTGGTTAGTCGATCCACTATCACCAATATCGCATTATATCCATCGCTTTCCGGAAGATCAGTAACGAAATCCATCGATACATCCCTCCATGGTCCATCGGGTATTGGCATAGGTCGAAGTACCCCATAAGCTGCATTGCGTGGTGCCTTACTACGGGCACACACATTGCAATTCCTAATGTACTGGTCGACATATTTTCGCATCTGTGGCCAGTAGTACTCTCGATTCAGGAGTTCCAAAGTCTTCGCTCTGCCTGGATGGCCTGCCGATGGTTTATCATGATGTTCCTTTAGGAGTCTTAGCCGAAGATCGTTGTCATTTAGTACATAGAGTGCGCCACGATAAAGTAGCCGACCGTTATTGTCTTCCGTGCATTCGGCAAGCGAAATCTTATTCGAGTAACGGACGCCATTCCGAAGCATTGCAAGGACTTTGTTCGGGAAACTGTCAACTTGGTAAGCATTTAAAAACAACTCTTCTACAGTGGACATTCCTTCAGCGGATTCATTTGAAAAAGAACCCGTGAACAAACTTAGCTTTGCATCTAAATTTTTTCGCTTCAACACCACTTGACTCTGATGGGTCAACCGCTCATCCCCTTCTTTAGGCAGGTCACCCGACCTCCTAGTTAATGCATCTGGTTTCGCCCCTTGTTTTCCTGGTCTAAATTGAATGACAAATCGAAACGTGAAAGAAATTCCGACCAACGGGCTTGTCGACGGTTTAATAACTTTGTTGACATGAAATATTCGAGGTTCCGATGGTCGCTAAGAACTTCAATTGGGAATTGTGCCCCCTCTAAATGATGTCGCTATTCCTCAAAACATCGTACGACTGCTAGGAGTTCTTTGTCATAGATCTCATAGTTACATTCCGCAGGGCAATGTTTCTTGGAGAAGAAAGCGACTGGATGTAGAATTCCTTCGTCGTCACGTTGGGACAGGATTCCAGCAGAAATATAGTCGGATGCATCGGTTTCTACCACGATTTTCCGATCCGGATCAAAGTGCATTAGTATGGGTGCCGTTGTGAACATCTTTTTCAATGTCTGGAATGCTTCATCCCTTTCATCCGTCCATTCGAATTTGATATTTTTCTTAGTCAGAGCTGTAAGCGGAGCAACAATTTTTGAATATTTCAAAATAAACCGTCGATAGAAATTTGCAAATCCCAGAAATACCTGAACATCATGGAGATTCCTTGGTGTGGACCATTCTAATACGTCAACAACTTTCTTCGGATCCATCCTATTCCCATCCGGGGTGAGAATAAGGCCGAGATATTTCGTTTCCTGGACCATAAATTCACATTTTTCAGGTTTAAGGTGAACATGATTCTCATCAAGTACCTTCAAAACCTTCTGGACGTGATCCTTATATTCTGACAAAGTTTCCGAATAAATTAGGATATCATCCAAATAAGCCGTGACAAATTGATCAAGATAAGGCCGTAGGATATCATTAATCCAATGTTGAAAGGTGGCGGGGGCGTTGGCTAATCCGAACGGCATTATTGTATACTCGAAATGTCCATATCGAGTTCTAAATGCCGTTTTCCATTCATCTCCCTCCGCTACCCTGATCTGATTGTATCCCCAACGTAGATCCAACTTAGTATAGTACTGTGCCTTCGAAAGTTTAGCCAAAGTTTCCTTTAACAGTGGTAACGGATACCGATTTTTGACCGTGATCGCATTAAGGCCTCGGTAATCCACACATAGCCGGAGAGTCCCATCACTTTTCTTTACGAATAGTATAGGTGCTCCCGCCGGTGATTTACTGGCCCGAATAAATCCTTTGGGTAAGTTCTCATCAAGATATTTCCGTAATGCTTTCAATTCAGTCTGCGATAGACCATAGATGGGTCCATACGGTGGTCGTTTACCCTCTTCCAAAATTATTTCAATGTCATGGGAGGGTCGGTGAGGTGGAAGGACTGAGGCGTCGTATTCTTTAAACATGGGAAGGCGATGGTGGAATTCCTTTGGCACGAGTTGCTTGACGTCGGTGGTGGATTTCTCAACTGCTGAAACGACAACAGTATGATGTTCCGGTAGAGGGACCGATATTCCATGGACAGTGACTGTCGTTCCACTGAGTGAACAGTGTTGACAACAGCTTTGAGAGTCAAAAACAAGTAAATTTTTCTTCGGCCGAATCGTAACATCGTGACGTCGCATCCAAGGTATTCCCATCACAATTGGATAGTGTCCCAGCTTCGTTACAAAACATGATGCAGTTTCCCGATGACCATGGATATCCAGCGACACATTAACAATATGGGTAATCGTTCCTGATTCAATAGGCCTCCCATCCATAACATCTACCTGACGAGGTACTTTAAGGCGGGTCATTGTGAGATTATTGTGGCGTACAAAAGATTCGTCAATAAAAGCGTATCCAGAGGCTCCGGTATCAATAAGGGCATAGGTGGGTATAAAAGAGTCAAGATTCTGAGAAACCGAGCAGGTAACGACAAGAGAGTCTTCGGACATCTTGTCCTCAGACACGGCAGCAGCAGAAATAACAGAGACTGGTGGCGGGGCTAGCCCCTTTGGTTTGCCATTTTCTACCAAAGGGGCTGACCTTTTAGCGCCGGCTTTGGAGACACATGTTCAATTGGCCTTTCTCGCCAATTGCTAATGGTACGGGGATCTTGAGAGCGAGGGGATAAGTAAAGAGATTTGGTGGAGGCATAGCGGCGTTGGGGTTTGACTGTGGTGGCAGAAACACAAGAACAAAGATCAGCGATGGTGGCATTGGCTTGGGCCTCCCAGGCCTTTGCAACAGAGGTGATGTGAAGAATCTCATCTTCAGCATCAGCGAGGTTTTCGTCAGTGATGGCGAGGCTTTCCTGATGTAGTGCCAGGCGATACCGAAGCTCCTCCTCTTCGGCCTTAGACTCCTCCAGCTCAATCTTCAAAGCAACGATAACCTCGTCGCGACCTCGGATGATCTCGGTAGACTCTTCCTGGTTATCGCACAAGGTTTGCCAAAAATCGGCAGCCTTTTCGTTGGCTGCTTCTAGTTCTGTGGTGAGGCTGGTAATAACCTCTTCCTGGGCCGTATCGATGACGGGTTCTGTTGGCGTTGGGGTGTCGAGAGGCTTGGTGAGAGCCTCCAAACACTCAGCAATAAGACCATGAGCCTCGGTAAGTTCTTCGCCGAAGTCTATATCGGCTGGGAGGGGACCATAGGTGATCAGAAATTCTGAAAGACGCTGCAACAACGTATCTTGAGTGGTGTCGGACATGGTCGCGACCGGAGCTAAGCGATGCGGTGTTGTATTGGTTGGCTGTAGAGGATGCAACCTAAGTGTAACGGGGACTATGGGCGTAGGAACTATAAAGCCAAGGAATACAACCGAGGCGAAGACGTGGACGTAAGAGGTTCGTGGACTATGGACTATGGGGCCGAAGGGTTCACCTAAGGCGAGAACGGAGACTGTGGACTATGGACTATGGATGGTTGTACCTGGTCTAGTATACCGGGTAAACCCTATGACGTAGCGCAAACCGAATAGTATTCGTAACTGTGAAGTACAGAGGTTGCATAAAGAGAAAAGGAAAAGAAAGAGAAACAAGAAATCACAAGACAACACCCCCCTTATATATCCATACCCTATCCCAATACTGACTCATACCCTCGCGTAACAGAAACAGAAAGAACATAATAGAAACCCACTTCACTAAACCCAACCACACTGCATAATCCTTCTCCCTTATACCCAGACAACTCAAATAGCCAACCCGTCTAACTGCCGTTACAAAGACTTTGACTAAGGGTGGTTGACTTGAGTATCGGAAACTCCTGCTGACGCTTAGAGAAAAGTGTGATAGCGGTGGTATTGTTTCCCGGACTGAGGAAAGGCTTTACCGCAACTTAGTAAGGAGTTAGGAGCAGAGAATAGAAGTCTTTAGAGTATAAGTACTCAGGCTCATTCTCGCCCTTCAGTCCTATTCTCTCCAGTCTTTATTAGAAAGAAATATCAAGTTCTTATCGTTAGCATAGCGCTTAAAGATTATTGAGTTCTAGCGATAGTATCTTTGAATAATCTCCAACCTGATTGTTTACCTTGCACGACCCTCTTTATTCTATCTTATTCTATTTCTCTTAGAAGAGATCCCCAATACAGAGTTACTCTGCATTCTGACATTGGATTTGGAATAGATTATGATATACTGTTTGCTGTGAGGGCAGAAGGATTAGTACGAAACTAAACATCAATTGTTTTTGCCCAACTGAATATGTTGGGTATTTTCTTCACTGTAAGAAATTACTCGTATGTAAGCAGTTACTTGTAAATAGGCAGAATTGGGGTATAAGTTCGATGTTTGTACTACTAGCAGTATACTTCATGAATGGTGAAGTCCCGAATATACCAATATCTTCAACTATATATGTAAGTATCATCTTTTGCCAGTTGAAACGATTGGGTAAGGATTTACCAGCTTGCTTACTTCTTGCACCTATGGAAAGTACTTATCTCAAGGGGGCGAGTAGCAAGTATGCCTCGGGGTATGAAAGAGGTCGGTGAGGGAGCCTACAATGGGGGTCCTGAAAGACTCTAACGTTGGTAGAGGTTTAATGGGACAAAGGAAGCAGCAGCGCGGTGGTATTCTCGAGTAAAGAATAGGAGATAATATTATATAATAATAGACAGCGTAGGTACAGAACATATTGTGTATCAAAGGAAAGGAGAGAAAGAGAACAGAAACGAGGAGAAAACCTCCTAATATACACAAGGAAATGCCAGCGATGACAAATCCAAAGTGACTCATATTCTTGCAAATAATAGAACCCGATAGAACTTGATAGAATCTTTCTGATTAATCCAACTCCTGGTAATCCAATGTATTAACTAATCGGTCTATGAAACAATCAGGAATCCTTGAGTAAAAATGAATTTCTCGTCCATAAGCCTGTTTATGATATTAATATATACTTAGCTATATGAAAGGCCACCCCTAAGAGCAAGTCTCCTGTTGCTCATCAGGATATCTTTACCTATATTGCAAATTTAAAACTACCCAATCTCAAATTTATTACGATCGCATCAAAATTGATTTGTTTGACAGGACGGATCAAAAATATATCCACATTTGTCAAGGAGCTTATACAGGACTATCAAATACTACCATACTATAATCAGTACAAAAGACTGAGGACTGGTAGGGAAGATAACATTTATGATAAACGTTTGCAAAGGCTACCATTCCTACTCGCAATATTTTCTCCTACATGTTCCACGTCAAACAGGTGATGGAGAGTATGAAACTGAGCTTGAAATTGGAATGGAGGAAATAGACGAGAGGAATTCAGAGACAAATAATATCCTGATTGAGGTTATCACACCTGAGATCCTGTGCTGTTGTATACAAGAAAATATGAATTGTAGTATGGATTTTGCTCGAGGAATGGTGGAAGATCCAATTGTTGTATATTATGGTAAACTTCTGGGCAGAACCGAAGAATGAAAAGATCAGTAGGAAATAGATGACCCTTCTGAGCTGTCTGAAGTTGAATCTCTAACCACAACAGATTACAATTTTAAAAGTACAACGCCAGTATTAGGGAGAGGCACGATATTTAAGAACTCAAGATTTCCTATTTGAATGAATGTATAATATTTTTACCTTGAATGTAGTATAGCTGTGAATTAATCTTGAGCTACTATGCAACAGGTTCAGTACTGCCTGAGCTATTGGTGAATGTACAGGTATCAGCACAGCTACTGGTACAAGTCAAGCTACTAGTAGAGCTCTTGGGGTAACTAAAACTGTCCTGAGTGAAGTAGAGCAATCCTGGGGTGAGATAGCTCTCCTATGATGAGAACAGCTTCCCTGGGTCGAGCACAGCATTCCTGGGATGAGAACAGCTATATTGAACCGATTACTGATACTGATACAGCTTCAGGGATGAGTACAGCTTTCTATGGACGCAGAACAGATTTGTTGAAGTGAGCACTGCCTTTCTGAGGTGAGCATAGCTTTCCTGGGGTGAGTACAGATACTCATACAGTTACAGGAGCGGGTACAGTTATGCTGAACCGATTACTGAAACTGGTAGAGCTCCTGGAGTGAGTACAGCTGTACTGGGATGAGCAGAGCTTTCCTGAAGTGAGTGCGTCATAAAATATTACTCGGTTTGTAGAAAAACCTATATCGACTAACACTAGCTATTTATCCTTATAGAATATTTTTCGAGGATAGCAGTATATAAACAGCGGGAATCTTAACCTTTACTTCTAGAGGAATAAATTTATGGTATAGTAATCGGACAACCCTTTTCCTCTGTTGGAATTGCGTATATCCATTCTGTATGGACAATATGATGTATCTGTGAGGCCCTCAATTTTATATCTATTTCCCAAAAGACTTGGCACCTCGCCAAAACCTAGCATCACGGCCCCTCATTCACTTGTAACTATAGCTTCAACACATATATTCTCACCCCGATCAGAAAGATATAACCATAAAACAGAAATCTGGACACTTAGCAATAAAGCCCATTTTACATATAACAAAATCCATGAAGTTACCGGTGTATCCTGTTCAACTATTGGCAAAGTGATACGCTGAGTGAAAATGCGGGGAGGAGACACTCACGATGCCCTACATTCTATGAGACCATCAAAAGTTACAACTCCAGTCACAAAGAAAATTGATATGTTAGCCGAACAACATTCCTATGCGACTTTACAAGAATTGGTAGACATATCAAATTGCGACATAAGCAAAAGTACAATTGATCGAGTACTATTCAACTTGGACTACAAGCTTAAAATCTCCCCTAAAAAACAATTCCTTAAACCAGTCCAAAAACAGAAGAGATTAGGCTGGTGTCTTAAGCACCGACACTGACGGTTAGGACGTTGGAAACGTGTGTTTTGTACCGATAAATCAAAAGTGGAATTTAATGTTATTGTTCCAGGCAAATGAGTACGGTGCAAGGCTGTACAAGAACTCCGAGATGATCTTTTGGCATCAAGCTTTAAGTCAGGACGAACCTCTGTCGGTTACTGGGCAGCTTATATTTATGGCACTCGCACCTTCCCTATTTTAATTCGGAAAATGACACCATCCGAATGAACCAAACCAGCAGACAAACTCGGCATCAATACTGACCAATATAGGAATGATATCATGGAACCATATCTTATTCCTTATATGAATTCTCAAAAAGAGTCTATTGATCAATACCTATTAATGGAAGACGGAGCCAGATATCATACAGCAAAAATAAATCGCAATTTCCAGGTTGCCCACTGTATCAAAAATTTGTCTTGGCCGGCATCCTCCCCTGATCTCAATCCTATTGAGAATGCATGGAATAGTTTTAAGAGAAAATGACATTAGCGTTGATCGGATGGAGAAAGAAGGCCTCATAGTGAAAGGGAACTGTTTCAAGCTATAGAAGAGGAGCGGAACGGGTTGGACGAGAAAAAATTTGATTCCTGGGTAGAAACTATGCCTCACAGAATTTTTCATGGATCGACTAGTGGAGGTACGGGGTTACGAAGAGTTGGATTAGTCAGAAAGGTTCTATTGGGTTCTATCGGGTTCCGTTGATTGTTAATGTATGAGTCAGGTTGGATTTGTCATCGTTGGGGTTTCCTTGAGTATATTAAGGGGGGTTTTGTTTGTATTTTTGTCTTCTTCTTCTTCTTTCTTTACGCAACGTCTTCTGTATCTACGCTGTCTATTACTATATAATATCATCGTCCTCTTCTTTCCTTAAGAAGACCACCGCCGCGCTTTCTCCTCGTCTTGTCGAACCTTACCAACGCTACGAGCTCCGTAGCCTCCCTGTTTCGAGCTCCCCTACCGTCCCCTATTACACTCTTCGTACCCTGCGGAATACCCGCTACTCACCCCCTTGAGATTACGTTGCGTCGTCATCCGCACCGTACGATATGTCCACCTCCGACCCGCCTGCATGGAATGCACCCAAAGATGTAGAGGAATTCAGGCAGATGTATGAGGCCGGCCCTGCTGAACTATTCGACAACATCGCCACCCTCGTCCAGCGCGTCCGCCTCCAAAGGGACACCCTTCATACACAACTCACTGCCGCCAATGAAACCATCGACAACCTCGAGGAGCAGATAAACCGGCTCAACCTCGACCTCAATGTCGCCCGCGCTGCCCCCGCCCCTACCGTCGCTGTCCCCGTTGCCGCTGCTCCCCCACCTGCTCCTGTCCCCGCCTTCAGGTCCGAAAAGTTTCCAGACCCCGAAAAATTCGATGGCACCCGCACCAAGCTCCCCGGATTCA
This sequence comes from Morchella sextelata, assembly GCF_020137385.1. NCBI lineage: Eukaryota > Fungi > Ascomycota > Pezizomycetes > Pezizales > Morchellaceae > Morchella > Morchella sextelata. Next base: position 1,171,270 of record NW_025408636.1, read on the forward strand.
CCACCCAACTTCGAATGAAACTTGAAGTCAACCACGATCGGTTCCGAAACGAGGCAGCAAAGGTCATTTATGCCGTCAGCCGCTTGGAAGGAAGGGCCCTTGACCAGGTCGTTCCACTCGTTAACGCTAACCCTGCCGCCCCCTTCTCCTCCGTCACTGCCTTTGTTGCCCACCTGGAAGCCTCGTTTGGAGACCCGGACCCCCGGGGTACCGCCCGCCGCCAACTCGTTGCTCTGAAGCAAGGCAAAGGGGACTTCGCTACCTACTATTCGCAGTTCCTCCGCATCGTGGCATACCTAGACTACAACGAGGGAGCCAAGATCGATGCCCTGGCCGAAGGACTGTCGGAAGACCTGAAGGACGCTATGACATACCGGACAGACAGGCCTAACACCGTCGAAGCATATGCCACCATGTTGATGACAATCGATAACCAGGTTCGGGGCCGCAAAGCTGAACAACGGGCCATTCGGAATACAATGGGACAATTCACCGCCCCCGCTGCTGTCGCACACCCATCTCATACTGCCGGAGGCCTCGCCCCCATGGACCTCTCTGCTCTCCAAAGCCGCTCCACTCAACGTCCTGCCATTGAACAACGATACACTTTTGTCAATGGACAACGCAAAACCTCTACCGCTGAAAAACAATGGCGAAGGGACAACAATCTCTGTATGTACTGTGCCAACCCTGGTCATGTCTTCGCCAACTGCCCCTCTGCCAATCGCCCGCGCGGTAACCAACCGGTGATGAGAGGCGCCCTCCTCGCACCCAGCCATACGGCCGTCGACCCCGCTGCTCCACCGGTCGCTAGTCCCGCCTCCTCTGAGTCGGGTTTTCAGTAGTCCCGGGCTTGATTAATGGCCCCTGCCCGGGACCTTCCAATGTTTCTCCTTTGTCTGCGTTTTCTATCTCTGGCTTCTCGGTATCGTCTGTGGAGGATAAATTGGATGGGGATCATTTTGTTGCTTCTTGTAAAATTATAAACAATAAAACATCCATCCAAACTCACGCACTGATCGATACCGGTTGCTCCGGATTCGCATTCATTGATGAAACATTTGCGCGCCATAACAACTTCCCATTTCTCCCCCTCAAATCACCCCGCACTCTTGAAGTCATCGACGGTCGGCCCATATCTTCCGGACAAATTACCCTCCTCTGCTATCTGCCGCTATCCATTGACTCCCACCATGAAACTATCCCTTTCTTCGTCACCAAACTCGGCTCGTACCCACTCGTCCTCGGAATCCCCTGGCTTCAATTGCACGATGCAACATTACGGTTTAAGGACAATAGCATACTGTTCGACTCCGAATACTGCAAACGCAAGTGCAACTCTTCCCCGATACCCGTTCCCATTAGAGGGGTTGCACCACCGCCCCGTTTTCACCTCGTCAGTTCAGCTGCTCTTTGTCGCTTTGCTCGAAGAGACAAGCTCCAAATCCTTAGTACAACTATTGAGGAAATAGATCAAGCAACGGGCGAGGCCCCTAAGCAAGACTGGAGGAACCGGGTCCCAACCCGGTATAAGAGATTTCATAAAATGATGGACGAAGAATTCGCTAACGAGATGCCGCCTCGCCGCCCCTATGATCATAAGATACCCCTCAAGGAAGGGAAAGAGCCCCCTTTTGGGCCACTTTATGGTATGTCCCGCGAGGAACTCATCGTGCTGAAACAATACATACAGGACAACCTTCAAAAGGGGTTCATTCAGGCCAGCTCTTCGCCTGCCGGTGCCCCTGTCCTATTTGTTAAAAAGGCCGATGGAACACTCCGTCTTTGTGTCGACTATCGTGGCCTCAACGAACTTACTGTTAAAAACCGCTACCCGCTACCACTCATCCGGGAAACTCTCGACCGCCTTTCCAAAGCCAAGTGGTACACCAAACTTGACCTTCGCCAAGGGTACAACCAGATTCGAATGGCTGAGGGTGAAGAATGGAAAACAGCCTTCCGAACGCGTTACGGACATTTCGAATACACCGTAATGCCCTTCGGCCTCACCAATGCACCAGCCACCTTTCAACATTTTATTAATGATTGTGTCCGTGATTACCTTGATATGTTCTGCACAGCCTACCTTGACGATATCCTTATTTACAGCGACACCTTCGAGGAACATCAAGCACATGTCGAAAAAGTACTGGAAGCCCTACAAAGAAATGGAATACTGCTGAAACCGGAGAAATGCGAATTTCACACACAAAGCACCACCTATCTTGGCCTGATTATCGAACCCAATGGTATTAAAATGGACCCAAGGAAAGTGGAGACAGTGAAGAATTGGACCGTCCCCAAAACAGTTAAGGATGTACAAGCATTCCTAGGTTTTGCTAACTTTTACCGCCGATTCATACGCGGATTCTCGGAACTGGCTTCTCCTCTTACCAGACTGACACGTAAGGACACATCATTTGGATGGACAGCCGAAGCCCAATCCGCCTTCAATGCCCTGAAAGAAGCCTTTACCACGGCGCCCATTCTTACTCATTTCGACCCGGAAAAGGAAATTACTGTAGAAACCGACGCATCTGACTATGTCTCCGCCGGCGTACTCTCCCAATACGATGACAATGGTATCCTCCGACCTGTTGCATACTTCTCGAAAAAACACTCCCCCGCCGAATGCAACTACGAGATTTACGACAAGGAATTACTGGCAATTATTCGGTCTTTTGAGGAGTGGCGACCGGAACTTGAAGGGGCTGCACACCCAATCGCCGTCATATCCGATCATAAGAATCTTGAATACTTTATGAGTACCAAACAACTCAACCGGAGACAAGCACGGTGGGCAGAATACCTGTCACGGTTTAATTTTGTTATCAAATACCGACCAGGGAAACAAGGAGGGAAACCGGACGCGTTGACAAGAAGATCAGGAGATCTCCCTGGAGAGGGGGATGAAAGACAATCGCATCAGAGTCAAGTTGTGTTGAAGAAGGAGAATCTCGATGCAAAGCTAAGTTTGTTGGCGGGTTCTTTCTCAAATGAGCCCGCTGAAAAGAACGCCTCACTGCAGGAATTATTCGATGAAGGATATAGCGCTGACCCGTTTCCCCAAAAGATACTGGATATGCGGAATAAAGGCGATCGACAATCAAAGGACATATCACTCGCCGAATGCACCGAGGTCGAAGGCCGATTGCTTTACCGAGGCAGCATATATGTCCCTGATTACGACCCTCTTAAGCTTCGAATCCTCCAACTTTACCATGACGCTGCCTCTGCTGGACACCCGGGACGCGAAAAAACATTCGAACTCGTCAGTCGGGACTACTACTGGCCCCTCATGCGAAATTATATTGCCCGCTACGTTCGGAACTGCCACACCTGTCAACGAAGCAAACCCAACACCCATGGAAAACTCGGCGTACTTCGACCTTTACCGATTCCCGAACAACCATGGCAGGAGGTATCGATGGACTTCGTTACTGGCCTACCGGAAAGTGAAGGGTACGATGCAATTATGGTAGTGGTTGACCGGCTAACAAAGATGCGACATCTCCTGCCCTGCAATACTACTGTCAACTCCGAAGACGTAGCCCGACTATACCTGCGGAACATATGGAAGCTCCACGGGCTACCCACACATATCACCTCCGACCGCGGTACGCAATTTACAGCTAAGTTTTGGAAGGCTCTTTGTAAACACCTCAATATCGAGGCAAGGATGTCCACCGCCTTCCACCCGGAAACCGACGGCCAAACCGAAAGGCTGAATGCTGTGATGGAGCAATATCTACGTGGGTATGTCTCTTATCAACAGGACGATTGGGTAAAATGGCTTCCTATGGCAGAATTCTCCGCCAACAATCAGGTCTCCGCATCCACTAAAGCTACACCATTCTTCGCGAACTATGGGTTCCACCCCCGGTTTACAGTGACGATCAAATCGCTTGACAAGACCCCGCCGAGTCTCAATGCTAAAGACTTCGCCTCGAAGATGAAGGAACTCCATGAGCACCTACGTTCCAATATCCGCACAGCGCAGGATCAACAGGAGCAGGCCGTCAATACTAAACGAACGCCGGCCCCACGGTACGATGTCGGTGATATGGTGTTTGTTTCAGCGAAAAACATCCGAACGACGCGTAACTCCCGGAAGCTGGACTGGAAGAAACTGGGACCGTTCCCCGTTAAGGAAATTATATCGTCATACGCGTATCGAGTCGACCTGCCTAGAAGTATGAAGATGCACCCCGTCTTCCATGTATCATTGTTAGACCCCGCTGCGAATGATCCCGTCCCAGGACAAATTCAACCACCACCCCCACCCATTATCGTCGAACAAGAGGAGGAGTATGCAGTTGAGGAAATCTTGGATTCGCGAGAATTACGAAACACTGGCCTGCAATACTTTGTTAAGTGGACGGGCTATACCGACCCTACTTGGGAACCCGCCGCATACCACGATAATACCGCCGCCGTTGATACCTTCCACATACGCTACCCCGACAAACCTGGACCATTGGAAGGAAAGATTAAGGTTAAGGCTCGCAGGAGCTCGCGCTTGAAGGGAGGGGCTACTTTCATGGATCGACTAGTGGAGGTACGGGGTTACGAAGAGTTGGATTAGTCAGAAAGGTTCTATTGGGTTCTATCGGGTTCCGTTGATTGTTAATGTATGAGTCAGGTTGGATTTGTCATCGTTGGGGTTTCCTTGAGTATATTAAGGGGGGTTTTGTTTGTATTTTTGTCTTCTTCTTCTTCTTTCTTTACGCAACGTCTTCTGTATCTACGCTGTCTATTACTATATAATATCATCGTCCTCTTCTTTCCTTAAGAAGACCACCGCCGCGCTTTCTCCTCGTCTTGTCGAACCTTACCAACGCTACGAGCTCCGTAGCCTCCCTGTTTCGAGCTCCCCTACCGTCCCCTATTACACTCTTCGTACCCTGCGGAATACCCGCTACTCACCCCCTTGAGAGAATTGAAGCCTGTATCGCTGCCAATGGAAGCCGTGCCAAATGGTAATAGTAACTCAACTATATAAATTCATCTCTCTACTTTAGTTTTTCTATTCTATTCGTTGTTGTTGTGGAATCTGTATCTTGCTAATATCAGTGAAGGTGATTCGAGGTGCCAAGTCTTTTGGGAAATGACTGTATATCGTATGCCTCTGACCAATAACGGGTCGGAATTGAACCACAGACATTCCGCCATATATCAAATCTTTATACTACTACATTAGGTAGCAATAGCCGGTTTGGTTTCCCAGAAGTATATGTTAAATGTAGGCTTCAACTTTATTTAGTGCATGCCTCACTAGGGTTACCCCTGCTACCTCGTTGCTAGTAATGTCTCCTATTGGAGTGATCAACTATGATGGTACTGTACATACCAATCATTGACCTCCTCCACTGGAATAGATAGCGCATACCAGTAACAGACTCATACCTGTCACGAATGGTTTATACCACTCCTGGACATCCTTGACTGGTACGTACTCTCCAGAGATGTCTCTAGAGAAGGGCCGTCACCGACTGGATCAGAGCATAGCCACCATCTTCCCGATATGTGTATGTGGCTACTCTGCTGGCGCTACGCAAAGTAATAACTCCTCTATGGTGATTGCAGTTGTATTGCATATATTAGAAATCAACATTTATTTCGTGTTGATGTAGACATTCACTGATGCTAGTAAGGTTCACCAACGGGCTCAAGCAGGGTGAAACGGTTACCCATGGCCCGGGGTTACAATATATAAGCAAGGTATTTTCACCCTCAATTTCAAAGGCCGGGCAGTAATTGCACTCATAAGTTATTTGAACAATCTTTCATAAGCATGATCGTTGTGTTTGGTGTAAAAGAAAAGATTTGTTTTCTGGATGAGCACTCAACCATAATCTAAAGATGGCAGGAGAATTCGATTGTCAATCCCTGGATATATGCGGTGAGTTACCAATTTTTTCACGGTGTCACATTCAAGACTTACGAATTTACTTTGATACAGACTCATAAAGTTTACACGGTCCAACATATATTGCGGGGTTCCACATGTAAGCGTACACTGGTCATTGACGTGGCAACGCCGTCTGCGCCCTCGACATGGATGGTAATTGGAGCAACCAACGGCACTCTAAATGTAGGAGAATACTTTGATAGTGAAAATTAATGTACATTAATACTTGGTATACCATCCTTCAGCATCAATTACTGCCTGAACCCGATGAACCATTGATTCTGCCAAGGACTCAAAGACCTCAAGTTTTAACAATTCCCAACAATGTGTGATAGCATCCGCAATTCTCTTTTTTACATCTCGCCCTTCTGACTCATAGAGCCTGGGTTACACTTTATCCAATCTACCCTTTATTAGAGCCCAAATATGCTCGATAGGGTTGAGATCTGGAGAGTAGGGGGGTATAGATTTAAGGGAAATCCCTCTGTCCTGGAGCCACCTCTTAAGTGGTAAATGTGTCTTTGCATTATCAATAATAAGATAGACCTCCTCTCCTCCATTCTCTCTTTTAATCTCGTGCCAAATATCTAGATAATATGCCTCCATGACAGTGATGAGACTTCTAGAAGTAACGCCTCCCCCACGAGACTCTAGATCAGGATACACAGGTAAGAACCACCCATATTTCCGCCCCATAAAATAGCCAGTCATCATCTGACTGACTGCGCTCACTCATCCTTGCTAGAGGCTCTATATTATCCTTCAACCACTTCTCTCGAGGGTATCGGAAAATCCATTTTCATTATTTCCCTCCCCACCTCTCTACCGTGACCTCGTCCCCCCACATACACCTATTTTTCCACATTGATTTGGTCCAATTCCAGTGCTCCAATGCCCAATCTAGTCTCAAACTGGCAACTTCATCATCTAGGTGAGTTCTCTCTTTTTTCTGCCACTTTTGTAGCTTTGTTTCAAGTAGGCAACGTCGCACAGTCGTGATCGAAACACTTGGCGCGATCGCATCGCGTATGTCTTCGTGAGTTTGTTCACGGTTACTGAGCGCTGAGTCCAAAATTTGAGCATCTTGTTTGATGAGGTCTTCCTAGGAGCTCCCTGCCTCGGTAGGTCCTTTCCATCCTTTCTCCCAGAATGCGCGTTGTGGTTTGCGGCTACAGTGGACAGTGGGATAGAAAGATTGTGAGAAATCTCTCTTAAGGGTGCACCCTGAGTTCGCATGCCCTTAATTTGACCTCTCTGATAGGGTGTGAGATGGGCTGTTGGTATAGGATTATGTCTAGGACTTTTTCTTAACTTCACTCTTTGGCTACGTTGGGCTGGCATCGTAAATGTGCTTTTCGTTGAGGTGTTCGTGGGGGCGGCGCGTTGCGATGTCAGTGTACGCTTACTCGTGGAAACCCGCAATACTTTAAAATATTACCTTCTCAGCCTACTTTTACATGCCTCCTCTTGGCCAAGTCGACCAGTACCGTGAATTCCGTGAGCAACCTGTTGAGTACCCCAATACATCAAGGATGACAAGTGATCTAGTTGCCGCTCGACTCTTTGATAGACTCTAAATATCTCTTCCACTCTGGCCATTCTCACTTTGTTAACTGCATCCTCTCGTCACTCACTGTCCTTCACAAAAGTGTGCCTCATGCTGCGAGTAAATGTCTGGGACGACTTATTGCACAACGACTGCAAACAATAAATTAAAGTGCCGCCGATTGGATGACTGACTAGGCACGGGATAGAAGTAGTGTGATGGCTTTATTTAGTGTAATACCTGGGTCTATTACGATATCATTGGCCGAACCTATATTTCTACCCCGTAAGGGTAGTAAAAGGTCCTAAATTTACTCGTTTCCGCTATATCGAAGGTGAATGATCGAAATAGTCCACACGTCAAGGCATCTAGTGCTTCGTGATAGTCGATGCAACTCAGGGCTAAGCCAGTGCATTAAGATTCGTAGGACGAAGATCAACGGGGGGCTACAGGGGATAGTTTACCCTTAGACATTCACATATCGGTAAAGCAATCTTATACTTACAACCCATAAATCCCTCTGCCATTTTATTAAGAACAATAGTAGTAGGACGGGCTGAGATAGAAGAGTTCCCAGTGCTTGGCATGTTTCATCCTATCGTACCGTGGCAAAGCAAAGGAATACAAGGACTCTCCACGGGGTGTAGTTCCCGATAACCACGTGCCTTAACGCATCCACGAAGCTCGGTCGAATTGTTAGCCATTCAACTCGCGCACGAGAGATATGAGAACAACGCCTGCGAACTTGGTCATTGACATGTTTGGTAGATTTAATTGATTACTGCGCCGGCACTAAGACTGCGTTCAATTAAAGGTCATTATCCCATGACTCTTCACAATATGATTAATGGCTTACGTGATAAGATGAACTATTAGGTTGTGGTCGATCGAGTCTAGTCTAGCGTAGCGCATAGCACTGCGATTGTTAATGAAAACAATACATTTTCCTGATCTTATATATTCAGAGTAATTTCTTTGGGGGCCTTCTACCCTAAGCCTGATGACTATTGCGCATAATTACTGTTCTAGTTATTCTTAGCCTATAGACCGGAATGCGGGTGCCGTTAACCCATTGAATGTAGTACCTATATTACCTATCTTTCTACTCCCCATATATATCTTTATCATTGTGTTACATGCTTATATCATGCTCTCAATTATACCTCCAGCATCGGACCACCAGTTCATCCGGTTCAAATGCTCGGGTATAATTACTTGGGGCTGTGGATACAGTGCGAAGAGTCATCGTTACGTCTAATTTTCGCTTTATAAACCGATCGATCATTATCAAGTAACCAATCTAGTACTCACGGAACTCAATATGTACCTACATGTTTTGGTGGTCATTAGAGTAATCGGGCCTGTTGGTTGCTGGGGCAACGCCCAAGTGAGACCTAGCTGTTCTATGACCTGATGTGCGCGTGGCGACTGCATGATTAATGCGATATAACACGGACGTTAGAACGACCCATGCTTATTAGCCCGCCAACCTGACCTCGATGTCTAGACAGCTGAAACTATTCAAGTCCACCCAAAATCATGATAGATGCTCGCAGAGAAGGAGGGTTTCAACGTCTGCGGAGCGATCCCCACCAATGGAACTCTGAAACTCTTGTACCTAGTACTGAGTTCACCGCTGTAATTCTCGATAGACCTTCCCTCGTAGATTTAGCGAAACATGGCGAAAAGCGCTCTATCGGCGAGACAGGGTACCCTGCTTTCACTATGCGTCAATATCTGCATTCCGAACTTAGATCACACTTTATCCTTCGCCCGTCGCCCGCAAGATGGGGAAGGTGATATATGAGAGAGTTTACGGTTACAATTAGGAAAGACCCGATACAGACAACCGTAGAGTGGTGGATAGCAGGTTGGGCCACTCCTTATTGTTGACAGACTGGTGGAGTAGATGATTGGTTTTGGTTCTAGTTCCCTTTGGGGACTCGGACTAGATTGTAAATCTTTATCCTTTGATGGGAATATATTAATATTCAAGAGGACTATTCTATATATTCAATATCTCTCGGGCTTCCATTCTTAAAACAGGGTTACAATTTACACGTTTCCCGCCTGGACCGCATTTATAAAGGTAGTCATCCTCTCGATTGCTATTAGGGCCTTTCAGAGCAATCTCACCCTTTCCTCGCTCATACAGTTTACCCCATTAGGAAGACGTCACAAAGCTGGAAATGCCACTTTCAAGGTGTCACTTTATAGCTCAACAAAGGTTTAAGAGAAAAGATAGGATAAATTTATTTTTGACTACCCAATCAGATCGAGCAAGGCCATCAACCAATCCTTCTTTCTAACCTCGACATAACCCCGTCCCCAGGGACCAAGGTTCGCCTTTCCAGCGACCCTGCCATCCCTCCCACACTCGGCCACCAATTTCCTTACTACATTAGCAACCTCGAGACAACCATATCCGACGCCATCGCGCCAGGTAAGCGGGTCCTTCGTTTCTTGAGGGCAGACGCGGATCGCGATCTTGAGGTTGGGCTCCTTCCCGTTTGTCCAGAGCTTTGTGCAGCTGTTGCCGGTGGGTGGAAGGCTGTGGCGTCTGGCGTAGCAGTCGATATAAAAGTCATACTGGGAGAGGAATGGTTCGATATCGGCGATAGGGACGGTGTTCTCGAAAGAGCAGACGGTTTGTGGGTGGCTGACCCATTGGGCAGTAGCGGAGGCGGTGAGAAGGAGGAGAGCGAGCATAGTGGTGAGGGGAGTGAAGGTGCGCATGGTTGCGGTGATTTGAGGACGTTGATTTATAAGGAACGTGGTGTTTTTAATGATGTTAAGTACTCGTGGGGAGAGAAGAGAAGAGAGGCCAAGGGTGAAGATAAACATTTATAATATTTCTGGCGGGCGGTTCATTGAATGGGTTTGAACTTCTCTCTGCCCTTGGCTAAGAAATTAGAGACGGCGAATTTAGAGCTGAGATACGCTTTGAATGTTCATGACATGCTACGCACTAGTCCACACAACGTGAAATAACACTTTCAGTTATTTCTTCATGCCTTCAATTGACACATCCACCGCTAAGGTAATATAAGCCTATACTGCTAACCTGTTATCCTCGTGCGTGTTCCTATCGCCCTAGGTATCGAGCAGGTGCGTCAATGGGCCGGGGTTTAAGACTGGGAGCCCGGGCTATTTTTCGACGGGCCGGGCCAGGTCATAGGTTTTGTTTGAGGGGTCGGGCCGGGCGAGAGACAAATTTAGCCCGGGGTAAATAGGTAGACTTGGGCTCTAAGTAGTTCATACAATATTATTAGCGATTTGAAGGATAAATTCAATGTATTTCACACACCTTTCCATATTGCTTACCGTTACAACCGGGGAAACTGCAGCTTGTTCGACATTATTTAGTTCCAGTGAACGAAGACATTATTCCAAGCAGACGAACACCCAGTTCGTGATACCTCGTATGGAGGAACACCATTAGTCATGCGATCCCGGGCTATATATTTAGCCCTAATCTTGATAGCACGGGCCGGGCTAGGCCAACCCTATTTTCCAGCCCGGGCTGGCCCATCGAGGCTAATGGTGTCGAGAAACTTAAGGTATGCATCTAATTCGAATAGCTCGTTCTAGATCTTGTCTAGTTTTACTTGTCAAGATTATTCCTCTCTGAAAAGTCATATTCCCTTAGTGATACAGAGAACTGCAAAAAAGAAGGAAAGAAGATAGGTAGAAAAGGAAAGCGTGGAGCGCATGGGGAGGAGTGACAGCACAGCGAACAATCTTCAATCCCCCTCTCGCATCACTGTAACGACTAGCTTTAACGTATCCAATGGAGATGTCGGACACCACTGTGAAGTCGCATGAGTCAGCGCATCATTTCAAAAGCAATTGGCTCACGGGTGCAACTCACGTAGGCCACTAGAAACTTCTACTACTCCTCCAGTTCTCGACCAATCTTCGAACCGAGATGAGCAAGGTGAAGCCACGAGCAGGAGCATTGAGCCAGGCAGAGAGCAAAGACCATATTTGTTGTGCACTAGTGCAGAGGGTGGAATTTAATACACCTTGGTCTGTTTTATCTCTTGAATACGGGATACCAACCTCCACCCTAATTGATAGATTTAACGGTTAGAAAAACCAATATGACACTCATCAGGGACAGCAGAAGCAAGCTCCAACTATAGAAAAGGTGCTCAGAAAATGGTGTGAAGATATGAATGATGCAGGGATCCCTACTAGGGTTGACCTGTTGCGGGGTGTGGAAATCGCTTTAGCCTAGAATATTGCCAATGAAAATGGACTTCACCCCACCTCCAAGTCAGCATACATAGGCCGTAACTGGATGTCAAGATTCCTAGACTGCAATCCAGAATCAGCATCAAAATACATCACTCATATCCATCGGCAAAGGTAAAATGTGAGTGAACCTATCATCCTTCGAGATTACTTCAACAAATAGATCTCCCTGTTATACAAGCTTATCTCTTAACCATTATGGCCAGATGATGACATTTGGAACTTTGTTGAGAATCAAACCTGCAGCCTTCGCCAGATGCCCAGGGTGCTCAGGGCGTTCAGGGCACTCGGTAGGTAAACTAACTCTCCAGAGATACAGCAAGCGATCCTGATGAGTTCTGGCATACGATTGTCTGCCCCAGCATACACCAGTCCGTCCAACATACACCGACATCAAATCCTAGCACTTGGCATAACCCGGAGGTCAGTCCAGTCACCAGAGAACACTGGCTGCTCACTAGTATATCCTCACTGCTCCAGCAGGCCTGGGGATAGAATGATTGCCATTACCGTTCCTGAGGTTGCCTGATCGGGTGCTTTGAAACCTGAATCATGCCCGACATAACGATTACCAAAACATCACTCGTACGACGATCTCTAATGCGCCCAGAGCACTCGCGACTACACTATAGAATTGGTGAATTCAACATATAATGGTGCCATTTCAACTGTATGGTGTATGAGTACATACAGGGTCCGGTTACATGTTGAGAGTTATTGTTAAAAGCCAGTTGTAAGGTGAAATGCAAGTACCGGCAGTGTGGTTAGCTACCAGCTGTTAGAGTAAGTACATTCCGAGCGCTAGGAAGGGGATCTATTCATAGGAGAAATGACTGACGAGTCTATATCTCGCCAGTGATTGGAAGGCCGGCCAGAGTGAAGCTCTAATTGCCTGGTGATCCCCTGTATCCTCCGAGCATTGTAAGTCCACTGAAGGGCAGGGACTATGCTATGGAAGTCTACAATAAGCGAAAGCTCTACAGCAATGATTGAGCTTACATCTGAGCGGCAGATCATTCAGGCAGGCCCCGGTTGTGAGGCAACCAAGGCTGCAGGTGTTACAAAGGCTTTGACTAAGGGTGGTCACCTTGGGCATCGGAAATACATGCTGACGGTTAGAGAAAAGCGGGGTAGCGGTGATATTGTTTCCGGACCGAAGAAAGGCTTCACCAGAATTTAGTAAGGAAGCTAAGAGCAGAGAATAGAGGCCTTTGGAGTATAAGTACTCAGGCTCATTCTCGCCCTTCAGTCCTATTCTCTCCAGTCTTCATTAGAAAGAAATATCAAGTTCTTATCGGTAGCAGAGCCCTTAAAGATTATTGAGTTCTAACGATAGTATCTTTGAATAATCTCCAACCTGATTGTTTATCTTGCATGGCCGTCTCTATTCTATCTTATTCTATTTTCTCTTAGAAGAGACCCCCGTTACACAACACCCTGATACTCTGGCTAATACTAAATACAATACGCAATTTAATACCTTAACTAATTCTAATATAATATGCGGAAGAGAACAAATTCCCCACTATCTTGCGTAGCACTCGCAATTGTTCTACACAACCTGCTCCCCCGCCCTTTCATAATCCCCCACTACAGGTAAATTCGGCTTCTCTTCTCCCCCATCCCCCTCCGCTTCGGGGTCAATGCAGCAAAGTTGGGCAATAATCACTTCGTCTTGGGTGTTGTCGAACCAACTTGACCTCATGGAGCACTTGTGGGTATTCTCCGAAAATTTCGGAATGAGGCAAGATCTGCAGCCAGATCTTTATCGTCCTCACTAAAACCCTTCTCCGGTATCATCTCAATAGTTACCCCCTTTTTATCTCGTATCTATTAAGGTTAGCATTTGGAATACCACTCGCATTACCGGTATCTAGAAGTATCATACCTTCTCTTGAAGGTTATCTTTAATTACCTTTAAGGTTGCCTCTTGGTTCCGTTTACATCTCCCCTTCCAAGTGTTGCTCATCCTGTTGAACGTTTCTACTCGAGTTTGCATGTCAACTCGGCAATCCCGTACAGTCGTAGGAGCATCCATCATTCCTCTCAAGACACTCGCCATATCAATGAGCGAATCTGACCATACTTACTCACAACACTATCATCTTGCTACTGAAAATTATTAGGCTTCAAGTAATTCCCTGTTGATCACGCCCAAATGCCACGCCAGATCACTATCGATGTCAGGCAAATAAGGGTAGGGTTATCCGCTCTAGAAATTCGAGATCCCTAACCCCTCACATTCTTACCTCATCGAAGTATTTAAAATACAATATATCTCAAGGGGGTGAGTAGCGAATATTCGACAGGGTACGAAGGGTGTAGTAGAGATCGGTGTGGAAACTCGCAATAGGGATCCTAAGGGACTCTAGCGTCGGTAAGGGTCAACGGGACTAGGGGCAGTGAAGCGGTGGTCTTCTCGAGTAAAGAAGAAGATAATAATATTGTAGAGTAATAGACAGCGTAGAGTAATAGACAGCGTAGATACAGAAGACGTTGCGTAAGGAAAGAAAGAAAGAGAAAAGAACAAGAAATAAGAACAAACCCCCCTAATATAACCAAGGAAATCTCAGCGATGACAAATCCCAAATGAGTCATACATTAACGATCAACGGAACCCGGTAGAACCCAATAGAACCTTTCTGACTAATCCAACTGCTCGTAACCTAGTACATTCCCAAATTGATCAATGAAAATATATCGATAATTTCCGGAGCCAGGAAGTGCAGTCGGTTGATATAGAATCTGCCAGCGGCTATCCCAAGTGCTCATTTAGCATCCATCATAACTCGTAATACTCTTTTGGCCTCAAGAAACAATTATTCTTCAAAAGGTATTCCAACTGAGCCTCCCTTGCCTCAGGCCCCACAAGATTTCTAAGCCCAGATATCGTATAGTCCGCCAGGCATCCTTACAACTCGTGCATCACGCGGGAATGGACACGGAAGTCTAGACCTCGGGCCTATTATTCTCAATCATTATGCTTCCAGAGTATTCGTAATCCCTTTAGTGACAATAATATCAATAATGACCTCATCAAGGTCTACTCTACACCCCACTCGGCAACTTGCAGTTGCCTACATGAACACTACCAGTACTGAAAGTCTTGCTGCAGATAGAAAGGCCCATATAGAAGAGTATGCTCTCCGATTAAAATGCTACACTGCTTCTCAATACTCTGAGCCTACACTGACAGCACATTTACACTACTAGAGCCAGGGAGTACTAATCTCTGCATCAATTGACTCGAAGGAATATTGCCAGTGTTCACAAAGATTTCATGAGTGTACTCTGGAATACTAACCTTGCTTCTCGGAATCAAAATGCTGTCGCTTTCTGGCATCGCAGTACTCTCGTTCTCCTGCCTATTTGAGGGAAGGTACTTGATTTTGTAGACTCTTTGTAATCGACCTTGACTGTGAATTTGACTTGAATGAATCTGACTACTGCTCACAAAGTGCTCGCCAATTACCTTCCTAAGTGGGGAAGAAAGATATGTCCGGTAAGGGGGGGACGACTCCCCATATTGGAGCGCGTCGAGGAAAAATCGATATGGCGCATAGAAGAGGTATACTCATGAGGATAAACAGGTGCAGAGTTCCTAGACTGTGAGGGTCTTGGGGGTCCTCTCTTGGATACCGAGAGTACTACCTGAGATGCATTCTGGCTAGGCGCTGAAATAGATGCTGTTCTCCCTTGTTTACATATTACTTTCACTCCTTGTCGAGTTCCCCTCTGAATCGTTAGCTACTAATACTTACATGTTAAAAGCATCAATGAGCGAGATAGAGTCGAACCTGTATCACATCCACCGATGTGTCGGAAGAAGCAATGACCTCTGCTACCGCACCAGTTGATTTTCTCCGAGCATTGCCAAGTTCTCTAACAGTGGTTGGTTGAACTGTATGAGGTCTATTTCCAACAGTCTGAGATCTTTGGGTAAAATATAGGGGGAGGGCTTGAGGTTCATCCTCCGGTTCATCTTCATCCTCCTCAGATCTCTCGTGGTTATTCTCCGGAGCATCATCATAGTATGAGTAGCTAGTATCAACTATTTCTTCCAACTCAGGCACCTCAATTGCCTCAGGCTCCCTCTGCGCTTTAAAATTGTCAGTATGATCCTCAGAGAGATGAAATTCTACCCTCCGAGGACTGCTGCTCCTATTGAGGGCTTCGGAAGAACGGAGAAGACCTTTCCAAATTAATTGGGTGGCAGTAGTCGATTGACTACTGCGATTGCAGGCTGGCAGTGGAGTCAAAGGTCGATAAGATATCTCAGATTCATCAGTCTCTCAATCTTCTTCAGGTCATATTGGGAGTAGTAGGAGCTTTTGTGGAGGGAGTACTGTACTGGAGGAGTACTTGGTGGGAGCTATTCTGATGACTGATAGGAATATCCATAGTGCTCTAGGAGCACTCGCGATATCTCAATTAGAAATCAATTCTTGGCGAGAAAATTTGCGCCGCTAATCTTCATAGGGTAGGGATCATCCAGTGTTACTGTTATTTCCGCACTCAACCACATCATTTATCATAACTTGTTTAGTGCACTTTTTGAAATGGTACCGACTACTTTTAGATAAATCTAGGAGTTTGATTCGACTTTGAAATAAAAGAAATGCAATTACTACCTGGACTAATCTAATCTAATCTAATTTAATTTTACCCGTTATCACCGATCTATTGATATACTCTCGCAAGACAAATGGAAATTCAAAACACCAAATCATACCGAACCTCAGCTATTGTGAGTACTCAGAGAGTAATTCTAACAACTATTAAAAGGTTACTGTCAATTTCGTAGGAAGGGAAATCAGAAATTATACCAAAGGAAACTAATGATTTCCGTTGCCATCACCACCACCACTATCTTCACCGCCTCCAGTTGGCCCACCACTTCGACCACCACCACTACCTCTACCACCTCCAGCAACAGCAGCCCTGAGTGCATCAGCAGCTCTCTTGGCTGTTATCCTGGGAGGTGTCCAGATCGTTCCCTGTAAGAAATTTGGGTGAGCAACCCCGAGACCCAAAGTATACTTCCTAAAGTATTTGGGGTCTAAATCGTCGATAGCATCCTGCTGTCTATCGAGATGCCTAACCAGAGTCTGAATTAGTGTTTGATTACCGGCATCAGTTCTAGGCATATATAGCCTCAGTACTTTAGCATTTATCTAGTGATTTCCCTTCTCGTAATCCGAATCCTCTGTAGGACTATCGATCATGCTATAATCATTTTAGTCAATATGAAGGAAAGTCGGGTTCAATAAGGGGAATTCCATATCACCAAGGTTAGCGCTTGTACCTGCTCTGTAGAGGACTGCTAATATCCTCCAAGGTCTGGCACTGCTGTTCTTGAACCAACCATCGAGCTTCTCTGAATCAGTAATTGGTACCTCCACCGGCTGAACGGGAGGAACAGCTACTGGAGGGATATTCCCAATTGCCTCCCACATAGTTCTGACTGCTTTGCCGGGTGCATTGTACTTCAGGATCAAGTTGCATAGCTCGGGGAAAGTTTTCTTTGTCCAAATTCCGATGAATGGAGGTTCGTTCAAGGGATCATTCCAGTCATAAGTAGGTTGTGGAACAAGGATAAAGAATATACTGAGAGCATCGGGGTCTACAATGGTAACTATTATGGAAGGTTGTACAAGTTTGGCGGTACTGCATGTTCTTTCCCTTTGGAAGAGTGCCTCCAGACTGCCTGATCACCGCCGTCATCATTATCATCACTATCACCGGAAGGCTTTTTGAACTGACAGTCTCCCTGTCCTCTTGATAACTTATCCTTCATATCAACATCCAATATGAGCCACTGTAGAGCATTTGCTAGTACTCTTTGGGTATCAGAGTCACGCTCAGTCTAAATTGGCAGAGAACTATTGAGGGAGGGCAGGTTCATCAAGTAAAGGCATAGGGAATTAAATGCAGGCAATCTGGAGGTGTTTTTATTGACTCAACCTACATTTTGAATTTCCACCTTTAGGCCATTGTAGATGCTGGTGTACACTTTAGGTAGGTTGAGTAGACTGAAAGTCATCTTCGTTTTGCTTGCTTGAGTTATTTTGCATGCCCTCAAGCTTGAGGATATTTTTTGAACATTCGGGGATGTCTATTAAACAATCGGCGAGAGCTCGGGTCTAATTCATCTCTGTCAGACTAGTTAGGGGTAGTCCAGTAGTTCGGATGAGCTTGCATCAGAAAATAACTGAGAGAGGCATCGGGGCTTGAATTTAGGGGTCTCCAGTGCAAGAGCCTTCAGTAAAGTATTGACGGGTGCTGGTCAGGGACTCATAGAGCCTGCTGGTTGGCCCGTTGCTGGGCCAGTCGCTGCTATACCTATTGAGCAGACTGCACTAGACTTGGATCGAGTGAGAACTTTACCTGAGACTATTGTCTTCCGGGCAACGTTCTTTCGTGGAGCACTAGCAGGTGGTTATGGGGTAGCACTAACCCTAAGTACGGTTTTCTGAACAAAGACTTCTCGGGAAGTACTGATGCATGTTGAGGAAGAAGCAGTGGACAATTCTGAAGAACCAGTGGAGACTGCTGCTGGTCGACCTGTTGCTGGGCCTATTGCTGGGACAGTTTTTGGGTCTTGATCGTCACTCATGCATGGTGAAGAGAGTTCGGACCCAAAGTCGGGAAAGGAGTCGGAATCAGTTAGGATTGCTCCCCAATTACTCTGGAAAAAATCTCTTCAGTGTCCGATAGAGCTAGGTTAGTATTTGGTGGAGTCCGGGGTTCAGTCCAGATTGGTGGAGGCATAGTGTTTTGATTCCGGCTCTTGTTGATCGAGGTTAACCCGGAAAGCACTGGTAACTGACTCGAGTATGTTTCTGGTATCTCCTCCGGGATAGGCTTCGCAGTTTTGCGAGATGATTTGCAACCTGACCACCTTTGGTCTTTCTTATGTTTTTGTGACGATTTGTATTTCTTGGTTTTTCGGTGAGTCTTTTCATTATCGTGTTCGTTTATATCATGTAGGTGCTTCTTATTGAGAAGTTGATATGTGTTCTTGTAGCCACCAGGAGTACTCTGAGTGGTGTTTGGAGTCTGATAATGTTAATATATCACTGTTGTGAGTATAGTTCTGAAATTAATTATATCAGGAGAGAGAAATACCATCTTATTGATAAGGATTGCAAAGGTTGAATCATTTGAAAACGAAGGAACATGAAGAATGAGATTTCAACAGGTAATGTTGAAAGCAATGGAGAACTTGAACTGATAACTAGAGGAGAACTTGAAGATGGTTACGAACTTCTCGCGAACTTGAAGAAAGGGACAGGTGCTCTTATACCGAGTACGATCAGCTTTTTTCTTGAGCTTATCACGCTTCTGAGAGCACCCATGAATGCTCTAGAAGTACTTGAGGGTGCTCGTACTCAATGTTTGCTTCAATATATGACGTTGATAATCTAAATGCTCCAGGGGCACTCAGGGATACTCGGATGGTACCAATGGTGATGTTGATAATATTCTGGTATTGGGGTTGGTTATTTTTTCTTCTTATTGTTGGTGCTCTGTCCGCTAGGAAGCTGGTTCAGAGAGAATGTATTCCTTGAGCTCGTAGTAGATATTAGTGTTGAATTTGGCGCTGAGAACACTGTCTAGATCTCAAGAGACTCCATGAGTATTCAGGGAGAGAGTGCAGATGTTCAGGGCAATAGAATCTAGCTTAACTGCCCGCCTGAGTCGGGTGGTGGGTGTTTCTTCGTGTTGGAGTTTGTATTTGTATTGAGTTGATGTATGGAATCAGACTCCTATTGAAAGTCAATATTGCCAACGGGGTGCAGGTCAGAGCGTCATTGGCTGACAAATCAAATCATTCGAGCACTCTGCAGCTGTACCCGCAGGAAAGAGCTTCCTCGGCCTTGTCAGAAAACAAATGTTCAGAGCACTCGGGAGTGCTTTAGTAGTATCGTGAGACTTCAATGAAATCGGCTTGCCCTTTTTGCAGCAAGCGGTACAGCTCCTCCGCGAACTTCGATGAACATCTTCGAACTACAAATCCATTTAAAGAAGATGAATGGCTGAGAAACCAGTTTTTACTCCTGGAGCGCGATCAAGAGATACCCGATGACACTCACGACAGCCCAGAAGGCATTCACCATTCCTATTCAGATGCCCATGACGATTCAAGGAGCTTGGAGAGCAATAGTATCAAGTATCATGGCCAAGATCCCGATAATAATTGAGATCTGGAATCCGAATCATCTTTTTTGATGGAAGAGGCAGATAGAGATGGAAATAGGCATGAGGCTGTGACAACGATTTATGGAGGTACTGGGGAGCATTTCTACCGTTCAGAGAACTATAATGAATGCTCACAAAACCTTCTCCAACACCTGTGGCTCCCATTCAACTCAGCATATGAATTTACAATTGCACGTTATTTAATACTATCGAATGTCTCACAAGGAAATATCGATAGTTTCTTTCTACACGCTCCGTCAAGCAGTGGTGAATGCTCCTACAGGACTGAGTGAAGTTGTATAAAGAGTTTGGAGGAAATGAGTGACATATTAGGAAAGGCGAGCTGGCATTAGTCGGAGGTGGATATTGGGGGAGAGAAAATTCTTTACTATTACCGGAGTCCAATGGTAATTGTGCGATATCTTCTGTGCCAACAGGCATTTCGGAAGTTATTGGTGTACGTATCAGTGGTAGAGCATAAAGAATCTAGTGAGAGAATATATAGGGAAATGCATACAGGAGATTGATGATGGAAGATGCAGGTCCGGTAAGACTCACAACTGCTCTATGAGCACTTGCTAATGCTTTCTGGACAGAATACCTTACCAAAGATGTCGACTGTGGTACCAATTATATGCACGTCAGATGGCAGACATTTGACAAATTTTAATGGGAACAAGAAAGCCTGGCTAATTTATCTTACCATTGGAGACATCAAGTCATCGGTCCAGAGCAAGCCCACCGGACATTCATTAATTCTCCTATGGATACTGCCAGTTCTACCTAAGCTCCGGAATAACCCACTCGCTAATTCTGCTTCAACATGTCAGAGTCAAATGGCGCTGCATTGCACCCTTGTAGAGATTTTTCAGAACATCTAGGAGTGCTCTCAGGAAGAAGAGGTGATTGCATGCGCCGACGGGTACGAACGTCTATATTTTCCGGTTTGTCGGGTTGGATCACTGATCAACCTGAGCATGCAAACTTACAAAATATTAGTACTAGTTCTTGTCAAAGATGCGAGGTGGAATTCAATAGTTTTGGGAGTACTCGGCGGAGCCACATGCATGATCACGAAGATAATCGGGAGAGCATAAAGCTATTCAGGGAGAACTCAGAAAACATGGGATCGGTGGAATACCTTGTCGCGAGATCAGAGAAGACACTCTTCAATGCTTTCTAAGGTATGCTGAGGGTTAATCCATATCATCTCAACAAACCGGACATTCTGCACAATATATACATAGAGATGGTGAAGAACATAATGGAGTGGGTTCAGGCTTTCTTGAAGAAGCACAATCGATTGGAGCAATTTGATAAAGCTTGGGCCTCGATTGTGCCTTAAGCTGGACTGGTAGTACCGAACAAGGCATATCGTGCTACAACCAGATGGCAAAAGAAGGAGATGAGAAATCTGGGGCGGATCGTTCTTGTAGCATTCGCGACTGCTTTGAGAAACCCGGAGATGGCTGTCAGGGGCGACTTCGCAAAGGCATTGAAATGTGTACGAGGCTTAATCGACTTCCACTTAATGGCGCAGTATGGAAGTCATACGACGAGCACACTAAATTATATAGAGAGCTATCTCGAGGATTTCCACAAGCACAAGAATATCATTTTAGAATTCTGTACATACAGGAGGAAAGTTAAAGATGCGAGAAATCATACAAAAGGTTTAAACGCTTCAGGCTCCCAGAGTGCTCAGCGAGGCTCAGAGGAGATTTGCGAGATACGAGAAAGGTCTCACTTCAACTTCATCAAATTGCACATGTTATCACATTATCGGGAACATATCGAGCGCCTCGGGAGCATTTTCCAGTACTCCACTTAGATCAGCGAAGTCGCCTATGTACGTCAGATAAAAGAGACATACGGCGCATCCAACAAAATCGATGCTGCAATTCAGGTACTGGACTATGGGGGGCGGCGGTTAGCGCTAGAGATTCGAATGCTGAATCTGAAAGATATTGTTGGATGTCCTGAGAGAATATATGACATCCTTTGGAGCCATCGAGATAACCTGAAGGAGTTGCTTGAGATTTTTAAAATCGAAGACCGGAAAAAAACTCGAAATAAATGATCCATAGTAGATGGAGAGTTGCCTCTAAAGCGTCTTTGCAACCCCTCCATGAAGTCAGAAAGACTTTTCAATATTGCAGATGGACTGCAAATAAGCCATACCATATTATATCGCCTGATAAAGGAGTACTCAAAGGATGCGGGATACTCTCATAGCTTTGCCGGAAGCTATGAGAGTGTTCTAGAGCATTGGTGGAGATGTTCAAATGTTTGCAGGTTCCGATACCAATCATTCAAACACCTGAGGTGTACAAGGTTGACAATGTTAGTTGTACAGGAAATGCGGTTTTTAGGAAAGTGAAAATTAGAAAAGATTAGGTATGGGTGTTGGTAGCATCCTCAGAGGAGTGGAGAGTGTTTCGGGGATGCTTACCAGAAAATTTGGAGGCTTTATTCAAGCTCCGGGACAGTAGGAGGTGAACATATAAACTATGTATAGTGGAGCTACTTGAGACAAAGGATCGTGATATCACTGATAGCTCACATTGGCTCGTGAATATTTGTAGAGGTTGGATGAAGAGGATGCGGGTTGTTCATATTCCGAGTATATTGAGAATGGCTCATTTGTTTGAAGTGGAGACTGGTAATTGGTTGGTAAATACTAGAATAGATTTGCATATGTAAGATGAACTTATTTGAATGCTTGGAAAGCCATGAGGGCATTCGTGAGTGCTCTAGGAATGTTAGACCCAATTGGGCACTCGAACTCAAAATTCATGTTGTTCTGCTATGCATTTGGATTGGAAGAAGGAGGTAAAATTTTAGCCGCTCAGTATCGGAGTCTGGCTATCCAGCAAGCTCACTCCAGGAGGGCAATACCAGTCCATGTTTGCTGCTTATACATGGACATTGAGCTTTTCAGACGAGGCGTACCATGGCTATGACCTTAAGGATAATTTTGCCTTTCACGAATCAACAAAAACATACGCTTCCGTCAAAACTCAGCTAGTTATCACCAGTATACAGGATAGTACTCATATCAGTATTCCGCGACTGACCATACAATGGCGTTGAGGATAGCTATCTTAGATATTATTTGAGGAACTGGTGCTTTCCTATTCTTTGCGGATTGTATACTAATCAAAAGAGGGCAAAGTGAGGGTTGGCTCACCTTGAGTGGCTATGATGAATGCTTCAGGTCTGTCAGCATTGGTGATTGCTCTGGAGTTCTCGCAGAAACATTCGTATGAGCATTTATGGTTCTATGAGAAAGGTCACCCTACCATGAGAGCAGTCATCATGCCTTAATAGTATTCAAGAAAACTGTGAGAGCATTGGGAAGTGCTCATGTGGTACTATTGATGTAATCAAAAGAAGCAAAAGTTCCATAGGTATTGTGAGCAGGGTAACTCCATACTAGCTTCTCCAGACAGGTAGGTAATCTCTTGTTCGCACTGGTGAGCAGAGCTTTAGCAAGTGCTCTAGACGTGAGCCATATCTCCTGGCGGTACCCAAACGTTAGGTACTCCTGACGTGGAGCTGGGCGCACGCGGTGTACACTGGTAGTGCTAGACGTGGTAGGCGTTTAGAGCGGGAAACGCCCTGGGTAATACGCGAGCTTGTTGATGAGGATTGATAATGTAATGGAGCGATTTCAACTGTCTAGTATATGAGTCCACACAGGGCCCGGTTACATACTGAGGGTCATTGTTAGAAGCCAGTTGCAAAGTGATATGGAAGTACCGGCAGTGTGGTTAGCTACCAGCTGTTGGAGTAACTCCATTCTGGGTACTAGGAAGGGGATCTATTTACAGGAGCAATGACTGACGAATCTATGCCTCGCCAGTGACTAGCAGGCCGGTCAGAGTGAACCTCTGAATACTTAGTGACCCTCTGTAACCTCTGAGTATGCAGTTCTGCCAGTAACGACAGGGGCTATACCTGGGAAGTCTACAATAAGCAGAAGCTCTACAGCAATGATTAAGCTTACAACTGATTGGTAGCTCATTCATGCAGGCTCCAGTTGTTTGGCAACTAAGGCGGCCGGTGTTATAATGGCTTTGACTAAGAGTGATTGTTTTGGGTATCGGAAACACCTGCTAGCGCTTAGAGAAGAGTTTGGTAGCGGTGATATTATTTCCCACACTGATGAAAGGCGTCACTGGACGTTAGTAAGAAGTTAGGAGCAGAGAATACAAGTCTTCAGAGTATAAGTACTCAGGCTCATTCTTACCTTTCAGTCCTGTTCTCTCGAGTCTTTATTAAAAAAAAGAAAACCCTGTTTTTATCGATAGCTGATGTAACGGAGCCATTTCAACTGTCTGGTGTATGAGTACACACAGGGCCCGGTTACATGCTGAGAGTTATTGTTAGAAGCCAGTTGCACGGTGATATGCAAGTACCGGCAGTGTGGTTAGCTACCAGCTGTTAGAGTAACTACATTCCGGGCGCTAGGAAGAGGATCTATTCATGGGAGCAATGACTGACGAGTCTATGCCTCGCCAGTGACTAGAAGACCGGCCAGAGTGAAGCTCTGATTGACCGGTGATCCTCTGTATCCTCGGTGCATTGTAAGTCCGCCGAAGGGCAGGGACTATGCTAGGGAAGTCTACAATAAGCGAAAGCTCTACAGCAATGATTAAGCTTACGCCTGAGCGGCAGCTCATTCATGCAGGTCCTCAGTTGTGTGGCAACCAAGGCTGCAGGTGTTACAAAGGCTTTGACTAAGGGTGGTTGCCTTGGGTATCGGAAACACCTGCTGACGCTTAGAGAAAAGCGGGGTAGCGGTGGTATTGTTTCCGGTACTGAGGGAAGGCCCACCGGAACTTAGTAAAGGAGTTAGGAGCAGAGAACAGAGGCCTTCGGAGTATAAGTACTCAGGTTCATTCCCGCTCTTCAGTCCTATTCTCTCCAGTCTTCATCAGAAAGAAAAACCAAGTTCTTATCGGTAGCAGAGCCCTTAAAGATTATTGAGTTCTAGCGATAGTATCTTTGAATAATCTGCAACCTGATTGTCTATCTTGCACGGCCGTCTCTATTCTATCTTATTCTATTTCTCTTAGAAGAGACCCCCGTTACAGATAATCTTTAAGGCTCAAGTCACCTTCAGATTATTCTTCCTCTATACAAAATGTCCGCCCTCTCGGCTCCAGATGCACCCCTTCAGATTGAATGGCAGCCGGTGCCCCTCCAGCTTGATGCCACCAGGCAGACACAGCTTGTCAAGAAGCCCAGGACCGCTCTACAGACCTACATTCCCGGCTGTGAGCCTGTCTGGCAGGATACCGATGAGGTTCCCTTACAACAGTTCTTCACAGAGCTTCAGACCTACCTCCAGCACAGCCTGCAGAGTCAGTTGAACCGAGGCAGTCAGGCACTGCTCATTGTACAAGAGCGCCAGGCAGCACAGAATGCTCTGCTAGCAGAAGCTCTAGAGTACATGAGGTCGGAAGTCAACTCTGTTCAGGAAGAGCTCCGGAGGTATGCAGAAAGAGATGAACTGAATGCCGATGTTGATGCTATGGAGATTGAGTGGACCAATCCGGCCACTCCACCAGACTTTGTTGCCGAGATACAGAAAGCTCTTGATGAAGGAAGGTTGGTGGTGGGTAGACCAGCAACTCCGGCACCACTTTCAGTCTCCAGGTCCTCTTCCAGAGCAGCTACCAGGACAATGCAGCGGAAGACCAGCCCCTTTGCAGCATTTGCGGTCCGATCCACTAGGAGAGTTATCCCTATTGTGCAGCCAGCGGTGGGGTCTTCACCCTTACCACCTAGCCGCTTCGGTGGAACACATCCACTCCTTGGAGGAGCCGACCGATCCTTTGACTATGAAGGAGAGTTCTTCTCAGGTGCAGGCCGAGGACCTCCTAGTCCGCTAGCCAGGAACCCAGGAAGGTTTACCATGTCTGGGGCTGCTCATCCAGCAGCAACCTCACCACTGGCCAGCAACCCGGCACCAGTAGCACCTGTGGCCCCTTCTGCTGCGGCCACCGCTCCCCCTCCAGCTCAGGCACAGGGAGGAAGTGGCGGAGATCAGAATCCTCCACCTCCAGCAGCCCGCTCCCGCTCCAGGAGATTCGGATAACTCTGACAGCTCAGACTCGGAACCAGACGGTGGTAATAGAAGAGATTGGCGGAGATACCTTAAGAAGAAGTTGGAGAAGCAACAGAAGAATCTGTTGGCAATGATGTCCCAGCAGTATCAACCTCCGACCACCTCCCACCCTTCTACTTCCACCAGGGCTCGAGAACCAAAGGCACCACCACCTTCTAAGTTCCAGGGCAAGGCGGAGCAAGTGGAGACCTTTATCCGGCAATGTGAGAATGTCTTCTCCATTGAGAGCCTATCCTTTACCTCTGAGGAGGTTAAGATCCGATATGCAGGCAACTTGATGGAAGGTGAGGCAGCGATCCGATGGTATGAGGCATACCACAATTCAATTGATCAAGCCTCCGCCAACCGCCTTGCTGGGATGCCGGTGCAGTTGGATCAGAGATGGAAGCGCTGGGATTCCTTTGTGGATGCTTTTAGAGCTGCCTTCGGTGAAGCCATCTCTAGAGATGATGCTGTAGCCCAATGGAATACCCTCGCTCACACAGCTCGAGGAGGAATAGACCTCTTCCTGAATACTATCATTCAGCTGATGTGGAAGACTGGCTATGAGGGTCAGTTGGTGGATGATAAGATTCATAATTCCCTCCTCCCGGACCTAGGCATGAGTTGGGCTCTTTTTAATCCCAAGCCAAAGTCTTTGATGGAGCGGATAGCTGCTCTAAGAGAGTTAGGGCACACCCATGAGAGGTACCAAGGGATGGCAGCTGAGAAAGCGCACCCTCGGACCAAGAAAGATCCTCCCGCTCAGAAGGACCAGCAGCCTAAGAGGAAAAGAGAAGCTGTGAGCTCCTCCGGCCCTCAGAAGACTCCCGGACCTAAGGATAAAGCGGTGGAACTGAAGGGTATCCCGGGGGATATTCTAGAAGAAAGAAGGAAAGCAGAAGTATGCTTGAAGGTATGACCTTCCGGTACTCCCTATTGGTAGAGTGCATAGACTGACTTGTGCAATAGTGCGGCAAGTCCAGACACAAATGGACCGATTGTTGGTCCAAGGAACCTACTGTTGTCCGAGTGGCAGCAGTAAGAGTACAAAAGCGGAAAAGAGGGAATGGCAAGTCCAACTCTCAGAAGAAGGCTAAAGTGGCTGCTGTAGTAGCAGAAGATCCACTTGTTGTACTCCCGGAGGTTACAGAAGATTTTGTTTTTCAGCCTGAGCAAGACTCGGACAATGAAATCATCTGGTAGAAAAAGTGTCTGTTTTAGTCTATGTTTACTAGTTTTCTTTCATATGGGTTTTCGGTTTCTATGCTTTTCTTGAATAAATTATGATTGTGTTTCCGCCTATTTGATTGCTCCAAGCACTCTGAGGATGGGTTTAAGACCCGAAACAGCTGGTCTGTCAGTGCTCTACCAAAGTTATATTTGCTACCAAGACACTTCCAAACCGCTGTTAAAAAGACTACTACACAATACATCTGCTATATTATCGCTTGGGAATAGAACCAAAGGATCCCTGATCTTAGTAGTGCCCGAAGCTATTAGCTATGTTGAAAAGACAAAGAGAACCAAGTCCGGAAACCGCTGTTAAGCAGAGAAAGTTGGAACAGAGGCTTCCCTCCTTACCAGTACATGGAAAAAGACCTATACTAAAGGCAGGACTGTCATGTACGGTCAAAGGAAAGGATGAAGGCGCCCAAGGGTCTTTTCTGTTTGACACCGGTTGTACAGGAGCTATCCTCAACCAGAGTTTTGTCAGGAAACATGGAATTCCCTTAGTGCGGCGGGATCAACCTCTGACAATGTTTGATGCTCAAGGAGATGTCATGATGGGAGGAGGCGAGTATTACACTCACCCGGTCCGCATGACTATGGGAGATCATAAAGAGACACTCCGATGGGAGGTGGCTACACTGGAAGAAGGAATGACCGGTTACCTGCCAATTAGTTGGGCTAGGAAGCATAACCCGGACATCAACTGGGAACTCAACACCATGAGCTGGAGGAGTGACTACTGCAAGCAGAATTGTCTCCCAGCGGCCACCAAGATTGAACTGATCTCTCCATACCAAATGTTGGAAGAAGAAGAGACAGTCTATCAATTGGTTGGTTCAGTATGGCATGATGAGGACGGAGGTGATATTGCTGAGAAAATACACCACCTATACCGGGATTGGGCTGATGTGTTCAGTCAAGAGAAGATTGAGGAAATGCCGCCGCATTCCCATAATGATCTGAAGATCAAACTCTTGCCTGGGACCGCTCCCCCATTTGGCCCGCTATACCCATGCTCCGCTCCAGAGTTGAAGGCCCTCCGAGAGTACCTGGACAAAGAGTTGTCTTCAGGAAAGATCTCTAGATCGAATAGCCCTGCTGCGGCACCCATACTGTTCATTCCTAAGAAGGACGGGACTTTGCGGATTTGTGTGGATTATAGAGGTTTGAACAAGGTCACTGTCAAGGACAAGTACCCGCTGCCTATCATGAGTGAGCTCAGAGACAGGTTGTTCAAGGCCAAGATCTTCACAAAGATAGACCTGAAGAATGGCTTCAATTTGATCAGGATAGCCGAAGGTGATGAGTGGAAAACCGCTTTCAGAACCCGCTATGGACTGTATCAGTACAATGTGATGCCATTTGGCCTATGCAATGCTCCCTCCGCTTTCCAGGCAATGATCAATGATGTGCTAAAGGAACTACTGGATGAAGGAGTAGTTGTCTATATCGATGACATCCTCATCT